>NC_064616.1:990083615-991333615 GCF_023898315.1 Schistocerca nitens | reverse complement strand
CAGGTGGGGCGTAGATTGTGTCGCTGGGTGTCAACGCTGTTGTTAACGAGAGGAGAAAAGAGAAACTCGACGAGAATCTGGAGATTTCCATAGTGTAAACAGAAAGCGTAAGGAATTGAAATAGAAGAGACTAAATTGAGCGTAATTTCTAAAGGACTTTTCCTTTATGAAGGTATACTGCACGGCGCATCGTTGACACGACGTTACCGCATACTTAACTGTGTATATGACAATTCTGCGACTCCAAGATAGCTGCTACCTATTTTTTCTTCAAACTCGACTTCTCTTACATAAAAAACTTTACTGTGCGACCAAATTCGCCGTCTTTATCCTCTCAACACCTTGCGACTAACTTTACTTCGCGACCAAATTCGCCGTCTCTATCCTCTCAACATTTTGCGACTAACTCGCCATCTCTATAACTCCGTAGTGCTGGCCTCCTCGGGCCCAGCTGGTTGCCTTAAACTCCGTCTATCATTGGTTATCTCGCAGTATCCTGGGACACTTCATACAGTTAAATGCTACTACTTCAGTAGTCGGTATTCCTTCGGAAAATACAACGGGAAAACAGTGTCAAAGAAGGCTCAAAGTTTTGAAAAGAGATTTACGCTTACTGGCGGTTAGCTGCGGGCTAGACGCGGTTCGCGCCTGATGTTGTCTGATTAGCTGTCCTCAGAGAGCACGGAACACTGTTCTCGTGAACTCTTCTTCGACATGGAAGATCAAATTCTGCGCTGAATAGTTGTGTGTCTGTTGAAAGTTGACAGATGAAAGTGGGTAGGATGGACTATGCCGCGAAATTGAAAAGTGAAGAAATGGCACAGACGGCTAGGGTTCCGCGCGATCGCCATTCGCGTCGCGTAAGGTACATGCCCCTGCGGGTGTGGTTCACTCTTTTTGTTACCAAACACGGGGGTAGGCATGTGATATGTCGCTCCAGATAAACATTCAAACATAAATGAAATAAAACATGAAACTTCCTGGCAGATTAAAACCGTGTGCCCGACCGAGGCTCGAACTCGGGACCTTTGCCTTTCGCGGGCAAGTGCTCTACCATCTATTTTTTTTTTTTTTTTACAACGCAAGCTACCGCTTTTTTTTTCGAATGTCAGGCATACCACCTTTGCTGACATACATTTTGTTGTACTACAGCATAAATAGTGTCTACATATGTTGAGACTCGCATTCGGGAGGACGACGGTTCAATCCCGTCTCCAGCCATCCTGATTTAGGTTTTCCGTGATTTCCCTAAATCGTTTCAGGCAAATGCCGGGATGGTTCCTTTGAAAGGGCACGGCCGATTTCCTTCCCCATCCTTCCCTAACCCGAGCTTGCTCTCCGTCTCTAATGACCTCGTTGTCGACGGGACGTTAAAACAACACTAACCTAACCTAACTATATGTTGACAAATAGCGGCTAATTAGAAAATTAATTAATTAAGGAAATGAATAAAACTGAAAATGCCCAAATGAAAGACATGAAGACATTGCGGATAGTACAAATACGAAAGAAAGATTCCTGTAGCAATGAAATGAAATTCGTGTCGGGGGCGACACCTGCTCACGACCCGACGTTCGATAGAGCAAGAGAGCCATCTATCGACTCGTTCTCCAGACGATGGTGTAAGACTGGGTCGTCGTCTCGAAATTAACTAAGGGTCCGTAAGTGTGATCGATGTCTATCTCGGCTTCTTCGTCTATCTCATCTCTCACCAGTCACACCCTATCTGGCTGGCGGGACGGTAAATGTAAGTCGCAAGTAATTAGCGAAGTCTTGCCCATATTTCTTATGCTGTTGCAGCTTCGTGTGTCCATCCAGGAGAAAATGCCAAAAATCAATTTTGTCCTTTTCCGATTCGTTATACACGTAGCCCACCACCATTCCCCGTACCCATGTCACTGCATTGGTTTTTTTGGACCGGAAAATAAGATTCTTGGGGGAAAAAAAGTGTGTCTGATGAAATGTGAGGGGCGTAGCGTAACAGGAACGCCAATATCTGTTGTGCCAATTGCCACACTGGAGCCGTCCCACTACATGCTAAACGATGTTCATCAGTGTCCACTGTTGCGCAGCCTAAACATAGTGGAGTGTCTGCCAAATGAATCGCGTGCCGCCGTTGATTCGTTGCGAACTTCCTATTTACCACCACATACCATGTTGAGCGTACCGACGTTGGGAGGTAAACGTTCCGTATAACGCGACAGTTCTTGTCTGGGTACATCTTTTCCAGGGTATTCCTGGGGCACCGCCGGCCGCGGTGGTCTAGCGGTTCTGGCGCTGCAGTCCGGAACCGCGGGACTGCTACGGTCGCAGGTTCGAATCCTGCCTCGGGCATGGGTGTGTGTGATGTCCTTAGGTTAGTTAGGTTTAAGTAGTTCTAAGTTGTAGGGGACTTATGACCTAAGATGCTGAGTCCCATAGTGCTCAGAGCCATTCGAACCATTTTGAACCTGGGGCACCGGCGCAGTAAGAGTTGGTATGCATCTCGCGTCGTCGGTAGTCGTGTTGTTGGGAACGAATCTCTGACACAGCTAAGCTCAAAAAAAAAAAAAAAAAAAAAAAAAAAAAAAATCTTGAAATGTGACAGCTTCGGTGAAATATGGCCCACATTGACTGGGGGCAGCATTGAAGTGGGCGCTAGTACATCGGCCAACGAACCCGAGATATTGCGAAATTGACCGCGCCACTGTCGGAAAATCGTACTGACGAATAACGCCCGTGCCTTTTCATATAGGTTCACTAGACCAAGTCCACCCTCTCCAGGTGGTAGCGTAAGCGTTGTGTATTGGATCTTAAACAGGTGTCCCACACTCACGTAGGTTCCGAAAGTTGCTTGTATCCGTGATGCCATTGTGCGCGTTAAAGGCAGGACATGCGCTACGTGAGTGAGTCTCAGTGCTAGGTATACGTTAACATAGGTCACCCTCTGAATCATATCCAACGCTCTTAATTTCTGTAACAGCACCATTGTCCGCATCAGCTTCAATGTGCGTCGGTAGTTATCCGCTGCTGTCTGCGGTACATCCGTGTGGAACGTAATACCTAGACATTTTATGGTCTTAACTAACATGAGCGGGCCCTCCTCCCCCGGTTGTAATCCTCGACCGACATTCATGCAGCGTGATTTCTGTAGATTAAACACGCTTCCTGCCGCCATCCCGTATCGCTGTATCCATGCCAACGCCGTACGTACTTCTTCGCCTGTCCGTGCCACCAGCATCACATCGTCAGCATAAGCGCGGCAATGAAAGGTCAGTTGTGGCAACGGCACTCCCTCCAGCCGTCTTCGGAGACCATATAGACAGGGTTCCAAAGCCATTGCCTACAAAAATATCTACATCTACATCTACATCCATACTCCGCAAGCCACCTGACGGTGTGTGGCGGAGGGGGCAACCTTGACGAACTGACCTTGAAATAACAATGTAGTCAGTGCCCCGCCCATTCACCGAGACCTTTGATCGCACGCCGTGTAACAGTCGCATGGTCACTAGAATGAAGGCCTGTGGGATTCCCAATATGCCCATCACCGCATGCAAAAAGGTATGATCCACTCTGTCATCGAAGTCAATAGCGAAAAATGGTTCAAATGGCTCTGAGCACTATGGGACTCAACATCTTAGGTCATAAGTCCCCTAGAACTTAGAACTACTTAAACCTAACTAACCTAAGGACATCACACACACCCATGCCCGAGGCAGGATTCGAACCTGCGACCGTAGCAGTCCCGCGGTTCCGGACTGCAGCGCCAGAACCGCTAGACCACCGCGGCCGGCGAAGTCAATAGCGACGAGTGCCCCACGCACTCGGCATGCCGCTGCTAATGCGATGATATCTCGGTAGTCACCGAGCGCCGTATGTACGTTACTCTTACCGCCGAGGCAAGTTTGATCTATGAGGAGTCTATCAGAAATTGAAGACTGCAGGCGAGCCCCAAGGATGCGCGCGAAAATCTTATAGTCGCAGTTCAAGAGAGTGAGTGGTCTATAATCTCCTGGCCTTCTGCCACCGCGTGGTTTGGGTATTGGGATGATGATACCATCTGTGAATTCGGCAGGTATCTCAGTCTGCGGTAACAGGAGTTCGTTGTACATCTGAATCCAGTTCCGTCCCATGAGGTATGCAAAGGCGCGGTAAAATTCAATTGGGAAGCCGTCCTGTCCTGAGGACTTGTTCGGAGCCCCCCTGGCAATTGCATCTGTCAGCTCGTCCTCTGTTATCGCTGTGGTGAAAGTCTCTGCATCCAGTGGTGGTCTTCTATCTGGCATTTCCGAGATGGCATCATGAAGTGTCTCGTGGTTCACTTGTACAGGTCCATATAACTGGCGGAAATAGTAAACACATGCGCAATATCACGCTGGTGCACAACTTGCTGGCCAGTTTCAGAGATTAGTTCCCTGATCAATGTCCTGCGTCGTCGTTGGCGTTCACGTCTACGTGGTGCATGGAGGGGGTTTCGGCAGCAACTGTGTCCGCCAATCTCGCCTGGACCATCATACCTTCCATTCGTAGTCTCGTCAGCTGTAATAACTTGGCTTTTATCCTGCGCATGGCCTGTGCCTTTCCGGCGATGGTTGTTGGGTCATCAGCTCCCTCAGGGCTGTAAAATAAAAATCAGTCGTCGTGCGGTTCCACTGCGATTTGTCCTGCCCGTATCGTATCAACGTTCTCCGTAACGTTCGTTTTGCGCATTTGATCCACCACTGGAGAACCGAGGTGTATGCTCGTTGGCGGCGAACGCAGGTCTCCCAGGCCGCCTCTATCGACCGGCGACATTCTGTAACGTAAAAGTGCACAATTCATTTTCCAGTGACCCTTACTCCGCCATATCTTCCGACGCGTTAGTGAAATCGTACAGACGTACGCCATATGATCCGTAAAAGCCGCTGACCAGATTTCGGCATCCAGTATCGCCGTCCTTAGAGCTCGTGTCACATACACTCTATCAAGTCTACTCGCCGAGTGTCCCGTTACAAACGTATAACCCGGTCTGTCGCCATGCTGCAGTTCCCAGGTATCCAGAAGCGCCATTTCGGCAATCAACGCACGCAGTTCCATGCATGGCACATAATGAGGTACTTGGTCCTTTTTGTCGGCGACACAATTAAAGTCGCCGCCCACTATATAGTGATCATAACAAATGGTTCAAATGGCTCTGAGCACTATGCAACTTAACTTCTGAGGTCATCAGTCGCCTAGAACTTAGAACTAATTAAACCTAACTAACCTAAGGACATCACACACATCCATGCCCGAGGCAGGATTCGAACCTGCGACCGTAGCGGTCACGCGGTTCCAGACTGAAGCGCCTTTAACCGCACGGCCACACCGGCCGGCTGATCATAGCATCCAGCGAACAACGGTGCTATCTCTTCGGTGTAAAAGGTCGCCCTTCCTCTTCGTTTTGTGGAGCCAGATGGCGCGTATAAATTGATGAAACGAACGCCGTCGACAGTGATCGCTATGCCACGTGCCGAAGGGAGAGACATGACGTCCTCCAGTCCTATTCCTTCCCTGGTGAGAATCGCCACACCGCATCCACTTTCATCGTGCACTGAATAATGTGCCTCGTAGCCGTAAAACTCTGGCGACGATGTGAAACGCACTTCTTGTAGGAGTACAATATCCAAGTCCGCAGCGCGTAACATATCTTTCAGCATTTGAATTTTAAGCGGTGTCCGAATGTCATTAATGTTTATCGTTGCAATGCGGTACGCCTGACGTGTGTTCATCAGTTGTAGGGCGGTGTCATTAAGCGTCTATCTGCACCCCCGGCGCTCCTCACCACACTAAGTTGTTCAACATTTCCCGACCCCTCCCGGCCTCTGGCCAGGACTATCCGCAATCGTCGCGTTCGTATTTTCCTTCTGTTCCTGTTGGTCCATTTCTTGCGCCCAGTCCCCCAGCATATTTCCGGAACTGGTCGAAGGATGGGAGGCAACGTTGTCACCACTCTGATGTTCTACAGTTGTCATCTCCACTTCAGCCTTCCGATCACCAGAATCAGAGTTCAAGTTATCGTCGCTGTGTAATTCCTGCACCGTCATCTCGGTATCTGTTGAATCCACTGGTCTCAGGTCGATACTGTCCCCTCGGAACTATGGCTATCGTCAGCAGAAGTCAGTCGACGCTTCTTTCTTCTCTTCGGCGAACGCTGTTTCCGTTGCCTTTGCTTCCGCATCGGCTGTTTGGGTTGCGTATTCTCCGTCTTGGGCCTGGCCTATCACGCTCTCGGTGGAAGCACTGGCAGCCACCACGGATGAGCCTGGAGCGGCCGTCAGTTGCATCTCTTGTGTGGTGTCCTGTGTCTGCTGTGGTGGAACCGGTGGTCGGAGTTCCAGTCCGTTGGTGTCCATGTTCTCTACAGGGGGCAGCTGCTGGTGCCCATCGGAAATCTCCCTCACGTCGCCTCTCAGGGCTTCCACAAAGGTCAAAGGTAAGACAGTCATCTGTTGTGGCGCCGGAACGTCATCCCGTGGAGTTTGCACTAAACGTCGCTGGAGGCATTCCGAGCGGACGTGACCTTCTTTCCCGCACCCCGAGCAAGTGCGAGGTTGCCCATCATAGATTATAATCGCTCGACAACCTCCTATGTACAAATAAGAGGCGACGTGGTTTCGCAGCTCTATCCGTATTTGTCTCACCCCATTTAAAATGGGGTCTCGTCCATTTTTCGGCCTCATGGGATAGAACTGTACCGTATGGGCGAAAGGCGTCGATAACAAGTTCAGACGGGACCTCAAACAGAAGTTCGAAGACTCGAATAGTGCGGATCCCCATTCCCGCGTGATCGACTGTAACCACACCAACATTCCCGTCGGCGTGACAGAAACGATACCCGTTCGATGATCGTTGTAGAAGTCTTTCGCAAGCAGCCTCGTCAACAAGCTTGACATAGACGACGCTTGAAACGATCGATAAATTGATTCCCACGATTTCCTGTGGATCGATTTTTACCTCTTCTCTTAAGAAACGTTCAATCTCGTGTGCCTTTGGTCGTGTGTAGTCGTTCGCAAAACTGAACTTCAAAGTCGTTTTTCCGTACGAATGTGCCATCTCGTTCTAGACTCAACACCGCACACGCGAAGCTGCTCCGGCGTAAACAAGCAGGCGCGCGCACCACAGCGCGGCCGGCAGGCAAAACGGTCCGCACTGTGTCACTGCCGAAGGCAGACTGGTACCATCTGAGCTACCGCAGCACGACTCACGGCCCGTACTCACAGCTTTACTTCTGCCAGTATCTCGTCTCCTACCTTCCAAACCTTGCAGAAGCTCTCCTGCGAACCTTGCAGGACTAACACTCCTGAAAGAAAGGATACAGCGGAGACATGGCTTAGCCACAGCCTGGGGGATGTTTCCAGAATGAGATTTTCACTCTGCAGCGGAGTGTGCGCTGATATGAAACTTCCTGGCAGATTAAAACTGTCTGCCCGAGCGAGACTCGAACTCGGGACCTTTGCCTTTCGCGGGCACGTCTCCGCTGCATCCTTTCTTTCAGGAGTGCTAGTCCTGCAAGGTTCGCAGGAAAGCTTCTGTAAAGTTTGGAAGGTAGGAGATGAGATACTGGCAGAAGTAGAGCTGTGAGTACCGGGCGTGAGTCGTGCTTCGGTAGCTCAGTTGGGAGAACGTCTCTACAATATCCACATGGCAGAATCTCCCAATTGTGTGGGTTGTAATACAGTAGATTCTGATGAGCACCAACTCAGCTGTGGAGAGGCGGAACCGGTTTGGCACCTAGTGCGGCAGATGCTGGCTTATCTCTTGCGAGTTAGGCCGGAGCATATATCTGCACGCACGTTATTGTTTCCGTATGAGACATTTTACCCCAAGACTCGAACCAACTCCGTCACCTGGATACGTGGACATGCGGTCCATTACCTCTGTCGTGACGGACACAAGAATTTCCTTGACTTCTGGCTCTATTTGCAAGAAAGACATCATGCTATTTCCGGGCATACCAGATATCGACAGTGCTTCGCAAACTACCTATGGAGTGCCTTTCACAGCCCGCCGTGCAGCTGGAATGTTCCAGGCAGTGGCAGATGAGATCAGAACGAACTGCAAACGAGCATATATTGAACAATCTTTATCAGTGGGCGCAGTCGCTGGGAAGCCTAACTACGACGTGGTAGCTTTCTTTTTATGTTATTTATGTTTCATATCTTCGATGGTGTCTTCATTCTGTTTTAGTTTTCCAGGCTTGATTAACTATGACTGTTCGCACATTGATATGTATATACATAAAAAAGATTACAAAAAGTGGGCAGGAGACCTGCGCTCGAATCCAAATAAATACACAAGAACAAAATAAGAGCAAAATGACCAACAAATAAAATAAAATAAATTATTATACCCTTTCCTTTTTCCTTTTATTTTTTTATAAAAAAAAAGTTGGTAGAGCACTTGCCCTCGAAAGGCAAAGGTCCCGAGTTCGAGTCTCGGTCGGGCACACAGTTTTAATCTGCCAGGAAGTTTCATATCAGCGCACACGCCGCTGCAGAGTGAAAATCTCATTCTGAAATAAAACATCGTTACATTTTAAATTACTCTACCAAAATAATTTCTTACCTAAGACATCATTACTGCTAAACACTTAAATAATTGACAGTACTCGGAAACTTATTCTAGCATACTTGACATCCTACAAAATGATTATCCTCATCAATCTAGTCACACAGTGACACATGGAAACACTAGGTTGATACAAATACTAAATTACTGATGCTGGCAAAACTTTAGCAAAATTCTCTAAATAGTTGGTAATAAAATATAGTAAAAATGAACAATAATAAGATAATACATTGACCTAAGTAATTGGACACAAGTAATTAGACATAAGTAATTAGACATAATCGATTGGACATAAGTAATTGGACATAAGTAATTGGATATAATTAATTGGAGATAAGTAATTGGACATAAGTAATTGGCAACTCGTCATAGTGATATAAGCGGCGGCAAAACCGCAACAAAATCAAAAGTTCAAAATATTAGTTCCTTTACACAAAATTCCCTTACTCTCCAGTTACATTTTGTAGCAAAATTGTAAGGTAGCAGTATTTTGCACCTTACTGTAATATAATAATTGTTGCAAAGACAAGTTAGATATCGGTTAATATGTAATTTATCAGACAATCAGCCTATTGAAATTAATAAAGGGAGTATGAGACGGCATAAGACGCGTATTAACTTGAAGAAATTCGCATGTTGCATGAAGTCGGGGTTCAGGTGATATTTTCACGGAGTTTGGCTGGAGCGGACGAGCGGCACTGCTCAAAGGCAGGGTAGAGGGGTGCGGAAGTTTACAACCGACCATTACAAGTCGGTATGCGAAAGCGTCCCACTGGAGGAGACGCGCCGCCGGTGCAGCTAGGCACTCATTGCGCGGACAACAGAGGCAGGCCTTCCAAGGACGGCGCCTCGTTGGCGCTGGGTGTTACGCCGACGCCACTATGTCGAGATGAGCTGGCGCCTAAGGGAGCCTTCCCACGAATCTTAACGTTTCTGGGGCTTTCTAAGAAACGCGGATAAGCTAGTGCAATGACCTTTTCCCGCGCGAGGGCGAACAGAGAGACACGATTGGTGGGTTCAGTTTTGAACGGAGTTTCAGTTTGTTCCAGAACATTCTAGGCGCAGTAAGGCACAGAATGTCTTAATTGGCTGGAAGAAGCCAGGAAATAATAGTGGGAGCGAACTGTGCTGGTCTAGAGCCACGGGATTGGCCAGCTCGAAAAATAGCGTGGGCGTGCAGATTTTTGCAGAAGGAAGCTTTTCGAGCTGTAATCGAGGAGAAGCGTCTTAGCTTCTGTAGCGAGCGGACGTCGTGCTTTCGGCTCTGCTGTAGGAGAGTAAATTCTTTTCAGTGTGCTGTGCAGAACTGTGAATACGTCTGCCAGCTGCAACTCAAACTAGTATTCAGTTAGGGGTACTGTCATGTTTTACTGTTACAGACAGGCTGATTCCGCTAACTACGGTTGGGAATACTGTCTCACAGGAAGCAGACAGGAGCAGAGCAATTTCCTTGAGCCACACTTTATTATAGACGTTACTGGATTTCGCCTTTGGGCTGGTGAGTCCCAACTTAACGAGTGCGAGACGATTGGAAAGAAAGCAGAATAAGCTTTTGAATAGGAGTTTACGAACATGAAGCCTGTTCGCGAAAATAAATTCATTTTGTTGCAACTGAGGCTCCTCGACGACGCAGACGCCATCGGCAGCTTGCTGACCTGTCCACGATGCTGCATTTGGTAACGTGATGCTCAGTTTCGGCATTTAATCCGATATTACGCACGCCTGTGATTACCAGAGCTCAGTTTTCCAGCCACTCTCTTGTTGAGAATTTGTTAATTGCTGTACGTTTGTGTGACGTATTTTATGCCGTCTGACAAAGGGCGAGAGAAGAAAATAACAAGTACAGATGCGTTATCCGACCTTCAGAGTTAGATTTGGAATTTAAGGGCCATTGCCATTACTAGCTTAATTTTATCATAAATGTATGTCATTGTTCAGTTTGATGTTAGAAAGATTGTTGTTCAATAAATGTGTTCAATGCTATCCTTGTTTGTTTAGTAGTGATCAGTTCCCTGAACAGTATTTAGTTATTAAATATTAATCAAAATTAGTGAAGGGCCAGTTTTAATTAACAGGTTGGGTCTCATAACAGGCCTTCAGCCAGAGCCAACGACCCAATCCAGTAGGCGAAGTGAACAAGTAAAAGCATTCTTGTTAAAACCCCCCGGCATTTGGCTGACCTGCCTAGGATCCCTTATCATCAATAATTGAAAATAAAAGCCCTTCCAAAATGAATGCGAGTATCCACTGGTATTCCTTTATGCTCTCGTTTATATTATTTCCATACCAACTAATAGTCTTTGGTACTTCTACCTACAAGAAAACTGTCATTATGAGTAATGCTGTGGAATAGTGTAATGTCACGTCAATACTTCCTTTAACAAGATTCTGATGAAAAGTGGTATTATGGCTCCTTCAATAAACAGACCAATAATTATTAAACATGTGATATGCTGTTTGCTGTATAGATTTGTATTTGCAAATATTGGTGATTATCAATCACCCAGTCAATCGTTCAAGGTTCAAAAATGGTTCAAATGTCTCTGAGCACTATGGGACTCAACTGCTGAGGTCATAAGTCCCCTAGAACATAGAAATACTTAAACCTAACTAACCTAAGGACAACACACACATCCATGCCCGAGGCAGGATTCTAACCTGCGACCGTAGCGGTCGCGCGGTTCCAGACTGTAGCGCCAGAATCGCTCGGCCACCAGTGGCCGGCTATCGTTCAAGGATATGATTGTTGTTCCTTTTGTCAATTCTCTCACCTACCTGCTTCCATATATTCATTATTGGTGGCTCAACGAAGCTAGTTGCATCTCGAAGCCGTCGATTGACTTACCTGTCGGCGCTTTTGTTTTTTATAAAATTAGAGTTCATTTGTCGTATAGAAAGTGTGTAGGGAGCAAAGTAAGTTCCTTACTATTGAAAATGTGTGTACAGTTATTCAAAGGGTTCGTTATTTAATGGTTGAGAATTCCTGTGTTGAGATTCAGTGCAGCTTGAGGTGCTAAGGTGCGACACGCGTCGCGCTCGTGAGATTGTAAGTTGCTGACAGCACAGCTGACAGTACGGCTGCGTCCGGTTTCACTGGCTCGGCGGCAGAACTCGCGTTCACGCTGGGTCCGTCCTCTTGCTACGCATGGAGTTCAGTCCCTCGGTACTGGCACAAAATTTCCTTCCAGAGTTATGTTATTCACGACAGTTATGTATGGAGGATGTTCTTTTCTAAGAGATCTAATAACTTCAATCGCTAAAGGTCACAGAACTATCGGGTTCCAATTATTTTACCTAAACATTCTGTTCTTCTAAAATTTAGCTAACTGGCAAATAAACTGTATTTTGCGATGGCATTCCAAACCCAACTCCTTTGCTAACGCGTTTCCCACACAGCAGTCGTTTACAGGACAGATATAGCGGTAAGTGCCGGCTCCCTTGACGCCATCCATATAGATTCGTTTATTTACTGTGGTGGGGATACAACAAAGCCGGAGATCGATCTGAAATTCCAACGTTTGCTAATCCTGATGGTTTAGACAATGTGTACCAGGAAAAGTTCTCTCCCACGATTTTGTTCCTTACTGAAAATTCTAACAGGCAACACAAATAGCTCCCCATCTTTACATCAGACTAGTAAAATCTGTAGGCCAATATTAAGCTGGTGATTTTATTTCTATAACTATCACTTTAGGTTTGCTGTTTAAACTGCAACGTACGAACGTGCGAAAGTGTAGGTAGCGTGGCCGACACACGTGGCCTGCAGGGCGATGGGTATGTGGTGAGGGGGGCGAGGGGAAAGGTGCAGATGCTGCACGCGCCAAAGACAGAGCCAGCGGGCTGGGGAGGGGGAACTGCAAAAGCCGTTCTCTCTCTACAGGCTGTAGAGGGGGGGGGGGGAGGGAAGGAAAGGGATGGGAAGGGGACCGCGTCGCCAGCTGACACGGAGGGGCGGGACTCGCCGCATGCGAACAGCTGTAGACAACAGCGGCGGTATTTTCGCTCTCCTTCCGTGGTATTTAATATACAAAAATACGTGGTACCAAAAAAGTTCTTACCTTATTGTCTGTTCAACATCGCATCATGAAAACAATAAAATAGCACTTGAGGAAGACTCCTTTTACTTTAGGGTAACATATTTGTTGTTTAACTTGGACGTACCTACTCTTGATATTATCGTTGTGTGATCATTTAGCAAAACATACATGTAATAGGGCGTATTTCAAATGACAGGTAGATGGTAGCATGTAGTCACTGATCTACTGGCAGTTACGAAGGCGTGTTACTTTCATGTTTTTATGGTAAAGTTTTAATAGCTGCGTTCGTGAAGTATTCACTGAAGCAACAGGTGAAGTGTGAATCCATTTAAAATATACAGGAGTAACTGATTCATAATCCAGCGTATTCTATTGACAAGGACAACTTTCCCCTTAACTCCATGATTAAAGAATATTTGTGTCCTTGATTCTCGACTGCTACGATAACATTACTGGAGACGTTAAATGACACAAGACAAAACGTTTACAAAACTTTAATCACTTCCATTAACATGTGACATCATAAATTCTATTACCAATGGTTGCCAATTCTTATGTCTACTTATAATTAACATGCACAACTTAATTAAATGTATAGTAACGACGGTGTTTTCCGTCAATTAATTCTCTTGTTGCATGCAGGACTTTTCCAACTGTTTACATACCATCTCAGATCTACTCCTGGAACGTAAATCATAGGGGTTTGACCTTACAGCATATATACGTTGCTGTCTAGGCGGTTGTATTACATTCTTTCTTGCTTTTTTGGGTAGACCTACTGGCGTAATAGGCCCAGTTTCGCTGTTAGGTGGGGGTGGCTCGGGTCCTTTATACACTTTAAATCTGTCAAAATGAACGATCACTGTGCGTCCTGCTAATTGAATTTCCGCATTTACTGGTGAAGTAAGCCGGATGATACGGTACGGTCCTTCATAAGTAGGTGTAAACTTTTTGGTTCTTCCCTTTTATACTACTGGATTGCTCAACATAACTAGGTCTCCTACCTTGTACTCGGGCATTTTTGCTTTTTGATTACTTCTCTTTAATTGTTGGGCGGTGGCTCGGGCATTGTTCCCTCTTACTTTTTTCCAAATGGCTTTTAGACGTCGTGCTAGACCTTTCACATCTTTGGATTTAATTCCAGGGGGCAGTTTGTCAATTTCAAAAGGCGAATTCATAGGGCGGCCATATACTGCTTCATAAGGTGAGTACCCTGTAGCTTCATGGACACGGCTGTTATATGCTGACGTAACGTATTGAACATACTTGTCCCAGTCAGAGTGATGTTTATTAACATAGTAAGACAGCATGCGCATAACGGTGCGGTGGACTCGCTCCAGGCGGCCGTTCGCTTTTGGGTGGACGGGCGTCGTTCGCCACTTTTTAATTCGCAATAACCGACAAACTTCGGTAAATACCGCAGACATGAAATTCGTACCCTGGTCTGTGAGTACAGCTTCAGGGCTTCCGTATGGTAACACCAAATGGGTGACAAAAGCATGCGCTACTGTTTCAGCGGACATATCTGGTATAGGAATGAGAATCAAGAACCTAGAGAAATGATCTATAAGGGACAGAATATACCGATTATTTTGGGGGCTCACAGGGAAAGGACCGACAATATCTGCTGCTACTACTGCCCAGGGATAAGTGGCTTCTGGTGCCTGCTGTAAAGGCACTTTCGTGCGAGGTGGTAATGATCTTAACACAAGGTAGACAATTTTGTATATACTTTTGCACGTCTTTCCGTCTTCCTGCCCAGAAATAACGGGCGGCTATTCGGCAATTTGTGGCGCGAAGGCCGTTATGACATGCCTGCAGGCTATCGTGACACTGTGCGATAATCTTGGAACGTAATTCTTTCGGGATTACTGCCTGTTTACCCAAGTGGGTCTTTCGATATAAAATTCCATCTTCAACGGAAAATTCAGGCAAAGCCACATATTTCTACATTCGACGTCTCTTTGCTGTGCTTCCCTTAATTCTTCAATAGAAACGTCATTAGCTACGATCACTCTGACCTTTCGGCTTAATGCGTCGGCGTTCTGATGTAACTTGCCCGGTTTGTGTTTTACCTCATACTCAAATTCGCTCAATTTCAAAGCCCAACGAGTTAGCCTACTACTAGGGTCTTTTAAGCTCAACATCCACTGTAACGCGGCGTGATCAGTGATGACAGTGAATTTTCTCCCATACAAATAACATGGGAAATAAGTTACACCAAACATGAGTGCTAGAAGTTCCTTCTCAGTTGTGCTGTAATTTGACTCTGCTTTATTAAGCAGTCGAGACACATAACCAATTGGTCGTTCTTCGCCATCTATCTCTTGTGACAGGATGGCTCCTACAGCATAATCTGAGGCGTCCATTGACAGTATGAATGGTTTTTCAAAATCCGGGTACGCTAGTACAGGGGCTCTAGTTAAAACATGTTGAATTTGTTGCATAGCTGTATCACATTCTTTGGTCCAAATAAAACTAACTCCTTTTTTCAATAAATTAGTCAGGGGCTTAGCAAGGGTGGCGTAATTATTAACGAAACGTCTGTAGTAGTTTGCAAGGCCTAAAAATGACTGTAGTTCTTTGACATTTGTCGGTGTTGGAAATTCCTTTACTGCGGTGGTCAAACGGGGGTCCGGTTTGACACCTTCTGCACTTATTATATGACCTAAATATTGTACTTGTGATTGGGCGAAAGCACACTTTTCTAATTTTACACTCAAATGAGCTCCTTTTAACCTTTGCAAAACATCCCTCCGTCTTTCTGCATATTTTTTTATCGTTTTAGAAAAAATAATGTCATCTAAATACACGAAGCATGTTGCAGGTGTCAACCCACGCAGCAGAAAATCTGCAAATCTTTGAAAAGTGGCAGGGGCGTTTCTCAAACCAAATGGCATCCTTACAAATTGCTGCAATCCTGTAGGAACAACAAAAGTAGTTTTATAGCGGTCCTGGGGGGCAACAGGGATTTGATGGTACCCAGAACGCAAATCAAGGGTGGTAAAATACTTACAGTTGCCCAATCGGTCCAATGTTTCATCAATGCGCGGTAACGGATATGTGTCTGGTGTCGTTACCCGATTTACTGCCCGCATATCGACACATAGGCGATAGGCTTTCTCCCCATTTACTGATTTCTTTGGCACAACGACCACGGGAGACGCCCACGCACTCGAGGAGGGTTGTATGATTCCTGCTGCTAATTGCTGCTGAATCGTATCTTCAACTACAGATTGCAAATGATATGGTATACGGTAAGGTTTTTGTGCAATGGGCCGAGCTTCTCCGGTCGGAATTTCGTGCTGAACCAAATCCGTAGCCGGTAGAAACTGCCTCTCTTCAAACAACCACGAAAATTCCTCTAATACCGGCTGCAACATCCTTTTCTCCTAACTGTTTAAATGACCTAACGTCTCTGCTAACTGACTTCTTAACGTCGACGCGACATATCGCACTTCTCTAACTGAACATTTCTTTCTTCTCCTTCTTTTCTCATCTTTATCTCGCTGCTTCTCACTTCCTCTTATTTCCTCAAAAATTCCCTGTCTACTGGCAACAATAGTACCCTTCGTTATCACAACATCTTTTACACCAAAATTATCTACACTTACTGGTATCGCAAAACCCTTCTTTCTCCTTTCCGGTCGGCAGATACTTCTCTTTATATGTACTGACTGACGATCTAAAACATCATTCTGGGTGACCGGGTCAACCAGAATGTCTGTCTTACGCTGTTCTTGAATTTTGACATCTATTCAGAGAATCTTTCCACTTCCGCCTTTTATCCTCACAGGGTCAGTGGTTTTTATCGCCCACATCTGCGGTTTTATGGGAGACTGTGAACGGCGCCTTTCACAGCTCCCTCGCGTCTGACGGGGGTGCGCACTGCCAAATCGGTGAACTGCTTCGCCGAACTGCACAGTTCGCGTTCGATAATCCACTATCCCCTGATAACGGTGCAGGAAGTCATTCCCTAGTATGATGTCAAATTCACCCTTCTTTAGCCTTACTACTTCCATCCTCTGACTGTATTTACCCTCGTCTATTTACAGATTCACTACACACGAACCTGCAGGGACAATTACTTTCTCTCCAAGGCCACTGATATGGTACCGGGGTGGCTGTAACACACTTCGATCATTTTTGTCCACAAACAATACACTAACTTGAGCACAAGTATCAACTAAAATTCTAACGATTTTGTTCCCGAGTACGCCAACTAGACTAACGTGTTCCACCTCTTTACATTTTCCGGACCTCACCGGGTGTCGGGGGCGCGGGTGGGTGGCGGAACCTGCCCCCCACGCGTTTCCCTGATTCGACCCCGCGATGCGGCGGTGGCCGCGCATCTGATTAGAAAATGGTGACTTTGTGGGGCAAACATTATTAGCATGGCCTACTGCCTGGCAAATGGTGCAATACGGCGCTCGACAGCACGTTGCCGCACGGTTGGGCCTCCCACAACGCTGACAATATATTTCTTTTGCTGGGACCGGTACTGGGTCCGGCGGGCGCGGTGCGGCAGCGCAAAAACGCAATACCTCTTCGCGTAACATTGCCAAACGAACAACTTCAAACAGAGAAGTGGGGGAGGCTGCTTTGACTTCTTCTCCGATGCGGGGGTCAACACCGCGAACAAATGCATCCGGTGGTCTCGCGGTTCTAGGCGCGCAGTCAGGAACCGTGCGACTGCTACGGTCGCAGGTTCGAATCCTGCCTCGGGCATGGATGTGTGTGATGTCCTTAGGTTAATTAGGTTTAAGTAGTTCTAAGTTCTAGGGGACTAATGACCACAGCAGTTGAGTCCCATAGTGCTCAGAGCCATTTGAACCATTTTTTGAACAAATGCATCAATTGCACGCGCTTCCGCTTCTGAGCGCAAAATTCTGTTTTCACTGGCATTTTCACCTAGCTTATAAGTACGACAAGATACTGCTCGTATGCGATCTGCAAAGGCGTCAAAATCCTCATTAGGCTTCTGCCTAAAGATTGGTAACTGATCTCTGTAATATGCGGTACCTCTGGTATCGGAATAACGCGTAGTCAATCCGCGGGCCAATACTTCAAATTCGTGCGTATCACGCAATTCGTCCACCGTTTCTATGAACATTCGGGCTTCACCTGTCAACTTCAGTCTGGCTACATTGACCAATAGATCATCCGGCCAGGTACACGTGCGACCCACATCACGAATATTTTGTAAGAACATAGCCACTTTTGCGTGGGACTTCCCACAAAAGGTGGGAATAAAATCAGCCGCAGGAAAATTGCTTACAGTCGCCACGTTAGCAGAAATTGTGGCGTTTGTATTAGAGACAGAGTTAGTGTTACTTGCCTCTGTTTCAGGATTTGTTACAGGGGTGGAGCTAGCCACAGGTACGTAAGTTCGCGCACTAGCTTCCAGCGTCTGTTTCGAGACGCGGTTTTGTTCGAGTAGCTCCCGATTTTGTGCGAATAACTGGCGCATTTGTGCATTTATGGCGTCGAGAGGGTGTTTCGAGGCGGGTGCCTCTGCGGGACTATCCCGTTCCGTCGCTCGTGTTCCCATTGGCATGTTTACAAATTTATGGGACGCTAGTGACCAAAAAAAGTAATAATCGTTACCAAAAAAGAACGGCCACAAAGTTTCCTAATCCAACGGCGGACGATCGACGAAGCTAATGTTGAAAGCATCGCGGCGACTTACACGGCGGTCGAGGCGGTGCGACGCACTGGTGGCGGCGGCGGCGTGGTGGACCGGCTGCGGCGGGCGGCAGCGGGCGGCGGCAAATGTGTTGTCGGCGGACGGCGCTGGCTCGGCCGGTTCGCGACGGCGGCGGCCGAAGATGGGCGGCGTGCCGGCCGGCAGCGCAGCGCGGGCCCCCCGCCAACCCAGGCGGCGTCCGGCTCTCGTGGCTGACTAGAGTGGGCTGCCTCGCTGCAGCGCGCGCCCTGTGCGAGTTTACTGGGGCAGCCACGGCCCGCGTGGAGCAAACGTGGCGGCCGGTTGGCGCATTCCGTGCGCGAAGTATACGGCTTCTTGCCGGAAAGAATTTGGTGTAGCGACGAGGTCGCTACGGGAACGGATCCACACTTCTGACACCAGTTGTACAGAATGGGCGTGTGGGCAAATTGTAAATGTTTTGAAACGTGTGAATCTCCCCTCATACCCCCCCCCCCCCCTGCGCTGAGTTCCAGTGCACGGACCTGGCTACGATGGCTCTGAGCACTATGGGACTTAACTTCTGAGGTCATCAGTCCCCTAGAACTTAGAACTACTTAAGCCTAACTAACCTAAGGACAACACACACATCCATGCCCGAGGCAGGATTCGAACCTGCGCCCGTAGCGGTCGCAAGAAGAAGACTTGGCATGTTTACGTAATTCACACTGTTATGTTTTAGTTTTGCTATTTGGGGAGCAAAATAACTGACGATGGTCGAAGTAGAGAGGATATAAAATGTAGACTGGCAATGGCAAGGAAAGCGTTTCTGAAGAAGAGAAATATGTTAACATCGAGTGTAGATTTAAGTGTCAGGAAGTCGTTTCTGAAAGTATTTGTATGGAGTGTAGCCTTGTATGGATGTGAAACATGGACGACAAATAGTTTGGAGAAGAAGAGAATAGAAGCTTTCGAAATGTGGTGCTACAGAATAATGCTGAAGGTTAGATGGGTAGATCACATAAGTAATCAGGAGGTACTGAAGAGGATTGGGGAGAAGAGAAGTTTGTGGCACAACTTGACTAGAAGAAGTGATCGGTTGGTAGGACATGTCCTGAGGCATCAAAGGATCACCCATTTAGTATTGTAGGGCAGCGTGGAGGGTAAAAATCGTAGAGGGAGACCAAGAGATGAATACACTAAGCAATTCAGAAGGATGTAGGTTGCAGTAGGTACTGGGAGATGAAGAAGCTTGCACAGGATAGAGTAGCATGGAGATCTGCATCAAACCAGTCTCAGGACTGAAGACCACAACAACAACAACATGTTTTGTTCTAATTTTGTTTTGATATTTTATGATGTTTTGATGTTTTATGATGATTCTTGTTAACACACAATATTGTTGATGTAAGTCCGTTTGCGACCCCTAGGAGGTCTTTAGAGTCCCTACATCCTCCCATAGGTTAAGACCCCTGCCGTCTTCCGTGAGGGCCATTCTTAATCGAGTGATATTTATTGTTTTGCAAACTAAAATTGTTTACATTTAATTACATTGAGCGAATTCACATACGTTCTCCGCTCCCACGGAAGGGGGAGGAGTGTAAAGGATGAGCTAGACAGTAAGGGGTTTTACTTTATTATATGAGCTTTCAAACGGTAACTTCATTTTTCCCTTACGGCCAAGCCACGGCCGGCAGTGTTAGCTGCCTGTAAACTCTTTCGTCCCACGGTTTAGCAACAGGAAGTCAGCACCGATGAAGGCCACCTTGTTCACGCGCCTCTCTCATGTGCTTACGAGGTAACGCCGCCCCAGACGTCGCTTAGCAGCTGCTGCTCTCATCTCTTGCTTTCCCCTCTTTGGGGAAGTGTGAGTGGGGAGTTTGTACCCTTTCGGCTTTTACTCCCCTGTGAACATGTGTGTGTGATTTTTCTATAGTTTTTTGGTATCTGTGATATGTGATGATTGTTCTGTGTGTGTCTGGTACTTGCCTGAGGTAGGCGAATGATTGGTGTTATTTAGGAAGGAACAGGATTAGGGCATATGTGTTGGGATTTTCTCTTCGACTTAATCGTCGAAGATCGTCATAGGGTGCTTGTGCTTGTCGCGGGACATGTCATACCGACCTAGGGAGTGGATGAGGGCGTTTCCTGATCTGGAAGAACCTTCGTAGAAGGCCCTAGCCAGATCTTGGAAACGCTCTCTCAGGAGTGGGATTTCAGCTGCGGCGTGCAGGTCATCTGTGGGGAATCCGAGAGGTAAATGCAGTGCCCTCCTGAGGGCGCGGTTCTGCAGCCTCTGGAGTTTGTCCAGGTGCTGCTTCGCCGCGTATCCCCAGACAGGGCACGCATATTCCGTGACTGGCCGGGTCAGGGCCTGGTACACGTTTACTGCTACTGGGCAGGGAAGGGAGCTGGTTGAGTTCAGGATTGGATATAGGATGGACATTCTGGCGCAGACCTTCCTGTGGACCTCGTCTATGTGGGGCTTCCACGTAAGACGAGAGTCCAAGGTTACGCCAAGCTACTTGGCGGTTCTGCGCCAGGGGAGTTGGGTTCATTTAGGTGAAGACGGAGGGGGGGACGTTGAGGAGGTTCGCGCCTTCCGAGCCTGCGGGTAATCAGCATTGCCTGTGTCTTCTCAGAGTTGATGGTGATGCGCCAGCGACGGGCCCAAGTTTCTGTGTCATCTAAAACCTTTTGTATCCTACGGATGACCAGGGCCTTGTCCGCATTTCTCGTGTAGAAGGCTGTATCGTCAGCGTACTGTGCAGTGTGCACCAGGGGGGCCGTTGGAGTATCCGCATTGTACAAACTGTACAAAACGGGCCCCAGGACCGATCCCTGTGGCACCCCGGCACGAATACGCCTGTTGGTGGAGGTGGCAGTTTCTACTTTGACAGAAAAAGTTCTATTCGTGAGATAGTTTTTGACCAGCTTAACTATGCTCCCGGGGAACCCTTGCGTGTACAACTTGTAGAGTAGCCCTCTATGCCATACTGAGTCAAAGGCTTTGGCTACATCTAGTAGCACTATCCCGCAGTAGCCTCTGTGGTTGAAGCCTTCTGTGGCTGCTTCAACCACTCTCATGACCTGTTGTGGGGCAGAGTGGTTCTGCCGGAACCCAAATTGGAAATCCGGCAGGAGCTGCTCTCTGGTAATACGTTCCTGTATGGGTTTTAGCAGGAGGCGCTCATAGATCTTGCTGAGAGTTGGCAAGAGGCTAATCGGTCTGTAGTGCTGCGGGAATAGTGGGTCTTTCCCTGGTTTGTGTATCGCGACCACTTCCGCATGTTTCCAGCAAGCTGGGAACTCACGGGATCGAGTAATCTCGTTGAGGACGTTCGCGAGGTGTGTGATGCTGTGGGTGGGAGATTTTTGACTAACTAATTAGTGACACTGTCGTGCCCTGGTGCCTTTTTTGTAGGGAGGGACCTAATTACTCTTGCCACGTCCTCGGGGGCAAAAAGTATGGGTTCGTCCTCTGGGTCCTCCTCGGCATTGAGGAAGACAGCCAGTTGACGACTGACTACCTCTTCATGCTCTTCATCCTGGGGTTCTGCCGCTTGGAACTGCTTCTCGAAGGAGTCGGCGAGGGCGTTGGCCTTTCCAGCATGGCTGTAGACCAGTCCCCGCTCGCCATGCAGTGGCAGCATCCTAGCGCGTCTTTTTGTAAACTGTTTGGTTGCTTGCCATAGTGTATGATCGTCAACTTTGAGAGCTGTGAGGTGGTTTTGCAATTGCTGGTTTCTGTGCTCATTGAGCGCTACCTTCAGTCCTCTCTGTAGACGATTGAGTAGCCTCCTGGTGGCCTGATTTCTGGTGATCTTCCACTCTTTTGCCACTCTGTTCTTATGTCGAATTTGAGCTAGCAAGTGTTCCGGGAGCTGTATTTGCAGCGGTGGGCCATCCCTTTGTGGAGGGGTGGCTTCTTCCGCTGCCTGCAAGATGGTGCCTGTTAGGTCTTGTAGCGCTTGTTCTACTGTTTCGGCAGTAGCTGGCGGAGCGCGAGCGATATCAGAGGCGACAGTTTCTCGGTATCGCTCCCAGCCTGTACGTTTGTACGACGTCTGGTACCGTGGGAGTGCTACCCATTCTCCCACATCGACCTCCAGAATCACTGGGTTGTGGTCGGAGGACATTCTGTCGATTGTCCTTGCGGCCACAAACCCTGCGATCCTCCTAGTGAGAGCGATGTCTAACACGTCGGGCCTGCCTCCATTTTTTGGAAAATGTGTGGGCTCGACTGGACTCCATGTTTCGAAGTGGTGGGTGCGCGCTAGTTGTTGCAGTTTGGCGCCGGCTCTGGAGGTTACTCTACAATTCCAATCAGGGTGTTTGGCATTGAAGCCTCCCCCTATTATGAGTTTGGCTTCAATTTGCTCTAGAGCAGCTATGTCTCCCTCATCTATCTGGTCATGTGGGGGTCGGTAGACTGCAACAATTGTTAGGGGTCCAGTGGCAGTGGTTACTTCCACTGCCACTACTTCGATTTTGTTGGTAGTTGGTAAGAATACCTGGTGGTGGGGGATCCCACTTTTTACATATATGGCCACTCCTCCGCCTTGGGTTGGCCTGTCTTTACGGTAGCTAATGTAGTTGGGAACTGTCGCTTTTATTCCCGGTTTTTGGTGGGTTTCCCCCATCATCCATATGTCGATGGAGAACTCCTTCATGAGTTCTCTGAACTCGACCTCTTGATTTACAATGCCGTCTGCGTTAAAGACGCACATTGTCAGGCCTTGGATATTCGGTCGTCTATTCATGATGGGGTTTTGATACTACTGAGGAAGTCGCAGAGGGGAGCGACTGCTAGACTGTTGCCTGAAGGGCAACGAGGATCTGTGTGTTCTGCTTCTGGGCTTCCCTGAATTCCTTCATCATTTCCATGACGAGGTTCATGGTCTGCACCATTACGCCCAACAACTGATCCATGGGGGGGGGGGGGGAGTGTGTGTGGGGTTTCCTAGAGCTTCCTCTGTCATGGTGGACCTGGTCGTTGTTGCTGTGTGTTTCCCAGTGTTGTTCTTGTGATAGTGTCTGGTGTTGTGATGATTGGGCCACGCTTTCATGGTTCCTCGGAGGAGAAACCACTTCCGCATAAGTCGCCCTCGGTGTGTCCGGCCTTGGTTTTACCCAGGCCTTGTCCGTGTGTGTTGTCATGTTTTGTTTTCTTGTGTGTCTGGATGGGTTTATGGTGTCTTGTTTGCGTGTGTGAGGGGCGGCCTTTGCGCCTTTTGCCTGTTGTGTGTGTCGTTTGTGGACCTCACAACCTCGGTAACCTGCTATGTGGTTTTTGCCACACAGCGCGCACCTCATTTGTGGGTCCGTGTGTAGTAGTGTACATGTTCTTGTGTCGTGGGCCTCGGCGCACTTCCTGCACCTTACTGTCATGGTGCAGTAGACGGCGATGTGATTTAGGCCCTGACACCTGAACCACTGCACCGTCTCGTCGCTTGCTGCTCACATCTATTACTTTCCCCTCTTTGGGGAAGTGTGAGGGGGAGTTTGTAGCCTTGCGGCTTTTACTCCCCTGTGTGCTTGTGTGTGTGATTATTTCTGTACTTTTTGGATGTCTGTGAGATTGTGATGTTTGTTCTGTGTGAGTCTGGTACTTGCCTGAGGTTTGGCGAGATATTTGTAGTATTTGGGGTAGGAGCAGGATTTAGGAATGGGTATTGGGATTTTTCTCTTCGACTTAGTCGTCAAAGATCGTCATGGGGCGATTGTGTTTATCGCGGGACATGTCATACCGACCTAGGGAGTGGATGAGGGCGTTTCCCGACCTGGAAGTACCTTCATAGAAGGCCCTTGCCAGGTCTTGGAAACGCTCTCTCAGGAGTGGGATTTCCGCAGCGGCATGCAAGTCGTCAATAGGGAATCCAAGGGGTAAACGCAGTGCCCTCCTGAGGGCGCGGTTCTGCAGCCTCTGGAGAGTGTCCAGGTGCTGCTTCGCCGCGTATCCCCAGACAGGACACGCGTATTCCATTACTGGCCGGATCAGGGCCTGGTATATGCTCACTCCTACTGAGCAGGAAAGGGAGCTGGATGAGTTGAGGATTGGGTACAGGATGGACATTCTGGCGCAGACCTTCCTATGGACCTCGTCTATGTGGGGTTTCCACGTAAGACGAGAGTCCAAGGTTACTCCAAGATGCTTGGCGGTTCTGCGCCAGGGGAGTTGGGTTCCGTTTAGGTGAAGGTGGAGGGGGGGGGGGCGTTGAGGAGGTTCGCGCCTTCCGAGCCTACGGGTAATCAGCATTGCCTGCGTCTTTTCAGAATTGATGGTGATTCGCCAGCGACGGGCCCAAGTTTCTGTGTCATCTAAAACCCTTTGTAGCCTACGAATGACCAGGTCCTTGTTCGCGTTTCTCGTGTAGAAGGCTGTATCGTCAGCGTACTGTGCAGTGTGCACCAGGGGGGCCGTTGGAGTGTCCGCAGTGTACAGACTGTACAATACGGGCCCCAGGACCGATCCCTGTGGCACCCCAGCACGAATACGCCTTCTGGTGGAGGTGGCAGTTTCTACTTTGACGGAGAAAGTCCTATTGGTGAGGTAGCTCTTGATCAGCTGAACTATACTCCCGGGAAACCCTTGTGTGTACAACTTGTAGAGTAGCCCTCTATGCCATACTGAATCAAAGGCTTTGGCTACGTCTAGTAGCACTATCCTGCAGTAGCCTCTGTGGTTGAAGCCCTCTGTGGCCGCTTCAACCACTCTCATGATCTGTTGTGGGGCAGAGTGGTTCTGCCGGAATCCGAATTGGAAATCCGGCAGAATTTGCTCTCTGGTAATATGTTCTTGTATGGGTCTTAGCATGAGGCGCTCATAGATCTTGCTGAGAGTTGGCAAGAGGCTAATCGGCCTGTAGTGCTGCGGGAATAGAGGGTCTTTCCCTGGTTTGTGTATTGCGACCAATTCCGCATGTTTCCAGCAAGCTGGGAACTCGCGGGTACGAGTAATCTCGTTGAAGACGTTCGCGAGGTGTTCGATCGCCGTGGGTGGGAGGTTTTTGACCAACTGGTTGGTGACTTTGTCATGTCCTGGCGCCCTTTTGGAGGGGAGGGACCTAATTACTTTTGCCACGTCTTCAGGGGCAAAAATTGTGGGTTCGTCTTCTGGGTCCTCCTCAGCATTGAGGAAGACAGCCAGTTGACGACGGACCACTCTTTCATGCTCATCATCCTGGGGATCAGCCGCTTGAAACTGCTTCTCGAAAGTGTCGGCGAGGGCGTTGGCCTTTTCAGCATGGCTGTAGGCCATACCCCGCTCGCCGTGCAGTGGCGGCATTCTAGCGCGTCTTTTTGTGAATTGTTTGGTTGCTTGCCAAAGTGTGTGATCGTCTACTTTGAGGGTTGTGAGGCGGTTTTGCCATTGCTGGTTTCTGTGCTCATTGAGCGCTACCTTCAATTCTCTCTGTAGACGATTGAGCAGCCTCTCGTCGCTTAGCAGGCGCCGCTCTGTTAAGTTCCATGCCGCTCGCACGGTTTTCTCGGTCCCGACCAATCAGGGCGGAGGAAGCCGCGTGGTGCGTCGAATATACCCTGGCTCGCTCTCTTGTATTCCTGCTCACCCACGAGTCGGATGCGCGCCCTGTAGCACTGAACAACTCCCGCTTCTCCCGGTGCTGCGGTACCGTGGACTTAGTTTTGGCAGCTTCGGTAGCTTCGCGAACAATGTTTCGCCAACCTCTAAGCTCTGGCTCACCCTCACCTCCCTAGGCCTATGTAGCCCCTTTCTCTAAAAATAATCCTAATCGTTCCCACCGCCTGCCTATACGCCCATCCTGTACAGTATCACATAATCAAGTAAACCTAAAATACACTCCTGGAAATGGAAAAAAGAACACATTGACACCGGTGTGTCAGACCCACCATACCTGCTCCGGACACTGCGAGAGGGCTGTACAAGCAATGATCACACGCACGGCACAGCGGACACACCAGGAACCGCGGTGTTGGCCGTCGAATGGCGCTAGCTGCGCAGCATTTGTGCACCGCCGCCGTCAGTGTCAGCCAGTTTGCCGTGGCATACGGAGCTCAATCGCAGTCTTTAACACTGGTAGCATGCCGCGACAGCGTGGACGTGAACCGTATGTGCAGTTGACGGACTTTGAGCGAGGGCGTATAGTGGGCATGCGGGAGGCCGGGTGGACGTACCGCCGAATTGCTCAACACGTGGGGCGTGAGGTCTCCACAGTACATCGATGTTGTCGCCAGTGGTCGGCGGAAGGTGCACGTGCCCGTCGACCTGGGACCGGACCGCAGCGACGCACGGATGCACGCCAAGACCGTAGGATCCTACGCAGTGCCGTAGGGGATCGCACCGCCACTTCCCAGCAAATTAGGGACACTGTTGCTCCTGGGGTATCGGCGAGGACCATTCGCAACCGTCTCCATGAAGCTGGGCTACGGTCCCGCACACCGTTAGGCCGTCTTCCGCTCACGCCCCAACATCGTGCAGCCCGCCTCCAGTGGTGTCGCGACAGGCGTGAATGGAGGGACGAATGGAGACGTGTCGTCTTCAGCGATGAGAGTCGCTTCTGCCTTGGTGCCAATGATGGTCGTATGCGTGTTTGGCGCCGTGCAGGTGAGCGCCACAATCAGGACTGCATACGACCGAGGCACACAGGGCCAACACCCGGCATCATGGTGTGGGGAGCGATCTCCTACACTGGCCGTACACCACTGGTGATCGTCGAGGGGACACTGAATAGTGCACGGTACATCCAAACCGTCATCGAACCCATCGTTCTACCATTCCTAGACCGGCAAGGGAACTTGCTGTTCCAACAGGACAATGCACGTCCGCATGTATCCCGTGCCACCCAACGTGCTCTAGAAGGTGTAAGTCAACTACCCTGGCCAGCAAGATCTCCGGATCTGTCCCCCATTGAGCATGTTTGGGACTGGATGAAGCGTCGTCTCACGCGGTCTGCACGTCCAGCACGAACGCTGGTCCAACTGAGGCGCCAGGTGGAAGTGGCATGGCAAGCCGTTCCACAGGACTACATCCAGCATCTCTACGATCGTCTCCATGGGAGAATAGCAGCCTGCATTGCTGCGAAAGGTGGATATACACTGTACTAGTGCCGACATTGTGCATGCTCTGTTGCCTGTGTCTATGTGCCTGTGGTTCTGTCATTGTGATCATGTCATGTATCTGACCCCAGGAATGTGTCAATAAAGTTTCCCCTTCTTGGGACAATGAATTCACGGTGTTCTTATTTCAATTTCCAGGAGTGTATATCTAGAGGAATTTGAATTTCTCTGTAGGAAAGAATTCAACAAGGCTTTAGAACCTCTAGTTTTCCATTAATGGAATTCATTTTTTTGGCAGCTTATTATTTTTTTGGCTAGTAGCCCATATATGTTTGTAATAACAACATCTACCGTGTTTATTGTGTTCACTCGTTATATTCTGCTTTTTCTATTGAACAAATTCATGTCGCCAGTCACAAATCTCATGGGGAATCAACGGTAATACAACTCAGAACATAATACGAGGGTTATTCAGAAAGTAAGGAACGATATGTCGCGAAATGGAAAATACAGTGAAAATCTGGCGAAGCTTTGCACAGATGCGTTGGACGCCTGTCGATGGCATCATGTCGCTCTTTTCAGTTCTGAGCTCACTGTGAGAACGTAAAGAGGGCCAGAAATCAGCGTCTCCCGCCAAGTAGCAGGTCCTGGCCAAACATTTCGCTTGAAGTTATGCAATCCACATAACAGAACTGTCATGCGGTTCGTTCTACATGACAATTCTCGGGCGCAGTCTGCAGGGGCAACGAAGATGGGAAGTGTTTGATCACCCACAATGCAGCCCCTAAGTGGCTACCCCCGAGTTTCATCTCTGCTCAGATGAACCGGTGGCTATGAAGACAATACTTGGACATAGACAACGAGCTGCAGTCCAGAGTAGAAAATTGTCGAAAAGCACTGGTGGCTGTCTTCTGTAACGATGGAATTGAAAAGTTGCTACAACGCTACGACAGATGTCTAAGTCTGAGCGGCGACTGTGTATAGAAGTAGCTGGAAGGTGTAGCTAACCGTTGCAAATAAAACAGTTTTGATTTTCTCTGTGGTTTCCATTTCGCGACCTATCCTTCCTCACTTTCCTAATAGCCCTCGTAGCACAGCTCCGAGTTTGTCGTGTCGATTACGGTACCAGTACAGATATCACCGTGACCAGAGTTTCGATGAAGTGTTTGTTCAGTTTACAGACTAAATAATTTAGCTTGGCCCAGTGTAGCTTTTCCTAAAAGTTAACCTGTGCATTCACTCGATCCGCTGAACATCCAAAAGTTACATGCAGTCCAACACAGAAGAGAATTCAAAGACAGCTAGAGGTAACCATGAATTCTTGTGTGCATTACATCTTCAACATCACTGTCTTGTGACTACAACAGTGTTTCATATAGCAGGTGAGGATGTTTGCAACCAGATAAGTTACTTGACTACCAGTCGCTATGTCGACTTCATAAGCTCCTCACTGTGCATGTACCACATACCTCACATCAGAAATCAGCTACCAGTCATCTGATCAAAATCTCAACAGTGCAACATGGCAAGATTTTGCCATCACACATTTATATTCTGTAAACACTTTTCCATTTATATTTATATTAAATCACTCTTTATGCTCCACAATCAGATTATTAATCATTTCATTGGCTGTTACTGGCCAATACCATGTACTAACAATTACTGCAGCACTGTATGTGTGGGAGTTAATTAGAGCTGAGTGCTGACAGAAACAGCGATATGGGCAATGTATTACTCATAAGTCGCTATCAGCTAAAGAGGCGCTGGGAAGGGAGTTCGTTGTGTTCTGTCCTGAGAGAGGGCAAAGCGAGGAGGTGATGGTTAAAAACGCTGGAGGCCCCAGAACCCCCACAGTGTGGAAAGTGTGGCCAGGAGGCTGTACCACGCCCCCCAAAAAACATATCTGAACAACGCAAGTGGCTGAAGGGCGTTGGAGGCAGGACACGTTATGGTCGTGCGCTAACCTTTGAGTAATCTCCTCACGGGGAGCACCGAGGAATGCTTCACACCAAAAAGCAAAGATGCGTGTTTCATTGGCGCAGTGCTATGGATGTGGGAGGGGAAATGGAAACATCCAGAAAATCTTCTGAAAGGAATATGAGCTTCAAGCGATTGGTTGGCAGATTCATGACCCATATAGTGGGGTAATGTTTTTGTAACTGCCGCTGGGATTCGTCTCCTAAACTCAAACGTAGATGCTGTTTGTCCAGGAGGCATCGGCCCTACGATGTAGAGAAGCACCGCCCTGCGGCGATCGATTGAAGATACTTCCCTCTGGGGATCGACCTAGAGATTTCGCTGGTGAAAGCCACAACGGAGAATCTGGCAGTCAGATTCTAAGAAGTGTTGCTTTCTCCACAAGAAGCATGCCAAGTCATTTCTCTGTAAACAGAGTTGTTATTCTGTTTACTCGAGTGACGATTCTTTACGTCTCTGCGGAGTCTGACACACATTGAAGTGCTTCTTTATGGGAGAATACTAGAGTCGATTTTACGCTTCTGGCTAGTAAGCAAACAAAAATCTTGACTCGTGCTCTCTCTTGTACTGAGGTCATTTCAGCCCTAGAAGCCTGCCGACGGAATATAGCGTCCACTATGTAAGCAGAGAATTACAAAGTACATCGTCTGCAGAGCGGCGGACGCCCCACTGAGCAGATCGTCGGTGCAGTATAACTGCTATCCATACTTCAATAGGTGATACGCGGAGTTCGGTTCGGCGGTTAGGGAAACAGTCGCAGTAAATATGTTGAGTTCCATTAGCTTGTCCACTAAGCTTTTTCTGAAAGTGCCAGTCGGGGTGTAGGTCTTCTGTTTCTCATCGCTAATCAGTATTGGCCAACTTTGTGTCGGTTTAATGAAAGGGACGCAGTCTAAAGGAAGTCAGTCATACGTTCTGCCAATCCCGAAATTACATTAAGGGTAGAATTTGGAAGTGTGTACTTCATATTTATACCACTTCTTACACTCTACATGTTTTTTAGACTAAATAATTTGCAGTATCCAAGTTGTTAATTCATTCTAGTAGCATCCCGAGAGGGATAATTGGTTTTACGTATTAGACTGAAGTGAAGTAAAATCGCAACACGATACTTCGTTTTATGGATGTCAATGGCAGGGTCGTTTTAATTATCTGTAGGCGCGCGAATTCCATTGCTGAGACAACGTTAGGCAAACACAGAAACACGCTAGATGTTACAAACAGTACAGGGACTTTCAACAGAAAGTGTTAGTAATCAAATATTATAGCCTCGCTCAGAAGCGGAGTAGAAACGTCCACACAGCCCTCCTCTGTTGGTACAGTCCGCCTCTAAGGCAACCTGTACAACATACTTCACTGTGTTTAAGGAAAAGCTGAAGCACTTTCTTTTCCCAGCTTCGCAGCACTTTCCCTAAAATCTAACGCACTTAGTCAACTTCCTCTCGATCAAAGATATAGCTGACACTCCAATTTTCTTCCAGTTATGCTTCTGTCTTTCTTCGTTTCTCCATCAATAGCGCCACATCCCTTCTCCCTATCTTCATTAACTGTGTTCTATCATACATCTATTCCTGTCCGTGCACTTCGTTTAAATCTGCCTGCCTGTAATTTATCTTTGTTGCTCTATATTTGAAGCAGAAATATAGACTTTTCTCTGCTACAGCTACTACTGTTTAAATTTTTGTGTTATGGTTGTTTCTCGGTGCTAGATTCTATACTAAATGTGAAACTTTATGACATATGTATCATAATTAACATAATATGAAATGTGTAGAAAACGTGGTTAGTTGCAAGAGGTTGCATGGCAGTCTTAATTTTGCCGTGATAAATAAATATTACATTTGCACATGCGTTATTGAACGTTGTGCTTCGACAAATTAGCGAGAAGCTACGTTTTTGTTATGCTTCCTACGAAACTCCATGCCAGTTGGCACCTGGTCTCCATTAAGAACTGTCGTCTACTGTTTGTTTCGGACTGAAGGACTTACTGTGATGTTTCGATTTTGTGGCTGAAAGTACTCTGTTATCTTCTGTGTTCAACTACTGCTTAATTTCTCGTTATATTAAATAGACGGGTGTTTCGCATTCTTTCTTTACGCTGATTTGACAAAAGTCGTGGGATACCTACTAATATCGTGTCGTGCCTCCTTTTGCCCAGCGTAGTGCACCAACTCGACGAGGAATATACGCAGTAAGCTGTTAGAAGTCCCCTGCAGAAATAATGAGTCATACTGCCTCTATAGCCGTACACGATTGCGAAAGTGTAGCCAGTGCTGAATTTTGTGCACCAACTGACCTCTCGATTACTTCCCATAAATGTTCGATGAGTTTCGTGTCGGACGATACCGGTGGCCACTCAAACTGTCACCAATAGCGAACAATTGTGGCCTGGTGACATTTTTGGGAACATGAAGTCCACGAGTGGCTGAAAATGGTCACCAAGTAGCCGAACAGTTGACGATCGGTTCAGTTGGACCAGAGGACGCAGTCCACACCATTGTGGAGTCATCACCAGCTTGCACAGTGCCTTGTTGGCAACCTCACACTCGAACCCTATCATCAGCTCTTACCATCTGAAGTCGGTTTTCCAGTCGTGTAGGGTCCAACCGGTATGGTCAAAAGCCCAGGAAAAGCTGCAGGCGATGTCGTACTGTTAAAAAAGTCGCTCACATTGCTCGTCTGCTGCCATCACCCAGTACAGCCAAATTTCGCCGCCCTGTCCTAACAGATACGTCCGTCGTATGTCCCACACTCATTTCTGTGGTTATTTCACGCATTGTTGCATGTCTGTTTGCACTGACTACTCTACGCAAACGCCGAATCTCTCGGTCGTTAAGTGAAGGCCGTCGGACGCTGCGTTGTCCTTGGAGAAAGGCAATGCCTAAAATTTGGTATTCTCAGGCCACTCTTGACATTATGGCCCTCGGAATACTGAATTCCCTAACGATTTCCGAAATGGAGTCTGTTAATTTTCGTCGTGCGGCAATAATCACGTCGGAAACCCTTCACTTGAATCATCTGAGTACAAATGACGCCCCTTTATATCTTGTGTACGCGATACTACTGCCCTCTCTGTATGTGCCTATCGCTATCCAATGACTTCTGTTACTTCAGAGCTCAAGGCGAGTATTAAATCGTGTCATGTCTAAGGAACAAAAAATAAATGAAAAAGATCCACACCTGGGCGTCTCAACTTTCATACTCGCGGCCACGAGGTGCAGTGAGGCAGGAGCTAGTGACAGACATCGGCCGCGGCGTGCTTACAAGGGAACCTCCCCATCGCACCCCCCTCAGATTTAGTTAAAAGTTGGCACAGGGATAGGCCTTGAAAAACTGAACACAGATCAATCGAGAAAACAGGAAGAAGTTGTGTGGAACTATGAAAAAAATAAGCAAAATATACAAACTGAGTAGGCCATGCGCAAGGTAGGCAACATCTAGGAGAGTGTCAGCTTGCGAGCGCCATGGTCCCGTGGTTAGCGTGAGCAACTGCGAAACGAGAGGTCTTTGGTTCAAATCTTCTCTCGAGTGAAAAGTTTAATTTTTTTATTTTCAGACAATTATTAAGGTTCAGGCACTCACACATAATCAACTTCGCTCTCCTAAATTCCAGGACATGTTTAGATTTGCTTGGACATCTGCAGGATTTGACGGTCTACACACAGAAACATTTGAAAACGTAAAAAACATAGGTTTTGACAGAGCACAGGGAAAACAGTGCGACTGTGAAACTGTTGCATTCATTTGTTGCAGTTTATGTGACAAATTCTTATGTTTTCATCACTTTTTTGGGAGTGATTATCACATCCACAAGAAAACCTAAATCGCGCAAGGTAGAAGAATCTTTTTACCCATTCGCCAAGTGTGCAAGTTAGGTGGGTCGACAACATATTCCTGTCATGTGACGCACATGCCGTCACCAGTGTCGTATAGAATATATCAGACGTGTTTTCCTGTGGAGGAATCGCTTGGCCTATGACCTTGCGATCAAATGTTTTCGATTCCTATTGGAGAGGCACGTCCTTTCGTCTACTAATCGCACGTTTTTGCGGTGCGATCGCAAAACACAGACACTAAACTTATTACAGTGAACAGAGACGTCAATGAATGAACGGACAGATCGTAACTTTGAGAAAATAAAGAAAGTAAAACTTTCACCCGAGGGAGGAGTCGAACCAAGAATCTCTCGTTCCGCATTTGCTCACTGTAACCACGGGACCACGGCGCTCCTCAGCTCACATTGACCTTGATGTTGCCTATCTTGCACATGGACTACTCAGTTTGTATATTTTGCTTATTTTTTCATAGTTTCACACAACTTCTTCCTGTTTTCTCGATTGATCTGTGTTCAGTTTTTCAAGGCCTATCCACTGCGTCAATTTATAACTAAATCTGAGGGGGGTGCGATGGGGAGGTTCCCTTGTTAGAAGTTCCCGCTACGCTCGTGAGACCGGTAGACACTCGATGGCCGTTTGTCGTGTCCTGTGGCTACGAAGAAGCACCTTTTACGAATGTTAGCTGACGGGACGTACGTTCTAATAGACACACCTGGAATAATCAGGAATAGGTCCAGATGAGATAATTTCAAATTACTACTTGTTCAATGATGTTAGTCATTTGCGTCATTTCGTGCTACATGAACGATGTGTCCTTGACAATGTTATCGATTTTCCCTGAATTTTCCATTGATTGCGTCTACTACTATTTGAAATGAGAATCTTAAAGTTTTATTTTCACGCTGTAGGGAAGCAGCCTACTCACGCCTTATAAAATTCTCCTCAGTCTTTCCATTGTGTGCCAGCCTAGTCCGCTGTAACTAGCTCTGACGTCATAAATATTGCGCAATACTTTAAAAATCAAGAGAATAACCTGAAACGGTTTTACCATGTCAGGAGTAATACTAAATCAATATGTGTTGAATATCAGTTCGATAACTTTAACCATTTTCGAAATTTGGACGTTTTTATGTAAAAATCATTGGCGCAACAGAAAAGAGCTAGAGACTTAAAAATTTATATTTAGATTCCTTTTTCATAATAATTTAATAGAAACAGTCTTCTGGATCTCACAAATTAAGATTTTAGCTGAAATTCAATATTTTCTGGTTTTTGTCTTAAAAATTAAGGAAGCAAGATAGATTAAGTAGGCTAATAAATAAGGCTAGGATGTTTAAATATAAGTAGAAGGGAGATCCGCTTATAATCATAAAGATGTGAGAAGTTTCAATTGAATAACTATAATACTATAGCGATAGCGTATCTCCAAAGGGCAAGTTCAGAGCTCGTCTACTGCGTGTAGTGCAATGAAATTAATTCTCTCGCCCAAAATATTTTACTTAGCCACGTCAGACTTTTATTATGATTACTTACCTGTGTGCTGAATGCACATTTAAATTGAGAGCTTCAACGGCCATCAGCAAAGGAAGCGATGATTTATTCAATAACTTAAAGTGGTGCGGGAGAGCCAATTTGATCAGGCGTTCCCTTAGCCGTCCGCACCGCGACTTTATATATAAGAACGCTGCGCGAGGAAGAAAGGTCCCAGTTCTCTCCAGATTCTGATTAGCACACCACCTGTGTCGGGAGTCTCGTCGCGTCGGTATCATTGCTATAAACAGCCTCGGATGCCGTATTAAGTTAGTCGGGATATGCGTAACCATGAAATCGTTTTCGAGAGAAGTGTAAATTCTGGGATGACGTTAATGATATATCTTCAGTTTGCGTATGTCGTATTTTCACGTGCCGTCGTGGGACAGACATTCTACCATTATTTAGCGTGGCGTTTGATGAGCATATTCATCAAATTATGTCGAGCATTCATTTAAACATTTAATTTGGACAGTTATAGTTGCATCAGCGCATTAGACTCTGAACTGCTCTGTTAGTCAGGTTGTGTGGAATCTTTTCTTTTCATCTGTGACTGTCAGAATACAGAGAACGTTTTTTCACGATCGTTTTTGATTATGAATCCCAGACAATGTCCTAATTCCTCAGAGCTATAAGCTGTAGCTATAAGTGTATTTCTCAGATGAAGTGGGCACTAGGAATTCTAATTACAGGCTTCACGTTTTTCTAATCACTTTCTGGTTGCCAAATTTGTAGTTAAGAGAGCCAGTGTTGAGAACGGCAAAACAACAGCATAAATAATAGGAACATTTTAAAACAAAATAAATTCCTCCCACCGCCCCACATATGGTTAATCGGCCAAGGAATGCATCTTTTCTACATAACATTCTACATACATGTATATAAAGAGCAAATATCCACCTGCCACCCCACATATGGTGCATCAGTCGGGAAAGAAACTCAGTAAAAGTGAAAGTGATTTTTTAATATTCGGATTCGAGAGTGAAATGCGACTTGCAACTGAGTAATAGAACAGTGAATGTGTTACGTGTGCATGTGGACAACGCAATTGGATTAACAACACATCTGGATTGACGGAGCTGGCACTGAGTCTAGCGGTGCTGCCGGCATCGCGAGAAGCCAGTTTCGCCTCACCGCAGTCATCCGCCGGAGCAACCGGAGCCGCGCCTGCAGTTGCGGGCCACGCAACCTCACAACAGCCGTTGGAGTGCCGTCTGCAGTTCAACACGCCGTGTCGCATCAGTAATCCTGGTACGCCGCGCCGGCAACGCCATACGACGTGATGAAGGAACTAAGTTAAGTGAAAAGCTGTTAAAATTCTTACTAACCTGCACTAAAAGACTGTCGGCAATGGAACCGCCAGAAGAAACCGAGTTTAAACTTAAATCAGAACCTATGTCTGTTGAGGGAACTGTAAATCCAGACAATGTTTCAAGTGTAAATATGCATGAAAGTAGTAATGTTAAAGTGAAATATGAAGTATTGTCTTCTGGCAGTAGTGTAAAAAGGGGCAATGATTCAATAATAGAGACCCCTGTAGTAAAGCAGAAATTAGAAATTGTTAATTTATTGGATGATAGTTTATCTGATGAGTTAAAAACGAAACAGTCATCAGAGATGGTAGAGTTTAAGAAGGAGAAGATAGATATGACTGATCAATCAGATGTTTCATTTCGTTTCGATGATTCTGGTGTTGGAGCTAGCTTTTCGGCATTTGAGTGTGATAAAAAGCCAGCTAGTGAGCAACCCAAAGATACTGAGGCTATGGATTTAAATGTAATATTACAAGCAATAGCTGCCAGTAATGCAAAAATGACAGCTGAATTAAAGTCTGAGATTGTGGCCAGCCAAACAAATTTTAATAAGCGATTGGAGGTAATGGACGATACCTTCAAGGCTGGTTGCAATAAGTTGAAAGAGGATCTGGACAGTTTGAGTTATAAAATTGATTACAATCATGAGGATATTAAGAAAAAGGTTGCTCAACAATTTTCTGAAATGTATAAAACAGTAAAATCCGAAGTTGCTGAGGTTCGCAAAGACTTCCTAATGGAAGATGCGAAGATGGAGCACAAGTTAACAGAAAAGATCGAGGCGGAGTCTGAACTGTGCTCAGATAGGTTTAAAGATGTTAATATAAAAATAAACATATGTCAAGTAGTAGTAGACGCAATCAAAACTGATACTTCTCATATTGTGCAAAGAGTAGATAATGTTGAAATGAGGGTAGAAAATATTAGTACTAACATTGCTAACATTGAGAGTAAAGTAGCTTCAGTAACTTCTGGTAATGGTAGTATACAACAAGTTGTAGCTGCAAACGCCGCTTTTATTGGGTATCGGCAGTTCTTGCGGTTCGATCCAGATAAAAATATCCACCCGCTAGATTTCTGGAACGATTTTGAAGATGTGATTCCACCAACTTGGTCTGAACGAGAGAAAATCTCATTTGTTAGAAGCCATTTAGCAGGTGACGCCATGCGTTGGTCAGCTGATGTTATGTTGAAGTGTAAAACATTAGCAGTATTTAAAACAGCTTTCATTAATGAGTATTGGTCTAGTAATAAGCAAAATGAAGTGTTGAGAGAATTTTGGAGTAGGAAACGCTTCATTGTAGGCAAGGAATCTATTAAAGAGTTTGCCAGGTCATGGATCTCACGTTTGTCACATTTGGCCGAAAAGCTAAAACCTGAAATGATAATACTAGGTCTTGAAGCCAAACTGCCATGATGTTGGCAAACTAGAATTATATCTGCCCCTAGAGACAATCTGGATCGTTTTATTGAATATTTGGAACGTGTAGAGCGTGTGGCTGCCAATGAGTAGCAAGCACGTAATAACAGAAATGCTAATAACACTAATAGTAATTTTAAGAACGAGCAGAATGGCAATGTAAACATCAGAACAGTCGGTGTTCGCTATCCTAAGAGAGGTAGGAATTGGAGAAATAATTATCAGAACCAACAATGGCATCCAAATGATAGTAATTTTGTTCAGAACAAAATTGTGCAGGTAAACAACAGTGCGGAAAGCAATGCTGTGCCAGTTAATTATAACGGAAATAAAGGAAACAGTAGCAGGCCGAGGCAGGAAAACTAGTTCCCGTCTATGAGGACAATGGCGCTCACCAGGCGGTTACTTTTCCTAAGCCAGTAGTTACAGTAATTGGTAAGACAGATCAGAATACTCAGAATGAACATGGGGATGAAGAGTCGGTAGCATCTAAGAATACAGCAGAAATATTAGATCACTCACAATATTTGATAGATACCGTGTTAGAGACGCTTTCTAAGTGGGAAGAGAAAGAGAAGGCGCAGCAGTGTAACTGTAGGGAAGAGCTACAAGATACTGAATTGCCAGGTGAAGAAGCAGAGGAAATTCATGCTTATATTTACAATGAGGATGATGTGCTCTTATCTAAAGTGCCTGTGAAGGATGTTGATACTGTACTAATAGCTTTAGGGCAGGAGGTAAGTGAGAATGTAGATGGTAGTCTGTTGGGGGTCGATGAACCCAGTTGCTGTGACCAGTTGTCACTTGAGAAGGAACCCGACGATAATGGTGAAAGTGGTTTAGCTGTAACTAGTGTTATGCCAGGTCTGGAGGCGCATAATCGCCCCGACTACAGTAATTTGGGTCATGTTCAGCAAACTAAATGTAATGAAGTCGTGCGGTGTTTCGATTTGAAATTAATAGACCGACTGGGAAAGTCAGCTGGAAATGTAATTCAGGAAACCCCTACACACTTTGACCTAAATGTAATGAAGACAGATGTCGATCACTTTAGTTGGAGACAAATCCAAAAGGAACTATTGGATGAATTTGAGGAACCACCTGTACAAACTAAAATAAGCCACCCTGTAATATTAGTGAATATGTTGGGTATCAATGTACGTTGTCTCTTAGACAGTGGAAGTGAGGTGAGTGCGATATCTCAGTCCTTCTTTGATGCATTACCTGGTAAAGACAAGCTTACAGTAATGAGGGTATCAGAACTAAGAATAATTGGTGCTACTGGCAAGGTGTCAAAAACGGTACAGCAAGAAGCTTTGCTGCCCTTTAACATTAATGGTAATTTAATTGATCATCCATGCTTAATTGTAAACAACCTCAGTATTGAGGTTTTAATTGGCATAGATTTCTTGTCGAAATATCAAAGTGTTGTTGACTTTGAAAGAAGCCAGTTAAAAATGGTCTTGCCGATAACCGGAGTTATTACAGTACCTTTTAGTGATAAAAATGTAGTAACTAATGATGAAACTTGGGAGCTGCCTATCCGAGTTCTGAAAAATAGGAAATATTGGGACGAAGGTGTTAATTTTAGTAAAAGTAAGCTAAACACAGAAGAAGAAGAAGCAATTATTGTGGACAAAATAGAAGCTAAATTGCAGGAAATCGATGAAATTTCAGCTAATCAGAAGGAAGAACTGAGAAAGGTTTTAAAAAGGCACCATAAGGTATTTTCAAATCGACCTGGGGTGGTCAAAGGTTATGAATGAATTCTGTAGGGATGAGGTTGTTCTGTAACCTCTACACAGTGTGGCAGCTGTGCAGTCCCAGCTGTGTGAGATCTTCTTTCCCATTTCAGATCTCACTCACTCTCTTCATCTTTCCTATCCACAAAAGTTTCGACCCCTTCTTTCCCATATGAATCATTTTCTGAAACTAATGGATTCTGTAGGGAGGAGGTTGTTCTGTAACCTCTACACAGTGTGGCAGTTGTGCAGTCCCAGCTGTGTGAGATCTTTCTATTTCAGGTCTCACTCATTCTTCATCTTTCCTATCTACAAAAATTTCGACCCCTTCTTTCCCATTAGAAAAATTTTCTGAAACCAATCAATTCTGTAGGGAGGAGGTTGTTCTGTAACCTCAATATGAAAATTCCTGAAACCAATGAATTCTGTAGGGAGGAGGTTGTTCTGTAACCTCTACACAGTGTGGCAGCTGTGCAATCCCAGCTGTGTGAGATCTTCTTTCCCATTTCAGATCTCACTCATTCTTCATCTTTCCTATCTACAAAAACTTCGACTCCTTACTTTGCAATACAAAAATTTTCCGTCATGGCTATCAAGCCATGAGTTCTGTAACCATTCTATCCACCGATTAGTGAATAAAAACATATTGTGACAACACTAACAGTGACATAAACAACAGAGAAGTATAATGTAATTAAGATAAAAGGTATTTGAGTAACAAATATGTATAGAACCCTGGTAATATTGTAAGTATAAAGTATTGTTTTATTGGAAATGGTCCACCAACAATAATATTTAAAAAAGATATACAAATTCGTGTACAAGCAGGATCTGAAGTGACAATGAGACCTAGTGTATGCTGTAGAGCTAACTAATTAATAGTAAAAGAGATTGCTTAGTGTTATGAAAAATATGCAGATAAATTGTAAAAATGAACTCACTTTGTGTAGCAAGGAATGGCAGTGTAATAGAATTGAACAGTGTTTGTGGTTGAGACGTGAAGGACACGTCCCTGAAGTATTTATAAGGTTGGAGCTGGCCATTATTTTGGTGTAGTGTGTGACAGAACACACCTACACGTATTGAGGTTATGAGTTGGAGGCGTGAATACAACCATAGGTACCCTTATGTTTAGATGAGACAGAGCAGCTCATGGTGTCCTATAGGTTTAAAGAATTTAGCATTGCGCTCGTCCATAATTACTTAATGCACTTTAGTGGTAGGTCGAAAGAGACTACCTGTGGTTTCAGCGTCTGATCTAGTGGAAATGGATTGCCACGTGAGCAAACTGATCAGCTGCAATACACTATAGATATGAAATAAATGTGCCATCCTATGCTTTAAATTTTAAGGGAGTGAGTATTACTTAAGTGTATACACCAGCAAAGTAATTGAGTAACATAATGGCAGACGCGAAAAATTATTTATAGCTCAGCATAAATACACTTCGATAAAGTAAGTACATAATTGAAGATGTGGAACCGACACAGTAGCAGAGGACCAATAAATGGATTTAGTAGTCAACTAAACGTAGTGTGTTTTGAACACTCAGAACTGTACTATTACCACAAGTTACTCACATGTACAAAGAAGCTGAGAAGACAACTACTAATCAGATATACTCATACTATCTCTAAGAATAAGGTAATCAAAGATGAGTCAGCTAAGTAAATAAAATACAAATGTATCAGGAATGTACGGAGCATTGGTTCAGTGTTCTGGCCCAGAAATGATAAATTGAGATGAAATAGGATTTATGATTGTATGCCTTGAGCATAAATTTTCTCTAGTACGTGACTAACGGCGTTTTGAGCCATTTGTTTATCGATTTTGACACTTAAGTAACCCTGAAAGTAAAATTGAAAAAGTTCTGTTAACTTTGTTCCAGCAACATATTGAAAGATAAAGTGTATATATCCCTATTTCATTGTGACCCACCCTTAGATATTAAGTGAACAGAGTCTGAGGCACTCTTTTTGTTTGTTCTACAGGACAAACCAAATAATGGCAGCCTGGTAGCTGCGTGAAAGCGTGGAGTGACTTGGACACAACTCACAGTGACCCCTCCCCTTTCTCCATGTAATTGAGAGTGAACGTGAAGAACGCGCACCATAGCAACTTCCCCTCCTCTACACTTGTGAATGGAAGTGTAGAACGCCAGCCAAAGCGGCTACAACCACGTGTGTAAAAATGAAATTGTCGTGATTTGTGAAATTTTCTTTCAGGTTTAGAAAAAGACTGCTAAGATATAATCATCTGTTTATGTATCTTGAATAACTGTGTTATTTTCTTTGAATTTGTGTATGTAAAAATGTATTTAATGGATTTAAGATTTTCATATTTTTACATATTTTTACGTGTGTTTGTCTAAGGCAATATGTATGCCAAAGTGTTTCATTGATTTTGCTTAAATTTTAAGGGATAATATTGCTTAAGAGGCAGTGAACATGTGAGCAATTTAAATAATTGAAGTAGGTAATCAGTTTTCTTTTAATATTTCTATATGTTTACATTTCAATTGTAATTCTTCATAGGAAGTAAAGATGTACTCTTGCTTCCCTTTTTGTAATTAAATTTATTTTTCGTTCATTTCATTCAAAAAAATTTAAGTAAAGGGTGATTTTGGGAAGCAGCCTACTCAAGCCTTATAAAATTCTCCTCAGTCTTTCCATTGTGTGCCAGCCTAGTCCGCTGTAACTAGCTCTGACGTCATACATGTCGCGCAATACTTTAAAAATCAAGTGAATAACCTGAAACGGTTTTACCATGTCAGGAGTAATACTAAATCAATATGTGTTGAATATCAGTTCGATAACTTTAACCATTTTCGAAATTTGGACATTTTTCTGTAAAAATCATTGGCGCAACAGAAAAGAGCTAGAGGCTTAAAAATTTATATTTAGATTCCTTTTTCATAATAATTTAATAGAAACAGTCTTCTGGATCTCATAAATCAAGATTTTAGTTGAAATACAATATTTTCTGGTTTTCGTCTTAAAAATTAAGGAAGCAAGATGGATTAAGTAGGCTAATAAATAAGGCTAGGATGTTTAAATTTAAGTAGAAGGGAGATCCGCTATAATCATAAAGATGTGAGAAGTTTCAATTGAATAACTATAATACTATAGCGATAGCGTATCTCCAAAGGGCAAGTTCAGAGCTCGTCTACTGCGTGTAGTGCAATGAAATTAATTCTCTCGCCCAAAATATTTTACTTAGCCACGTCAGACTTTTATTATGATTACTTACCTGTGTGCTGAATGCACATTTAAATTGAGAGCTTCAACGGCCATCAGCAAAGGAAGCGATGATTTATTCAATAACTTAAAGTGGTGCGTTACTAGCCCAGCAGCTAGTCGGGAGAGCCGATTTGATCAGGTGTTCCCTTAGCCGTCCGCACCGCGGCTTTATACGAGGGCCGTTCAGAAAGTAACCTCCGGTTGATTTAAAAAAATACACCAAGTTAAATAAAAATATTTTAATATATACATCTTACAACTACATCTTTGCACTATTTTTCTACATAGTCTCCATAGCGATTGAGGCACTTATCGTATCTCTTCACAAGCTTTGAAATTCCTTCTGCATAAAAATCACCCGCTTGTTCCTTGGAGCCAGCCTGTGACCGCATCTTTGAGCTCTTCGTCGTCATCAAACCGCTGTGACCCGAGCCATTTCTTCAAATGCATGAAGAGGTGATAATCACTTGGCGCCAGGTCTGGGCTGTAAGGTGGATGGTTGATAACGTCCCACTTGAAGGACTCAAGAAGGGCCGTTGTTCTGCGAGCAGAGTGAGGACGGTCGTTATCGTGCAAAAAAAACGATACCGGAAGTCAGCATACCACGGCGTTTGTTCTGTATAGCCCGTCGTAACTTTTTTATTGTTTCACAGTACACGTCTTGATTAATGGTCATACCACGTTCCATGAATTCAACCAACAACACCCCTTTGGCATCCCAAAACACCGTTGCCATCAGTTTTCTGGCAGAAAAATCTTGCGAGGCTTTTCTTGGTTTGGTAGGCGAATTTGAATGTGCCCACATCTTTGATTGTTCTTTTGTCTCAGGGTTCACGTACTTAATCCAGGTTTCGTCACCGGTCACGATTCTGTTTAACAATGGTTCTCCTTCGTCCTCATAATGTGACAGAAAGTCTAATGCAGAGGCCATTCTTTGAGTTTTGTGGTGGTCGGTAAGAATTTTGGGCACCCATCGTGCACAGAACTAACGGTAACCCAATCTTGCTGTCACTATCTCGTACAAGAGAGTCTTAGAAATCCGTGGAAAACCAGTAGACAACTCCGACATTGAGAAACGTCGATTTTCACGAACTTTTGCATCAACTGTCTGAACGAGTTCGTCAGTCACCAATGATTGTCTACCACTCCTCTCTTCATCATGAACGTTTTCTCGTCCACTTTTAAATAAACGTACCCATTCACAGACAACTCCTTCACTCATAACTCTTGGTCCGTACACGGCACAAAGCTCACGATGAATAGCTGCTGCAGAATATCCTTTGGCTGTACAAAACCTTATGACAGCACGCACTTCACATTTGGCGGGGTTTTCTATTGCAGCACACATTTCAAACTGCCACAAAAACTAAACTAGCGCAGGTACGACGTTCACTCGACCACGGCTTGATGCCGACTGACCTGTTGAGTGCGTGAACGCACAGATGGCGTCGCTACTCCCCCCACAACCCGCACTGTGACCAATTGGAGGTTACTTTCTGAACCGCCCTCGTATATAAGAACGCTGCGCGAGGAAGAAAGGCCCCAGTTCTCTCCAGACGCTGATTAGCACACCACCTGTGTCGGGAGTCGCGTCGCGTCGGTCTCATTGCTATAAACAGCCTCGGATGCCGTATTAAGTTAGTCGGGATACGCGTAACCATGAAATCGTTTTCGAGAGAAGTGTAAATTCTGGGATGACGTTAATGATATATCTTCAGTTTGCGTATGTCGTATTTTCACGTGCCGTCGTGGGACAGGCATTCTACCATTATTTAGCGTGGCGTTTGATGAGCATATTCATCAAATTATGTCGAGCATTCATTTAAACATTTAATTTGGACAGTTATAGTTGCATCAGCGCATTAGACTCTGAACTGCTCTGTTAGTCAGGTTGTGTGGAATCTTTTCTTTTCGTTTGTGACTGTCAGAATACAGAGAACGTTTTTTCTCGATCGTTTTTGATTATGAATCCCAGACAATCCCCTAATTCCTCAGAGCTATAAGCTGTAGCTATAAGTGTATTTCTCAGATGAAGTGGGCACTAGGAATTCTAATTACAGGCTTCACGTTTTGCTAATCACTTTCTGGTTGCCAAATTTGTAGTTAGAGAGCCAGTGTTGAGAACAGCAAAACAACAGCATAAATAATAGGAACATTTTAAAACAAAATAAATTCCTCCCGCCGCCCCACATATGGTTAATCGGCCGGGGAATGCATCTTTTCTACATAACATTCTACATACATGTATATAAACAGCAAATATCCACCCGCCGCCCCACAACGCCTCTTTAAGTTTCTGGCAGTGGTTCGCTCAGATTATAAAAATTGATGCATTTGTTTCACTCATCGTATAATTTGTTAATTTGGCTTCACATCAAGCCAAAAAGTTCGGTCACGGACGAAGTTTAACCGTGTCTCAGTTTAAAAAAAAAACAAGTAAAACTGGAAATAAATTTTGGGATCTGAATTAGTAAAAATTTTTCTTTCGATTTTATCGAGCAATTTGAATGATACTTTTTATTTACTGAAGAAACTATCTGCCAAGTTTCATCTTGGGATTATTGGTGAATAATAATCATTATATTTGTCGCTTGGTTTTTTCGCTTAATTTTTAGTTCCGAAATACATTCCTTCGTTATTTTAAGGAGGTAAGAGAGAAAGATAGGAGCTGTATCCTGCAGGAGAAGTATTTATTACTGCTATGTTTACCTCCAGAGAATGGCTGAGAAGAATACTTTTAGTCCTGTAAGAAATGTTCAGTTGCAGAAAGACGGATGCGAAGCGTTACTCGTCTACAAGGGAAACATCACGAGTATGAATAGATGTAAGTGCAAATGTATCATACACGGGACATAGACAACAGTTTTTGAGAACGATAAAGAGAAAATGAACGACAAGTTCGTGCTAATGTGTGAGTTGGATCTACAGCCTCACGACACTGCTAGTGGATTAAAGTCTATTAGTCTGTCACAATAACCAATCGGGAATGGTGTCAAATACGGCACGGTGAGTGCACAAGAGATTTTTTCTTCTTCTCAAACTGTATCACGACGTATACAACACACACAAGATCTAGGCAATGAAGTGAGATGTGAGATACTGTAGTGAAGCTAAACATTGACCATAGTGCATGTGCTATGACGTGTTAAATTGGAATTGACAATTATCGCAATCTACATTACGTTACCGTCACATTCAATATTATTGTAGACTCTGAGAGGGTGTGAAATATAAAACAACGTGCTCCTAGCTATAAAGTTCCCCGATATTACAAAAAGAGATGAAAATACTCTTACATTGAAATGTGTCTGAGATAGGTACATATCATCTGTAACGAAGCAAATAACATATATAACTGACCAAGGACCGAAAATAAAGAAACCTCTTCAGCACAACAAATGTCTGCCACTTGCAATGCACCGCATAAACACAGCAGTAAGACACACATTCCTTAGTGAAGAATTGCCTGAAATTTATTATTATTATTGTTGTTGTTACCGAATTCTCCCCATAAATAGAAGATGTTCAGCAATTAACTCAATCAAGCCTTCCTTAAGTTTTTCTTGTTGTTCCAATAGACTTTCATTCTTTCCGAGAAAGATTGTTTACGTTTTTCTGACTACTTTGGCCTGTACTGCTTTTGTTTTCGTCACCCTGATGTAACTTCCAATTTATGTATCTTGTATCTAAAGGTGTCTGTTTCTAAAATGTCAGTTAGTCTCATGTTTGCGTTGTTGAGGTCCTTTCGTATCTCGTTCAGCTAAGATGTTGAGCTCATAAGTGATGTTACATAGTCTATTATCCTTTTTGTCAGTCGCTTTCCTGGTAGTCTGTTGAGATGACCAAATAATTTCATTCGCCTTTTCTTACGTCACTTTCGATGTTTGAAACCTTTTCTGTTGTTCTGATTGATTGTAGCCTATAACCGTCTTGGATATGTCTTTTTCATAAAATTTACTTAATGATCTTTGTCTCTTCTTTTCTGATTTCTTCAAGTTCGTATTTTTTGTTAAGCGTCAACGTTTCCCTTGCGTGGACTATTGATTTTATGACTGTGTTTTAGTGGGGAATTTTTGTCTGTATTGAAATAGATTTTTTGTTGTAGAGATTTTGGACAAGCACTAATCCCTTTTTGAACTTTTGGAGATGATTTTGCTGTGAGATTCTTTCAAGACCTCTCTGTTGATAAATCCTCCAACGTATTTAAAGGTCGGGGCTCTCTTGGCCGTACCATATTGTGTTTTCAGGCTCGTGAGTTCTGTGTTTGAACATAAGAATTCAGTTTTCTCAAATGAGAACAGTAATCCTACTTTTTCTGCACATTCTTCAACCGTCCCTTCATCCTTTACAAGTATCACAGGTCGTTCGCAAATGCGAGGTGTGGTATGTAGATAATGCTTTTGGGTAAACCCAGTAGGATTGGCTTCCAAAGCGTACTTTTCTTGTGTTATTTCTCCCATTCTTCCATTAATTTCCCCATAAATTTTACTTTACATTTCGTGTCAGTTTGTGTTTGTGTTATGAGTTCTCCTATTTTGGGATAAAGTCCCCTCTCTTCTAGAATTTGGAATCGTGAAGGCTTGTCTACCGACTCGTATGCCTTTTTGAAATCTACAAGTGCACGTACTATAGGTTTTTGTCTGAGGGCTTACATTTTGAGTATGCTTTTGCGGTTAAAAATTTGTTCTTCACATGACATGTCCGGTATGAATCTTGCTTGATATTCTGCTAATTTGGGTTGTAATTGCTTTTGTGTTCTATTCAGGAGAAAATGTCACAGGATTATGTAGGTGACCAGTGAGAGGGAGACCCCTATGTAGCTGATCACATATGATTTTCTGTCTTTTTCATGTAATAAATAGATTACAGGCATCTTCTAGTCATCAAAGATTTCCGCGGTTTGCCAGATGTTTAAGATTATTTGTGTAATCTCTTTGAATGAGTTTGGGCCTAAATTTTTCAAGAGTTCAGCTACAGTTCCGTCCTCCCTTGATACTTTGTTGCTTTTAAGTTTCTTCACATGTGAATACACTTCTTCTTGTGTTGCTTGTGACAAACTTTCTGTTGTGATTTCTGGATGTATTTTCGGGAATCTCTCTTTGGCTTCCGGACAACTTAAAAGCTATGAAAAATACCTGGTCAGTTCTTGGCAATTTTATTTATTTGTCAAGGGTAATTTACCATCTTATTTTCGAAATCAGAGGTTCTGTGGTGAATACCTTTTGATTTGATTCGCTGAGGTAGCATAGAAATCGCGTGTGTTGTAATCTTTGAAGTTGTCTTCAACTGACTCCGGATGGTCATTCGAATATATTCGTTTATTTAATCTTAAAATTTTGTATGTTTATTTGCGAACTTCGAGGAATTTCTACTGTGTTTGTTCTGATTTGTTGCATTTGTAATTTTTAAATGCCGTTTTTTTTCTTTCTTCTAGAGCATCTTCACATTCTTTATACCATAAAGGGTGTTTGGTTATTTTGTGAAGATTGATAGTCTTTCGCTGTATTGATGATTTTTAGTTTGCAATTTGTTGTGCAGGTTGTTCTTCCGTTGTTTCTGTTATTTTGGAGTCTTTGATTTTGTGTAGATCAAATTTTGAGGTCACTGGTGTTTTCCTGTTGAAGTTTTTTTGGGTGTGAATTTAACATTGATTCTGTTTAAATAATGAGCCGAATCCCACGAACCTACTATGCTGTCATAATAGGAGGAGAGGTGATACTCCTACGTGGCGCGTCCCAGGTGGCGGATAGGGAAGTCCTCACCGGTTTACTGGCGGACTTGAGTGAAATAAAATAGCTCTCGCGGACCAAACACACCCTCTTCGGTTAACAACCGGAGTTGTAAATCGGAGCTTGCTCCAACTAAGGTTGACAACCTTCGACAGTCAAAAATGGAAAGGTCTTTTAGTAAAAAAATTCCACCGTCCTGCTCAAAAAGGCAGGAAAAGGCTACATCGGATTTGGTGGGTAGTCAACTAGAAGACAGCAACGAATCGGAGCGTTTGCAACCATCCAAACGCACACTAAAACACAAAAAGAAGATTGAACATGAGCAAATAAATTATATAGCAACACACAACATAAACTCACTTCAGACCGGAAAACTCAAGGAGCTCACAGATGAACTAAATAAACAAAAAATTTTAATAACAGGGATCCAAGAAATGAGAAACACCACAGAGGACCCATTCGAATCACAAGGATACAGAATTTATAATGGGAAACCAGGACCGAGGGCAATGAAACAATGTCCCCAGTTTCGAACAGGGTTTTTAGTAAACATAAAAATAATAGATTCAGTAACGGATTTCCAAGCAGTATCACCAAGAATTGCGACTCTAAGCTTTAAAACAATGAATAAAACCTACACAATAATAAATGCTCATGCCCCAACAAATGAAAAAAATTGTCCAGCAAAAACAAAGGAAGAGGTAGATAAATTTTGGGACCTTCTAGAACAAACTGTGAACAGAGTAAATAAAAAGAATGTAAAAATCTTATTGGGAGATTTCAATGCTCAGTTGGGAAAAGAAAGGAAATATAAAGATATAATTGGAAAATGGAGTCCACATAAATTTACAAACAAAAACGGTCAAAGACTTGTAGAACTCTGCAGAGAACACAACCTTATATCTAAATCAACATACTTTAAGAGGAAGCCAAGTAAACTTAAAACATGGAAACATCCAGACTGGAGGAAGGGCGAGTGGCAGCTAGACCAGCTAGACCATCAACCTCTCATCCCAGACATCATATGCCAAGATCAGCCAATGGAAGGAGCAAGAAATTAGCTGTCATAATACTCTCAATACCAATAATCTTTAATGTAACTGAAATATAATGTATAAAATCTAGTTTTATATACCTGTTAAATTGCACAGCTAATTTATAAATAAACATTTTACTAGTTTAAGCTAATTTACATTTATTTTCTATGTAATAAAGACAAATCTCTTGTCAGTGTGTGTGATGACTAATAATGCCTCTGGTCAACTTGAAATCTTTGATACTGTAGTTATATTGCAATCTTTGGCTTGTTTATAATGTGTAAATCCTGTATGCGTATCTGTGGCTAAGTGTGTTCAGCGATGTTTACGAAAAACGAGATATATGTTTCCAACAGTGCCTCATAAAAGTAATATACATCTAGTGAAAGTTTTAACTTGTGAAATTGTGAAAAACAATGACACAATGGTTTCAAAAATACGTCCTAAAAGAGATATATATACCTGCAAAAAGACTTATTTGTAAGTAACACCTCAAAACGTAAATTAAACTGTAAATATTTCATGTAACTGTACCACATGTAGTGATTATTTGCTCTTATACGTTAAACATAAATTATGCTGTAAATATTTCGTGTTACTGTACCACATGTAGCGATTATTTGTTCTCGTTTCTGTCTAGCCACAGATACTCAACCACCCACACAATGGGTACAAAAAAGCACTAAATGTATACACCATCTGATGATGAGTTGCTAGGCAGCTCGAAACCGGTCATGGTTAAATAAAATACATCTACATAAAAGGCGACTGGTTGCAGTAATTTCTGAAAACCTGTTCACACCACAGTCGCAGTGCTCCACATCCACAATGGATAAAAGTCTTATTTTGCTACCTAGCCAGGTAAAAGGAACAATGAACAAATACAGGAAGTGCAAAGTGAAACTAATGAAAACTATTCTTGCCATCAAATTTAATAAGCAATGTATCTTAGAGAATGTAACTCCTAATTACATAAGAGTTGTAGTTAAAGACCAGAGTGAATCTGCACAAGCAGCCAAGAGAAAATGTGAAATTGTATGGATCAAAAATGAAATTAGATCACATTACAAACGAAAAGACTTGTTAAACAGGGACATCTACATGCTGCACTTAGAGTTAAGCAACTATCTCACTCTAAGCCAAATCACGAATTTCTTAGATCTAACCCAACTAAATGTGCATAAAGAGATGTTGAAATCTGCACATAAACAAAAAGAAAAGCTCTCACTCCTGATTGCCAAAAAATCCCCCATTCCACCAAATGAATGCCCTCCCGTGCAACATAAATTCTTTGAGAGAGTAGTTAACACAACAAGCATTAATTTCAATAGCACAGAATTAAATTTGTTAAATAAGGGACTTAAACATAATATTGCCACAAAACTTGATTACAATAGTGTTAAAGACCTAATAACTAACACCAAAATAGCATGTATAACATCAAAACTAGATCAGAATGATCAAAATGCTCTAGCCCATGATGCCAACAAAATAATAAAGAAAACCATAGATGCACAAAGGCTCCATAGTAATAAACATGATGAATCTGCAACACTGAAACAAATTAACAAAAAGCTAACAAACAGTAGTGCCCTTGTTGTTAAATCTGACAAAGGCAGCACAGCCGTGATAATGTACGAGTCTGATTACATTAAGAAAACCCTAGAATTTTTCAAGAATAACAACATAACTGAGTTGAAATCTGACCCCACTCCCAAATACCAAGCTAAAATAAAAGACATGTTAAAAAATTGTAACTTTCTGCTGACATCCATTGAAGCCAAACAATGTGTTATAATGAACCCTACAGCACCAAAGCTTAGATCACAACCTAAAATTCATAAAGATGGACACCCGATACGCCCGATTGTGAATTCCATAAATAGCCCAGGGTACAAAGTGACTAAAAAACTGCATGAAATACTCAAGATATATTATACATTCCCAACCAATTATTCCATAAAAAACACCTATGATTTGATTGACAGTATCAGAGAAATTTCCATTCCCAATGCAGCTAACTTTGCATCCCTTGATATTGTCAACCTGTACACAAACATACCTATAATAGACACACTTCGAATAATAAAAAATAACTTATTACAATATAAAAAGTTAAGTGACATGGAAATCTGTGAGCTGATGGATTTACTTGAATTAGTGCTGTCCCACAATTACTTCACCTTCAACAACAAAATATATATTCAACATGATGGTCTAGCAATGGGCAGTAGTCTAGCTGGCCTTCTTGCTGACATCTACATTAATGATCTTGAAATTAAATTCTTTAAAGCAAACCCAATAGAAACAGACAAGATCATTTATTATAAACGATATGTTGATGACACCCTGTTGTTATATGATGGGACAGCCACTGAAATTAAGGCCTTAGCTGGTAAACTTAATAATGTTCACCCCAAAATACAGTTCACAGTAGAACACCAAACCCAAAAAGGTATTTATTTTCTTGACCTAAACATAACACATCACAACAACAAACATAAATTTCAGATATATAGGAAACCCACCACTTCAGATGTTATAATAAACAATACATCATGCCACCCAAATCAGCATAAACTAGCTTTTTTCAAATCAGCACTTAACCGTATCAACAAGATTCAAGCTGATCCTACTGCAAAAATTAATGAAATCAATATATTAAAAACAATAGCATCAAACAATGCTTATGACCCAAGCATAATTGAAAAATTAGATAAAAACATTATATCTAACAAAGCAAAACTAGCAAGCCAGACCTCAGTAGCAGAAGAAACCAAATTCGTTTGTATGCCGTTTCTCGGCAATATCTCATACAAACTTGCTAAGCTATTCAAACCACATAATGTCAAAATAAGTTTTCACACTAACAACAAAATACAGAACAAAATAGTCCACAACACCAAAAGAGCCAGCACACCATACCAAAAATCTGGTATATATAAATTAAGATGTGACAGCTGCTCCTGCTACTACATAGGGCAAACAGGTAGAAATTTTGAGATCCGATACAAAGAGCACACTGATGCACTTCGCCTAAACAACTTAAATAGATCCACTTTTGCTACCCATCTAGCAGATAATAAACATTCCATAACAGACATTAAAACTAACCTTCAAATCCTACACACTGTAGACAAGGGATTCAAGATGGATCTTCTCGAACAATTAGAGATTTTTACCCACAAACATAATTCCCCACATACCATTTTAAATGAGCAGACAGAACTGGCGAATAACTCCTTCTTTCAGAATTTTAAGGATTCTTTGAACTTAAAAAACTTAACAGTCATTCAGTAACAAAATGCCCCCCCCCACACACACACATAAAAGCTTGTACCACTTCTGCCCCCCACCCCCACCCCCCCCCTTCAGCTCTCTTCTCTCCCCACATCACCCTCTCAACCCCCCCCTCTCCTTTTTCCTATACAACCACCTCCCCCCCCCCCCCCCCCACCGCCAACTCCTTTTCCACACCCTTACAAGTTCCAGCATTACTTATTATTTCAAGTTAACCATCAACCTCTCATCCCAGACATCATATGCCAAGATCAGCCAATGGAAGGCGCAAGAAATTAGCTGTCATAATACTCTCAATACCAATAATCTTTAATGTAACTGAAATATAATGTATAAAATCTAGTTTTATATACCTGTTAAATTGCACAGCTAATTTATAAATAAACATTTTACTAGTTTAAGCTAATTTACATTTATTTTCTATGTAATAAAGACAAATCTCTTGTCAGTGTGTGTGATGACTAATAATGCCTCTGGTCAACTGGAAATCTTTGATACTGTAGTTATATTGCAATCTTTGGCTTGTTTATAATGTGTAAATCCTGTATTCGTATCTGTGGCTAAGTGTGTTCAGCGATGTTTACGAAAAACGAGATATATGTTTCCAACAGTGCCTCATAAAAGTAATATACATCTAGTGAAAGTTTTAACTTGTGAAATTGTGAAAAACAATGACACAATGGTTTCAAAAATACGTCCTAAAAGAGATATATATACCTGCAAAAAGACTTATTTGTAAGTAACACCTCAAAACGTAAATTAAACTGTAAATATTTCATGTAACTGTACCACATGTAGTGATTATTTGCTCTTATACGTTAAACATAAATTATGCTGTAAATATTTCGTGTTACTGTACCACATGTAGCGATTATTTGTTCTCGTTTCTGTCTAGCCACAGATACTCAACCACCCACACAATGGGTACAAAAAAGCACTAAATGTATACACCATCTGATGATGAGTTGCTAGGCAGCTCGAAACCGGTCATGGTTAAATAAAATACATCTACATAAAAGGCGACTGGTTGCAGTAATTTCTGAAAACCTGTAGACCAAGTCTGTATGGACAAAAATTTTCATAAGGAGATCCACAATGTTAAAGTACTGAGAGGAGTAGACACAGGCTCAGACCATTATATGGTTAAAATTAAAATCGAATTCACCCCGTTAAAGAAGAGGACCGGAAAAACTAATAAAATAAAAAGAAGGTTTGACCCACATCAGCTAATTAAAAATAGTAAGTACCAACAAATAACACAAACCATCAAATTAACAGATGATCTAGAACAACTAGTGCCTAATCTTAAAAAAGAAGCAGAGAATTTAGCTCCCTCGAACCCACAAAGGAAACATGAATGGTGGACATCAGAATGTGACAAATTCCATGAAGATAGACACCAAGCATGGTTAAAGTTTCAAACACATAAAACTGAAGAAAATGCCGTCAACCTAAAAAATGAAAGAAAAAAATTCACTTAAAATATTAGAAGAATCAAGAGAGGATTTCATAAAGATATTATTAAGTCTATAGAAGGTAATTATCATAAAACCAACTCCAGGAACTACTACAAAATCTTTGGGAAACAACTACAACAATATGAGGCCCCTACACTAATACTGAAAGATGAAGATGGAAGAATGACACACAGTAACAAGGAAAATGCAGAAATCATGGCAAAAGCATTTTACAAACTTCTGAATTGCGAGGAACTCAAAGAACCCTTACAAATAAACATAAATACCCCAATAAAAACCAAACCTAACAAACTAGACCCTCCAACTTTCCAAGAAGTAGAAAAAATTCTTAAAGAACAAAAAAATTATAAGGCATGTGGAGAAGATCAGGTTTTTGTTGAAATGTGGAAATATGCAAGTGACACAGTCAAGACCTCCTTACACATGGCTCTAACAAAAATTTGGGTAACAGAACAATTTCCCAAACATTGGACCACAGCTATCATCCACCCACTACACAAAAAGGGAGATAAGAGCAACCCAGACAACTACAGAGGAATCTCTCTCCTAGACTGCACATATAAAATTCTATCCAAGATCCTATATGAAAGAATCAAGGAGCAATTAGAACAAGAGTTAGGGGAATATCAAGGAGGTTTCAGACCATGGAGAAGCTGTGGAGAGCAGATAATTAGTTTAAAATTGATTATGGCATACTACAAGAAACGGAACAAACCTCTGGCAATAACATTTGTAGATTTTAAGAAGGCATATGACTGTCTCCACAGACCTTCAGTATTAAAAATTTTAAGAAATGTAGGACTCCATCCAAAACTAATTAAAATAATACAACTCACTCTGACCAACATCAAATCAAAAGTGAAGTTTAGAGGAGAAATTTCGGAACCATTCCTCATAAAAACAGGCTTAAGACATTACTTTTCAACTGTGCACTGGAATACATAATGAGAGAATGGTACAAGGACAATCCAAAGAGGATAAGAATTGGAAGTGCAAAAGATGATATTAGCTTAAACTGCTTGGGATTCGCTGATGATCTCGCTCTCCTAGCCAACACTGTTCAAGAAGCCAGGCAACAAGTGAAATCACTACAAGAAATAGCAGAGAAAGTAGGCCTTAGAATATCATTTGAAAAAACGGAGATTATGCTAACTGATCCACCACTGGCAAACAAAATTACAATAGGAGAACAGGAAATCAAAATTGTTGATAAATTTAATTATTTAGGCGAAATAATAACATAAAATCTAAATGGGAAGCCATCACAGCAAAATAGAATCAAAAACTGAACTATGCAAATTACATTACCAAAACTACATACAACAAAAAAAGCCTATCTATAGATGCAAAATTAAAACACTCTAAAACAGTTACACAACCAGAAATAACGTATGCAGTTGAAACTATCTTCAAAACAACTAATACAGCAGAAATTGACAGAATACTAAAAATAGAAAGAAGAATAATTAGGACATGTATAAATAAACAGTATGAAATATATGGACACTGGAGAATAGCATCAAATGAAACAGTATACAAGAAAATAGAACCAGTCATGAGCACAATCAGGAAGAAACGCATCTCATTCTTTGGACATCTGATGAGAACTCCAGAAAACAGAATTAGTAAAAAAATAATACAAAAATTGTGGAATAGTAAGAGCGACATTAAATGGATCACAGAAATTAAGGAAGATATAAAAGAACTTCAAATTACAGTAGATGACCTAAAAAACAAGACAGAGAAAATCAGAATACTGCAAGACCCGCAAACCAAACTACAAATGAAAATCAATAAAATGAGTACAGAAAGAGTTGTCTCAGATGAAGAAAGAAAGAAAATATCTGCAAGAATGAAGAAATATTGGGCAGACAGAAGAGCAAAACACCTTTCATATAAGAATAGCCTCTAATAATTATATTACCTAAATATATTAAGTTATTGTTGAACCAAATTGTATCCATGTGTAACAACTTGTTTAGAACTTTGTATTTTTGACTACAGTGGTCCAATGAAGGCCATAAAATAAATAATAATAATAAAAATGAGCCGAATCGATGTTTGTACTTCTGTGTACTTACACATCGTAAATTTCTTTTTGTTATCGTACGATATTGCTACATAATCAGTCTGAAATCTTCTATATGACGGATGGACGATCAAACATGTGTTTTGTCTCTTGGACATTTTCCGAAATAAGGTTGTCATAATTTTTAGGTATTTTGTTGACATAACTTAACGAGTCATGTGTCATTCTTATTGGTGAACTTGTGAGAAGGATAGTCTCCCACCGTTCTTTTGTATTTACGTTCCCTGCCAATTTGGGCATTAAAATCGTCGAGTACAATTTTCAAATTAATTTTTGGAATTTTGACCATCTCTGTTTTAAGTTGTTCCCAGAAACTTAGCTTTTTCGAGCTCTTTTTTGTTGTCACCATTTGTTGGTGCATGTAAGTTAATAAAGGTGGGGTTTTTGTTTGTATTTTTCATTCTTAATGCTATAAGCTGGTTGTTGATGGGTTTCATATTTCGTACTGAATCCAAACCTTTTGGTTTACAACGAAGGCTACTCTGCTCCCTTGCCAATTTTTTTTGTTTGTTTGTTCCACTTTTGAAGATTATATAATTATTGTAGTCCATCATTTCTGAATCTGTGTAGCGTGTTTCTTGCATGGTGAGAATTTGGATTTTCTGCTTCGTGAGTTATGTTTGAGATTGTGTAGTTTTCCTGCTCAAAAGACTGTGTGAATGTTGAAAGTGGCAAAGTAGTTGTGCAATTTTAGTGGAAGTTTGCCAGAGCACTCCGACATTATCATCACCTGCTTAATAGCTTGTTTGTCCGTCTTAGAACGAAATACGTAACTGATTACGCGTATCACGGATCCAACAGTTTCTTGGCAGATGTTTCAAAGAACTTACATCAGGCGAATCTGGTCAGCGAGTCATCAACCTGAGTGCACTATAATGCTCTTCATACCACAATAGCACGGTTCTGGCTTCGAGATACGGACAATTATACTGCTGAAAGATGACACTGTCATCGAGGGAGACATCAAGCATGAAGGGGATCCGCAGGTGTCAGCGTGTCTTTGATTACTACCAGATCGTCCTCTGGGGTCGTTACTTGTATGAGACATGTTGGCTTGCCATCAATTTTCTAACTTTTGCTAGTGGTGTGGAACCAAGGATTGTGAGTTCCTGCAGCACGTTTATAGCAGCACCTCCTGGTGAACAGACGCTGACCGTTGTGCCACATGCTCCAAGTCAGACGCAGCATGAATTTTGGTTGTCATTTTGGTACGCGGGTGGTATTTTATGTACCACCTATTCTGTATATCAGCCGGGCATTTCCTTGTCCGCCACCTAGCGTCCACCAGACGGGGGTTGACAAACTCCACACTTGTTATCATTATCATTATTATTATTATTATTATTATTATTATTATTATTATTATTATTGTTAACGAGTCCATTACACAAAAAAATAAATTTATAAATTCATCCTGACAGTGTGTAGAATTGTAGTAAGTATGAACACAACGATGAAATCATTTCATTCTTCGAAAAAAATGAGAGAATTTGCTATTGGAAAAAACCGAGCAGGAAATGATATCTTAATATCGGCCCCATGTTATGGATGGCATAGTTAAATTCGTGGAATATTTTAAAGTAGCTCCAAGTGATCTGCACTGTGAAACAGGTTCGACCGTGTCTTTTGTAGGGCCTTGGGCATTCAGTTTGGTAGATTCGTGCGAAACTGGATATCAGAATGCAGTACTTAAATTGCTAAAAAGACGTAAAGACAGCTTCCTCATACAGAAACTCCTTAACGAACTAGAGGATTCTAATTACACAGCTATATTTTTTAATTCATTTTTCAAGGATCTCTTAGTCCTAAGACAGGTAAAGAAAGAAACATGTCAAACTGTTCCTCAGAAGTTAAATAGGTAGTTGTTGAAGTAGTTCCGTAGTCGATATTCATCAACTCTTAAACGAAAAGATGGACCTGAGAGATATTACAAGATGTATGGCTCAGGTGACGATATCTGAAACGTTTTGTCTTGGTGGATGGTCAATGTCTGTGCGTTCCTCAAACTCCCTGATATGGCCAAAGAAGTGGTATGCAGTCCGACCAGTAGCGCTGCAGGTGAAAGAACGTTTAGCAGGCTGGTCGGAGATGCGCTGCTGTATCGATCCACATCGTATCAATAGCATTTCGTTAATTAATAACAACGAGAGACACAAGTAAATTACTATAGCAACACAATGATACCTTAAGAGATGAAACACAAAGAATCTGTTTTAATAGCCTCTAATACATAGTTTTTTAATCTGAGATTACTATTTCAAATATTATTTTGCTTTCTAGACACACTGCACTCGGATAATGTGTTATCGTATCTTCAACCTCTACTGCATTAAAATGACTGAATGTATTTTATAAGTCATTTATCTCGCATTTTAATTTTATTTTTCATTTCAATAACACAAATAGTATTATTAATGAGGGTTTTTTGATCTTTCGTTGCAACTACAAAAATGCGTGATTTTTTCACCAGACGCGTTTCGCTTTATTGAGGTAAAGCATCATCGGTGGGGGCGATTTTTCGGCTGCTTTCTGGCTTAAATGGGGAAATGCCGTCTGCTAGCACATCGTTGTTTCCCTGTTCGACAGTGATAATTTTCGTCAACTTTTTAGACGTTCTACAGCACTATGCATTTATCACAATAGTGAGCATAGTAGTGCTGCAGAACATCTAAGAAGTTGACGAAAATTATCAGTGTCTAACACAGGAAAACAACGATTTGCTAGCAGACGGCATTTCCTGATGTAAGCGAGAAAGCAGCCGAAAAATCACCACCGCTGATGATGCTTTAACCTCAATAAAGCGAAACGCGTCTGTTGAAAAAATTACGCATTTTTGTAGTTGCAACGACGGATCAAAATTACCCTCACGAATTATAAAGCAACTACGGACACTATGGCTACACAAATTAAGTAATTAAATAATATTATTTCTTCTATTTAACCGTCATGAAATGGCTTCATAAATTGACAACGATTATAGGAGGCAAAACTTTTGCTTCTTGGCATACGCTCATCGAATGAATCTTGTGATCATTCTCTGATACTACAATGTTCATAAATAAGGGAGCAAGAAAATGCTAATATCAAAATACTTTAACGAGGAATAATGTATTCAATAAACGTGTACTTATCATGCGTGCAGTTTTTCAAAAAATGGTTCAAATGGCTCTAAACACTATGGGACTTAACAGCTGAGCTCATCAGTCCCCTAGACTTAGAACTACTGAAACCTAACTAACCTAAGGGCATCATACACAGCCATGCCGGAGGCAGGGTTCGAACCTGCGACCGGAGCAGCAGCGCAGTTCCGGACTGAAGGGCCTAGAACCGCTCGGCCACAGAGGCCGGCGTGCAGATTTTGATCGCAGGTATTTCATTATCACATTTGGCCCATTTCCTTTCCGCTATGAGTATAACCGAATCGCCTGACTCGTGAGCGCCTGTTCTCGAGCTACGGAGTCGCTCGCTGCCACACTGCCAAGAAACTACCAAGCTCACGACTAACGAAAGCGTGGTGCGAGTGCTGACCGCCTCTACTACCAGTCTTGAAGGCAGCTGCAGTTTGCTGAGGGAGTTTTCTGCCATTCGAACAGTGTTGTGTCGTATGTCCAATGATCTAATGGTAAATAACGTATCAATATCGAAAATGATCCTCGCACTCAGCACGGCAGCGTGTGCTGTTTTGAAACGTCCCAGAAGATTAAAACACTGTGAGACCGCATTTCGAACCTGGAACAATGCCTTCCGCAGGCAATACTCTTGCCCACTGAGCTATCTAAATTTCACTCACGAGAGGTACAGTGGGAACTGAGGCTGCGACACTGAACCATGAGTCAAGCCTGCATAGTTCAGTCGCATTGAAGAGAATCTAAGGTCGATGAACTCGATATGCAATTGGGTTGATTCAAATGGCCATGAGCACTATGGGACTTACCTTCTGAGGTCATCAGTCCCCTAGAACTTAGAACTACTTAAACCTAACTAACCTAAGGACATCACACACATCCATGTCCGAGGCAGAATTCGAACCTGCGACCGTAGCAGTCGCCCGGTTCAAGACTGTAGCGCCTAGAACCGCTCGGCCACACCGGCCGGCAAAATGCAATTGGGTTTAGCAGAGTCATCAAGTGACTTGTTTATTCGTATATATCACAGCTAGGCGGAAAGCCTCAAGGCAAAAGTGGATAGAACAAACATATACAAGGTGCAATACTAATGGCTGAAGGCCAAAATTAAATTTCAATATTTTAGAATGTATTACCATAGTCTTTTAAGGCAGAAGGCCGCAATGTTTTCACTTCAGGGGAAATTTTGAGAATAAGGGTTTAAGCGTACGCTGACACAGTTACTTCGTGATCCTTGTCAATTTTCGACATAAGACTCAAGGTGTGATCACACGACTCTAGAACCTTCACATTTATTTCTCGATCAGGAGCGAGACAGATAATAACGTCACGCATTAAGAAGTCCGAATACAACAAGACACGGCGTTTACAATTAAAATCGCACTTCCGTTCCAAGTTTTGTAAGTCAGCAGCTCATGCTGCGTAGGATTGTTTAAGTTTCTTAAAACTGTAACAGTTGTGTTACTAAATGTGACACTTCTGTCACTAAATGTAACTGGGTTTTCTCTTTTGATGCAAGTCAATTGTCAGGATGAGCATTCTAAAGCATTCTGTCAGGGTGAAAATATTAAATAAATTAACTTTTCTCTCTTAACAACATGTGGGCAGGGTGGGTTCTTCCTTGGCTCGGGTATGAGGTAGAATGAAACAGCATTTTTACATAAGATAACTTTTATTGAAGATTTGTACAACTGTATCTTACGGAATGTTCTGGTTCGGAGAGCGGCAGCTGTGTCGTTTGTGAAGTCTTCTGCTGCGGCAGCGGCAGCGGCGGCGGCGGCGTCTGATTACGCGTAGCGGTGTGTATCTCGTGTCGCCGTCTCGCCCAGTTGACTGGAGACGCGCAGCGCGAGGTGGCCCGTTTAATTATTGCGAGCGAAATCGTGCATCGGATGATACCGTGGGTGTCGCGTCCCAGTGTTTCTCTTCTCTAAGCGGCCGCGTGTGTTCTGCGTCGGCCAGCGGAGCGGCGCGGCGGGGGAAGGTCAGTGTCCCGGACTCGAACAACGGACTCCCGCTTGCCAGTCTTCGGCTGTCAGGTCTTCATCCCAGCTCACAGTTGACTACTGATGTGAGGCCGTCTCCTTCCCGTCCTCACGAGTCACCCGGGTATGTAAAAACCAGACTTCAAATACCTTTTAACTTCTGTCATCTGGCGCCGCGGCTGCTGCTTGCTATTCCATTACAGCGGCGGACTTGGTTCGTCTGTGCATGATGCAGACTCTTCTTGCATGACGGTCTTCAGCACCGAAACTGACTGAAAAGTATTGCTACTCTTCTTTTCTTCCTTCTTCGTCTCTCGTCTCGTCCCCGTCCCCGTCTCCATCTTCGTCTCCGTCTCCGTCTCCGTCTCCGTCTTCATCTGTCTGGCCCACTGCGTCTCGCGTATTTATTCACTTCAATTTACTGGAGGTGAACGACTTTACGGTCATTGCCTCTTCTGTCACGTTGAGAAGCTTCTCGAAGAATCTTCTTAACGTCGGTCATTGGCTCTTGGAATGTAGGCGAGGGCCTTTTCTCACATACGACGACTGAGAAACACGTGAGCCGGTCATTGCCTCTTCTGTCACGTTGAAAATCTTCTCGAAGAATCTTCTTAACGTCGGTCATTGGCTCTTGGGATGTAGGCGAGGGCCTTTTCTCACATACGAAAACTGAGAAACACGTGAGCCGGTCGGGCGATGCCCTGACGGCTGAATCGACAGTGCCCGCTTATGTGGAACTTGCTGACTTCACGGTCATTGTCTCTTCTGTTCTGCTGTTTTGCCCGCTTTTTGCCAGTATGTAACCCTCTAAACTAAACCAAGTTTTTCATTTATATTCTAATTTCTAGTTAACTTTGATTTCACTAATTTATTTACTTAAGTACCACTCAACATTCCTCCACCCTTTGGAGAAATTCGCCCTCGAATTTACCACTCAACATTCCTCCACTCTTCACACGGCAAAAGCACAAGCAATGAAAACTCTCGACTTAGAAGATTACACACACTTCACATTAAGTATGTTGAAAATATTTTATCACTTTACTAAAGCACTGTACGGTCATGAATCACACATAAATCGTTGTGATAAGTGTAACAATTCTTGATGACAATGAATAAACAAAAATAGATTATTCACTTAGAAAGTTAAATAGCAACACCTGTTTAATCAACCCTATATGAATGCAAGAGTATCTATTCTACAGTATTGTTTATTTTAACATGAGACTGTTTAGTAAAGACTGAAGTACAATAAACAAAATTAATACAGTAATGCGCAAAAGTAACCACTGAAGTACACTAGTTAAGAGTGTGGTGTCCAGTTAACAGGGATTTGATGAAGTGTCATATTATGATTTGTCTTATTTTTTCGTCTTAAATAAAAGAAAACTGTACAAAGCAGAAACACCAACACAAAGGTTCCAGATATACCCGTTCCTAGCATTATAATTTTAGTTTTGCGTTCACCTTTTAATTTTAAGACATGTTGCATCATAGCATTGGCATCAATTTTGCCTTGCTGTGAGTTTATGAACATATCTAATGACTTCAGAAGGGAACTGTCAAGGGTGTCATTGAGGTAGGACAGGTTTTGTGTAGGAAATGTTTGCACGGCGTTTGTCTGAAAAAAGCAAACAACATGGTTATGGACCTACCAACCCAGTAAAAACAAAAACAAAGAAAAGAAGGAATACATTGTTAACTACAAGATCTACATGTTTCTATGTTCAACTTTTCTTTCTTAAAAAATAAACCATTATCATGTATTAATTATTTACATTTGTATATTATCCACAGTCTACTAAGATTCCACTATGACATTCGCACCCTTGATCGAAGATTGTATGGTGCCATGTCTGTATGTTGTGCTGGCGTGGCCACTCTTTTTCCTTTACGGGAACTTCCTCCACCGTTCGGAAAAGCCGATACTATTGTTGAAGGAATTACATCTGGAGCGCCCTTAAAAGGTTTTAAACGACTTGCATGGACAATGGTAGTTTGGGTGGGCAGTTGCAATTTAACATTGACTGGTGACGTGATCTCAATAATTTGATAAGGACCTCTGTAGTTTGTTACAAATTTCTTCGTTTTTCCTTTCGCAATGTAGGGGGTTGAAAGCATCACCCACTGACCGATTTTGTAATTTGGATATTTACCTTGGGTCTTACCTAATCTTTCCTGTCGTTCCAAAGCCTTTGTATTAGATTTTTGGACCTTTTTCCATACATTCTTCATCATTCCACTGAAATCTCTTACTGTTTCTCCAACTTTTCCGTTTTTCTGCCTCATTACATCAAAAGAGGACGGCATTTTTCTCCCATAGACCACTTCATAAGGTGACATGCCAGTTGCTTCATGCGTTTTGGCGTTGTATACCGACACGATTATTGGTAAATACGTATCCCAATTAGAATGTTGTTCGTTAATATAATAACTAAGCATCTTGCCAATTGTCCAATGAACTCTTTCTGTGCGTCCGTTACACTGAGGGTGTAATGGAGTTGTGCGTAATTTACGTATTTTTAGTAAGTGGCAAAGCTGTTTCATTAATTCAGACATAAAATTAGATCCCTGATCTGTGATAATAGCTTCAGGTGCGCCAAATTTAAGTATCGAGTTGTTAACTAAAGCTTGGGCAACTGTATTTGCTTGCTGATCTGGGAGACTCACCATAGCTAGATAGCGTGAAAAGTGATCTATAATTGTAAGAACATACTTATTACCAGCAGGTGTTCTATGATATGGCCCGTAGAGATCCAGTCCACAGATTTGAAACGGACATGAAGCCTCGGGGAGCCTCTGTAAGGGTATTTTTGAACGAGAAAGTTCAGCTCGTTGTGCGCACGCAATGCAATTACGAACGTACTGCGCAACATCCTGCTTTCTGGTTTGCCACCAAAATCGCTCTGCTACACGTCTTTCGGTTGTCCGCTGTCCACCGTGTCCTGCAAGGATATGATCGTGGGCCTCTGCCATTATTTCTTGTCTAAGGTGTAGGGGAACAACAATTCGCGGTCCAAGTTTTGTTTTACGGCATAATACACCATCTTCAAAGCAAAATTGTTTTTGAGTTGCGTATTTTTTGCATTCTGTATCCTCATCTTGTGCCTTTCTCCAGTCCTCAGTATCTCGGCCTGTTGCTTCCAAAAGTGCTATTTTCCGACTTAGGCAATCTGCATTCGTGTGTTTTTTCCCTGGTTTATGGATAACTTCGAAATCCATTTCGGAAAGACATAGGGCCCAACGGGTAAGACGACTAGATGGATCCTTTAATCCAAGCAACCATTTTAAAGCTGCGTGGTCTGTAATGACCTTGGATTTCCTACCATACAAGTAGCATTTAAAGTATTTGATACCATAAATAACACTCAACAATTCTTTCTCCGTTGTGGAATAATTTCTTTCTGCCGTTGTTAGTTGTCTCGAAGCGTAGGCTATGGGGTGTTCCGAGCCATTAATATTCTGACTCAAAACAACTCCTACTGAATGACCACTTGCGTCACAGGATAAAATAAATTCTTTATTATAATCTGGGTAAGCTAATACTGGACTGTATGTTAACTTATCTTTAAGGGTTTGAAATGCTGATTCACAATCTTCAGACCAATGAAATTTTGCACCCTTTTTCAATAATTGGGTTAAAGGTCGGGCAATTTCAGCGAAATTTTGAACATATTTCCGGTAGTACGATGCGAGACCAATGAAACTTTGTACTTCCTTAACGCGTTGTGGTGTTGGGAAGTCCTTAACTGCCGAAATTAATCGAGGATCTGTTTTAATTCCTTTTTCACTAATGACATGCCCTAGGTATGTAACCTCTGTCAATGCAAAAGTACATTTTTCCATATTTAATGTTAATTTAGCTTTTCTAAGTCTCTGAAAAACATTACGCAGACGCACAGGATGTTCATTAATGTCTTTCGAGAATACAACAATATCGTCTAGATATACACAACATTGCTGAGTTTTGAGTCCTCGCAATACTCTATCGAGTAGTCTTTGAAAAGTTGCTGGTGCATTTTTCAAACCGAAAGGCATTCTTTTAAATTGCCAATGGCCTCCAGGGGTAGAAAATGCTGTTTTATGCCTCTCTTCAGGTGCAACTTCCAATTGATGATATCCGCTACGTAGATCGATTGTTGAAAAGTATTTACTGTTACCCAAACTGTCAATGATATCTGTAATGTTTGGAAGAGGATAAACATCTGAGATAGTTTGTTTGTTAAGGTGTCTGTAGTCACAACAAAATCTATATCGTTTCGTACCGTCGGGAGACTTCTTTGAATAATTACGATATTTGAATTATAAGGCGAATCAGAATATTCTATAATTCCATCTTTTAGATGCTGTTCTAAAAATTCATTCAGTACTGGCTGTAAGTGATGCGCAACTCTATAAGGCTTCCTATAAACTGGGGGGCTATTTCCTGTTGGGATCCTATGCTGTGTGATATCTGTTGCTGGCAGTGGACCTTCTGCATTAAATAAATCTTGAAACTCAACTAAAACTGCTTCTATCGTGTCTCTATCATTTCCTTTCATATGCTCAATCTTCTGGCGTAATGCGGTTTTATAGGCGTCTGGTTTCTGACCATCGTTAATATCTGACCAAATTAAATCTTCTTCTTCAAAAGTACTGACTGTAGCTACTAATATTCCCTTATGCAACTCTTTGTCCTCCACTCCGAACCGAGCGAGGTGGCGCAATGGTTAGCACACTGGACTCGCATTCGGGAGGACGACGGTTCAATCCCGCGTTCGGCCATCCTGATTTAGGTTTTTCGTGATTTACCTAGATCACTCCAGGCAAATTCCGGGATGGTTCCTTTGCAAGGGCACGGCCGACTTCCTTCCCCATCCTTCCCTAATCCGAGCTTGTGCTCCGTCTCTAATGACCTCGTTGTTGACGGGACGTTAAACACCAATATCCTCCTCCTCCACTCCGAAATTGTCAATATGTACCGGTACTTTTCTTTCTCCCTCAACGTCTTGAACCCGTACAACACTTCTACGTACAAAACAATGTGATACATCTAATTCCTCATTTTCCTCTAAAGGCTCTATTAGACACACTGTATCTGTAGGTACTTCGGGGTCAACGGTCATCCAGAAAAGTTTTCCTGAGCCAGATGGTATCTGATCCCGCGAATCAACCTTCAAGGACGTTGCACGCAGTATAGTTGATTTCGCCTTCCGGTTGGGGAAATCTTGCGGCAGCGGGCCCTTTGCAGCGGTGTCACCTAGCTGAAACACTATTCCGCTACGTTCTACAGTTTGCTGTCTGAGGTCGATTTTAGCGTGATGTTTATTCAGGAAATCCAACCCTAGGATCGCGTCGTACCCGTCAGTTACCTTTGTTACCACTTCTACATCTTCTTGAAATTGTACACCGTGAATATAGAAAATCAATGATGTACATCCTAATGACTTCACTGTACCTCCTCCTACTCCACTCAATCTATACCTTGGAGGGTCATATTTCTTTTCTCCAATACATTTATTACTCACTATTGATACTTTTGCGCCTGTATCCACCAGTATCCTTGCCTCTTTATCCTGTATGGTAGCAGATAACCAGCATTCCGCCTTCACATTCGCCTTAATGGCATGAAATTTTATTGGGAACGCCTGGAGGCGGCTCCGACATTCCCGTTTGAGTTTAACTGGTTTCTATTTCCAAAAACTTTCTTAGACCTGCATTCCTTGAATGTGTGACCTATTCTTTGACAATTAGTGCATTGAGGTTGTCTGCAGTTTTTTGCTATATGTCCCTGTCGCTCGCACCTAAAACATCGTACTCCTGCTGAAAATACATTTCGCTTCTCCTTGTATCTGGTGGCAATGTCTATTTCTTCGAAAGCCGTCGCCACAGATACAGCTTCAGCTAAATTTTTAGGAAACTCTGCCCTGACACGACGGGACGTTTCAGGAGGTAACCCACGTAAAAATGTATCCAGAGCTCTATTTTCTGCCTCTTGTAAAATAACTTTATTTGCTTCATCACTAGTTGTCAACTGATAGGTGTTAATATTAACTTTTCTAATCCTATCTACAAAGCTTGTAACGCTCCCGCCCTAATCGGACGTACGTTAACTGTATAAAGCCTGTACTGTAATAAGTTCACGGGCTTCACCTTAGAAACAAGGATTTTAGTACATAAGTTGACCGCGTGTACCTAATAGAAGCAAGATCGGACTTGTACTCAGTCAATAACTACAGTGATGCATCAAGCAAATGTAAAGTATAATTACTCTTTCGCATGGACAAGAAGTACACACAGTAGATGCTACCTATAATTAATAATTCGGTCGCCAGCCTACTTACGCAATGAGTGAGTTTTTCCTTGTACAAGTGGGTGCATGTACAAGCATAGTAACATGTAGTAATGATGCGTTATATGGCAAAGTTGGAACCAGAAAAATCCACTGAACTAAAGCTTTCTCTTTTTGTACTAATTTGGACGAGCTAAATTTACACAACACCACACAGCAATGATTACTACGAACGGCATTTTGTATATTGATCAGACTGAAATCGGGCATAGATTGTCCTAGAATGAGCAGTTTTGAAAGCACACATACAATGTCACTATTAAAATTGGAAAACAACACTAATACCCTTAGGTTCAATATAGAACTTAACTTTACTGGTCAAATCTGATCAGCACATTTCAAGGTTTGAAAGAATGGACAAGAGAAGGGGGGGGGGGCCCTGAAACTGTTATGGTCGTTATACTGAAACTGTTAAGTACTGAAGGCAAATTAATACTCAAAATTATCAATCTATGGATAACTACTCCTTTGTCTTGCTTCTGAATAATTTAACTGTCATTAGTTCTGTCTCAAATTAATTAAATAGCATCGCTAACTCAATTCAAACAACTCTCTTCCAATTTAGTCATACTTTTGTTCTTTACCAACATTTACAATAACACACAGAACTTTTAAACTTCTTTATAGCATGGATTGATCTACTGATAATTCTCATTAACACTAATTTTTAAACTTTCAGTTCAGGATACTCGGATTGCACAATACGAGGTAAGGATCCTGTCTAGGTCAGTGATCAGGATAAGTCATGGCTAAGGCAATTCTGGTAAAAGTCACGTTATTATTGAACAGTTAGAAACAGTTTCGACACTGGTTCACACAGATACACTTCTAAAGATGAAATAAATGTTTGACCTGTGCAAGTCGGTGCGGCGGTTGGCGTGCAGCGAGATAGCGGGCAGCACGGCACACATACAAGCACGGCTAAGGCTCACACTACATCGGCACTTTCCATCTTCTTAGCGTCGTAATCTTTCCAATTTTGTGCCTCAGAATATAGCCATGCCAAGTAGTCGTCGGAATCGGTGCATCCGAGGCTCAATGGAATCCACTTTTCCTGGGTAGCCGCCTCGGTACAGTACGTGTTCCTCTGACCGATTCACAACTCCGACTGTTATACTGAGCCCGTTGTGCCGAACCGCGCCCAGTGTGCGTTTTCCCGTGCTCGCCTTTTCCCGCTCCCCTACAGGTAGGGTATTCACCACAGGTTTTCTACTTCACATATCCTAATGCATTACCTACGTATGAACCAAGTGTTTAAATTACAATTTTCACATCTTACAATAGTTTTAACATTAAGTACACTTTCTTTTGATTATCACATTATTTGAAATCTAACATAAATAATAATATTCATTTCAAAAGTTACTCACAGTTCCTTTAACATAACGATACGGACCGAAAAAGAAGTTCAAAACATTGCTTACATTAATTTATCTAAATTCATAAAGAAAAAAATTTATTATATGTACAGTTGTCGTTACAAGCTTTCTAACGACTCGTTTTGCCTCTGAGTGATAGTGTTTAATTGTTCCCTATAAAATCTACAGCTGTTCTGTTTTTGAAAACGTTTAAGCAATCCTTTCTTCAATTCCTCAAATGTTGGAGCATTCCGTAACTCTTCATGGTATAAGACGTGTGCTTTAGCCTCTCCTGTCAATCTTAACTTTGTCATTTGTAAGAGCTGTTCATCTGACCATGATCCTAACTTTGCAGCTGCTACTAAATCATCAAAAAAGGCTGTTATGTCCTCGCCAGGTTTACCTGAAAAAGGAGTTACTAAGGCTGCTGCTGAGGAATCTAGGGTGGGAGGGATTGAACTGGTTTGCCTAACCTCACACAACTGCTTAAATAATGCATTATTATCACTTTTAAGCTGTGCTATTTGATTAACTAAGCTCTGAATAGATTCCTCAGTAGAAACCGCTTGTGGTGCTGACTCTGACTTTGTACGATTTCGTGTCATCATTTTACAAACTGTTAGTTACACAATCTTACCACACTGTATAATAAGGATGTTTAAATATTTTCGACGAACTCTTAAAATTATGAGAGAGAATACACTTCTAAAGAAAGAAAATATTACGACTGCTATGCAAACCCCTATTCTTTCACACATTAAATGATACTAACTGTGGACCTTTAGTGACTGTCATTCACACCTCATATTGAGCCAAGGGTTTTTTTCTGACACCAAATGTAACAGTTGTGTTATTAAATGTGACACTTCTGTCACTAAATGTAACTGGGTTTTCTCTTTTGATGCAAGTCAATTGTCAGGATGAGCATTCTAAAGCATTCTGTCAGGGTGAATATACAGGGTGTTTCAAAAATGACCGGTATATTTGAAACGCCAATAAAAACTAAACGAGCAGCGATAGAAATACACCGTTTGTTGCAATATGCTTGGGACAACAGTACATTTTCAGGCGGACAAACTTTCGAAATTACACTAGTTACAATTTTCAACAACAGATGGCGCTGCAAGTGATGTGAAAGATATAGAAGACAACGCAGTCTGTGGGTGCGCCATTCTGTACGTCGTCTTTCTGCTGTAAGCGTGTGCTGTTCACAACGTGCAAGTGTGCTGTAGACAACATGGTTTATTCCTTAGAACAGAGGATTTTTCTGGTGTTGGAATTCCACCGCCTAGAACACAGTGTTGTTGCAACAAGACGAAGTTTTCAACGGAGGTTTAATGTAACCAAAGGACCGAAAAGCGATACAATAAAGGATCTGTTTGAAAAATTTCAACGGACTGGGAACGTGACGGATGAACGTGCTGGAAAGGTAGGGCGACCGCGTACGGCAACCACAGAGGGCAACGCGCAGCTGCCGGCCGCGGTGGTCTAGCGGTTCTGGCGCTGCAGTCCGGAACCGCGGGACTGCTACGGTCGCAGGTTCGAATCCTGCCTCGGGCATGGGTGTGTATGATGTCCTTAGGTTAGTTAGGTTTGAGTAGTTCTAAGTTCTAGGGGACTTATGACCTAAGATGTTGAGTCCCATAGTGCTCAGAGCCATTTGAACCATTTGAGCAACGCGCAGCTAGTGCAGCAGGTGATCCAACAGCGGCCTCGGGTTTCCGTTCGCCGTGTTGCAGCTGCGGTCCAAATGACGCCAACGTCCACGTATCGTCTCATCCGCCAGAGTTTACGCCTCTATCCATACAAAATTCAAACGCGGCAACCCCTCAGCGCCGCTACCATTGCTGCACGAGAGACATTCGCTTACGATATAGCGCACAGGATTGATGACGGCAATATGCATGTGGGCAGCATTTGGTTTACCGAAGCTTATTTTTACCTGGACGGCTTCGTCAATAAACAGAACTGGCGCATATGGGGAACCGAAAAGCCCCATGTTGCAGTCCCATCGTCCCTGCATCCTCAGAAAGTATTGGTCTGGGCCGTCATTTCTTCCAAAGGAATCATTGGCCCATTTTTCAGATCCGAAACGATTACTGCATCACGCTATCTGGACATTCTTCGTGAATTTGTGGCGGTACAAACTGCCTTAGACGACACTGCGAACACCTCGTGGTTTATGCAAGATGGTGCCCGGCCACATCGCACGGCCGACGTCTTTAATGTCCTGAATGAATATTTCGATGATCGTGTGATTGCTTTGGGCTATCCGAAACATACAGGAGGCGGCGTGGATTGGCCTTCCTATTCGCCAGACATGAACCCCTGTGACTTCTTTCTGTGGGGACACTTGAAAGACCAGGTGTACCGCGAGAATCCAGAAACAATTGAACAGCTGAAGCAGTACATCTCATCTGCATGTGAAGCCATTCCGCCAGACACGTTGTCAAAGGTTTCGGGTAATTTCATTCAGAGACTACGCCATATTATTGCTACGCATGGTGGATATGCGGAAAATATCGTACTATAGAGTTTCCCAGACCGCAGCGCCATCTGTTGTTGCAAATTGTAACTACTGTAATTTCGAAAGTTTGTCTGTCTGAAAATTTACTGTTGTCCCAAGCATATTGCAACAAACGGTGTATTTCTATCGCTGCTCGTTTAGTTTTTATTGCCGTTTCAAATATACCGGTCATTTTTGAAACACTCTGTATTAAATAAATTAACTTTTCTCTCTTAACAACATGTGAGTAGGGTGGGTTCTTCCTTGGCTCGGGTAGGAGGTCGAATGAAACATCATTTTTACATAAGATAACTTTTATTGAAGATTTGTACAACTGTATCTTACGGAATGTTCTGGTTCGGAGAGCGGCAGCTGTGTCGTTTGTGAAGTCTTCTGCTGCGGCAGCGGCGGCGGTGGCGGCGGCGTCTGATTACGCGTAGCGGTGTGTATCTCGTGTCGCCGTCTCGCCCAGTTGACTGGAGACGCGCAGCGCGAGGTGGCCCGTTTAATTATTGCGAGCGAAATCGTGCATCGGATGATACCGTGGGTGTCGCGTCCCAGTGTTTCTCTTCTCTAAGCGGCCGCGTGTGTTCTGCGTCGGCCAGCGGAGCGGCGCGGCGGGGGAAGGTCAGTGTCCCGGACTCGAACAACGGACTCCCGCTTGCCAGTCTTCGGCTGTCAGGTCTTCATCCCAGCTCACAGTTGACTACTGATGTGAGGCCGTCTCCTTCCCATCCTCACGAGTCACCCGGGTATGTAAAAACCAGACTTCAAATACCTTTTAACTTCTGTCATCTGGCGCCGCGGCTGCTGCTTGCTATTCCATTACAGCGGCGGACTTGGTTCGTCTGTGCATGATGCAGACTCTTCTTGCATGACGGTCTTCAGCACCGAAACTGACTGAAAAGTACTGCTACTCTTCTTTTCTTCCTTCTTCGTCTCTCGTCTCGTCCCCGTCCCCGTCTCCGTCTTCGTCTCCGTCTCCGTCTCCGTCTCCGTCTTCATCTGTCTGGCCCACTGCGTTTCGCGTATTTATTCACTTCTATTTACTGGAGGTGAACGACTTTACGGTCATTGCCTCTTCTGTCACGTTGAGAAGCTTCTCGAAGAATCTTCTTAACGTCGGTCATTGGCTCTTGGGATGTGGTCGAGGGCCTTTTCTCACATACGACAACTGAGAAACACGTGAGCCGATCGGGCGATGCCCTGACGGCTGAATCGACAGCGCCAGCTTATGTGGAACTTGCTGACTTCACGGTCATTGTCTCTTCTGTTCTGCTGTTTTGCCCGCTGTTTGCCAGTATGTAACTCTCTAAACTAAACCAAGTTTTTCATTTATATTCTAATTTCTAGTTAACTTTGATTTCACTAATTTATTTACTTAAGTACCACTCAACAAAACATTAAACTTTAGCGTATCTCCAATGACATGAATGTGGTTTAACAGTGCGTCAGCAAACCACAAACAGAAAAATCAAAGTCCTGGATCGGAGAGTGGATGTCATTTTTGCACCACTTCGTACAGTTTACTACTATAAGAGAATAAAAGTCCATCTGTCTTTCAGGCTCAGTTATTTGACTTGCCTTGGAGTGAAGAACAAAACGACGTAAAGAGACCGTCTAACCTCAGTTTGCTTCGACTAAAAATGCAAATGCCGTAGGAGGAGGCGGGCAAATCGCTGCCGCTGAATGTTGTTGGTTTTGCAGAAGCTGTAGCAGTTGCTTCTGTTGTCGCCGGTGGAATTCCCAATGCCTTTCTTGCTGCTGCTGCTGGTGTTCGTGTTCGTGTTCTTAAATGCATGTCTGAGAGAACAGACACTTATTGACGATCCACAGCTGTACGAAATACTTCGAAGTTTATTCGCTGACTGCAAATTCCAGGACTTCAGCTGTATTAGGTATAGATCGCGAAAGTCTGTGCTGCACTGAGACTCGAAAACGGATTTGCAACTTACCCTGAGCAACTTAGCAACTTAGGCTCTCTGTGCACGTTTTCTGTGTTATTAGAGAGACAGGCAGACAGACAGAGAGATAGATAGAGAGAGAGAGAGAGAGAGAGATGGAGAGAGAGAGAAAGAGAGAGAAACAATCTTGTCTCTGAACCCAAAGAGTCACACCACATCAGAGTAATTTCGACACCGAGTGTTGGCATCGTCACCGTTACTGGACTTAAAAAGAGGATAACCTGAATCACTGCCAACAGATTTGGAATAATCGAAGCAGTAATCAGACCTCTCCGTTCACTTAGGCATTAGCTTCATCCGTCAACGGTAAGTCCTACGGGGAACTACAGTAGCGCTGGTTACCACGTTGTATGGTTGATGTTATGCCTTCACTCATTCCTCGTCTACTTCAACCAATACATTTAGCGAAATGCGAGCACAAGCATAAACAGTCCGTTCCTGAGTTGTGCACGATTTCTGATTTTCACAGCCTTCACATGAACCCAGAGATGTAAGTCTGATGTACTTAATCAGGGGCATTTGACGGCGTCTGTTCCAGACCCCTTCGAGCTATCTATCTGCTAGGAGCCTGTGTAGCCGTGTACGACTAGACACCTAGCCCACAATGAGATGGAGCGTGCTGAAGGAAAACTGGAAATGTCCCATGTTCACACAGTAGCGAGGCAGCAAATCTGCGTCTAACAGCTGCATAGAACTGTCTGCTGTTAGCGTACCCTGAAAGGAGAGACTAATAACACGATAAAACCACATCCCAGACGAAAGAACTAACTTCGACGGACCAACTAACTTCGACTTGGGCGGGGGGGGGGGGATGTCCAAGATCTGTTATTTAGTTACACACATCAAAAGAACTTTTGCAACGCCTCGGTTCCAAGAGTTTCGGAGCCTGTGCAGAAAATTGGAATAGAGATCAACATAAACATCGTTTCCGCCCTTTTTATTGCTCGTGAAAACCACACACTGCATGTTGTACAAACATACAGCGAGAGCTTCAGAGACGATGGTCCAGATTTTTGTACACACCGGTACCTCTAATAGCCAGTAGCACGTCCTCTTGCACTGATGCATGCCTGTATTCGTCGTGGCATACTATCCACACGTACATCAAGGCACTGTTGCTCCAGATTGTCCCACTGCAGAACGGCGATTCGCTGTAGATCCCTCAGAGTTGTTGGTGGGTCACGTCGTCCATAAACAGCCCTTTTAATCTGTCCCAGGCATGTCGGATAGGGTTCATGTCTTGGGGACTTGCTGGCCACTCTAGTCGAGCGATGTCGTTATCCTGAAAGAAGTCGTTCACAAGATGTGCACGATGGGGGCGTGAATTGTCGCCCATGAAGACGAATGCCTCGCCAATATGATGCCGATATGGTTGCGCTATCGGTCGGAGGATGGCATTCACGTATCGTACAGCCGTTACGGCGCCTTCCATGACCAACAGTGGCGTACGTCGGCCTCACATAATGCCACCCCAAAACAGCAGGGAACCCCCCACCTTTTTGTACTTGCTGGACAGTGTGTCCAAGTCGTTCCGCCTTACCGGGATGCCTCCAAACACGTCTCCGACGATTGTGTGGCCATGGACGTCCGGAGTGAAGCTGCGTTCAACATGATGCCGTTGCTGTCAGGGTTGCTCCGAGCCATACTCCGTAGGTAGCGGTCATCCACTGCAGTAGTAACCCTAGGGCGGCCTGAGCGAGGCATGTTATTGACAGTTCCTGTGTCTCTGTATCTCCTTCATTTCCAAACAACATCGCTCTGGTTCACTCCGAGACGCCTGGATACTTCCCTTGTTGAGAGCCCTTCTTGGCACAAAGTAACAATGCGGACGTGATCGAACTGTGATATTGACCGTCTAACCGTCTAGGCATGGTTAAACTACAGACAACACGAGCCGTGTACCTCCTCCCTAATGGAATGCCTGGAGTTGATCGGCTGTCGGACCCCCTCCGTTTAATAGGCACTGCTCATGCATAATTGTTTACATCTTTGGGCCGGTTTAGTGACATTAATGAACAGTCAAAGCGACTGCGTCTGTGATACAATATCCACAGTCAACGTCTATCTTCAGGATTTCTGGGAACCAGGGTAATGCAACACTTTTTTTATGTGTGTATTCACTTCTCCATTCACATAGAGAACAGCTTCATCCGTAAATGGTATGTCCTACTGGAAACGATGGGTTTGGTCCAAAAAGTTTACCATTCGCTTAACAAACTGAAACTGACGGTCTGGAAGCCCCTCAGTGATATATTGTGATATCAACATTTTATAAGGATACCATTTATGTGTACCCACAATTTTCATTATTGGTGTACAGCTGAACCAAGATTCCTGCGAGAAGCAGCGACTGCTGCGTTTAGGACTCTTACCGAACGATATCCGAATAGCGGTTGATGTTGCTTCACCCATTCTCGATTGTGTTTTTCTGTTTGTCTGCAAAAGAATCAGTATAAACCACCACCACCACCACCACACCACAGCACTGTCCGTAACAGGTGGTCTGTCTTGGTTGCGTTGGCTGAAATTCTCTGTGATTACACGGGTGCTCTACTCTCCTGACATTAGAAAGATCTCAATACGTTTAATCTGTGTAAACGGCATCAGCCTGTGACGAAGAAAGATGAGTCATAACGTTAGAGTGACTAAAGCTATGGTCGTATGATAAGCATAATTGTTTTCCTTGTGTGATTCTCTATCAACTTAATATGTCACAACAGCCAATTTCGATTTCAAAATTACGAGTGGCATTCTAGATTACGGCTTCCAGCATCCCTGCCACGTTGGTGACATAGCGTCACAAGTTTTCTGTCTCCCCATCCCGTACTATTGATTTTACACTGTCTAGTCATGTGACAACCTCTCAAAAGCCTGGATAACCAGCTTTTGCCGTGTGGACCGCTGCGAGATTTGCAGGAAGAGAGTCAGTGACGTTCTGGAAGGGATGTGGAGCTATGTCGACTCCAGTACCGTGGCCGGCTGAGCGAGGTTTCTCGGTTGAGGATCCATGGTGCGAACAAGCCGATCGAGGTGCTCCAATGGAATCTCGATTCGGTTTCAATCCGAGGAGTTGGGTGGCCATGGGAATATGGTAAACTCATTCAAGTGCTCTTCGAGTCATGCACGTACACTGTGAGCTATGTGACACATTGCATTTTCCTGATGGTAGATGTCATATGCCGACGAAAAATAAACTACATGTAGGAGTGGACATGGTCCCCAAGGATATGTGCATACTTGTGTCGATCCACTATGCCTTCCAGAATGTCGAGATCACCCACGGGATGCCACGACAATATTCCCCATTTCGTAAAGCTCCTTCGTCAGGCCTCGATCCTTGAGACGATTCATGGGGCGTTTTTGCTTTCAGGTGTCACGACGTACACGCCAACGACAGTAGTAGGGAACTGGCGGCGTCAGGATATTTTTGATATCAAACTGATATGCAAATTAATTAAATTGATCAATTAATGACCCCCACCCCCGCCCACCCCTGCCCCCAACCACGCCCATCCTCGCCCCTGGATGACGACACGTGTTTTCCCAGCTGTATGTGTGCCCCAGCCTCCTTATCCCTTTCCCCCCTCCCCCAACCTACCCTATTGGGGGAAATTTCGAATTTTGGTGGGAATTCGAATTTTGACTGGAATTTTTTGTTCCAGGGCTGTGCTGACAGACCACCCCACCACCCGCACCCGAGAATTGGCGGTAAATTAAAAATTAGCAGTACCCTTTCCAGGACTTGAATCCTGGTCCTCCTGGGCGGAGGCAGTTGAAATTGACGGGAAATTATAAATGGCCGTGCCCTTTTCAGGATTCGAACCCTGATTCTACAGGATGGAAAGCACAAGTGCACATCCTAACACACGGAAACTGTCCAGATGTGAGAGAGGAAGGCTAGGTTAGTGTAATTTATTTATTTTGGTCGGGAAACTGACGTAAATATCGAGTCTAATTATGTAATTAATCACAAAGACCGGTCCTTGTTACACTACTGTATGCATAGCGCTGCACAAGTACGGCATAAAATCGCAATACGCCACAGAAACTGACAATACCATACAACTGGTGTTACCCTGCTGTGAAAAACTTTCGCAGTATCACTCGAAACTAGCGACAGACACACTCAAACTTTACCCTACACCTGCAAACTGGTGGGAAAAAGGTAGGGGTGTGAGGTACTATCGTTATTCTTTTGGTGGGAAATACATTCCACTGACGAGATGTGGGTGTTGGACAGAGAAGAGTTCAAAAAGTGTATTACCTGCAAGCATACAGTATCTATCGTTTTTTGACGTCAGAGTTCGCTACAGACGCCTACTACAATTCATCCTACAGCCCAGGTATTCGAAACCAATACACACTATCACAGCTGACGGGAAAAATGTGTCATACTTTTAATCACACTTCAAAATTGTCATGAAAAAACCAGCACTCATAATGAACGGGTCATAATGCAGCATATGTACGTGTCAGACTATCCATCTGTCTCACAATGAACAAAGAGTATTTTCCTAAGGCTAGCAGCTGCACCCAATATTCCATCCATCTGCAGGCAAACACAAGATGTTTGTCTCAGATCTTTCTTTCCTCCTCCCCCCCCCCCCCCCATACAGGTGTAGTACTTTACTCAAACAGCTGCACCAAGCCTGCTTGAAGAAAAGAAATGCAAGTTAAAACTTGCTGGTATGGCACTCTGAGTTCGTATTGGTCCTGTACAAAATAGAGGGTGGAGTCTGAAGCTATACAAAGCCCAACCCCTATCACAATCATATCAGGCTTTAACAGTGCATAGTGTGATTCCTACACTATGAAGCGCTCAGCCAGCAGTGATGCTAGTGGCAGCGGTAGTGGGAAACGACCAAACTTGAGTCAACTGCTATGTAAGTGTTTATATAAAAAAATTACTGAGTTCAAATTGTGACAGTTATGAAATTTCATAGCAAAGTATTCAAAATTTTTCGAGATCGTGGTACATTTTCGTAACAAGTGGTTATAAAAGTTCTTTTTTCTTAATATTACAACATTCACTCCCGAAATCCTGTTGGAATTAGAACACCAGCTGGAGGCTGAAAGTCTCCAGCAAGCGGAAGAGGGTGTGCCAGCATCATGTAGCTACACCTCATAATTCTGTGTGGGATAGTTATACGTTCAGAAAGCGTCTCTTAAAGTGTTCAAATTGTAACAAGTGTTTATAACATTTCTACTGTTGTTCTACCATTAGAGCAGCAGCAACTGGTAACTGCAAGTCCCCATGAAGTGGGAGAGCTTGGGCTAGCATCATGTAGGTACATCTCCAAATTCTCTGTAGTAGTTTGCATGTTCAGAAAACAGCTCTTGATGTATTCAGATCTTAACAAGTGTTTATAAAACTTTTGATCTCGCTGTTGCAGCGATAGAGCAGCAGATGATGGACGTTGAACTGCTGCTGTTGGAGTCTGAAATGCAGCAAGAAAGTAAGTGCAATAATAATATATTGCCATTAGATTTTTTTTATCATACACAGTTGTGTGAGGTAAATATAAATTTATTGTTGTAGATGTTTCTACTACTCAAGGGGAAAATGGGATTCCTGTAGGTGTATGCATCAAGAATGATGACCTGGAGTCTTCAATTCCATCTGGTATGAACTTTTTACTATTTTATTTAATTTTTTCGTAGTATAATCCATATCTCGATGTAGTCAAATTCAGTACAAATTTTTGTTGTTGTTTCTAATAATCAATATCCTGTTGTAGGCGACTTCCGAGAGATGGATCGATGGCTCCACAACAACAACAACAACAATTCTCGCGAGGGTGAGATGCTTGAGTGGAATCGTAAGATGGTGGCTGCTAAAAGACAGTGCGATCCCTCCCTACTGGAGCAGAGAATGGATACATTTGACTGGGTGGGAGAACTGCCAGAAAGATCGACTGAACTTGTAAGGGGTCCGCAGGCCCTTACTATTAAAACTTGTGCTCACACAGGTCGACAGGGCAAATATCGAATAGTGTGTGCAGGACGCGCGAGCTAGAGGGGATTCCCCGGAGTGCCGAGTGGACGGCTTGGGTAGATTCCCGCGTGGCGGGAATAACTGGGCGGAGAGCAGTGCGAAGTTAGTTGCGTGGAGGATGCCGTGAGGGTGTGTTAGGTTCCCGCGAGGCGGGCATAGCTGTGCAAAAGCCAGCAGAAATTAATACAAATTACCGGCAAAGGGAGTGGCCAACGCCGTGGTTTAACCCCTTTGTATCAATATTATGCGGGAAAGTGAGAAAGTTTTATTATAAAGTGATTTCAGTGAGATTGAGTGCCGCTGTTATACTTCCGCGTCTACCGCGCCGGCATTAATTGGATTACAGTGATTGGATATTGCGTGTGACGATTAACGATAATTATAGAGACCTGTGATGAGATTAGCCGTCATTAACAGTGTATTGACGAAGGCAGTGGCTGTCTCCTTATTTTTGTGCTTTGCTAAGAATATAGGTTTTGTTTATGAAACTGTGTTTGCTGTCCTCATTACCACCAAACCATACTTATTACCATATTTGTGAGGACAGTACGGAATGTAACACCTCCTGAGCAGTCCAATCCGATTGCTAGCCCATTAGGTACACGGTCACATTAATTAATTATCTAATTTTGGGCTGCTAGTCAGGTCCGCGAACGAGCGGATAACTAAAATATACAAAAGGACGTGTTACACCCTTGGCGTACCGTGAAAGGACAAGGGCAATTTTCGGACGAGTCGTACAAAATTTTCAATGTGGAATCGGGACAGTGCATGAACGTTAAAATCGCGATAAGGAACAGTGTAATTTTTGAACAATACGAAGTAATAATATCGCAAGATTGTGACTAAACTGTTTTGCGGGCTATATTAAACGGTGTTGCAAAGTACAAACGCGAAAATCCGCGCGAAAAACTGTGAAAAGTGGACGCTAAAGAAAGACACGTGTGAACAATAAAATAGTGAAACGAGCCAAGATTTCAGCACAAAAGTTGTTAGAAAGGTGTTTTGTGGTAAAATGTTGACCGAAATTGTTTTTTGAACGGTGAAAATCGGACGATTTCGTGTGGACCCATAAACTGGTATGCTGACGATAACGTATTGTGGCGACGCAGTTAGGGAGTGACGTCACGCAGAGCCACGTAGCAGTCGCACCAAAAAGCTTCGATCCGCGAGGTGATTCCACACGACATCCTACCACACAGCGACGCAACTTCGAGACAGCGAGCGCAGTCCCGGCATCTAGCGGCCGAACTACAAACTACGTCCGCTTACAGCGCCACGGAGCGGCCGACGGGGAACTACGTCGCCTTCACGCGAGCTCCAGTGGCGGCATGACCACGCCCATCTGAAACGTCAAAACATCGCGACTCGCGGTAACGTCGGTTGGTGAGTGGAGCCGACGGGTTAACCTAACAGTAAATTGCAGTGTGCAGTCTTCGTGATAAATAAACAGTTTTAACTGATATTCACGTTAGGGAAAATGCTAAATTGTAGTAATTTCAGAAAAGTTGCGAAACATATTTTGAAGTCTAGCATGCTTATTGGTGCACACTGCATTGTATAAATGACAATTGTTTTGAGGAAGTTGCATTTTTAGATTTTGTGAGAGTTGTGATTATCTTATTTAAAATATTTTTGCATAAATTCTGTATGGGAAAATTGTTTTTGAAGTGTTAGGTTTTTGAGAACTGTTATGTTTGATACTCAGGCATGTTGTGTCATTTTGGGAACTAAGTAAAAGGGTTACAGGTACTGTTTGAGTAGATTCATGATAATTAGGAGTGTTTTGAATTATTGGAGGTTATTTTCTAATACTTACCTGGGCATTAAACATAAACCAAAAATGTCTTCTGAAGATAGGCAGGTCTGTGAGGCAATAATTGAAAGAGAAGGGTTAGGACAGGGAGACGGAGATGATTCAGGAATTAGTGGTTGTGGATTGTCATTAGGAAGCCCATCAGCACATTCAACTAATTATCCCGAGACACCGGGACAAACGACGAGAACTAGGCCGAATTCAGAGGATGCAGATAAGTGGTCAATGTTGATAGACCTGATAAGAGAAACTAAAGTATCACTAAAGGAAGGCTTTCAAAAATCGTTAGAAAAGAGTTCACAAGAAACAAGGGAATCATTAGAGAAGCGTTTACAAGAAACTAACGCATCGTTAGAAAGGAATTCACAAGAAACGAGAGAGAGGGAAGAAAGGTTACACAAATCAATACACTTAATAGAGAAGAATTTACAAGAATTTAGAGAAAGCTTGGAATCGGGTAAGGAAACTATAGTACAAGAAATCAGAACCTCGTACACAAAGACGGAATGTAATCTGAGGAAGGAAATACAGGAGTTACCAAAACAACTGAAGATGAACGTCAACGAGAGAGAAAATGAAATACAGAAAAATCTAGACCAGGTCCAGGGAGATGTGGAGAAGACGGAAGGAAAATTAACAGAGAAGACAGAAGACGATGTTGAAGAAACTAAAACCAAATTGGGAGAGAAGATCACCGAAGTGACGCAGATACAGAAACAATGCAACGATGTGGTTGAAGGGATAGGAGATAAACAAAACCAATTGGCAATCAATCCGAGAAATGCTGTAGCCATGCAGCGAGAAGATTACCAGAGGGGTGCAATCGAAGGTGAGGACTTCACGTGTGGAATCAAGAGGAAGAAAGGGACTGCGGATAATGGTCAGTTCGGAGGAGAATTATTGAAGAAATGCTGGCCCAAGAGTCGTCAATGTGCAGCACTTGAGGACCCACTACGAGGCAGACCACTTAGTAATTGGAAGGGAACATCGGAAGAATTTGCCAAACATTTGTGGAAATGGAAAGAGACTTTGGAACAACCCCTGAGTGACAACGTAATGGTATCTGCAATAAAAAGAGGAATGAATCAGAAAAGGCATGGAACCGTATCCAGGAGCCCAATCAAAAATAGGGAGGCCTTAATGAAGATACTGGAGCAGTTGGAGTCTATTAAATCACAGAAATATAAGCAAGCTTATGATAGAAACAGAGAAGGGAGTAATGACCCAAGGATTCATTTTAATCATTCGTCTGATTACAGAGGAAGAGGCGGAGGAACCGAAAAACCGAATGACACTCCAGATGAGGTCCGGTCTGGAGTGAGGGCTATAATGACCCAAAATAAACATGATAAGACATGGTAAGGACAATTAGCTGTAAAATGGACAATTGAAATAGGAAAGGGTTTATTTACATTTGGGCTTTGTGACATATTACAATTAGAGTTGCATATTTCATGTCAAAGACTATCTCAGAATGAATATAAAACTTGTAATAACTATGTTGTAATAATAATCCATATGTTCTGTATTTAGGTAAGGAATTTTTGAGTGTATATGTTGTGTATGTTTTCATTTTTGATATTGAACTATAGACGACTTGCTGGTTAAAATGAAAATTTGTAATTTTGAACAATGCCATTTATATGATGTAATAACCTTTTTTGTAGAAATTGTTGTGGAGGCAGCCCACTACCGGAGTCCAGGGTTATTTTGACAAATTGTAAATTCATTAATGATTTGTATTGCATGTTTTGATTCAAATGTAACTATGTTTTTAAATCCCTTGCCGATTCTTTTTCACCTGCGGTTCAAAAGAAGTTTTTGAGGGCGGGGATGTAAGGGGTCCGCAGGCCCTTACTATTAAAACTTGTGCTCACACAGGTCGACAGGGCCAATATCGAATAGTGTGTGCAGGACGCGCGAGCTAGAGGGGATTCCCCGGAGTGCCGAGTGGACGGCTTGGGTAGATTCCCGCGAGGCGGGAATAACTGGGCGGAGAGCAGTGCGAAGTTAGTTGCGTGGAGGATGCCGTGAGGGTGTGTTAGGTTCCCGCGAGGCGGGCATAGCTGTGCAAAAGCCAGCAGAAATTAATACAAATTACCGGCAAAGGGAGTGGCCAACGCCGTGGTTTAACCCCTTTGTATCAATATTATGCGGGAAAGTGAGAAAGTTTTATTATAAAGTGATTTCAGTGAGATTGAGTGCCGCTGTTATACTTCCGCGTCTACCGCGCCGGCATTAATTGGATTACAGTGATTGGATATTGCGTGTGACGATTAACGATAATTATAGAGGCCTGTGATGAGATTAGCCGTCATTAACAGTGTATTGACGAAGGCAGTGGCTGTCTCCTTATTTTTGTGCTTTGCTAAGAATATAGGTTTTGTTTATGAAACTGTGTTTGCTGTCCTCATTACCACCAAACCATACTTATTACCATATTTGTGAGGACAGTACGGAATGTAACACCTCCTGAGCAGTCCAATCCGATTGCTAGCCCATTAGGTACACGGTCACATTAATTAATTATCTAATTTTGGGCTGCTAGTCAGGTCCGCGAACGAGCGGATAACTAAAATATACAAAAGGACGTGTTACAAACTGCTCAGTCCTGGGACCCAGAATGTACAAGGTGATTATAATGTGACCGTCATCTCTTAAACATATAATTATTATTATGGAATGGTGATTTACTTAATTGTCATTGATTGTTTGCAGCATATATTTAAAAAGATCTTGAGCATTGAGATTAATTTTTACCGTTATTTGTATATCACAGAGGTGGCACCAACACCGCCACGAAAGGGGATGGCTGTGGCACGTACTCCTAGAGCAGTGGCTGTGGGGGCAGGTGTAAAACACCCACACGAGCGGCATGCACTGGCATGCAAAGTGCCTCTCGGTGCCACGTGGGAGGTGGCCGCGGCATGTACTGCAGTGCCTGCCCCCGAACTACCACATACTATATGGCATCCTTGGGAGGTTCAGTGAGAGCAACGGTGTCCCACTAAGCTACAGTATTAATGATAATGAACCTGTTGCTAGCGGTAGTACTGTAGCCCATCCTGTTAGTGACGGACCCCTCTGGAATACTCGGCGGTTGCTAGGGCTTTTGAGGGGCGTATCTCACTTCATAGAATAGAGAATCTGCCTGGGGGGTATCGTGACTCAGCCAGGTTTCTAGACGCGTGCCTCCTAGTGTTAGAGGCAGAGCTCCTGAAAGCCCTAGACATTCCGAGATATACTGTCATTAAATGTAAAGCAGAGCTCTGCTGCGAGTTGACCCACCCACCCAGACAGCAGGGTGCTGCTCAGGAGAAAACCTTACATTACATCTGGGGTGATAATGGCGTTATATCTCGGAGTACATCAATCACCGAGTGGTATCGTGGGTGCTATACTGGCCCGGTTTTCCGAGATGGAAGTAAGAGGGTCAGCAAAAGCACTCAGCGAAATACCACATCTCGACATCCGTATTCATGTCTGTGATCCGTTAAATGGAGGGTGCAGTTATATCGACCACTCTGAGGGTATTAAGAAGAAGCAGGCTTGCATTAACACTCCTGCCTCCTTTACAGCCAATAGTCGAAACATGAACATAAAAAACACATTTGCTTTAGGTGTCTAAGTAACTTCTCAGAAGGAAGGTATTTAAAAAGGCGTCTGGAGGACTGTGAATCCAAGGAACCGATACATATTGTTATACCTACAGAAGAAAACAAGTTCATTAAATTCAAGAATGCTCACCACCTGGAACCATGTCCTTTAGTTGTACATGCAGACTTCGAATGTCTCCTAGCCCCTATCACTCACTGTGAAGGGAACCCAAAGCCTCACATACTACCTTCACTGAAACACAAGTACTGTATGCGGCAGCATAACAAATTGCATGTTCGTATGATTCAAGTCTTAACCGCTATGACTCTTATGTTGGGGATAAAATCCTGCGGTTTGGTTGCTCAGTGTACTTGGAAAACTCTCATGGGATTGCGATAGGCTTTACAGCACCAACATCCTCATGACCGGATCGGAGGAGGATAAAAGATCATACAATGATGAGGTTAACTGTCATATTTGTGGGCTGCCATTAGATAGAAAAGCTGAAACTCTACATAGAGAGCATTTTCATTTTACTGGGAATTTCCGCAGTGCAGCTCACAACGCATCCAATTTGAAGAAGGCCTATCAATTACCACGACACATACCCGTTTTCTTCCATAAATTTAGTCGGTATGACTCTCACTTTCTAGTTGAGCAATTGGTTAATTTAGGTTGGGAGAAAAATCAGATCAGTGTAACATCTGAGAGTGTTAGGAAGTATATTTCATTGTCCAAACGAATGACGCAAAAAATTATGCTCTGCTTCCTTGACATGCTACATTTTATGCAGGTGCCAGTAGTGGGACTACCTTTGTTCTGCACCACTCTGTATTGTTGGTAAACTTATTCAAGATGACGGCGATGACGTCATCCAGGACGGCTGCCTGTAGACTTGGCAACAGCGCATGATGTCATCCAAGATAGGGGATTTTTGTGGGAAAATAGTGCAATTGGGCTATGTCCACTAACCGAACTCCCGAAAAATGGCGGAAAATTTGAAATTTGGCGGGAAAAAAGGCCAATTGGGCTACATCCACTACCCTAACCCTCCAGAAAAAATATGCGCAAAATTCAAATTCCAACAGGATACTGCCTGCAAAACCATAATTGTCTTCATTATTATTTATTATCATTTATTATCATTTATTATTATTATTATTTATTATTATTGGCCTACCTCCACTATAAAATTCACACCAAATTCAAATTCCAACACTATAATGGCTGCAAAACCGTACTTGTCTTTATTATTATTCATTATCATTTACCATTTTTTTTTACAATCGTATTGACCAACTAGGATCATGTTAACAACTTCAGTTCCTCTTCTTCCTTTGTTGTTGTTTCCTATTTTTCCAGTATTCCCTCATTTTCTTCCTTTCTTTTATCCATGTTGTTTCCGATTTTTTATTCCTTCTACTTTGAAAGCCTTCCAAATTTAGTATTTTGTTTTTAGAACGGTTTCTTTCTGCTATTTCTGATTCTTTGATGTTGTTTCTTACAAGATCTTTTCTTACTTCTGTAATCCATGCTATTGTCGATTTCTTCTTCCAGGAATATAGGAGTATTTGTTTTGTTAGTCTATTTCCATCCATTCGGTAGAGATGTCCAAAAAAGGTTAATCTTCGTTTGGCTATTACTACAGATATTTTCTCTATATTTTTGTAGATCTCCCCATTACTTCTTATTTTCCAAACATCTGCAGTTTTCATTGCACCCATTATTTTTCTAATAATCCTTCTTTCCAGTACCTCTAGTTTGTCCATCTTATAGTTCATCGTTAGGCATTCAAATCCATATAAACATTCTGGTCATACCACTGTGGCGTGGTGTTTTAGTTTTGTTTTTCTAGATATACATTTCTTGTTGTAAATATTTTTGGTCAAACCATATGCTCTTTCAATTTTGTTAATTCTTACATCTATTGCAGAATTTTCTAGTCAATTCCGTTGTATAGTTTCTCAAAGATATTTAAATTTATTTACTCACTCCATTTTACCTATTTGTGTTTCTGTGTATTTCGGTGCATTTTTTATATTTGTCATGAATTTTGTTTTTTCAGCTAAAATTTTTAGACCAGTTCTCTTTCCTAATTTTTCCAGAATGTTTATTTTTATCGGTCTACCTCCACTAGAAACTTGCGCCAAATTCAAATTTCAACACGAAAATGTCTCGAAAACTGTACTTCAATTTTTTATTATTTATTATCATTTATTATTATTATTTATTCAAGATGTCCGATTTTCACAGCGAGGAAGACATTAGCGATACATCAATAACAAAAATCTATCACAAGTTCAAATCCCAACACCATGATTGATCACACATACGAAATAGTCCACATCTTACGAACTTTCGTAGTCACTTATCTTTTTTCACTGTTAACCTATCAAAATTGTGTCAAATAATATAGTGCACTTATAGTAACTTAAGTCACATCCTTTCATTTTACAGGCAGTACAGTGATCACTTGATCTCGAACGCAATCAGTACACATCTTCGAGATTGCAGCAACACCCAGTGCAGTCGCCATGATGTCCGCACTCCAACTGAATTAGTTAAATCGTCGCCACCCCCTACCCCGCCGGCCAGCACGTGGACCGCTGCTGACGCCTGTCGCGTGAGGTGGCTGCTCGCGTGCTGGACTGGTGGCACGCTCCAGTGACTGGTCCGCTGGGGGCGGCCCACGCTACCCGCTGGACCAGCGATTGCTCCCACGTCAGTTGTCCATTCGCTTCGTGTTCGGCACAGAACGCACTACCACACGTTCATCAGCAGCCGCCTCACGTGACAGGCGTCGGCAGCAGTCCACGCACTGGCCGGTGGGGCCAGGGGGTCGCGACGATTTCAACCAATTCAGTTGGAGCGCGGATTTCGTGACGACTGCACTGGGTGTTGCTGCGATCTTGAAGATGTGTACTGATTGTGTTTGAGATCAAGCGATGACTGTACTGCTTGAAATTAAGACTTCGGTTCCTTTCCCCCTGCAAAATCAAAGAATGTGACTTAGGTTCCTATAAGTGCACTTCATTACACTACTGGCCATTAAAATTGCTACACCAAGAACAAATGCAGATGACAAACAGGTATTCATTGGACAAATATATTGTACTAAAACTAATATGTGATAACATTTTCGTGCATTTTGGGTGCATAGTTCCTGGGAAATCAGTACCCAGAATAACCACCTCTGGCCGTAATAACGGCCTTGAAACTGGATTCATCTGAAAAAATTATGTTTCACCAATCGTGCACCCAGGTTCATCATCGTGTACACCATCGTAGGCGTTCCTGTCTGTGATGCAGCGTCAAGGGTAACAGCAGCCATGGTCTCCAAGCTGATAGTCCATACTGCTGCAAACGTTGTCAAACTGTTTGTGCAGACGGTTGTTGTCTTGCAAACGTCCCCATCTCGTGACTCAGGGATCAAGGGATCCGTTACAGCCATGCGGATAAGATGCCTGTCATCTCGACTGCTAGTGATGCGAGGTCATTGGGATCCAGCACAGCGTCCTGTATTACCCTCCTGAACCCATTGATTCCATATTCTGCTAACAGTCATTGGATCTCGACCAACGCGAGCAGCAATAGCGTGATACGGTAAACTGCAATCACGATAAGCTACAATCCGCCCTTTATCAAAGTCAGAAACGTGATGGTACGCATCTCTCCTCCTTACACGAGGCATCACAACAACGTTTTACCAGGCAACACCGGTCAACTGCTGTTTGTGTATGAGAAATCGGTTGGAAACTTTCCTCATGTCAGCACATTTTAGGTGTCGCCACTGGCGCCAAACTTGTGTGAATGCTCTCATAAGCTAATCATTTGCATATCACAGCATCTTCTTCCTGTTGCTTGAAGTTCGCGACTGTAGCACGTCATCTTATGGTGTAGCAATATTAATGGCCTGTAGTGTATTTGACGCGATTTTGATACATTAGCAGTGATAGAAGATAAGTGACGGTGAAAGTTCGTAAGATGTGGACTATTTCGTACGTGTGATTGATTATGGTGTTGGAATTTGAACATGTGATAGATTTTTGTTGTGGATGTAACGCAAACGGCTTTCTCGCCGCGAAAATCGGACATCTTGTATAAATAATAATAATAAATGATAATAAATAATAATAATTAGAGGTACAGTTTTCGAAGCATTATCATGTTGGAATTTGAATTTGGCGCAATTTTCTAGTGGAGGTAGACCCATAATTATAATAAATAATAATAAAAGAAGAATGATAATGAATAATAATAAAGACAGGTACTGTTTTGCAGCCATTATAGTGTTGGAATTTGAATTTGGCGTGAGTTTTTCTAGTGGAGGTGGGCCAATAATAAATAATAATAATAATAATAATAAAATCCCCGTGGAGCCCCGGGAAAAGAATAGGTCTCCGGTATGTTCTGCCAGTCGTAAAAGGCGACGAAAAGAACAAACCACTAATAGGGCTAACCCTCCTTTTAGTGTGATTAGTTGGTTCAGGACAGAACTAAAGAAGCCTCGGACAAGCGCCGTCATGGTCGGGGACGACGCTTGAACCCTATGCCCGCCCACAATGGTAACGACACTGCTAGCCAACTGGAAAATGATTTAAATCCAAATAGAGGTGTTTTGCAGGATATGCTTCCTGCAACCACCCTAGAAGGAAAACAAAGACAGAGGATGAGATGGTCAGATGCTCTGTTTTTACCAAGCAACAAACCCTGGAACCAACGCAACTGGATACAGATCACAAGTATACACAACATTTATTACCAGATACCCAGAATTAAAATTTTTAACAGAACAACGACTAGCTGATCAGATCCGTGTAATAATCAAAAATAACAGGATACCCCAGTCAGAATTAGAAAACATCAAACAACAAGTACAACAAATACTGGAACAAAATAATGTGCAATCAGAAGAAGAAGAAAATACAGTAATGGACTCAAACATCCCAGAGCAAACAAACAAAGAACAACACGCACCAATTAAACAATCAGAGGAAAACGAAATCGTAAGACAGCCACCAGAAAAAGCACAAATAGAACACGAAGTGACACAGATGTTAGATATAGAAGAAAAATTTCAGCTAACATATATAGAATACAAAGTCACAAATACAGACATTAGACCATTCTTGCATAGACCACCAAATAACCCACTAGTCGAAACAACAATAAAAACTATCAACACAATCATACACAACAAAATAAATGAAAACACAACTATGGAAGAGTTACAACTACTGGTTTATATAGGAGCACTCACTACACTTAATATACACACTAGGCAGAGATCAGAACCAACCAACACACAGAAGAAACCCACAAAACCAGCATGGCAACACAGACTACAGATCAAAATAGAAAAACTGAGAAAAGACATCGGACAGCTAACACAATTTATAAGAAATGAAATCTCGGAAAAAAAACGGAAAAGGTTAGGTAAAATCTCACAACAAGAAGCGACAGAGCAATTAGACGAAAAGAAGCAGAAATTACAAGCATTAGCCAAACGACTCAGAAGATACAAAAAAAGTGAAAATAGAGGGAAACAAAACCAAACATTCAACACAAACCAAAAGAAATTTTACCAGACAATAGATAACACACACATTAAAATAAACAATCCACCAAACATAACAGATGTGGAACACTTCTGGAGCAACATATGGTCATACCCGGTACAACATAACAGGCATGCACGGTGGATACAAGCAGAAACAGACACATACAAGATGATACCACAAATGCCTGACGTGATAATTTTGCAACATGAGGTCACCCAAGCAATTAATTCTACTTACAATTGGAAAGCCCCTGGAAATGATAAAATAGCAAATTTCTGGTTAAAGAAGTTCACCTCAACACATTCACATCTAACTAAATTATTTAACAGTTACATTGCAGACCCATACACATTCCCTGATACACTTACACATGGAATAACTTATCTGAAACCTAAAGATCAAGCAGACACAGCGAACCCAGCTAAATATCGCCCCATAACATGCCTACCAACAATATACAAAATATTAACTTCAGTCATTAAACAGAAATTAATGACACATACAACACAGAACAAAATTGTAAATGAAGAACAAAAAGGCTGTTGCAAAGGAGCACGAGGATGTAAAGAGCAACTGATAATGGATGTAGAGGTGGCATATCAAGCTAAAACTAAACAAAGGTCGCTACACTACGCATACATTGATTACCAAAAAGCTTTTGATAGTGTACCCCACTCATGGTTACTACAAATATTGGAAATATACAAAGTAGATCCTAAATTGATACAGTTCCTAAACATAGTAATGAAAAATTGGAAAACCACACTTAATATCCAAACAAATTCAAATAATATCGCATCACAGCCAATACAGATTAAGCGTGGAATATACCAAGGAGACTCATTAAGTCCTTTCTGGTTCTGCCTTGCTCTGAACCCACTATCCAACATGCTAAATAATACAAATTATGGATACAATATTACTGGAACATACCCACACAAAATCACACATTTGATATACATGGATGATCTAAAACTACTGGCAGCAACAAATCAACAAATCAACCAATTACTAAAGATAACAGAAGCATTCAGCAATGATATAAGTATGGCTTTTGGAACAGACAAATGTAAGAAAAATAGCATAGTCAAGGGAAAACACACTAAACAAGAAGATAACATATTGGATAACCACAGCGACTGCATAGAAGCGATGGAAAAAACGGATGCCTATAAATATCTAGGATACAGACAAAAAATAGGAATAGATAATACAAATATTAAAGAAGAACTAAAAGAAAAATAAAGACAAAGACTAACAAAAATACTGAAAACAGAGTTGACAGCAAGAAACAAGACAAAAGCTATAAATACTTATGCCATACCAATATTGACCTACTCATTTGGAGTAGTGAAATGGAGTAACACAGACCTAGAAGCACTCAATACACTTACACGATCACAATGCCACAAATATAGAATACATCACATACATTCAGCAACAGAAAGATTCACATTAAGCGGAAAGGAAGGAGGAAGGGGATTTATCGACATAAAAAACCTACATTATGGACAGGTAGACAATTTAAGAAAATTCTTTCTAGAACGAGCAGAAACTAGCAAAATACACAAGGCAATCACTCATATAAATACATCGGCTACACCACTGCAATTTCATAACCACTTCGACAACCCTTTAGATCACATAACATCAACAGATACGAAGAAAGTAAATTGGAAAAAGAAAACACTTCATGGCAAGCACCTGTATCACCTAACACAGCCACACATCGATCAAGACGCATCCAACACATGGCTAAGAAAAGGCAATATATACAGTGAGACAGAAGGATTCATGATTGCAATACAGGATCAAACAATAAACACCAGGTATTACAGCAAGCATATTATTAAAGATCCCAATACCACAACAGATAAATGCAGACTTCGTAAACAACAAATAGAAACAGTAGATCACATCACAAGCGGATGTACAATACTAGCAAATACAGAATACCCCAGAAGACATGACAATGTCGCAAAAATAATACATCAACAGCTTGCCTTACAACATAAACTTTTAAAACAACAAGTTCCTACATACAAGTATGCACCACAAAATGTACTGGAGAATGATGAATACAAATTATACTGGAAGAGAACAATTATAACAGATAAAACAACGCCACATAACAAACCTGACATCATACTCACCAATAAAAAGAAGAAATTAACACAACTAATCGAAATATCCATACCCAATACAACAAATATACAAAAGAAAACAAGAGAAAAAATTGAAAAATACATCCAACTGGCTGAGGAAGTCAAAGACATGTGGCATCAGGATAAAGTTGACATCATACCAATTATACTGTCAACTACAAGAGTCATACCACATAATATCCACCAGTACATCAATGCAATACAGCTACATCCAACCATATATATACAACTACAGAAATCCGTAATTATTGATACATGTTCAATTACCCGAAAGTTCCTAAATGCAATATAACACATACCGTACAGTTAATAGGATGTGACGCTTGATGAAGGTCCGAGTCACTTTCCATTCTTAACCAGACTTAACGTCTGAGAAAGTAAAGAAAGAATAATAATAATAATTATCCCCGTGGAGGCCCGGGAAAAGAATAGGCCTCCGGTATGTTCTGCCAGTCGTAAAAGGCGACGAAAAGAACAAACCACTAATAGGGCTAACCCCCCTTTTAGTGTGATTAGTTGGTTCAGGACAGAACTAAAGAAGCCTCGGACAAGCGCCGTCATGGTCGGGGACGACGCTTGAACCCTATGCCCGCCCACAATAGTAATGACACTGCTAGCCAACTGGAAAATGATTTAAATCCAAATAGAGTTGTTTTGCAGGATATGCTTCCTGCAACCACCCTAGAAGGAAAACAAAGACAGAGGATGAGATGGTCAGATGAAGTTAATCGACACCTCATGTTCTGTTATTACCAAGTAACAAACCTAGGAACCAACACAACTGGATACAGATCACAAGTATACACAACATTTATTACCAGATACCCAGAATTAAAATTTTTAACAGAACAACGACTAGCTGATCAGATCCGTGTAATAATCAAAAATAACAGGATACCCCAGTCAGAATTAGAAAACATCAAACAACAAGTACAACAAATACTGGAACAAAATAATGTGCAATCAGCAGAAGAAGAAAATACAGTAATGGACTCAAACATCCCAGAGCAAACAAACAAAGAACAACACGCACCAATTAAACAATAAGAGGAAAACGAAATCTTAAGGCAGCCACCAGAACAAGCACAAATAGAACATGAAGTGACACAGATGTTAGATATAGAAGAAAAATTTCAGCTAACAAATATAGAATACAAAGACACAAATACAGACTTTAGACCATTCTTGCATAGACCACCAAATAACCCACTAGTCGAAACAACAATAAAAACTATCAACACAATCATACACAACAAAATAAATGAAAACACAACTATGGAAGAGTTACAACTACTGGTTTATATAGGAGCACTCACTACACTAAATATACACACTAGGCAGAGATCAGAACCAACCAACACACAGAAGAAACCTACAAAACCAGCATGGCAACACAGGCTACAGATCAAAATAGAAAAACTGAGAAAAGACATCGGACAGCTAACACAATTTATAAGAAATGAAATCTCGGAAAAAAAAACGAAAAAGGTTAGGTAAAATCTCACAACAAGAAGCGACAGAGCAATTAGACGAAAAGAAGCAGAAATTACAAGCATTAGCCAAACGACTCAGAAGATACAAAAAAAGTGAAAATAGAAGGAAACAAAACCAAACATTCAACACAAACCAAAAGAAATTTTACCAGACAATAGATAACACACACATTAAAATAAACAATCCACCAAATATAACAGACATGGAACACTTCTGGAGCAACATATGGTCAAACCCGGTACAACATAACAGGCATGCACGGTGGATACAAGCAGAAACAGACACATACAAGATGATACCACAAATGCCTGAAGTGATAATTTTGCAACATGAAGTCACCCAAGCAATTAATTCTACTTACAATTGGAAAGCCCCTGGAAATGATAAAATAGCAAATTTCTGGTTAAAGAAGTTCACCTCAACACATTCACATCTAACTAAATTATTTAACAGTTACATTGCAGACCCACACACATTCCCTGATACACTTACACATGTAATAACTTATCTGAAACCTAAAGATCAAGCAGACACAGCGAACCCAGCTAAATATCGCCCCATAACATGCCTACCAACAATATACAAAATATTAACTTCAGTCATTAAACAGAAATTAATGACACATACAACACAGAACAAAATTGTAAATGAAGAACAAAAAGGCTGTTGCAAAGGAGCACGAGGATGTAAAGAGCAACTGATAATGGATGTAGAGGTGGCATATCAAGCTAAAACTAAACAAAGGTCGCTACACTACGCATACATTGATTACCAAAAAGCTTTTGATAGTGTACCCCACTCATGGTTACTACAAATATTGGAAATATACAAAGTAGATCCTAAATTGATACAGTTCCTAAACATAGTAATGAAAAATTGGAAAACCACACTTAATATCCAAACAAATTCAAATAATATCGCATCACAGCCAATACAGATTAAGCGTGGAATATACCAAGGAGACTCATTAAGTCCTTTCTGGTTCTGCCTTGCTCTGAACCCACTATCCAACATGCTAAATAATACAAATTATGGATACAATATTACTGGAACATACCCACACAAAATCACACATTTGATATACATGGATGATCTAAAACTACTGGCAGCAACAAATCAACAAATCAACCAATTACTAAAGATAACAGAAGCATTCAGCAATGATATAAGTATGGCTTTTGGAACAGACAAATGTAAGAAAAATAGCATAGTCAAGGGAAAACACACTAAACAAGAAGATAACATATTGGATAACCACAGCGACTGCATAGAAGCGATGGAAAAAACGGATGCCTATAAATATCTAGGATACAGACAAAAAATAGGAATAGATAATACAAATATTAAAGAAGAACTAAAAGAAAAATATAGACAAAGACTAACAAAAATACTGAAAACAGAATTGACAGCAAGAAACAAGACAAAAGCTATAAATACTTATGCCATACCAATATTGACCTACTCATTTGGAGTAGTGAAATGGAGTAACACAGACCTAGAAGCACTCAATACACTTACACGATCACAATGCCACAAATATAGAATACATCACATACATTCAGCAACAGAAAGATTCACATTAAGCGGAAAGGAAGGAGGAAGGGGATTTATCGACATAAAAAACCTACATTATGGACAGGTAGACAATTTAAGAAAATTCTTTCTAGAACGAGCAGAAACTAGCAAAATACACAAGGCAATCACTCATATAAATACATCGGCTACACCACTGCAATTTCATAACCACTTCGACAACCCTTTAGATCACATAACATCAACAGATACGAAGAAAGTAAATTGGAAAAAGAAAACACTTCATGGCAAGCACCTGTATCACCTAACACAGCCACACATCGATCAAGACGCATCCAACACATGGCTAAGAAAAGGCAATATATACAGTGAGACAGAAGGATTCATGATTGCAATACAGGATCAAACAATAAACACCAGGTATTACAGCAAGCATATTATTAAAGATCCCAATACCACAACAGATAAATGCAGACTTCGTAAACAACAAATAGAAACAGTAGATCACATCACAAGCGGATGTACAATACTAGCAAATACAGAATACCCCAGAAGACATGACAATGTCGCAAAAATAATACATCAACAGCTTGCCTTACAACATAAACTTTTAAAACAACAAGTTCCTACATACAAGTATGCACCACAAAATGTACTGGAGAATGATGAATACAAATTATACTGGAACAGAACAATTATAACAGATAAAACAACGCCACATAACAAACCTGACATCATACTCACCAATAAAAAGAAGAAATTAACACAACTAATCGAAATATCCATACCCAATACAACAAATATACAAAAGAAAACAGGAGAAAAAATTGAAAAATACATCCAACTGGCTGAGGAAGTCAAAGACATGTGGCATCAGGATAAAGTTGACATCATACCAATTATACTATCAACTACAGGAGTCATACCACACAATATCCACCAGTACATCAATGCAATACAGCTACATCCAACCATATATATACAACTACAGAAATCCGTAATTATTGATACATGTTCAATTACCCGAAAGTTCCTAAATGCAATATAACACATACCGTACAGTTAATAGGATGTGACGCTTGATGAAGGTCCGCATCACTTTCCATTCTTAACCAGACTTAACGTCTGAGAAAGTAAAGAAATAATAATAATAATAAATGATAATAAATGATAATTAATAATAATAAAGACAAGTACGGTTTTGCAGGCATTATCCTATTGGAATTTGAATTTGGCACCAATTTATTCTGGAGGCTGAGGTTAGTGGACATATCCTAATTGGCCTTTTTCTCGCCAAAATTCAAATTTCCTGCCATTTTTCTGGAGGGTTAGGTTTGTGGACATACGCCAATTGGCCTATTTTCCTGCTTTGGATGACATCATGCATTGTTGCCAAGTCTATAGGCCACTTTCTTGGATGACGTCATCGCCGCCATTTTGAATAAATTTGGCAACAATGCAGAGTGGTGCAGAACGAAGGTAGTCCCACTACTGGCGCCACTCCAGAAACTCGAAACTCTACCTCGAGAGGATATGCATATCACCCAATCTGCTTAGCACGGCGAGGAAAAGTTTCAGCTTGTGAGTAGGAAAGGGGTTTTCGCTTATGACTATCTGGATAGTAGGACGAAACTCGATGAAACCAGGCTACCCGCTATTTCTGTATTTACCAGAACATTTACAGGCGAAGCCATAACTAGTGCAGATTATGAGCATGCCATGACTGTCTGATGGGAAGTCAACATTCCAAATTTGGGTGAATATGCAAGACTATACATGGGCACCAACGTGCACTTGCTTGCGGATATTTTTGAAATGTTCTGGAGTGTATGTATGGCCACATACTCTCTGGACCCCGCCTTTTACTACATGGCACCTGGGTTGTCTTGGGATGCAATGCTCAAGAAAACGAGATGCAGCATCATACTTTTGACTGATGCTGATATACTTCTTTTCTTTGAGCGTGGGATCCATGGAGGACCTAGACAGTGTGTCCAAAGACATGCAAGGCTAATAATCCACATATGGGTGCGGGGTTTAACGCATCTCTCGATTCAAGTTATATTCATCTACATCTACATCTACATGGATACTCCGAAAATCATGTTCAGTTGCCTGGCAGAGGGTTCATTGAACCACCTTCCCAATTCTCTATTATTTCAATCTCGTATACCTCACAGTTAAGAATGAACATCTATATCTTTCGTACGAGCTCTGATTTCCCTTATTTTATGGTGGTCATCGTTCCTCCCTATGTAGGTCGGTGTCAAGAAAATATTTTCGCATCGGAGGAGAAAGCTGGTGATTGGAATTTCGTGAGAAGATTCCATCGCAAAGAAAAACGCATTTCTTTTAATGATTTCCAGCCCAAATCCTGTATCATTTCTGTAACACTCTCTTCCATAATTCGCGATAATACAAAACATGCTGCCTTTCTTTGAACTTTTTCGATGTACTCCTTCAGTCCTATCTGGTAAGGGTCCCACACTGTACAGCAATATTCTAAAACAGGACAGACAAGCGTCTCATTACTAGGTCTGTTACATTTTCTAAGTGTCCTGCCAATAAAACGCTATCTGTGGTTAGCCTTCCCCACAACATTTTCTATGTGTTCCTTCCAATTTACTCGCATTCGGGAGGACGACGGTTCAATCCTGCGTCCGGCCATCCTGATTTAGGTTTTCCGTGATTTCCCTAAATCACTCCAGGCAAATGCCGGGATGGTTCCTCTGAAAGGGCACGGCCCTTCCCCATCCTTCCCTAATCCGATGAGACCGATGACCACGCTGTCTGGTCTCCTTCCCCAAAACCAACCAACCAACCTTCCAATTTAAGTTGCTCGTAATTGTGATACCTAGGTATTTGTTGAAGTTTACGGCTTTTAGATTACACTGATGTCTCGTGTAACAGAAGTTTAACGAGTTCGTTTCCGCACTCCTGTGGATGGCCTCACACGTTTCGTTATTTAGGGTCAACTGTCCCAATCAGATATCTTCTCTAAATCGTTTTTCAATTTGTTTTGATCTTCTGATGACTTTATTAGTCGGTAAACGACGTCGTCATCTGAAAACAACCGAAGGCGGCTGCTCAGATTGTCTCCAAAATCATTTATATAGAGAAGGAACAGCAAAGGGCCTATAACACTTGGGGAACGCCAGAAATCACTTCTGTTTTACTCGATGACTTTCCGTCAATTACTACGAACTGTGACCTCTCTGACAGGAAGTCACAAATCCAGTCACATAGCTTAGACGACATTCCATAAGCACGCAATTTCACTACGAGCCGCTTGTGTGGTACAGTGTCAAAAGCCTTCCAGAAATCCAGAACTACGGAATCGATCGAAATCCCTTATCAATAGCACTCAATAAAGAGCCAGTTGTGTTTCACAGGAACGATGTTTTCTAAACCCATGTTGACTGTGTGTCAATAGACCGTTTTCTTCTAGGTAATTCACAATGTTCGAACACAATATATGTTCTAAAATCCTGCTGCATATCGAAGTTAACGATATGGGCCTGTAATTAAATGGATTACTCCTACTACCTTTCTTGAATATTGGTGTGACCTGTGCAACTTTCCAGTCTTTGGGTACGGATCTTTCGTCGAGCGAATGGTTGTATATGATTGCTAAGTATGGAGCTAATGCATCAGCATATTCCGAAAGGAATCTAATTGGTATACACTCTGGACCAGAAAACTTGCTTTTATTAAGTGATTTAAGTTGCTTCACTAGGATATTTACTTCTACGTTACTCATCTTAGCAGCTGCTCTCGATTCGAATTCTGGAATATTTACTTCGTCTTCTTTTGTGAAGGCATTTCGGAAGGCTGTGTTTAGTAACTCTGCTTTGGCAGCACTGTCTTTCATAGTATGTCCACTGCTATTGCGCAGGGAGGACATTGATTGTTTCTTGCCGCTAACATACTTCACATATGGCCAGAATCTCTTTGGATTTTCTGCCAGGTTTCGAGACAAAATTTCGTTGTGGACACTGTTATAGGCACCTCACATTGAAGTCCGCACTAAATTTCGAGCTTCTGTAAAAGATCGCCGAACTTGGGGGTTTTGCATATGTTTAAATTTGGCATGTTTGTTTCGTTGTTTCTGCAACAGTGTTCTAACCCGTTTTGTGTACCAAGGAGAATCAGCTCTGTCGTCTGTTAATTTATTTGGTATAAATCTCTCAATTGCTGCCGATACTATTTCTCTGAATTTAAGCCACGTCTGGTATACACTTGTATTATTAATTTGGAATGAGTGGAGATTGTCTCTTAGGAAGGCGTCAGGTGAATTTTTATCTGCTTTTTTGAATAGGTATATTTTTCGCTTATTTTTCGAGGAATTGGGGATTACAATATTCAATCTCGCGAGAATTCTGTGGTCACTAATTCCTGAATCGGTTTTGATGGTCGTTATTCACTCAGGATTATTTGTTGCAAAGACGTCAAGTGTGTTTTCTCAACCGTTTACTATTCGCGTGGGCTCAGAACTAACTGCTCGAAATAATCTTCAGAGAATGCGCTTAGCACAATTTCGGATGATGTTTTATGCGTATCTTCAGAATTACACACGTGTTTTCGCCAACATATCGAGGTTAAATTAAAGTCACCACCAACTATTATCGTATGTGTCGGGTACGTGTTTGAAATCAAACTCAAGTTTTCTTTTAACCTTTCAGCAACTGTATCATCTGTATTGGGAGATCGGCAAAAGGATCCAATTATTATTTTATTCCGGTTGCCAACAATGACCTCTGCCCATACTAACTCACAGGAAGTATCTACTTCAATTTCGCGACAAGATGAACTACTTCTGACAGCAACAAACATGCAACCGCCAACCGTGTTTAGCCTACCCTTTCTGAACACTGTTAGGTTCTTCGCAAAAATCTCGGCTGAGCTTGTATCCGGCTTTATCCAGCTTTCAGTGCCTATAACGAGGTCTAGTACTTTCCCAACACAGCTAGGACAATTTACAACTGTTATACCAATGGTTCTGTATCTACGTTCTTCCTGTGTTCAGCTTGCACCTTTTGTGACTGAAGCCGTTCTTGTGTTTTCCCAAGACCCTGTAACCTAAATAACCGCCCAGTCCACGACACACAGCCCCAACCACCAATAATCCCACCCTCTGCAATTGCCTGGATCTTGCAGGCTGAGTGGTTTCCTCTGAAACAGGCCAAGCGACAGCATTTGGCTCAGCGACAGTGTCAGCCACAGACAGCACCTGGAACCTGTTTGTCAGACAACCCAGGGAGGCCTTACTTGCTGCCACCTGGGAAATCTTTCGCCTCCTGCTTCGCCCTGGGGCGACCTCCCACTCGACCACAGGTGAGGGTCAACCTCAGTGCTAGGAGTAACTGGGTTGTCCACCAGTGAGCGCCGATCGGAGGACTCTACATGCTGGACGTCTGTTGGATCTCCACAGCTGGCCCACAGCAGTGGTGCCAATCCACGGCAGCATCAAGCTGTGTAACCGAAGCCATCACAGCCTGAAGCTGAGAGCGAAGTGTCACTAACTCGGCTCACATCCGCACACAACAATATTACGATGTGAATAATTTACACATGCATGCCATGATGCAGCCACTGGCGGTTGGTGGGTTTCAGTGGTTGCCCGAAAATGAAATAGAGAGATTACGTGAAAAATTTTGGGTCTATCATTTGATTCTGATGTATGACATGTGTTGTAGGCAGACCTCATATACCCTGTTAGTTTGTTCAAATGTTCAAATGTATGTGAAATCTTATGGGACTTAACTGCTAAGGTCATCAGTCCCTAAACTTACACACTACTTAACCTAAATTATCCTAAGGACAGACACACACACCCATGCCCGAGGGAGGACTCGAACCTCCATTGGGACCAGCCGCATCTATTAGTTTGCATGAAATGGCAAGCGACTTGCCATTATGTACAGAGCAACAACTTCTGCGAGGAAGAACTATCCCTAAAGTGATGTCCACTGTTGGACAGAAGCAGAGGTATGTAATTCATTATAGTAATCTCCAGCAGTGCCTCAGCTTAGGGATGGAGCTAGCTAGAATCACCAGGGCTATTTCCTCCGATTAGTCCCTTTGGTTGAAGGAGTATATTGAATCAAATATCGAAAAGAGGGCGGTCACGACTAGTGATTTCGAATACGACTTTTACAAATTAGTGAATAATTCCATTTTCTGTAAAACCATGCATAATGTGAGAAATGAATGCGATATTTTGATTAGGACTGAAGGGAACAGGCGTTGGGGTGTAAGAAACTGCGTCTAGCGGTTCTAGGCGCTCAGTCCGGAACCGCGGGACTGCTACGGTCGCAGGTTCGAATCCTGCCTCGGGCATGGATGTGTGTTATGTCCTTAGGTTAGTTAGGTTTAAGTAGTTCTAAGTTCTAGGGGACTGATGACCACAGATGTTAAGTCCCATAGTGCTCAGGGCCATTTGAACCATGTTTGTAAGAAACTGCATCGCCAGAACAAATTTTAAGCGGGTCACAATTTTCAGTGAGAACTTTGTTGCTGTGGAGATCTCGAAAGTTTCAGTAGAGTTGACGAAACCAGTCTATTTGGGTATGTATATACTGGACATCTCCAAGCTCCACATGTACTGATTCCACTGTGAACTTGCTAAAATTCATTTCGTTGAGGCTGGCTAAGGGTGTGCGATGTGCGACATCACGTGTCCTCATGGTCGAAGACTACTAGCAGTACCTATATGGTGGAGTTCGTGGTGCTCCGTCACAACGTCCGTATTTGGTACAGTAAACTAGTATTCGATCGCGAGGTCAGGAGGTGTACACTGTGCTGCAATCTAAAGTCAGACTGTCACCTCAAAACGATAATAGAGCCATTTGCGATGACGGGATCGAAACCCTCCCGTACTCACACTATTTACCTGAAGCGTGAGAAGGGCTGGGGCACTCTGATGGTGTGAATGAGAGAGAGTGAGTGAGTGAGTGAGTGAGTGAGTGACTGGCTGAGTGAGAGCTTGTACCCAATAGTATGGCTCATTTATCACAGTTTAAATATTGTATGTGTGATATATGGTGTGCCTGAATGTGTGAGTGCATATGTGTGTCTGTGTGCTTGTGAGTGAGTTTGAGTGTGGATATATATATATATATATATATATATATATATATATATATATATATATATATATATATATATATATATCTGTGTGTGTGTGTGTGTGTGTGTGTGTGTGTGTGTGTGTGTATTCTAAATAAGTACCATAATATCTAGTCAGGACTATATAAGCAATATGTGCAGGTAAAAAATCATAAAAAAAATTGAAAATATTCAATGTATATAAAGGATTCAAGAAATCAAACCAAAATCAAAGAAAAATTAAAAATGTAAATGAAGGACAAAAATAGTTTACCATATTATTTCTCGCTTTTGAACTTCATGTGCGTGTGTGAGTGGATGAGTGCACATGTAAACAGATTAGTTTTTAAGTTTCACCTACTGCTAGCTATCCAAGTCATAGCAGTTTTAAGTGTGAGTTCCAACCAGTTTATTTTAGTGCAGCTTTTTGGGATGAACATTTTAGGGCCATCCGCTTCATTGTATTATTAAATTATTTCAGCTGCTTGAGGTGGAAAATGTTTAGAGTCACCCAGTTCAATGTGTAAATTAAGTTGTAACACCGAAAATGCAGGATGCATGGCACCTGCTACCGATATATAATTTTTTTAATTGTATGTAAATATTTGTAATTTAAATGCTTTCTTTTAATAAGTAAGGACATTGCTTCACTGTATGTATACATTTAGGTAGAAGTCTGTTGACGTTTTGTTGTTTATCTGTGTTTTACTGTGAAACTTACAAGCTCTGGGAAAAAGCCAAAGGAGTTGTTATTTGCATCGACTAGCAACGATAATAGCAGTGCTTGTGCATTGTAAACTCTTTGGATAGGGGGTTGTTGCGCAGAGCAAGCGGAAGAACGAAGACGGGTTCCAACGCGTGTAGAGTGCAGAAGCATGGTGTTAACGCTCTCGCAGTAGAGAGTACCATTTCGGTGGCATCATGTACGCGCGCCGGCCAGATGACTAGTAAGAGGAGGAAGGACAGTGGACGGGCGGAAGAGGCTGTATTAATTACGATTGCCCGTTCCACAAGATGCTACCGTCTTCAACAACAGCAGCAGTTCCGGCAACACAGATCCGTCGTCGGCTCCGAGTTTCGTCGCACGCACAGCATTGAAGTAAGACTGTTCATTGGTAGAAAGTATTAACGGCTAACCCAGCAGCACAACGGAATGTAATTTGATTAATGAACTTTATTTAAATAACAATCAGTTAAATTCAGGGCGATTGTGTCTTTATTGCCCCCAGACATTGTTACCAAGCAGGGCCCTTGTTCCCTTTTTTCCTTATATGCTAACCGAAGTTTGAGAATCTATCGCTGGAAAAAAATCCGAATCTAAAGAAAATGCACAAATTAAGAGTGTAGAAGTGTTATTTATTTTACATATAGCTTGGAGCACATGGCTGTTTGGTTTGGTATGTATTCTAGTATTTAATTCTGTTCAAGTCAGTAAAAAAGTCTCAGTTGTTCAGACAATAATATGAAATCCAATTTGAAAATTAAGTAACTGCAAAGTAAAAAGTGCTTGCCTTTCTCTAAATTTCTTTGATGACGTTATGTTGAGGTCTCTGAAAGTCCTTGTTCGCGTAACGAAGTTCAGTACTAACATACAGTTTAAGTGGATACTTTCAAATCACTACTCGATTGCCTTCTTCAAAATTTAATGACAAACTTAACGTAAAAGTGGCTTTTCAGTTTTCTTTATCATTACATACTCACTTAAAATTAGTGTCAAAAACGTGACAACCTTCAGTTGCCAAGTCAGTGTTTAATAATAAATGTTTATCTCTCCCATCATCTTGTACAGGAGTTTGGATGTAAATCGCCCCAGAGGGCTGGCGACCGTAATTATTTCCTTTCCGTTAATTAGTGTAACTTTTGGATTCATGATCAGTGGAACCCCTTTTCTGTCCAGTGTTGTTCGTGAGTGAATGCACAAAATAACTTTCATTTTTCCAAATTGCAGCCCTGTTCGGTTTAATTACTTTTTTAATTTTAGTAGACTTTTCTATCAGAAAAATCGGTTGTACTCTTTCCCCTTACTTATCGGTATTACTTCTTTGGAGGTTCAAATGGCTCTGAGCACTATGGGACTCAACTGCTGAGGTCATAAGTCCCCTAGAACTTAGAACTACTTAAACCTAACTAACCTAAGGACAACACACACATCCATGCCCGAGGCAGGATTCGAACCTGCGACCGTAGCGGTCGCGCGGTTCCAGACTGTAGCGCCAGAACCGCTCGGCCACCAGCGGCCGGCATTACTTCTTTGGGAAAGATAGCCTTACCCAAAAAGAAAAATTCTATTAGGTATACACTTGATCCACGGTCATATTTTATATCGCAAGCAGAATAGGCCGATTAGTAAGGGGGGGGGGGGTTTACAAAGTCTTGTGTTCGGGTGGAATTTCAGTAGTAGTAGTGTTGATGTAAGAGAAACTATACCTCTGTGATAGATGTAACCAGTACCGCAATGTAAAGTAAAAAAAAAAGATTTTTCAGTCACTAGTATCATTTTTTAAAATTATGAACTTTAAATAAAAACATTTCAAACAGTTACAAGAACTGTGAATTTAAAAGCAGTATTATTTAATGTACTGTAAAAACAACAAGATTTGTGGATGTCAAGCTGTATTTCTACTGTGAATATTTATGTCTGAATAAAAAATTGTAATTCGTTACCATACACCGTTGTTGTTATTTCAGAAGTGCCTACCCTTACAAATGAATATAAAGGCTGTGCAAGATGCAGAAGATATTAGTTTAATGCATCAGGGGGGTGACGTTTAGCCGGCCGGTGTGGCCGTGCGATTCTAGGCGCTTCAGTCTGGAACCGCGTGACCTCTAAGGTCGCATGTTCGAATCCTGCCTCGGGCATGGATGTGTGTGATGTCCTTAGGTTAGTTAGGTTTAAGTAGTTCTAAGTTCTAGGGGACTGATGACTACAGATGTTAAGTCCCATAGTGCTCAGAGCCATTTTGGGGTGACGTTTAAGTTGGAAAAATAAAATATATGTAATGATTGCATGGAATTTCCCCTATCGTGCTGCACGTATAGGTTTTTGGGAACAGGCGGCGCGTGATTGTGTCCGCTTCCAAACATGGCTGAAAATTATATCTCCTGTGCTCGAACAAAGCCATAGACACAGGATCTGGGCAAAGCTACGTGCTGTCAAATAGGAGCTGGGTAGAAAGAAAGAAAAACACAGAATGTGAGGTAAAAAATTTATTTATTTTCACTAATTAAACTTAAAGGTCGTTTTAGATTTTCGTAAGCAGATACAACACTATTTTCGCACATCTTCATCTTCTTCTTCTTAAGCTTATGGATAGCAGGGCACCCATAGAATTCCAGATCTTCAATAGATGCAAAATTGAAGCTTCGCTGCATCCATGCGATCTTCTCCTCGCCTTTGACGTAGATGATGCTCTCAGGATGATCGAATATTGGAAGTGACGTCATCATTTCTTTATAAGGTATATCAGGATCGTCCCAGTGGAGTCCATGAAAGAAACGTGTTAGCCACTTTGCACTCCTCCGTGTTCACATCCTTGAAAGGCCTCAGTGATGCAATTCTTGCTGAGAATGTCTCTATTTTACCAGCATCTTCTGTGTATCCTGTAATTGCAACATATTTAAATGCGAATTGTCTACACTCATCATCATAGAAACCTTGAATGTCGGCAAACATGTTCACACTGCAAGTTGCCATTGTGAAATGCTCTGGGCATGCCACAGCACTTGGTCATTTATACAGAACGCTGCACAACAGCAGTAAGTGGGCAAGAGTTAATCACACGGTCATGTAGAATTAGAGCATACACTGTAGTGTGTTCCTGGAAATTTGATGAATATTCAAATTCGATTCGTACATCTATCTGACTTGATTTAATTATCTCATTCTGCTTAGAACAGTCCATCACGATGACTGGTGCCAGCTCCTTGAATTTCCGTGGACTGAGTAGTCATCCTTCCTCTTACACATTCATAGTGAGAAGCAAGGAAGCTTGCATAAATGTCAAATGCTAGACTGTATACATTCCGATCCCACTGTAGCAGTAAATTGTCATATGGGTAGAATTCGGAATTCGAGTAGACTCTGGCATTAGTTAAATTACAGTTGTCAAATATGGTGGAATCATTTGCTAACTTCCTCCTTCTATTGGTCTGGAATGCAAGTATGATGATTCTTGGTGTTTCCAGCTGCACTGAGGTTTTAATTGCTCATGTTTGCCTGCTCGCCGTCGGTAATACCGGTTACTCAGAAACCTATGAGCGGAAAGTTAATGGCAGATATATACCGGTATTTAGAATTTTTAAAATCTTCAAACGCTCGTCGTCTTCCATAGTGATGTGCGGCATTTTCCATGTAATTTTATTGATGATGATATGATTATCCTCTTGAGCTCCTTGAATGTATGAGTTACTATCTGTTGCGCTCCATACCGGAATAAGCTCCTGTTTAACATTCATAATAATTCGATGCATATCCTCAAAGTACCCCAATAAGCATTTTTAGAGGTATGAGAGCAGTAAATCGAGGGTATTCTTCTGCTGTTCAGCCCATAGGCTCGTCTATGAACCATCCTGCATTTCCTAAGCCACTTAAATACGAGGGTGACGATGAGACATAAGTTTTAATGGTTAATGCTACGCCACCATTATGTGTACGATCAATCTCTACCCCATTAAGTTCATAACGTATTTCCTGGAACAGGAATGCCAAAGCATTACGTGTAAGCCTTTATCCCACTGCATGTCTACCATCCATTATCTTAAAGGATCCATCCAAATATATGAAACTCTTGCATGGAAGAGTTAAAGCGTCAGCCGGCCGTTGTGGCCGAGCGGTTCTAGGCGCTTTAGTCCGGAACCGCGCTGCTGCTGCGGTCGCAGATTCGAATCCAGCCTTGGGCATGGATGTGTGAGATGTCCTTAGGTTAGTTAGGTTTAAGTAGTTCTAAGTCTAGGGGACTGATGACCTCAGATGTTAAGTCCCGTAGTGCTCAGAGCCATTTGAACTGGTTAAAGCGTCTTGATGCTAGATGACAATCCTAATTTCATCGTTCTTGTTAAATTTCGTTGAAGCATAAGGTTTATTCGAGAAGTATTCCTGGCGTACGATTCGCTCAACATATTCCACTGGGTGAGATATGTTGAGCGACGACATTATTGCGAGGTTTCAAGCCTGCTAATTTAAGAAACTTGTAGTTCCCACGTGTTATCACCTTGCGGTTCTGCTGCGAAGTGCCATATGCTCTGCTTATGCCCATCTTATCGTAGATGTAGTCGTACAATGATTTCCTAGCCACGAAAGTCAACAAGTTGGTTATTCTGATCCACAATACGCAGCTCCAGATAGTCCAATGCCTGAACTGTCACTGGAAGGTATATAGCGGTGGTACGAGTCTCAACAATCTTATACACTGTTCCGACTGATGGGAACAATCCGTAAATTGAATGAACCAGTCTGTAGTTGAGGTATGAGTTCGTTGCAATGTTACACTCAACACGGATCGTACTGATAGGGACAATATGAACTGTCTTATCAGATTTGTAAAAGTTATTGGGATCCATCCTCAAAACCTGTCCCTCTGTGAAACCCAGTAGTGGGCCTATTGAACCTTTCTGCTTAAAATCAATCGAAGTATTCACCGTCCTTATTTCAGATTTAAGTGTACTGACCTTTTCCAGATTGTTTTAAAACTTCGTTTAAATCGTCAATATCGTATGCACCAGGTTCAATTTCTACGATTTCTTCTTTACCATTAATTTCCAGTTGTAGTTTATTGTTAGCCTCTTTGATATTCGGGATGGAGTTGTATGCCTCCAGTCCAGTCAGCGCGATGCTCCAATCTCCAACTCTTAAATCAATTGGTGGGAAGTAATTCGCACATAGTACAGACGATCGTTCTTTTAATGTCAGAGTGTACGACATTGCATCTAAACGTCGACTGGTGAATGGGTGCTTAATACCCGGCCTTATATATCATTCGTAAAATTCAGAAGGAACATGATGCTTAGATGACGACAGGAATGTATCGAAGTCTTGGTAGCGTCGAAAATTGTATAACACATTTCTCCTGAAGTATCGTTGTAATTCTTCTCGGGGTTGCAGGTCGCCGAATGAGTCGAAATAGTTGACTTTATTTGTATTTCTTTTTTTAACATATGCTACCCAGTCAGCTCCAGGTCCTCCTGCAACATCCAGATTCACAATTCCACATTCTCCTGATTTCCACATAGTCTTCGGTAATGTATTCTGCATAAACACACCTCGGCATCTCGAAATGTTGAATTTCTTGATAACAAATTTAAGCAGATATGTATGTGTAAGCGCCCTATCTGGTAGAACTGCTAGGGAGTTTTTTTTTTTTTTTGTTTATGAAGAGACCTAGTCCTTTCTTGTATGGTTTAAAGTATAGCCCTTCTCCGATGGCAGCTGCCTCCATTATGCGGTTATGTCTTCGTGCCTCCTGCGAGTTTTGTGCACTCTTGACTGTCCTGGCAACTGCCGCAGCACCTCCAGCCAGTTAACCCACCACTGAGAGACTGGCTAAGGCAGCAATAAGGAAGGAAATAATTCCACCCGACGTCTTGGGTATTGGTAGAAACTTGGATGGTTTAACCGATCTTTTTTTCTCACTCCTTTCTGCTTCAGGGTGCTTTCAGCTGCGTGCAACGCTGTCAGGATACAGTTTTTCATGCACCCTTTGGTGGTGACGATCTTTATTTGCTGCGTAAGCGATGTAGTGTAGCTTCGTCGAGTAGATTTATTCCCTTATCACCGCGTGCCAATCGTTTTTGCAGTTTTGTTCCAGGTCCACAGTAGTCATATCCAGGAGTGTGTAATTCGACTGCTAGTTTGTCGAGAATTCCGCGTCCTCCTCTAATGCGTCTCCTGTCACGCATGTTATGCTGCTGAGGAGTTTGTGGTCTGCGCTCCCTGTTACATAACAAATCGTCAGCGTCGATCCAGCTATTTTGTGATGCGGGAAAACCAAGCCATTTAACCAACGCTCAATTCCCTCGACGCCGTCTGACCCTCTCTACGAGTTACACATCTGGTTCCGAGCTCTTCTGTAACTCCTGTGTGTAAAAGCATCCTGCAATTTCCGTACCACTGTTGTCCTTTAAGAGGTTGCTTCTAGGTTTCGTTCTCTGCAATTTGGAAACTGTGAATATCTCGGTTGACGAATTTGGCATGTGTAATTACTAATACGTTGTGTTGTGCTTTGAAATAGGTACTAAATCACCTACATTAAATTGCAGTTTGCTCGGATCTACCATTTTAATATGATTGTATACTGTATCTAGACGTTTATTATCACGAACGTCGATTGGTCTCATTGTTATTGTGCGATGTTTGGTTCGGTTATACTGTGCGGGAGGATATCAATCCATCTGTGTGACCCACGAAGATTGAATTGCATCCGCATCTGGGTTTCCGCTGTTCTGTACAGACGTTCCAAGATACTCGACTTCAGATGGGTGAACGTCTATTAGTAATGTATTCCATACCGCTCCATCACAGCCTTGAAGTATTTATTGTATACCTCACCGCGGTGATCTGTCTGAGGGTTGTCAGGGCTTCGATTCGTCCTCGCCTGCAGCAATCCATCAAACACATGCGCGACTTCCTTCCGTGTTTTCGCTTTCATTGGTAATGCCCAAAGATATTTAGAATAAGTACCAATGACCATTAAAATATATTTGAATCCGTTATTCACATGTGATATTCTCTCATGTCGACAAGATCCGCCTGCCACAGGTATCCCAAACCTTTAATCATATCATCGAGGGTATGTTTTGCGTGCTGGTTTGTGCAGTTCTCGAACGACAGTGTCCATACTTATTCGATGATGGCTCTCTCTCTAAGCTCAGAAATTACTGAAACAACTTCACTGGAAGGAGCTGTATTAGCAGCGGCAGTTGATGCCATGAGCAGTGCTGGACGGTCTATTACTTCATTGGGGTCGATTGCTCACCCCTTTATTCTCAATGTCAGTACCATCACCACTGCTATTTTTTTCACTATCCAAATTAGGTCTTATAACGGATTTGTATTTCACACTGCTTCGACTTTTTGCATTCTTATGCAGGTCTGTTAAAAACAATATTTCACAATACATTTCCAGATCTTTAGGCGAATAATTTACAGTTTTTGTGGGTCTCAGGAAAATAATGTTCAGTACACTGGGTTTTCTTTGAAATTGTTTATCGCCAACGTATATCGTTTTTTTATTTAAAGTTACAGGCTGTGTGCCAAATATGTATGGTTTCTCACCACTAACACCGAATATTTTTTCGATCCTAGCATCGCTGTGACGGTTAATGAAATCGGCAATAGCGTCATAGTCGTCGTTGTGGAATTTCGCTAAGAGTTCATCGAGAGAGTCAGTAACTGATTTAAAGGCTTCTCGCAGTTTCTGCTCCCGCTTTAAATGCCCTAACCTCTGCAACCGTAACTTCTCGCGAACGGCCTTCCGTCCATCGATGACTTTATGCTAGGTCGACATCATCGGTTTATACTAATCGGACTTCTGTGCAGCGTGAGGTTTTATATATCCGCTCTTCTTCTTCTTTTGCTGATCCCCTTTCTCGGTAACAGCTATTCTCCCTCCGACTGAGTTGCCTATTTTCTTTTCAATTGTGTTAACGCGTTCGTACAATGTCCCGTTCTCAATAACAGCTATCCCACCTGCAGTTAAACCGTTTACTTTCTTCTCGATTCCATTAACTCGATCATTCAGTGTATTGTTCAGACTCAGAAGGGTTTGACAATACGTCTCTAGTTCCTTGTGTACACCTCCAACTTCATGTTCGAGAATTTGAATTTTCGCGTGCTCGTACAAGCGAATGTTTTGTCTATGCACAACGATCCTATCAAATTGATCTCCCGGCAAGCGTGCGAATTTATCCGTTATGTTGCGTATACTGATGTATTCACCTGTTTGAATGATGGCAGGTACAGACGGAACTTCCAGGAGTTCCTATATATATAGCCATGCAGTTTTCTTGTTTTATCAATAACGAGAAACCCAAAAATCCCACAATCTGCACAAAATCATTGAACGACGTGTCGGTTCCTACATGAGCCTCGTAAATGTGTCAGACTGTCCTGTTTGAAGGCAATAATTAGGTCTGCATTATCCCCCACTAGCTGTTTTGGGATTCTGGAATGTCTGACTCAGATAAAATACATCAACAACCAAATGGCGACCGAAACAGAAATATAGCCTAATTTGATCTTGGTTTCCCACAGCAACATCGTCAAATATGAACACTTCGTTTGGCTTTACTTTTTCCGGTGGAGGGATATCGCTGCTCCCACTGAATGCTGTGTATGTCACACCATCTACACCCTGCAGAATCTCCTGTAATAGTTGGTATTTGGGCTGAAACAGTGTTTTTGAAAATACACATACATGCTCAAAGCGGACTCCATCAGCATGTGTTAGCAGCGACATGAGAACATTTGTCTTGCCGCTGTTGGATTGACCTACAATTATTGCACGTATGTTGTCGGGAAGGAGTGAGCCATTCTTCTTCTTGCGGTCTTCTCGCGCACCGTCACAGCTCCAGTCGCTTACAACAAAGTGTTGATGCTTCACCCACCCTGCCATGATACCTACTACGTCACGTATCGGCGTGAAATGGGTTTTTATAGAAAATAATTAACGCTATGCCCTTCCCATGATACCGACCATTTCGGGTACTGGGGCTTTTACAGAGAATTTAGTTAAATGACAAAATTTTCTGCTGTTGCATTTTTCCAGTGAAATTACTGGGCCATAGCTTTAGTACTTGCAATATAATAGGAGGTAGGAAATAAGAAACACATACATGGTTATATACATTTTTGGTATTCAGTAGTCATACACAGAATGCACTACATCATATGGTTCTCTCTTCATCTTAGCGCCAGTACAGAATATAGAAAATAAAGCCTTCTTGTAAGCACAGAATTCAGCATGTATTTCTCTCACACTTATTGGCAGTACATCAGTTTTCACCGGCACCATACTGACCCATTGTTCGAAGTCGTCTACATGCACACTGCTCATACTTAGATATTCTGCAATGTCTCTGTACACAACTTTAACACAAGGCAGCCATCTGTTCAGTGTTTCCAACACAATGGATAGTGCCATCTGTAGTGAAGTGCTGTATCTACGTCTAAATCTACATACATACTCCGCAATCCACCGTACGGTGCGTGGCGGAGGGTACCTCCTACCACAACTAGCATTTTCTCGCCCTGTTCCACTCTCAAACAGAACGAGGGAAAAATGACTGCCTATATGCCTCTGTACGAGCCCTAATCTCTCTTATCTTATCTTTGTGGTCTTTCCGCAAAATGTAAGTTGGCGGCAGTAAAATTGTACTGCAGTCAGCCTCAAGTGCTGGTTCGTTCAATTTCCTCAGTAGCGATTCACGAAAATAACGCCTCCTTTCCTCTAGAGCCTCCCACCCGAGTTCCTGAAGCATTTCCGTAACACTCGCGTGATGATCAAACCTACCAGTAACAAATCTAGCAGCCCGCCTCTGAATTGCTTCTATGTCCTCCCTCAATACGACCTGATAGGGATCCCAAACGCTCGAGCAGTATTCAAGAATAGGTCGTATTAGTGTTTTATAAGCACTCTCCTTTACAGATGAACCACATCTTCCCAAAATTCTACCAATGAACCGAAGACGATTATCCGCCTACCCCACAACTGCCATTACAAGCTTGTCCCACTTCATATCGCTCTGCAATGTTACGCCCAAATATTTAATCGACGTGACTGTGTCAAGCGCTACACTACTAATGGAGTATTCAAACATTACAGGATTCTTTTTCCTATTCATCTGCATTAACTTACATTTATCTATATTTAGAGTTAGCTGCCATTCTTTACACCAATCACAAATCCTCTCCAAGTCATCTTGTATCCTCCTACAGTCACTCAACGACGACACCTTCCCATATACCACAGCATCATCAGCAAACAGCCGCACATTGCTATCCGCCCTATCCAAAAGATCATTTATGTAGATAGAAAACAACTGCGGACCTACCACACTTCCCTGGGGCACTCCAGATGAAACCCTCACCTCCGATGAACACTCATCATAGAGGACGACGTACTGGGTTCTATTACTTAAGTCTTCGAGCCACTCACATACTTGGGAACCAATCCCATACGCTCGTACCTTAGTTAGGAGTCTGCAGTGGAGCACCGAGTCAAACGCTTTCCTGAAGTCAAGGAATATGGCACCCATCTGATACCCTTCATCCATGGTTCGCAAGATATCATGCGAAAGAAGGGCGAGTTGCGTTTCGCAGGAGCGATGCTTTCTAAAGCCGCGCTGATACATGGACAGCGACTTCTTTGTCTCAAGGAAATTCATTATATTCGAACTGAGAATATGTTCGAGAATCCTGCAAAAAACCGATGTTAAGGATATTGGTCTGTAATTTTGAGGATCCGTCCTTCTACCCTTCTTATATACCGGTTTCGGGACTTTACGTTGGACAAGAGATTCGCGATAAATGCAAGCTAAGTAAGGAGGCAATGCAGTAGAGTACTCTCTGTAAAACCGAATTGGAATCCCATCAGGACCTGGCGATTTATTTATTTTCAACCCATTCAGCTGCTTCACAACCCCATGGATGTCTTTCACTATGTCCTCCAAACGGGAATCTGTACGAGACTCAAACGGCAGTATGTTTGTACGATCCTCCTGCGTGAAAGATTTCTCAAATGCTAAATTTAAAATTTCAGCTTTCGTTTTGCTGTCTTCCGTTGCCAGGCCAGACTAATCAGTGAGTGACTGGATGAAAGCCTTCGACCCGCTTGCCGATCTTACGTAAGACCAGAAATTTCTTGGGTTTTCATCAAGATCTTTTGCTAAGGTATGACGGTGGTAGTGGTTGAATGCTTCGCGCGTCACTCTTTTTACAGCAGTACGAATCTCTACTAACTTTTGTCTGTCCTCATTCTCCCGATCTTTCTTGTACCGCGAGTACAACTGCCTTTGCTTCCTGAGTATTCTCCGAATTGCGCCGTTAAACCACGGTGGGTCTTTTCCGTCCGTAACCCACTTTTTAGGCACATACTTGTCCAATGCGTGATTTACAATGTACTTAAAATTTGCCCATAATTCTTCCACGATCATCGTACCGGAAGTAAATGAAGTCGATTGATTTACTAAGTGGGATGCTAACAGCTGCTTATCTGCTCTTTCTAGTACGAATACTCTCCTAGCCTTCTTGACTGACTTTTTAACTTTCGTAACCATAGTCGTAATGACAACATCATGATCACTAATCCCTGTCTCGACACTGACACCGTCGATGAGGTCTGGTCTGTTCGTGGCTACCAGATCTAAAATATTTCCATTACGCGTTGGTTGTCGATTTAGCTGCTCAAAATAGTTTTCGGATAATGTGTTCAAAAGTAATTCTCACGACGGCTTGTCTGCACCACCTGTAATGAATCCACAGACATCCCAGTCTATACTAGGTAGGTTTAAGTCGCCTCCAACTAATATAGCATGATCCGGGTACTTCTGCGATACAGAATGTAGACTCCCTTTGAATGATTCTAGAACTGTCACGGTAGAACCTGGTGGCCGGTAATAACACCCAACAATTAACTTTATTTCCCTAGCCATGTTAAACGTGTCCAGATAACTTCACAATCACACTCTCCTTCGACCTCATTAGACACAATATTTTTGTCAACTGCAATGAAGACACCACCTCCTACGGTGTCTAATCTGTCTTTCCGATACACGTTCCAACCCTCACTAAATATTTCAGAACTTCCTATCTCAGGGTTCAGCCAGGTCTCATGTTGCTGTTGTTGTGGTCTTCAGTCCTGAGACTGGTTTGATGCAGCTCTCCATGCTACTCTATCCTGTGCAAGCTTCTTCATCTCCCAGTACCTACTGCAACCTACATCCTTCTGAATCTGCTTAGTGTATTGATCTCTTGGTCTCCCTCTACGATTTTTACCCTCCACGCTGCCCTCCAATGCTAAATTTGTGATCCCTTGATGCCTCAAAACATGTCCTACCAACCGATCCCTTCTTCTAGTCAAGTTGTGCCACAAACTTCTCTTTTCCCCAATCCTATTCAATACCTCCTCATTAGTTACGTGATCTACCCACCTTATCTTCAGCATTCTTCTGTAGCACCACATTTCGAAAGCTTCTATTCTCTTCTTGTCCAAACTGGTTATCGTCCATGTTTCACTTCCATACATGGCTACACTCCATACAAATACTTTCAGAAACGACTTCCTGACACTTAAATCTATACTCGATGTTAACAAATTTCTCTTCTTCAGAAACGCTTTCCTTGCCATTGCCAGTCTACATTTTATATCCTCTCTACTTCGACCGTCATCAGTTATTTTACTCGCTAAATAGCAAACCTCCTTTACTACTTTCAGTGTCTCATTTCCTAATCTAATCCCCTCAGCATCACCCGATTTAATTTGACTACATTCCATTATCCTCGTTTTGCTTTTGTTGATGTTCATCTTATATCCTCCTTTCAAGACACTGTCCATTCCGTTCAACTGCTCTTCCAAGTCCTTTGCTGTCTCTGACAGAATTACAATGTCATCGGTGAACCTCAAAGTTTTTACTTCTTCTCCATGAATTTTAATACCTACTCCGAATTTTTCTTTTGTTTCCTTTACTGCTTGCTCAATATACAGATTGAATAACATCGGGGAGAGGCTACAACCCTGTCTCACTCCTTTCCCAACCACTGCTTCCCTTTCATGCCCCTCGACTCTTATAACTGCCATCTGGTTTCTGTACAAATTGTAAATAGCCTTTCGCTCCCTGTATTTTACCCCTGCCACCTTCAGAATTTGAAAGAGAGTATTCCAGTTAACGTTGTCAAAAGCTTTCTCTAAGTCTACAAATGCTAGAAACGTAGGTTTGCCTTTTCTTAATCTTTCTTCTAAGATAAGTCGTAAGGTTAGTATTGCCTCACGTGTTCCAACATTTCTACGGAATCCAAACTGATCTTCCCCGAGGTCCGCTTCTACCACTTTTTCCATTCGTCTGTAACGAATTCGCGTTAGTATTTTGCAGCTGTGACTTATTAAACTGATAGTTCGGTAATTTTCACATCTGTCAACACCTGCTTTCTTTGGTATTGGAATTATTATATTCTTCTTGGGTCTCATCCCGAGAATAACTGGCTCGCCACACGGTTCCTGGAGGGCAGTAAATTCAGGAACTTTATTCCGAACACTGTGATAATTTACTGCTAATATCTTGATAGGTGAAGTGTATTTACACTGAGCGTGTCCTGATTTCCCTGCCTGCACGTCGACTGGTGAGTGTTCATCAGGACACCTCGCACTACTCCATAGCCTAAAAATCCCCTATGTGGACGCCACAAGTACTCTGCTACCCGAGTAGCCGCTTCCTTTGTGTAGTCCACCAAAAAATGGTTCAAATGGCTCTGAGCACTATGGGACTCAACTGCTATGGTCATAAGTCCCCTAGAACTTAGAACTACTTAAACCTAACTAACCTAAGGACAGCACACAACACCCAGCCATCACGAGGCAGAGAAAATCCCTGACCCCGCCGGGAATCGAACCCGGGAACCCGGGCGTGGGAAGCGAGAACGCTACCGCACGACCACGAGATGCGGTAGTCCACCCCTGACCTATCTAGGGGCGTCCTACAATTCCCCACCCAATAGCGCAAGTCTAAAAATCTGCAGCCAAGACCGTCACAGAGTCGACAAGCCTCCGGTTGAGACCCTCCACTTGGCTCCAAACCAAAGAACCCCGATCCGCTCTGGGAACGATGCTGCAAATAGAGAGCTCTACTTGCACCCCGCGTGCGAGGCCAGCTGTCTTCACCAAATCCGCCAGCCGCCTGTACGAACTGAGGATCGCCTCAGAACCCAAGCGACAGGCATTATTGGTGCCGACGTGAACAACTACTTGCAGACGACTGCACCCCGTACGCTCGATAGCCGCAGGCAAGGCCGCCTCCACATCTCGGATGAGGCAGCCCGGCAGATAAACCGAGTGCACGTTGGATTTCTTTCCAGCCCTGTACGCTATTTCCCTAATGGGCTCCATCACTCACCTAATTTTGGAGCTCCAAGTAACCAGCAAGCCTTTGACCCCGTGTGCCTGCTCGGGCCCTGCTGAAGGAGCGGCCACCTGCCCACTGACAGGACGAAAGGGCGAGGCCAGCCGGCCAGCCTCCACATTGGCCCTCCGCCTCGAGCGACGCGAACGCGTTGCAGTCCGCCACTAACCCTGAGGTGAGGGCGGCCCCAACGCGCCGGGTACACTAGAACGTGCCTCGGCGGCTGAGTCAGCAGACGCAGCAAGTGACACCTGGGGTGTCTCAAGCGACGCGCCAGACCCTCCGCCGTCGCTGCACCTCGAGGCAGCAGCCTGAAGGCGGCTGACCGTGGCCAACAGCACGCTCAGCTGCTCGCGAAACGCGGCCAGTTCCTCCTGCACCCGGACACAGCACGCACACACCCTATCCATCCTACTGCTAATATCTAACGACTCCGCGAATTTATACTCTACGGCTATCAATAAGCAATATTACTCCTCTCAAATAGAAGAATACGCAAGGATTTTATGTAATTAAATATGCAAGCGCACAAACACTCGGAAATAAATTAAGAATAAAACTACAAAACAAATATGAAAGCTAAATATGCGACTCGCTACTGCACTGCTGCTGCACTGATACTTCAACGGCTGCTCAAGGCTCACTGTACATAAACGGGTGTGTCACCTGATTTCACACTGAGTGCAGAGTCATTGTACACTGTGGTAATGGATCGAGTTAGAGCAGCACAGTAAATGTCCGTAGGAGGACGGCTCGGGTGATACTCGGCGGTCAACTGCTGCACGATATACGCTTTTGCACGACAGAGTTCATCCCATTCCACTTCCGTAAACCGCACTTTAATACTTTTAGCTCCATTCTCGATCTCTATCACAATCTGTCTGTGGTTGCCTCTGTACCAATATGTAAACGTTTCGAACCACTAGCAGTTGAATTATACACTGAAGAAAAGAGTAACGATTCACAAGACTTAATTGGTATCTTCTCATCCACAACATCCTCATTCTGTCCGTGCACTATCACTGGAATCTTCTGCGATGGCGCGTATGGTGGAGGCCAGTACCGACGTACGCCATGCTGATTAGGACCTCCAGTGTGAGGGGCTAGCTGGGTGTCTTCAACCGACCATAAGAGCTGATTGTCCTGCTCCATCGAGCTGCGGGTCTCGACAGGCTGGGACACGTCGCTGTTGCAGACCCCGACAGGCTGCAGGGCGTCGCATCCGCTGATGAGCAAGGCACAAGGACCCTCACGCGACAGTAAACACAGAGATTAAACCACCTATCGCCAATCAATGGGCGTGCAGTTATGGTACTGGAACGCAAATTCCAACTTCCGTCGCCGATGAATAGCGTCAGCACGAATGTATGAGCAAGGCAGCCGGTCTGGAGCCCCACACTCTGCAACGTTCGGTTAACGGTCGACACTGTTGGTGGCCCCTTCGTTCATCTTGTCAGTCAGTTCATCAACAGTTGCACGTTTGTAACATCTCCACAGCCACTGTTCACCCTTGTCATCTGTGGTGTGTGGCGCACCACAGTAGAATAGGTACCTGTTTTGGACCGTGCCATTTTGACATGCACACTATACTTTAACCACGGTGGTATGTGGACACTTTAAAAACTTAGCCGTTTTGGTAATGCTTCCATCCTTGGCTCGATGGCCAACGATCGTGTCCTTTAGTTCGTCAAATAAATCACTTTGCTTCCGACAACAACCGCACTGTTTCCCGCGTCCCCCGACACGCATTATATACCTCCACTGCTACTACTGCCACCTGCTGCCTGTCGGTGGTTGCTGTATGTATTTTAATATAAGCTGTGGACACATTAATGTGACTGAATAGTGTACATTTCTCTTCATTCACCTGTTTTTGTTTTAGAAGGGGTTTCCACATCTATGAACCACCAGTTTCACCAGTTAATGGCTGGTTAGTTGCACATTTAACCCACAGTCAATCTTCAGGGTGTGGATAAAAATATGGGAACACCAGCAACACATTATAATCCCTAACACGGTGCAGGAAAGCCTTTGGTACTCGAAACCGCTTCCAGTCGTCTCGAAATGGATAAATACAACCCCTGTATGGTTTTTTACGGAATCTTGTACAACTAGAATTTGGAAGCAGCGTGAAACGAGACACATTCGACCAAATAACTTTCTTCCATTGCTGCGTAGTCCAGGTTTTAGGTCTTCGGCAATACGTTTTCCTATTACGGGCTTTTACATTACTGATAACGCATTTCCCAGTCCCTTCGTATTGTTTTTCTGCTGACGCGAGAGAGATTTTCAGTTCTGCCGTGACTTTTACAGTGGTCATCTTTTTATTTTTCGTCGCAGTCCTCTTCACTTTCGTCGCTTCTGTCTCTTGGTGGATCATGTGTTCTTCATTTCTTCGAATACGGTATAAACCTTCAGTACGGTGCGTCTTGCAACACGAAACATTTCTGCTACCTTGGTAAGGAAGCACCCATCATACGAGGACAAAGAATGCGCCCACGTTCGAATTCACATAGCTCCAACATAATACATTCAAAATTACACAAAACACTACCCTGACCACGACTGACATTTGCAACGTATTGAGGTTGTTGTACAGGTTGTGTTCGTGATCGACCAGTAGACTTGGCTGGCACCTGCATTTATTTTCAAGCACGCATTTCTCGCGGTGTTTCCATATTTTTGTCCAACTCCTGTACGTGCTTGGGAAATGAGATTCTCTCCATGTAGAAAAGAGAGTGGTATGTATAAAAAATCTTATTATCTTCTAGACACGATCGCAACAACACGCCTATAATTGTAAATAATTTCGGGCATACATTGATCATCTTCGGAAATTACAATGGATAAAGAACAGAACGTCTACATTAAAATTTTAAAATCTTAAAGTGAGTAACATTTTACGTATTATCGAGAATCGATATAATCGGAATTGAGTTACATCTTATTTCCGATAACGACACCAACGATCACTGCAATCGTGCTGCTTTTTTAAAGATTTCAGCTGTTTTTGCATCATAATAGGTTGATTGCTGCATCATATACCTTTTTAGTGATCTAACGGCAAAAGCTTTTGATTTTCTTTAGCGAATAAAAATTTGAGTAGCTACAAATTTCGTCTTTCGCTTTCCCATTGCCTGTTTCGGAGTTGGTGTCATCAAAAAGTGAAACGATGTCGTCTCTCTGCACGAAGAGCCACATTTATCACACCAGATTACTTTCCCACAGCGTGTGGACGTGGTCATAGGTTGTCGACTTAACAAGAGGACAAACAATACAATTTCAGCAGAACTGGAATGAAACGAAGCACTGATTACAACTCTTTAGATTGACAAGGAGTGATATGGATGCAGAAACGTATTAGCCACGACAGAAGAAAAACAGGAAACGAACACTGGCTTTTATTTCGAAGACGCAAACAAATATCTGAAGCAGAAGTCGGGTGGAACTGACAGACGATAAATATGCTTCTGCTTCTGGCCAATGACCTGGTTATCTATACCGTGGCAGCGCTGACGTCGCCCAAGGCTCTGAGACAGCTAAGTTTTCTTCGGACCTCCGCGCGAAATTGAGCCAGCTTTTCCAATTGTAGAAGTGATGGACCAATTCAATTAAAAGCAACGAACGTCAGGGCAGGCTTAATTAAATTTGCTGAAGTGGACAGAATTGAAATCAGCAGACCTTCGAGTTGTAAAGACTCCATAAACAGTTATTAACTACACATGAACGTATTGGCTTGATTACTTGAAAATCTTTCGCGAATTGTTACGACCGTGTTCATCCTTCGCTCCTTCAACCACTACAAGTTGCACTACTGAACACGTTACCTATTGTGGCTGCGCTCCGTAGACTGGGATAAATGGAACAGGAAATTCGAGTAATTGGCACAGTAATTAAGTTCGGTATCTCTTCTTTGTCAATTTATTATTTAATTTACTTGCTGACATTAGTATATGCTCCAATACCAGCATCATCGTTCGGAGATATTACAATTCTTGTATTGTATGTGCAAAATCGTAATTTTAACTTTTATCACATTTCATGATTTTCAGTTGGTTTGTTAAAGATTTAAATGTTACACAAATAGTAGGACGTACAGAACGAAAGGAAATATATTTGTAAACATTTTATTAACACTGGACAGAGAGCTGCACGAGGAAGAGCGAAAACATTATTTGTTGTTCCCCAAGGTGATATACAATGAGTCAGTGGCCGGCATCTGTGAACAGTAGTGATGTGCAATGTCAGGACTGCGGCCGTAGCGCACTGCCCACTAATTATTATGTGCACTGCCTAACTTGAAATATTGAAACTGACGTACTGAACTGAACGTATATATAGAGCACTGTAACAGCTCCCAACCCCCAGAACTAATGCGCAAATTATCTATTTATTAATGTTTTAGTTAGTAACACACCATCACGTGGCACAGTGAAGGGTTGAATTTTTCTAAAGGGTAGCTGCGTTAAATTCTAGGGACCAACAATTCACTCGTCGCATTTGCTGAAATTATTCAACAGAATGTAGGCAGGATTTGCGTAACAAACTTCGCAACTCACAAGGGTTTCAGTTTCACGAAATTATTAGATTTATTTTTCTTATGACCTGCGGCAACCAGTTTAATCAACTTTCAAGTATGAATATTTATCGTATGCGAGAACTTAAATAACCAGGCAGTACCTGAGATAGGTCCCCCACTTACTCCAAAACCTCGAAAAAGTCGAACGTGGTTCAGTTTCAAGTTAACGTTCAAAAAATATTCTTAAGTTCACAGCTCGAAAATATTAATAAATGTTCACTGGAGACACACGAGAAAATTTTCTAAGTCCCCAACTCGGCACGTAGAGAAATCTTAGTGATTTCTCGAAACGACCAACTCGCTGCCCATCCAACTCACGCACAGACTGCTGCCGAATACCACCCGAAACGGAATGCCTCAGCCAAGATGACGTATACTCTCGCATACGTCACATGAGTCGAATCAAGTGTATTTACCTCCTGATCATGTATAAAAATAAATGTATTGTTTTATACAAATGTTATATATGAAATCATTTCTAAATTTTACCAGCTTTTCAGTGCTGAAATTAGATTTTAATACACACTCTATTTTCCTCATAAATTACAATTTTAACATTAAAAACGTTACTTTTGGTGATATTATTGTTAATAATTTTAAATATTTAATTATGAACCTATTTCTACTTTCCTAACTATTGTCATTCTTTAATGCTTCCGCTACTTTTACGATACAAATTAATCTTGCTCCTAAATCTGCCGAGTTTTCAACACTGAATACACATTCCGGCCTACAGTTAAAAAATGTTAATGTTAATCACAGTTTTGGTTTAATTCTCTTACACGTCACCATTGGATCTATCCATTGACACTTCGCTTATGAAAAGCGGGGTAGTTGTCACCGAGTTACAATTTTTTAAGTTCATACTGTATATAAACTGTTTAAGATAGAACAGCTTAAAACTATTCATCGCACCGAGGCGAGGGCGCACTTATACCCTCGTACTAGCTATAATTTTTCCCATTATTTCTGGAGTACTGGTTTTCCAGTATCTTGCTAGGTTCACATTTTACTAGAACATATCTGATTTTTCAGTCTTTAACACGATCATTGAGCCTCTCATGGCGTCCCTTTCCACCATTTTTCTCACCAACGGCTTTCAACCACTGGCAATATCTGCCACGTGCTTTCGAATTTCTCATACGCGGTGTCCAACCCAGCATCAGAGCTGAAAGAGTGGCCGAACTACAAAGCTGTTGACGCTTTGGGCAGCCACGTGGCTTGCTACCACCCCCTCTTATCTGTCAAACGTGAGCTCGCGCGCCGATATCTGTCACACAGAGCACTAAAATACCTTGGACTCACCATCAACTTGAAATTAACATGAAAACCCACCTACTAACCATCCAATGGAACCCACAACAGATTAAAACTACTAACTGGCAGCACATGGGGACTATACCCCTCCATTGTCCTTCAAACATACAAATCCCTAATCCATCCCATCCTTTGCTATGCAGATGTTGCATGGATATCCATTCCTCCGTAGGTCAGTAAGTGCTTCCATATCTTCAAATGCCATACACTCCACTTCGCTTTCCGCATCCGTTTACCTTCCTCGACAAGGATCCTTTACCAACTCATTACATTCCCACCTCTCGTCAGTCGCACTGAACGCCTCTGAACAATCTACTCCATCCGCAATCCACTCCAATAATTCTAGCGTTTCCTGTCTACTTTCCAATCCTCAATCCTCAAATGCTGCGGCACCTTTACGAACACATCTCACCAACCATCCACTTACATACCCTCCACATGCTCTCCAAACGAAAGTTCAACAACCTCTTATCCTACCAGATATAGGTTCACCCCACCCAGTCCACCCTATCAGGTTCAAAAATGGCTCTGAGTACTATGGGACTTAACATCTGAGGTCATCAGTCCCCTAGCACTTAGAACTACTTAAACCTAACTAACCTAAGGACGACACACACATCCATGCCCGAGGCAGGATTCGAACCGGCGACCGTAGTGGTCGCGCGGTTCCAAATTGAAGCGCCTAGAACAGCTCGGACACTCCGGCCGGCACACCTTATCAGGGGTTCCTCTCCCTCCCTCCCCGCATTTCCTTATGCCCTTGTTTTCCCCTCGGCCTTTCGTTCCTCACTTCCCTTCCCCAACAACTACGACCAATTACCCCCCTACAGCGTTCCTACACCATCGCTGTAATGTGGTAGTCCTCTATCCTTATACCACCACATATCTACCCTCTTCACCAGCCACCCTTTTCCCTTTCAACAGCTGGCTCTACCCCGTGGCAGGTCCTTCCAAGTTCTAGTGAGAGGAAAGTGCTTCTTTCACATACCAGTGTTCCAACAACATGTTTTAAATGTAAGCTTATTTACATTTTATTATTACTGCAAGTGCAGAAAGTCATCCATCATATATCTCAAAACTTCCATTTTATTTTTATCTTCAAAAAGTTTTAAATACAGTGTATATATCTTCGTTATCTGTTTCTTGTTTCTTCATCTACTTTTCTTTTTTATTGTCCATTGGCTGAAGACAGGGTTACCTGTACCACTGACAGCCACCCACCCATTTGACGCATCCCCCCCCCCCCTCCACGCATATGGAGCGTGGGGGTATGAAATAACAATAAAGAAAAAAGGAGAGAATGGAAGATGCTGTTTAATGCCACGGACACTCAACTGCAAACATTTTGTCGAAGACAGCGGGAAAGAGGAAAATGCCAGCCCGCTACTAAAATTACGATATTTACTTCGACAGTGTTATGTCCAACATCACAGATAAGTGTAACAAACATTCTAAAGTGTATTGTTCGACTTTTATTGAACAATTTTAATTTTTAAAACGAACTATCGTGAGTGATGACTGCGTAATTGAGAGGTTTAATAGCTTCTTTACCCTTCATGATAAAATTCGGTCAACGACAGAAATATTAGAGCAGTGACGGAAAAAATTAACTGTTGCACAGAGATGAAATTATCATTTCGAGTAGCGTCATTTAAGTTTAATAATGCTAACTGGTAAAACTTATTTAAAAAGGCTATATTATCGCATCCTAAAACAGTTTGGCAGCATTATTTCTTTTCACAGTGTTGTGCTAGGTGCATCATAATTTGGAGATTATGTTGTTTAAAAAATTTATACTGCTACATTTGTGCCCGCTTAATAATAACGTAGTGTGGATAAGAGTGTGTGTGAACGTTTTCCTGTGAGTATGTCAAATTATTTGCTACGTAACTGTAACGCTGATACTGCTTATTATAGATCATTGATCAACCCTCGCTGCACTATTTCACTTGAAAAGAACACATGAAGGTGGAGTACTCGCATTACTTCTGGTTGAATTTTTGGTTGTAACACGACGTTGCGTTTCTTATAAGCTCAAAATGGCTCAAATGGCTCTAAGCACTATGGGATTTAACATCTGAGGTCATCAATTGAAACGTCCCCTTTTGAACAATTTTACAGGACTGTGCTTAAACTGACGCACAATATTTTTTTAGCGCAACGCAATCTGACTTTCAATAATCTCTGCAAGAGAATGGCCCTGACTAACATTAACCTGTACTTTTCACAAATCACTTACCTCACAAAAATCTTGGTTACTCCCACTACTGCAATACAGAAACGCCACTACTGCCAGCTAAATAAAAGATTCAAACTATGGAAGGCACTAACTACTGATAGGGATAGTTAGCAAATGAAAGATATTAATAGAGAACAAACAATGTATTTACCTTGATATCATCATTTATAAATATAGCAGTTCATGACAAATTTCAAAACTCCGCCATCTCTCTCCCCACATCCACCACTGCTGGCGGCTCACCTCCAACTGCGCAACGCTACGCGCTGTTCACAGCCAGCTGCCTAACACTACAATGGCGAGTATTACAACAATGCAAAGCAGCCACAGGCTGCACACAGCACAGCCAGTGATTTTCATACAGAGGTGGCGTTACCAATAAAAAAACCTAAACAGCCTACTTACATAGCCCCCATGCTCCCCACAAATAATTTTACAAATTGTGTTGGACAGTGGCCAATACAGATTTGAGGAAATTTTTCATAATTACAATAACAAAGATATCAAATGCACACACTTATTCATACAATGTTGGTCAAAAGCTAAAATTTTCTGACAGTCCATAAAGACAGTCCTGATCATTCATCACAGTAATTACAGTTTCTTTTCACAAAGTCTCATTAGTAAAAGAAATTGCACACGGAAGTAGTGGATTTCCATGCAGTCTTGAAGAAGTAGTATTGTCCTTCCAACGGAAAGACAGTGCTGACTCTTGACATGCTGACAGGTAATGGGCCACAACAGAGCAAACCCACAGCGGAGTCAATCGAAGTTTTGAAGAATATCGTTTGGTAGGTCATCACAGAGCAGACCCACTGCAGTCCTGGTAGAGATTACGGTATTGGTGGGCCACCAGAGGTGCAGACCCAGTGCAATCCTTGTAGAAATAATGGTATTGGTGGGCCATCAAAGTTGCAGACCCACTGTAGTCCTTGTAGAGATGGCCAGCAGCCATCTGCTGCGACTGTGCAGGTGCACAATCAACATCGAAGAGTCTTGCAGACAATATAGCAAGTCCATAAACCACCAGTTGTGCACTCACAAAGTTTTTGGAATTGTCCTTAGAACCAGCAATGCTGTTAATCAGTCCCTTGCTGAATTATTAACACATGTCCAAACACTAACAGTTCTCTTTTTTTCACAAATTGTGAATATTCTATGACCAACAGAAATATGTGCAGTGAAATGGAACTTAATTTGAAGAACTGGTGTCAATTACAATATTATAACATGAGAATACAATAACAAAGGTACAAAATACATCATTAAAGAACATAACAATACAGATAACATTTGTAGTACAGGTTTTACAACAGAATAGAAATAAACATATACATCAATGTTACAGGAATTATGACATAAGTAAATAAATAAAATAATGAGAATAGTTTTCGAAACATTAATTTCACACATGAGCATTGAAACAAAACAGAATTAATGTCTAAACATCTGTACAAAGAAAATAACATAATATCAGAAAAATTCTACAACATAACTCTTATTAGCTAAACACATAAAGACAGGAAGTACACAAATACACAAGGGTACACAAACAATAGCATAATAATACAAAAGGAAAGGACAGGGTTTGTTTTACTGCAGTATTTTGCAAACAAAACTTTCTTTACTTCTCGGAGATCTCCCTTCGTTCTTCATTATTTCCAAAAAGTCCTATCTATACCTGCTTTCTGTACTTTTTTTTGTATAACTTCTCAATGCATTTCTTCCAATTCATCGCAACGCAGTCTCTTATATAGTCTACCCCCTCTTAAGGTAACTTAAATCTACTGAGCTCAGATGCTAAACTAAGGGACGAGGCAATGCAGCAGCACAAAACAATTAACACAAACAGCAATGATCAAAAATACAAATGGCGAAGCAAGCAACATAAATTATAACTAATATAAGGCAGTGAGCAGCAAACAAGAAAAATAAATCAGTAGTAAAACTGGCTTAACAGAGTAACACAAATTAAAATTCAGTAGCACTATGCCTGGCAAACAGCAGCAGCAAAAAAAAAAAAAAAAAAAAAAAAACTTATCTCTAAACATGACATAGCTCAAGCAGAAAAAATATTACACTAAAAATGGCCATGTCTAATACCTATGTCACATCTTAACACTAGAGTGATGCATCACAATAACTTACTCTACCAAAAAAAAATTACCAAGTAGTTGAAAAGAAAATTATGTAAGCAGTTCCTGTTACTAGTCCCTTCTTATTGTTCTTTCCATTCCAAGAGCTCCTTTTTCGAAGAATGTGGATCATAAAGTAATTATTTAATAGATCTGTTGACAGAAAGTGTTCACATTAGCAAATGCATTTAATTTTATTTTATGAAACCAATGCTGCAAGACAGCTGGAAACCAGATATTAAACAAAATGAGTTAATAAATACATAAAGCAAGCCATATGGCATTTCTCTCAACTAGCACGACAATAGCCGTGAAATGTTCCTCATCGTTTCATTAGGCATTTTAGTAAATATCATAAATTAAGAGCTCCACAGTATAATCATATGTTTTCAAGTTCGACTGTGTCGTTTTTGCGATGCTTTCTACAAAGAAACGTCAATAGCGAGGATAATTGCCTCACTTTTTTTTTCCTGTGCCGCTGAAAAGGGCTCGCAATAATGGCTTTTTTTCAGGCGTCTGACACACCTGGCCGCTCAGCTGGGTGCCCACGACGCATTAAGTGCAGGTGGTCACTGGGCTTTCTTACTGAAATATTTGACACCAGTTTCCGCTACAGTGACAGTCTCATATAAATATATTTCACAGGTCAAGAATTTGGGTTACAAATCTGTAGAAACAAAATCCTATAAATATAACAGCGTCCAAAACATTTTCGCCAGCATTGTGATACATTCACGCATATACACACATTTCATAACTCTTAAAGTACGATTCTTGGTTTCCAACAACCTTTTTCACAAACCATAGTCCCTAACTTCTATTCATTATTCATATACATATAAACACGTAATCACATTCCTTATATAGCATCAGCTTATTGATCATAAACATACCTCAACAGCATAATACACATCGTCGTCGTAAAAATAACATCATAACACCTCAGTCAAATCTCAAAAACGTCGTAGCTTTCTGCAATACTTTCAAACCCTAAAAAATATTCTCTGCTCATTTCAATAGTATCATCTACCTCAAACGTACCTTAAAAATCATGATCTCATACCAAATACATCATTCAAAGCTCTCATAGTATCACAATGGTTCTGAAAAAATATGAACAGTTCACAAAGTACTGACAAAATGCAATTTCATAAGTGTGAAGTTATCCAACGGTATAATTACGTAAACATCTGTCACTGAGGTGGTAAAAAAATGTTTGTTTCTTTGTTAAATAATCAGATAGCTGTGTAATTTATGTGTTAGAGAAATATGGTACCGATGTGTAAAGTTGTATAAGCAAATACCATATTAGCTAGGGCTCCTTGTGCTTGCCAAACACATGGTACACAAAGTAAGCGTGTACCCCCCTGAGGATTAATGTAATTATACCCTCAGGTGTTACAGATTATTGCAATGGAATGAAATGTATCACGGAAAAACTTCATATCATTGTACTTCAAATATCTTTAAAAATAAATGTTTTAAGTACCAAATTAATCACTCAAATGCGTGTACTGTAGCACTAAACTGTGCGTCTTGTTGTAAGATAATCTCTGTGGAAGTGTCGTAGTTATCGTCCTCCGAAAGCTAAGTTCTGCAGAAGTCAATGTACTTACCTCACGATACACAAAAATGAAATGCTTTGCGAATAGATATCTTAGTTATTACGCTTATTGTTGTGATGAAGAAAGTACTGTAGTGTAACGTATTGTTGTGCCACGAAAAAGGCTGTCTCATTGTTGCTATACCACAAAAGTTACTACTAAAACATGTTTTTCTTTCCAGAATAATTCAGAAAAACTGTGCAGATATAAAACAGATACACCGCAAAAGCAACAAGGTAAATTGTGTCACACATTAGTAGCATCGTGATATAGTCGTGTAGTTGTCAAATAAACTAACCACTGTGTCATCTGGTATCTCTCAGAAAGCACCTTGCATCCATAACGTATTTTCAAGTAAACCAAAATGTTGCACTATAATCTCATTAGCAGTACTGATAAATGTCCTAAGTATGTAAGCCTGATAGTCGTTACGTAATCGTGCAACTAACAAGCAAGAATGTACACACACAATAACACTGTGTCGTCTGTTCACAATAACAATGCAGTCGTAATTTCTGTTTAAGTAAGTTCTCTTGGTTCTTGACTGGATAGTTAACTTTAAAACATCGTTGCATGTTAACAGTTTCTAAGATTGAAAAAAAGTAGTAGCAACGTGAAGTGAAAAATTTTATAGCAAAGACTAAGTTAAAAAGCAGATTATCTCTCAATAAATGGTTTTACATGTGAAATATGATGTAACCCTTTGCTCTTCCTAGTTCGCAGAGTTTCAACTTTAACGCAATTATCAAGTGGTATACGTCGGTAAAGAATGCTAAAATTTTTTTCAAGGCTAGCGTCTTATGTTCTTTTTCTCGGAGCCAGCGGGCTCACGCAGCTCCCTGCTGTGCGAGTCATTGTTTGTCTCTTTGTTGGCACGCGTCGTTATTGGGGTTTGGAGACCTAGCTTCTACAAATTCATGTTGTCGAAAGTACCCTGCTCTGTTTGAATCCCGCCAGTTCTGATGAAATTCAGGTCTGTCGTTATGATTATCTCGTCTGTCGTCATGTCGGTAGATTTCATAATTTCTTTCTTGTCGGTCATGTGGTGGAGTATTTCTTCCTGAATCGTAACTGCGCGCTGAACTGTTGCGTCTAAAGTTATTCTGTCCCCCCCCCTTTTTTTTACAATTTCTTTCATAATTTCCGAAATGCGCTGTGTTATTATTTTGTGGCTGTTCCGTATTTCTATGTCCCTCTTCCCGTATTGGGGCGCGAGTGTCCTCTGAAATACGTAATTCTTGTATTACCTGTGTCAGCTGATCTTTTACTTCGCGGCTTTCTCTTTGGTGTTGCGTATTAATTTGATTCTGATTTTGTTTGAGTTTCCTAATTTGTTCGCACTCTTCTGTCTCATTAAAGACTACCGGTTTTGTGTCATTCAGTTTATCATCTACCTTCGTAGATAAATTATTTAGCTAATCCGAAAGTTCAACTACTTTCTCTGATAATGAGCTAATTTCCTCCATGTGTCTTTCTGAACCAAGTTTCAGAGTGTCCATTTGTGTTGAAATCGAATCTACAGTGTCCTTCAAGTTTTCCTGAGTTTTTGCAAGTTGCGTAACCGAATCGGTAGATGCAACTGAGTCAAATTTAGCTTGCAAGGTCTCATGATTTTCATGAACAGTAGTTTGCAGTTCTTTTATGGCTGCTTCGTGATTCTGTAGTGCATTTTCATGACGCGAAAAAATAGGTTGGAAATGCTCACAAATTTGTGTTTTTACGTCATTACAGACTTTTTGACATTTCGATTCAATGTGATGTAACTCAGTAGTTAAATCCTCACGTGTTTGTTCAAGAGTTAGCTCCAATGAGTCTAACTTTTGAAGATTTTGTTCCATTGCGTCTAACTGTTGCTGTGTTTGTCTCTGGTATTGTTCCATTGTGTCTAACTTTTTAAGATTTTGTTCCATTGTGTCTAACTTTTGAAGCTTTTGTTGTGTTTGTCCCATTTGTTGTATTAATTGTAATAACAATGCACTGGTGTCTGGAACATGTTCCTCAGTGCTTTTCGGCAGTGAATTTGCACCGGAAACATTCACATTTTGACAAGCAGAAAATGTGTCTTGACTTATTTGAAAAAACGGTGAGGATCCAAAACCTGAATCTACAGTATTTGCGAGATCGTGTCGTGTCATTTCGGATTCCTGAGCCGAGCTATTGCCGACCGATCGATCGATAATGGTTCCCTGCTCACTAATTGTTTCACTGCCTACGCCATTGTTTGCAGCCCGCTCCATTTCCCTATGCACAGTTACCAAATTACTACTTTGAACGTCTGTTAATTCATTACACAGTGGTGCTGGCAAGCTACGCTCGTCGTCACTATTATTTCTCAGTTTGCTTTGGAGCCTAGTGTTACGTTTTTCACACGCCATTATTGTCACAGTATTTCACACGACAACACAGAAAAACACAATTTGAAGAGCAAAAATAAGAGAACACATTAACATAACACTGAAAAATAATATCTAGTTAATTGCAGCTGCGAAATACTTGGTGCAAATCTACATGCATGCCACAACTGTTTTACTGTACAACAATGAAAGACTGCAACTACAAAGGAGATTTTCTCTACAATTACGCGCTAGCAATAAACAAAAGCTACACTAATTACACAAACTACAAGAAAAAAACAGAAGATTCCAGTGAGGTATCCTAGGCTAAGGGTCGACATATGAAACGTCCCCTTTTGAACAATTTTACAGGACTGTGCTTAAACTGACGCACAATATTTTTTTAGCGCAACGCAATCTGACTTTCAATAATCTCTACAAGAGAATGGCCCTGACTAACATTAACCTGTACTTTTCACAAATCACTTACCTCACAAAAATCTTGGTTACTCCCACTACTGCAATACAGAAACGCCACTACTGCCAGCTAAATAAAAGATTCAAACTATGGAAGGCACTAACTACTGATAGGGATAGTTAGCAAATGAAAGATATTAATAGAGAACAAACAATGTATTTACCTTGATATCATCATTTATAAATATAGCAGTTCATGACAAATTTCAAAACTCCGCCATCTCTCTCCCCACATCCACCACTGCTGGCGGCTCACCTCCAACTGCGCAACGCTACGCGCTGTTCACAGCCAGCTGCCTAACACTACAATGGCGAGTATTACAACAATGCAAAGCAGCCACAGGCTGCACACAGCACAGCCAGTGATTTTCATACAGAGGTGGCGTTACCAATAAAAAAACCTAAACAGCCTACTTACACAATCCCCTAGACTTAGAACTACCTAAACCTAACTAACCTAAGGACATCACACACACCTATGCCCTAGGCAGGATTCGAACCTGCGACTGTAGCAGCAGCGCGGTTCCGGACTGAAGCGCCTTGAACCGCTCGGCCACCGTGGCCGGCTTTTTGATAAGCCTACGCTCAATAATTTGTGCTATGAAAGGTACTTACATATTAAAACCTGACAGCCGCGTTACTAACTGCCGTAGTTATTACATTTATTGCTTGGTGTAGCAGTGCAGTAAAACGCTGTGACATGTGTATGAGAGACTCAAACCACCAGTGAAAGAGAACATCAAATACACATCACATTTCCGACATTTGTTTATCGACAACACACTATCGTTGTCTTTTGATTTGCAATGTGCAATAATTAACACTGAATATGTAATGATCACCCAACATTATTTCGACGTGACTTACTGGCAGTATGTTTCCGGGTTTCCAGCGTTTAAAGAAGATTGGATGGTAAGGCCCCGAAATATTATGGACTAAAACTGGCTCGTCAACTCGATTGGAGTCCCGAAAACATAGCACTAATTTCTGGAAATGTTTTTTATTCACTACCAAGTTCTTAATCCTTGTAGTGTTGATCAGCCGTCTCATCATATCGTCGATGTATCCAAACAACTGAAAGACAGTAGGATAGCTAGAAAAAGTCCACAAGAAAGAAATTTCAGATGTTGGGGGGTGGCCACGGAGCCCGTCACATCGACCAATGACGCTCCTAATTTTTTTAGTAAATTAATTAAACTGCATAGACGATACGGCTGGCGGAAAATTAACACCTTCGACATGGTGTAGCTTATGATTTACTAAATAAATCATTTATTTCATACGTTTGTGAAGCGGAAGTGTAGCTACGGATTGATAGGCTTCCCTTCTTATCAACCGTGTAGGGTCAGTTATAGCTGCGACTCTCTGCAAAATACCGAGCGAGATGGCCCAATATTTAGCACACTGGAATCGCTTTAGGGAGGATGACGGGTAAAAACTGGGTCCAGCCATGCAGATTTAGGTTTTCTGTGATTTCCCTAAATCGCTTAAGGCATATACGAGGATGATTTCTTTGAAAAGGGCACGACCGTATTCTTCACCATCCTTACGTAATCCGAGCTTGTGCTCTGTCTCTAAGGACCGCTCTGACGACGAGAAGATAAACTCTTAATTTTCTTCTTTTCTTCCTCCTTTGCAAAATTACCTGAAGTTCTAAGCAATCCTAGTGTTTTTAAACGTGCTTCCTCGTCTTGTTTTTCTCTTTCATATGATATTATTCAGTACATTTTAAATTTATTATTTCCGGTTTCATTACTTCGGTAATTTTGAAAAGATCGCAGCCACCTCGGGTTCGTGATGCCACATTATCTGCAAAATCCCTATGCAGTAATCCTTCAGTTTATCTGGTGCCTAGCTTGCCGTTGTGGCCGAGCGGTTCTAGGCGCTTCAGTCTGGAACCGCGTTACCGCTACAGTCGCAGGTTCGAATCCTGCATCGGGCATGAATATGTGTGATGTCATTAGGTTAGTTAGGTTTAAGTAGTTCTAAGTTCTAGAAGACTGATGACCTCAGATGTTAAGTCCCACAGTGCTCAGAGCCATTTGAACCATTTTTATCTGGTGCCCACCTGACTACGTGGACGATACATCAGCCAATAGCGGTAGCTAAGTAGTTGTTTGCTCAAATATGAGAGCTTCGGGATAGTCCCTGCTCATGACTTTTGCACGCCTGCCTCACTACTTGTTCCATTTGTGAAATTCGCTCGCGCATCAGCCGCGCCTTTCGTCTCACACTGTTAGTGAAGCACCTTTAATACGAAAAACACTTAAAACAGTGGTTTTCCCTTGGAGACGCATGTTGTGAATTACTAGGACAGGCAGGAAAATAAACAAATAAACAATTAAATCGAGGAACCGACTGGAATGAAAGACGTAATTATAACTACAGTGTATATGAAATAGCGATAGTCGGGACTATATATAGCCAGGCAAATTGCTGGTATGGAGCAAGGGTGTTTTTTGCTGGGTTCTAAGAGATAAGAAAAGAGACAAAGATTTAATGGAAAGTGGGCAAAGTACAGCGTCGCCAGCAATCATTCTCATTGTGCTGTGCTATGTCATATATACTGTATGCCTATTGAAGACGTAAGTGGCTCTGCTAAGTTGCCTCGAGCACAGACAATATTAATTTCATGCCTTATGAGCATTCCCAATATCCAACATAGAGTACTGGCTTTGTGTTAGTGGAACATGCATCGAGATAATCGCATACATGCGAAGACCTTCCGTATAACCATAATTTGTTTATTATTTGACAAAGTGGTACAGAGAAGAATTTAGGAAGATGGAACCTACCAATCCGCCTGCGTCTACCGCAGGCAAGAAATCGTATGTGATTGCAGCAAAATGTGTGCAACAGGAACGGCTTTTTCCTAAATCCGTGCTGATTCATTTCGAGAAAATTCTTTTCCTCCAGAAATGTCAACATTCTGTAGGGTACACATATGTAACACATTTATGCTAGCTGCCCTGTTTAATGTTATGTTGATCCAATGTTGACGAGACCTATTTTCTAATTTTGTATTTATGTTGCATTTGTAATAAAGAACTTCCCTTCTCCTGTTCTCCATTGTACCTAACTCTGCAGATGCGTTTTTGATCTCACTATTCACACAAAATATGATTAATCGACTTGATTGATATCTTTAATATGACACCAGTTGCGTTTTTGATCTCACTATTCACACAAAATATGATTAATCGACTTGATTGATATCTTTAATATGACACCAGATTTATACACTTGGCACTCACTACATCTCTGACTCACATATCGATTTCTGGATCCAGAACTGTATCTTAGCTCAGTTTTCTTCTCGAGCAAACAGCACTGACAGTTTATTTGTTAGTACGAAAGTAAGCGTATCAAGTGTTTAGTTACGTGTTTATAGCGTTTACAATGTTCGTACTCTACTCCAGTAATTTTCTTAAATCTGACTCTCGCACGTGTACGCCCTGGCTTTCGCCTGTTACTTATAATTAGATACCACGATGTTCGTGCATCCACCTAACGTGGTGGAAATTGGGGAGCCTAAATGCTGTCAGTGTTTCCATATCTATAAGTATAAACTTGTAGGCCGTCTTACATAAAAATATTTTGTTGTCAGGAAGCCAAACATGTTTCACAACATTTTAGACATTTGTAATTTGCATTTCTTTTTGTAGATAGCACATGAGAAGGCTTTTGTGGCCGAAATGAGCTAATGTTCTGAAATATAAAAATGCTTGCAAAATCATGCAGTAGCAGCAGAGGTGAAACCGTGCTAAACTTGGAGCTTAGAATATGCTCCAGGACCTGCCACTGATGGACACTAATTGTATTGACTTGTATTTCTGTGAATCTATTCCTTCACCCTTTTTGGAAACAGGTACGACTTTCGCTATTTTCCAGTCATGTATGGTTGTTTGCCGCGCAGGTTTCTAGATACGTATGAGCTGGTAATGAGACTAATTTCACAGTGTATTCAATGTAAAAAATAATAGGAACACGTCAGGGCCAGGAACAATGATTGCTCTGTGTAAACTTAACTGTGTTCCAGTACTGAGGTAGAGTATTTAAATATTTGTCATTTGCGAGTGTGTGAGGCGGTGAAACATCTGGCGAAAACGGTCAGGAAAACCAAGCTGTCTATCCTGCGGGAAACTGAATCACCGATTATGGTCGAGAAACTGCCACTTTGGTGTACCTCTCATCCGCCAGCACTGACTTCCTTTTATTGACTGTTCAGTCATAAAATTTCTGAATATCGATTCTACCGTGGAAATGAGTACATTCACGTCACCTACGGGACATATGATGGGACATAAAATCGCTGGGAACCTGAACCACAGAAGCCTCGAAATAAACGTACTTTTTGATACTACTGAGAATCTATCGAAAATGAAAGACACATTACGAATCAATGAGGAAGCAAGTTGTTGGAAATCCATGCTGTAACAAAAAAAGTAGACACGTGACAGATTTGATCTGGAATCAGAATTACCTTCTTTCTGCGAGCAGTCATCTTAATCATCAAGCAGTCTGACTATGAAGAATGAAATTTTCACTCTGCAGCGGAGTGTGCGCTGTTACGAAACTTCCTGGCAGATTAAAACGGTATGCCGGACCGAGGCTCAGACTCGGTACCTTTGCCTTTCGCGGGCAAATGCTCTACATCCCCCAAGGCTGTGGCGAGCACATGTCTCTGCAATATCCTTTCTTCCAGGTGTAACAGTTCTGATACTAAATGTAACTGGGGTTTCTCTTTCAATGCAAGTCAATTATCGGGATGAGCATTCTAAAGTATTATGTCAGGGTGAAAATACTAGATAAATTAATTTTTCTCTCTTAACAACATGTGGGCAGGATGGGTTCTTCCTTGGCTCGGGTATGAGGTAGAATGAAACAGCATTTTTACATAAGATAACTTTTATTGAAAGTTTCGTACAACTGTATCTTACTGGATGTTCTGGTTCGGAGAACGGCAGCTGTGTCGTTTGCGTAGCCTTCTGCTGCGGCAGCGAAGGCGGCGGCGGCGTCTGATTACGCCTGGCGTTGTGTATCTCGTGTCGCCGTCTCGCCCAGCTGAATGGAGACGCGCAGCGCGAGGTGGCCCGTTTAATTATTGCGAGCGAAGTCTTGCATCGGATGTTGATACCTTGGATGTGGCGTTCCAGTGTTTCTCTTCTCTAAGCGGCCGCGTGTGTTGTGCGTCGGCCAGCGGAGCGGCGCGGCGGGGGAAGGCCAGTGTCCCGGACTCGAACAACGGACTCCCGCTTGCCAGTCTTCGGCTGTCAGATCTTCATCCCAGCTCACAGGTGACTGCTGATGTGAGGCCGTCTCCTTCCCGTCCTCACGAGTCACCCGGGTACGTAAAAATCAGACTTCAAATACCTTTTAACTTCTGTCTTCTGGCGCCGAGGCTGCTGCTTGCTATTCCATTACAGCGGCGGACTTGGTGCGTCTGTGCATGATGCAGACTCTTCTTGCATGACGGTCTTCAGCACCAAAACTGACTGAAAACTACTGCTACGCTTCTTCACTTCTTCGTCTTCTTCGTCTCTCGTCTGTCGGGCCCACTGCGTCTCGCGTATTTATTCACTTCAGTTTACTGGAGGTGAACGACTTCACGGTCATTACCTCTTCTGTCATGTTGAAAAGCTTCTCGAAGAATCTTCTTAACGTCGGTCATTGGCTCTTGGAATGTAGGCGAGGGCCTTTGATCACATGTGATGACTGAGAAACACGTGAGCCGGTCATTGCCTCTTCTGTCACGTTGAAAAGCTTCTTGAAGAATCTTCTTAACGTCGGTCATTGGCTCTTGGAATGTAGGCGAGGGCCTTTGATCACATGTGACGACTGAGAAACAAGTGAGCCGGTCATTGCCTCTTCTGTCACGTTGAAAAGCTTCTCGAAGAATCTTCTTAACGACGGTCATTGGCTCTTGCAATGTAGGCGAGGGTCTTTGCTCACATGTGACAACTGAGAAACACGTGAGCCGGTCGGGCGATGCCCTGACGGCTGAATCGACAGCGTCCGCTTGTGTGGAACTTGCTGACTTCACGGTCATTGTCTCTTCTGTTCTGCTGTTCTGCCCGCTGTTTGCCAGTATGTAACTCTCTAAACTAAACCAAGTTTTTCATTTATATTCTAATTTATACTTCACTTTGATTTCACTAATTTATTTACTTAAGTACCACTCAACACAGGAGTGTTAGTTCTGCAAATTTCACAGGAGAGATTCTGTGAACTTTGGCATGTGGGAGACGAGGTACTGGCAGAATTTAAAGCTGTGAGGAGGGGTCTTGAGTCGTATGGGGGCTTTTGAGGATCGCACCCACCCACCCACCCCCAGAAAAATGGCGTGAAGTTCTAATTTCATCAGGACAATGCAACCTCTACTAACCTAAGAAAATCGTGGGAAGATAGGCCACTTAGGCTACCACCACTATCCTATCCCCTCCTCTCCCTTCAATTGGAAAATGGCAGGAAGGTCAAATTCTAACAGGATAATGCATCACACCTCAGAAAATGGCAGGAAAGAAAGGGCACTTGGACTACCTCCACTAACCTAAGTCACCTCATCCTAGGAGCTGGTTGGAAGTTTGAATTTAGGTCCATTTCGTGACAAAACCCACGATGGTGGGGGTAAATGGCGGGAAAACGACTCCGCCTGCGCTAAACATGTGTTTTTATTTTGCATTCACTGTCTTCACCACGAGATCTAGAATCCAACTGACATAGTACACAGTACTGCCACCAGATGGTGCTGTCATCCCTCCTGTGCCGTAATCCAAAATGGTGATCTGTAGTGGGAAAATGGCGCGAAATTGACTCAGCCTGCTCTGGGCTGCTGGGCAGAGTAAGGAAGGAGTGCACTCTATTTCTTTTGGAACACTTTATTTAGGGATGGAGTATATTTATCACACTGACACAAAACACGACCCCCGATGTGCTTGGAATCACAATACACAGTCTGCAGACATGCAAAAAATTCCTAATTTACCGAAATAATTTCAGTGCAGACCTGCAAACTGCTCCTAAATAATGCAGTAAACTGATGTGCAGACACGAGATCAACTCGTAAACTGTCCAAATAACGCATAACACAGGCTACAGTCCCACTCGCAAAATAATGCAATCAATGTGCGCCACCCGCCATCCACTGGACTGCACAGGAGGTTAGCGGCAGCCCTCGCGAAGTGACGCGGCTGTCAGCTGTCAAACCACACACAGCTGCCCTCAACCATGAGGCGGCAACATCCTTCCATACTTGACACCTGACAAACTCCTGTCACATGGACACCAGTGCAGACACTCCCTGGGCATGCACAGCCGCGTGCCGCCGCCGGACACAGGTGAAAGTTGCCTCTATTTTCGAGTAAACAGTCTCTGTTATACCGACGTCACATAACTCAAGGTGCGCTCAAGCCTGTGTCATATGTGAGACACGTCCGGGCAGCAATTGTCTTTACCACTGATGGCAGAATAGGACAGACTGCTTTCCCCCTAACGGAACATACGAGCTGCGTCCAGTCGTGCATGCCCGCCCCAGCATCACTCACACAACGCTGTGAAACGTCCGCGTGGCGATTTGTTATCTAGAAGGTTCTTAACGTTATTCTTATGTCACATGGCTTTGTAAAAAATAACATTCAAGTTGGAAGGGGTTTCTTTCAATAATGATGATCTTTAGGGGCCCTAGGCGGGTCAGCCAAATCTCGGGGGGTTTTAACAAGAATGCTTATACTTGTTCACTTTGCCTACTGGATCGGGTCCTTGGCTCTGGCTGAAGGCCTGTTATGAGACCCCACCTGTTAATTAAAACTGCCCCTTCACTAATTTTGATTAATATTTAATAACTAAATAGTGTTCAGGGGCCGGCCGTGGTGGCCGAGTAGTTCTAGGCGCTTCAGTCTGGAACCGCGCGACCGCTACGGTCGCAGGTTCGAATCCTGCCTCGGGCATGGATGTGTGTGATGTCCTTAGGTCAGTTAGGTTTAAGTAGTTCTAAGTTCTAGGGGACTGATGACCTCAGATGTTGAGTCCCATAGTGCTCAGAGCCATCCAAACCATTTGAAGTGTTCAGGAAACTGATCACTACAAAACAAACAAGGATAGCATTGAACACATTTATTGAACAACAATCTTCCTAACATCAAACTGAACAATGACATACATTTATGATAAAATTAAGTTAGTAATGGCAATGGCCCTTAAATTACAAAACTAACTCTTAAGGTCGGATAACGCATCTGTACTTGTTATTTTCTTCTCTCGCCCTTTGTCAGACGGCATAAAATACGTCACACAAACGTACAGCAATTAACAAATTCTCAACAAGAGAGTGGCTGGAAAACTGAGCTCTGGTAATCACAGGCGTGCGTAATATCGGATTAAATGCCGAAACTGAGCATCACGTTACCAAATGCAGCATCGTGGACAGGTCAGCAAGCTGCCGATGGCGTCTGCGTCGTCGAGGAGCCTCAATTGCAACAAAATGAATTTATTTTCGCGAACAGGCTTCATGTTCGTAAACTCCTATTCAAAAGCTTATTCTGCTTTCTTTCCAATCGTCTCGCACTCGTTAAGTTGGGACTCACCAGCCCAAAGGCGAAATCCAGTAACGTCTATAATAAAGTGTGGCTCAAGGAAATTGCTCTGCTCCTGTCTGCTTCCTGTGAGACAGTATTCCCAACCGTAGTTAGCGGAATCAGCCTGTCTGTAACAGTAAAACATGACAGTACCCCTAACTGAATACTAGTTTCAGTTGCAGCTGGCAGACTTATTCAAAGTTCTGCACAGCACACTGAAAAGAATTTACTCTCCTACAGCAGAGTCGAAAGCACGACGTCCGCTCGCTACAAAAGCTAAGACGCTTCTCCTCGATTACAGCTCGAAAAGCTTCCCTCTGCAAAAATCTGCACGCCCACGCTATTTTTCGAGCTGGCCAATCCCGTGGCTCTAGACCAGCACAGTTCGCTCCCACTATTATTTCCTGGCTTCTTCCAGCCAATTAAGACATTCTGTGCCTTACTGCGCCTAGAATGTTCTGGAACAAACTGAAACTCCGTTCAAAACTGAACCCACCAATCGTGTCTCTCTGTTCGCCCTCGCGCGGGAAAAGGTCATTGCACTAGCTTAACCGCGTTTCTTAGAAAGCCCCAGAAACGTTAAGATTCGTGGGAAGGCTCCCTTAGGCGCCAGCTCATCTCGACATAGTGGCGTCGGCGTAATGTCCAGCGCCAACGAGGCGCCGTCCTTCGAAGGCCTGCCTCTGTTGTCGGCGCAATGGGTGCCTACCTGCTCCGGCGGCGCGTCTCCCCCAGTGGGAGACACTTCTTATGCTGTCTGATACTCCCTATATTAATTTCAATAGGCTGATTGCCTGATAAATAACATAATAACCGATATCTAACTTGTCTTTGCAACAATTATTATATTGCAGTAAGGTGCAAAATACTGCTACCTTACAAAGTTGACCTCTTGGGAATTGTATAGTGTACCAGAAATAGTTAACCATTGCTTTCTTGATGTCTCAGCTTGTATGCACGGAAATTCTTACCCTAACAGAACCCGTTTACGAAAATAACGTCGAATGCATCTTTGTCGCGGACCAAACGTAGTATCCAGTCCATCACGGGTTACCCTTCCTGCTCTCAACACACACAAACGTTCCCTCCGCTATGTAGAGCCTCCTATACCCCAGTACAGAGGATGTGAATGAATCGAGCATTATGAGTGGCTCTTACCGAATTTACCTGCAGAATTACTGATGCCGCTGGTGTCGAAGCGCCTTCAGCCTGCCGCAGACAAGACTTTCAGCGGCAATAAACTATTTTACAATGATCAACATATTGCAATGACAACTACACCTCGCAAAGTGCCATACATATCGTCAAATATGGAAAGACTCTTTCTCATTTACACTGCTCTCCCACCAGGGACAAGAGCTACAACAGCTACGCAATAGAATGAACTCCAAGTGGTATATTTCAAGGGAAGAGTGTCACGTACATTAACGTACATAAACGTGTACTAACATGTACTAACGTGTACAACGTGCACTCGTTTCCCCTCGGCACAAACGTGTTACTGTTTCTGCTCCGAACCTGCTTCCTTGCTTGCTCGCTTTTCTACGTACATCTCCAGAACTGGGGGATTACAAGAACACACGTATTTTTCCATGGTTCACCATAATATTTTACCATGCCATTTCCGCGGTACGTCTCGATATCAAGCACAAGGAAGCATCCTACCTATCTCCAGCGGAACATAATTCCCTAGATATTGACTGTAAATTATTTCTCTACAAACCCCAAACTTCAGAGAGGTGCAACCCCCTGTAAACCACTGAGTAACTAGAAACAAATAGAGGAAACTAATATTTCCACTCTCGAATACAGATGTCAGTGATTTAACATATTCCAAATCATTCCTTTAATTTACAAACCAAGTGATGTCTTCCACATGCTAGAAGAACACATCACATTCGACCTTCTCTCAACTAAATAAAGCCGCGAAATGTGCAGAAGCACTCAATCGAACAATTTATATGGGTGGGAACAAAGATCCTGCGCAAACGCACCTCCATACACAATCTTCTCAAATTTCTACGCGATCACGAAAGCTGCCCAACACATACTAAGTATTAGTTCGCAATTCGGTCATCTAGAGGAAGGCAATGTTAAGTCAGATACATTGCTACACTGAAACAGGTCTCAGCATGCCGACGGCTGCTGCCGATAATGGGAAACGTGAATCATTCCCACCACAGACCGTGCGTACACTGATACATTCTAGAAAACCAGTCACATATATATCTTATCATAGAACTTACAATTAAATGTTACAATTGCGGTCTTGGACGGCATTCTACAATGAGTGAAGTATCGGAGGTACACCGTGCTGTCGGCAGTGGCTCTGGGAATAGAAATATCACTACCTTTGTTATGACTTGACATATTCTTCCGTTTGCTATGGCACTACTCCTAGTCAAATCCATACCCTCCTTACGACTAGACATAGTCATTTCCTTTCCACAAACACATACTTTATAAACCTGATGCTCAAATGCGAACATACGATGCATCCCCTACTACTAACAAGGGAACCTCCCCATCGCACCCCCCCTCAGATTTAGTTATAAGATGGCACAGTGGATAGGCCTTGAAAAACTGAACACTGATCAGTCGATAAAACAGGAAGAAGTTGTGTGGAACTATGAAAAAAATAAACAAAATATACAAACTGAGTAGTCCATGTGAAAGATAGGCAACTTCAAGGACAATGCGAGCTCAGGAACGGCGTGGCGCCGTGGTTAGCGTGAGCAGCTGCGGAATGAGAGGTTATTGGTTCAAGTCTTCCCGCGAGTATAAATTTTAATTTGTTATTTTCAGACAATTATTATCCGTCCGTCCGATGCGAGGTAACTGCGCCGTAGTATGGGGACGTTGTATGAAAACGATAAAAACGTATGTTTTGAAAGAGCACAGGGAAAACTGTGCCACTGTGAAACTGTTGCATTCATTTGTTGCAGTTTATGTGACAAACTCTTATGTTTTCATCACTTTTTTGGGAGTGATTATCACATCCACAAGAAAACCTAAATCGGGCAAGGTAGAAGAATCCTTTTACCCATTCGCCAAGTGTACAAGTTAGGTGGGTCGACAACATATTTCTGTCATGTGACGCACATGCCGTCACCAGTGTCGTTTATAATATATCAGACGTGTTTTCCTGTGGAGGAATCGGTTGACCTATGACCTTGCGATCAAATGTTTTCGGCTCCCATTGGAGAGGTACGTCCTTTCGTCTACTAATCGCACGGTTTTGCGGTGCTGTCGCAAAACAGACACTAAACTTATGACAGTAAACAGAGACGTCAATGAGCGAACGGACAGATCATAACTTTGCGAAAATAAAGAAGGTAAAATTTTCACTCGAGGGGAGATTTGAACCAAGGACTTCCCGTTCCGCAGCTGCTCACGCTAACCACGGGACCACAGCGATCCTTATAGCACATTATCCTAGATGTTACTTATGTTGCAAATGGACTACTCAGTTTGTATATTTTGCTTATTTTTTTCATAGTTCCACACAACTTCTTCCTGTTTTCCCGATTGATCTGTGTTCAGTTTTTCAAGGCCTATCCACTGTGCCAACTTATAACTAAATCTGAGGGGGGTGCGATGGGGAGGTTTCCTTGTAAGTACGAGGTGGGACAATAAAGTAAAGAGTCTGATTTTCTTTGCAAAATGTGGCAACCCTGCAGGCTTGCGTAGGCACAATATCTTTGACCTTGGTCTATAAGCTGCTTCTAGTCCAAGCGGCACATCGATGCAACTGCTCAGTCGTGAGTTGTGCTGTAATACGTTAACTGTTGTTTGTGTCTCTTGTCCCGGAAATGGAACCGCATAATATTGCGCAACGGTATGCCATTTCTTTTGTGTTAAATTGGGTGAAAACGCGATGAGAACTTACGGAAATCTTGAGCAGATTTTTGGAGAGGAGGTTATGTCAAGAGCTCAAGATTTTCGTTGGCATAAAATGTTTAGTGAAGGCAGAACGAATGTTGAAGATGAGGACCGCAGTGGACGACCGTCAACTTCACGGACGGATGTCTACTTGGCCGGGGTGTGTGGACTCCTACGATCTGATCGAGCACTATCCGTGAAAATGATTGCAGAAGATTGCAGAAGAACTGAACATCAATCGAGAAACGGTTCATTTAATAATAACTGAAGATCTTGGTATGAGAAAGTTTTGTGCAAAAATGGTCCACAAAAATCTCACACGACAGCGAGAAACACGAAAAAATGTGGCAGCCGATTGTTAGGGCAAACGGAAACCAATACAGAATTGTTGAGCTGTGTTATCACTGCTGGTGGAAGTTGGTTTTTTTCAGTACGATCCAGAGACAAAACGCCAAAGTTCGTAATGGTGCTCAAAGGAGTCACCCAGACGAAAAAAGGCTCGCATGTCAAAGTAAAAAATGAAATGCATGCTTGGGTGCTTCTTTGATTCCAAGGGAATTGTTAATAAATATTGGGTGCCTCCTGGACAAACAGTTAACCAATATTACTACAAAGAAATTAAAGGAAGACTTCGTAAGAGAATTCTTCGTGTCTGTGCCAACATTGCTGATAATCGGATTCTGCATCACGATAATGCGCCATCCCGTACTGCTCTGTCAGTACAGCAATTTTAACCTCAAAAGAAATTTCAGTACTACCACAGCCACCTTATTCAGCAGATATAGCTCCGTGTGACTATTTTCTATTTCCAAGAGTCAAAACGGCGGTCAAGGGACACCATTTTCGAACAACGCAAGATGTCCAAAAAGCTGTGACGAGGGTCTTGGAGGATATTAGAGAAGATGAGTTCCAGAAATGTTACCATCAGTGGCAGAACCGCTGGAAAAAGTGTGTGCAATCAGAAGGGAACTACTTTGAAGGAGACAACACTAACCTTGACTAAAACGGTAAGCAACATTTTTTTCACATCAGCCTCATTACTTTATTGTCACACCTCGTATAATACTTCGTCAATACCTGATTGTCTATGATACGAAATATTATTGACTGAAACTCAACGATGGGTGGACATGTCTATTAGGTTTTTCTTGCAAGCGCTACCACTGTGTCTTAGAAAGAGAGACGTAATCGACCAGATGTTAAAAACACCCTATCCCAGACACTACTGCATGTTACTGTCACAAGCGATCTTCATTCTACAGGTGCACACAAGTATCCGTATTAAAAGCTATACCCGCTTTAAAATCGAGGCACGACATTACCTCTGAATGAGGTGGTTTTCTTCCGGACAAATACCGCGACGGTGATCGTAGGAATGTGTATTATCAGATCAACACGTAGCCCACAATGCAACCTCTTGATAAAATTACTGCATTTTGAAGTGATTCAGCTAAGGAACGTGGTATGTAAGTGGTATTTGTGACTCCCTCACACCGCTCCAGCTAGATAATTCTGTAGTATTTGTAGTGGATTCTGTCTCGAGACCATGTCAGACGTTCCACAATATATCCACTGAGTTATAGGCGATGACTGATTGAGAAGGAACACAAACAGTGGTAGTAGATGATGTGCCGATTGGGGTCGTAAGAAAAGGTACATTACGTTCTCTGATCTCTAGTGTTACGCTGTCCGCTAGAAAAGATGTCCATTATTTGGAATCAGGTCTTTCCATTCAAGCATATACCTTCGTTGGATCCTATTGACAATTCCTTTATCGATTACAACCACGACTCAATCATATTTCTGGCACTCTCATATCTCGAAACGAGTCACCTTCCTCGAACCTGTCTACTACAGTAAAATTCCAACGTGGTTTTAGTCACCCCCTATGCCTCTTGCAACTGCGCCCATTTCTACAGCTTCGTGCATGTGATCGTTCCATTTTAAGTCGGAACTGAGTAGAAGTCGGAGAAAGACATACCCACCACCTTCTGCAATCCGTGTAGAAACAGAGCGACCTGAGCTACTGCAACAGGACCATGTTTTGATCATTCGATTGAAATGCGCGCAATGTGGTGCATCCCCAAACTACATAAAAGTACTACAGATCCGCGTACATTCAAATCTATCACATCGTTATTCTCTACCCCCAACAGAGATAAATTACGAACTATAAAAGTTCATCCGATTTAGAAGTCACCTATGTACCAATGCTAGCGCAATGATGCATAGCTGCGGTGTGGTCCAGCGTGGAGAAAGAGACATCACAATGCTCCCCAGAACGGCGCAGCGTGCAGCCATCCAAGCATTCCTATCGGTATAACCAGTCCCTCGCCGAATTTACACCTCAGACAGGCTGCTACTGCTGCTTCCTGTGTGACGCGACCCTATTAAATATATAGACACCGCAGAGGCCACTTTTAAGTTTGATCACCTATACTCTACATGAATGATCGTATATCATTGACTATACTATACAGCATGAGACGCTCCCTCTTGTCCTGTTTAGTTGTTTCAAACACTGTTTTCTAACACGCTTTTGTACAATGTCAAACATTTCCTTTTTTTCTGCCACGACATCGAAACACAGAATTACAGAAAACAGAGCAAGCGCTCTCCAAAGGTGGAGGTGACTGGATACAGTCGAGTACAGTGCTATATTACGCCTCCCGATCAGTGCATTTGGGCTAGGTGTTAGCATCTGTGCTACATTGACAGGCAATTTTAGAACACAGAACGAAATGTTATGTCGTGATTGCATGGATAGATCTGACCTAAAATCGATAGAATTGCGATAAATGACGAGGGAATAGGTATAAATTGACCGAATATACACCGAAATACAGGGAAAGAGAGGAAGTATTTGCTTATCTCCTGGTTCGTTAGCGCATGTTAGAACACGTTAGTATAAGTTAGTGCACTTTAGTGCACGTTAGTACACGGTAGTGAATGTTTATGCACGTTAATGTATATGACATTGTCTCCAGAGAAATAAAAACACAAAAACAAATTTATGATTGCAAATATATTTATTTATTCGGTGGGAATAGGTATAAATTGACTGAATATACACCGAAATGCGGGGAAGTACTTGCGTATCTTCTGGTTCCCGCCGAACAAGCTGTACATGGGAACAAGTATGCAGCAACAAGTGGAATCTGGGAAAACGTCGACATCGAAACGAAGGGAATCAGGGAGACAGTCAATTCTTTTCCGTTGGTGCGGTGTTATACTGTATGTCTATTGAGGTACCAGTGATACACGCTAGTTGACGACTGTATTTGACGCTTTTCAGGAGGACAGAGAACCATTCACCTCTAAACTTACTTGCATCTGCGTTAAAGGATAACAGAAGTGGACGGGGTGATCGATTGAGATAGAGCTGCAACGACTGATGCATTCTAGAGAAGGAGAAGTTGCTGCAGGTCAATTTTTTTCCGGTATTCTGTCTGGATGCATCAGTCGCGTGACATAGCCTCCATTCTACTCGTATACAGCCACGTGTTCCGCATGTCGTTTAAAGCACTGTCTACTTGCGATTGTTAACGGAAAACCTGTCGCTCATCAGAGCACTGCCATCTCATGTGTGATGTAACCTGACACATTCCTCTAAACGAATTTTGATTTATGCCATGTACTCCATCCCCCGTGGCCCATCTTGGGTGTAAAATCGAGACTTCAGTGTCATTACTAGGTTAGCGATAGGCGCTTGTGAGGCGCTGTAATCCCCGTGTACACATTTGCCCGACAGATGTGCTGTTTACAGAGTTAGTGACAGAATGACTTGTAATTTTCACATGTCGGACGCAGCTACCTTGCGTTCATCTCTTTCCTTGTAGAATGTATCCCCCGATACTGCCTATCATTTGATATAGGCCTGATGCAGGCATCGTATAATTTCTGAACTGTGATCGGATGTGAACAGTGGCCACTATACTTCACCGGAAAGCTATATTGTGCTCCTATTGTGCAGAGCAAGTGTTTTACGGTACCAGTTTTTTCGTTTTTACGATTCGACAACATAATTTGTCGTAGAGAAACCTAGAAGAAGGATGCATGTCATGCACTTGAAATATATTTCTCACAATGGAATATTAACAACGCTACATTCCATATGACTGATAGGTCGGAAACGCAGGCGATCTACCATTATACCCCGTTTTAATTGCAGAACGTTGTAGCCTTAGGTGTGTGTGTTTATTGTTCTAGAGTCTAGCATCGGTACCTGGAAGGAATTGGTAAGAGAGAACATAGAGTTGATAGCTTCGTTGATTTATGTAAAAATGCGTCGAACTCCATCCGTCTCGAGCTCCATCGCGTATAAATATCATTCGTTTCTTGTTCATCCTAACTGTCTGCTATTACAACACGGCACTTTGAACTCTATTACTATACATCGATAAGGAGTGCTAAGCTCCTCGACATGGACGCACCTCGAGATGGGTGAGGACTAGGGAAGCTCCATTCGTTCATGAGACATGAAGTGTAGTGGTTTTCTTCTGGTCGGTTGCAGATTAATTCGCTTACGGTGCTGCACGGAGGCTTGGTGAATGACAGTGTGAGGAGGGTCTTTCACTCTCTTATTTTACCCTAAGATAGCGAGAATGGTCTGTGACTCCCATACACAGAGAGATAAATCGTGAATGAAACACTGTGCTCGGGGTGATAGAAATATGTGGAGCGCTGTCTGGTATACTTTGATGTTTTATGTGTTTGAGAATTAACACCGAATGGACGTGCTGCACAGTCATCTACCCATGTTCACAATGACACTCGCAAAGTGGAGAGGGGGTGGTTTAGCTATGATACTGAAATTGGGGAAACCTGCTGTTACATCAATGGCCGGTGTTGATGTTGCTGTAAAACTGCTAAAATTGTTTGCGCTATCAACTCTGATGCTCATTATTAGAGTACATCGATGGTGTATTTTCCATCCCATCCATTAGGATGGCAAGATGGCCGCCGAGTCGGTTGCAGTGTGATGTGGCTCCGCATTCGGATGCAGATTTTCTCGGAAAAAATTTGATTGTGGGCACTGATATTCCATTCTCGGTTACCGGGGGTGTTATCTTACATAGTCCGTTCTCGTTTACTCATTGAATACTGTAAATAAAACAGAGAGAGTGATAAAAGTACTTCTAGTGCGTTCGACGTGTGCAACGCGTCAGCGGAGAGGCCGTCGCCCTCCCGCTGGCCGAGCGCGTGTCTGTTTCGCCCGTCAGCCTCGTCGGTTCTCGCGTGTCAGCACTCCGACTCCTCACCAGCCGCAACGGAATCCGACGCGTTGGCAGCGGCCACCGGCTGCCCCGCACCCCGCCGTCGACGTCCCCCCTGGATTCCAGACGACGAAGCAGCGACACCACCACACCAGAGGCCGACGGAAGAAGAAGGAAAGCATGGGGTAAGACACTAGCTCGAGCCACCAACGTCGCACCCGGTATGGAACACACGGAGGAAGAACCTGTGCCTATGTCCCCCAGTCAAAAGATAGCAGCCATAGGCAAAATATTGAGCGAAATAGGAGCAGAGGAGAAAACTAAGCATGTTTCATCAGCTCTGTTAACTGTCATTAGAGACAAAGTGTTTCCCTTGGCTTTCGAAATAACTAGCTTTGAAGCTAAACTGTCCAGCCTAAACGATGAAAATAGGCGATTAAGACTTGAACCACAGAGAGTCCGGAATCCAGTCAAAGACTTACAAATACATACTTTGCAATAGAAGGCTGAGAAATTAGAGGACGAAAATAGGGAACTGAGCGTAGCTAACCAAGACTTGCAGACACTGACATATGCTGCCGCCTTAACAATAGAGCCCAAAACCAAACAGGCTCGAAGAATACAACGGGCTAAAACAAAACAGGCCACAACCCTATATATCAAATCGATAGCAAGTGAAGACGCCAAAGTTGTTCGACAGACAGTCACTGAGAACATAAATCCCAGGAAAGAGAATATACATATAAAATCAATCAGAACCACCCAGACTGCAGTTATAGTAGAAACGGAAACACAGGAGGATTGTCGAAAAAAATACAAAAGACTAGAGATCTGCACACCATTATCTGTGAAGGACCGCGAAAACGCAAGCCACTCGTGGCAGTATGGCACGTGCCAGATACACTTACCGACGAGGAGCTTCTAGAAAGCCTTTACGAGCAGAATCTAAGCGACGACACCACGAAAGAAGACTTCGACAGAGAAGTCAAAAGAAGGTTTGAAACATGGCCTAAGGGAAGGGGTTTCAGTCACCACATACTGGAGGTCAGCCCACAACTGTACTGGGTCCTCACGCGAAGACAGAGAGTCTACATAGACTTCGAATCACTTTATGTGAAAGACTATACAGTAGTAGACCAGTGTTTTAAGTGTTGTGACCTAGGACATACGACTAAAACTTGCAGAAATGCCGACGTTACGTGTGTCAAATGCGGCAACCGAGAGCATAAGCGCAGTGAGTTCACGTTCGCGGTTTGCGTCTGCATCCCCTGCAAATACAGAGGACGTGTCTGCAGTAAAACAAAAGGAGGTTGTTGTCAGACCTATGAACAGTTGCATGACCGGCTCCTGGACAGTATAGACTATGGCAGCTAAAATCAGCACCACACAAGAAACAAGAACGCCCAAAGCCAATCACCCAAGACACATAAATACAAATCACCGTCAACATTACAGAGAAGCTACCAAAGAGCAATTTCCTGGAGAATACAAGTGAATCTTCTGCTAGAGAATTACGACGATAATGAACCCATCCCGTCCCTAACACACTCAACGACGTTACAGGATAGTTGCATTAATACTATAGAATATATATATGACATGACAATCGGTGGCTCCATCCACTACGCGGTGGCAAAGCAAATTAAAAGACAATTACACCACTGGATAAACTTGCAAATAACGTTAACGCAGTGGATAGATGAGTTGGAAGATGAGCTTACATACATTGTGCACAAGAAAATGTACGAACAAAACCGACATACTCCTTCACAATTTCTCACAGCTGAAGTACATCACATCACACATACACAAGACGAACACAAACCAGAATCATCATCACATGGAAAACCCTACGACACACGTAAATGTGAACAGTACATCGAACCACTCAAATTTGTCCCGGGAGGCACTCTTCACCCCGGGAAAAAGGAACAGACAGGCACGTAGACCCTGAATCAATACACATCGGAACAATCAGGCCACAGACCAATACAAAACCAAAACTACCGTACCCAGACTTATAAAAGTAGACAAATTAGATGAGGACAAATCTGAGGGAGAGACATGTGCCATTTGCAACGATGTCAACGTGCGTCTAGCAATAACCTCCACTCCAAACACAAACAAAGACAACATAACACATACAGTCAGTCCCATACAAATCACCAGCATCACCGACACCACACCAGCAAACACCACCAACATCAGTGAAAAACGTGTGAAGGCAAAAAGCATTGAAGAAGCGTGTGACAAAACGAAGTGTTACCGTGTGACATCCCAAAGAGGTCTTAAAATGTCTCCCAATCAGCGGCCAATACCAAGCCGCAATCAGTCTAGTACCACCTCAGAGAGCGCAACAGAAACCAGCACCAACAGCAAGCCAGCTGCACCTAATTATGATAATATAGATCTTAACTTACTTTTAAGTAGGCTAGAGAAAAAAAGAGATACTGCAAACAGCGCAGCGGATGCTACTTAGATTATGCCATCCAAAGGGAGATTCTCTCTGTTTTCCAGTAACTGAGCAAACAGACAGAATCGTCCTAAGGACAGAGAATATTCCTACGTCAGCAGAGCCGCTGCTCGATCTCATGTTCCACGTCTGCCTGCCCAGGTCAGAATCATTCGACATGGACAAAATATATACAGATCATGTAAGAGCACACGGACTGGCAGTAAATGTTTTGTACACGTAAAACACCCAGAATACATAGACAAAAAATGAATATCTTACAACGTAATACAAAAACAGTACGACAGTCAGCGCGGAAATCCCTAAAGCAGCACAAGCCTTGCAATCAGCCATCATGTGCTTACATGAAATGGGAAACTGATATGGCCACCGAAACATGCTACCGCAATAACAGGCAGCAATAGCAATTCTAAATGGTCCTAAATAGAACTTATAATATAATTAAGGTAACACAGTTATGCAATCAACACCTGGTTACCACAGAAATAATTAATGGAAACGTCACATGGGTTATTGCATCCATGTACGCCCAATACAGTCATCAAATACAACCGTACGCAGACTGCATCAGAGACCCAGTAATGTATTCCAGAGGCAAAAAATTAATGATAAGTGCTGACATTAATTCCAGATCGACCCTCTGGAGCTCAGACAAAGCAGATGACAGAGGACGCATAATCACCGACCTTATACAAGAAACACAATTAAATGTAATGAATACGGAAAGACCTATACCAACACATGCAAAGTTTGATGGTACGAGCAGTAATATCGACTTTACGCTAGCAAATAATTCAGGAATGGCATACCTAACAAACTGGGCTGTACACGACAACATAACCAGTAGTGATCACAGTGTCATAACGTACACAGTAACTCACACTCAGAACACAATGACCAGAACACACACCACACACTTGTTGCACAAAGCAGACTGCAACAAATTAACGTAAATTATCCAACAACACGATCTAGAAAACATCAATTGAAGTATCGATTACAGAGCACACAAGTTAACTCAGGTAATACAACATGTACAAAACACTTCAATACCGACAGTAAAGAACACAAAATGCTCACCGGTACCATGGACCAACGAACTCACGAGACTCAAACAAGACGCAATACGGAAACGAAAATTATATCTAAGGGCGATAGCAGATAGGGACAGACGAATAAGACTTGTGTGGTGTCACCGCCAGACACCACACTTGCTAGGTGGTAGCCTTTAAATCGGCCGCGGTCCGTTAGTATACGTCGGACCCGCGTGTCGCCACTATCAGTGATTGCAGACCGAGCGCCGCCACACGGCAGGTCTAGAGAGACTTCCTAGCACTCGCCCCAGTTGTACAACCGACTTTGCTAGCGATGGTTCACTGACAAAATACGCTCTCATTTGCCGAGACGATAGTTAGCATAGCCTTCAGCTACGTCATTTGCTACGACCTAGCAAGGCGCCATTACCAGTTACTATTGATACTGAGTCATGTACAGTCAAGAGCGACGCTCATCATTAATGGATTAAAGTTAAGTATTCCACCAGCTACGTCCGTTTTTCTAAAGTCTAATTTCCTTGTCCTGTTCCAGACCTCACGCCAGCCTGCGTGAGCTAAAACGCGTGCCTTTCGGCTTCCTCTAGTACCCGGTGTTGGCTCTCCTGCCAACCCACAACAACCTGAAGCATATAGACATGCACAAGACTTATATAGACAGACCCTATACAACACGCATAGACAACAATGGGAGCTATTTGTAACAACACAAACAGAGCAAAATATATGGGGGAACCATACAAAATACTGACAGAGAAGATAAAAACCCCACTAGTTCTGGGAACGCTAAGGCAGGATGACGGCACGATGACGAGGGGAGTTTCTGCTGTATAAACTGCTCACTGACGACGTTATCGATACAGACACACAATATCATGCAACACTAAGAGAAAACCTACACACACCATACAACACTGCAACTGTCACCTGTCCTTTTACGCAAGAAGAGGTTGCGCTAGCTATCTCAGAGCTCAAAAACAAGAAAGCACCTGGACCAGATGGTATCCACTCGGAAACACTAAAAAAACTAGCACCGCAGATCACCCCGTTCCTAACAACGTTACTGAACGATGCCTTACGGCTGGGCAGGGTGCCTACAGTATGGAAAACCTCCAAAGCAGTCATTATCAAGAAATCAGCGGACAGGGATCCTTCAGATCCAAAGACTTACAGGCCAATATGCCTAATAAACACCCTAGCAACGATTCAGGAGAAGCTACTGTGTAAGCGCCTGCAAACACACACAGCTCTCAGGGGTATGAGCCAACACCAATTCGGCTTCAGAACGGGAAAATCAATAGATGATGCCACCAACCAGGCCCTGCACATAGATAACACCACAAAACAGAAATACGCCGTGGCAATAATGATTGACATTGCTGGAGCATTTGATAATGTCTGATGGCCCACACTGTTTGAGAGGCTAAGACATCTGGAGGTACCGCAGTCACTGAACAACAGTTTTCTACACTGCTGTAAAGACCGGGTAGTCGAATGGCAGATGGACAGCCGGAAAGTAATTAAAAGAATTACCAAAGGCTGTCCTCAAGGGTCGATCTGCGGCCCCATCTTCTGGGACATGACAATCGACCCCTCCTACAACTTCTGGATGGGGATGACAGGTCAGACGGAATTGTCGCCTACACATATGACCTATTAGCTGTAGTCACTGCAAACAACCGAGCCCAGTTAGAAGAGAAAGCCAGTGGAATACTACAAGCAATTACTCAGTAGCGTTTCAACAACAAACTCAGGATAGCCTAAAACAAAGCAACATACACTTCACAAAAAGATGACTGAAAAGGAATCCTTCCGTTAAAATTGGGGACACAAACATCAAACTAGCACACGTTACGCGCTATCTTGGGGTGCACATAGATGAAAAATTGAATTTCCACGAACACATAAGGCTAACAATAGATAAAGCAGAAAAATACTACACAAACTGGTGAGGTTGAATTCAAAACATTACAGACTACCTCTACCAGTCATACGGACATACCACTGTGCGCTCTTCGAATCAGTACTCAGCTTCGCAGCTAGCACGTGGGCACATAGACTGTACGTGGTCACCAACAAAGCATCTGTCAGATAATGGCAGAGAAGTGTCCTACTTAGGCTATCTGGAGCCTTCGGTACCACCACAGCGGATGCAATGTGTCTGGTGCTCTGAACATGCCCCATAGATATCACGATCAAATACAGAGCTGCAAGATACTGGTTAAAGGTGGGGAGAGTAGATAAGGTACACACAATAACCGGTATGAAAATAGAGACGGTACGTCACCCTAAAAGTTGGCGTTTGGATACATGGCAAGGTGAGTTGGATGTAAGTGATAAGGGACGTAGACTGCACGACTTCCTCTCTGACATAAGGGAGCGGTTGAGAATGAGACATATCGATCCCAGCCTTGGTATGATACATTTCTTAACCGGACACTGACCTTATCCCACTCACTTAAACCGCGTGAGTCTGAGGCAGACACCTACATGCACATGCGGGGAAGAAGGTACCCCAGAGCACACTGTCTTTTTCTGCGGGCAGTACGCGAACAATAGACATACACTACACTTAGACTACACAGATACAGACATAGATATATACACAGCAATAAGAGACGAAGAACAATGGGCACAATTAAACGCACTGACAAACAGTATTTCAAAAACAACACATGAAGAGTACATGCGGACACGACATAACAGACATACCTATGTGCAGCCTAACAGCAATCTCCAGAGGCTAGACAGCGATACCCACAGTGACAGCGTAAATAGTGACAATGAGGTAGAAGCTGAAATGTAACAAATGGTTCAAATGGCTCTGAGCACTATGGGACTTAACTTCTGAGGTCATCAGTCCCCTAGAACTTAGAACTACTTAAACCTAACTAAGCTAAGGACATCACACACATCCATGTCCGAGGCAGGATTCGAAACTGCGACCGTAGTGGTCGCGCGGTTCCAGACTGTAGCGCCTAGAACCGCTCGGCCACTCCGGCCGGCGAAATGTAACAGTAAATAAGCATAAGGTGCTGGCGATCTAGCCAAGAAATCACCAAATGCTGTACATGGATGGGCACCTAAAGGAGTTAATACATAGGATTAGTAATAAATAGGATAAGTAATATTATTTCTCTACTAATAACCTTTTCTCTGTATGTATGTGTGTGTGTGTGTGTGTGTGTCTGTGTGTGTGTGTGTGTGTGTGTGTGTGTGTGTGTGTGTGCGCGCGCGCGCGCGAGTGTGCGTGCGCGTGTGTTTCTGTGTGTGTGCGACTCGCGGTTAACGGCTCGAAGAAACCATTCTGAGGTATTCATTGTCAGCCACATTCGGTGATGGTACTAACAAATCTCTCCTCCATCCTATCATCTTTTTATATTCTTCTTTAAAAACAACAAAATTTTATTTATATTTCAACCTTAAATTATTATTTTGAAAAGTATCATTTTTGTAAATGTTGTAGGTAAAACAAAAGAAAATAAACTGTAAAAAGGTGAAAAACGAAACTTGTAAGAAGTACGACCTGTTTTAAACATCAGGTAACAGGTCTATAATTTGGCAATAAATAAAAAACAAAAAAATTCCATACCATCCGTGCACTGGCACGCTGTTGGCTACCACATAATGATTGACTGATACCGCCTGTTTGAGTTGGGGAATAAGTTTTGTTGGATGGACAGGACCTTCTGGGGAGGATAGCACCGAAACACTGATCGCGTATGTGAGTCAAATATTAGGAATCAGTCGAAAGGAACGCAGAACCATCAGCTATTCTGTCAGTGTGTGAGACAAGTCTAAATGAAGAGCTCGTGAATCACCCTCGGACTGTAGTTTGGAAACCTATGCCAACGACGTAAAACTCTTCCAGTTTGCTTATGTTGTAACTGTCTTTTATTTAAGATCACCCGATGTGTGGCGTGATAAGCTATCTGCCGTAAGAATACGATTTACACCGTGCAACGTCTAGTTTCCTGTGAAAGGCCGTGGTTCAGAACTTCATAATGTCAGTTTAGAACCTGGCACAGGTCTTGAAGTCGTGGCAGATAAAAACTAAATTTTTGGCATTGTACAAAAGCGGGTTAGAAAACATTGTTTGAAACAACTAAAACGGACCAGAGGGAGCATCTCATGCGATTTAGTGTAGTTTATGGGATATGAAAATTCACCTACAGTATGGGTAATCGAGGCCCGCCCGGTTCGCTGTGCGGTCAAACGCACGGCATTCCGGGTGGGAAGGAGCGCCTGGTCCCCGGCACGAATCCGCCCGGCCGATTTTTGTCGCGGCCAGTCTGTGGATGGTTTTTAGGTGGTTTTCCATCTGCCTCGGCGAATGTGGGCTGGTTCCCCTTATTCCGCCTCAGTTACACTATGTCGGCGATTGCTGCGCAAACAAGTTCTCCACGTACGCGTACTCCACCATTACTCTACCACCCAAACATAGGGGTTACACTCGTCTGGTGTGAGACGTTCCCTGGGGGGTCCACCGGGGGCCGAACCGCACAGTAACCCTGGATTCAGTGTGGGGCTGCGGAGGGGTGAAGTGGACTGCAGTAGTCGTTGTGGGGTTGTGAACCACTGCGGCTGCGGCGGGGACGGAGCCTCTCCGTCGTTTCCAGGTGCCCGGTTAACGAACAATACAATACAATACATACAATGGGTAATCAAACTCAAAAGTGGCCTCTGCGGTGCCTGTATATTTATTAGGATCGTGCCATACCGGCAGCAGCAGTAGCAGCCTCAGTTTGAGGTGTAAATTCGGCGGGGGACTGGTTATACAGTTAGGAGTGCTTGGATGGCTGCACGTTGCCCTATTCTGGGGAGCATTGTGAAATCTCTTTCTCCGCGCTGGACTGCACCGCAGTTATGAGTCACTGCACTAGCATCGGTGCCTAGGTGACTTATAAATCGGATGATCTTTTATAGTTCGTAATTTTTCTCTTTTCGGGGATAGAGAATAACGATGCTAGTATGTTGGGGTAAATAAAAAAAAAACGTCATGTGACGAGGGCCACTCGTCGGGTAGACTGCTCAAAAATAGCTCTGAGCACTATGGGACTTAACTTCTGAGGTCATCAGTCCCCTGGAACTTAGAACTACTTAAACCTAACAAACCTAAGGACATCGCACACATCCATGCTAGAGGCAGGATTCGAACCTGAGACCGTAGCAGTCGCGCGGTTCCAGTCTGTAGCACCTAGATACGCTCGGCCACTCCGGCCGGCGTAGACTGTTCGCCTGGTGAAAGTGATTCGATTTGACGCCACTTCGGCGACTTGCGTATCGATGAGTATGAAATGATGATGATCAGGACAACACAACACTCAGCCGCTGAGTGGAGAAAATCTCCGACCCAGCCGGGAGTCGAGCCCGGGCCCTTAGGATTTACAGTCTATCGCGCTGACCACTCAGCTACCGGCGGCCGACAGCACGTTGGGGTGATAGATTCGAATGAACACTCATCTGTAGTACTTCTATGTAGTTTGGGGACGCACCACATTGCGCGCATTTCAATCGAATGATCAAAAAATGGTCCTGTTGCAGTAGCCCAGGTCGCTCTGTTTCTACACGGATTGCAGAAGGTGGTGGGTATGTCTTTCTCCGACTTCTGCTCAGTTCCGACTTAAAATGGAACGATCACATGTACGAAGCTGTAGAAATGGGCGCAGTTGCAAGAGGCATAGGGGGTGACTAAAACCACGTTGGAATTTTACTGTAGTAGACAGGTTCGAGGAAGGTGACTCGTTTCGAGATATGAGAGTGCCAGAAATATGATTGCGTCGTGGTTTAATCGATAAAGGAATTGTCAATAGGATCCAACGAAGGTATATGCTTGAATGGAAAGACCTGATTCCAAATAATGGACATCTTTTCTAGCGGACAGCGTAACACTAGAGATCAGAGAACGTAATGTACCTTTTCTTACCACCTCTATCGGCACATCATCTACTACCACTGTTTGTGTTCCTTCTCAATCAGTCATCGCCTATAGCTCAGTGGACATATTGTGGAACATCTGATATGGTCTCGAGACAGCATGCACTACAAATACTATAGAATTATCTAGCTGGAGCGGTGTGAGGGAGTCGCAAATATCGCTTCCTCAGGCGGATCATTTAGAAAATGCGGTAATTTTATCACGAGGTTGCATCGTGGGATACGTGTTGATATGATAATACACATTCCTACGATCACCGTTGCAGTATTTGTCCGGAAGAAAGCCACCTCATTCAGAGGTAATGTCGTACCTCGATTCGTAAAGCGGGTATAGCTTTTAACACGGATTCTTGTGTGCACCTGTAGAATGAAGATCGCTTGTGACAGTAACATGCAGTAGTTGTTGGGATCGGGTTTTTTTGACATCTGGTCCAATACGTCTCTCTTTCTAAGACACAGTTGAAGCACTCTCAAGAAAAACCTAAGAAACATGTCCACCGATCGTAGATTTTCAGTCAGTATTATTTCGTATCGTTGGCAATCAGCTATTGACGAAGTATTATACTTAGTAGTAGGGGATGCGTCATATGTTCGCATTTGAGCATCAGGTTTATAAAGTATGTGTTTATGGAAAGGAAATGACTATGTCTAGTCGTAAGGAGGATATGGATTTGCCTTGGAGTACTGTGATATCAAAGAGAAGTGTATGCCAAGCCATAAGAAAGGTAGTGATATTTCTATATCCAGAGCCACTGCTGAGAGCACAGTGTATCTCCGATACTTCTCTCATTGTAGAATGCCATTGAATTGAGAACGCGATCGTAACATTTAATTGTTAGTTTAACTATAAAACATATATGTTACCAGTTTTCTGGGATGATTCCGTGTATGCACGGTCTGTGGTGGGAATGATTCACGTTTCCCATTAATGGCAGCAGCCGTCCAAATGCAGAGGCATGCTGGACTGTATAGATGTATCTGAGTTAACTTTGCCGTCCTCTAGATGACCGAACAGCGAGCTAATACTTAGTATGTGTTGGGCGGCTTTCGTGATTGCGTAGAAATTTGAGAAGATTGTGTGTGGAGGTGCGTTTGCGCTGGATCGTTATTGCCTCCCTTGTAAATTGTTCGGTTGACTGCTTCTGCTCATTTCGCGGCTTTATTTAGCTGAGAGAAGGTCGAATGTGATGTGTTCATCTAGCATGTGGAAGACACGTTTGCCTGCTCTCTAGACATCATAAAAACCTTTCTTTTGTGATCTTAGGCTTTCCCAGAGAATTTACTGTTTGAAATGTTCTCTGGTCTCCAGCCGGGTGCAGTCGTTTTCAGACCACGATATTTCGACAGCGTTCCTTGCCGTCATCTTCAGCTGATACCTGCAGACTGAGCGTCTCCGCTGAATCTCCTCCTGTTTATACTCTGATCGCTTTCCACCCCTTCCCCGCGTCCTGCCGCGCGTGGCGCTGCGTGGAGGGGTGGTGGGGAGGGGTGGGCTGCTCGCTGCTGCATGCGAACTGTGGACCATCAGATGTCCTGTGGGTTTCGTCGGGCGCGGAAGTCGCGTTGGGTCGGCGCTGTGCTTTTAGTTGCCTGAGTGCTGGGTCCCAGGCTTTGCTGAGGTTGAACCCGGCGTCTCTGTTGATCAGCCCATCAGCTACACGTATTTAAATCGCCTCCTTCATAACACAGTCCCAAAAAGACGAGGCCTGCCGTACAACTTCCGTTTTCGCGTACTCCATAGTATCGTCAGGATCCATGTAATGTTCCGCAACCGCAGATTTTGTAGGCTGCTTCAGTTGAGTGTGCCTTCTGTGTTCCTGGGATCTTTCTTCGATTGTCCGAAAGTTTCCATCGAACAAAAAGAGTGTTTATGTGAGGACAAATTCGAGAAGATTAGTCACTGTCGGGTTGAATTTCTCCCTAATCAACTTAAGAGAGTCATCAAGCGGCGCTCTGGTGAAAAGTGAGACCACATCGAAATTCACCATGAGGTCCTGGTTACGGAAGCTCAGCTCCTGCAGCCGTTGAATGAAATGTACAGAATTCCTGATGTGATGCTGACATTTTCCGACGCGAGGGCTTAGTTCCGCCGTTAAATATTTGGCTAGCTGGTACGTTGGAACGCCTATGTTGCCGACGATAGGGTGCAAAGGAAGATCCTTTTCGTGCACCTTTAGTAACCCATAGAGCCTTGGGGGTGCAGCAGCTCGAGGTCGTAGCTTCTTGACGATTTCCTTCGGCAGGCACTGACGTAGGAACTGAATAGTCTTCTTTTTCACCCTGTTCGCTGGGTGTCCCTCCAGTTTTCTGTATGCTAGATCCTAGAGTATGTCGTACATTTTGTGATTGTACTCTGATAATGGAAGCAGTACAGTTGCATTTCCTTTGTCCGCGGGTAAAATAAATATTTCAGGATCATTCCGTATTTCTCGAATGGCAGCTCTTTCTGCTTTCGTGATGTTCGGCCTCGGTAGAGTGGCTTCAGTAATCGCACGCACGTTTCCGACGTATCTCTTCTGCCTCTTCGCTGGGAACGGTGGAAATTACTTGTTCTATACCACTGATGAAGTCTGCGATGGGTATAGTAGTCGGTGTTGGTGAGAAATTTAGTCCCTTTTCCAGAACTGGTTTTGCTGCGTCGTCAATCTCCTTCCCGATGAAGTTGATTACAGTTCGTCGTTGCATTTCTTGCGCGTATTGTTCTCTGGCTACCAGACGTTGGAACTTGGTCCCTTCTTTAGAAGTGACGCTGTGCCGAGATAGGTCCCCATGAGCCCAAGAGACAGTGTCGATCCACTTTCAAGAATCGGGCGAGAACAAACAAGCCATCTCTAAGTGAAGTGCGAATAATTCCTCAGATTTCGTTTCTAGCCGCCGACGGATGTACCGGATCCTTCCTCTTGCAAGCGTCAGGCTAGCTCTTCTTGTGATCCGGTGGACGGCCACGGTGTTTATGTGATGGGTAATCCTCGCGAATGTCGGTATTATGCTGTGGTCACGGCACCGCACCAGGAAGGCGACAGAGCTCAGTAGACGCTCCTTCCGTTCGCAAAGCTTATCCAGCTTCTCGAGTCTCTAGTTCATCTCCTCCCCGTAGAGGAATCTGTTGTGTGCTGTTAGGCCTTCCCGGCAAATTAACAGTTTGCACTGTTCTCGGGTCTCCAGCTGGGAGCAGTCTTTTCAAACCACGATTTTTCGACAGCGTTCCTTGCCGTCATCTTCAGGTGATACCTGGAGACCGAGCGTCTCCGCTGACGCTGACGCTAGAATGACGAGCCTGCCTTGGCTCGTGGTGGTGCAGTTTACACAAAAATTTGTCATTCCTGCGGTTCCTGTAAGAGAGAGAAATATATAATACCACTCTTGTCGATTGGTCCTGTCTGGTGTAACCCGAAAAAGAGAAAGACACACTCTGTTGAGGGATTAGTAAAACTTAATCCCTCAGCAGGTCAGGCCAACGCGTGGTTGGCCTGTGATGAGGTTGTTGGCCAAGTGCACGGATGAACCGGTTGCGGGAGCGTCCCGTCTTCTCGTAGAACTTCCTCGCGATGGCGCGGAACCTGTCTCGGAGAGGCAGGATCCCGGTGTCCTCGTGGAGTTGGCGCGTCGAAAAGCGCCTCGGAAGATGCATAGCAGTCTTCAGGGCGCGGTTCTGTATCCGCTGCAGAGTTACAATGTGAGCATCTGCGGTTTTCCCCCAGACCACGGCCGCATACTCTAACAGTGGGCGAACCAATGTTAGGTAAAGCGTGATGCCGTGTTGCGGTGGCAATGACGACTGCGGGTTTACCAGTGGATACAGGGCACGGAGGCGTCCTATTGCTCTCCCTTTTACATCACGGATGTGATGCTTCCAGGTGAGCCTGCGGTCTAGGGTGACCCCTAGGTATTTCGCCGTCCCACTCCATGGGATAGGTTCTCCCAGGATTTCGACGGGCGTAAGCCCTGGCGGCAGAAGTCTTCGAGTAAAGACGACTGCCTGGCTCTTTGTGGCGTTGAATTTCAACCGCCACTTAGTTGCCCACGAGCCCGAGGCGTCGCACCCGCGTTGGAGGCGGTTTCTCAGCACTTGGGCGTTCATGCTGCGAGTGAACAGGGCTGTATCATCAGCGTACAGCGCCAGTTCGACTCCTGCCACTTTCGGCGCGTCTGCAGTGTACAGGGAATACAGCGAGGGGCCGAGAACCGACCCCTGCGGCACCCCTGCACGTATCGGCCGGTCTGTGGACGTACCGTCGTCAGCCCTCACGTGGAAGGTTCGTTCGGACAGGTACGACCGCAGCAGCGTCATGTGGGACGTCGGTATCCCATGTTCAAAAAGTTTGAACTCGAGACCGTCGTGCCACACCGAGTCAAACGCTCGGGAGACGTCGAGGGACACTGCGCCAAAGAATTCCCTTGTTTCCAGTGCCCTCATCGCCGGTTCTACCACCCGCAAAAGCTGGTGGGAAGTGGCATGCTCTTCTCGGAACCCGAACTGCTCGTCCGGGATGATGCCCTCCTGGCTGACGTGTCCCATCAGTCTTCTCGCGTACAGCATCTCGAAGACTTTCGAGAGGGACGGGAGCAGGCTGATGGGTCGGAGCTCGATGCATGGCGGGGGTCCTTGCCGGATTTCAGGATGGCCACGGCCTCCGCGTGTTTCCACGCAGAGGGGTAGACACCTGATCGGAGGATCTCGTTGAAAACATCGGCAAGTTTCCGGTGTAGGCCCGGCGGAAGGTTCTTCAGCCGGAGGTTGCCATCGCTGCCTCCAGCCTTCTTGTGGTTCAGCGAGCGAAGCTGCACAGCAACTTCCTCCTCCGTTATCGGCTCGATAACGTCGCCTTCCTCCCTTGCGGCGCGGAAGGTTGGTAGTTGCTCGTGGACGTCGTCGATGACGTCGGCCACCGGTGTGAAGTTTGCTGCAAATGCGTCAGCCAGGACGCTGGCTTTCGCGTCGGGGTCGCTGGCGAAGTCGTTCCCGACCTGTAAAGGCGGTATTCGCTGTCGCCGGCGTAGGAAGGACTTTACCACCCTCCGTGCACTGCCATCCTCAGGATTGAGGGTTGACACAAGGTCTTCCCATTCCTGGTTCCGGCGATGCTCGACTGCTGCCTTAATTTCCCGTCTCATTCGGTTTAATCGGCGCTTCGTGTCTGGTTGGCGAGTGAGCTGCCATTCACGAAACAGTCGGTTCTTCTCGGTGATCGCGTCCAGGATAGGGCGCGGTAACTGTCGCGAGAAGTCTCGTCGTCCTCGGCGACGTCTCGGCGTGGCTTCCTCCGCTGCTCGGAGTATTCTTCGGGTGAAGAATGCTAGGGGGGCGTCTGCCCCTAGCACGGCGGGGTTTGGCGCGTCCTCGAGCAGTTCGAGGGCTTTCGTCTGAAAGCGCTCGGCGTCGAGCCTGCGATAGCTCGGACGGCTGTCTGGAAGAGAAGCTCCGGACACGTCGAGGCCAAATATGACCGGTACGTGGTCGGAGGAGAGGACATTACGCGTCTCGGCGGTCGCGAAGTGCCCGATGCCCTTCATAAGAGCAATATCGAGCACGTCGGGCTGTCCCCGTGCAGGGAAGATGGTGGGGTCAGGCGGCCCCAAGGCGATGGCGCCGTTGCGGTGAACAACGCGGGAGAGGCGGCGCCCGCTGCGGCTGACAGTTCGCGAGTTCCATTCGGTGTGTTTCGCATTGAAATCCCCGGTAATGAAAGCTCGGCCCTCCAGCGACAGCAGGACGTCGAAGTCGGCTTCGTCTAGCGGTCTGCCAGGCTGCCGATACACGAAAGAATCTTTCCGGCGGTGGTGTTGACGGCCACTCCTGTGGCTTCCAGCGCGTCGAGCGCCGGCAGTTGAACTCGGTGGTGGCGCAGTGACTTCTTCACGTAGATGGCAGTGCCGCCCCGGTGGGTGGCTCTGTCATTTCGGTAGCAGCAAAAATTTGCTGCTCGCACGTCGACCCCGGGTTTGAGGAAGGTCTCCTGCACAAGGCAGATGTCGACCGCCTGGTCCCGTAGGAATTGGCGAAACTCGCCCTGCTGGGGGTGGAGACCCCGAGCGTTGAACGTGCAAATGGTTAACCCATAAATATGGTCGTTACCCATAGTAGGGCTGGCTTCTCCCGGCGGTGGCCTAAAGGGCCGACACTGCTCCCACTAGCACTGGTAGCTGAGTCATCAGCTGGCTGAGCGACCGCAGGAGCGCGGCCAGCTCGGTGGTGTCTTCCTTCGCCGTTTCGGGAAGATTTGACTCCTTCGCGACGTTTCCCGTAGTCGGCAGCGGAGCGGCATGCTGGGAACGCCCTGCGTGGGCGGCAACCCTTCCAACAGTCGCGGGCGCCGGCAAGCCGGTCTCCCCGAATGCAGGCGGCGCCGCGGTGCCGGCCGGCCTCCCCCACGGGCGGCCGTGGCCTCTCGGAGGGGGCGGCCGGCTTCCCCTTAGCGACGTGCGGGTTTGCGCGGCTGGCGCGCTTCCCGCGCTCGAATGCGGCGCATCCCCGGTAACAGGCGACGTGGTCCCCGTTACAGTTGCAGCACGTCGGTCGGTCCTCCTTCTTCTTCGGGCAGTCACGCGACGGGTGCTCCTCGGCGCACTTGCAGCAACGCACAGGCATCCTGCAGAACTTTGCCACGTGGTCCGTGCGTTGGCAGTTGAAGCACTGGGCTCGCCTTTCACGTCGAAGTCGGCAATGTTTTCAACCTGAAAAATTTTCCGGTTGTCCACTTTGTCGACTAAAACCACAAGGAACGAGGGCATGTCCCTGTGGGTCCTGGGCTACCTCATCGGGCCGACGTGCCGGGTCTGGAAGCCGAGTTGCTCCAGCTGCCGCTGTAGGAACGCCGGTTCCATCTTCAGCGGCAGGTGACGGACGACGACCTTCAGCTGCTTCAGCTGCTCCGTGCAGTACAACTTCTCGGTCTCACAGAGTTCCATGAGTTTCGCACGGTCCTCTATGCACTCTGCTCTGACCTCGTATATGTCGGTCGCCGTGAACATCTTCCGCAGTATTGCGACGGAGTACAGCTTCTCTCTGAGCTCGCTGTACTCCTTACTCCACTGGATGGTAATCCGCGGAGGGCGGCGGGGCGGTTTCATCGCCGTAGTCGGTGTTGTCCCGTTCCCGTCGGTCTCGGCTACTTCCGGTAGGTCTGCAAACCGGTTTGCGGCCTCGACCTGTTCTGGCGTCACCGGTCCATACGACCTGGGTCTCGCTGTGTGGCGCCGGGAGGGCGCGCTGAAGCCTTCTTCATCCGGCTTCCTCGGCGATGTGGTCGTCGTCCTGCGGCGTACCCTCCTCTTCTTCCGCCTGGCGCGACCGGAACTTGCCTGGGGGGAGGGAGTGTCCTCTGCGGCCGCAGCTGGGCGCTTCCGTGAGGTTTTCTCGACCTCGGCAGGCTCGTCAGGTGTTGCCAGCCTGGACGTTGGTGAGGGTGTGGCGGCTTCAGAAGCCACCACGGCTGGTGCGACTGCTGGCGCGGCAGCTGTCTCGGCAACTGCGACAGGTAATTGTTTGTCGTGACCCACAGGTACCAGGGACCGGAGTCTCGTCAGTACCTCCACCCTGTCCGCATCGGTTCCCGTGGCCAGACGTTGCATGCAGATGAAACTCTCGTCGGGAGTCAGCATGGCCATGGCGGCGGCAAATTCCTTCTTCGTCAGGGGGATCGGCGGCTCGATCCGTCGTCTCGGCAGAGAGAGTGTGCGGGCGCGGCGCCGTCCGTTCGCGGAAGTTTCCACGTCCGTCCGACGACCGCGAGCAACACTCTCACTCTTCGTCCTCGTCGGTGGTGGGGGGCCAGACGCTGCCGTCGTCCGGGAAACTTCCCTTACACCGCCATCTGCCTCACCCTGCGTCTCGCCGAGACGATCGTCTCGTTCGAGCTCCTCCTCCATATCGTAACCCCGAACACGACAACTTTGCCTCTTTTGCAAGACACGACAATTTGCTTTTTCAGAGAATGGGGTCACGCCACGTGGGTTTTGCCGCACGAGTTCCTAAAGGCCCTTGCAGGCTGATGTCGACTCTGAAAAAGAAGACGCTGGTTAGCGAGAACACGCACAGAAAACTGAAGGGATACCCGACCAGCAGGGTGAAAAAGAAGACTATTCAGTTCCTACGTCAGTGCCTGCCGAAGGAAATCGTCAAGAAGCTACGACCTCGGGCTGCTTCACCCCCAAGGCTCTATGGGTTACTAAAGGTGCACGAAAAGGATCTTCCTTTGCACCCTATCGTCGGCAACATAGGCGTTCCAACGTACCAGCTAGCCAAATATTTAACGGCGGAACTAAGCCCTCGCGTCGGAAAATGTCAGCATCACATCAGGAATTCTGTACATTTCATTCAACGGCTGCAGGAGCTGAGCTTCCGTAACCAGGACCTCATGGTGAATTTCGATGTGGTCTCACTTTTCACCAGAGCGCCGCTTGATGACTCTCTTAAGTTGATTAGGGAGAAATTCAACCCGACAGTGACTAATCTTCTCGAATTTGTCCTCACATAAACACTCTTTTTGTTCGATGGAAACTTTCGGACAATCGAAGAAAGATCCCAGGAACACAGAAGGCACACTCAACTGAAGCAGCCTACAAAATCTGCGGTTGCGGAACATTACATGGATCCTGACGATACTATGGAGTACGCGAAAACGGAAGTTGTACGGCAGGCCTCGTCTTTTTGGGACTGTGTTATGAAGGAGGCGATTTAAATACGTGTAGCTGATGGGCTGATCAACAGAGACGCCGGGTTCAACCTCAGCAAAGCCTGGGACCCAGCACTCAGGCAACTAAAAGCACAGCGCCGACCCAACGCGACTTCCGCGCCCGACGAAACCCACAGGACATCTGATGGTCCACAGTTCGCATGCAGCAGCGAGCAGCCCACCCCTCCCCACCACCCCTCCACGCAGCGCCACGCGCGGCAGGACGCGGGGAAGGGGTGGAAAGCGATCAGAGTATAAACAGGAGGAGATTCAGCGGAGACGCTCAGTCTGCAGGTATCAGCTGAAGATGACGGCAAGGAACGCTGTCGAAATATCGTGGTCTGAAAACGACTGCACCCGGCTGGAGACCAGAGAACATTTCAAACAGTAAATTCTCTGGGAAAGCCTAAGATCACAAAAGAAAGGTTTTTATGATGTCTAGAGAGCAGGCAAACGTGTCTTCCACATGCTAGATGAACACATCACATTCGACCTTCTCTCAGCTAAATAAAGCCGCGAAATGAGCAGAAGCAGTCAACCGAACAATTTACAAGGGAGGCAATAACGATCCAGCGCAAACGCACCTCCACACACAATCTTCTCAAATTTCTACGCAATCACGAAAGCCGCCCAACACATACTAAGTATTAGCTCGCTGTTCGGTCATCTAGAGGACGGCAAAGTTAACTCAGATACATCTATACAGTCCAGCATGCCTCTGCATTTGGACGGCTGCTGCCATTAATGGGAAACGTGAATCATTCCCACCACAGACCGTGCATACACGGAATCATCCCAGAAAACTGGTAACATATATGTTTTATAGTTAAACTAACAATTAAATGTTACGATCGCGTTCTCAATTCAATGGCATTCTACAATGAGAGAAGTATCGGAGATACACTGTGCTCTCAGCAGTGGCTCTGGATATAGAAATATCACTACCTTTCTTATGGCTTGGCATACACTTCTCTTTGATATCACAGTACTCCAAGGCAAATCCATATCCTCCTTACGACTAGACATAGTCATTTCCTTTCCATAAACACATACTTTATAAACCTGATGCTCAAATGCGAACATATGACGCATCCCCTACTACTAAGTATAATACTTCGTCAATAGCTGATTGCCAACGATACGAAATAATACTGACTGAAAATCTACGATCGGTGGACATGTTTCTTAGGTTTTTCTTGAGAGTGCTTCAACTGTGTCTTAGAAAGAGAGACGTATTGGACCAGATGTCAAAAAAACCCGATCCCAACAACTACTGCATGTTACTGTCACAAGCGATCTTCATTCTACAGGTGCACACAAGAATCCGTGTTAAAAGCTATACCCGCTTTACGAATCGAGGTACGACATTACCTCTGAATGAGGTGGCTTTCTTCCGGACAAATACTGCAACGGTGATCGTAGGAATGTGTATTATCATATCAACACGTATCCCAAGATGCAACCTCGTGATAAAATTACCGCATTTTCTAAATGATCCGCCTGAGGAAGCGATATTTGCGACTCCCTCACACCGCTCCAGCTAGATAATTCTATAGTATTTGTAGTGCATGCTGTCTCGAGACCATATCAGATGTTCCACAATATGTCCACTGAGCTATAGGCGATGACTGATTGAGAAGGAACACAAACAGTGGTAGTAGATGATGTGCCGATAGAGGTGGTAAGAAAAGGTACATTACGTTCTCTGATCTCTAGTGTTACGCTGTCCGCTAGAAAAGATGTCCATTATTTGGAATCAGGTCTTTCCATTCAAGCATATACCTTCGTTGGATCCTATTGACAATTCCTTTATCGATTAAACCACGACGCAATCATATTTCTGGCACTCTCATATCTCGAAACGAGTCACCTTCCTCGAACCTGTCTACTACAGTAAAATTCCAACGTGGTTTTAGTCACCCCCTATGCCTCTTGCAACTGCGCCCATTTCTACAGCTTCGTACCTGTGATCGTTCCATTTTAAGTCGGAACTGAGCAGAAGTCGGAGAAAGACATACCCACCACCTTCTGCAATCCTATCCCAGACACTACTGCATGTTACTGTCACAAGCGATCTTCATTCTACAGGTGCACACAAGTATCCGTATTAAAAGCTATACCCGCTTTAAAATCGAGGCACGACATTACCTCTGAATGAGGTGGTTTTCTTCCGGACAAATACCGCGACGGTGATCGTAGGAATGTGTATTATCAGATCAACACGTAGCCCACAATGCAACCTCTTGATAAAATTACTGCATTTTGAAGTGATTCAGCTAAGGAACGTGGTATGTAAGTGGTATTTGTGACTCCCTCACACCGCTCCAGCTAGATAATTCTGTAGTATTTGTAGTGGATTCTGTCTCGAGACCATGTCAGACGTTCCACAATATATCCACTGAGTTATAGGCGATGACTGATTGAGAAGGAACACAAACAGTGGTAGTAGATGATGTGCCGATTGGGGTCGTAAGAAAAGGTACATTACGTTCTCTGATCTCTAGTGTTACGCTGTCCGCTAGAAAAGATGTCCATTATTTGGAATCAGGTCTTTCCATTCAAGCATATACCTTCGTTGGATCCTATTGACAATTCCTTTATCGACTACAACCACTACTCAATCATATTTCTGGCACTCTCATATCTCGAAACGAGTCACCTTCCTCGAACCTGTCTGCTACAGTAAATTTCCAACGTGGTTTTAGTCACCCCCTATGCCTCTTGCAGCTGCACCCATTTCTACAGCTTCGTGCATGTGGTCGTTCCAGTTTAAGTCGGAACTGAGCAGACGCTGGGTTCAACCTCTGCAAAGGCTGATACCCAGCTCTCAGCCAACTAAAAGGCAACGCCGACCCCAATCGACTTCCGCGCCCGACGAAGCCCACAGGACATCTGATGGTCCACAGTTCGCGTCCAGCAGCGAGCAACCCGCCCCTCCCCGCCAGCCCTCCACGCAGCGCCACGTCCGGCAGGACGCGGGGAAGGGGTGGAAAGCGATCAGAGTATAAAGGGGAGGAGATTCAGCGGAGCATGGACGTCACGCTCTCCGCTGCTCGACTCGCTGCGGCCCACTTCGTTACCGTCGCTCGCGCACGCCAACGCCACTAGCCCAACGCCATGCCGACAAGCCGGAATGGAGGAAGAGGCAAGATTGCTGCTGCTGTGGAGCTCCTGCTAAACGCAGTCGGGAGCAACGGTTGCGGCAACAAGAAGAAGAAGCGGAAGCCTGTGGCACAATTATAGTGCTATAAGTGTCAAAAGCTTGGACACATAGCCAAGGAATGCGACGGTGTGGTTGCGTGTGTTAAGCGCGGGAAACCGCACGACACGCGCAACTGCACCAAACCGAGGGGTACTGCAGCGCTGTGCGTAAATTTCGGTGGCACGCACGCCGCAAACGCGCGCAGCTGCAGCTATCTGAAGACGTGGAAGCAGCGGAAGTTGGCCACCACACACGATGAGGTGCCCCAACAAGAAGAAAAGGTGGACATCCCGCCCTCCCGCCTTAGTAGGGGAAGCGGCCGGCGCCACTAAGACGACGGGGACGCCTTCCGCCAAGCACTGCGGAAGCCAACGAGGACGCAATCACCGTGCTCAAATCCGCCATGGCGGAGGAGAGAGCGGTCCTGAGAGCGGAACTAGAAGAGACGCGTCAGGAGGTGACTCAACTAAGGGTCGCCTTGTACCTCGCGTCCCGCACGACGACGGACGTGGCACCGAACCCCACCTGTACGGGGGTAGACGCGGCAGCACAAACGACCGCCTCCCCGGCCGAACGGCAACGCAGGTTGCTAGGGAGGTGGTCATACAGTCGGGGAAAACCGCCGACAACAAGGAGACGGCACCCTCGGAAGCAGTCGTCACTCCTGTCTCTGCGGAAACGCAGACGACACAGGAAGTGCCGATGGACACCGAGGGAGAAGAACAAGGCGAGCCCTTCGAGTGCCTCCCCGTCCCCATCAAGAACTGTGTGAGGGAGGTGCTCACCAAGATCGCCGATTCCCTGCGCGACGGTAGCTACCTCCATCATGGCCATCCTTACCCTTTCGCAGTAGACAACATCCCTCCCCTACCTCATAAACCTTATCCATTCCACTGGAAGTGCGAACCCTTGAACCAGGAGCTGCACGGGAGGGAAGTCGTCAGGCGTGCAGATCTGGAGCTCATAAACAAGCACCCGATCTTCACGGACGAGGACTGGCTGTACATGACTGACCAAAGGCAGTCATGTACATCCAGACACAAACGCCGCCAGTGGACTACTCCCGCCTGAAGAAAACAGAATTCGGGCAGCCAGGAAGCAGTAAGAAGAAGATGAACAAGAAGCCGTCGGAATCAGCCGGCAGATAAGTTCCTGCATCCACAGAAACCAGAGGCCAGACCAACACGCGAAGAACAACATTCCCGACAGAGAGGACTTCAGGAGGAACAGCTCAAACAGCTTAAACTCCGCTACCTCGGGCCAAGGTGGGCCCGTCAATATATAGTGAGTAGTGAGTGGAGACGCTCAGTCCGCAGGTATCACCTGAAGATGACAGCAAGGAACGCTTTCGAAAAATCGTGGTTTGAAAACGACTGCACCTGGCTGGAGACCAGAGAACAGTACAAACAAATGCCTTCCTTGGTTTGTAAATTATAGGAATGATTTGGAATATGTTACATCACCGACATCTGTATTCGAGAGTGGAAATATCAGTTTCCTCTATTTGTGTCTAGTTACTCAGTGGTTTACAGGGGGTAGCACCTTGCGAGGTGCCGGGGCTAGCAGTGTATTTAACACTAAATTCTAGAAGCTACATATGTAAGTGATGCTCTAAGCCCCCCCTATTCTAACTCCGACCTTTGCTGTTGCACAAGGATTAAAAAATATACGCGAACTGACTGTAATCAACCCTGCAAGTGGAGTAGAAAAGAGTTTGGCACCTGCAATAATTTAATTTGATAAATAAGTTAAATAAAGGAAGGTTTCATAAACGTAGTGAGAAATGATGGGTTGCTCTACCGATTAACAGAATGAAAGTTCTGTCCAAAATAACAATATGATTTATTAAGATTAAACACAAAATGATAAACAAAAACATATGAATTCTAATTTATAATACATCAAATTGGCTCAAATTGGAGACTCATACAAACACTGTAAAGGTGAAGTTGTCCCTAAACTAGATCGTGAGGTTTAAGACGAAGTGGAATGTGGAGCCAATTCCTTGCCACTCAAATCTCAAGAGAGACACACAGCTAACCCAACAGTAATTGCTGCTACTCAAGACAGAAAAAAGTTAGAAAAAGACGAACAGGCGCGCTCTGCTGAGCTCTGATTATCACCTAGGAAAATCCATATCTGCCGGTGCTGCGGACATACATTACCAAACTGTCTTCTTGACTGCCAGAACACGATCTGGCGTACAGGAAGCGATGGCTGGTTGCTTCGACGTCCTCGACCGAAAGGCGAGAGACGACTACCTAGAGCACCCGTACAGGCCGAACACACAACATTCCCGCCCCCACGACAGTGGCCGTGGTTAAACGTTCCAATCAGCAACTCGAAAACCGGCGGAAATTCCACTCCATTGCCGGAGCACTACCATTCCACCAATGGAGATTCTTGGCGCCAATTTCTGTGCTGATTTTGCTACGTCACGGAGCTATGCCCTGAGCAAGCCAATCACAGTTACTATTTTGCAGAAAGCGCGGGAATTTTCCCGCCACAACTGCCTGGGTACACAAGTCATTCCCACGCCTCGCTGGTAGCCTGCCAGAAAGTGTTTTCGCTAAGATTCTGCGAAGTAACGGAACCTCTAGCCCAGCTGCTACTTCAAACCCCTCCGGGCGTGTCTTTTGACAATGTCGGCGTCTGCAAAGCATTCACTCGACTTCCTCGCACCCGTCGGCTTAACCCTCTCCAGTTCAACAGAGCCCGCCTGTCACCGGACCACCCGGGTGACGAGAGACGCTGCGTGGGAAGTCCGCGTGTGAAGGAATAGCAACTTTCCACCGCATGCAATTAGAGAGGAGAATCGTAAGATAGAAATATGAGAGGGGGGCTCATGCCACCTCTCAACCTCTCAGAAGTTTGGGGTTTGTAGAGAAATAATTTCCAGTCAATATCTTGGGAATTATGTTGCGCTAGCGATCGGTAGGATGCTGCCTGGTGCTTGACATTGAGAAGTGCCCCGAAAATGGTATAATATTATGGTGAAAAATGCGAAAATACGTGTGTTCTTGTAATCCCGAATCTGGAGATGTGTGTAGAAAACGAGCAAGCAAGGAAGCAGGTTCGGAGCAGAAACAGTAACGCGTTTGTGCCGAGCGGAAACGATTGCACGTTAGTACACGTTAGTGGTCTTTAGTATATGTTAGTACATGTTTATGTACGTTAATGTATGTGACACTCTTCGCTTGAAATATACCACTTGGAGTTCATTCTATCGTGTAGCTGTTGTAGCTCAATATCCGAGCTCCTGTCCTCGGTTGGAGAGCAGTGTAAATGAGAAATAGTCTTTCCATATTTGACGATATGTATAGCACTTTGCGATGTTTAGTTGTCGTTGGAGTATGTTGATCAGTATTAAATAGTTTATTACTGCAGAAAGTGTAGTCTGCAGAAGGAAAAAAAAGATTAACGATGCTTCGATACCGGCGGCATCAGTAATTCGGCAGGTAAATTCGATAAGAGCCACTCATAATGCTCGATTCATTCACATCTTTTGTAATGGGATATAGGAGGCTCCAAATAGCGGAGGGAAGTTTGTGTGTGTTGGAAACAGGAAGGGTAACATGTAATGGACTGTGTACCACGTTAGGTCACCGAGGAAGACTGCATTCGGCGTTATTTTCGTAAACATGTTTTGTTAGGGCAAGAATTTAAGTGCATACAAGCTGAGACATCAAGAAAGCGAGCATTAACTATTTCTGGGACACTATACTATTCCCGAGAGATCGACTTGGCTGTTGTTTTTTACAACGCCATGTGATGTAAGAAGAACATTGAGAACCTTTTAGATGGCGGATCGCCACATGGACGTTTCGCGGCCAGGTGTCAGTGACGCTGCCGCGGTTCGCACTGCTGGACGCAGCTCGTATGTTCTGTTATGTGCTATTCTGTCATCAGCGATGAAGACAAGTGCTGATCGCAGGTGTCTGGCATTCGAGACAGGCGTGAGTACGCCTTGGAGTTCTGTGATGTCGGTATAACAGAGACTGTTTACTCGGAAATTGAGGCAACTTTCACCTGCGGTCAGCGGCGGCTTGCGGCTGTGCGCGCCCAGGGAGAATCTGCACCGGTGTTTAGGGGAACACATATTTCGATAGGAATTTGTCATGCGTCAAGCGTGAAAGGGATGTCGCCGCCTCATCTCTGAGGGCAGCTTTGCATGATTTGACAGCTGACGGTCATGTCACTTTGTGGGGACTGCCGCTAACCTCCTGTTTGGTCCAGTGGACAGGGTGTGGCGTGCGTTGATTGCATTATTTTACGAGCGGGTCTGTAGGCTTTGCTGTGCGTTATTTGGACAGTTTACGAGTTGATTTCGTGTCTGCACATCTGTGTACTGCATTATTTGTTAATACTTTACAGGTCTGTACTGAAATTATTTACGTAAATTAGGAGTTGTTTGAGTGTCTGCAGACTGTGTATTGTGACCCCAAGCACATCAGGGCTCGTGTTTTTTGTCAGAGTGATAAATATACTCCATTTCTAAATAAAGTTTCCAAAACAAATAGAGTGCACTCCTTCCTTACTCTGCCTAGCAGCCCAGCGCAGACTGAGTTCTTTTCGCGCCATTTTCCCCCTACAGATCACGATACTGGATAACGTCACAGGAGGGATGACAGCACCATCTGGTGTGTACTAGGTCAGTTGGACTCTAGAGCTCGTGGTGGAGAGACTGCCTCCAAAATAAAAACTAATGTTCAGAGTCGTTTTCCTGCCATTTCTCCCCATAATCGTGGGTTACGTCACATTGGGGATGACAGCGCCCTCTGGTGGCAGTATTGTGTATTAGGTCAGTTGGAGTCTAGATCTCGTGGTGGAGACAGTGAATGCAAAATAAAAACATGTTCAGAACTGGCAAAGTTGTTATCCCGCCATTTACACCCAAACCCTAGGGTTACGTCACGAAATGGACCTAAATTCAAATATCCCACCAGGTGCTAGGATGAGGTGATATAGGTTAGCGGAGGTAGTCCAAGTGCCCTTTCTTTCCTGCCATTTTCTTAGGTGTGGTGCATTATCCAGTTGGAATTTGAACTTCCCGCCATTTTCGGGGGCGTGGAGGGGTGAGGAGGGGAGCGGAAGGGAGGGGTAGGTTAGTGAAGGTATCCCAAGTGCCCTATCTTCTCGCGATTTTCTTAGGTTGGTAGAGGTTGCATTGTCCTGATGGAATTTGAACTTCCAGCCATTTTTGTCGGGAAGGGGGGGGGGTGGCACTTTCCTGCCAAAATTCAAACTTCCTGCAAGGGGTGTGTGGCAGGGGGTGTGGCACTTGCATCATCAGTGACGTCACGGACGCCATCTTGGATTACCTACATTGGGTTGACGTCCTTGTCTTGAGTGACCTGTGGCAACGTCCTGGTCTGGGGTGACCTATTTTGTGGTGACGCCAGCCTTGTCCCCCTACTGACAGCAAGGCGGGTGTAGTAACTGTCGACCATGCAGGGCTCGGCGTTTGGAACATCCGAATCTTCGTTCTGCCGTTTGAAGTTCCGACCACGCTTGTCGTGAAGGCGCTGCGGCCTTACGGGGAAGTACTAAGTCACCTCCGTTTGAGTTACCGACCCCCCAGGCCCGGTTTCCGCACCAAGACGACCCAACCTCAATCGGAACCGTCACCGTTCTCGACAGCAGTGATCACGTCTGCACTCCAATCGTGTCAGGAAGGAGAGCATCAGAAAATCGATTCGAGATGGGACGTGGAGCTGCGGGAGGTACCTGTTCTTTGTCGTGATCCACAGGATGCGGACACGCGTTCCTGCGGGCAGAAGTCGCCCACGCGACGAAAGAAGACGAGGCTGTCTGCAAGAAATGCTTCGCCAGATGGTGACACGTTGCAGGAGGATGAGGAAATCCATCTGCGGCCCGGGCTGTGGACCTCACTCCAACAGTTCCTGGTTCACTGCTGGCAACGTCCTCCCAAAGACGAAGCCAAGTTGACGATGCTCAATTGACCGACGAGACCCCAGGCGATTTTGCGGCTAAGACAGATGAACGCTATGCGTTGCCAAACGTACCACCCCTAAAGCTTGGTGATTGGGCGTCCGAGATGGAGACGAAAAGAATGATATCAGACAAGAGCGACAACCAGATGCCCGTGGCTGGCTTTTCGTCGGACGGACATCTTGTCTCAGCCGATCAATAATATATACGTTGCGAGTGGCTCTGAGCACTATGGGACTCAACTGCTGTGGTCATCAGTCCCCTAGAACTTAGAACTACTTAAACCTAACTAACCTAAGGACATCACACACAGCCATGCCCGAGGCAGGATTCGAACCTGCGACCGTAGCAGTCGCACGGTTCCGGACTGCGCGTCTAGAACCGCGAGACCACCGCGGCCGGCTTATATACGTTGTGGATGGCATGGACGGTCGGACGGACGACGTGGCGCTTTCTGGCTTAGACGACTGCAGGATACGACATCGTACTATCAAATGACCCAAGTGTATCGGTAGGTACAGTAAACGTCAGCGGCATTAGTTCCACAATCAAAACCCAGTTGTTAAAGGACATGATTCGGGCGGCGGACATTGATATCCTGTTCGTTCAAGAGGTACGGCCTGATCTGCGACTGGATATTTATCATCAACCCAACTTCCGACGGTGGTGTTGGTACGGCCATACTACTACGAGATGGCATCGAACCAATGGATATTCAGTATTTGCCTTCAGCGAGAGGCATTGTGCTCACCATCGGCGCAGTCCGACTTGGGACAGTGTATGCCTCGTCTGGTACTGCGAAGCGTCGAGAGCGAACACTATTACTCCACTGAGGTAGCTCCATTGTTTGAAGACGCTACAGAGCACTTCGTGGTGGGCGGGGACTTAAACAGCGTCTTACGCTCTGAGGATCAGATCTGTCACCATGTCCCATGTCCAGCCCTTCATGCTACGGTCAGGACTCTCGCTTTGCATGGTACATGGACACAAATCCACGCTGACCGATGCGGATATACACACATCACCAGCCACTCGGCCAACAGGTTGGAAGGGAATTACGTCTCCCGAGGTCTTTGGCAGTGACTGTCGGTGCTGAGTTGTGGCCACTGCATTTACCGACCATCAGGCTTTCATCTGCGCCGCGACTCTTCCACGACAACAGACGAGCTGTAGTAGAGGACCTTGGTTTCTTCACGTCCACATTCTCCAAGAAGAGGCTTGCCGTGTAGCCGTCACTACTACCTGGCACAAATGTGAGCGACGGCGTCATATCTATGATTCCATAACACGATGGTGGACATACTCCGCCAAACCAGTACGCTCATGGCGTATGGACGAAAAAGGGCCCTTTGTCTCCGATGGACCTCTGAGTTTTACTACTCGCACTTGCGAGAACTAGCGTCGCAACAGCCACCGCCTGTGCGCAAAATGGCCGTCCACCAGACACAGGCATGGCTTCTGCATAACTTAGCTGACAGATTCGACGGCACACGGGTTCGAGCGGGACTGGAAGATTCCATCCTAGAAGAACGTGCTTCTCTTTATCACATTGTCAGAGAACGGAGACAATGTAAGAGATTACTCATTACGGCAATTACTTATGTGGGCGGGCAAAGCGCAGGGACACACAACGCCGTGCCCTCACAGGTTATTACCACATTCTCTATCTACCAGACCAACGGCGTGACAATGACATTGAAGACGTCCTGCACGACCTTTCACTTTCATGTAGGGCGCAAGGCGACGCCACATTCTTGGAGGCCGTCACATGGGAAGAAATGCACATGGCCTCATCGCGGGGCGCGAGAAACAAATCCCCTGGACCTGATGGGCTTCCGCTTCAATTTTATAGCACCTTTTCTGACCTGATAGCGGAAGTTTGGAGGCAAATGTGCTACAAACTCCTGGATCCGGACTTTCGAGTCCCACCCCCCCCACCCCCCCCCCCCCCCCGAATTTTTGGAGGGCATTATCATCCCAGTGCCAAAACCAAACAGGGGGTGCAGACCGCCAGACTTTCGGCCGTTGACGTTAGTGAATTCGGATTACAAGCTGTTCGCTCGCATTCTTCGTGCTCGCCTCCTAGCTACAGTCAAAGATGCCATTCGTGCCGACCAAACATGCTGGGAGGTGACAGTAATATACACACGACACTGAGGTCGTATAGAGATGTGATGGCGCTCATGTCGGCATGCCGATTAGAAGGCGCTCTCATGGCAGTTGACCTAGACCACGCATTTGACCGAGTTGAGCACCATTTCTTGAAGGCCGTCTTAGAGAAGATGGGACTGTCCTCAATATCGGCAAGTGTAATTCTCCGTCTCATCCACGGAGCCCCTTCCGCAGTCCTGGGTGAATGGCTCGACACCGTTCCCTATTGAGCGCTCAGTGCGACAGGTATGTCCTCTGTCAGCCTTTCTCTTCGCCGTTGCCCTCGAGCCTGCACTTCACGGTCTACGACAGCGTTTGCAGGGCATTTGTCTCTGCAATGTCCATTTTAAATGTTGTGCCTATGCGGACGATGTCGTTTTCTTGGCGAGGTCGGCAGAGGATATGAGTTGGGCGATTCGCGTGGCTTCAGCGATAGGGCGAGGGGGTCAGGAACCGTATCAACCTGCGAAAGTCGCACCACATTGATGTGGCCAGAGGACTGAATATAAGTACGCCAGTACCCATCACCAAAGTCCGGGCGATGAAATGTTTGGGAGTGACCTTCCGTGGGAACGTGCAGCGTACAGCAAAAGATACGTATGGCAGACTACTTAATGTGATCCGCACACAAGTTCGTCTCCATAGCTTTCGATCACTTGACGTGATCATGCGGGTACATTTTGTCAACGTCTACCTCGCTCTGAAACTTAATCATTACACACACGTTCTCCAATGGCTGCTACGGTGCCTGCCAAGTTCCAGGCGGCCTTCCGTCATTTCGTCAGCGAGGGTAGGGTGTTCAAGAACCGTTACGAGACGCTAACGTTGCCCACACTTCAGCCGGCATTGGAATGATAAACGTACACAACAGGGCGCGCACTCTCTCCCTGCGGACGATGCATCGCTTACGTGCTTCGGAAAAGGACACCCTCCCTGGTACACTGATTCAGGAGGTGGTGCCTCAGTCCCTCCGTCCGCCGATTCCTGTTGCACGTATCACGCCAGCACTCTGTCACATTTGCACCTATCTTGTCGACATGAGTTACCTGTTGAATGTCCTACCGACCACGCGGCATCCTAGAACCAGGGACTTCTACCGCTGCTTTCAGTGGACGCTGCCTGTTAACGTGGTTGAACGCTTTCATCCGGCGGTTGGCTGGAGGTGGGTGCGGAGTAACATACACTCCCCTTTCCTTCCCACCACGGTCAGGGCGCTGTGGTATGTGATAACGACTGAAATATTCCCCACCCGACAACGCCTAAACATTATACATCTTGCCAAGGACCCTCTCTGTACGAGATGTGCCGGCCGATGTGGCCGTGCGGTTCTAGGCGTTTCAGTCTGGAACCGCGTGACCGCTATGGTCGCAGGTTCGAATCCTGCCTGGGGAATGGATGTGTGTGATGTCCTTAGGTTAGTTAGGTTTAAGTAGTTCTAAGTTCTAGGGGAGTGATGACCACAGAAGTTAAGTCCCATAGTGCTCAGAGCCATTTGTCCCAGATGCGCCGCTGTCGACACCGACATGCACCGTTCCATTTGTGGTACGGCTGCCGACTGCTGGCTCTTCACGCGGCACATATTGGCTTTGTTGCTGCGCAGGGTTGTTAGATTTTTGGCATTATTCAGCGAACAACTACACGGTTTTACGGCGCAAAGCGTCATACGGTTCGCTCTTTGCAAATTACTTGGAGTCGACGTTTATGCGCCCTCCAGACGTTGGGGTGTACCGGGTGTGAGAAGAGACTGAGATATAGCACGTGATGGACTGATGAGAGACACCAACGGTAATTATGGGGTAATGGAAACGCCGTGTGGTTAGGGCCTCCCGTCGGGCAGACCGATCGCCTGGTGCAAGTCTTTCGAGTTGACGCCACTTCGGCGACTTGCGTGTCGGTGGGGATGAAATGATGATGATAGAGACAACACAACACCCAGTCCCTGAGCGGCGAAAATCTGCGACCCAGCCGGGAATCGAACCCGGGCCGTTAGGTATGACATTCCATCGCTCTGACAACAGCTACCAGGGGCGGACAATTATGGGGTGTTTCACCCTCGCTGAATGAGAGGATAACCAGGACATCCCGCCGTCTGGCTGTTGTGGACATCCCCGAAAGTGGATAAAAAAAATAAAAAAAAGATGAAAATAGAATTACAGATAAGAACATAAGAAAAAACCGAAAACAAATAAAATGTAATAAAAGTAGTGTACCCCTTACTTTATCCTTTTCTTTTTTAATAAAACGTTCAGAGGAGTATTTAATTTTTGTTCCTGGGTGAGGCCTGAAGCGGTGGCAAACAACCGTCCTAGTTAGCTTTTAGGGTGAAAGCGGCGGTAACACTAACTTTGTTTTTGTTTTTAGCTTAAATAGATTTTTGGGGTTAGTATGGGTGATAGGTGCCAACGCAAGTAGTGTAGGAGGTCTAACGAATATGTAAAAAAAAGATAAATAAATAAAAAAGAAAAAGAAAAGAAATATGGTAGAGGACTTGCCCGCGAAAGGCAAATGTCCCGAGTTCGAGTCTCGGTTTGTCAGACAGTTAATTCTGCCAGGAAGTTTCAATCTGACTATGATTTATTAGACTAATTCTTTTCAGTGAATCTAATTAAAGTGGTTGATATCCTTATGGGTGGGAGAGTAAGCCACGGTACTCCATCAGTCCACCCCAGTGGTGCTATCCCCACGTAACTCACACTTCCCAATGACAGCCCTCCTGAGGTCATTGAGTGAGTGAGGACGAGCCTTTTGAGAGCACACTACATGTTCCATCTGGTCCCATGCTTGATCAGTGGGTTCATGTCTGCAAACAATTCATGAAATTCCGTTCAATACTTTCCTGCTTCTTATAACCAGCTAAAGGAATGGAGGAAGACCGAGGTTTAACTTCCCGTGATTTAAAGGCCACTGGAGACAGACTATTAGCTCGGAGCTTTTCAAGTATGGTAAAGGAAATCGGCCTAGCCCTTTCAAAGGAACCATCAGAACATTAACCTAGAGCGATTTAGTAAAACCTCAGAAAAGCTAAATGTGGATGGCTAGATGCGGATCTGAACCGTCGTCCTCCCGAATACGAGTCCATTGTGCTAACCACTGTGCCATTAGCTCGATGGCAACGTGTTTACAAAGTAGGCGCGGCGTACTGATGCATTATCGTCTCTAAAGTAGAGCCCATGGCCGAAATTTTGACAGTAGAGCTGGACGAAAGGTCGCAAGATCCTGTACTGATATTGCGTAGCTGACAAATTGTCCTCGACAGCGAAGAGAGGTGTCGGACATATGCATATGGTACAGATCCGAAACATGACTAATCCACAATCCTGCTGATCCCGTGCGATTGCATTCCTGAGACATGCAGTGGCACCTCTAGACACTTTTACAACAATCATCAGGCACACACAAATTCTGTGTTCGTTGGTGATGAAAATGCAAAGCCACTGATCCAGGTTACATTACACGTGTCGCACCTTCGCGCACTAGTGTGGTGGGTGTTCATACTGTTGTTCGTAAGGGGCGCTTAGAGGTATATTGATCGTGTAGAGACGGCCTGGCTCAATACAACGGCCTCGGGAAAGGCAGGGGAAAATAGTGTTGTATTCTGATCGAATTAAATACCTGGTGTAATTGGTAGGTACCGGTCATCACCTGATGATGTTGACCACGGATGACCATCACGAGACATTTTTTGATAGTTTTGTGTCTCAGTGTAGCGGCTGAATGATCTAACGATTTCACTGCGCTATACACCAATTCTGAGGACATTTTGACTTGCCGAGAACCGTTACTGCCGTAAAATGATGGTGTGTGCTCGGTATAAACTAGAAATGATCCACTGAGGCATTTTAACAGACTGGCTTGTGTCTACAGCCGCATTATCCCATTCACAATTACAGACATCGCGCTCTTTGAAATGGTACTGGGTATGCTAGTATCCTTTCTCTTCCATTTCACAGGTGTCTGTACACAGCTGTTTCCTGTAGTCTGAAGAGTATTGAGAATGAGTTTTTAGATCAAAACACCAAAATTGTGCGTGTCATGACATTGATGCAAAACGTGTTTGAAGCGGTTTATTTCATTCGTGGTAGAGTAGCCTACGAGCGTTGCTGTTCCGACATACCCTGTGGAAGAAAGTTTTGTTGTAGTGTTCGGAGGAAATACGCGGTTACCACCAGGGTAACGGAAACAAGGGATGGGAAGGAACACCTTTTGCATCCACGCTTTTCGTATGTCTGGAAGACTCATTCAATATGTTGAACAGGCTTTCCGGCAACACCTTGAGGGAATAGGCTGCAACCAACTGCAAAATTTGGCGCATACAGAGAGGAGAGCTGCTTGTTCTCTGGGTTCTGAGGACATACTTGTGTAGACGGTGGCAGCAAGCCAAGGAATATCTTAGGGAACTGGTTTAAAAAATCGTGTTTCAAAGACCATAGTCAAATCTTTACAACTTTTCTCCCAGAGTAACTTCGGCTGTGCCTTCGTGAAGTAAGCCGCCTGCCTTTTAGAACCGAGGTAGTTCTGTCCTGTTAAAACTGCAAACAAAAGACGTCTGGTAAAAACAGCTGACAGGAGACGTCTTCAGCTCTCTGCTGAAGTTGTTGGTGAATGCACAGCACCGGTTTACCCAATGGCAACGTTGATATGCGGGTCACGTGTGTGGACGCTGTAGGGTTCTGGAGAGCAGAAAACAGTCGCTTCTCCCTCTTGTGATCCGGACCTCGACTAGAACAGACGTCTTTCTCGGATGCTCTGCGCTAAGCGAACGGCAGCTAGCAGGGTGTAATACCAACCACCTCGTCCCCCTTGCCTACTTACTTTAGTTTGGTCTATCTCTAACATTGGCCTACACCTTCAATTTTCCTATTTCAGGCGCGCCCCACGCGTTCAGTACACTGAAATACATATTTGCTCTATATTTGACCCAATTTCTTGTTCTCATTGAATATCAGCCATGGACGCCACTCCCAAGTCCTGACCACTCGGATATATCCACATTTGTGGGGCGGGGGTCAAATAAGCCTAGAAGTCGGTACTTTAGTTGCATGTTTACTGAAAGGCATTTAACTCGTCTGTGCATGCTTTACACATACCTACACAGTTCACAAGAGCCTGAAAACTATTTTTGTGGTCAGCCAGAAATCGATGAAGAACATACCGAATATAATTTGCGGTCTGCGAACCCACATTACTCTTTTTACTCACTGAAATTAATTGTTGCTAGTTGCTATTTACTCAGCAGGGTCAGTAACTATGACAACATTAAGAGTTTCGAGTTCTAACTGATTGATATATTCTTGAAAAGCTCATATGCACAAAATATAAAAATATGTCTAATAATAATAATAATAATAATTTCCCTATCGGAAAGAGGGCTATTAACAGCTCAGAGATAACCTATATTGGAAGTTCCAAGTAAAGTGGTCTATTGGTCTATCACCCTGACTTTTTTAAAGTGGAAAATAGTCTCGCCACTTGCCATTCAGTTTTGTCAACATTACGGGCGGCATACCAACAGCTACTTCCGTGAAATCTAAGCGATCCAGGACTGTCTACAATCCTTGCGAGTTGCGAGTTCATTTCTCACTTGCACTTTTACCTAAAGCGCTTTTGGTAGCTGGCCGGCTCTGACGTCATCCGACACACAGCGCACGCTGGAGTTTGACTGACGCAGACAGATTGAAGTGTCTCTTCTAACTGCCTCTCCGGCCGTATTTATATATGGGAGTAGGGGTCCTCCAAACGGAACATCTGCTATCCACCACTGCACTATGTAAATGGTCCTTTCTTCACGTACGTGTTGATTAACAGCTCTGTCGTTTAGCAGTTCGCAATCATCTTAATTTTTATACCAATAAAGTTAAGTTTTCTTTAATTGCTGGAAAAAGTTTTAGCTCGACTGCATTTAAACCTTGCCAGCTAGAATTTTCAGAACGGAACTGACAGTAGATCATGACATCTGCACAGCCTCTTTAAGTTTCATTGTATTCATAGTAATTTATAATACATTCTCGAAACTTGGTACAGCTGTTTTAGCATTATGTAATCGAGTGCTGTAATTAGGGCTTTCTATTACAAACACAAATGTTAGTCTCAAATGTGTGTGAAATCTTATGGGACATAACTGCTAAGGTCATCAGTCCCTAAGCTTACACACTACTTAACTTAAATTATCCTAAGGACAAACACACACACACACCCATGTCCGAGGAGGGCTCGAACCTCCGCCGGGACCAGCCACGCAGGCCATGACTGCAGCGCCTAAGACCGCTCGGCTAATCCCGCGCGGCTGCAAATGTTACTTAATCTATCATGAATAAGGATGTTTTCGTTCCAGATTTGGGTTTTTGTACATAACTGGAAAACTAATTGACGTAACTTACTGGTGTTACGTAGTTAACTTTTTTATATCTAAATGAGGCTACTTATGTATTTTCAACTTTCTGAGTCTAACATTTTGCGCCTTCGATTTTTCGGAAGAAAACTGCTTTTGATCCAAAAATTGCTCTGATCAGGTTGAGGCATACAACTTTAAAATGTGACATAATTTTAAGTATTATGACCAATTTTAAGCTTTCTTGTGATATTATTTAGCTCAACTTATTTTTGTCTTACATTCGTATAACATATGAATGTGGTCATTCTGAGACCTTACAATATTAACATTAATGTGTTTGAAAAAGTTATTTCAGTTTTTAATTTCACTCGTAGGTTAAGGTGCACACCGGACCTCGACACTAATCCACCGGAAGGATTCGTGCTGGGGACCGGCACGCCTTCCCGCTCGGGAAGCAGCGCGTTAGACCGCACGGCTAGCCGGGGGGGGGGGGGGGGGGCTTAGTAATATTAGCGTTTAGTTCTTGTACTTGTAATTTTACTGCTTCCAGTCTCTCAGAGAACTTTTTCTCAAAATCCTCACATAATTTCACACTGTCGAACTTTACTTTGCAAGTAGACTGTTTAGGTTTTTATGTTGGTAACGCCATGTAGCGCTCTATATGAAAATCACTGACTGTGCTGTGTGAAGGCTGTGGTTGGTTTGCATTGTTGGAGTAATATTCGCCATTGTAGTGTTGGGCAGTTGGCTGTTAACAGTGCGTAGCGTTGCGCAGTTGGAGGTGAGCCGCCAGCAGTGGTGGATGTTGGGAGTGAGATGGTGGAGTTTTGAGAGCGGATGATCTGGACAGACAGTAAATTTGTAATATTGGATATCATGGACTGATATAGATATTATGACTTTTGAACACTATTAAGGTAAATACATTGTTTGCTCTCTATCAAAATCTTTCATTTGCTAGCTATGCCTATCAGTAGTTAGTGCCTTCAGTAGTTTGAATCTTTTATTTCGCTGGCAGTAGTGGCGCTCGCTGTATTGCAGTAGTTAATGTAACGAAGATTTTTGTGAGGTAAGTGATGTTTGAAAGGTATAGTTTAATGTTAGTCAGGGCCATTCTTTTGTAGGGATTTTTGAAAGTCAGATTGCGTTGCGCTAAAAATATTGTGTGTCAGTTTAGTGTTGATCAGAATAGGTAAAGAGCGAAATTTCTGAGTACGTTCATTTCTGCTCAGCCGTTTGAAAATCAAATAGTGTAAGAGGTTTATCTGCATAGTACTTCATTAATTTTTCTAAGGGGACGTTTCAACTTTCTTAATATCCTTCTGGCAAGCAATCAGATTATTTGCTACTTCCTCAAACCGATTAGAGAAAAGTTTGGATTAATTGCCTGTTCTTTCTGACAACCTTACTTCCACAAGATCATGTGCGTCTATGATGTCTTTTGCAGCGAAAAGTTATCAAACGTGGTAGTAAATGTTTTTCCTCCTAACACAAAATCGTGTGTTCAGCCTCTTGATCTGACCTTTTAAATTAAATTACCGACAGAAGCTTCTGAATTCCTGAGTTGCGAAAATGGGCAAAATCACATCCGTGTATGACCAGCTAAGTCTGTGACGGTAGATGGTGCTGTCAGCTGGGTTAAAAGTGTGTGGAATGAAGTGAAAAACAAAATAATTGAAAAATGCTTCATTAATTTTGGTTTTCAGTCTTCACAAAATGTGGACGCAGGAGAAGAGGGTGACGATGAATCAATAAACATCCTCAGACACCTGTGGTATGCTGCAGATATTGAACTGAACATTTATACAGTGAACGAAGAAATTAAATGCTTCAGTCGTGGTGTTAATTGGGAAGACTTCGTTGCGAAAATGAACCCAGATCCTCAGTGTAGTGGCATCCAAAACAGTGACAGTGAAGAGAACGCAATTCCTGTAGAGGCAATCCCATTAGGCGATGCCTTACATAGTATTGTAACACACAAGTCCTTTGCCTCTGAGCTTTCCAACCAGAAATGACATAGTTACGGTCTGAGGTGGAAAAGAAACATAAATATTAGATTGTAAACAAATGTATGAGAAAGTGTGTGCAGATGCCAGTTTCGCGTATTTTACTATTTAAACGGTTAGGTTCGTACTACATTATTGTTAAGGTTATTAACACATTATAAGAGCATTTTTTCAATGTAGCAGTCGTGGTCATTAATTGTTCTGGATGATTACGTTCAGCATCACATTTTACCTTGCTCACCCTTTAAGAATACCACCGCTCCAGACGACCACTTTATCACAAAAATTCAAGTGGTCGGCTTAAAGAGGTCACACTGTACATAAATGATATGGCGAAGAGAGAAGGCAGCAATCTGCGGTTGCTTGCTCATACTGCTGTGATGAATGGGAGGCGTCGTCGCTGTGGTTACTGGAGGGTGCAAGATGACCTAGACAAAATTTCTGCTTTGTATGATGATTTGCAGCTAGTTCTAAATGTATAAAAGTGTAAATTAATGCAGACGGGTCGGAAAAACAAACCCATAATGTTCGAACACAGCATTAGTAGTATGCTGCTTGACACAGAAACATCGTTTAAATATCTGGGCGTAACGTTCGAAAGCGATATGGCATGGGACGAGCATGTGAGGATTGTGGTAGGAAAGGCAAATAGTTTCACTTTGTCACTTGTTTTAGATATAACGCTCTGGCATGCAACACTGGACAGCATAAGTTTTTCATAGAATCGTGTTCGCTTCCTACTGCCTTGGATGTTGGACATTACATGAATACAGCTGAGACGTCCATTCCTTCTGCATCAACAACTGTACTCTGTCACTATGAAGAGCGTGCCAGAGGGAACCTATTAATCATTTTTTCCTGTTACATACCACATCGAGTGTGGAAAGAATGATTCCTTGCGAGAACTTTGGCATGCCTAATTTCATGTCTATGACTTACACTGAGTAGATGCATAGTCAGTTGAAGAATATTCCTAGTTGTTGAGTTGAAAATCCGTTGTAACTTCTTAAACAAATTCTCTCAGAATGTAAAGCGTCTTTCCCGCAGTGTCTGGTAGTTAAGGTTTTTCAACTTCGCTGTTTTACTCTCGCCGCTAAAACACCGCCCTTCGAAAAGCTCGGTATCTCCTGTCAGTTCCACTTGATATGATACCATGCACTTCAAAAGTATGCAAATATTAGCCTCCCAGTTGATCTGTATGCAATGCCTTTTACAGATAAACTACAGTTTAGTAATAGCTTACTAAAAAATCGTGGCCTGACATTTTCTTCACTTCCAACTGAGTGTATGTAGTCACTTCTTCGTGCTAGTTCGTATCTCTTCACATTGTTTAGTTTGAATAACACGGCTACTAAACTGTTAAGGACACCAGTAGATCGAATATTTGCCACAATAATTCCGAACATTAAGGGAGCGTCACTGTGAGGGATTCAGTACTTCAGGAAGTTGGAGGCTTTACACTATCGAAAAATTTTTTCGTGAACATGGTGAAACCCGATGCTGTGTTCAGATTCCTTGATCGGTAGAGAAGAACAGGGTGTGTAAAACTCATAAACAATGCACCGAAGTGTACTCTTTCGGTGGGCACGCAGCATCCGCCCGACGAGCCATTTCGCTGGATTTGGACAGCAGGAATTAGTGTACACGACGAAATTGATATTTAACGTAATGGACGTGGCAATGTGTTTACTGGCGCACTCGTGTACGAGTGATTTTGAGCTTGAACAGCAGTATATAACGGCGCATATTTTGATTTGATTGCGAGATGTCCTAAACGTTAAATTGGTTTCCGTTGGCAAAGGTCGGTGCTTTACAGCCAACTAGTACCAATGTGTGCTCAAGCAGACTATTTCCGCTTGGCTTCGGTGTCGTAATCAGATAGAATTGCGCGCAGCATACCGAAGATATTTCACAAGTTGCCTAATGCGGATCATACACACAAATTGTACAGTACAACAGGTGAATTAACAGATTCCAATTCCTTATTGCTATTTACAGGGTGATTCAAACAGAAAAAAAGGTGTTTCAGTTGTTTATTTCAGACGAACTACGGAAGACATGAAGACAATTCGCATGTAAGGAAGGTTCAGTTTTATGTTCGCAAAGACACTCTACCGTGCACTCGACGTGAGCACCATGCGTTGTTGGAGAAACATTGAAACCGTAGTCCATTTCATTCCACATACGAATCAACAGGTTCCTGTTTATTGAATTACAGCTTCATCATTCCAGATCTCGGCTCTTGAACAAAGACTCTGTCTTTCCTGTACACCACTCCTCCCACCCATCCACACACACACACACACACACACACATACACACAGAAAAAAAGCAACGTGTGAAAGAAAAGGTATGGTGACTTGAAAGCCAAAAGCAGTCAACAAGATCTTTTTGTGGTGTTGGTAAGATAACGCCACACCCGAAGGTGAAAGTAAGGCTGAGCGCCGTCATGCATCAAAATGAAATCATTGTAATCTCCGTGAAGTTGTAGAAACAACCAGTTTTGCAGCATGGCCAGGTATGACACTCCTGGCACATACAGGGCTATTACAAATGATTGAAGCGATTTCATAAATTCACTGTAGCTCCATTCATTGACATATGGTCACGACACACTACAGATACGTAGAAAAACTCATAAAGTTTTGTTCGGCTGAAGCCGCACTTCAGGTTTCTGTCGCCAGAGCGCTCGAGAGCGCAGTGAGACAAAATGGCGACAGGAGCCGAGAAAGCGTATGTCGTGCTTGAAATGCACTCACATCAGTCAGTCATAACAGTGCAACGACACTTCAGGACGAAGTTCAACAAAGATCCACCAACTGCTAACTCCATTCGGCGATGGTATGCGCAGTTTAAAGCTTCTGGATGCCTCTGTAAGGGGAAATCAACGGGTCGGCCTGCAGTGAGCGAAGAAACGGTTGAACGCGTGCGGGCAAGTTTCACGCTTAGCCCGCGGAAGTCGACGAATAAAGCAAGCAGGGAGCTAAACGTACCACAGCCGACGGTTTGGAAAATCTTACGGAAAAGGCTAAAGCAGAAGCCTTGCCGTTTACAATTGCTACAAGCCCTGACACCCGATGACAAAGTCAAACGCTTTGAATTTTCGGCGCGGTTGCAACAGCTCATGGAAGAGGATGCGTTCAGTGCGAAACTTGTTTTCAGTGATGAAACAACATTTTTTCTTAATGGTGAAGTGAACAGACACAATGTGCGAATCTGGGCGATAGAGAATCCTCACGCATTCGTGCAGCAAATTCGCAATTCACCAAAAGTTAACGTGTTTTGTGCAATCTCACGGTTTCTGCGAAAAAAACGTTACAGGACACGTGTATCTGGACATGCTGGAAAATTGGCTCATGCCACAACTGGAGACCGACAGCGCCGACTTCATCTTTCAACAGGATGGTGCTCCACCGCACTTCCATCATGATGTTCGGCATTTCTTAAACAGGAGATTGGAAAACCGATGGATCGGTCGTGGTGGAGATCATGATCAGCAATTCATGTCATGGCCTCCACGCTCTCCCGACTTAACCCCATGCGATTTCTTTCTGTGGGGTTATGTGAAAGATTTAGTGTTTAAAGTTCCTCTACCAAGAAACGTGCCAGAACTGCGAGCTCGCATCATCGATGCTTTCGAACTCATTGATGGAGACATGCTGCGCCGAGTGTGGGAGGAACTTGATTATCGGCTTGATGTCTGCCGAATCACTAAAGGGGCACATATCGAACATTTTTGAATGCCTAAAAAAACTTTTTGAGTTTTTGTATGTGTGTGCAAAGCATTGTGAAAATATCTCAAATAATAAAGTTATTGTAGAGCTGTGAAATCGCTTTAATCATTTGTAATAACCCTGTATTCCTGTGCAAAAAAGAAAGGCCAATAACCTTTGTGAACAGAAACCACACAAAACACACTGCTTCGCTGAGACTTTTTTATGTTCAGCGACGACGGTTTACTGTATCATAGAGATAGAACGTTGATTCGTCCGAAAAGATAAGTCGTTCGGAAGAAGTGTCCTCTGCCATATCGTGGAGAACCGAAATGCAAAATTCATACCCACTGTTACGGTCGCCGGGACGCAGTTGCTGAAGTAACTACGACTTTCAGGGCTTTATATGCAGGAGTCGTTTCTGAACACGCCACACCGTTGTTCGTGTGGAAGGGTCTCGGACATGTTCGACCTTTTCATCAAATGTGAGTGGACGACAAGTGCTCTTTCCTTCGCACATGCAACCAACTGCCAAGAATTTTGTATACCAGTCGTAAATCTACTTGTAGAGACACGGCTTGGCTAAATGGTTCAAATGGCTCTGAGCACTATGGGACTTAACATCTGTTGTCATCAGTCCCCTAGAACTTAGAACTACTTAAACCTAACTAACCTAAGGACATCACACACATCCATGCCCGAGGCAGGATTCGAACCTGCGACGGTAGCAGTCGCGCGGTTCCGGACTGAGCGCCTGGAACCGCTAGACCACCGCGGCCGGCAGACACGGCTTCTTGCTGAATCGACGGCTGAGTGCTCGCTGCATTCGAACAATGGACTGAGTTCTCGCAAATTACAACACACAGAATAATTTCTCCTGTGGTGTTGTCACTATGTTCTTACAAAGGAGGAATAGCGCAGCTGTGTCAAAACTTTGAACCTTCCTCCATCCAGTGGAATGCTAAATGTGTTTCTATCTTTTATCCTTTGTCTGTAAAAAACAGTTGATATCTGTTATTTCTTTTTGAATCACTCCCTAGTTTGGGCTGGAAATGGGGTTAGTCGATGTCAGGAAATGTAGATGATAGGAAACATCCTTGAAGAAGAAATTCGATCTGGCGAGTCTTCAGTAAATTAGTCACCTTAATTCGTCGTTGAATTTAGACCAGTGTTCTCTATTACGTCAGAAAATGCCTCCATCTTTCCGTATGTTTCCCATTAAGTGTTTTGTAGGTAGCGTTATCTTCCATATTTCTTCCGTCGCATTCTTTTTTTTTTTTTTTTTTTCTGTGGCCGCAGCTTTGAGGATAAAATCGTCCGTACGTAAAGACTGCAAATACGCCAACTGCATTGTTAAGCGAGTACTTCGAGGAAGCGTGCGTTCCTGTTGTCGGACCGAGTGCAAGAATTTCATCATCAACATCATTTTATCGTCATCACTATAAACCTTCTATTTTAATACGACACTCTGCAAACTATCGTCATTTTCTCCTCCGTCGCTGTCGTCAGATTCAGATCGCTGCATATAGGAAGCGATGCTTCTTGCTCATAGACGTCAATAACTTCTCCTTCATCTTCAGTATGCTCCCAAAGCTACTTCCTAACACTACTGTCATTCATACCACTGAACTTGGTGGGGAGGACACTGTCACTTGCCTTCGTTTATGTACATAGCCTACTGTTATGCAGAGAATTCAACTTGCGCTATCTGATTATCACAGTCGGATATGTCAGTCTATAGCACAATGTTTCAAATGCTGGCCGGCCGCGGTGGCCGTGCGGTTCTGGCGCTGCAGTCCGGAACCGCGGGACTGCTACGGTCGCAGGTTCGAATCCTGCCTCGGGCATGGGTGTGTGTGATGTCCTTAGGTTAGTTAGTTCTAAGTTCTAGGGGACTTATGACCTAAGATGTTGAGTCCCATAGTGCTCAGAGCCATTTGATTTCAAATGCTGTGCAAGTAGTGTCGAGAGAGCACTCATGGTGCCCATTTATGGATCACTCAGACCTCAGCATTCTGCAATGGTGCTCGTCGAATAAAAGTCTATATCTCTGTGATACGTTCCAGATTTAATGTCTCGTTGACCGGGAAGCACGTTAAACAATGTTCTCTTTACAATAAATTTTATTTGCATTTTGAAATCATCAGTTTCTACGGTTTCAAGGGTCATATTCAGATCTAAAAAAATATTAAAGTTTATCTGTATATATATGATTTGACATATGACATATAAAATGCGGCCGGCCGCGGTGGTCTCGCGGTTCTAGGCGCGCAGTCCGGAACCGGGCGACTGCTACGGTCGCAGGTTCGAATCCTGCCACGGGCATGGATGTGTGTGATGTCCTTAGGTTAGTTAGGTTTAAGTAGTTCTAAGTTCTAAGGGACTGATGACCACAGCAGTTGAGTCCCATAGTGCTCAGAGCCATTTGAACCATTTATAAAATGCGGAGCGATTATAATTGAAGCTCTAATTTTAAAAGGCTGTAAAAAAAGAACCACTGCTCAGAATGACGTCATATTTGAACGGAATATTATCGAAGTAGAGAAAAACGTCATGAAAAAATATGAACGACAATTTTACCATTATATGACGCTGTAAGCGGAAGCATACGCAAAATAAAGGAGACGGGATATACCGCTCTTCCTCAGTTGCGTCTGAGATGCTCAGCAAGACTGTCTCAAAGCAGGCTCGTGCGCTACTGGTAAAGAGCGGTGGCTGCGCCAGTAGCTCTGCACAAGTTCCGCTCAATCAGGGACATGATAAAAGGCGTAGCTCCGTATCTGTCAACGGCCTGGAGAAAATGGTTGCGATATTCGAAAAGACTGGGTGTTTCGAAGTGCAATATGGTACAGGCAGGAAAAAAATTTATCCAGCGTCAGTTGAAACGTGACCACAGCATTTCAGGAGTGCTCGAGCTGTGGTGTGCAAACGCACAGTGCACGCTAAATTGCCCGAGCTTTGGACATGCCAGTGAACAAGGCGCATAAACTTCTACGAAACATCCTACACTGCTACTCATACAAAATTAACCATGTTCAGCAGCTGCTTCATGCTGAGCTGCCAATAAAACAGACATTGTTCTAGAATGTCTTGCTCTCTTCGAACTGAGCAATGAATGGCTATGGAACACTTTGTGGATAGATGAAGCCTAGTACTACCTCCAAGGACACGTCAATAGACAGAAATGCAGAATATGCGCTACAGATTCTGAATGTGACACCTGAAACACTCAAATCTGTGGTGAAACATGCTGTTTCTTGATTTCAACTGGTGACAGGTAACGATGGATAGCATACTGAACATGCCTTGCGCCAGTCGCAAGACAATTAAAATCGATTTCGTTGGTGCTTTTTGTGCAGCAATTACTACCAGATTTGATTATTGCTTCGTATGTGGCTTTTAGCCTCAGGACGATAAAAAACCGATATCATTGTTTTTATGTGTATTTTGGCCTCAGGGAAATTAAAAGTCAGTTTCCCTTTCTGACGTGGTACGACGTTGCCGTGTTAGACGGACTTACCTAGCTAACAGTACCAAAACTATTGAATGCCAAACATGTGCACTGATGCACATGTCACTTCGTACTTTTTACACCTCTGGAAATGTTTGTTATTCGCACGCATGTATTGGCGTTTGTCGCGTCACAAAACGCTGCCCATTATAAGCATTCCCTGTTAAAACCTTGGAGAAATCGTCTCTCCACTGATGTGTGGCTTTTTTCTGTATGTCTTTTAGTTTGTGCGAAGCCGTTTCCTTAAACCCCAGATATACTAAACAAATGCACCTGTATTGGATGTCATTGTCTGTATGTCAGATAATAGTTAAAAGAACAAGAACAGTCTGTTCTTGTCTCTTTAGTGTGACCATAAAAGTGTTTCTGTAAAGAGTTAGAACGCGTTTTGGTATAGTACTCGTCCGTTCGTCCGTGACATAGCTGAGTTATTAAGGAGAGAGAGCCAAGTATAAGTAAGCAAAATGAGTCATGGAACAGCGCTCGTCTTTTGAGCCTACGAATCAGTATCACTAGAGTAATGAGCACAGTTTGGTATAACGCTTCTGTCTCACGAAGGAGTTAAGCCAGCGAGCCATAAAGTAAGGTCACAGTAAGACACTTATCTCACTAAGGTATAAAAGTTAAATAAATTTCTAACCTGTTTAAACACTACGCGTTTGAAATTCAGAATACTTTCTAGTCCAATAAAAACGCTTCTCGCTCAATTCACCTGTCCTATAAAACTGAGGAAGGCCTTTGCACCCTCTCACTTCTTTCAACTTTACGAAAGAGCCTGCGCACAAAAACCTTGTTGTTCAAGTACAGTCTGCAACTTACGCGAACCCGACAACACAATATCTTTTAAAATATAACATATATTATTAAATGTTTAGTAAATTTTTGACGAACATCGTTAAGGTACATCAGAGGACGCTTTCTCTTTCCTAACATCATGGGAACAACAGAGAACATTTGTATAGAATGCACCAAATGTCACTAAGGGGCTATAACAGTGAATAACGTTTTTATTTATCGTTAGCTTCCGTTGCCTTTTCACAGACTTTATAACATCTGTACGTACGTTGTGCCAAATATGACGTTAACGTACACTATGTGTTACCGCAGAGAGGAATTTAGAATTGTTTGACCGTATGTTAACCTAATGGACAGAGGGTATCGAACATGGATTACTGACTATGGCAGTTAATAGAAAACTGGAAGACTTTAATTTTGTGAGTAATGAAAGTAGCAAAGTTCACGTAAATGAAATAATAAACGGTCGCCAGCCCAATTAGGCATAATACCTTGAAACATTAAGTTTAAATAAAAATGTTCGTGGATTGCTGAAGAAACTTCCATTAATGCTCCTTTTAAACAGTGCAATGGATACACACAGCTAACGTACGAACTACGTAGTGGGTAGCAGCAAATAGCTTTTTACACAAACCAGTAAACATAGAGAACTAAATAATTATTCACTCATAGTGATAAAAGTTACTAATGCAATCATTAATTAATTCAGTACTAAGTCAACATTAAGATGTTACTAAAGACACACTGGACTGAAATTGGTCATCGAAAGTTTCATAAAAGTTCAAATTAAGTGCCTCTTTCATTACCTGTCAAGCAGGTGATTTAACTAGCATCATTTATACACTTTAGCACTGGAACTTTGCCACATTCAAAGTAGAAACAAATCACTGACTATTCAGAAACGGGATACTCGGTCCTTAGCACGTCTAGGATAGGACCCTGCATAGGTTTCATGATCAGGGCAATTTCAAAGCTCAAACACATACTTTTATCACTGAAATTATTATTGAAAAAACACACAGAAATATACTGGTCCATACTGAAATACGTATCTGATTGTCTGAATTTAGCTGAGCAGTGGCGCAATTGTGGTTCCAAGCACGTGGCGGCGGTCTGGTCTCACTTCTTGCAGTTTAAGGCTCTTTTCAGATTTCATTTTGGCGACGTATCAATCATTTCAGAGCCATTCCATAATACGAGAGCACCATATTTCAGCCGGAACCTCATCCGAGGCAATTTCGACATAAATCGGCTTCCCAATGCCTCACTTGGAACCTACGGTGTTGATTGTATAACTGCTAGCCACTGACTGCGTAATGTACTCTCTCTCTCTTGCCGCCCAGATTGACTGCCAAATCCACCTTTTCCCGCGTGCCAAGCCTCTTCCGAAGCAAGGGTTTCCCTACACCTTTTCCTTTACATAATACAACTTTGCGTGCCTCAGCGATACAGATTGCCGTACCGTAGGTGCAACCACAACGGAGCGGTATCTGTTGAGAGGCCAGGCAAACGTGTGGTTCCTGAAGAGGGGCAGCAGCCTTTTCTGTAGTTGCAGGGGCAACACTCTGGATGATTGACTGACCTGGCCCTGTAACACTAGCCAAAACGGCGTTGCTGTTTTGGTACTGCGAACGGCTGAAAGCAAGGCGAAACTACAGCCGTAATTTTTCCCGAGGGCATGCAGCTTTACTGTATGGTTAAATTATGATGGCCTCCTCTTGGGTAAAATATTCCGGGGGTAAAATAGTCCCCCATTCGGATCTCCGGGCGGGGACTACTCAAGAGGACATCGTTATTAGGAGAAAGAAAACTGGCATTCTAAGGATCGGAGCGTGGAATGTCAGATCCCTTAATCGGGTGGGTAGGTTAGAAAATTTAAAAAGGGAAATGGATAAGTTAAAGTTAGATATAGTGGGAATTAGTGAAGTTTGGTGGCAGGAGGAACAAGACTTTTGGTCAGGAGATTAAGGGGTTACAAATACAAAACCAAATAGGGATAATGCAGGAGTAGGTTTAATAATGAATAAAAAATTAGATGTGCGGGTAAGCTACTACAAACAGCATAGTGAACGCATTATTGTAGCCAAGATAGACACGAAGCCCACGCCTACTACAGTAGTACAAGTTTATATGCCAACTAGCTCTGCAGATGATGAATCAGTTGATGAAATGTATGTTGAGATAAAAGAAATTATTCAGATAGTGAAGGGAGATGAAAATTTAATAGTCATGGGTGACTGGAATTCGACAGTAGGAAAAGGAAGAGAAGGAAACGTAGTAGGTGAATATGGATTGCGGCTAAGAAATGAAAGAGGAAGTCGCCTGGTAGAATTTTGCACAGAGCATAACTTAATCATAGCTAACACTTGGTTCAAGAATCATGAAAGAAGGATGAATACATGGAAGAAACCTGGAGATACTAAAAGGTCTCAGATAGATTATATAATGGTAAGACAGAGATTTATGAACCAGATTTTAAATTGTAAGACATTTCCAGGGGCAGATGTGGACTCTGACCACAATCTATTGGTTACGAACTTTAGATTAAAACTGAATAAACTGCAAAAAGGTGGGAATTTAAGGAGATGGGACCTGGATAAACTGAAAGAACCAGAGGTTGTAGAGAGTTTCAGGGAGAGCATAAGGGAACAATTGACAGGAATGGGGGAAAGAAATACAGTAGAAGAAGAATGGGTAGCTTTGAGGAATGAAATAGTGAAGGAAGCAGAGGATCATGTAGGTAAAAAGACGAGGGCTAGTAGAAATCCTTGGGTAACAGAAGAGATACTGAATTTAATTAATGAAAGGAGAAAATACAAAAATGCAGTAAGTGAAGCAGTCAAAAAAGAATACAAACCCCTCAAAAAAGAGATCGACAGGAAGTGCAAAATGGCTAAGCAGGGATGGCTAGAGGACAAATGTAAGGATGTAGAGGCTTATCTTACAAGGGGTAAGATAGATACTGACCACAGGAAAATTAAAGAGACCTTTGGAGAAAAGAGAACCACTTGCATGAATTTCAAGAACTCAGATGGAAACCCAGTTCTAAGCAAAGAAGGGAAAGCAGAATGGTGGAAGGAGTATGTAGAGGATCTATACAGGGGCGATGTTCTTGAGGACAATATTATGGAAATGTAAGAGGAGGTAGATGAAGATGAAATGGGAGATATGATACTGCGTGAAGAGTTTGACAGAGCACTGAAAGACCTGAGTCGAAACAAGGCCCCGGGAGTAGACAACATTCCATTGGAACTACTGACGGCCTTGGGAGAGCCAGTCCTGACAAAACTCTACCATCTGGTGAGCAAGATATATGAGACAGGCGAAATTCCATACAAATACTTTCAGAAACGACTTCCTGACACTTAAATCAAATTCCATGTTAACAAATTTCTCTTCTTCAGAAACGCTTTCCTTGCTATTGCCAGTCTACATTTTATATCCTCTCTACATCGACCATCATCAGTTATTTTGCTCCCCAAGTAGCAAAACTCTTTTACTACTTTAAGTGTCTCATTTCCCAATCTAATTCCTTCATCATCACCCGACATCCCATTATCGTCGTTTTGCTTTTGTTGATGTTCATCTTATACCCTCATTTCAAGACACTGTCCATTCCGTTCAACTGCTCTTCCAAGTCCTTTGCTGTCTCTGACACAATTACAATGTCATCGGCGAACCTCAAAGTTTTTATTTCGTCTCCATGGATTTTAATACCAGCTCCGAACTTTTCTTTCGTTTCCTTTACTGCTTGCTCAATATACAGATTGAATAGCAGCGGGGAGAGGTTACAACCCTGTCTCACTCCCTTCCCAACCACTGCTTCCCTTTCATGTCCCTCGACGCTTATAACTGCCATCTGCTTTCCGTATAAATTGTAAATAGGCTTTCGCTCCCCGTATTTTACCCCTGCCACCTTCAGAATTTGAAAGAGAGTATTCCAGTCAACATTGTAAAAAGCTTTCTGTAAGTCTACAAATGCTAGAAACGTAGGTTTGCCTTTCCTTAAGCTTTCTTCTAAGATAAGTCGTAGGGTCAGTATTGCCTCGCGTGTTCCACCATTTCTACGGAATCCAAACTGATCTTCCCCGAGGTCCGCTTCTACCAGTTTCTCCATTCGTCTGTAAAGAATTCGTGTTAGTATTTTGCAGCTGTGACTTATTAAACTGATAGTTCGCTATTTTTCACATCTGTCAACACCTGCTTTCTTTGGGATTGGAATTATTATATTCTTCTTGAAGTCAGAGGGAATTTCGCCTGTCTTATATATCTTGCTCACCAGATGGTAGAGTTTTGTCAGGACTGGCTCTCCCAATGCTGTCAGTAGTTTTTATGGATTGTTGTCTACTCCCGGGGCCTTGTTTCGACTCAGGTCTTTCAGTGCTCTGTCAAACTCTTCACGCAGTATCATATCTCCCATTTCATCTTCATCTACTTCCTCTTACATTTCCATAATATTGTCCTCAAGAACATCGCCCCTGTATGGATCCTCTATATACTCCTTCCACCATTCTGCTTTCCCTTCTTTGCTTAGAACTGGGTTTCCATCTGAGTTCTTGTAATTCATGCAAGTGGTTCTCTTTCCTCCAAAGGTGTCTTTAATTTTCCTGTACTCAGTATCTATCTTACCCCTTGTAAGATAAGCCTCTACATCCTTACATTTGTCCTCTAGCCATCCCTGCTTAGCCATTTTGCACTTCCTGTCGATCTCTTTTTTGAGGGGTTTGTATTCCTTTTTGACTGCTTCACTTACTGCATTTTTGTATTTTCTCCTTTCATCAATTAAATTCAGTATCTCTTCGGTTACCCAAGGGTTTCTACTAGCCCTCGTCTTTTTACCTACATGATCCTCTGCTTCCTTCACTATTTTATTCCTCAAAGCTACCCATTCTTCTTCTACTGTATTTCTTTCCCCCATTCCTGTCAATTGTTCCCTTATGCTCTCCCTGAAACTCTGTACAACCTCTGGTTCTTTCAGTTTATCCAGGTCCCATCTCCTTAAATTCCCACCTTTTTGCAGTTTATTCAGTTTTAATCTACAGTTCGTAATCAATAGATTGTGGTCAGAGTACTTACGACTTACCTTAGAAGAAAGATTAAGGATACCTCACCCCTCATGGTAATGTACATGTGCGTCAGTGAAAAAGACCAATAAAAAGGTGTTAGCATGTGGACGTAATGTGCTGTTCCAGCCTCTTCTGTACCTAAGGTCCATCACCGTTCCCTTTGGATACGTATGTAATTCGGTGCTCTCCGATACACACGATCGAACAGCGGAGGAGTGGTACTCAAGCGTCAACTTTAGGTTACAATATCTCCGGATGTAATTAACATTTTACAATGCAACAAACGGCACTGATTACGTATTTGTTTATATGTTCAGATGTGCTAACAAAACTAACGGGGTTCCATTTAAAAAAACGTAGGTTTGTGTTAAAAAACATACTTCCGTGCATTTCTTTATGGTTTGTATTAACCAATTACACTAGCCCCTCTCGTACGGTCGGTCTGTGGAATCGATTCGTCAGTATTTGATGTGGTTTACGAAATATATCCAGCGGTAACGTTAGGTGACTCACCCTGTATATGCGGTGTTTGCCGTTTCACAATGGCGTGGGATCGCATTGCAGTTAATCGTAAATTATCAGCCATCCCTGTGTAGACACTCTGGCTTGGAGTACTCGCACCTGAAAGCTAAACTTCCCACAGAAGCTACATTATCTTTACGCACATACGTCCAGCATTCTCAGTACTCACTTCGTGGCTGTCTTGCATTGGGCAGGCACGTCACATCAGTACTTTGGTAGGCCTAAGTAGTAGAAAGTTTGTTATACTTTCTAGTTCCAGTGTCGCTAATCATGGTAAGGGGATAGACCACGATAGAAATTTTTCTTTGAGCCTAATTTTTTATTCACTTAAAATGTTCCTTCGGTAGTCTGTTTTTAAGATTCACTCATATAAAGTGAGCCATAAATGTTAACATACGTTAAAACCACGATTTACTGCATGAGGTTTTGGCCCACCCGAGCGCTCGAATGTAGCCGACTTAATACTATAACAGTTACCGAAGGAATAGGGCTCCTCTTGGTTTCGGATGGTACTACAGAGGACATTAGTATCAAGTAAAATTTCTCTTCATAACGCGATTCGTTTATGGTAAAGAGTGTGAAATCACGTGTTTGTCTCGCATCTGCTTAACTTGTTATTTAGTTTGTTTCTGATACGAAGTAAAACGTGAGTGCTGGAAAATGAGAAACAAAAGTATTTATTTGGGCAAGAAAGGTCCGAAAACTAACCCCCAACGTGCAGAAAATGCTTAAATAGGAAAGCGGAAGCCACGTTAATGTAATATTTTCGTCAAAGTGAGAACGTTTCGCCATCGGCGAAAAAATGCCAACTGTACGGTGCTGATGAAATGTTTATTCAGGTTCAGTATCAAGAACACAATTCGGAACTTTAAATACTTGTTTTTTTTTTTTTTTCAAAGCATTTTTCAAGTTGTCGGGTGCTATGTATAATTCAAGAAATATGCATGCAGTTTCGTTATACCTTTTTGTAATTTGTTAATTGGCGTTTCTTCTAGTGTATAACGTAGGAGTTTACATTTTACATTTTAATTTCGATTTTTGGTGCACGTTTTTATACTGACTACCTTCGTCGAAAAAGCGACTTTTATTTCAGAGTGCCGCCATTTTGTTGGAAACCAGTTCTGAAAATATCGATAAGTGCTGCAACGGACAATGTCATAAGTTTCTACGCAGCTTTTGAAATGTAGTTCTAGGTGGAAAACTGTGGCGTTTAGAGCTCCCACCAACAGCCCTCGCACCTCGCGAAGGCCTTTCGTCGACGTCGGCGTCGTGTAGCGTTCTCTGGGTTGAATTGTTTTTACTTGAACAGTATAAGTAATATAATCTAAAGGGTGTACAATAAAGATCTAAAGTCAGTTTTGTAATTTGTCTGTTATTTTATTGAAAGACATAATGAATGTCGTGGTCGTGCGGTAGCGTTCTCGCTTCCCACGCCCGGGTTCCCGGGTTCGATTCCCGGCGGGGTCAGGGATTTTCTCTGCCTCGTGATGACTGGGTGTTGTGTGATGTCCTTAGGTTAGTTAGGTTTAAGTAGTTCTGAGTTCTAGGGGCCTGATGACCATAGATGTTAAGTCCCATAGTGCTCAGAGCCATTTGAACCATAATGAATGTCGTGATTCTTCAATTTCTCCCTGGCCCAGGCGCGGAGCGTCCAGCATCCGTGCAGTTTCCGGTTGCTGGCGGCGTCTTCTTAGAACCTCTGCCTGTTCTCGACGTCATTTCGAGGTGGGATGTCTTCTTTCTCCTTTTAATCAGATTCAAAATGGGTTCCCGGGCCTTACTAAGGATGAACCGCTTCTCTTCTTTTAACCAGGACACCCAGAAAGAGAAGCACTCCATCCACTTCAACTTCCACGGTAAACTTGATGTTCTGGTTATGGAATTGAGAAGTATGAGGAAATCATTCAGCTTGTCTCTGCCATGTGGCCATATGACAAAGGTGTCCTCAACATAGCGGAAGAAACAGGTAGGTTTCCACTGCGCCGAATCGAGGGCTTCCTCTTGGATATCTTCGATATGTTCCATGAACAAGTTGGCGACGACTGGTGAAAGTGGACTTCCCATGGCTACTCCTTCCGTCTGCTCGTAGTATCCACGGTTGAAGAGAAAGTATGTCGACGTCGGGAGGTGCCTAAAAAGATTGGTCGTCTCTGTGTCAAAGTTCTGACCAATAAGTTGTAAGGATTACTGCAAAGGCACCCTCGTGAAGACAGAGACAACATCGAGACTCACAAGGATGTCCGAATCAAGACTTCTGAACTTGTTAAGACGCCCGACGAAATCCACTGAGTTGCAAATACGATGTGGACAGTTTCCAACGTAAGGGTTAAGCATATCCTTCAGGTACTTTGCAAGTGAGTACGTCGGAGCACCAATTTGCTGACAATCTGGCGTAAAGGCACTCCCTCTTTGTGTGCCTTCGGGAGTCCGTAAAGTCTCGGTGGAACACAGGCTCTCTGTCGTAGCTTCTTCACAACATCGTCTGGCAAGCCGGATTGCCTGAGAAGAGCCACGGTCTTCATCTCTGCTCTCTTGGTACGATCAGTGGTGGAGTGCTTCCCTTTCCGGATGTCTTGTTTAAAAGAGAAGACGGCGCATTGGACCATAGCGTGTACCGTAAGAAGACACACACCGACCTTTACTTACATGCAAACAGCTGTCACCATCCAGCGCAGAGTTCACTGGGTCACAGGGCCCCCACCCTGTCGGGAAATGAGAACCTTAACCAATAACTTGAACAACTGAGGCTACACAGAGAAGCAAATTCGGACAGCTCCACGTTCCACGTTCCACGTTCCACGCAATACGGAGAGGTTTATTATCGAAATTACGAGAGAGCACATTCCGGGAAGAGATGGGCAACATATTACTACCGCCCACATATATCTCGCGTAATGATCACAACGAAAAGATCCGAGAAATTAGAGCAAATACGGAGACTTACAAGCAGTCGTTCTTCCCACGCACAATTCGTGAATGGAACAGGGAAGGGGGGATCAGATAGTGGTACAATAAGTACCCTCCGCCACACACCGTAAGGTGGCTCGCGGAGTATAGATGTAGATGTAGATGTAGATGTAGATTGTACAACGGGAGGGGACAGAAGAGGGAACTCAGCAGGATGGGGAATAGCATTTATTCCGTTCTGCGGCGCTTTATCGGGAAAAATAGGTCGAATACCTCAAAAAGGTCATGTGAACACACTCTTCCCCCCACCAATTACGACACAGCCACTGCTTGGTAATGTCAAGAACGATCTACAACTACGGAAATCCGGAGTCTACCAGATTCCCTACGAATGTGCCTTTCGCCACACACCGTTGGGTGGCTTGCGGAGTATAAATGTAGATGTAGAATGTGGAATGACTTACATAAGTCAAATGGGGCATACTATCGAAGATCGTTGCCAAGAACATCAACGGCAACCAGACTGCAGTAGCCGAACAAGTCGGCGGTTGCTGAACATTGCCTCTCGGAATCAAACAGAATGAATTACGGCCAGAGCAAGATTCTGAAACAGACGTGCAAATACTGGGACTGTGTCATTAAGGAATCTATCGAGATTCAAGTACGGGAGTCGTCGATCAGTCGAAATAGCGGTTACACCCTTAATAAGGCCCGGGAACCCGGTTGGAATCTGATTAAATGAAGAAAGAAGACATCCTACCACGAAATGACGTCGAGAACAGGCAGCGGTATTAAGAACACGCCGCCAGCAAGTGGCCCTTGGCGTGGACCGCGCGCGGCCTCATTTCTTCTGGGCTGGGCATTGTGTAGCCCAAGTATATCTGAAACGTAGGGTTTACTCAAAAGGGCATTTCCTGCCACTGCAGTGGAGTGTATGTGGTGGTGGGCTTCTTGGTTGATGGTGTGAATCTCGGAGATGAGTCGGTGGTGGTGAAACTTCGATGTTGACCTGTCTATTCGATCAGAGCAACAGGCCGTCCGTACCAGTCGTGAATGTCATTCGGTCGTCCCAGCTGCTGGACGAGGGGGTTGTTGGAAGTGCTGGTGGTGTTATAAAACCGGCGCGCCGCTTGCTGAAAACGCTTCTTGACTAGGGTTTCTTCTGCAGCTTCGATGAAGAAGACGGCGAGGAAAGTCGTTTGGAACGTGGTAGACGCGTCTTTGAATCTTGTTTTGCAGTTGTTGGAGCTTCCGTATGTGCGAGTGGGCAACGTTGCCCCAGACTTCACACGCGTAATCCATGACTGGGAGGATGCAGGTGCGGTAGAGGCGCATACCTGTGTCGATTGGGAGCGAGGAGGTTGCGTTAAGCATGGTGTATAATGCCCCGGCCCTCTGAGACGTCTTCTGGTGGACGGCGACGATGTGAGCCTTCCAGGTTAGGTGGCGGTCGAGGAGGACTCCAAGGTAGGTGGCCGTAGTTGTCCAGGTGATGGGCTGGTTACAAAGAACCAGTGGTTGCGTATCACGTGGGCGACGGCGGCTAAGTATCATCCCCTACGTCTTGGTGGCGTTGAAGCCAATCCTCCAGTCGGCAGCCCAATGCTCGAGGTCTTGCAGAGCGGATTGTAAGTGTCGGAGGACGGCATCAATGTTCCAATGTCGCGAGAAGAGTGCCGTGCCATTCGCGTAGATGGCGCGACTGACTCTCGGGGAAACTGGCAGGTGTAGACGTTGTACAGTATCGGGCCGAGAACACTCCCTTGTGCTACTCCAGCGAGGACGTGGCGGACAGAGGACGTCGTGGTACCGACCCAGACGACAAAAGTACGCCCTTCGAGGTAGAAGGCAAGGAGGCGTAAGAAGCACGATGGGATGCCAAGATGCAACAGCTTGAAAAGAAGGCTGTGGTGCCAGACGGTGTCAAAGGCTTTAGACACATCGAGCAGGACAAGGCCGCAAAACTACCGAATGTTGAAGGCCAGGGTTGCCTCCTCGACGACGTGGAGTAACTGCTGAGTAGTAGAGTGATGCTGCCGGAATCCGAACTGCTCCTGTGGAATGATGTTGTCCTGGTGAAGCAGTCGGCCGAATCTGGAGAGTAGCGTTCGATCAAACACTTTACTCAACGTCGGAAGGATGATGATGGGGCGATAATTCGCCGGTAAGGTCCTGTTTTTGCCCGGCTTCGGGACCGCTACAACGACAGCCCTCTTCCAAGCATTATGAAACCGCATTTGCTCAAAGATGGCGTTGAAGAGACCCACTATATACAAAGTGGCTAGCCTGGGCAGCATGTGGAAGACTCTGCCATCAACGTTGTCATGTCGTGGGGCCTTCTTCTGGGGCAACCGTCTGATGTATTCAGGGACCTCCTGTTCAGACGTCGGCACAATGGTGACGTCCGCACGGTCTCCGTCGAGGAAGGCAGCAAGTCGGGTCTCGACAGTTCGGACGTTCTCCAGGTTGACTGGTTCCTCAAGCGGTCGGAACTTTGCCTCGAATGTCGTTGCTTTAGCTGCAAGTGTGAAGACAGATCCGTCCGTGGTAGTGAGTGGCGGCTGTTGTGGGCGATTCCGAGTGAGTGTACGGACAATCTCCCACATGTCAGCCCCAGGATCAACTGAAGCAAACTTCTCCTCTCATTGGTGTATTCGATGGGCGGCAAGTGCAGCCTTGATGGTGAGGCGAAGATGGTTGATTCGACGCTTCAGCTGAGGCTGGCGTGTTTCATGCCAAACTCTGGGGACCGCGAACGGAGCGGTTTCTGGACGCTCCGCGCCAGGGCGCGGACCGCGTTCAGGAGGGGAGCAGATAAAAGCCTGGCGCCGGCCCCTCGGCGGTCAGTTCATCAGCGCATCTCATGATGGCAACGTGGTCGCTTGACGAGATATTGTACCCATTGGACAGTAACACCCGCCTGTTCTTCCGTGAACTCTTTCGTCATCATAAATATCGGTTCCAAAATTGAGCATCAGCATGGTCTATTCTCTTATAGGCAGCCACCAATTCTTTTACAGCTCTTCACACTTGACAAGACATACCTCATTTTTAGTGTCCATATTTGACGGTATTAAATTGAAAAAATGTGTCTTCTGCTGCTTTAATATAACTGTAGCACAGTGGAAGAGGCCCTGGATCACACACGGTTTGAGGTAACGGGCGAGTTGTGACGCCCAGAAAAAAATTCTAAGTTGAGAGTCGGCGGCTACCGCTGGGGCCGCTCGGCAAGCCGTGGATCGTTAGCAACCGCGTGATGCCGCACAACGGCCGGACCACGTGGTCATCGGCCACGTGGCTGGGAATTCCATGCTGACCCTGTGTCCAAGAAGGAGATATGCAGGGAGTGCCAAAGATGGCATACTTTGTGAAACCTCAATGGCAGACATTTCGCAGTTCGTATAGAAATTAATAGTAGCCAGAGGAATCACGATACCTTAAAAAGAAACATGTACATTATGTAATATTTCTGGCTTATTCAGCCATCATATTAGGCCCCAGGAAGCTATTCCCAGGACAGTGGAGATGCAAGAAGCATAGAGATGAAGCAATGTGGGATGAGGTACCGGTGACAGATGTTAGATTCGGTACCATTCCCGTGAGAAAGACCGCCTGCACGATGCTGCTGCTCTGTGATTGGCTGCTGTGTTCGGTGGTAGGGCGCCAAAACGTTAAACTTTATTGCTATTATTAATTAAACCTGTCATCCAAATTACTTCATTTTTTTAAGTAAACATCTCTCAGCAGCCAGCTATCAATCAGTCATTTGAAAATTATTAAAATCAAAGTATTACTAAAACAAAAGACTGACGATATTACTGCCGATGCACTTCGGTGGCGTTCGGGTCACGCCTTGCTGGCTTGGCGCGCGAAGTGTCTCGGGCAGTCCGGCTCTCCAGTTCTGACCGTTCCAGTAGACAGACATGTTGTCTGTTATAGCAATATTTGTTTCGTGCAATTTTATTTACTACAGTTCCGACCGTCGCTGGGTACAGACATGTTGTCTGTAATAGTAGTATTTGATTCGTGTAATTTTATTCTCCAGTTCTGACGTTTCCAGTAGACAGACATGTTGTCTGTGGCAGGATGTATTTCATGTTATTTTGGCCAGATATAATGACTGTGGGAAGATATGTTCAATACGTTGTGATCAAAAATAGTTTCTCGTGTTGCATGGGGGCTTAATAAAAATATTAATGCAAATAATTTTAATTTTTTTTTTTTTGCTTTAGTAGCTGTCTGTCCGATTACGAAGTCTCGTAACGGTTGGCCCTGACTGTTATTGTTACGCAATCTGACTGCTTAGAACAATAACAAAGAATGAAATGGAAATTTTCATTAACACAGTTAATTAATTAAGCCCCCAGCAACTATAAAACCAACGCAACAACAAGCACAAGAGTAACTGTTCTGTGTGTGGGAGTGTGACTCAACGTACGCATCTGGCACGGTTCTTCTTCAACAACACAACAATTTTTAAATAACATTATACTGAATTAATTAAAGAAAATACAAATACCATAATTACTCAGGAGAACCACAATTACACTCTAATCCAAGAACCCAAGCCAGATGCTTTGTTGACTGAACCTGTAATGACACATTATTTAAAACATGGAAATAATGAAAAATAAATCAAGTTTCGTTACCTTCATATATTGACCAAAATCACTCTCATAATTACAATATATCTCCACACCGCCTCGCTATTACCACATCTGAACAAGAGCCTTTCAGTATCACATCTCAGCAAGCACTCCCTACTAGCACATCTGAACACCAACTGACTACTACGAGCTCTCCCCAAGCAGTGACCTCTAGCAGATCTCAATAATGACAGCCCGTGGAGGCGGCGGAACAATGCTCTCTAGCGATCTCTGGCGCTGTGGCTCAGTGTAGCCACCTTTCATATGCCCTTCCTCCACGGCTAGAATTTGATGGTATTTTTGCCAGCATTGGTGGTGAAAATACCACCAAATTCGTCAAAAAAATACAGACAAAAATAAAAGATAATATTAATACGTAAATATCATATAACTAGATAAAATTTTGGCTTTGCACTGACCTTTCAATAACCTATTATATAGAATACAGTAAGCAATACAAATTCTTTCATACATGTGACTTTACATAACAGTTTATACAAGTATTATGTGGTTAAACAGTTCAATCAATAGCGTCAGCAATGACGAATATGTGCAGGTAAGAGTCTCATAACTTTCCACAAACAGTAATACACAATAAATCAGTTTATACAAATATTCACATAAACGCTTTCCATAGCCCAAGAATAAGCAGTTGACAGTTCCAGCAGTAGCACCCAGCAATGGTCAACAGGTGCAAATACCACAAGTAACATTTTTTCAATAGAAACAGTCCATCAGTGGCACCCAGTACTGTTGAATAGGTGCAGACACCAACAAGTAACACCATTTCAGTAGAAGCAGTCCATTAGTGGCACCAGCAATGTTGATCAGGTGCACACAGCGACAGGTGACTTCATTTCAGTAGAAGCAGTTCAATAAAATACACTGTCACTGATCACACTGTTCATCAGAGTTTATAAGCAGAAATTAAACATGTCCTAGTGGCACCAATATTGTAGAAAAGGTACAAGTAACAGTCCATAATTTTTTTTTACAATCACTGATCACACAGTTCATCAGCAGAAATTAAACATGTCCTTGTGGCACCAATCATGTAGAAAAAGTGCAAGTAACAGTCCATACTATTCACCATAACTACTGAGACAGTTCAGTCATGAACAATAGTTTGAATGCACATACAATTTCTTTAACAAAATATAATCAATGCTCTTACACTAAACATACAAATCATAATAAACACACAAATGATATCAGTTAATTGTCACATTAACTATTACAGTACACAATAACAGTTAACCTATAATATTTATGGGTGTCAGTGCAAGCCACTACCAACAAATAAAATAATATTTAGGAGATAGGTGGGTAGGATTAGGAAAGGAAAACACACAAAACACATCCACTCATCTTTCATCCTCATTAAGTGCTACTGTGTAATTGAATAGTGTTAACTGTGTAAATGTAACTCTGTCCAAGATTTGATGTTCATCATGTGTACCAAGTAGTAGTGGCAGCAATGTATAACAGTCAATAATAGTTAGTCAACGTCATAGTCATCATGTCAAGACCAATGTTTGCCAAGCCAGATCAAATTGTACTGTTGCTGAACAACTGTCAGTGAGCCAAGATATGCAAATACTTCCTCTCTTCAAAAAAAGTATATACTGCTTAGTGATTTAACAAAGTGTGTGTAGGCAATCTTCTTTCTACTTGAGTGTTCTAGTCTGCCATCTTCATCCTCCTTGTTCCATATGGACCAACAAAAAAAAAAAATATGCTCCTCACTTACTTTACCTCTTATCCACCAAACTCCAATAATCATCACTTAATCTTAATACTTCAATAATACGTCGATACATATAAACCTCAGCACCAATATCATTTCACTTCCATAACAACTCTTTCCTCTAGTCAGTCTCCTCGAACAAGTACAGATAAAATCCTAGTGCAACTTCAATTCAGCATCCCATACAATCCGAAGACACATTGTCCACACACAACCTCTGTGTATTCCATCTGACCCAAATTTTCTACTCATTATAAATTATAAGATACATTTTGGTTCCTTGTCCATCATTAAATAAAAGAAATGCATACATGACCTCTAACAGACTTAGTTCGAATAACTCTCAGTAATTAAGTACGATTACGGAGTGTGAATAATCATAATATTTCACAGTGTGTACACCACTTCAAGAATCATGGCAGAAGCAATCATGTGGAGTATTCCTTGTGTCAAGTGTCACTTCCTATTTCAATTGCTCACGAAAAATGCAGTGTAATACTGTCAATGGTCTAAACCTAGTTTTGGTCTGTCATGTCGTTAGCTTCCTTCCTATTAGCATAAATTTATACAGCTTCCATAAAACCTCAGCTCATGTGACTTCTATGACTTTCTTTTACTAATGTCGTTCGTCGAATTATAGCAGTTCATTTTCTTATCTTAAAAATATAAGGCACTGAGCGTAAGCAAAACATGCAATAGCGAGTAAATATACCAGTAGAGAACAGAATGTCAACAAGTGGATGCAGCACAATCCCTACAACGAGGCTCTGCCAAGTGAACAATCTATAATTAATACCACAGTGTAACCTAAACTCTATGTTCGTACACAGTATATCAGCATTTCTATATACTAAATTGAAGAGTAGTTATGACAACAAAACAGAAACTTGTAAATATGCAATCCATACGCACAGCAGCAAACATGCCTTACACAATAAACAGATCATTAGCATCACATCGACATAAGCAAATAAATGTTCATATGTAATCTTAATAAGTAAACATGAAGGCGCAAGCAGATAAATCACAAAGTATAACTTACATATCTAACCACATCAGCACAATTAATCAGGTGACAATTATAATTTAAATAAATAAGCACAGCAGGCACATAATAAAAAAATATGACATCAGTGAAAAAGCATAGCAGCCAAGCGATGCATAATATATACAAATAACAACCCTGTTCATTAGTCAATCATTGTCAAAATCAGTTAACATGCGTAAGCACGTCGCTTCACTAGTAAATTCATAGAACATGAAATTAGCACAAAGTATGAATCACGTAATCGCAAGCAGCAAATTACGTTTAAAGTACGTACCTAAGTGGAATTCTGTTACCTGAAAAATAAGCTCAATTAACCGTTACCTTTTTTTTTATTTATTACTTTCTTCTTCGAAATGACATTCTTCCTGAAAATTTTCTCCAAAGCAAGTCGTCTTAACGTCGGACACGCACCGAATTTACCTGAAGGTCTTAAATACTTTATACAACCGTATCCTGAAAAATACTGAACGTTAATAACATAATTTATGAAGTCCTTATAGCTTTATACAGAATTTAGTCGGAGAAATTATACTGTGTATTTGTTTACGTCTGTCAGTGCATTCGCACTGAGCGCTCGATCAGCTGTAGGCGCGTGACGTAGGAAGTGATTGTTTGCGGTCAACGACTGCCTTGTGCGGCGCGCAGACTGACTGTTGCTTTGAGTATGTGCCGCCGCCAAAACACAGCGCGGTACTCTTGCATTCTCCGCATGTTTACGTAGCTGTTAGTTTCTCTAAAGTATGTCATTCTACAAAAATTTTTACGTTCGATATATGATGTATTCCCTTAGAGCGCCGAGATTTAAGAGTTTCTACTTCAACAGTGTTATCATGAATAATTTTGCGAACTCTATACGGACCGTTATAAACCAGAAAAAATTTGCGACATAAGCCTTTTCCTTTATGTGATAAACGGTGGGACTTAATTAACACCTTCTGGCCAACTGACAAGATTTTTAAACGACCAGAACGCTTAGCTGATTTCTCTCTTCTAGCAGCCGCAGATGCAATATTTTGTAGAGCCAGGTTGACAACTTCAGAATGCCGCAGTTTCCGTGAAGGCGGAAAAGGAACGATTTCAGAAATGCGATTTGTTGGTACTTTATTTTTTAATATCAGTATAGGCGGTAAAGAAGTTGAATCATTAGGAAGTTCATTCAGAATGTTTTGAAAAAGATGAAGATACTGATCCCAAGTTCTGTGATTCTGATGACAATAAAGACGGCACAATTTATTGATTTCCTTCATCCATCTCTCTGAAGCATTAGATTGAGGGTGAAAAAGTGAAATGAAAATTGGTTTAATCTTCCGACGCCGTAGAGTACGAAGCCAAATTTTAGAGCGAAACTGTGATCCATTATCTGATATAACATTATCAACATGACCAACTTCTTTAAGAAAATGTTTGATGAAAGCGTTAGATACTGAACGAGCTGTTGCTTTGCGTAACGGTGTAGAACACACATATTTTGATGTCAGTTCCACTGCTACGAAAATGTACGCAAAACCATTAGTAGAACGAACCACTGGACCGAACAAATCGACTGCAGCCATCTCCTTTAATTTCGCTGGAATGATAGGAAACAACGGTGCTCTGTGAGAAACTGTTGGCGGCTTAGCCTTTTGACATAATTTGCATTTGGCAAGAACAGATCGAATACGTTTTTCCATATTACTGAAATAGCAATTTTCTCGTAATTTATGAAAGCATTTTCTGGGACCAAAGTGCGCATAACTGAAATGTGTGTACCAAATCAATTTATTGACCCACTCATCAGGAATACAAACTAACCAAACAGAGTTGTCGACCGATTTTCGTTTGAAAAGAATATCATTGCGAACTAAATAATACTGTCTGATCGCTACGCTTTCCTTTCTCCTCCACTTCTCCTTAATGTCCTTCCAGATTGGATCCTTATTTTGCTCCTTAGCGATGTCCTGGAGCGAAGACGAAATAAAGTTCTCAAACGCAACACCTTGAATGTACATCAAACAATAATGGTTTTCTTTGCCGTCCTCTTCGGCACTTTGTTTCAAACCCATAGGTGCACGTGATAAAGCATCAGCAACAATATTTGAAGATCCCTGTATGTAAACAATACTAAAATCAAATTCCTGTAGGTACAACGCCCATCGTGACAATCTGCCATGAGTTAATTTTGTCGACATAAGAAATTCCAGAGCTCGATGATCGGTGTAAACCTTAGTATGTCTGCCAAACAAAAATGTGCGAAATTTTGTGAAGGCCCATACAACAGCCAAAGCTTCAAGTACCGTAATCGAATAATTCTTCTCTGATTTAGAGAGAACACGGCTTCCAAAGGCAACAGTTTTCTGTACTACAACGCCGTTTTCTTCTATCTCTTGAAATAAATGTGCACCTAGGCCTTTGTATGATGAGTCCGTCGCCAAACAAAAATCTTTAGATAAATCCGGATGTGAAAGAAGTGGGGCAGCAACTAAAGCATCACGAAGTTGTTCAAATTCTGACTGAGCTTCCTCATCCCAACACCAATTAGAATTTTTTCCAGATAATTCACATAAACGAGGTGTGGCCAAATTGTCCAATCTAACAAAGCGTCTAAGAAAATTACAGACACCAAGGAAACTACGAACATCACGTTTTGTGGTAGGAACAGCATAATTATGAATAGCGTCTAGTTTCTCTGGATCAGGGAGAATACCTTCTGTAGAAATAATGCGACCGAGAAATTTCACCTGAGAACGACCAAATTCAGATTTTTCCAAGTTCACTGTCATGCCAACTCGTGCAAAAATACGTAATAATGAATCCAAAATTTTGTTATGCTCACTCCAAGAACGTTTAGCAATAAGAATGTCGTCAACATAAGAAGTAATATTGTCACGAAGATAAACAGGTAAAATTTCATTTAAGCTACGAATGAATGCTGCTGAAGATACAGTAAGTCCAAACGGTAATTTCCGAAACTGGTAACAGTTACCAAAGGCTAAAAAAGCAGTATATTTTCTACAATCAGGGTGGAGTTCTATTTGCCAAAAACTTGCGCGCATATCAATCGTGGATAAAACTTTAATTCCATGGAAATGTTGAAGAAGTTCATCTAAATTTTGTGGACGGTCAGTTTCAGGAATAATAATATTATTTATCTGTCTGGAATCCAGAACCAAACGAATTGACCCATCCTTTTTAAGAACAACGTGTAATGGGCTGGTATAAGGACTGACTGCTGGCTCAACAATGCCCTGATCTAACATGTATTGAAGTTCATTCTTAACCTTGTCTCTGTAAGCCAAAGGAATAGCGTACGTTTTTCCGCGAAATGGTGTGTGTTCTTTTACTTTAAATAAATATTGTAAGCCTTGTATAGTTCCTGTGTGATGACTAAACACTGTAGCATGTGAAGTCAAAATATGGTGCAGCTCTTCTCTTGCAACGTCATCTGGCACTTCAGCTTTCTTAACCTTTTCATTAATTAATTCTTCGCTATTAATTACATCATCCATCGCGTCCCTGTATCTATTGTCATTGTCATGAATAAACACACTGTCGTCATAATGCTCAACAAAAGCATCAGAAGTAAGAAACCTTAAACATTTTGTATCTGATTCAGATCTTGCTAAACACTCGAAAAATTTCAAACATTTCAGCATTCCGGCAACAGTCAAATTCACACTTCCTTCTTTAAAGTTCAAAATTGCCTTATGTGCGTTAAGAAACTCCATACCTAAAATAATCTGTGTACTGAGTAATGGAACAATAATAAAATTAGCAGAAAATTCGTATCCTTGACAAATGAAATTTAGGTTGGTCTGTTGTTTAACTTCCACACCTTTTCCAGAAATCGCTCCTCGAATTGTAGTTTTAGAAATAGGTAACACGGGACAGCCAATAGTTCTTTCACATATACGAAAAACTGATTCACTAATGACGTTCAATGGGCTCCCAGAATCTAAAACTGCAGTGAACTTATTCTTACCCACACATACTTCAATAACAGGATGTAAAAATGCGTCTACATTAGTTTCCTTTTCGTCTAACAAAATGTCTCTCATGTCTTCCAGTCGTACGTAGTGTAAAGTCGAAGTGTCATTACTTTCTGAACCGTCTATATTGCTGCCAGAAGCCGAAGCTGCTAGTCATTGTCGATTGTTTGCGTCACGTCTTTGATTATTCGCGTCATTTCGCGGATCAATTTCTACTAATTGCACTTGTCTCTCTGAAGTTCTGTCACGTGGAGGATGCCAATTAGGTCCTTCCTGTCTGTTAGATGCAAATTCTTGGTTGTGTCTGTTATTAAAATTTCTGTTTTCCTGTCTGTCTGCATAACTACTTCTTGTGTAATTTCGACTGTCACTTCTGAAATTATTGTTGTATCTACTACCCTGGTTATTTCTGTAGTAAGAATTTCTGTTACTGTATGAATAATTTCTATCTTGATGATACCGATTACTGTTTCCGTATGGTTGATCATTCCGGTAGGAATTACCGTTATTATAATTGTCTGTGTAATTTCTGTTAGAACGTCTGTTATTGTCATAAGGCTGGTATCTATTGTCCTGTCTGTTACGTCTGTCATTCTCAAAGTTACCCAAATAACGTCCGTTCCGATCACTATCCCTTTTCTCTGAAAATGTATTGTAATTACTGCTACTGAAAAAATTACAAGAAGTCCCGTCGTCGTTGTCATACTCAAGTTCTTGTAGCAAAGTCTTAAAAGTCTCAATGTCGTCTTTACATCTTCCGGCTAAAGCAATTTGTCTTATGGATTGTGGCAGCTTAGTTAAACAAATGCGAATTAATTCAGTCGGACTGTAAGGGTTGGAAAGGAACTGATTCTTTCGAATCATGTCTTCAAAATATTCTGCTGGCGTGCGGAATTCAGACTGTTTGAAATTACGCTGCATAATAAGACTGTGTTTGACTCTGTCTTGCGTGTTTTCGGACCAATATGCCGATAGAAATGCATGATAAAAATCATTCAGATTATTACAATCTCTAATGAGTGCACGCATCCGCGTCGCCGGTTCGTTTTCTAAATATCCACACATAAATTCCAGTTTGTGACTTAGTGGCCAATTTGGTGGGAGTGCATACATAAGTTGATCTAACCATGCACATGGATGTATGTCATTTTTAGAATTGCGGAAGATCTTAAATTTCCGAACAGTCAAAAAGTGTTTATAGTCAAAGTTTTCGCCTCGTGGCGACAAAGACCTACCGCGTCTGTCCCAGTTTGAATGTCGATTATTGTCAAGTTCGCGCGCCTGGCGCTCTCTTGTTGTGTCCCGTAAATGAAATAAATTACTTTCTTCAAACCCCTCTGCTATCTGTGATTCTAAATTTCTTCTGCTGTCTTTTCCTACGATTTCGCCTTCAATTTGTTTGACTTGCTTTCGTAATGCCTCAACTTCCCTTTTAACGCGTTCATTAAATTTTCCCTGATTTTCAACATGCTTATTTATGTTCTGGTACTCTTCGGTTTCTGCAAATGGTAATGGAGCTGTATCATCTGAATCTCTTTCCCCATTTAAACTAAGACTTGTCAATTTATCTGAAATCTCCTCAACTCTTTCCGATAAATCACCTATTTGTTCTTTCTGTCTATTTACGTCTTCCGTAAGTGTCGCGACTCGGGTTTCAGTATTAACACATTTGGTAGTTAACTGTTCATATTGTTGTGTTAGTTTATTTATTCTGTCATTTGGTACGGATTCCTCGATTCTCTCAAATATTTCTTCCTTATCGTGTGCACGTTGTAAATTTAACTCTGAAAATTTCTGTACTATCACGCGATCTCTCTCCTCCTGTTCTCTATCCTGTTCCCTTTGTCTGATCTCTACTGCAATTAATCTATTATTGTGAGCATTCAAAATCGGTTGTACTTCTTCTCTGATTTCTTTCTTTAATTCATCTTTCATATTTTTGAAACATGTCCCTATTCGTGAATCTAACCGTGTTTCCATTGTTTCCATCTCTGTTTTAATTGTGCCTATTTGTGATCCCAACTGTGATCCCAGTGAGTCTAACCGTGTTTCCATTGTTCCCCTATCTGTTTTTAATTCAGATCGTAACTGTGATCCCAGTGAGTCTAACCGTGTTTCCATTGTTCCCATCTGTGTTTTAATTGTTCCTATTTGTGATCCCAAATTTAATATTGCACCCATCAACTGCTCCATATTAGCTTGTTCGCAATTCCTTTCGCCCCTAACATTTCCCGCAAAACCAGTTTCATTCGTCATAGCTGTAAAGCTATCTGTGTTTGATGCTATTCCAGAATTTTCTATCGTTAATCTCGTATTCTGTGAATTTTCTGATTGAGAAAAATTTTGAAATGGTTCCGGACTACTTTCCCGACTTATTAAATTGATTTCCACTTCATTATTCAACATACTGTTCTCCTGTGTTGGCGAGTTCGCCATGTCAACAATTTCGTCATTCTCACTATTCATCATTTTTGCCTTTTTCATTGATCGCGTAATCATTTACAAAATATACAAAACTCGTCACTATATGAAAATTACACACAATGACTCTTTATCTCCAACAATACCCTTCACACGAAATGCTTCCCTCAAACACGATTAACGAACAATTGAAATAATTGCATTAAATTGTCAAACGCGTATACAAGGCAATAAAAATTAAATTTTGAAAAATACCATTAGAAGAATGCTAATTACCAAATCTACACATGCAATATAGACTACAATTACTAACTACAAATTACTACAACAATCCTACTGTCTACTATTTCTACAATCAGAAGAATTCCAAGGGACGATCCGAAGCAGTGGACGCCACGTGCATGGGGGCTTAATAAAAATATTAATGCAAATAATTTTAATTTTTTTTTTTTTTTTGCTTTAGTAGCTGTCTGTCCGATTACGAAGTCTCGTAACGGTTGGCCCTGACTGTTATTGTTACGCAATCTGACTGCTTAGAACAATAACAAAGAATGAAATGGAAATTTTCATTAACACAGTTAATTAATTAAGCCCCCAGCAACTATAAAACCAACGCAACAACAAGCACAAGAGTAACTGTTCTGTGTGTGGGAGTGTGACTCAACGTACGCATCTGGCACGGTTCTTCTTCAACAACACAACAATTTTTAAATAACATTATACTGAATTAATTAAAGAAAATACAAATACCATAATTACTCAAGAGAACCACAATTACACTCTAATCCAAGAACCCAAGCCAGATGCTTTGTTGACTGAACCTGTAATGACACATTATTTAAAACATGGAAATAATGAAAAATAAATCAAGTTTCGTTACCTTCATATATTGACCAAAATCACTCTCATAATTACAATATATCTCCACACCGCCTCGCTATTACCACATCTGAACAAGAACCTTTCAGTATCACATCTCAGCAAGCACTCCCTACTAGCACATCTGAACACCAACTGACTACTACGAGCTCTCCCCAAGCAGTGACCTCTAGCACATCTCAATAATGACAGCCCGTGGAGGCGGCGGAACAATGCTCTCTAGCGATCTCTGGCGCTGTGGCTCAGTGTAGCCACCTTTCAGTGTCTATATCAATAAAAACGCGAGTGGCATCCCGAATGAGTTATAGTTTATTCGTAGCAGCAGTTCCTTGCCAAGTTAATTTCAGCCTCAAGAAAAAGAATCCACGACCTGCGTGCTGTTTTCTGCGCTGGGGACATCATCATGAAGACAGCAGGTTAGTGAAGTGTACAAGAACTTATGTATTCCACACAGGGCAGTGGAAACAACTAGGCACCTCAAGTATACTGCATGCACAGTACAAATGTGCTCAGTGACACGTCATCAGCAGTAATGCAGAGGAGGTAAAGAAGGATGAAAGTATTAACACTATCTCACTTTTATTCCGTTTTTCTTGCCGTACATGGCATCCCTGGCGGGAAAATCTTCGATGGTTGAGTGCTTTATATGAGGCTTGATTATTAGCGAGGACTGTGAACTGTGAAAAATTCTTCGAAAAATTCGTAACACCTAAAGCGACTGTTCTGCTACTACATGACAATAGAAATGTGTAGGACCTGTTTCAAATTACTTTTGAACTGTGTTTGAACTCTTTTTAACTTTAGTCGAACTTTGATTTTTGATGCCACAGACAAGTTGTTTTATTCACGAGAACATAACGTCCGTGTATGGTAGATGCTGAAATTGTTAAAGTGCAAGTGACAGAAAATCAAATACGTGTGCGCGGTCCCTGGGATTACGTTCAATTTTCATCGAGATTTCAACGTGCTACGAGGCGACGCAGTGCAGCGCGGGGAGGCAGAGCCAGCGGCCGCAGCCAGCAGCGGGCGAGAGCAGTAGCAGCCGCTGAACAGGGTGTACGACACTTCAGCTTCAGCAGCCAGAGCACAGAAGGAGCTTCTCGACGGCAGCACGCAGAACAGCATCGAAGAGTAAGTATTATTCTGGCACAAACAGCTAATTTCTGTAACGGACAGTAGACTATTATTGTAACTTCAAAGTCTAAAATTAATCCCTTTAAACATATTTGGCTAAAATTTGTAAAGTATATTAAGTGTAAAATGTCTGACAAAATTGAAAAAAGATATCCTCTTAGAAGTAGGAAAAGGGATCAAGTAGATATTGATGGCAATGATCCTTCAGATCAGCCACAAAACTTGCAAATAGATAACATTGTTGATGATCTATCAGATAATTTGCAAAGTTTAGATAATGAAACTGGAAATGTTTCGGAAAATGCTGATTCTGTGTTAAATGTTCGTGCTGAAAATGTAGACACTGTCGCTCCTGACCACACCGACGTGGATGATGACGTCAGACACACTGAATCTGACGTCAACATTGCAAATGAGCCAACAGTGGAGTCACACAGATTAAGTCATGGCACTGCTTCAGCTGAAACATTGCCAACAGTAGATAATGGGGAGATAGAAATCAGCAAGGACCAAAATACGTTATCTATGTTATTATTACTTTTAAAAGAAACTAACGAAAAAATAGATAAAATAGATAAAGGGTAAAGTGACACTAAAGAAGAGATAAAAGCCGAGTTAAGAGAAACAAAAGGTGAAGCTAGGAAAGCATATGCAATAATGACTCAAATCGATAGCACTTTTAAGGCTTTAGAACAAAAGGTATCAAAACTTGAAGCTAAAACTGAGGCTTGTTCCAGTAAAACAGATCGAGAAACAAAAGAATGGGGTAAGAAATTAGAATTATGTAAGCTTGAGATAAATCAGAAGTTTGATTGTAAAATTAAAAAGCTGAATGACGATATGGGGGCTCAGGATTGTGTAATATCAACAATAAGTAGTATTGTTAGCCAAGTAATAAACGAGCAATGCAACGCTGCTAAATAATGTAATGATAAACATGAACAACAGTTAAGTGAGTTAGAAAACATCAAAGATGAGCAGCAGGGACTTATTCGTAAGGTTTCACAAATAGGTGCTCATTGTAAAGGTACCACAGATGCGATTCAAGATAAATTGAAGGAATTTGAGCAAGCAGTTAAGCAATTTCCTGACAAAAGTAAGGACAGAGTGTGTGTACATGCTAGTGATGTAACAAATCCCACTATTGTTTACCATCCTGTCTCTAGTAGAGGTAACATACATCCAGTTGATTTCATTAAACAGTTCGAGGGTACACTTCCTGAAAAATCTAACAGAACAACAAAAAATAAAAGCTGTGGCAAGTAGATTTCAGGGAGGCGTAATATCATGGGGAACCGGGGTCAGTAACACATGTACCACATACAAGGAATTTGTACAAGCATTTACTGTTTTCTAGAAAGCACGGAGACATTTGGCTACTGGCTTACTACTGTTCTGTTCCTTTGATATATGTTTACTTAATTTGTTTGTGTATCTAGTAATGTGTGTTAGAGCTTGTTTATGGTCCAGCCGTAGGAATATTTATTTAATTTCAAGTTATTTAAATGTAAATCCAGTATCTCGAATGTGAGTGTGCTTTGGCTGGGAGACATGATGGGAGCTCTATCGCCAATGACAGTGCTCGTTACTAAAGGAGGCGACTACCGAAGTGAATGGCGGGGGAGTTCTGAAGAGTGCGGCGCGAGGGACGGTCGCACAGGACACGGGGAGTCCGGGACAGTACGGCGCGACGGACTTGAAGAGTGGCTCAGTTTGCGTGCGGTCGCGGGAGACAGAAATATTTCGTAGTGCCGGCTTGTGCACTTGTGAGACTTTCGTGGCTTCTGCAGTGAAGCCGTAGTATGCGTTTAGAATTGAATGTTGTTGTTCATTGCTAATTACGTGAAGTAGGTATCTATTGTTTCCCTGTTATTGAACTTGCATTTTATTTAACTGCTGATCATCGACACCAATAAGTGTTTTACAGTAATAAAGGGCAGTCTTAAAGTTACTTCGGCTATCGTACTCACCATTTAAAGTCGTTAAAATAGTACCTACATAATTTATTTAATTGCAATCTTTCATGTATAAATGTCTATGTTACGTTCAAAATTCGTAATTGCCGAGTGCTAGGAACCTTCGACGATTCGATTCATGTGTATATTCATATTGTATACTGCAGCTACGTATCCCAGCCCCTAGACAACGAAACCAGCGAAAACTTTTAATATTTCAACTTTGAGTCGGAGGGTACGTAGTTGAGTGCCACCACCCCATTTCATTTTTAATTGAGAGCCCACAAAGGCGGTATATACCTGTAGCATGTGCGTCTGCAACATGTCCTGACAAGCTGGGACTTGGAAAAGTACTTAGTCTATGCTTCTAGCAATCACAGGCTCGGTAGAAAAACATGTGTGTAGGGCAACAAAAGCGCAAACTGCCTAATCGACATGTACGAGTATGTCGAACAAAATCTTTAAGAAGTCGTAGTTTAACATATCGGCGCCTGTGATCCAGTCTGTCTCTAGCAATCATTAACGCACAACAATCGAAGATATTAATATAAGTACTCATCTGCAGGAATGGGGGTATTTAAATGTCCATATAAAGTGTTCAATGCTATTTTGGTTGATACATCTGCATTTTGATCTGGTCTAGCAATTTCCGGATTTGTTGTCCTACTAAAGTGCCAGTTTCTGGATTTAGCGTCCTATCAGTTTTAATACGATGAAAACGGCATACTGCCTCACTAGGTACTATATAATAAGAAATCAATATTGATCAATGTTAAACTTACACACTGCTCTACAGTAATTCGCCAGGAAGCACTTTATGCAGCAGAATTTTTAACTCGGAACAAAAAGGCGATTATGGATGCATTTGAAGTTACAAAAAGAAAAATACTAAGGAAGATTATAGGACTAGTTAAAGAGCAAACACTATACAGAAGACGTCGTAATAGTGAACTTCAGACCCATATTGAAAAAATTACTGATATAATTAAGACAAGAAGAATAACTTTCTACGGCCACATCCAAAGGATGAATCCCAACAGACTGACAAAAAGACTGTTCACTGCAGTAAATTAAAAATGGATAAGACGCGGTGCAATTAAGTTTAAAGGGACATTGACGAACTTCAAATTATTCCACAATATCTTGATGAATGACTGCCACTCAGAAAAAAATTATACGATTCCCAATGTATTTATGAAAAACCCGAAAAGAAGACAGGAGCCAAACCACTTGGAAAGAATGAAGCAGAGACAATCATCGACAGACGGTGAGAGAAATGTGGAAGGAAAATAAAGGTAAACAGTTTAAGTAACCGTAGTCCATAGCGGCTCATAAGTAAAAGAAAGACACACAATTTAATATAACCACATCCGCTACAAACGTTGCGTGTGAGCATAGCAGGATCTCGCACATTGTCGAAAAATCTGGTAAAAAGTACATTAGCTTGCACTGGGGACGGAATGGCAAGGAAATCAGCCTTTTCCTTTTCGGGGGAAGCGTCCCGATATTTGCCTGGGTAACTTAAAAAACCTACGGGAAGGGAAACCAAAATTTCAGATTCTGAATATAGAACCGAAACCAAATTCCTCAGAATGTTATTCGAATTTGCTAACCACAGCATCACCCCGATCGGTGATATTTTGTTAAAAAAGCCCCACGTTTAGGAATATGTTTTCACGCTCCACATAAGATCAAACAAACGTTCCATTCTAAATGCATCATTAGTATACTACATTTCACGGGTAGCCTTTGAAGCATCAGACGACTACGGGTTGAAAGTTCATAATGTTTACGACACCAAGTTTTCAGAATCGAGCTGAGCTGGGCTCAGCGATTGCCCCCTTTCCCTGTTCCACTAGCGACAACAATAGTACAACGCTCTCCAATTGGTGCCGTCCTTTTGTTTAACGAGACACTCCGCCTCAGAGTCTGTTGTGTGCTGTGGCTCGGCGGATTAAAACTGTTGTGGCGTAACAAGCTAGTCACGCCACACTGAGGAGGAAGCCGAAAGGCACGCGTACACACACGCCGACTGGCGTCAAGTCTGGAACAGGATACGTATTGAATACTATAAAGAAAATACGTATCTTTGGAATATACTTAACTTTTAATGCTTCCTTTGGTACATCTCTCTTGACTATACAAATGAGACTCGTAAGATACATGCACTGTGACAATTGGCGCCTTGCTAAGTCGTAGCCATTAACTTAGCTGAAGGCTATTCTAACTGTCTCTCGGCAAATGAGAGCAAAGGCTTCGTCAGTATAGTCGCTAGCAACGTCGCCGTACAACTGGGGCGAGTTCTCGTACGTCTCTCGAGACCTGTCGTGTGGTGGCGCTCGGTCTGCGATCACACAGTGGCGACACGCGGGTCCGACATGTACTAATGGACCGCGGCCGATTTAAGCTACCACCTAGCAAGTGTGGTGTCTGGCAGTGACACCACATCCCTCCCCCACAAATCGGCGAACGGTCGTGTTATAAGGCTTCCGCCCGCCGTGGGGAGGACCCCATGTTGACGTATGCGATGAGGTGGGGAGCCTAACAACAGGCGAGGCTGTGCCACCCGCACCCGGCCATTCGGTCCGAGGGGAGCTAGGAAACGCCTGAAAACCTAGTCCAGGGTGCACGTCAACAAGCGGTGTATGCGCCCGTAGAGAGACAGGAGGGGCCGAAGGGTCGACCTCCATGTGGTCGGGGCACCCGACGGGCGAAGACGACATCTGGTCCGGAGCGGGCAAGAGTTCCATGGTGGAGGACAGCTGGTCACGGGAAGCGATCGGCGGCGCGTGACCCAGGGAGGCGCTTGGCGGCTGCAGCGAAGCGTCCACTGCGGGCGGCGCCGGCGGGAGAACAGGCGGCGGCGGCGGCGGCAGCGGCGCGTCGCCATGGGGCAAAATGGAAGGCATCGTCGGTAACACCTGGGGATGAGGCGAGACAGTAGATGGGTCCCCAGGGCGCTGACCGGACGGCACCGTCGCTGAAAGCAGACGGGGAGCGGCAGAACCCAGGCGACGACAGAGGCGCAGCTGATTGAGATGCCGACGCACCTCACCAGAGGCCCCCAAAACCAAATACATCGCGCGGCCGAGGCAGCGATGAATGCGCCCTGCGAGCCAACGCCGTGAACCTCGATAGTTGCGATAGAAGACAACGTCGCCAGGAGCAAAAGCAGGAGTCTGCCGCTGCACAGGAACCTGATGCGGCGGATGCAGCAAAGACATCAAGGTTCGATGAGGACGACCGTGGAGCAACTCAGCCGGCGAGCGACCATCGCGGGCTGAGAGCGATACGAGGACAAAAAGCGCAATAACGCGTCCTCCCGAGAATGCGACTCTTTCAACTTCAATATCTGTGACGTGAAAGTCCGGACCAACCGTTCAGCGGCACCGTTTGACTGAGGCGAAAACGGCGCGGATGTCAGATGTTGAATACCATTGGCCTTGCAGAATGACTGAAATTCTGCAGACATGAATTGTGGGCCATTGTCGGAAACAATAGTCTGGGGAAGACCTTCAATGCAAAAAATAGCGGACAACGCTTGGATGGTGGCAGATGACGTCGTGGAAGACATCCGGACAACAAAAGGAAAATTACTGAAGGAATCCACCACAACCAACCATCGAGCATTCCAGAATGGACCAGCAAAATCGATGTGCAAGCGTTGCCAAGGGGAAGGGGCTGTCGGCCATGCAAAGAATTTACGCGGCGGGGCGGATTGTTGTTCGGCACACGCCACGCAAGAAGAGCACATATTCACAATCGCAGCATCGATTCCGAACCAAGTACAGTGCTGACGAGCAAGTTGTTTCGTGCGCACTATACCCCAATGTCCTTGGTGAAGGAGCCGTAAGACAGAGGACTGCAACGAACGTGGGACCACGACTCTGGATTGATCATTATCCGAACGCAACAACAAAACACCACGTCGTACAAAAAGTCTCTCCTTGTGAGCAAAAAATCGGCGAACCAACGGATCCTCGATCCGTGACTTTGACAAGGGCCATTGCGTAGCAACAAAACGCAAAACAGTAGCGAGGACAGGGTCAGCAGCTGTGGCCGTAGCGACACGACGAAAATCAATCGGAAACGATTCGACCACGTCATCGGTTTCCGAATCAATGAACATGCAAGCAAGTTCGGAATAATCGAATGCTTTATCCTCAGCAACAGGCAAACGGGACAACGCATCGGCGTTCCCGTGCTTAGCAGTGGACCGATACAAGATATCGTAGCGGTACTGCGAGAGAAAAATAGACCAGCGAATGAATTTCTGCACTGTACGTGGAGGTACAGGCTTGTTCGGATGAAAAAGCGATGTCAAAGGTTTGTGGTCTGTGATGATGGTAAAGTGACGACCATACAAGAAATCATGGAACTTAGTAACACCAACCACGAGAGCTAAAGCTTCCTTCTCTATCTGGGAATAACTGCGTTGCGCAGACGAGAGCAATTTTGAAGCAAAGGCAATAGGGCGATCATGCGATCCATCTTTGTGCGCAAGCACAGCATCGATCCCGAAATCCGATGCATCGACCATCAACAAAAGTGGTTTCTGGGGATCGAATGGCGTAAGGCAAGTATGAGAAAGCAACGCCGATTTCAACTGGCGAAAGGCGCGTTCGCATTCCGTCGTCCAGACGAACGGAACACCTTTATGGCGTAAGCGATGAAGCGGAGCTGAAATGGAAGAAGCGCGCGGCACAAACCTGGCATAGTAGTTAATTTTTCCCAACACACTCTGGAGCTGTTTCAAGTTCTGTGGCGAAGGCAACTCCTGTATGGTACGGAGGTGCTCTGGACTCGGATGTATGCCTTGGGCATTTATGACATGGCCCAGATATGGTAAGTCACGAGCAAAAAACACACATTTGTCCTTCCTCAAGCGAAGACCATTTTGTTGCAAGACCTGAAATAACGTTCGTAGGTTGGCTAAATGTTCGGCTTCTGTCTTTCCGGAGATCACAATATCGTCCATATAGTTCGCAGCAGTAGGGACCGACGCACAAACAGTTTGTAAATATTGCTGAAACAATGCAGGGGCGGATGCACACCCGAATGGCAGTCTTTTGAATCGGTACAATCCAAGATGCGTGTTAACCACCAAGACGCGCTGGGATTCTGCGTCCACTGGTATTTGCAAGTACGCATCTGCTAGGTCCAATTTCGAAAAGTATTTACCCAGGCACAGTTTATCAAAAAGATCTTCCGGGCGGGGCAAAGGAAAAGTTGCAGTCACAAGTTGTGGATTCACAGTTGCCTTGAAGTCTATGCAAAGTCTCAATTTTCCGGAAGGTTTTGGCAAAATTACTAAGGGTGAGGCCCAGAGAGAAGCCTGCACACGTTCAATTACACCTTGTGATTCTAAATCGTGTAATGTTCTTGCGACCTCATCACGCAATGCGTGGGGAACATTGTGCGCTCTGAAAAATTTCGGTTGCGCGTCCACTTTGAGTTCCAAATGTGCTTCATAGTTCTTAGCGCAACCAAGGCCCGGTGCAAAAATGTCTGCAAATTCTTCACAAAGACGAGAAACACTGGCGGAAGGCACAGTCTGGTTCACTAATAGAACCTGATTTACGATTGACAAGTGAAACAACTGAAATAAATCTAAACCAAACAAGTTCACTGCCGTAGAAGAACGAAGAACGTAAAATGACACAAGTTTTGTTTGTCCCTTGTATGTTGCAAGAAGGCTGCACTGTCCTAACACAGGTATCTGCTGTCCTAAATAACTATTGAGCTGAACATTTGCGGCACGCAACGGAGGTTTGCCCAGTTGTTCGTACGTGTCCTGATTGAGCAATGAAACTGCAGCTCCGGTATCGAGCTGGAATGGTATCACTTTGCCTCCAAAGTCTAAGTCTACAAAAAGTTTATTGTCCTGCTGACGACAAGAGCGACTTTCACGTGCAATTTGAACTGATACAGGTACAGAAGCACTTGCGACATTACGGGAGCTCCGGCGACGTCGACGCACACTTTTTGTGGGACGAACACAGTCACTGTTAGATAAAGTGGCACTGGACGGGGTGGAATTAACGACATGAATGTCCATGGGCGAAGGTTCACGAGCCCGAATGTCCTTGGGTCGATTCCGGCGCGAAGCAAAGGGCCTGGAATTGTTGTGATTGTCTGACCTGAGCTTTTTCTGGCAAACACTTTGAACATGCCCTTTCTTATGACAGTAAAAGCAAATAGCCTGGCGTGACGGGCAATTTTCACGCGAATGTCTAGTTGCACACCGCGGGCATGATTTTAGAACTGCATTGGCATGCTTACGCGGCACACGTGTTTGCGAGCTAGGCTGCAGCTGCGCGGACGCGCGCGAGGGCCGGTTAGCGTCCCGTGCTGCGCGCCCGGCGGGCCGGTCAATGAGACACACTGCTGGCGAAGTTTCAAATGATTCCTGAGCAAAGTCAAGTGTGTCTTGCCTATCCAATATGTCTATCACTTGTTGAAGGGAGGGAATAACTAGTTTCAAAATCTGTTCCCGTATGCGAACATCAGAAACGTTCTGTGCTATTGCATCACGCACCATAGTATCTGAATACGGAAGTCCACATTCACATGCAAAATCACAATCCCTAGTAAGTCCTTGCAATGTTGCAACCCACTCCCTATTAGTCTGACCGGCTGTACGTTTGGTACGAAAGAACGTATACCTTTTTGCAACTACATTAACTGTTTCTTTGAAATAGGCATCTAAAGCAGACAAAATTTCTTCGTAAGACAGAGTTGCGACGTCGCGTCGGGGAAACAATTTCACTATCACACGGTAGGTGGACACACCGACACAAGAAAGCAAAAACGGCTGCCGCTCATTACCTTGAATTCTGTAGGCGGCTAGATGGAATCCAAACTGGCGTGACCATTCTGGCCACGTTTCTTGCGTTGAATCAAAATTACGGAAGGATGGTGCAACGGCGTGTTGTGGCTGCGGTAGCGATGAAGCGGCGGCGGCCACATCGTTTTGCAGCGCACGGTGACCCTGGGCGAGCTGTCCAAGGGCATCCAATAACGCCTGCGTCTGCTGATTCTGCAAGCGATAAAATTCGGACAGTACATCTGGAGATTGTGGCGAAGCCATGACACAAATAATTCAGAGCAAAGCAAGTAGAAAGAACACGATCCTGTAATCCTCGTCGTCAATCTGTTGTGGCGTAACAAGCTAGTCACGCCACACTGAGGAGGAAGCCGAAAGGCACGCGTACACACACGCCGACTGGCGTCAAGTCTGGAACAGGATACGTATTGAATACTATAAAGAAAATACGTATCTTTGGAATATACTTAACTTTTAATGCTTCCTTTGGTACATCTCTCTTGACTATACAAATGAGACTCGTAAGATACATGCACTGTGACAATTGGCGCCTTGCTAAGTCGTAGCCATTAACTTAGCTGAAGGCTATTCTAACTGTCTCTCGGCAAATGAGAGCAAAGGCTTCGTCAGTATAGTCGCTAGCAACGTCGCCGTACAACTGGGGCGAGTTCTCGTACGTCTCTCGAGACCTGTCGTGTGGTGGCGCTCGGTCTGCGATCACACAGTGGCGACACGCGGGTCCGACATGTACTAATGGACCGCGGCCGATTTAAGCTACCACCTAGCAAGTGTGGTGTCTGGCAGTGACACCAAAAAAACTATGAGTATTACGCGGTTTACTAGAAGTACTGCCGCCTAACCAGTTTATGGGCCCACACACACACACACACACACACACACACACACACACACACACACACACACACACATTGCAGGCAGGTTACGATGAAAGAATGCCTTTGTTCACCTTCCTGTAGTGATCCCACTGGAAACTTATTCCTCCTCTTTACGTCATACCGATAACTGCACTGGAATTAAACCTCAAATGAAAATGTGGTGAGTAAAGTCACGTGTATAGATAATGGCACCACAGGTTTGTTGAGTACCGCATGTAGTCTGAAAAAGCACAAATAAATTTAATCTGTACTGTCGGTAGTCTCAAATACCAATTAGTTTGCAACGAAGAAGATATATCTTGCTAATTCTGAAATTGCCGTAGTTCTCAAATATAGGGAACAATTTTTATTACTTACCAGTTGATCTTTGCATGTACGTAGTTCTCTCAAATACACTGTAATATCACAGCAAAATAATAGATTTATTTATTTTTCAGAAGTAATGTTAATTACGATATCCTTGTTGAGTTTGCAGTTAAAGGCTGCGAATATGGGTTAGATATTTTGAACGGAGCTTGCAACATCCCGAGAGCGGAAAGAAATCGAGCACGTCACTATCTTCGAATACATGGACATCATTTTGAACATGTCCCGCAGTAAACGTACAGTACGTAATTTTGTTGGATTTCGGATCCCTTCGTGTCGCTGCTTCTTGAAAAGAAATTATTTTCTGTTGCACTTGTGATCCCCATTCAACTACATAGCTCTGAAATAAAGAAATTTCAGAAAAAACTTTATTTAACCCTTTACTCTCGTTTTGATGCATACATTACATCCTCGGAGCGAGTACAGTTACTTTTTAATCACTCGTTATACACTGCCAATCCCGTAGCTTGCATCACTTTAAATGTAATCAGGTTTCCCTTTATTTTAAAGCTATGATTAGGGTCTGAACGTCTAAAAATTATGTGATAGGTCATTTAGTGTACCTTCAATCGAATGGTATTACGGCGGTACGGAGTCGGTCTGTCGTTCTTTCGTCTCCTTACTAGCTCTCTCTGAGTCACTTTCATCGCACAGTTCACCTACCTCTATATGTCTTCCTTCCGACGCCCCTTCACTGTGCAGTAGCAGATACGTGCTAGGCAGTGTAAAGAAGCGTTGATGAATCCACTACCTAATACCTACCACACAGAGGCCGCGTAACTCAAGTTGCAAATCAGTTCCTGTAAGTTCATTTTCACAGATTTCGGTCGGTAGGAGAATGCAGTTCAATTTTCATTAAGCATTTGAAAATTCTATTAACGTCTTTTTATTCATAAGGAAGCACATGAAATGGCTATCAAGTCCGTATTTAATAATGCAAATGCTCTATCATTCCAAGTTCACCGTCTATACAACATATTTCACACGAGAAAAGCAGCCAGAATTTCTGCAAGTCCGACCCGATTAATTTTGCGATCCAACAGTCACTGACCCACCACTATTAGCGAGTTGAACATTCCGCAATTTCAGTGGTCTTCTATGTCAGAAGTGCTCGCCAAAGTGTACCATAAGGAACACAGAATATGCCATGAGGAATTGTCACTATGACAAAAAATTTCACACGTTCATTAAACTTCAACTAATTAATGCAGAAATATCACACTTTCATCAAAATGTTCGTAACTTAAACCGTTTTAGTCACGACACGTTCTATCTGAAATTACCTCACTAGCTCTTCATTTGACATACTATTTTAGCGGAGATTTCTAGCATTGTGTTACTCGGAAGCAGGTTAGCGAGCCGATGCTCCTCTCCTCTCTGCTTGTCTACCTATCTGCACGCGGGAACCGCTTATTTCTGACTGGCTATTGATCAGAATGAACAACTAGAATGATCTTTCTTGCTTTAGCCAACTACTAATCAGATAGTCATCTACGTCATTACAATTTCTAATACAGTATATTGTTTAATAAAATAGAACGAAATGCAAAACACTCCTTAAATCAATACAGAAACTTATTCCGCTTCAGACTTTTATTCTGGCTGGCTGCACATATCGACAAACGTCATCAGCATCGTGGTTGAAACACAATTTTCCCACGGTTGAATTTTATAACGTTTTACGTAAAATGACATTAAGCTTTAACGTATGTCCCACATACACTCTCTCATTCATTTCCATGTTTTCACACAGCAAATTATAACTTTGAATGATATTTTATACTACGTAATGCAGAGTAATTAAAGTTTTGAAAAGAAAATTCTAATTAAGTGATTTTATACACTGAGATCTTTGTTATGACTTCAGATGATAATTAAAGACATTTGGTTATTGTTGCTAACTGAGTTTTGAAACGTAAGTGTCGGTTTTAGGATGTTTAAGTAATTTTCTCAATCTCTGTAACTATAATAGATAAAAATCTGAAATTTTGACAGGATCCCTTCCTTAATAACAAAAGATTGTGTACCAAGTTTGAACAAAATCGGATGATAATTACTATGGTTTATTTAAGTTCGTAGGGGGTATGAATTTGCGTACCGACTGAATGTTACTTGAGACCTTTCACACGGGCGATAGCGTCAGCTGCGCTTGCGCCGTGAGACAGTGAAGAAAAAACGTAGCCATCCTGAAGCCGCCTTGCTACACGGCTGCGTGCCTTCCTGCATCGAATGTTATCTCGTAATAGCTTGATACGTTACACACCCCCTAACAACCTAAAATAACTCTTGAGTGCATTTGAGGTTCTTACAATGGCAATGTTACTACTGAACTCTGTAGTTACACCAACACATTTAACTATGGGGCTTCTAATGAAAGTTGTTCCTATTCACAAAAGAAATATTTTCAAAAGAACAAAATATCAAAAATACATTATAGTCTTCTACACTGTCACATCAAATGTCAGAGGCTTGGACTTGATAGCGAATAACAAAATTAGTTTACACGATTTCCTTTTTTTCTTCAGAAATCATATTTTTCATACAAAATTCCTCATCTTAACATTTCCAAAAAAAGTTATTTATCAAAACATTTACATTAGTAAATATTCAAATTTCCTCAAAATTAAATTTTTCTTTGAAGAATTGCTTTACAAGTTTCTACATTGTTTTGAACAGAATCAAACATTTTACAAGTCGCTATGGTAGAGCTCATGAAATTTTGTATATTGCTTTTAATCGCTCTGGTAGCCGTCGTTTTTATATCTAAACACTTTACAGTCGCTATGTTAGCGTTCATGAAACCTAAAATTATATTTTTAATCGCTTTTGGGAGCGTCCTTTATGCATATACATACCCTCTACTTTTAGTTGAAACATATGGCAGATAACTTTAGTTTTCACACCTACACTTGGGTTGCTTTGAAGGCACTTCACTGAGCTACATCGTCCAGCCCTCAGTCCTAGATCAGATTTCCTGTAGTCTTGTATCGGATTTTTCAAATTTTCGTGCCTGAAACGTACAGTATGTCTAAGTCTCCATTCTTAATGTCTGCACCCTAACTTTACACATATATATTTATCATAGTCCATAATTTTTGTTCTTAAATTCAAAGGCAAAACTTTACTAGGAACCTTTCAAAATTTTAGTGTACTCAAAACTTATTGCTTATTTTTTTTCACAAAACTTTTTCCCAAGACAACTCCATATTCATTTCACCTCTTGTATACAGCAGTTTCATATACTACAAATTATTTTCAGTAAAAATGAATTAACCGTTATTCAAAAACACCAACAGTACCCAAATTGGCACTACTATGTTACTCTTTTTTCAACAAATCATTTTATGCCTTTCTTTGTGAGAGATTACTTAAGCAAGTTCCCACTGAAAGCACTACTTACTCCTAAAAATTGAACAAACTTTTTCTCTATTAACCTTTTCTCTCAGAAAAAATATTTCACGACTTTATATAAAATACGTTATTACACACACAGAATGCGAAATTACAAAAACTGTTGAAAATATTTATGCTCATTTCTGAAGCTCTCAAATACACATCAGATATATATTTCATTTAGTTATTTCTAATAAGCACATTCCTTATTCTTTTACTACAGCCTCGTCCAATAATATTTATACATGTTTCAAAAAATTGCTTAGTCATCACCTGTTCTTTTCAGTATCACTTTCATTCCACATTTATCCATGTTAGTTTTTTAGTCATCTAGTTCCAAAACTTGCCCCTCTTATGCCTCTTTACCTTATTCTTTACTACAATAGGGAAGAAGGAAAGAAGATAGCAAAAGTACTGACTCGGGACGCCCGATGTTCGTCAAATACCTGACGACGCAAAGAACGTGCGTCCCCTCAGGCTAGTTATGCCTCTTTACCACATTCTTTACTACAATAGGGAAGAAGGAAAGAAGATAGCAAAAGTTCTGAATGATGAAGAGTTAGGTTGACAACACGAAACGAAAAGGAAATAATATTCCCAGCAACTTGGTATGCCTGGTGTGCATCAAACACCTGACGACGCAAAGAACGCACACCCCCTGAGGCTTGTTATTTACTACTGTCCCCATTGCCATTTTGTATTTCACTCAAATTTGATAGTCCCTGTATTTTTTCAACCACAGAAGAATCTACTCCCTTCCTTTCGCCATATCCATTATACCCCTCAATATACTCTCTCGTTCTGCAATAACGTATGGGTATGTCACTTTGTTCATCGGATACATATGGCCTTTTTCCAGTGAAAGGAATAATTATAGTTCATCCATGTACTACTATAACCGCTTCATTACTTCCAAAATATACTTTTCCTTGGTAAGAAATCTGCACCCACTAGCATTTCAACACTTAATCCATTCATTATCAAAAAATTTTGGTCGAATTCTACCTCACCAATCCTGACTGGTAGCATAATTTCATGTTTAACTACTTCTTTACTTTTCTCTGTGGCTACCATAATATTTATGCCACTTTCTGGGATTATAACTACCTGTTTACTAGCAGGGAGAACATTTACAAAACCCTGTGACACTGCACATACATTGGAATCACTATCCAATAAACAAAGAACTTCTTCATTAAAAATCGTCACTTCAATTATAGGTTCTCCTGTAGTTTTTTCTCTGAATTCAGAATTTGGTTCTTCTAACAAATCCTGCACTACATCACGTCTATAGAAACCAACACCTCCTGTGGAAATTAGGCACATGCTTACTGGTGTTTCTTCTTATTCTTTAACTGTGGCAGCTTTCATTAGTCTGTCCACTATTGATAAATCGGAACACTTCTTTAAATACTCCCCTACTTTAATAATATCACCAGATTCTGCAACCCTTCCTACGGTGTTGTCATAATTTTCAAAATTACTCCCTGCTTCCTCCTCTTCTGTTTCTTCTTCCTCATTATCCGAAACTACTCCATTTAATCTATACAAAACTTCCTCTGCCCTATTATTCTCTTCCTCCGGTACCTCCAATACCGTTTCCCCTATTATTGTGCTAATTCCACAGTTTATGGTAAGCCCCTCATCTGCTCTGCAGTGCTCGTTTACCTTCACATCCTGTTACTTTCTACTAACTGTTCCTCACTAACCTGGTTTCTTGAGTCACTGTTTTGATCTTTTCTCTCACAAAATTTTACTACATTTCCCTGAAAAACACAATTTTCCACAGTGTCCCTCTTCTGAGCAATATTTATCTTTACCACATCTCCCCCAAGATGTTCAGCTGGTGTTTTTCTTGCAAAAGGTTTTGCTGGCGGTACTGCATTACAGTATGTTTCAACCTCATGCTTATCATTCTTTGCTTAGGCCAATGGCGGAAATGTGCTATAGGTGATGGTGGCAGGGAGAATGAAATTTCCCTGCTATTTCTTATAAATGTTGCTAGGCAGCTTAAATGCACTTAATGAACAGCATCGCAAAAAACCCAGGAATTGCTGTAATGTGTCATTACATCAGGCTACAGAAGAAAGGTTCCTTGACATCTTTAAATTTCCCTTGCTTATAATCCCAAGTGAAAGAAAAAGAAGAAAGGCTGACTTACCTATGTACTCACGAAGAAGAACCTAGGGAATGCTAGACACAGTGAAGTTAACTAGTCCGTGGTATAGTTTGCTGTGAAGCCTATGCATCTCTGGAGTACTTATAGAGCCATAACGGTTCGTCGAGGCTTTCAGTGAATAGTGGGAGCCCTGTTTTATCATTGCTTATGAGACAACCAATCAGACGAGTAAAAAGGTAAAAAGTGTGTTAAGGAACAGGAGTACGACGTGAGTCGCTATGTGTCAAGGTTAGGCTGGTGTGGTCTGCCCGAGTTTGGATGGCGAGTGCTGAGTGCGTCCAGAAATATAGGGGTAGCGAGAGAGCAACAGGGAGGAAGTGGTTGGCAGTTTTGTCTGGAGCGGCTGGAAAGGAGAGAGTGCTCCGCAGCACAAGGTAAAGTGCTGAAGGGAACTCACCGCAGTTAATTTAAGGGTGGGAGGAGGAAGTTCTGTTAGCTAGAGGACTGGAGGACTCATAGTTTTATTTTAAAGTGACTTGTTTCCAGAAGTGGTTCAGAGGTGGCCTTCTTCTCTTTAAGCATTTTCAGTTATTTTAAGTTGTCACTATATTCCAGTGGACACAGTAATTTTTGTATGTGCTGCAGATATAAGTGGTTGGTTGGTTTGGGTAAGGAGACCAGACATCGTGGTCATCGGTCTCATCGGATTAGGGAAGGATGGGGAAGGAAGTCGGCCGTGCCCTTTCAGAGGAACCATCCCGGCATTTGCCTAGAGTGATTTAGGGAAGTCACGGAAAACCTAAATCAGGATGGCCGGACGCGGGATTGAACCGTCGTCCTCCCGAATGCGAGTCCAGTGTCTAACCACTGCGCCACCTCGCTCGGTTTGCAGATATAAGTGTATGGACAACAGGATTACCATTCCGTGTTAGTTACTAACTGCATTTACTATTATCATCCGGCGATGATGAAGCTGTAGTTCACCGATATTAATGCACAGATGGTGGGTCTTCGAAAAATGAACGGTTAGAGGCGCATAATCACTCATATTAGGAAATTATATTTGCCTCAGGGAACGAACATGTTAAAATACGCTGTCGAATCCATTGCTTTCGGTTACTGGTATGGAGAGGAGTGTTGGAGGTATTTTATTTAGACGGGGGTGGTGCGCTACAAGTTTCAAAAAAATGTTCCAAAATTCAGACAATATCTTCTAAAATGAGAAAACCTGAGACTGTATTATCGAAGTTGCTGTAAATTCCTTGATTCCAATCGTAAGTTAAAGAAGAGAAATGTAAATTATGATTGTAAATCGCTGGCTGCAACCTAGCACTCCCTATTCTTAAGATACTAAATGTTTCACCAAAATACTGTTTCAGTATCGTGTCACTTAAATGCTCAGTGAAAAGAAAACTCGTAGCTTGTATGGTCTGCGTCAAACGCAGGTATCTGTTTCAAAACAAATATATTTCAGTTTACGTACATGACAGAATGTTGACCAGATGGTTGTAATTAATGTGCAGCTACTCATGGAGGTCCAGTGTGGGCTGTAATTATCGTTGGCAGCGAAACTTGGTAGATATAGTAATGACTTAACGCGGAACTGATTTACGATGGAGAAAATTAGTTCCCATTTTGGCTACCAGATGCTAATCTGGCGCTGTATAGCATCTCTTCGACGTCTCCGGTGCTCGTATGGAACAAATTGTGTAAGCGGCGGTTAATAATAAAATCAACACTGTGTTTTTCTCGCTTGTTCTGCCCACATCCCACTCCTAATCCATTACACGTGGAAACATTTCTATACCTCTTTCTTACATTCACAGCGCCAGATTTGCACCTGGGGGCTAAAATTTGAACTACCATTTTTTTTCAGCTTAATTCCGTTCCTCATTAACGCATTTGAATGTCTACCAAGTTTGACAGCCGTACAATAATTACAGTCCACACTGGACCGCCATGAGTAACTGCACTTTAATTATAACCAGTCTGTACATGTCGTAACAGAGGTGCCCCGTACTTACGCTTTCAGAAACTATTTGCTAGGAGTCAGGCACATTTGGATATCTATGTTGTCACACTCCCACTGAAAGTAAATCTAACATCTCGAACATTTATTACGGTTTAAATAAAAGGAACATTTTGTAATACACGCACCATAATGCTGAAAAATTGAAAATATCATTTTAGAAATATGACCATAAACATACATAATGATAAAATGTACATGACACTTGTGACGTCTACTAAAAAAATAACAGCAACAAAATAAGTGCGTGCTACAAGTGTTATCTTCACACTCTGTTCACAGCTCACATAATGGTATCATGGCGTGGTTCACTGTTTGTCACATAAAGCGTTATCCTGGCTTGTTTCTTCTCCACAATTCCGTTCTGCCTCTTCAGTACATTTTCCGATATTACTTTCGCACGCAGAGCGATGAGTGCTGTTCTAGTTATGCATCGTTCCACTCGCTGAGCGGTCGATACGCGCACCGAAATTCAGTGTGCCATGGTAGCTACGCAACTCGCATGCGTGTCAGAACACAAACAAACCCTGAGCCACAAAACCGAGACAAGTACGTGAAGCAGCAATTCACATAACGCTTACAAGCTTTCCACGTTACTGCGATATTATAATGCTAGCTGCTAAAACATTAGGAATGGTGTGGCAAAAAAGTATTTATGTTTCAGTTACAGTCGTTTCCTCAGAAATACACAATGCGCCATACACATTATTCGGAATCAAACATTGCAGTCCTTTTTTATAAGATTCGTCGTTTAATTTCTTACAAACATTTATGTTACAAGTTTTTCAGAGATAAGCACATGTGAAACAATAGAAGACTGAGTATAAACAATGTTTCCCACCAATTCTGAAATATACTCGTACATACATGATAAATTTCGGAACAAAGTTGTACAGTTTTTCATTATCAACAGTAGGTTATCTTTCTATGTTAAAAATATGGTGTGTATTATTATTACCTCGAATGATTATAACATTCAAACAGATTTATCGGTTAATAATCTCACAAAATATCTGTTGTTTTCAAGTAATTAAAGCATAAAAATCATTAAATTTCAACCTTCAGTTACGTGATCGAAAACTTTCTGTTACTGGCCGAAGCTCTGGTGACAACACTGTCTAGGAGTAGGATGAAGCTATACCCGTGTTATAGGAATGTTAGCTAAAGTTGCTAGTGTCTTTTTGTACTTTTCTTGCAAACAGTTTAGTTATTTGGAGATAGAAAAGGCATTTGCTACTCTTAAATAACAATGAAAAGGAAGTTAGTGGAGGATGATAGTGGAAACATTCAGAAAGCTGATGCGTTTATGGTCTCTTCGTTCTTCAAAAAAAGCCCAGGTTTTTACGTTCCGGAAATAAAAATGATAAAAACTGCATTGCATGGCGACTGAGACAGAAGTACTGTGACAGAGCAATAAGTTGAAGAACTGTGTTAAAACTGAGTAATTGCTGTCGTTGTTTCCTTCGACAGCTTTACGCATTGCAGTTTTTCTGTTCCTCCAGGTTATTAATTTAAACCACTTTATGTTTATAAAGTGTATTACAATTAAACCTTAAAGTACCTGTTGTTCTACTGCATACTTAAATGTTGATGAAACACTGTTATTTAAAAGTGCTTAAGCAGAACCAACTTCCATTTGATCGTATTGGCCTGATCTTATTACATTTACTTGTTGGTTCGAAGCACAGTTCAGTTTTTCACTTCGTCAAAATCGTTAGCTTTACAACATGTTCAATGGAGACAGTTTGAAGTAGCAAATTATTGGCTTCAACGTCTTGTTTGTGAAGAATAAAGTGGTCTCAGATTGTTAAATGGTTTCTCAGATCCTTCATAAAAAGAGCTACATCAGGCATGAAATACAGTTTCCTAACACCTTCCTTGTGATTTATTTCAAATTGATCAGATGTAAAATGAAGATAATAAATGTAAATTGATATTAAGACTTAGTACGACACACGATTTAAAGCTCTTATATAACTGTATTACGAATAAGGTAAACTTAGGAATAGGAATAAATATATAAAACAAAGTTACTCTGAAAGAGAATCAAACTTGTGAGCATTGCTTTAACAATTCGACACGCTACCAATTATGATACAACCACCAACCAGCTTACATGGCTTGTTTACTTACATTAAAATGATCCTCCCAAAAATAAACGCGTGTAGTGACCACTACGTCATTTAGATCTCTAAGAGAGAGTTACAACGACGTTTTATGTATCTCCTCAATCTTTGGAACACTTAAACATATTTTTCAGGCGTTTTTATATATTTATTTGTACGATGTGGTACTACACAGCGTTTGTAGCCCATTTTCCGAAACGTAAGTTTCAAAACAAGGTATCACTGTGAACGAGCTTCACAACAATAGGAGCAGGGTGCTTTTCAGTGACATCACAGAGATCACATGACTGAAACGGAGCGTTTTAGCGGGCTTTCAAAATATTCCGATTTCATTTCCATTTGTTATTAAAAAAACTGGAATCCATGAGGAAAAGAAGCATATTGTGAGAATGAAATGAATAATTAGCAATTTAAGATGATTTCCAGAACACAGTCAAATACCGTATTCCAAGCCCAGCACTGTCCTCGCACTCTTAATTAGCGGGACATAATCCCGGCCCGTCAATCTTTATTAAAAGTTTTCATAGTTTTTCTAAATCTATTAAGGCTGCGACCTATCCTTGCCACAGCAAGTCTTCAAATAAATGGGACTATCGCGTCTCCAAAATTGTTTTGTTAGCTTGATATTCGCTTGTTGTAGTTAGATAGCTTTTCGAAACTCTGTTCAGTCTTTCCCACACCAGGGAGTCTGTGGGTGAAGTGTGTATGACATCCAGCTTCTTTAATGACTCCAGAGAGTGGCGAATATCGTTTACATTGATAAGTGTAAAAGTGATAGCTAGGGAAGACTCACATTTCTGATGCGAATGACACTGTTTCTTATCAGTTATTGATAAAATAAGTTGGTAATACATTTAAAGTGCATTAAAAATATTAACTTTGGAATGTCTCTGTGAAGTCGTTTCATAAGACGCTTGTCGAATTCGGTACAACTTATTCACTTTATTACCTGATTTTAGCTCAGTTCATGAACTCTTCCAGAAAGACTGAGCACTCAAATAAGGCCTATTGAATATTATATGTGTGGTTTAATGTGGGGTTTCGGTTTTGTTTTGTAGGAAACGCTGAGTTGGTCATCGTCTGCTGGGAGATGATGTTGCTTCTCGTTCGAAGGAGAGCACAGGATGACCAACTTATGTTTCCAATACCTGAACAGAGATGTTTACGCATCTTAATCGAAGGCTGTGTCGAAGGTTGTTTTTGTGTGTGAGTTTGGTGACGGAGGGTAGCTTCCGCTGCCCTGGGAGCTAGGCAATCTCGAAAGGAAAAGCGGCACTCTTCGGTGAACGCTTGGTGAGTACGAATCGTAGCTCTTAAGGGGGGTTTCAGGTGACAGGATGCAGGTTGAGTTAGGACTTCATTATGTTTAATTGTTGAAATACTTAAGAACTTCAGCTTAACTAAAGCGTGTGAAGCGAGTTATCTTTCCAAATGTGCATTAATTATATTGCTTTAAAAAGGCGATTTTTTGATGCTTGTGTTAAAAGTGTGGAAGCTGCTTTTGTCTTTGTGTGTCGATTTTGTGCCACGTGTTTGGTAATCAATGAACCTTCTGGTCCACCACGGCACCACAATAGGCTTTATTTTAACAGTTTGCTTGGTTATTGATCTATAATTTCTGCAAGAATATCTGTTCTTTCGTGCGCTTTCTACAAAGCAGCAGAACAGTTTGATTCGGAATGCATCACGGGCTCTAGTTCGTCCGTATGCAAGCAGCAGACGCAGTTAGTGTGTTGAACATTTATCGCACAACCTCGTGCATTGGTTAAACCTCTGTCCAGAATAGTGAATGCGCAGAATAGTAATGCGAATCTCACTGAGATATTTTTATGGTATGAACGCAAAGGAGATTATAGTATCATTGTCTCCTACCCCCGTTTTCTGTGTGTGTTCTTGCTCTAGTTAAATTGTGCTCTGTTATATTCTCAAGTAATTCTTATTTAAATGTTTCTAGTCAGGCACCAGTTACGTGTAGTTAGGATGTGCAGCCAAATACTTAGATACAATAAATAATCTGCGTGAAATATCAATTCTGTGGTGCTGATCTTACCCACTTACTCCGAGTTCCAATCCTGAATTAATCAAGTTGCTTCATGCACAACATGGAGTGCTGCTTATCTGGCTACTTAAAGAGAATTTGCATACTTGTAATTAAATTATTAATTAATCTAATAATTTTTCAGCTTCGTTTTTTTTCTAAATGGTTAGGAAGGGCTTAGGCTGGTGGCGACCCTGAATTTCTAAATTTTTGTCATTATTTGTGTGAGAGAAGCAGCTAGAAATGCGAGATAACGTATATGGCTCGATGAGAAACGTCGTAAACATAGTAATACGTTACACATGGCCGACCCTGGCCTAGGATGCGCTAGACTTGCGAACTTCTGAGAGATTAAGTTAGATTTAACGGTGTATTAATTTATGCAAAATTTTTTTCATAGCGCTCAAGCAACTTCTGTGTTGCTTGAGAGAGAGTATTTCTTTCGACGCTGTAAACGGCGTTGTTTGCTATTTATTGTATTTATGTATGTTTTTTTAAATTTGGGATGTGTTAATATGTTATTTGTTTGCGTGTGACGAAATTAAGTGCAGGCCACATCCAATTTGTGTTCTTATTCAGTCACATAATCGTGTGCTCTCTTGATTAGTGGACGGGGATGTTATTTTTGTATTGTGTGGCTTTTTTCTTGAACTATAAAACTATGTATACGCGCAGCCGTGTAAAACATAGTAGTCGGGATAATCAGGACGACAGTTGCAATAGGATGAATGCAAATGATGAGCCTGTAGAACACGTGGAAAACACGATGCTGAACGCAGTCGAACAAACGGAAGCAGTAAAAAGTCGCGTCGATCCATATTGTCACCAAGTACAAGACATGGAGGATCTAAATAGCAAACAGAATAAATCCAGTATGGAGAAGGAAGGTAATGAACCCACCAATAACCAGTTTAATTGTATGGGAGTAGACATGGGGGCGCTCTTACAAAATATCATGGGGCAATTAACCGAGATCGACGAGATTCATAAATCTACGATAGAGGCTAATCAACAGACACAAAAGCGATTGGAGGTGAATGAGAAACGATTTGAGAAACTTGAAAATAATGTTGTGAATAATGTAAAGGAATTTCAGACTACATTACGTGAAGAAATAGCCACAGAGATAGAGAATACGGTCACTGTTGTGGAGAAACGTATCGGGCATGTGGAAAATGAACAACTAAGACTGAATAACGTGGTCGAACAGCAGGCGCTAATCATAACGGAGAAATTCCAGGCTTTGGAAATTCAGGCGGAAAGAGACCGCGCGGAGCTATTGTCTATGATGCAGGTAGCGGAACCGCAGGGTCCGGAGGCCATTAAGACCCAAGTGGACCTCAATAGCAGCACGATTAGTGCTCTGCAAGACGAGTTGGAGAAAAGCAAACAGCGAATCGCTTCTGAAGCCGAGGATATAAGAAATGAGCTCGCGAAGGTCGCAGAAATGGTAGGGAACTGTTCGGCGGCAGGTGCTAGCGAAAACACGGAAGAGGTGCGATCCTTGCTAAAGTTCCAACATGGACAATATTTAATAAACCAACAGCAAGCAGGAGTAACCCGTGATTTAGTTGAACGTATAGGGGACCTTGAAACACGTGTTGAACGTAGTCGAAAGGTGCCTGGACGTAATAAGACACACGAAAGTGCCGACAAAGACTCTGATCACGAGGACGGGTGGAACAGAAGCGAAAACGAGGACGCAGGAAACTCATGGGGGCGAGCAATGAATCTACCCGGGCGTTCTCCGCGAAGAGAAAGGGAGCATGTGGATTTCAAACACTTTCTTTCGATGAGAAAGTTCGATGTGTTTAGCAACGCAAGTGATGGCATCCAGCCCGTTGCTTGGACGCACCAATTTGTGTTTGTGTTGCCTCCGTCGTGGCCCAGCACACACAAAAGGTAATTTATGTGCAGTTTTCTAGTAGGGGAATCCGCCGCAAGAATGAGAACCGTGGCGCGTAGTTGTGGCACGGTACGCGAATTCACGGCAGCTTTCCTTTCGGCCTACTGGTTAGAAGCCAGACAGGACAGGATAAAACATAAAATATTCATGATACCTTTCCTAAGAAACTCAGGTTTCACGAGCACAGCTCGGCTTTTTGATCATATGGTATAGGCGAATCAGTATCTGTATGAACCGTTCGGGCCAGCAGAGCTGATCCGGGTTTGGTTAACTAAACTGCCGGCACATATGCGCCACATCGTCCTTGCTGCGAGATGCAAAGATGATGTGGAGGCCTTCAAAGGAATTCATGAAGAACTTGAGGACGACTCGGAAGCGTATACATATAATTATGCGGGTGAACCCCGTAGTGAACAAGTACAAAAGTCGAATTGGGGCGCGAACGGAACCGATCACGGATTGATGATCGACAGAACAGAAACAATAATAACGGGTTGCAAAACCATGGGGATAACCGGAAGAATGGGTTCAATAGGAACCGACAATTTGGTAATGAAAGAGTATACGGAAATCATGTTACGAATCCCGGAAATGGTGGAAATCGTGATCAAGAATGCAGAAATCAACCAGGCAGAGAACGCAATGCGAATAGGAACAGGGGTGCGCGAGTACCACCAGGGGTGGAATTTAGGCCGGCGAATCCCGCACACAATCACCAAATTGAAAATGAGAGGCAAGAACTTTGACGCCAGCCTGGCGCGGAACTGAGCGAAACTGCAAATAGGACGGGCACAAGTATTTTGTACTTGGGGAACGAAGACAAAAAAAATGGTTCAAATGGCTCTTAGCACTATGGGACTCAACTGCTGAGGTCATTAGTCCCCTAGAACTTAGAACTAGTTAAACCTAACTAACCTAAGGACATCACAAACATCCATGCCCGAGGCAGGATTCGAACCTGCGATCGTAGCGCTCTTGCGGTTCCAGACTGCAGCGCCTTTAACCGCACGGCCACTTCGGCCGGCGAACGAAGACATACTGGACGATTTATTACGGGAAGCCCCAGGCAGAGAAGTGGCGGTAATTACGCCCGTTGTAACGATTTAAATTGGTGAATTGAAATTAAGATGCATTCTGGACACAGGGAGTCCATATTCAATTATTGGCGAAGACACATTCAGGCAGTGCGAGGAGAGGAGAAATTGGTCTATTCTTCCGGTGCGAGGGACAAGAGTAAGGGGAGCGATTCACGGGAAAAGCGTGGAAATCAAACGGCGAGCGGCCAACTTCACACGAAGTTTACGAGTTTGAATTGAATTTTTATATTGTACCGCTCATGCGGGTGGCGGTCATTCTGGGTGTAATGCTATTGTAAATATAATACTGCCATTAATCTGTATATTTAAAAAAAATTTTGTTCCATAATAATTTTGAAACATTAAGCAAATACTATAATGAGAGTAAGCTTTTGTTAAGTGTAGCTTATCTGTTTAGAATAACCTCTTTGACGTAGGTGGGATAAATGTATTAAAACATATTTTGTAAATAATTATGTAATATTTCAAGCACAACTGTAATTAATTAGATCAATTTTGTATGTTATGTTGTCATGCAATTGTAGATGGTTCATACTTAGGATTTTTGTAAGCAGAAGTCTAAATTGAAAAGGTGTAGGGATCATAGGTAGAACGGAACTCCGTTCTGTAGTGATGGAATGGAAAAGGTGGTGTGGCGCGCGAGCGAGAATTGGCGCGCGAGTAGCATACAGTCGGTAGCTGCCCTGCAAGTGGGGAACACGTATTACGTTGGTCAAGCACTAGACGCCGCAAATTTACCTGCAAGACTGGGTTTTGGCCTCGGACGTGTTATACTTGATTGGCGCAGTACGACAATAAATTAATAGCTCAGAAATTTGCAATTTTATCGTCGCCACCAAGAGGAAGACAGAGCTATGTACATCGAGAGCCGTACCTGCGCAATGTTACTACGCAACACCGCCTCACGCCACCTTCGACATCAGTAACAGGCAAAGTACTTTATTTAGAAGTGTATCACAGTATGAACCATCCATCATCAATCAGTGGAATATAAGTGTTAAATGTACCTTGTGTTTAACCGTGATGTTCCTATGTCATTTACCTCAGTAGGGTCCTTACCTAAACGAATTTATTCCGAGTATCCTGATGTTTATTGAAGCTTGAATAATAGTAAATTACTGGCAATGGTACTGTTTTGGTAGTAAATTCTGAAAATCATTATTAAATACTAAAGTTTGCATGTATCAGTTTAAGGGCCACCACCTTGCGTGACCATGAGGATTAGTTTTCAATAGCATTTCTGTAAGTAAAGTACCATAATTGTTTAACTGTAAGAATCTTAACAGTTATTGTTCGTGTTATTTCTCCATGTCAAAGAAAGCCAGACAAATATTGGTGTTAGTAAAATTTTAACAAATAACAGTCCTAAAGAACTGAAATTTAGTCGTGCTAAATAATAGTTCTGGTCATGTGAATTATAGGTATAAGTTAAATATTTTTTTGCATCCTTGCTGAAACATATGTGTGTCTTCTTTTAAATAATTACTGAAGTATAGTGATAAATTCGATAAGTAACAGGGAGTGGGATTAGTAGTACTTACTGCCAAGTGACCGTAGTAAATGGAAATTAAGTGGTTGTGTTTAAATTACGTAGGAAGTGTGACTTCATATTTTTGTGTAGACACTGTGCCCGATTTGGGCTGGCGGCCGTTTTATTCAGCGAAACAGTTTGTTTTTATAGCATGAGAGATGGCAGGCGCCCCCTCTTATATTTCTATCTTACTCTGAGTAATTCGATTTTCCTCTCTAATTGCATGCGGTGACTAGTTGCTATTCCTTCACATGCGGATTTCCCACGCAGCGTGTTTGGAAGGGGCTCCCTGGGAATGGATGTGTGATGTAAGTGTTAGAGTTTCATATTAAGAAGGTGAAGTTGTCTTCATCATAAATAATACTCCCTCTATGAGCTGCATTTTTCAGTTGCAGTGATTTTTTTTATAGAGTGCGGCATGTGGAGTCAGTTTGCAAGATTGTTCTTGGGTGATTGACTCACTACCTTGCTCCTAAGTGAGCCAACCACTCACCAATTACAATCTAAAATGGCGTAGGGGCTATGAGAGGCGGCAGACGTCCCCTCTCATATTTCTATCTTACTCTGAGTAATTCGATTTTCCTCTCTAATTGCATGCGGTGACTAGTTGCTATTCCTTCACATGCGGACTTCCCACGCAGCGTCGCTCGTCACCCGGGTGGTCCGGTGACAGGCGGGCTCTGCTGATCTTGAAAGGGTTAAGCCGATGGGTGTGAGGAAGTCGAGTGAATGCTTTGCAGACGCCGACATTGTCATAATAGCGGCGGAGACACGCCCGCAGGGGCCTGAAGGAGCAGCTGGGCTAGAGATTCCGTTACTTCGCAGAAACTTAGCGAAAACACTTTCTGTTGGGCTACCAGCGAGGCGTGGGAATAACTTGTGTTGCCAGGCAGTCTTGGCGGGAAAATTGCCGCGTTTTCTGCAAAATCGTAACTGTGATTGACTTGCTCAGGGCATAGCTCTGTGACGTAGCAAAATCGGCGCAGAAATTGGCACCAAGAATCTCCATTGGTGGAATGGTAGTGCTTCGGCAATAGAGTAGAATTTACCGCAGGTTTTCGAGTTGCTGATTGGAATGTTTAACCACGGCCACTGTCATGGGGGTGGGAATGTTCTGTGTTCAGTTTGTATGGGTGCTCTTGTGGGAGGTCGGCTCTCGCTTTTTGGTCGGAGTAGGTTACAAGACTGAGCTCTCGCTGCTCTGGACAGCCTGCCTTCCGTTGGCTGTCTAATATACTTTTATTTGATTGTAACTGTTTAACGAAGTTGCTGAAGTTTCGACTTCAACGTAACTTTCCGAGTACAGTTGGCAATTGAGCGTTCTGCGTAGAAGCGGCCTATGTTGTCTGCCTTGGATCTTTTGCTCATGATGTGCTCTAGATGTGCTGGTCACAAGGGACGGCGAAAACCTGGGCCACAGCGTGTATCGAAAACCGACATACATGGACCGATACCTGCACAAACTGTTAAACCACCACCCGAGCCAGGAAAGAGGCATGATTAGTACGCTCGTAACGAGAGCAGGACGAATATGTGAGCCTCAACACCTCAAACGAGAAATGCAACACCTGGAAACTGTTCTGAGGAGCAATGGGTACTCCACAAATTACATTAGAAGTGAAACAGAGCCAAACACTCGGAAGAAGTAAGGAACCAGAAAAAAAAATGTCGGGTACGGCCTTTCTGCCATACATTCCCAGAGTGACGGCAGAATCGGCCGTGTATTGCGCAAACACGGCGTAAAGACGATTTTCAAACCGACAAGGAAGATCAAAGAGTGTCTTAGATTGGCGAAGGAGAAAAGAGACCCCCTTGCAATGTTGGGAATGTACCGTATACCATGCATATGCGGAAAAGTTTATTTCGGAATGACTGGACGATCAATTAACACCAGGATCAAAGAGCATAAGCGACATTGCAGGTTGGGGCAGGTGGAGAAATCGGCCGTGGCAGAGCACGCACTGAATGAGACCGAGCACGTAATAAAATTCGCCGACACGGAAGTTCCGGCTGTAGAGAAGCACTATCACACGCACTTGTGTAGAGAAGCTGTAGAAATCCAAAAACACGCGAACAGTTTCAACAAGAAAAAGGAAAGCCTTAAGATAAACGGATCCTGGCTTCCCGTACTGCAGCGAACGACCGTCGCAGGTAGCAAGAGGAGAACCGCACCGGAAATGACCGCGGAGAAGCTCTCGGACGTTGGCGCGCCAGGTACATATAGTCTGCGGCCGCGAGCTCGCCTCCAGTTCACCACCGGCAATGGAGGGTGAAGCTTTGACAATGCCAGCCACTCGTGCTGGCGAAACGTCAGGAAAATCATTAGATGAACGTCGGCCGAAGAACCCGAGACAGAAGCCAATAGGCAGTGGCCACAAAAGCCTTAACAATTTGGAAAGTAGAATGAATGCATGTTCTTTATAGCTCAGTAAAACTTCAACCTGCATAATAACATAATTTATTCAAAAGACATAGAATGTAGATCGTTGGCAAATGGTAGTTAATTCTTGAGCATATCTACTGTCGATCTATACAAGTAATAGTAATATTAGTGTGGGCCCGCACATTTAGTTGTTCATCCAGTATAGCGTCACACACCATGTACAGTAGTGAGATCGGTCTCCTCACAAATATCAAGATAAATTATTTCCATGTCTAGATTAGATACACCAAGATTTTGTTATAATGATAGCCATAGATTGATAACTATAAAATTAAAATAAGAGTTTCTGAAATGACAGACCATCAATGTATCGTTATGTAAATTTATTATAACATAGAAGGTCATGGGAAAAAGTTAGGCATAAGATTTTTGTCAGAATTGTGCAGATGACGGGAATCGTGGCAATGCAGAGGCCAGCTGAAGCAAAACCAAGAGGTCATCGGCTACCTGCGAGAAGGGGAGCGTCAGCGCGCCACCTGACGAGAAGGGCGCGGGAGCGTCCGGTCCTACAAGCTGACAGTCACCGGGCCGTATACCTGAGGGATTAGGCAGGGGCCAACCGTCGCTGGGCCACAAGTGAAAGTGAGGCTGCCCGTTGACACTGACATGCGAACAGCACGCAACAGCCAGCTTGCTTTCCGGACACGGCAGCCATTTGGAGGGATTCCCTGCGGCAGACGACGTTGTCCTGAGTACACGAAGATCACATAAGGTGTCGGAACCTGCGTCTCATGTGCCTCAGGACAGAAAGGGACGCTATATAATCACCTGTTTGAGTTTTTACAACTCACTTGCATTGGCCAATCTGCATACACAAAGCAGTATCGTGCCACAAACTCTAACAAATGAATTGTCTCATTTCTAGCTTCTCCTCTCACTTAGAGAGCAGGTGTAGCAATCGTCGCTCCTAGTTCGATCCTGTCTGGATGACCTCACACACTTGTGGAGTCACTCCACGTGCCATCATCCCTCGTCGAACTGCAATATTGGGAAACCTAAAGTACTGTCCAGCGAGAGAAGAGACCTGGACTAGTGATGTATCCCAGCTAGTAGACCTCAGAGACAATTAATCAACGTGAGGAGAGCCTATCACTATGTCTTCCTACCGTACTGCCGTGATCATATGCATGGGTCTTGCTGCAATGTCAAGAGCGTACTGCAGATGCTCCAGCACACCCTATTGCTGTTGCAACAATGTAGCAGCAACACCCGACGTTTAGCCCTATGTGATGTCAGCACTGTTGCCCCATCCCAAAAGCCCCCCATCGATGCTCAAGACATGGAACCATGTGCATCAATGCATATGACTCAACATACCAACCCCCTCAGAGAAACTAACGAATTTGTGAAGTGCTTCGAATATTTCTAACAATGTGATTTAGTGCCTCATTCTCAGCACAGTCGTGAACATTGTGTAATGTGCAAGCACAACTTGACACCCGATGAACCTTGTTAGTTTTTTCTTAAATTTCTTTCTCTAATGTTGTTTTTGTAATGTATGTTATACCTTGTATGTGTTTCTGAATTTGCACTGTAATTCTTATGTAAGTGATAGAGTAGGGCGCACAAATTACAAATTACTGTATTGTTCTCTACACCATGTTTTTTTTGTATTCTGAATTTTTTGTTGTGTGTATGCAAACAGTGTGCCTGAAGTCCCCATAAACTGAAGCAGATACCACCACTGTCATTGTGAATGGAAAATCAGTTCAGGTTATTCTTGCTGCAGGGAGACAGAATGAATCGGACGTTGTAATTAGATTCTGAAAGCTCACAAAGAGATTGTTAAATATTATCATGTGTGATTGAGTTCAGGTTAGTTCAATGATTGAAATTGTTGTAACATCTTGGGCATTTAATTGCGGAGCACTCCAACTCTGATTGTAAAGAAAAAAACTGCTCCATATTTGGCTCACGTGCCCGGGCCATATTTAGAGTGTGATTTCTGTGTGAATCGGTGTTTGGAAGGGGCTCCCTGGGAATGGATGTGTGATGTAAGTGTTAGAGTTCCATATTAAGAAGGTGAAGTTGGCTACATCATAAATAATCCTCCCTCTATGAGCTGCATTTTTCAGTTGCAGTGATTTTTTTTATAGAGTGTGGCATGTGGAGTCAGTTTGCAAGATTGTTCTTGGGTGATTGACTCACTACCTTGCTCCTAAGTGAGCCAACCGCTCACCAATTACAATCTAAAATGGCGTAGGGGCTATGAGAGGTGGCACACGCCCCCTCTCATATTTCTTTTACTCTGAGTAATTCGATTTTCCTCTCTAATTGCATGCGGTGACTAGTTGCACACGCCCCCTCTCATATTTCTTTTACTCTGAGTAATTCGATTTTCCTCTCTAATTGCATGCGGTGACTAGTTGCTATTCCTTCACACGCGGACTTCCCCCGCAGCGTCTCTCGGCACCCGGGTGGTCCGGTGACATGCGGGCTCTGCTGATCTTGAAAGGGTTTAGCCGATGGGTGTGAGGGTGTCGAGTGAATGCTTTGCAGACGCCGACATTGTCATAATAGCGGCAAGAGACACGCCCGCAGGGGCCTGAATGAGCGGCTGGGCTAGAGACTCTGTTATGTCGCAGAAACGTAGCGAAAACACTTTCTGTTGGGCTACCAGCGAGGCGTGGGAATAACTTGTGTTGCCAGGCAGTCTTGGCGGGAAAATTGCCGCGTTTTCTGCAAAATCGTAACTGTGATTGGCTTGCTCAGGGCATAGCTCTGTGACGTAGCAAAATCGGCGCAGAAATTGGCGCCAAGAATCTCTATTGGTGGAATGGTAGTGCTTCGGCAATGGAGTAGAATTTACCGCTGGTTTTCGAGTTGCTGATTGGAATGTTTAGCCACGGTTACTGTCGTGGGGGCGGGAATGTTCTGTGTTCGGTTTGTATGGGTGCTCTTGTGGGAGGTCGGCTGTCGCTTTTCGGTCGGAGTAGGTTACAAGACTGAGCTCTCGCTACTCTGGACAGCCTGCCTTCCGTTGGCTGTGTAATATACTTTTATTTGATTGTAACTGTTTAACGAAGTTGCTGAAGTTTCGACTTCAACGTAACTTTCCGAGTACAGTAGGCAATTGAGCGTTCTGCGTAGAAGCGGCCTATGGTGTCTGTCTTGGGCAGTTTTGGCTAAAGTTGACTGTATCGGAGTTACTGTGTGACTTCGCTTGTTAAAATCAATCACTGTACCATCAGTGATTGTGTGGCGAGCCTTCTTCGTCTCCCTCAGAGGCGCATTTGTATTGATAGGAAGTCTTTAGTCTGGAACAACCAGACCAGGACAATTTGTTTTGGGCTATACTCGCGACATTATCATCACCACGACGGGACGTCGAAGCGACCAGCCATCGCTTCCGGTACGCCAGATCATGTCCTTGCAGTTAAGAAGACAGCTTAGTAATGTATGTCCGCAGCACCGGCAGACTAGGGAATTTGCACTGTGGTAATCAGAGCTCAGCAGAGCGCGCCTGTTCGTCTTTTCTAACTTTGTTCTGTCTTAGGTGTTCATTGTCTGAGTTATCACTACTGTAGCAGCAATTAATGTTGAGTTGGCTGGGTGTTTCCCTTAAGATTTGAATTGCAAGGAATTGGCTCCACATACCACTTCGTCATAAATGTCACAATGTAGTTTATGGATAACTTCAACTCCACTGCATTTATTTGAGTATCCAATTTGATGTATTGTAAATGTTTCATGTGTTTTGTTTATGATTTTAAGTTTATTCATAATAAATCAAATTGGTATTTTGGACAGAACTTTCGTTCTGTTAATCGGTAGAGCAACCCTTTCATTTCTCACTATGTTACTGAAACTTTCCTTTATTTAATTAATGTCTATCAAATTAAATTACTGCAGGTGCCAAACTCTTTTCTACTCCACTTGCAGGGACGATTACAGTCAGTTCGCGTTTCTTCTTAATCCATGTGCAACAGCAAAATTAGGAGTTAGAAAAGGGGGGGCTTAGAGCATCATTTCCATATGATGATTCGGGAAGAATTTAGTGTTAAATACACTGGTAGCCCCGGCACCTCGCAAGCAGGCTTTGTCTGATAAAAGGTTTCCAAAAGTAGTTATTCTCACTGCTTTTCCCACAAATCGTATGATTTGGAGAAAAATAGTACGATACTTTGCGAGGTGCCGGGGCTAGTAGTGTATTTATCACTAAATTCTACTAGAATCCACATGTGTAAATCATGCTCTAAGCCCCCCCCCCTATTCTAACTCCGACTTTTGCTGTTGCACAAGGATAAAACAAATACGCGAACTGACTCTAATCAACCCTGCTAGTGGAGTAGAAGAGAGTTTGGCACCTGCAATAATTTAATTTGATAAATAAGTTAAATAAACAAAGGTTTCATTAGCATAGTGAGGAATGATAGGGTTGCTCTATTGATTAACAGAAAGAAAGTTCTATCCAAAATAACAATATGATTTATTAAGATTAAACGCAGAATAGTAAAAGAGACACAGGAAATATAAAACATCAAATTGGCTAAAATTTGAGATTCATACAAACACAGTAAAGGTGAAGTTGTCCCTAACTTAGATCGTGAGGTTTAAGACGAAGTGGTATGTGGAGCCAATTCCTTTCCACTCAAATCTCAAGAGAGACACACAGCTAACCCAATAGTAATTGCTGCTACTCGAAACTGAACAAAGTTAGAAAAGGATGAACAGGCGCGCTCTGCTGAGCTCTGATTATCACCTAGGAAAATCCCTATCTGCCGGTGCTGCGGACGTACATTACCAACAGTCTTCTTATCTCCCAGAACACGATCTGGCGTACCGCAGGCGAGGGCTGGTTGCTCCGACGTCCTCGACCGAAAGGCGACTGCCGACTACCCAGAGCACCCGTACAGGCCGAACACCGAACATTCCCGCCCCCACGACAGTGGCCGTGGTTACGTTCCAATCAGCAACTCGAAAACCGGCGGAAATTCCACTCCATTGCCGGAGCACTACCATTCCACCAATGGAGATTCTTGGCGCCAATTTCTGTGCTGATTTTGCAGAAAGTGCGGGAATTTTCCCGCCACAACTGCGTGGGTACACAAGTCATTCCCACGCCTCGCTGGTAGCCCGCCAGAAAGTGTTTTCGCAAAGTTTCTCTGAAGTAACGGAACCTCTAGCCCAGCCGCTACTTCACACCCCAGCGGGCGTGTCTCTTGACAATGTCGGCGTCTGAAAAGCATTCACTCGACTGCCTCACACACGTCGGCTTAACTCTCTCCAGTTCCGCAGAGCCCGCCTGTCACCGGCCCACCCGGGTGACGAGAGACGCTGCGTGGGAAGTACGCGTGTTAAGGAAAAGCAACCCTCCACCGCATGCAACTAGAGAGGAGAATCGTAAGATAGAAATATGAGAGGGGGCTCATGCCACCTCTCATTGCCCCTACGCCATTTTAGATTGTAATTGGTGAGCGGTTGGCTCACTTAGGAGCAAGGTAGTGAGTCAATCGCCCAAGAACAATCTTACAAAGTGACTCCACATACCGCACTCTATAAAAAGATCATTGCAACTGAAAAATGCAACTCATGGAGGGAGGATTATTTATGATGTAGCCAACTTCACCTTCTTAATATGGAACACTAACACTCACATCACACATCCATACCCAGGGAGCCCCTTCCAAACACCGATTCACGCAGACATTCACGCTCTAAACATGGCCCGGGCATCTGAGCCAAATATGGAGCAGTTTATTCTTTACAATCAGAGTTGGAGTGCTCCGCAATTAAATGCCCAAGATGTTACAACAATTTTAATCATTAAACTAACCTGACCTCACTCACACATGATAATATTTAAGTTAACAATCTCTTTGTGAGTTTTCAGAATCTAGTTACAACCTCCGATTCATTCTGTCTCCCTGCAGCAAGAATAACCTTTACAAAATGTTCCCTGAACTGATGGTCCATTCACAATGACAGTGGTGGTATCTGCTTCAGTTTATGGGGACTTCAGGCACACTGTTAGCATACACACAACAATAAACACAAAATACAAAAAAAACATGATGTGGAGAACAATACAGTAATCTGTAATAAGAATTACAGTGTAAAACACAAACGCATACAAGGTATAACATACATTACAGAAACAACATAAGAGAAAGAAATTTAAGAAAAACAAAAAAAACAAGGTTCATGGGGCATCAAATTGTGCGTGCACATTGCACAAAGTTCACGACTGTGCTGAGAATGAGGCACTAAATCACATTGTTAGAAATACCCGTGGCACTTCACTGATTCCACTGTACTGACATCACATAAGGCTAAACGTCGGTTGTAGTTGCTACGTTGTGGCAACAGCAATAGGGAGTTCTGGAGTGTCTGCAGTACGCTGTTGAGATTGTAGTCAGACCCACGCATATGATCACGGCCGTATGGTAGGAAGACACAGTGATAGGCTCTCCTCACGTCGATTAATTGTCTCTGAGGTCTACTCGTTGGGATACATCACTAGTCTAGGTCTCTTCTCTCGCTGGACAGAACTTTATGTTTCCCAATATTGCAGTTCGACGAGGGATGATGGCACGTGGAGTGACTCCACAAGTGTGTGAGGTCATCCATACAGGATCGAACTAGGAGCGACTATTGTTAAAAACTGCTCTCTAATAGAGAGGAGAAGTAAGACATGAGACCATACATTTGTTAGTGTGGCACGATACTGCTTTGTGTATGCAGATCGGCCAATGCTAGTGAGTTGTAAAAACCCAAACAGGTGAGTATAGAGCGTCCCTTTCTGTCCTGAGGCACATGAGGCGCAGGTTCTGACACGATATGTGATCTTCTTCGTGTACTCACGACAACGTGGTCTGCCGCAGGGAATCCCTCCAAGCGGCTGCCGCGTCCGGAGAGCTAGCAGGCTGTCGCGTGTCAGGGTCAACGGCCAGCCCCACTTTCGCTTGTGGCGGGGCAAGGGTCCCGTGTAATCCCTCAGGTAGGCAGCCGGGTGACTGTCAGCGTGTAGGACGGGACGCTCGCCCTCTAGCAGGTAGCCGAAGACCTCTTGTTTTTGCGCTGGCTGGCCTCTGCATTGCTACGTTCCTCGTCATCTGTACAATTCTTACAAAAGTCTTATGCCTAACTTTTTCCCATGACCTTCTATGTTATAATAAATTTACCTAATGAAACATTGATGGTCTGTCATTTCAGACACTCTTATTTTACTTTTATAGTTATTAATCTATGGCAATCATTATAACATCTAATCTAGACATGGAAATAATTTATTTTGATATACGTGTAGAGACCGATCTCAGTAAGTACATGGTGTGTGATAACTGATGCTTTGTAATGGATGAACAACTAAATGTGCGGGCCCGCACTAATATTACTATTAATTATATAGATCGACAGTAGACATGCTTCAAGAATTAACTACCATATCCCAACGATCTACATTCTACGTCTTTTAATTAAATTATGTTGTTATGCAGGTCTAAGTTTTACTGTGCTATAAAGAACATGCAACTACGCTACTTTCGCTCGCCCGTCGTCCCTCCATCTCGGGTCTGTGGTTTGGTGACCTGAAAAATAGCAACTCAACAGGCGCGCGCCACACTTGTGGTAGAAAACCCCCACAATATTAATCTAGTTATTGTTAAATCCTACAGTTTAACTTATCCTAGTATCGTACTTTCCCTTTTATTTATTTATTTATTTATTTTATTTTATTTATTTATTTATTTATTTATTTATTTTTTTTATTTACCTTATACAATACCCTTACATAGTTCCTGTTACGCTGAGATGTCTTGCTGCTCGCCGCTATTGACGACAGTGATGTGCGCGCCGTACGACATGACCTCCGAGTTTTCATTACGCCTCACTGAAACTCCAGAGACTGGGTTAGCCATGGCTATACACGACAATAAATTTATAGTTGCAACTTCCTTCTCTATGTGAAGCGGTTTTCGCGATCGAAGTACACCTTTCCAGAAGCAATGTAATATGACCAAGCCAGGACTGGTTCCTGTTGAGGATTCAGACACCCAACACACGCCAGCTACACAGTATGTCACGAATATCCAAGTACAATTCCTTGGTGATTCATCTGTGACAAAAACGAGCAGCACGCTAAATCCCCAACCAGCACATTAGCATGGTAGGCTTTTATGCCCTCATTTCTCTCGTCTAGGGCACCATTAGAGTCAAATGCTCACAGGTTCACCCCGACTTGCAAGACAACGATACCGGCGCAGCTCTGCAAAAACTATACTGCCCATATTCACCCTCGAAATCGCGCAATATACCACAATCGTGCAGTGCACTGACGCGTGCCTGCAAGCATTGGTATGAACGTCTCACGAACTGGTTGTGGCCGCTATGGAGCGTATCACGACCTCTCAGAACGCTTCTAAGAGCACGTTCTTGTATGCGCCCGTTTGTGCGACGTCTCGTCACTCATCCTTATCCCTTAACATGGACACCAGATAGGAAAGGACAAAAACATTGCTCATGAAAAGGTAGTGTCTCCTACTCCATCGACATTGGAGATCGCAAACATAAACAAAAAGAGGATAGCAGCAGTAAATTCTTATGCAAGACAACGCAGCGTGTTAATACTTTAGCAATCTTAATCTATTAATGTAACGATTATTGTTCCCCGAACAAAGGTTCATATATTTGCCTATCCTACTATGTACATTTCTTACACTACTACTATTCTACGAACTCCTTTATGTGAGATATGTGGTGGAGTCCTATGGACTTCTTTCCTTTCAGCGTCTCCAATTCATAAGCATTGTGGTGAGCTGCTCTCCTTATACGGTACGGGCCGTTGTAAACAGAATAGAATTTTTGGCATTTCATTTTTTGTTTGTTCGAAAGTCGGAAAGACTTAACGAGCACCTTTTGTCCAATTTGGAAGTGTCGTAGACGAGCTCCCCTGTCGGCACGTCTCTTCCTGACCTCTGCTGCAGCCCGTATCCTCTTGAGAGCCAAATCCACTATGGCTTGGTGCTGCGTTCGCGCCCTTGGTGGGAAGTTTACGACCTTGGTTATCAAGTCCTTAGGAATCCGGTTTTTCAGTACTGTAATGGGTGCCAATTTTGTTATCCCATGGGGTGCCTCATTGATCACCTCCTGGAAGTCTTTAAGGAAAACGTCCCATGTCGTGTGCTGTTTGTTACAGTACAACCGGCACAAGTTTCCGAGTTCTTTGATAACCCGTTCTGCAGCATTCGAGCTCGGATGGTGTGAAGATATAAAAATGGGATCAATTTTACATCGACGCAACATCTCCTTCCATGTTTTTGACTTAAACTGTGGCCCGTTATCAGAAATGATTCTACTCACATGACCAACCTGTGGTAGGAAATCCCGGATGAGGGCTCGTGATACAGTTCGTCCTGTCGCCCTCTTCAGTGGCGTAAAGGTAACGTATTTGGACGTTAGTTCAACAAACACTAATACGTAAGTATATCCTCTTCTTGTTCTTGGCAAAGGTCCCATCAAATCTGTTGCTGCTAATTGTCTTAATTTGGTCGGTACGATTGGGTATAATGGTGCCTGCATGCTCACAGTAGTGTGCTTAGCCTTTTGGCAGTCTTTACACACCGACAGTACCCTCCGAATTCGACGCTCCATGTTTCGAAAGTAACACATGGTCCTTAGCTTGAGATTGCACTTGCGTGGTCCGAAGTGTCCATAGCTGAGGTGAGTATGCCATATAACCTTGTTTATTAGGTGTTCAGGGATGCATACCCCCCATTCAGTGTCATTGGTATAATTTCGGTGGAAAATTATGCCTTTCCGCAAGAGGTAGAACTGCCTGATGGTGGCGTGTCTTCTGTCTATCCATTTCTGTTTCAATAACACTAGGGCAGGGTCCTTGTCTTGCTCCTCCTTGATGTCCTGCATACTACAGGTAATAAAATTTTCAAAGGCTACTTTCTGCATATAGTAAAGGCAGTAGTGATTTTCCTCCAGATCTTCTTCCATGTTGTGCTCAAATCCGATCGGTGACCGTGATAAGGCGTCTGCAATGATGTTCTGACTGCCGGGGATATATTCTATCGAAAAATTGTACTGCTGTAGATACGATGCCCACCTAATGAGCCGCCTGTGATTAAGCTTTGCAGTCATCAAGAACTCGAGTGCCTTGTGGTCTGTGTAGACCCTCGTCTTGCGACCAAACAGAAGGTATCTGAATTTTTCAAACGCCCATACAATAGCCAGCGCCTCTAACTCGGTTACTGAGTAATTCCTCTCACTCTTGGCTAGTACTCTGCTAGCAAACGCAATTGTCTTCCACACCCTGTTTCCTTCATGTACATAGTCTTGGAACACCATGACACCCAGACCGGAGTATGAACTGTCCGTTACTATGCAAAGCTCTTCAGCTAAATTAGGGTGTGATAGGATGGGTGCTTGTAATAATGCGAATTTTAATGTTTTCCATTCGGATTCGGCCGCCTCATCCCATTCCCAAGGAATCTTCTTTCCTGTAAGTTGATGCAACCGAGGACTGCTCTGAGTTTTGACATGTATAAAGCGGTTGTAAAAATTTATGATCCCCAAGAACCCCCTTAACTGCTTCTTTGTCGTAGGAATGGGAAACTTTTCAATCGCTTCGATCTTTTCGGGATTTGGCGCAATGCCCTCACCCGTGATGATATGTCCTAGAAATTTCACAGAGGACGTCCCAAAATTCGATTTTTCGATATTGATAGTCACACCGTATTCCTTGAATGTCGCTAGGAGTTCACCGAGGACCGCATTGTGCTCTCCCCAAGATTTCTCCGCGATCAGCAAATCGTCCACATAGCTGGTGACATGACGTTTCAAATTATCGCTTAGTATGCCGTCCAGCCCCCGAATGAATGCGGCAGATGAAACGTTCAAACCAAATGGTAGACGACGAAACCGGTAACATCTTCCAAATGCTAAAAAGGCTGTGTACTGTCTGCAATTTGGATGGAGCTCGATCTGCCAGAAACTCGATTTTAGATCAACTGATGAGAAGATTGATATTCCATGGAAGTTTTGTAAGAGTTCCTCTAATCGTTCCGGTCTGTCTGTTTCGGGTTCTATTATGGTATTAATTTGTCGCGAGTCCAAGACTAAACGAATACTACCATCTGCCTTCTCGACTACTCTTAACGGGTTATTATAGGCTGAAGCCGTAGGTTCTATTATTCCTTCACTCAGCATTCGCGTAATTTCAGCTGCTACTTTCTGTCGATATGCCAAGGGGATTGGATAGGGTGGCACACGAAACTGGTTGTGCGGACGTACACGAAATTCATATTGGAAGTTCTTTATTGATCCTGTCTTGGGAAGGAAGACCTCCGCATGTTCTACTAGTAATTTATGAAGTTCTTTGCGGTGTTCGCCCCTTATATTCTTTATTGCTTCCACTTTTTCTCCTATTTTCTCCTTTATTTCTCCCATTATTCCGACTTCATTCTCATCCGTGTCCTCTCCCCTATCCGCAACGTCGTCCTGTTCTTCCTTTCTGTCTTTCAGACACGCATAGTTTATCCGAACACAGTTAGACGGTAGTTGAGCTGGGATCAGCTGATCGTCGAACTTAATGTGGACGGGATTCCCTTTCCTCAAAACCACTTCACCTCGTCCTAGATCAACTATCGCTTCATGTTCATTTAGGAAGTCCGTTCCTATTATCATGTCGATCGCCAGATTTGGCACGATCCAGAAGTTAGACTCTATTTTGTGTCCTTGGCAGGAGAATTCCAGTCTTGTTTGTTGGGTGACCTCCGTACATTTACCCGCTAATGCCCCTTTTATTTTGGTTTTCTTAACCGATAGGACAGGCCAGTCCATCTCCTGAGAGCACCTCTTGTATGCTGCCTCAGATATTGCTGTTATGTAGCTTCCACTATCTATTATCGCATTCAGACTCTTTTCAGCTATTGCTACTGTGATAAGAGGCTGCCGATCATGTCGAGGAGTTGCTTTATGTTCCTCGAGCAGGATTTCTGATAAATCTTCGTAATGTATCATCCGTAGTTGGCCAGGTCCGAGATTACGTGCGAAATTCCGGCGGCCTGTGTTCGCACTAGTCTGGCGTCAATCCCTAGTTAGGCTCCCCCTCCTCTGACGTGCATTAGGATTTGCGAGTCTGGTTTCAATCTCCTGGTTCCACCGTTGTCCTTGGTTTCGCTCTCTCCAATTACGGTCGCTTTGCCGTTCGTTATTCCTTCTATCCCAGATTCTTTGTCTAGATTGACCCTGCTCCCTGACGTTCTGGTTTCCGTGTCTTTGGTTTCCATAACCTTGAATAGCGTAACCTTGACTTCCGTAACCCTGGTTTCCTAACTGACCAGTGCGATTATGCAATCTGCTGTCATCTTCTGTTCCTGGCCGGTGGTATTTGTTACTTTGCCCCTTCTTCCTGTCCTTTGCGTCTTGTTTATCAAAGACTACTTCGAGTTCGCGCAATAGAATCTTGAATGCTTCTATGTCAGCTCCACACTTGCCGACAAGTGTCTGTTGGTACCTAACTGGCAATTTGGAAAAGCAAAATTTAATGATTTCTCCGTTACTATATGGACTATCTAAAAATTGATTCTTCTTGAGTAAATCATCAAGAAATTTGGTTCCGCTCCTATGCCCGGACACTTCCAGTTCAGGACAAAATATTATTTCCTCTTTAATCCTATCTTGCGTTTCCTTTGACCAGTAGGTCCGCAGGAATGCACCAACAAATTCCTGATAAGTCCGACACGTCACTGCCACACCCCGCATCTTTTCCGCGGCTTGGCCTTCGATGTGTCCACACATGAATTCTAATTTTGCCTGGGTTGGCCATGATGCCGGTAATGAATTTGTAAACTGCATCACCCAGCTCTTCGGATGCATCGACCCTCCATTTTCTTTGAACTTCTGGAATTTCAGTATCGACAGGAAGTGATTGTGATCAAAATCCTGTCTGATCCTCGCACTGGTGTTGTCACTCGTTTCCGATACTTGCACGTCTGCTGAGTGTCCTGTTCTATCTTGCTGATAACTGTGATGTGCTACCTCTGTATCACAGTGGAAGTGGCACTCAGAATTCACTCTCCTAAGTGGGCTATAATTATTTGAGCTATTACTCGATGTTTCTGCGTGTGCAGTGTTAGTTCCGCACTCGGTCAATGGGCTAGAGCACGGCGGGCTTTTCCTCGGAGACACAATTCTTTGTACTCCATCATTGGTACCCGAACGCGCAGTGCTCGTGTGCCCGTTTTGCTCTAGTTTTGCTATCCGACTCTCTACTTCTTCCATTCGTTTCGTGGTGTTCGCAACCGCGATATTACCTTGAGTTTTTAAGAATGCTAGGGATTTTGAGTGGGATTGTGTTGTACGTCGCAAGCGCCCTGCGAGTTTAGAAGTTGATTCCGCGACTTTCATTGCCCCTATTGCTGCCGTTTTGGCTAGGCCTGCTACTTTTTGTGCTACCATTGACATTTGTTTTGCTTCTCCACATTCTTTCTTTATTGTTAATAATTCCCCACGAATTTCCCCTATATGCGAAATTATTGCCTCCGTGTCCTTCTTACGCTGTTCGTCAGCTTCTTCTTTCTCCTTCTTACGCTGTTCGTCAGCTTCTTCTTTCTCCTTCTTACGCTGTTCTTCAGCTTCTTCCTTCTCCTTCTTGCGTTGTTCGTCAGCTTCTTCTTTCATTGACCGTAGGAAGCTCAGTATTGGGTTAATGTCATCAATTTGATCCTCGTCACACATGGGTGATGTAACTCTGGACACCTGGGCGCTAGAGCTCTGACGTGGCCGAGCTGGCCCCTGTCTGCTCTCGTTCGTTTTATTATAAACTTCTGCTACCGTCACGACCTGTGTAACTGTCTCTGTTTCATCCTCTACCTCACTATCATAATCACGGCCGCAACGCTGCTCTAAGATCGCGTCCAAATCACCTTCCTCATCAATGCCCCTGGCGTCCTGTCCCGCTAAAAATGTGCCCATCTCATCTCCGAACCTATTCCCGTCAGTAAACTGCCCCTTATCCATTATGCTATCCTCTTTTGTTTTAGCTTCGCCCGATAATAGTCGTGCCTTACTTCTCGTTATCATTCATAAAAACAAATTCATCTAAAATGCACAATAAAATTAATCTACTCCATATATTTTTTTTACACATAAACATAAAATTTCAACAACGCTGTTCCAACGCTGTAATCACAAACACAATTTGATGTGGTACAGAAACCGCACACAAATCCGACAAAGTGCGATGCGGTACAGACACCACATCAGCGAAACACAAAAAAAACAATGAACAAAAAAATATATACACTGAAAACAAAAACTGTAGTCATGCGCCGCTACTTAAAACTAAACGCGGAACTACCAAAAAAACTTGGGTATTAATCATTAAAAAAAATAGAGAGAGAAAAAAAAAATTGAATGTTCCTACTAAGAATCCTGTTTGTTTATCAGAGATTCACAGGAAAGATCCGAGGCCAAGGGTCGCCATATTATGCGAGGTGCCGGGGCTAGTAGTGTATTTATCACTAAATTCTACTAGAATCCACATGTGTAAATCATGCTCTAAGCCCCCCCTATTCTAACTCCGACTTTTGCTGTTGCACAAGGATAAAACAAATACGCGAACTGACTCTAATCAACCCTGCTAGTGGAGTAGAAGAGAGTTTGGCACCTGCAATAATTTAATTTGATAAATAAGTTAAATAAACAAAGGTTTCATTAGCATAGTGAGGAATGATAGGGTTGCTCTATTGATTAACAGAAAGAAAGTTCTATCCAAAATAACAATATGATTTATTAAGATTAAACGCAGAATAGTAAAAGAGACACAGGAAATATAAAACATCAAATTGGCTAAAATTTGAGATTCATACAAACACAGTAAAGGTGAAGTTGTCCCTAACTTAGATCGTGAGGTTTAAGACGAAGTGGTATGTGGAGCCAATTCCTTTCCACTCAAATCTCAAGAGAGACACACAGCTAACCCAATAGTAATTGCTGCTACTCGAAACTGAACAAAGTTAGAAAAGGATGAACAGGCGCGCTCTGCTGAGCTCTGATTATCACCTAGGAAAATCCCTATCTGCCGGTGCTGCGGACGTACATTACCAACAGTCTTCTTATCTCCCAGAACACGATCTGGCGTACCGCAGGCGAGGGCTGGTTGCTCCGACGTCCTCGACCGAAAGGCGACTGCCGACTACCCAGAGCACCCGTACAGGCCGAACACCGAACATTCCCGCCCCCACGACAGTGGCCGTGGTTACGTTCCAATCAGCAACTCGAAAACCGGCGGAAATTCCACTCCATTGCCGGAGCACTACCATTCCACCAATGGAGATTCTTGGCGCCAATTTCTGTGCTGATTTTGCAGAAAGTGCGGGAATTTTCCCGCCACAACTGCGTGGGTACACAAGTCATTCCCACGCCTCGCTGGTAGCCCGCCAGAAAGTGTTTTCGCAAAGTTTCTCTGAAGTAACGGAACCTCTAGCCCAGCCGCTACTTCACACCCCAGCGGGCGTGTCTCTTGACAATGTCGGCGTCTGAAAAGCATTCACTCGACTGCCTCACACACGTCGGCTTAACTCTCTCCAGTTCCACAGAGCCCGCCTGTCACCGGCCCACCCGGGTGACGAGAGACGCTGCGTGGGAAGTACGCGTGTTAAGGAAAAGCAACCCTCCACCGCATGCAACTAGAGAGGAGAATCGTAAGATAGAAATATGAGAGGGGGCTCATGCCACCTCTCAACTTTACCATTGGGTTGAACACGGTTAAAATCTCTCTCCGAGAGTCGATGGTTTGGAGTGTTAGTGCTTCGTGATTTCGTGGTGGTGTTCCTGCTACTACCTACTACACAGTTCTGACATTCCGAATCGCGGATCTTCCGTCTTTACAGTGGTAGAACTTAAACGTTCTGGTACCGTATTGACGAGAACGTGTAAGAGCCGTTGCACATGTCGCCGCGTGACAGGACTTTTGAAGCGGCGAAAGTCTAGAACGAAGGTCCAGAGACACGAATTTGTAGCAATTTGGGAGGTGTGAGTCAATTACGGGACCATTTAAAAGTAAACTGTTAGCTATATTTAATAAAATTATAGATAAAGAAGTAAGCACGAGCACGCCAGTAACAACAACGGGGTATGTAATTGAGCAGGCGGAAATGGACAGTCAGACAGACAAACATACAAAGCAACAACAAAATATAGCAGGAGACAAAGAAAGGGATGATGACTTCTGCGAAATGTGGAGCCCATCAACCATTAAGAAAGAAAGAGTAGAGGAGGAAACTGTAGAAGAATCGGGCTATGTAACTGAGAAAGCCAAAATTGAAAGTAGTAGTGTATTGGATATTCACGACTTACTGAGAACATTAATTCAACAAAATAGTAAACTAGAAAAGAAAATCGGTACACAAATTAGAGGACAAAATCAACAAATTAAGGAACAGAGTAACCAAATTAGTAAATAGGGAGAATATATCATTAAGAGAATTGATGGTATGGGCGAAGTATTAAATATAGTTATAGGCGAAATTAAAGGAGTGAAAACCAGAATGCAAGGGGTCGAGGATAGAGTAACAACTGTAGAAAGTCAAGTCAAGGGAATTAATGAAAGGTCAAACCCTCATTAATGAGACTATAGCCGAGCGGTTTGAAGAAATTAAATCTGGAGTACATATCGAATGCCAAACAGAAGTCTCAAATTTGAGAGAAACTGTTTGGAAGTCTGAAAAGCTGTTAGCAGAGAAAGTAGACAATTGGAAACAGAAGTGTAATAGCAACACTTCCAATATTCTCAGTCATATTAATGAGCTGGAAAAGATAACACAGGTGACACCTAGTCATGTGGTAACTAAAGTAGAGTGTCAAAAGTTACTGGAAGGGGAGGAAAAATTCGATCCTTCCAACAAACATAATGGATGGCATCCGTTAGACTTTCTGAAAAATTGTGAAAGAGTTTTCCCCGGAAATCTGAGTGATCAAGAGAAAATAAATTTGGCAATTCGTGCTATGACAGGAGACGCCAAAAGATGGAGTCTCAATCTAGAAACTGAACGTATGTCTTTTGATGAATTCAGACAACAATTCATCAACGAATACTGTTCAACACAGAAGCAGGATTGCTTGTGGCGTGAGTTTATAATGGGTACAATGTATGGCAACAGGGGCAGAATGTCTATGAAAGACTTCTGTGAGTCGTGGTACAAGAAAGTGATACATTTAAGGGGTTGCAGATCCGACTCCGAAATTGTCTGGGAGATTTGGAAGAAGCTCCCAGAAGACTCGAAAAGATACATAGGAAGCAACAATCGCAATTTCACGATCTTCCTAGAGCGCATTGAAGACGAAGACCACTCGAGAAATAACCGTGACAATCGACCGAATAATTCTAATAGGAATTATCGGAATGTAGACGATGATAACCGGGACGGACAAAATGATCGCGGGAGAAATTATGGCCCGCGAACACAAGAATTCAATGAACAGGAAAACTAAGGCCCGCGTGGGTGGAGGGTCGTCGCCGCGCGGAAAGGCAATATAGACCCGATAGAGAAATGTTTCAGCCGCTGCGTACGCAAAGTAATGGAGAGCGCAGCCAGGCGAGCAGAGCGATGCAATGTAGCGCTCACAACACGCCATATGGCGCCGGCAGTGGAACTCGGCCGGCAAGCCGACACTTGTCAACAGGGACCGGGCGAGAAACAGTACAGAGAAACGTCACAGAACTACCTACCGCAATACCGCGTCACGTGGTGGAGCAATTAACAGCTGTGCGTGACGACACGGGAGAGTTCGGTGAGCTCGTAACCAGCAGGAATGATCCGGTACGCGTGAAAACAACGCATAATTGCAGTCAAGTAAATCGTGCTCATATCAGCACAGCAAATAAATATGAAACAAAAGATATGCAGAATAGTTTCCAAGATCAGCAGCTACGGGAATGGCGTGAAGAAATGAGTAATTTAGTCACAGGCTTAAAGCAATATGAATGGGAACAGGCGACGAAGGAAGAGTTAATGGAGGGTGAAGAGAAGGAAGACGAAAAGCAGTCCGTCCAAAAGGAGACGATACTTGCTAATGTTACAAATGAGGAAATAATAGACGCAGGGCAAAGATCGCGAGCAGTCGACATAAATTATAGGGAAAGAAATAAGGAGGAAAAGGTAGACGAGATATCTGAGTATGTTTTTGATGAAGATTCTATAAGATTCTATAAGTAACAGGTAGTGGGATTAATAGTACTTTCTGCCAGGTGACCGTAGTAAATGGAAATTAAGTGGTTGTGTTTAAATTACGTAGGAAGTGTGACTTCATCTTTTTGTGTAGACACTGTGCCCGATTTGGGCTGGCGGCCGTTTTATTAAGCGAAACAGTTTATTGTTATAGCAGGCTTTGTCTGATAAAATGTTTCCAAAAGTAATTATTCTCACTGCTTTTCCCACAAACTGTATGATTCGGAGAAAAATAGTTCGATACTTTACCATTGCGTTGAACACGGTTAAAATCTCTCTCCGAGAGTCGATGGTTTGGTGTGTTGCTTGATTTTGTTGTGGTGTTCCTGCTGCTACTTACTACACAGTTCTGACATTCCGAATCGCGGATCTTCCGTCTTTACAGTGGTAGAACTTAAACGTTCTGGTACCGTATTGACGAGAACGCGAAAGTACCTTCGCATAGGGACCGACTTTTTGTGTGCACGTGATGTAAGAATTAACGTTAGTGGTGGATTTATGACGGCGGAGGTTCATGGTAACCCCGTCAGTTTAAATTTTGATGAGCGCGTGCTGCGCATTGAGAGTGAAACGAGCTGCCTGAGATTTTCCGTTTGTACCGAATCGCAATCCGAACTCGAGTTCAACGTTACTCTGGTGGATGGACCGGTTTCGATGTTCTCTGAGTGGCAATAATCTGAACGAAAAGATCTCCTGTTCCGAAAATGCGGATAGGGACTGTGAAGCTTTGCGTTGGATTATATCAAACCAAACAAATCTTTTTTTGAACAGGAAGTTTTTTATGTAAGATTTACCAGTGAAATAATGTAACACTTATATTTATGTTTAAAGGAGCGCAAATCAACAATGTGACTCGATACCAGGAACCAGTGTCACCATGCCCATAGGGAAAGGGCACACCACGAGCCTGGATAGTGGTGGTATTCAGAATCATGCATGTAGCGCAAATGGAGTAGATTAGTAGAAGTGTTCTGTGTAATTACAAGTAGACTTTGATTGTGCTTTGATAGTAGTTAAAAGTGACTTGGATAGTAGTTAAAAAGTAGGTAGTAGGTGCTGGAATATCACTAATCAATATCCTTGTGTTGTCTATACCGCTTCAAAAAAGGTGATCACAACCATATTGACAGAGCTCAAATATTTCTCTTTTAGATTGTTGTTTTATTTGTGAATAATGTATATTTACTGAGATCGTGAAGTAAGACTCAATTGATGTGTGAGCAAAAGCTGATGTGTGATTCACATTGTTTAATTCACCTTATCTCTGATGAGATACTCGTGTTTAAGCAAGTCAGTGCATTACACACTTGACAAAATTTCTTTAGTGGGAGCACTGAATAATTGGTTAACAACAAAAAAAAGTTTTAACGTGATAAATTGTACACTTGTTATAAGATTGTTTTGTGCTTCGTGCAAGTAAACATTAAACTTCTAGTACATTAGAATCCTATATCATTATATTTGTATTTCCAACGAAATTGACAATCAGGGATCAAGACTTTATTGGAGTAGTTACTTCATAAATGTTGCTATATGAAATCCTACTGGACCACTCAAGTTTCATATTTTAATGATGTTGGTAAGGAACAATGTGAAATGATGGAGTTTCGAGACGGGAGTTATTGTATAAACATTTTACTGTTTGCCCAAATTTTTTTCAATGCAGAAATGTTTAGGTGGAGCATCCAGACGCGGAAAGTGACAGTGGGAGCCCGGCAACGGAAGACAGCAGGGCCAGAGAAGTTCCAGTCTGGCCAGCTGGTGGTCCGGCGCGCCTGGAGGAAGAGGGGCAGTTACCCCTATCTTCCCCTCCTCCCGCACACCGGGACGGTGAATCAACCAGACGCAGTCCGTGCGTGCGCCAGCCGCATAGCGGGACCAGTGCAGCCTGTCCGGCGGCGTACACACAAATAGTGCACGACAGGCGCTGTGGAAAGACGGGGATGGTGCGAAATAGCCGATGTCCTCTGCTGCCTAGGATGGCGTTCAGAAGAGCCATTTAGCGCCATCCTTGCGCGAGGACATCTCACCCATCACAATGTCACCTCGTAGTTCGGGAGTAGCCGCTCCTAGACTTTCGTGGCACAACATACTGGTCGATGCTCTGTGCTGCAGAGGGTGGCACAAACAAGAGCCAATCAGTGTCGCTCTCGTGCCAGAGCATCCACATGACCAAAGCCAGCTATAGCCACAAGAAAATTATCTAACAATGCCAATACTGAGGACGATATACCCGTCACAGGCGGAAGCTGCGACAACAAATTACCACTTGACGTTTCTCGTAGACGATAGAAGCTGGGCAAATTCTCACGGATGTTGCTCTGTAAGGAGAACAATTATAGTTGGACACACCACTGCGAGTTAGTCCGACAAGTTGCCTCCATCTCCATGTAAACACAAAGAAATATGATTGAGCAGTGCAAATATCTGTATTGCGGCGGCGCGGTTCTTTCCGTCCCTTTACGACGGACCTGCACCTCCCTGTGAATATTGTCCTAGCAGACCAACAGTAGGAAAACCGAGTGAAACCTACTGTACTTCGACGTGAACCAGGCTGCAATTTAAGTCACTAATCTACGTTTCGGGAGAAAGTTTTCACACAAATGAAAGTTTGGAAATTTTGTCCCCAATTAATATATTCTGAAACTTAGGTGAACAAGTATCACTGCCAAGCCCGTGCTAGTCTTGACACAGTTACTCATAATCCCTTTCACTCACGTTAGCAAGTTTATGGTGTTGCATTTCCCGAAAACGTAATAACTACCAAAATACTGATTGTTTTTGATTGATAATGCTCGCCAAATATTAAGTCTGTCGGTACCAAATTCAGTCAGTTTTTAGCCACTGACCTGCTCAATACGCCACGCGGAATATGTCTTTTCTCGACACAAAATCCAGTTAAAAATTCCGAAATTTCTACACACATACACACATCGGTATAATTATGCTGTCACTTTCCAACACTTTTGATGTATGAAACACTGCTAGATCCGGCAACTTATCGCTTCCATCGAAACTACTACTACACACGTCCGATCTGGTTCATGGCTAGCCTTCGACTCTTCTTTAGAATACCCTCAGTCTTCTCTACTAGCAGAGAAAGGCGCGCGGAGAATATTGCTTTACCATTGGTCAGTTTACTCAACAGCCAATAGCAAAGCAACATTCTCCCGCGTCAGTCCGCGCTTTTCATCAATAGCCAATCGCAAAATATTAAACCTAACGACTGCACTTTTTACCGACATAATTATCTAATATGCTGAAGTTTTGTTTATGCACGAAGTTACTTACTACTGTTATTTATACTTGAATTAACTTTCCCTTAACCATAAACTTACTTTGCAAATCTATTCTCCAAAAATCCCCTTTGTCCATATCCATACTTCTTCGAAATGTTCCCACACTAAATCCCACTACATAATTCGTTAAACAATTATCTTCATATTAACCTTGAACCACACTCACGCATTTTACATACACAAATAAAACATAATAACTCTTTATGAAAATAATAGAACAGTTTATGAAAAACATTCTATTACTTTAGTGCACTCTAGTGGGCACAATCGAAACTAAAATCACAGTCCCACAATCCAATATTGTCCTCCATCGGCTGATACATCGACTACTTGCGCTTCCAGTCTCACGTCACCATCTGCCACTATCCAGCTCTGAGACACATCTCCCACTTAACCGCCTCCAAGGCGGGGTCGTTATACGGCGCTACGCCTCAGTATGACAAGTAATTTTTGTACACAAGTGTGCAATTTGTTTAGCATTTTCTGTCTCATCCATCGTTCTAATGAAAGAAAGACACAGTACTTTCACAAATTATTACTTAAACATTTTTTAGGAGTTTCCTTTTTAAGGAACCAAGGTTTCAAATAATGTATTTTACAAAGACACATTGTAATGTTGTTGCATTAAGTTGTTCTGAAAGCGGTGCTCATATTCAAGACCATAAAAGTGGGTTAAAAGCTGTGAGCTATCTCAGGAAGTTAACCTTGCATTACTGAGCAACTGTTTCACCAGGTATCCAGTCTAGCTTACCAAATTCCCAACCAGACTAACATTAATTATAATCTTTTAATCGTCATACGACAACCGGTGATGTATATATATAAAGATAATTTAAATAAAAAGAAATTAATCAGTTTATATTTGGAAATTATTTTAACATTGATCATTGTAATTTCAGCATATTAAACTTGATTCATAAATAAACTGGTGCCTTATTTAGCATTGTGTAAATGTGAGTTTGTAATCTTACGGAACACATCAAATAGGGAGCCAAGATTGGGAGACTACATAAAACACTGCATTCATAAAATAACACACGAAGAACGTTGAAAGATATGCAAGAGGAAATTAACCACAACCAACCGATTCAATTTTCACCCAAAGAAGTTACATTCGTAGCGCAATCCTGTCCGTCATGTAATTACCACACACTGGTATACTAAATTCATACTAACTCTCTGTGAAATCTTCCCGAAACGAATAGCTGAGGGCTACTTTGATGATTACACCACATGCTTCACGTGGTCAACTTGGTTTACACAAAGAGTGTAACTCCACAATAATTTTGATAATTAAAATAAATTAGATCGAAAAGCAGTTTACAAAAGAAAAACCTCGAACTTGTTATTATCGTCTTACTATTAACCTGATGGGTCAAACAATTGTATAAGCACGTGGTACTGGTCTCGCAAAGTACACCCCACGTGGGTTGAACATAAAGAAAAGTTGCTATATTGGAAAATATTGTCAAGACGAGACGTTATAATCTCACGCACATTCGCATTTAACATTGATGATCTTAGTTAGAGTTACTGATCAACACGTGGTTCCACTTTACTCACAAAGTAGTGACAAAGCAACTACCGGAAGATATTCGGAACTTGACAGTCGAATTACACAGCATTGCAATTTAATATAACACTAGATATTTTAGAGATAAACCTGAAATATAGGTGATTATATTTTCAGTTAGGCTGAACTTAAGAAATCCATTGTCCTACGGACTTAGCAGACACGTGCTTAGCCGGAGATCTTACCACTTCAGACGCTCGCCGCGGACAGATTGACTTGGGCTCCTACCGAGCGTGCTTAACTGATACAAACGGAAGTGACGAGAGAGGCAGCTTCCTATACCAACATGACAAGGGACAGACAGGACCATACTAAGAATAGAAACCTCTCTGCTTTTAGAAAGCGTAGCTACCAGTTCCGACGTTGGTCCTACTGTTCTCTAGCAGACAGGCTTGTCTGCTACCATCAAGCATGCAACTAGAATTTCATTTGATCATTCATCCTCTCACACAGAAGGGAAGGGGGATGACAGTATCTTGTCATATACAGTATATAAAAGAAAGCGGATGTAGGTTCCGTATGAGACTGTGTGACATGAGTTACATATAAACTGTGTTTTAAAGTGTAGTAGTGTGACAGATCGTTCTTGTTTATGCGTAGAAGTAACACGTTTCACTGCTCAGTCTCCTCCCAGATAGTCAGAAACACCACAGTAAATTTAGAAGAGGAATTTATGCCGTAAATGACAACAGATTTAAGAAATAAACATGAAAGGAATCCAACAGAGACCTTTCAACGTGTTTCTTAAATTTTATGATACAGTCACACATTAGTAACACATTAGAACCTTGTTTTCATGCTCTACTGTTTCCATTTTTTGTATACTATGTAATATTATGTCAAAATATTGTATATGTTTTCTTACAACTCTCATACGTTATACAATATCACGTCGATGTACCATGTACTGTATTTTCATGAACTACTTTTCTTTATTATTATTTTGTATATTGTGTAACATTGTACCTATGTAATGGGTTTGTCTAGTACTATTGTTGTTTTAATTCGTATACTAGGTAACATTATTGGTATAATTCAAATTTTGATGTCGTATATTATCAATTGAAGTGGTCCATTGCCTATAACTGCTTGTTTCATTACCGACCAAACAAGGTCAACAGAAAATTAAGTAAATTGGTTCCACAAGTAACTTTCAGTATAAATTTTAAAATTTATTTTCCTATTTTGGTTGTGGCACTTTGCCTATAACAGCGTGTTTCATTGCCGACCGAATGAGGTCAACAGTAAATTCAATAAATTAGTACCACAAGTTAATTCACAATATAATGATTTTAGCACAAGCTTGCAATTATACTTACGTTTCGGAATTACTGGTTGCCTGAACTCATACGTTTTTGTTTATGAAATTTAAGAGACGAAAAGCCTGTCGGGTAACGTCTTAACATGACAATAACGTTCACGGCACAGTCTTTTATTTGGGGGAGGGGGAAGTTCGGTGTGATGAAACGTCTCTGTGAAGTCGTTTCATAAGACGCTTGTCGAATTCGGTACAACGTATTCACTTTACTACCCGACTTTAGCTCAATTCATGAACTCTTCCAGAAAGACTGAGCACTCAAATAAGGCCTATTGAATATTATATGTGTGTTATATTGTGGGGTTTCGGTTTTGTTTTGTGGGAAACGCTGAGTTGGTCATCGTCTGCTGGGAGATGATGTTGCTTCTCGTTCGAAGGAGAGCACAGGATGACCAACTTATGTTTCCAATACCTGAACGGAGATGTTTACGCATCTTAATCGAAGGCTGTGTCGAAGGTTGTTTTTGTGTGTGAGTTTGGTGACGGAGGGTAGCTTCCGCTGCCCTGGGAGCTAGGTAATCTCGAAAGGAAAAGCGGCACTCTTCGGTGAACGCTTGGTGAGTACGGATCGTAGCTCTTAAGGGGGGTTTCAGGTGACAGGATGCAGGTTGAGTTAGGACTTCATTATGTTTAACTGTTGAAATACTTAAGAACTTCAGCTTAACTAAAGCGTGTGAAGCGAGTTATTTTTCCAAATGTGCATTAATTATATTGCTTTAAAAAGGCGATTTTTTGATGCTTGTGTTAAAAGTGTGGAAGCTGCTTTTGTCTTTGTGTGTCGATTTTGTGCCACGTGTTTGGTAATCAATGAACCTTCTGGTCCACCACGGAACCACAATAGGCTTTATTTTAACAGTTTGCTTGGTTATTGATCTATAATTTCTGCAAGAATATCTGTTCTTTCGTGCACTTTCTACAAAGCAGCAGAACAGTTTGATTCGGAATGCACCACGGGCTCTAGTTCGTCCGTATGCAAGCAGCAGACGCAGTTAGTGTGTTGAATAATTATCGCACAGCCTCGTGCATTGGTTAAACCTCTGTCCAGAATAGTGAATGCGTAGAATAGTAATGCGAATCTCACTGAGATATTTTTATGGTATGAACGCAAAGGAGATTATAGCATCATTGTCTCCAACCCCCGTTTTCTGTGTGTGTTCTTGCTCTAGTTAAATTGTGCTCTGTTATATTCTCAAGTAATTCTTATTTAAATGTTTCTAGTCAGGCACCAGTTACGTGTAGTTAGGATGTGCAGCCAAATACTTAGATACAATAAATAATCTGCGTGAAATATCAATTCTGTGGTGTTGATCTTACCCACTTACTCCGAGTTCCAATCCTGAATTAATCAAGTTGCTTCATGCACAACATGGAGTGCTGTTTATCTGGCTACTTAAAGAGAATTTGCATACTTGTAATTAAATTATTAATTAATCTAATAATTTTTCAGCTTCGTTTTTTTTCTAAATGGTTAGGAAGGGCTTAGGCTGGTGGCGACCCTGAATTTCTAAATTTTTGTCATTATTTGTGTGAGAGAAGCAGCTAGAAATGCGAGATAACGTATATGGGTCGATAAGAAACGACGTAAACATAGTAATACGTTATAACTTATAAAACAGTTGACGTCGCTACTATTGAAGAACTTAGCTGTATGATGAATGAAACTTATTTATTTATTTAAATGTGAAGTTCCGTAGGATCAAATACAGGAACAAATATCCAAGATCAGTGCATGAAATTACAACATAAAAGTAATAACAGATATAAAGAAATGCTTATGAACTCGTAAAAAGTAAGTCCATAAGTTTAAGTTAACGCAATCAACCATACAATAAGAATCAGCTTAATTTTTCAAGGAACTTCTCGACAGAATAAAAGGAGTGAACCATAAGGAAACCCTTCAGTTTCGATTTGAAAGCTCGTGGATTACTGCTAAGATTTTTGAATTCGAGTGGTAGCTTGTTGAAAATGTATGCCGCAGTATACTGCACACCTTTTTGCACAAGAGTTAAGGAAGTCCGATCCAAATGCCGGTATGATTTCTGCCGAGTATTAACCGAGTGAAAGCTGCTTACTCTTGGGAATAAGCTAATACTGTTAACAAGAAATGACAGTAATGAGAGGTCAATGTCTAAGTACCCAGACTCTTGAACAGGGGTCGACAAGGGGGTCGGGAACTTACACCACTTATTGCCCGAACCGCCGTTTTCTGAGCCAAAAATATCCTTTTAGAATGGGAAGAGTTAACCCAAAATATAATGCCATACATTAGCAAAAAATGGCAAATAGCTCTGAGCACTATGGGACTTAACATCTGAGGTCATCAGTCCCCTAGACTTACGAGGTGCGGCTAGAAAAAAACCGGACTGATTCTGGAAAAAACATTTATTTACATTTATTTACAATTTCATGTTATCTCCTTCAATGTACTCTCCCCCTCGGTCTCTACACCGCTCCATACGAATTTTCCACTGTTCATAGCAATGCTGCAGATCATTTTCGGTAAGTCCATACATTACTTCCGTCGCTTTTTCTTTTACTGCTTCAACAGTCTCAAATCTAGTTCCTTTCAAAGCTGACTTGACTTTAGGGAAAAGAAAAAAGTCACAGGGGGCCAAATCAGGTGAGTAGGGTGGATGATCTAAGATGGGAATGTTGTGTTTTGCCAAAAACGTCTTCACTGACAACGCACTGTGAGCTGGGGCATTGTCTTGGTGAAGGATCCATGACTTTTTTCTCCACAAATCGTTCCGTTCTCTCCGTACTCGCTCACGTAGGGTAGCCAGGACGCTAATGTAGTAATGCTGATTCACTGTTTGTCCCTCTGGTACCCAATCAATGTGCACAATCCCTTTGATGTCAAAAAAAAAAAAACAATCATCATTGCCTTGAATTTCGATTTTGACATTCGTGCTTTTTTTTGTCGTGGAGAACCAGGAGTTTTCCAATGCATCGATTGGCGTTTAGTTTCGTGATCGTAAGTAAAAAACCACGATTCATCGCAAGTAATAACATTTTGTAAGAAGGTGGGATCACTTTCAATGTTTTCCAGGATGTCAGAACAAATCATTCTTCGGCGTTCCTTCTGTTCAATTGTGAGACACTTTGGAACCATTTTTGAACACGCTTTGTTCATTTTGAAACTTTCATGAAGAATCTGCCTAACACTTTCCTTGTCAACTCCTGTTAACTCAGACACTGCTCTGATTGTTAAACGGCGATCTTGTCGAACAAGTTTACCGATTTTTTCAATGTTTGCATCAGTTTTTGCTGACAATGGTCTGCCAGTGCGAGTGTCATCACTGGTGTCTTCGCGGCCATCTTTAAATCGTTTAAACCACTCAAACACTTGTGTTCGCGATAAACAATCATCGCCGTACACTTGTTGTAACATTACAAACGTTTCACTTGCAGATTTTCCTAGTTTGAAACAAAATTTGATGTTAACACGCTGTTCTTTCTGTACACTCAACATTTTCCGACGCACAGACAAAACGTCAACTACTTAAAACAGACGCCACGGGCAGACTGAGTGCAGGAGGCAGATGAAACTCGAGCAGTAGGCGGAGCGAGAGTCACGTGACAGGCCACGCGACTTTCAGCCTTATTGCATTCGTTTTATTGTTTCACCAGTACTAGTCCGGTTTTTTTCTAGCCACACCTCGTATAACCACTTAAACCTAACTAACCAAAGGATATCACATACATCCATGCCCAAGGCAGGATTCGAATCTGTGACCGTAGCAGTAGCGCGCTTCCCGACTTAAGCGCTTAGAACTGCTCGGTCGCAACGGCCGGCAACGACATAAGCGAATGAAAATAAGGAAGGCAGACCAATTTTCGTGTCGAACGATCACTCACTTCTGATACCGTTCGAACAGTAAAAATGGCAGTATGAAGTCTTTGAACAAGATTCTGAACATGGGCATTCCACGATAGCTTACTATCTAACACCTACAAATTTGAATTGTTCAGTTTCACTAATCAGCTTTGCAATATGCAAAAGTTCCTGTCATATGCTATTTCAGGTTGCAATCAGTATCTATGTCATTAGATATCAAGAATAATGTCCGCTAGATATCAACAAATATACTGATAATGTCTAACAAGGGTTAGGACTCTGTTTCCTCGAAAATTGTGTAAGAAGACTTGCGGCAACTCGACCTTCAGTGATTCGTAGACCAAACACTAAGCCTCTTACAGTGTTGTCCATAGTTGTGCAACCACACTTTCATGTGCATGTCCCCACATGCAGAGTATTTGACAATGCATTGAAGTCTGCCTCCCTTTCACAGCATTTTGTGGATGAGGCCCATAGTACATAAAATATCAGAATCCGTGGAACACCAGTGTCATTGTGGGCGAGGATGGTGGACAGATCTCCAGCAGAACCGAGGGCTGCCCTGATGTCAGTAAGACACACGTAGCCAAAATATGCGGAACCGAAAGTGGCAGACCGCAAACGTCGAGAGTGATGGATTCTCTTGGCAGAGAAGAAAACTGCGTGTTAAAGGGCTATTTCCTATGCGCAGCCTGGTGAGCAGCATTTCCTTGCATCAGGGAGGTTGCCGTGAAGTCTGGCACGCGTGTGGTCGATTTGAGTGACTGAAGTTTGTTTTCCACCAACTTCAGCCGTTCATTTTCCCACTGATGCATAATTCGTCTACCAGATAATGAGACTACGGTATACTAGGGCACAGCACATTGGCGTATATCATTATGAGATGCTTCTTTGGCTGCTTTGTACGCTGTTTAGTTTCCCTATTACTCGATGTGTCCAAGTACCCAGAAAAAGACCTTGCCACAGTGTTGGAGCCACTGAAAGGAGTAATGGACGAGCTGAATCAAGTGATCAACTGGATGCATATGGTGGACCTCTTGTACCTCACTGAGCAAGTCAGAACAGACGAGAAACCTTGTATTGTGAGGCCTGTGAATCCATTACACTGTCGTCATAATGTCGTATCACTCCGCACCGTAATTTATATATTGTTTCAGAAGGCGAACTGCGAAAACCCTGTCAGTTAAAACAATGCCAATTACCTTACCGCAGTGGTAACACCGGCTCCCGTCATATCACCGAAGTTAAGCGCTATAGTGCTTGGCTAGCACTTGGATGGGTAACTGTTTGGGCATGCTGAGTGCTGTTGGCAAGTGGGGTACACTCAGCTCTTCTGAGGACAGTTGAGGAGCTACTTGGCTGTGGAGTAGCGGCACCGGTCACGAAAAGTGGCAACGGCTGGGAGACAGGTGTGCTGACCACATGCCCCTCCATATCCGGATCCGGTGAGGCTCTGGATGACACGGCGGCCGGTCGGTACCGTTGGGCCGTCTCGGCCTCCTCCAATGTTTGTTTTGTTTTCGTTTTTACCAGGTAAAACAGCTGAGCAACCAATGCCATTCTCTTGCTGGGATCCATCTGTATAAACAGCAACAAAACTCTGATACATACTTGTAATTAAAAAATGGTTATAGAAACGTACAAGTTGTCTTGTTCTGTAAGTATATTCAGAGGCCTGATACATCCAGATCTTTCAGAGAGTCCACAGCACGTATCCCAACCGGCTTGTTCACATGGGGCCTATTCCTGAAAATGCAGTCAAAGATGGGGGTTGACTGCCGCACTAAATGCAGTGCTGAGATTCTCATAGCCTGTCGAGCCAGAAGGAGGCGGTGCTGAGTTCAGGGGTGTGGTTCACCAGCCTCTTCACACAAACTCCCACGCCTTTCTGCTGAGGCGTTTCAAAATATTAAATGATATGAAGCCCTCAGTTTGCAGGTCTCTGAGGCGTGGGAGCCAGGTTAACTTTGTGTCAAAGAATAGGGCCAAAAAGAGTAATTTTTTCTTAATGTGTAAAAATTTAGCCCTCTCTGTGAGCTCTGGTTTGTTAAAACTTCGACGACCACAATTAACATTGCCACACACAGTCTTCTCTGCCGAGAACCTAAAACTAGTTTTGTTGGCTCAAGATTCTAGCCTCCTGATGGTCAGCAGCAGTAGCCTCATTGTGTTGGAAGATCAGAGAAAGAATAAAAGACTGAGAAGTCGTCCTCAAAGACAGCATTTATCAGGGTTCCTGACTGTGGAGGAGATGCCATTGATATTGAGTACAAACAGTGTGACACAGTACACTGCCTTGTGGGATGCCATTCTCTTGAACGTGGCAATCAGGCAAGTCATCAGCAACTTGGTACCGAAAGAAGTAATCCCCGAGGAAGGAATGGATAAGAAGTGGCAGACGTCTACATAGTCCCCAGCCATGAAGTTGGCGAAAGATGTTGTACCTCCAAATGGTGTTGTACGTTTTCTCGACGTCATAAAACACAACAATCGAGTGGTTTCGTGGTGAAAACCAATCTTGTATCGCCATCGCCAGTAGAATTAATTTGTCAAGGGCAGAACAGTAGTGCATGAAACACCATTGGTATTAGGAGAGGTGGCACTGGGATTCGAGATGACAGACGAGGCGGCTGGTGGCTAGGTGCTCAACAGTCTAACCTATACGAGTGGAGAGGGCTACACTCCGGTATATGTTATGGTCGATACGATCCTTCTCTGGTTTCCATAATGGAATCACTATTACTTCGTTCAAGGTAGCAGGGTAAAAAAGATAGGAGCTTGCCTCTGGCTCCTGGACACAGATAACGGAGCATGGCATAATGAATCTGATGCAGTCCTGGATCAATGTCTTTGGCTGCAGGCAGAGCTGATTCCAATTCCTACATGGGGCGTGGAAGATTGTAGACCTACTCACTACACGTGAAGCAGTGGAGCCTCCTCACCTCCACATCTTATAGAACATAAGGAGTGCAGGAGTTTGTCTCGATGATGCAGCGACAGTAAACAAGTGTTCAACTAAAACCTGAGCTATGTCTTTACGAGTGTCCACCAAGACTCTATTTCTCGACAAAGCTGTAAGGGGAGCTGCACTGCCGTTGCCATAAATTCGCATTATTGAGTCTGAAAGCTGTACAGCGGAAGTGGACCAACTAATGCAAGTCACGAATTCCGTCCAATAGTTCCTGTTTCATTCTTTTACCACTTGCCTCCCTTGTGTTCTCACAGACCTGAAGGCACGAATGTTTTCTGTAGTTGGATGGCTGCACGCCTGGCTCTGATTTCCAAGTGGCATTCATCATTGAACCAAGTGACAGGTCGTCATCTGAGGTGGTTGCTAGACTGCGGAATGGAATCTGCGGCAGCTCGTTGGGCCACACAGGAGACACGATCCACCATCTCCTGGGCTTCATCTGGTGTCCAGTTATGACGTGCTGACTTTATGGCAACCAATTTGCCCTTTGAACCATCACTCTCCGCGGTCTCCTGTCGACCATCACCCTAACAAGCTGACGAATCCAAACCAGAAAGTGACCACTGGAATGAAAATCTGTGGCCACTTGCCACTGAACCGAGTGTGCAATAGCTGGGGAGCTAAAACGAAGGCCAGTAGCCAAAGAGTGGCCTGTTGGTCTCGAAAAGTGTGTCGTCTGACCAGATTTCAAAAGGCCGATATTCTCTCAATGGACAAGGCGCTCGATAATTCGATCCTTCGAGCAATTGGTCGCTGAGCCCCACGGTACACTGTGTGCACTGAAGTCACCAACGAGGAGTAATGGGCTAGTAGATGCCCAGAAGAGTTCTATCAGTGCATCTGAATTCAACAGATTATGAGGTGGAAGATATAAGGAACACATTGAGATTTTAATTGGTGTGACACCTTGACTACAGTTCCTTGTATGACCGTCGCCTACGTGGGACAGAAGATGAGTGCCATCTGCCGTCGACGAAAACAGTTACTCCACCCTTAGCCCTCTCTCCAGTAACATCATCGTACCTGTAAAGTTGTAGCCCTTTAACGCAGGTGTGTCGGTGACTTTAAAATGAGTTTCTTTTACGTAGAAGCAAACGGTCTTACTTGGGTGTAACACGTCAAATCATATCTGCGTATTGGCATTCTGTTTTGCTGAGCACAGAGAATAAATCACGCGCGACGAACGAGTGCCTGGCTCCACGTAGTTTCTCGCGGGCCGGGCGTGCCGTCAGCGTCCGGTAGCTGTTGAGTCGTTCAAACTGCGTTGTCTTTCTTTGTCAATACATTGCGCGAACTGTGCTGACTATGGAGGAACACAAGGTATCAAATGAAAGAGAGTTTGATTACGAATTCAGTGGTATACAGACGTAATCTGGAAATGTGGAAATGTGGTATGACAGGAGATACAGAGACAAATGTATTTGAACACCAGCAATTCATTAAATAATTTATAAATTTTAAAGTATTTGCTAGACCAAAGAGCTCGAACACTCAGGCTCTGAGCACTATGGGACTCAACATCTTAGGTCATAAGTCCCCTAGAACTTAGAACTACTTAAACCTAACTAACCTAAGGACATCACACACACCCATGCCCGAGGCAGGATTCGAACCTGCGACCGTAGCAGTCGCGCGGTTCCGGACTGCAGCGCCAGAACCGCTAGACCACCGCGGCCGGCTCGAACACTCAGTTTGTAGCTCATGATAAGATGCATCGTCGGAACTACTTGCATGTTCATTAAGCTTAATAATTAAGCTGCGAGAGACATTTTAATTGGAAAATTAATGAAAATTTGCGTATCTTTTGAATGAAGACAGCTACATGGGCAGCATTACAGTTTACTCTGAACAGGAACCCATGTCCGGAAACGTCATCGAATGTCACTAAATAATGTCAAACTTACAGGCGCCGGCCCCTGTAAGTGGAGATCTATGTATATACAGGGTAATTCCATGATGCTGTTACAAACTTTCGATGATGATGGAGAAGGGTAAATGTATGGATTTGAGCTAAGGGTCCCTGTACCGTAAATGAACAACTAAGTTGTACGCGAAACCCGTTCTGATGCCTCTGGTAATGTAATCCATCAGTCATGCACAGAGGCCCCGTCCGCAGGCTGCGGCTCCACTGATCTACAGGTCTTAGGACGAAGCGAGTCCGTGACGTCACCGCCGGATCGAGGAAGTGAAAGGCACAAAGCTTACTGTCAAGCTTTCAAGACCAAGGCTTAGAGAGGTCAGCATTACCAGGCTGTCCAACCTATTTGTCTACTCCATCCACCAGCTCCCGAGAAAGTGCAGAGGAAACGCGAGCTAGAATAGACAATAAACGTCTTTCACAAGCAATTAATCGTTGTATAGTAACCAAAACAGAGTATGATTCGAGGAAGTTATTTTCTACTTTTGGAGCATTTCTGCAGTGCTTAGAAAGGGAAACTATTCCCAGAGAGTGGACCATTGTTAGGAAAAGTGACTGTGTCCTATTTCTATTGCTTACTGTATTACCCGCTCCATTTGTGTCTGTATCCGTTGTAGTGACAAATGAGTTGCAGTTGTCCGCTTATCAAAGTAACACTGAGTTAAGAACAATAGGCAGTAGCAAAATATCAGACAAATTTTCAAATATCAGTGATTTGTTTACAGTATTAGACAAAGTGAAAGAATTAGTCACTGTGTAACGCCGGAAATGCATATCCTCCTATTTCCATCTGTTGTACTATAAATTTGTTTTCCTTATTTTTGTTACCTGAATATATAACATTTCTGTGTCTTCGTATATTGTAATTGTTTTACTATTTATATATATATATTTATGCATTTATGTCGATGTATAATTGGTTTGTTTCGTAAATATTATTTGTATTTTTACGCTGGGTCTTGCCTAGGGAAAACTGCTATCGAACGATTACATCGATAGGTCGTGTGAAGAATCAAAGTGTGTAGGATCTTTGGCAGTGTTAACTATGCCGCGTGGAGCGCGGGCACAGCAGTCGGGGTCTGGCTGGAGTAGCGAGTGGAGCAGGTGTGTGGTGTGACGCTCCCGCGAGTTGCCGCGCTTTCGGGGTTTAGCAGCATGTAATTGCGCTCGACTTGCTATGTTAGTTTCTGGCACGGTGTCGCGGACGGGAAGCATTAGCCGGCGCACATCAAGAGCCCGTTTCGTTTGGTGACCGTGTCGAGAAGAAGGCGCGCCAACATCCAGCTTCTGCAACAGCGACGGCCGACAATGAGTGACCGTCGCCACCTCCTCGATCGACGGCTTCAAACCTTCAATCAACTAACAAGGAAGACTAAAAGCACGTAAAGTTTCAGAACTGTATGGCAGACCTCAGCTTTTCAAATTGTTCCATTTGCCTCGCAAAATTACAGCAACTCAGCATGAACCTTTGTTGCTCATTGTCCCAATTGCATTACCAAGCAGGGTCCCTTCCTTTTCCGAAATGAAACCGAGTGTCGTTGAAATTCAGACGCCAGCATTAAAGTACTATCATTGCATTTCATTACTTTAGTTTCCAAGTGCGGTTAAAGCATAGCTGGCTACAATAGTTAGATTACACAAGCACAAATTAAGAGTGCGAGTTTTGTTAGCATATTTTAGCTTACCTGTGACTGCAGCTCAGCTTGGTACGTACTAAATTTTATTATTGTTAATTATTCAGAATCATTTAATTCAAGTTCAAAGTTAAATCTCTTGTTTCTAAATTGCGTAGAGTCAAGTTGCTTTTGAAATGATTGTTAAGGTAGTCCAAGGCTAACCGTATTCTGCTGGATTTCGATGTGCTTCAGAAAGAAAGCTCACTATTAACTTCAGTCACTAAATTAACTTTCGATTTTCCGGATTTATTAATTCTTTTGCTAAATTAAGTCAGAGTGTAGCGAAATTTATTACTTCTGACAAACTTTCAGTTTTCACACTACACGTGTCAACCTTCAGTTGCCACGCTTCTAGTGCTAATTATATGTGTAATAACCTTTCTTTTTCAGTTACTATAGTAATTGTCCTTAGGACAGGCGACCGTGATTTCCCCCAAATCTCAAATATCTAATTACCGCTAGTTAATTGTTGACGTAACGGCCGCACATTTACTTTCTTTATTAACTTTACCCCTTTTCAAAATTAATTTCCACCAGTTTCATTTGCATTTTTCCTTTCATTTAGATGTAACCCTTTCCTCCCTCTTTACCGACAGATTAACTTCGGTGACGATTGCTTTTCCAAAATTCCCATTAGGTACACGCGGTTTAATTTTTCACTGTCATTAAGGTCGATAAGTGAGGGGGAGGTTACACGTGGCGACCTGGTGACAGGACAATCTTCAAATTTGAGGTTGTTCTGGACACGAATTTTGCATTGTGCAAATCTCGTAACAAAGTACTGGTTACGAAATGGTCGATACGTCAGCGAGAATATTAGTCTGAGGAATCCTAATTAGATTTGAGATTTGTTATTTATATTGAAAATTATTAAAATGAGTGAAGGCAACAATTACCAAAATTTGGTAGACTTGGGTACGGAACAATCGGTCGAACAGTGGGAAACACGCACCGCGGTACCCATTGTTCAGGGGCAGGCGGCTAGCATGAAAGACGCGACCGCCGAGACGCAACAAAGAGCAGTAATGGAATTCCAAACATTAGAAAATGTTTCGGAATCGGAAGTGAAAATCAAATCGGAATCCCTTGATGACGAATACGGGGGGACAATTAAAGAGGAAGCCGCTACGGAAGTAAAACCGGTAGTTTCCGGGAATTTAACTGATTTATTGAATGTTTTGATTAACGAAATCAAGGCTCAGTCTAGCAAGATAGAAACTCAATCGGCAGAAATTAAAGCTCAGTCTGAAAAAATTGACAGGAAGCTAGACAATCAGAACAAAGCTATTAATGTTGTTAACAACAATGTTGGAATTGTTAACACAAAAGTTGATAAAATCAAAGAAGATATTGTTGTGATTAATACCGAAATCGGTAATCTTAAACAGGAAATGATAGGCGTTCAGGCGGAAATTGCGAGCATAAATACGCGTTTTAATTCCGAAATTAGCAGAATCGAGAAAAGTGTAGGAGACGCAGTTGCTCCGATCATCGAGAATAAGGTGACGGAACAAATTCAATTAGTGAGAAAAGACGATCAACAGAAGGTGGAAACTTTAAAGGTTTTAGTATCCGAAGTAGATACCAAAGTGAGGAAGCATGCTAATACCTGCGAAGAGAAAAAGAGGGAAGTGGAAACGCTTGCGACAACCACTTGCCAAGTGATTACGAGAGTGTCGGAATTAGAAAAGAAACTTGAAGAAAAACAGAGCTATGTGCCAATCTGTGCACATAGTTCGGAATTGTTGACGAAAGAGGAGCGGTTCGACCCCTTGAAAAAAGGCGGTATACACGCGACGGATTTCATTAAAAACTGTGAAAGAGTTTTACCCAGATCATGGACTAATGAGAGAAAAATTAATGCGGTTATTGATGTGTTGGCTGGTGATGCCAAGCGTTGGGGCTTAAACCTCAACATTACGAACCTGACCTTTGACGGGTTTAAAAATTTGTTTCTGGCTGAATACTGGTCAGAGCAAAAACAGCAAAGTGTCTGGCGCGAATTTGTCGTATCGAGGCCTTTCGATGCGAATTCGCGCGGCTCGATGAAGGAGTTTTGTGAGGGCTGGATCCGCAAGTTGGAATATTTGCGTGATCGCCGCACGGAATCCGAAATAGTCTGGGAACTCTACAAGAAGCTTCCAGATGATACAAAACGCTACGTAGGAAGCAATTACAGGACAATCAATCATTTCCTGGAAAGAGTTGAGGACGAGGACAATTGGCGCAATAATCGCGATACTGGTAGAGGCCGTGGTAACAACAATGGGTACCACAGCAACCACAACAATCATAACTATGGGAATAATGCATACCGCAATCTTGGCAGCAATAACAATAGTGGTTCGGGCCGTAATGACAATCGATACACTGCAAATAATAACAGGAATGACGGAAACCAGTATCATACTAGCGTGATACGGGCTTCGCAGAATAGTAATAACGCCAGAGTGTGTGATCAGCCGCCTCAGCAGCATCCGGGGAGCGTATCTGCTGGGACGAGACAGGGAAACCATTAGCCGCGCCGGTGAGGGGCCGACCGGGCGTGGAGAAATTTTGGCGGCCCAATAACAGTAGAAAACCCAGAGGTCGTCGTTATGAAAATTCCGTGTGGAATAATCAACGGCGGGAGAGTGTGCCAGTGTTAGGAGAAAGGAGTGCGCCCACAGGTAGTAAATCAGCTGTATACACGGCAGTAGGAAGTACATTCACTGTCAGTGAGAACAATTTAAGTAGTGTTCCGGAAATCGATTATAAAGTGGTAGCTGTAATACCCACAGCGGAACTGGAGATTGAGTTTAAGAATGATTCGCAAGTGTTGAGAGAAGATCAGATGTCGGATAAAACGTCCGTCATCGAGCGAGGGGATGCAGAGAGGGATGAGATCTGGTTAAGGCAGTTCGGTCGCTTATACGACGAACTAAGAGATTATAGGGGTCTGTATGGGAGAAGCGTTTATGGGGAGCGCGGGCAGGATTTGCCGCGTTTCGTCCCACAGGAAGATAGTATTTGTGAAGTGATAGGAAGTTCTGGCCCTAACCGGCAGACTTTACTAGAAATAGTTGATGTTAATGGGGAGCACGAGCAAGATTCGTCGTGTTTCGTCCCGCAGGAGTTGGCTGTTGAAGTAGTAACGGAAAGTTCTGGCCCTAACCGGCAGACTTTACCGAAAGTTACAGTGGTAGAAGTAGCCGACCCATCCGACACAAAACTCCAGTTTAAACATTGCGAAAGTATTGAGGAGAAAGATTACGAAAATTTTAGTGATAGCCGGACACGATTGGTAGAAAAGCATGTGGATTACAGCGTGTATGAGGTTAGAGCTGACATTATACGGTCAGACGATAGCAGTGTGGGTTGCGCAGATCTAGCGGAAGTAATTGCAGAGACTACTGGGCACATTCCTCCAGGTAGATTGGCGGATGATATCAATCTGGCCAAAGTGGAATCAACGAAGGTGACAATTAGTGAAATGATAGCAGGGCAACACTCACTAGTTGACGAGTTAGAGGAAAAGGTTTCGGTATTGGAGGCGAAGCTACAGACTAAGCCTCAGGACAAACATGTTGAAATTAAGACTGTATGTGAACAGAGGCTGAAAAAGCCGCCAGATAAACCGGATTTAGGATCAAAGCCGGATGGTTTTTTCTGGAATGACCTGGATATAGACGAGGATTTACTGTGGGAAAATAAAGAAACAGTCGAGGACAAGTGTAGACAGATAGTAGTGTCTGCTAATATGCACGACCTACAACTAAACGTGTTGATTGACACCGGTGCAGAATTGAGTGCTGTATCTGGGAAAATATTTGAGTTACTGAAAGACAGACCTGGTATCGTAGTTATGCCAGTAACAGGAGTGAAAATTATCGGTGCTACTGGGAAGGCCAGTAAACCGGTCACAAAACAGATTTTTGTCAACTTCGAGATATGTGGGGCACGATTTGAGCAAGAGTTTGTCGTCGTGCCAGACTTAACTACGGAAGTAATTATCGGGTTAGATTGGCTATTAAAGTACCGTGCAGTGATTAATTGCGAAAGCAAAACTTTGACATGTACGTCACAAGATAAAACAATAGTAGTTAGCTTTGACGAGGCAGGAGACGGTGTGCATAGGCAATACCAGCCTATACACATTGTTAACTGGCCGAATGATATTGATGCAGGTATGAATTTGAACTGCTGTAATGTGAGGAATCTCGGCATTGACAATAGTGTAGAAACTGCATTGGAAAGTATTGTAGACGGTGTGTCAAACGTAACACACGAACAAAGACGAGGCCTGTATGAAGTGATAATGAGGAATAAGAGTGTGTTTTCAGACAAACCGGGACTTGTGGAAGGATATAAATGCAAGTTGCATGTAATCCCGCACGAACCATTCTTCGTGAGACCGTATGCTATACCGCTGTCCAAAAAGGAAGCAGTGCAACGGGAGATAGATAAGATGATCGAATGGGGAGTGATTGAAGAGTACGAGTCCATACAATAACGGTTTGGTCATTGTAGCAAAACGGGATGGTAGTGTGCGTATTGTGATTGACGCACGCACGTTGAATAGGGTCGTTCAACGTGAAACAGACTGACCAGAGAGTATGGAGGAGATTTTGCAACGTTTTCATGACGTTAAGTTCATGACTAGCCTCGATCTGACGGCTAGTTACTGGCAAATAGAACTCGAAGAAGAATCTAGGCCATACACTGCCTTCTTGTTTGCGGGCAGGTGTTATCAGTATAGAGTACTGCCGTTTGGACTTAATATATCTGTGTCCGTATTCATCAGGGCCCTAGATAAAGTGCTAGGATCGGCTTTGAGTTCAAGGTTAACTGTATATGTTGACGACCTATTGTTGGCCAATGCCACTTGGCATGACCATTGTGACCTGTTAGATGAAGTTTTTAGAGCATTGCGCCGTGGCGGAATGACTCTAAAGCTAAAGAAATGCGAATTTGTAAAGCAGGAACTGAAATTTTTAGGGCATGTAATTACCACTGCTGGTATTACGAAGGACCCAGAGAAACTAGAGGCAATAAGGAATTGTCCTCCACCCAAGTCTAGGAAACAGTTAAAAAGTTTTCTAGGGCTCACGGGATTTTACCGTAAATTTGTAAAAGGACAAGTGTTTAATGATGAAAATTTGAATAACCTCTTACGCAAAAATGTTCCGTTTGTGTGGACTGACGGGTGTCAGGCCGCTTTCGAGAAATTAAAAGACGAGTTGTTAAGATTTAACATACTATTTCATCCTGATTTATCGCTACCCTTCCATCTGGGAACGGATTCGTCGAATTACGGGGTGGGGGTAGAACTGTTCCAAGAAGTTGGTAAAGGAGAGGATAAGGAACACCGGACGATAGCGTTCGCGAGTCGAACTTTATCAAAAAGTGAGCGAAACTACACGATTTCTGAGAAAGAGTGTCTCGCTATCGTGTGGGGATTCAAGAAGTTCAAGGGTTACCTATGGGACCGTAAGGTGATTATTCATACGGACCATAAGGCGCTCACTTATCTGAAGGATTGTAAACTCCTTCACGAAAGACTGACTAGGTGGTCGCTGTATTTACAGCAATTTAACTATGACATCTGTTACGTAAAAGGGACCGACAATTGCGTTGCGGATGCGCTGTCGCGGTTGCCCGAGTCTAATCAAGATGTATTGAAAGAGGAGTCAGATGGAGTGGTCAAATTATACTATTTTAAAGAAGTTGAGGGACGCAAATTAATAGTGAACATCTGTAAGAATCTACGTCGTCATCAGAACGAGGATGGTTGTTTAAATATGGTGAAAACCGGATATGACGAAAGGAGTCCAGAAGGAGAGAAATTAAGGAAGTATTACAAGATATACGATCATATCTTGTACATACGTAAGGGTGAAGATAGTAATATTTGGCGGGTATGCTGGCCCACCAAATTCGTCACGGAAATAATAGACTACTACCATTTGGCGTATGGTCACTGTGGACCGAAGAAATGTACGGAAAAGCTGTATGAAGTAGTGCATTTTAACAACATGTTAAAACGCGTTACTGACAGAGTGAAAACTTGCGATTTATGTCAGAAGGTGAAGGTTACCAACTGTACGAGTCGTGGTCCTATGCAAAGTATAAGGCGTAACGACACCTTTGAATTACTGTGCGTGGACTTGTACGGACCTTTGCCCAAGTCATCAGGAAACTTTGCCTACATTTTAGTAGTGCTAGAAGCTTTTTCCAAGTTCATCAAGCTATACCCGATTAGGAAAGCTACAGCCAAAGCGGTCTATAGCAAGCTTGTGAACGATTATTTTGTTCATATTGGTAAGCCCAAGGCGATTCTATCAGACAATGGGGCACAATTTACTTCTAAGTTGTGGAATGAAGGCATGGAAAGTAATGGGGTCGAGGTGATCCATATTTCAGCTTATTGTCCGGCTGGGAATCCCGCTGAGAGGTATATGCGCGAGCTAGGCCGACTTTGCCGTACCTATTGCCATCACAACCATAGGGCATGGGGCAAATATGTAGCAGTATTTGAGAGAATTATGAACACCTTGAGACATGAATCTACGGGATTTTCTCCAGAGGAAATCCTGTTGGATGACAGAAGTAAAAGTTTAGTGGAAGAGATAATCAAATTCCCTCCACGGATTGACATTAGTATTGGTGTGAAAAAAGATCGTTTGCGAGAAGTAATGAAGCTAAAAGCTGATGCTCGCATACGTCGTCATGACGCTAAAGCGCGTTTTGCTAAGTTTGCAATCGGAGACTTAGTTCTTGTAAAAGCTCACGAGAAATCGAGTGAGATAGACAATGAAATCTCTAAATTTAAGTTTGTGTATAATGGACCATATAAAGTCATTGGTATACCTCACACAAATGCTTATTGCTTAGAGTATCCAAGCTCTGGAAAACGATTAGGTATACGGAATATTGTAGACTTGAAATTGTACCACCTAGAATTGATTAATACCACAGAATGGGTAATTTGTACAGTATGTAATATAGAGTGTAAGATTTAAGGATGTGCCATGTTGCGATGCTTTTGCCTGACCTAGAGGTCATTAAAGAACTTGTAATTAACAAGTAATTAATTTTTGATTAGACGTTTTAACCAATTGAAAAATCCAAGCTGCTAGTTTAAGTTTTCAGCTGAGTCACAGTAGATTAAGGAATGTAAATATGCTTTTGTAACTAGCTGTCAGATTTCATGAATGTGTGTTTTACTAGTCATTGCCGATGTACTTAGACGCTGTTTTAAGTTTCAGGCTAGTACATGCGTGTGATGATGGACAGTGTTGAGTTATCCACTGTGATAGTATTAAGGGACTCCTTGAGATTACTCGGGAGTGAGTTTTCCTAAAGAATTCAGTGAAACGGACGTTCTGGAAATGCCGCTACACAGGCGAGTGAGATCAAGCGTGCCGCACAGGCGGGCGCAACAATACTGGCAAGGTGGAGCCGCTGTCGGCTCTCGGGTCGCTGTCGGCTCTTGTGCCGCTGTCGGCATTCTTTGTACTTGCGAGTACGGAAGGCGGAGTTGTTATTCTTCCCGGACAGCTGATATGAAAGAATTCTGTTGTCAACATTTATGTTTTTGTCGATCTGCTGTATATTATTTTCTTGTTTAGCGTCAAGTGCACACTCATGACGAGAATATTAATTATGAAAAGTTTATATAAAATACGTATTCTATGTAATTAATTATTAATTTGCGTATTTTGATATACCTGTTTTCTATGACCATGTAATCTGATTAATTTTGTAAATAGTATTCCATTTCTTGATACTGCTAGGAATTTAGATTTTCAGAATAGCTAAACCATTTTCTATGCTTTCTATGAATTTTAATATGTCGTCAACCTGTTTTATTTTGTGCAAGATGACAGAGTGGAATAAGATTAGGACTGTCTCCACTCAATTTTTATGGTCTAAAAAATTGATTTATGCTTAATTAGACGAATGCTAAATTTTGATGATGTTTTGAGCATATGCATTTCCGCAGTTTATTTTTTGGCACATTTTCTGAGTCTGTTTAGGTTACACGAACATCCTCAGACAATGTGGGGCACGTGAAACGCCGGAAATGCATATCCTCCTATTTCCATCTGTTGTACTATAAATTTGTTTTCCTTATTTTTGTTACCTGAATATATAACATTTCTGTGTCTTCGTATATTGTAATTGTTTTACTATTTATATATATATATTTATGCATTTATGTCGATGTATAATTGGTTTGTTTCGTAAATATTATTTGTATTTTTACGCTGGGTCTTGCCTAGGGAAAACTGCTATCGAACGATTACATCGATAGGTCGTGTGAAGAATCAAAGTGTGTAGGATCTTTGGCAGTGTTAACTATGCCGCGTGGAGCGCGGGCACAGCAGTCGGGGTCTGGCTGGAGTAGCGAGTGGAGCAGGTGTGTGGTGTGACGCTCCCGCGAGTTGCCGCGCTTTCGGGGTTTAGCAGCATGTAATTGCGCTCGACTTGCTATGTTAGTTTCTGGCACGGTGTCGCGGACGGGAAGCATTAGCCGGCGCACATCAAGAGCCCGTTTCGTTTGGTGACCGTGTCGAGAAGAAGGCGCGCCAACATCCAGCTTCTGCAACAGCGACGGCCGACAATGAGTGACCGTCGCCACCTCCTCGATCGACGGCTTCAAACCTTCAATCAACTAACAAGGAAGACTAAAAGCACGTAAAGTTTCAGAACTGTATGGCAGACCTCAGCTTTTCAAATTGTTCCATTTGCCTCGCAAAATTACAGCAACTCAGCATGAACCTTTGTTGCTCATTGTCCCAATTGCATTACCAAGCAGGGTCCCTTCCTTTTCCGAAATGAAACCGAGTGTCGTTGAAATTCAGACGCCAGCATTAAAGTACTATCATTGCATTTCATTACTTTAGTTTCCAAGTGCGGTTAAAGCATAGCTGGCTACAATAGTTAGATTACACAAGCACAAATTAAGAGTGCGAGTTTTGTTAGCATATTTTAGCTTACCTGTGACTGCAGCTCAGCTTGGTACGTACTAAATTTTATTATTGTTAATTATTCAGAATCATTTAATTCAAGTTCAAAGTTAAATCTCTTGTTTCTAAATTGCGTAGAGTCAAGTTGCTTTTGAAATGATTGTTAAGGTAGTCCAAGGCTAACCGTATTCTGCTGGATTTCGATGTGCTTCAGAAAGAAAGCTCACTATTAACTTCAGTCACTAAATTAACTTTCGATTTTCCGGATTTATTAATTCTTTTGCTAAATTAAGTCAGAGTGTAGCGAAATTTATTACTTCTGACAAACTTTCAGTTTTCACACTACACGTGTCAACCTTCAGTTGCCACGCTTCTAGTGCTAATTATATGTGTAATAACCTTTCTTTTTCAGTTACTATAGTAATTGTCCTTAGGACAGGCGACCGTGATTTCCCCCAAATCTCAAATATCTAATTACCGCTAGTTAATTGTTGACGTAACGGCCGCACATTTACTTTCTTTATTAACTTTACCCCTTTTCAAAATTAATTTCCACCAGTTTCATTTGCATTTTTCCTTTCATTTAGATGTAACCCTTTCCTCCCTCTTTACCGACAGATTAACTTCGGTGACGATTGCTTTTCCAAAATTCCCATTAGGTACACGCGGTTTAATTTTTCACTGTCATTAAGGTCGATAAGTGAGGGGGAGGTTACAACTGCAAAAAAAAATTCATTAAAAAGCCAGTGCCTTCTTATACAGGACATTTTAAATGATATGTGCAGTTGTGTAGATGAGGAAAAACAGAAACAGATTGAATTTTTAAGTGAGCAAGTTAAGTTGCTATGTACCAATGACGAAAACTGTAGGTTCATTCCTCACTTTTCTGTATTTTCTTGTATCCTGCATTCTATGTCCCCTCATGCCTACAAATTTTTCAGGTCTTCTGGCGATCTTATTCTTTCTCATCCAAGAACTTTACAGATAATATTGTAACGTTTTAACTTTAATTTTGGTATGAAATCGTTACTAATAGCCAATGAAAGCGGGTTGAAAGCTGTGAGCTGTCTGGGGATTTTAACCGTGGATTACTGGGCAACATTAACATTAGGTATCTAGTCTTTGTTTACCAAATTCCCAAACGGACTAACATTGATTATAATCTTTTACAGTCATACAACAACCGGTAATATATCTATATATAAAAAGGGAGAATTTAAATAAAAAGAAAGAAATCAGTTTATATTTGCAAATTTATTTTTAAGATTGATCAATGGAATTTCAGCATATTATACGTGAGTTATACTGAGCTGGTGCCTTATTTACGATTGTGAAAATGTGAGATTGGAATCTTACGGAACACATAAAATATGGAGCCAAGATTGGGAGACTGGATACAACACTGCATTCATAAAACAACACACAAAGAACATTGAAACACATCCAAGAGAAAGTTAACCACAACCAACAGATTCAAATTTTCAGTCAAAGAAATTACGTTCGTAGCACAATCCTGTCCGTCATGTAATTACCACACACTGGTATACTAAATTCATATTAACTCTTTGTGAAATCTTCCCAAGAAGAATAGCTGAGGGCCACTTTGATGATTCCACCACATGCTTCACGTGGTCAACTTGGTTTACAGAAAGCGTATAACTCCACAGTAATTTTGATAATAAAATAAATTCGATCGAAAAGCAATTGACAAAAGAAAAACCTTGAACTGGTTACTAACGTCTTACTATTAACCTGGTGGGTCAAACAGTTATATAAGCACGTGGTACTGGTCTCGCAAAGTACACCCCACGTGGGTTGAACATAAAGAAAAGTTGCTATATTGAAAATATTGTTAAGACGAGACGTTATAATCACACAAGCATTCGCATTTAAGATTGATCTTAGTTAGAGTTACTGACCAACACGTGGTTCCACTTTACTCACAAAGCAACTACCGGAAAATAATATGAACTTCACACGAGAATTACACTACGCTGCAATTTAAGATAACCTTAGCTATTTTAGAGCTAACCCGAAATAAAGGTGATTAAATTCTCAGTTAGGCTGAACTTAACAAATCCATTGTCCTACGGACTTAGCAGACACGCGCTTAGCCGGAGATCTTACCATTTCAGACGCTCGCCACCGCCAGACTGCAACTGCCTACCACTGGACTGCAACTGCCACTACCCAGCGTGCTCCTGAGAGTCGCTCACAAAGACAAACGGAAGGGGCCAGAGGGGCAGCTTCCTATACCAACATGACAAGGGACGGACCGGACCATACTAAGAATAGAAACCTCTTTGCTTTTAGGAACCGTAGCTACCTGTTCCGACGTTGGTCCCACTGTTCTCTAGCAGACAGCCTTGTCTGCTACCCTCAAGCATGCAACTACAAACACATTTGATCATTCATCCTCTCACACAGAAGGGAAGGGGGATGACAGTATCTTATCATATACTGTATATCACAGAAAGCGGATGTAGGTTCCGTATGAGACTGTGTGACATGAATTACATATTAACTGTGTTTTCAAGTGTAGTAGTGTGACAGATCGTTCTTGTTTACGTGTAAAAGTAACACGTTCCACTACTCAGTCTCCTCCCAGATAGTCAGAAACGCCACAGTAAATTTAGAAGAGGAATTTATTCCATAAAAGACAACAAATTTGAGAAATTAAACATGAAAGGAATCCAACAGAGACCTTTCAATATGTTCCTCATATAGTAATGGTCCTCATAATGAAAAAAATGAAGGTGCTATGCTCCTGTATATTAAGGAAATATTTAAATCTTTGCAGGAAAGTGATTGTAACATTTCTTTAATGATGGATAAAATTCATATTAAAACTTATTTTGATTACAACGGAGGAAACATTGTGGGGGCAGCCTTTGACAGCGGCAAGGCTGCTACTACAGCATATGTCTTTATGATACAATCATTGCTGTCTTCTTTTAAAGAAGTAGTGCATGTCCTTCCAGTGAGAAACCTTGAAGCCGAAGAGTTATTTTTGTATATATAAAAAAAGTATGTGGCCTTCATGACATTGGTTTCAAAGTTATTTGTGTAGTTAGTGATAACAATGCTATCAATAGGAAATGTACAGCACCTTTTAGCTTACCTCCACACTCAGTATAGTTCACCCACATGCAATTAGTCCAGCTCAGACACTATTTTTTGCAATTGATTCTGTCCACGTCCTTAAGTGTATGCATAATAACTGAGTTAATCAAAATGTGTCTCAAGTTTTGCTTAAATATCCACAATTTGATGGAAGCAGTGAGGATTGTCAGGTGTTAATTGCATCTTTTGGAGCATTGAGGCAGCTTCATAAGATTGAATGTAATGGTCTACTTAAGCCCCTTTTATGGCCTTACTTTTAAGTCTCTTTGTCCATCTTCACTAGAGGAACAGAATGTGGTCCTTGTTTTGCAGGTATTCAAATAATATGCAACTGAAGCCATGTCAACAGCAGGGGAACAGAAAAACTTATTACATTACCAGACAATTGCTAAATTTATTAAAATTATACTTACATGGTGGAAAATTGTAAATGTTAAGACAGTTCACAAAGGTGTTCGACTAAATTATCCCTTCCAGTGTCCTCTGTCTTTAAGCAATAATGATGAAACATTAGTTTTTCTGGAAAAGTTTCTTGTGTGGCTCGATAGGTGGAAGGACTTAGGCCTGGAAAATAATGCCCTTTCAAAGGAAACCCAGAAAGCTCTGACACACACAACCTATGGTTTGAGTGAGATTTAGATGTTAGGACATTTATCAGATGTCACAGGAAATTTTTACTAAGTGTCACACATTCAGTTAAACTGTATTTGGTCCAGTGAAAGCAGAGGAAGGTTCTATAATCCATATTGGAGTAGTACCTTCAACTGAATGCACACAAATTGTCATTCGGTCCATATAGCCTGCATTTTTTGGATAATTTCCTTCCAACAGTTTCGAATGTCAAAAAGTCATAAGTGTTTCCGTGCAGGCTATTCAGCCTTTGCAGGCTGTCCAGTGCTAATGGCTAGTTTCAACCTCATCATTGTCAAATGTTATCAGATTGTGTACACATCCATCTGTGCACTTCATACTGGCCCAAGGTTGAGACTGGGTCAGTTTTTTTCTAGTAAAGTATTTATGTTTTCCAGCTCTTCTGTGCAGAAATATTTACATTGTTGAACCCTATGCTGCCCAAGAAGAAGAAATCTGTTAAAGTAATTCTGTATTAAACCTCATAAAGTTCATTATAACTATGTATGTAATTAGAGGCTATTATTTTGACATGCAGACATATAAAACTTACAGTAGCATATTACAATACTACATAGGGAAAGCCAAAAATAGATTGCTCCCATTTTTCTGAATCAGAATGATACCAGGGTGTTCCCTAAAGTCGTTACTTCTCATAACAATTGTTCATCTAAATTTTGATACAGGCTGTCAGTGTTGTTGCATATGGGTAACACTTGGTTATTGCTTTGCCAATATTATTTCACTGAGATAGTTATATTCTGGTAGTTGTATACCGCAGAGACAGGCTGGACAGTGAAGAGGGAGGCCTGTTTATATCGATAAGAAGTGCAATTGTATCGAAGGAAATTGACGGAGAGCCGAAATGTGAAATAATTTGGGTGAAGGTCACGGTTAAAGCAGGCTCAGACATGGTTATTGGATGTCTCTATAGGCCCCCTCGCTCAGCAGCTGTTATGGTTGAGCACTTGAAGGATAATTTGGAAAATATTTCGAGTAGATTTCCCCACAATGTTATAGTTCTGAGTGGAGATTTTAATTTGCCGGATATAGACTGGGAGACTCAAAAGTTCATAACGGGTGGCAGGGACAAAGAATACAGTGAAATTTTTTAAAGTGCTTTATCTGGAAACTACCTTGAGCAGTTAAACAGAGAACCGACTCGTGGCGGTAACATATTAGACCTTCTGGTGACAAACAGACCCGAACTATTTGAAACAGTTAACGCAGAACAGGGAATCAGCGATCATTAAGCGGTTACTGCATCGATGATTTCAGCCGTTAATAGAAATATTAAAAAAGGTAGGAAGATTTTTCTGTTCAGCAAAAGTGACAAAAAGCAGAGTGCGGAGTACCTGACGGCTCAACACAAAAGTTTTGTTTTAAGTACAGATAGTGTTGAGGATCAGTAGACAAAGTTCAAAACCATCGTACAATATGCGTTAGATGAGTATATGCCAATCAAGATCGTAAAAGATGGAAAAGAGCCACCGTGGGTCAACAACCGAGTTAGAAAACTGCTGCGGAAGAAAAGGGAACTTCACAGCAAACATAAACATAGCCAACGCCTTACAGACAAAGAAAAACTACGCGAAGCGAAATGTAATGTGAGGAGGGCCATGCGAGAGGCGTAGAATGAATTCGAAAGTAAAGTTCTATGTACTGACTTGGCAGAAAATCCTAAGAAATTTTGGTCTTATGTCAAAGCGGTAGGTGGAGCAAAACAAAATGTCCAGACACTCTGTGACCAAAATGGAACTGTTTCACAGAGGAAGACTGCACTGTAGTTCCTTCTCTAGATTGTCGCACAGATGACAAAATGGTAGATATCGAAATAGATGACAGAGGGATAGAGAAACAATTAAAATCGCTCAAAAGAGGAAAGGCCGCTGGACCTGATGGGATACCAGTTCGATTTTACATAGAGTACGCGAAGGAACTTGCCCCCTCCCCCCCTTCTTGCAGCGGTGTACCGTAGGTCTCTAGAAGAGCGTAGCGTTCCAAAGGAGTGAAAAAGGGCACACGTCATCCCCGTTTTCAAGAAGGGACGTCGAACAGATGTGCAGAACTATAGACCTATGTCTCTAACGTAGATCAGTTGTAGAATTTTGGAACAAGTATTATGTTCGAGTATAATGACTTTTCTGGAAACTAGAAATCTACTCTGCAGGAATCAGCATGGGTTTCGAAAAAGACGATTGTGTGAAACCCAGCTCGCGCTATTCGTCCACGAGACTCGGAGGGCCATAGACACGGGTTCCCAGGTAGATGCCGTGTTTCTTGACTTCCGCAAGGCGTTCGATACAGTTCCCCACAGTCGTTTAATGAACAAAGTAAGAGCATATGGACTGTCAGACCAATTGTGTGATTGGATTGAAGAGTTCCTAGATAACAGAACGCAACATGTCATTCTCAATGGAGAGAAGTCTTCCGAAGTAAGAGTGATTTCAGGTGTGCCGCAGGGGAGTGTCATAGTACCGTTGCTATTCACAATATACATAAATGACCTTGTGGATGACATCAGAAGTTCACTGAGGCTTTTTGCAGATGATGCTGTGGTGTATCGAGAGGTTGTAACAATGGAAAATTGTACTGAAATGCAGGAGGATCTGCAGCAAATTGACGCATGGTGCAGGGAATGGCAATTGAATCTCAATGTAGACAAGTGTAATGTGCTGCGAATACATAGAAAGATAGATCCCCTATCATTTAGTTACAAAATAGCAGGTCAGCAACTGGAAGCAGTTAATTCCATAAATTATCTGGGAGTACGCATTAGGAGTGATTTAAAAGGGAATGATCATATGAAGTTGATCGTCGGTAAAGCAGATGCCAGACTGAGATTCATTGGAAGAATCTCAAGGAAATGCAAACCGAAAACAAAGGAAGTAGGTTACAGTACGCTTGTTCGCCCACTGCTTGAATACTGCTCAGCAGTGTGGGATCCGTACCAGATAGGGTTGATAGAAGAGATAGAGAAGATCCAACGGAGAGCAGCACGCTCTGTTACAAGATCATTTAGTAATCGCGAAAGCGTTACGGAGATGATACATAAACTCCAGTGGAAGACTCTGCAGGAGAGACGCTCAGTAGCTCGGTACGGGCTTTTGTTGAAGTTTCGAGAACATACTTTCACCGAGGAGTCAAACAGTATAATGCTCCCTCCTACGTATATCTCGCGGAGAGACCATGGAGATAAAATCAGAGAGATTAGAGCCCACACAGAGGCATACCGACAATCCTTCTTTCCACGAACAGTACGAGACTGGAATAGAAGGGAGAACCGATAGAGGTACTCAAGGTACTCTCCACCACACACCGTCAGGTGGCTTGCGGAGTATGGATGTAGATGTAGATGTAGATGTAGTTGCTTATTCCACTCACAGTTTGGATTAGTTTAATATCAGACACGGTAGTTGGTCTCCATTCCCAAATTTGCATCTCATCCAGACTGTGACCCTTAATTTGTTACTACTGTTACTGTTTTTTAAACTTTACTGATAGAAACCCTTTGCAATGTGAGGCTGTGTGCCAGACTTGGAGCGCACGTTCGTTTAATGTGCTAGAAAATTTCATAACAGCACACACTTTGGCACTAAGTGAAAAATTTGTTCTTGTGCTATCATATTAGAGTAAACTGTCACAGTAGTCTCAAGTTAGTCACTCTCTTAGTTTTAAGAGACTCTCTTTTATTATAATTCAAAGTGAATATAGTTTCTGCTAGTAAGTGTAGAATGTTGCACTTCACAGCATTAAAGTACAGATTAGGTGTCCCATACACTTAGTTCAATTGAAACAGTTTATTCTAAGATTTATGCAGCAGTAATAAAGTGAAAGAGTACTACAATTTCTTTTCTTAATGTGGTGTTTATATGGTAATTAGGGTAAAGTTCTTCCCATCTATTTACATGGAGAGTATTTTTGCAAACATTAAGGAGTGTCGTGTTGCTGCATTTTATTTGAACGTCTAGGACGTTATATCATACGCCATTCAGTTTAATTTGGAATCAATGTCAAATCATCACAGTTTTGATTTATGTTGTACATCTTTAGCTAATCCCAGAGTTAGTTCCTCTGATTTGTTTTGCTTACACATAAGTTCATTACAAGGAGACTGGCCTACCTCTAGCTTATGGCTGGGTTTTCAACAAATGTTGCGTAGCCGTGCAGTAACGATATAAAAGAGTTGTTTCTGTTGTGTATCATGTATTCAACTGTAATGTGAGGTTGTTCTGATATGTCGTCATACTCACTATTACCATTACTTATTAGTTTCCAGCGACTACCTACATTTTCCCTTTGTTGAATGTCCTTCAGTAGTGCATCATCCCAGTGGCACCTTTATATCATGGTGCATACATTCCAACAAATGTTTGTTGCTCTATTACTCTGTCTGAGTTACTACATTTGTCAGCAACATAAGTCATCCTTAGTCACAATTATTAAATTTTTTAGACAGTAGGACTGCTAATGTAACCTGTTATATGTGTCTGACATGTTCAGCAACTGTGTCATTTTTCACGAAATGCAATATATCAGATGTGTGCAACTAATTAATCATTCTGTGTAATTGCACTGAGCATAGAAAAGGTTTGCAGCCTTTTAAGATGGAAATTGTGATGTATTTCTGTAATGGAACCAGGTTATGCCCTGGATTTTGTAACAACTTTTTTAGGAAGAACATGTACATACGTCTGACTTAAATAAATTATTGTTCATTAGTTCTGGTGTTTTATACATCCTACATGAATATAAACTGTTGATAATTATATTATTTTAAGCATGCTGAAGACTACAGTTCTCATGTTACAATAATTTGTCAACATACTACAAAGAAATAAACTTGCTGTAGTTACCAGCAGTGATTTCTGATCTATCACTGGAGTTACTAAAGCGCAAATGTAAATTGTAGTGTCCCTTGTCCTGAGGTTTAATACAATTCTTCGTATCATACACAGCATTCCTTTACTTGATAGGTTCCCAGGAATTACGCGGGATAATATTGTAAAAGCCGCACAATATTGAAAGGTCTCTGTTGGATTCCTTTCATGTTAATTTCTTAAATCTGTTGTCATTTACGGCATAAATTCCTCTTCTAAATTTACTGTGGTATTTCTGACTATCTAGGAGGAGACTGAGCAGTGAAACGTGTTACTTTTACACATAAACAAGAACGATCTGTCACACTACAACACTTTAAAACACAGTTTATATGTAATTCATGTCACAGAGTCTCATACGGAACCTACATCCGCTTTCTTTTATATACTGTGTATGATAAGATACTGTCATCCCCCATCCCTTCTGTGTGAGAGGATGAATGAGCAAATGTATTTGTAGTTGCATGCTTGAGGGTAGCAGTCAAGCCTGTCTGCTAGAGAACAGTAGGACCAACGTCGGAACAGGTAGCTACGCTTTCTAAAAGCAGAGAGGTTTCTATTCTTAGTATGGTCCTGGCCGTCCCTTGTCATGTTGGCATAGGAAGGTGTCACTCTGGTCACTTCCGTTTGTATCTGGGAAGCACGCTCGGTAGGAGCGCAGGTCAGTCTGTCCGTGGCGAGCGTCTGAAGTGGTAAGATCTCCGGCTAAGCGCGTGTCTGCTAAGTCCGTAGGACAATGGATTTCTTAAGTTCAGCCTAACTGAAAATTTAATCACCTTTATTTCAGGTTTATCTCTAAAATATCTAGTGTTATATTAAATTGCAATGCTGTGTAATTCGACTGTCAAGTTCCGAATATCTTCCGGTAGTTGCTTTGTCACTACTTTGTGAGTAAAGTGGAACCACGTGTTGATCAGTAACTCTAACTAAGATCATCAATGTTAAATGCGAATGTGCGTGAGATTATAACGTCTCGTCTTGACAATATTTTCCAATATAGCAACTTTTCTTTATGTTCAACCCACGTGGGGTGTACTTTGCGAGACCAGTACCACGTGCTTATACAATTGTTTGACCCATCAGGTTAATAGTAAGACGATAATAACAAGTTCGAGGTTTTTCTTTTGTAAACTGCTTTTCGATCTAATTTATTTTAATTATCAAAATTATTGTGGAGTTACACTCTTTGTGTAAACCAAGTTGACCACGTGAAGCATGTGGTGTAATCATCAAAGTAGCCCTCAGCTATTCTTTTCGGGAAGATTTCACGGAGAGTTAGTATGAATTTAGTATACCAGTGTGTGGTAATTACATGACGGACAGGATTGTGCTACGAACGTAATTTCTTTGGGTGAAAATTGAATCGGTTGGTTGTGGTAAATTTGCTCTTGCATATGTTTCAACGTTCTTCGTGTGTTATTTTATGAATGCAGTGTTGTATGCAGTCTCCCAATCTTGGCTCCATATTTGATGTGTTCCGTAAGATTACAATCTCACATTTTCACAACCCTAAATACGGCACCAGCTTAGTTATGAATCGAGTTTAATATGCTGAAATTTCAATGATCAATGTTAAAATAAATTTCCAAATATAAACTGATGTATTTCTTTTTATTTAAATTCTCTTTTTTATATACATATCAACGGTTGTCGTATGACTATTAAAAGATTATAATTAATGTTAGTCTGGTTGGGAATTTGGTAAGCTAGACTGGATACCTGGTGAAACAGTTGCTCAGTAATGCAATGTTAACTTCCCCAGACAGCTCACAGCTTTAACCTGCTTTTATTGTCTATCAGTACCGCTAACATAGCAAAATCAAAGTAACAACATTACAATATTTCAGCGAGACAACTACCCGCCATCTTCATGTGCCACTGTCGCGTCGCTGAGAAGCTCGCCAATTTATATGCTGGCTTTCTAGAACAGCGCAGGCTCCAGCGGGGGCATAACGTCATCGAAGACCAATCGTAGACGGTGTCGAATACCAGAGCCCTCTGCTGGAGAAACGGGTCGCGGATGTGGAAGCGAGCCGCGGCGTGGGAAAATGCGGCCGGGAGCGACGAGCCCTGTTCGCGCGCGCGAGGTGTTGGCACGCGATTTAAGCATCTGAGCTAAGGTTTCTCATCTGCGTTGACTCGGTGCGGTTGCTAATCTGCGGCTGATGATTCCTTAGTGCCGCCAAGGCTGGCTCCCAGGCTTTGCTCAGGTGAAACCCCGTGTCTCAGTTTATTAGGTCACTGCTTATACGTATTTCCACCGCCTCTTTGATGATGGAGTCCCAGTATGTGGAAGCATACGGGAGAATCTTGGTTTCTTCATAGTTCACATCGTGTCCCGTGTCAAGGCTGTGTTCAGCAACCGCAGATTTCTCTGGCTGACCCAACCGCGTGTGACGTTTATGTTCGTCGCGTCTGTCTTTAACCGTACGACATGTCTGGCCAATATAAGGCTTCCCACAGTGGCACGGGATTTTATATATTCCTGGTCTCCTCAGGCCGAGTTTGTCTTTAACAGAGCCCAGCATTGATTGCACTCGTGCTGGACGCTGGAAAACACATTTAATCCGGTATTTCTTGAAAATTCTGCCCATCTCAAAAGACACGCCACCGACATACGGTAGGGAAACAAACCGCACGGTGTTCTCTGCTTCTTCACGCTGTTCTTGAGGTTTGGAGCGTGCTGGTCGAAATGCACTACGGATCTACTTCTCGGAGTACCCGTTCTGGGCAAACACAAAGTGGTGACGGCTAAGCTCTGCCGATAAGCTGTCCTGATCTGAGATGGCTCTAGCCCTATGCACTAGCGTCCGTAATACACCGTGGGAACCTATCAAGCAGAAGCAGCGCCAGGGAAGCCTCAAACAGCACATCTGGTACCTCTACGGGGAGGAGATGGTTAACACAATACGTGAGTTCGATAAAATTCGAAACAAAAGGGTGAGACTGTTGTGCTCTCTCACGTTCTTACTGACATGTCGGCACCAGCAAACTGCACCGACTTTCGCCAAGTTTACCCTTTATGTGGACTCTGCGGCGGCCAGGAGATTTAAACAACGAGCAAGCTGGGCGCTGGTGAAAGAAAGAATACGTTGTACTAGACAAGTGTTAGACCAAGTCTCCAGACACCTGCTCTCACTTCATCTGAAGATCTCGTCGTGTCTGTCAGCGGATTCCTGGGAGTGGGTGGACAGCTCCACTTGGGCGCTTTCGGACTGGGCGCGGCAGCAACTCACGGCACATCAAACCTCTAAGTTCCAACACCTTACACACCGGTCACTGCAAGAAGAGAAATTTAGCAGACGGACTGTGTTTAATCTCAGAGATAAACCACTGAGTGGCGCTACAATGTCAGTGTTAGAAAAGAGGCCGCACGGGATTGGCCGAGCGGTCTGAGGCGCTGCAGTCATGGGCTGTGTGGCTGGTCCCGGCGGAGGTTTGAGTTCTCCTTCGGGCAAGCGTGTGTGTGTTTGTCCTTGGATAATTTAGGTTAAGTAGTGTGTAAGCTTAGGGACTGATGACCTTGGCAGTTAAGTCCCATAAGATTTCACACACATTCGAACATTTTTGTTAGAAAAGAGACTTAATTTTGCGCCTAGTCCCAAGACCTAGCCCATCAAGGAGTTCAGAAGTGCCGTTGAACAAGGTGTTTTAAAACTTCCGAATGATGCTGCCCAAGAAAAAAGGCGAGAGGCTTGCACATCAATAACCAGGATGCGTGCACTTAAGCAGAATGTCACCACTGAAGAAAGAAGAGCACTCCGTTCTTTAAAAGAAGACAGTGATATAGTAACTTTAGCAGCTGACAAGGGTAACGCCACTGTTCTTCTGCCTGCTACATCTTATTTTGGCAAGATGATGGACCTACTACAGGATACAGCGTATCGTCGACTCCAGAAAGATCCGACGGATGCCTTACAACTCAAGACATCCGCTCTCCTCAAATCCAGCCAACTTCCTGACCATCTGAAGAAGAGTTTAAGAGAACGAGCACTAGTTCCGTCACGACTTTATGGCCTGCTTAAGATACATAAGGAGAATGTTCTGCTTCGCCCTATCGTCAGTAATATAGGTGCCACAACATTCACCATGTGGCTTCTCTTCTGCGTCCCATGGTGGGGAAACGTGAATACCATATTCGAAATTCAGAAGATTTTATGCGGCGAGTGAAGAATCAGCGCCTTCAATCTACCGATTTACTGCCGGCAAGGGTGGCCGTGCGGTTCTAGGCGCTACAGTCTGGAACCGCGCGACCGCTACGGTCACAGGTTCTTATCCTGCCTCGGGCATGGATGTGTGTGATGTCCTTAGGTTAGTTAGGTTTAAGTAGTTCTACGATCTAGGGGACTGATGACCTCAGAAGATAAGTCCAATAGTGCTCAGAGCCATTTGAAGCCTACCGATTTACTAGTGAGTTTCGATGTGGTTTCTTTGTTCACACGAGTGCCTCTGATGGACTCATTACAACTCATAGGAGCTAAGCTGAATGAGGACATCTTACACCTTTTCAAACACGTGCTTACCTCGATTTACTTTTCATTCAACGACCAGTATTTTGAGCAGACTGACGGTGTTGCTTTTGGTAACCCTCTGTCTGCCATAATAGCTAACTTTTTATGGAAGATTTCAAGGACAAAGCACTTCAGACGGTGGTTTTGAAACCCAAATGTTTTTGGAGATATGTAGATGATACGTTTGTGGTACGGTCGCATGGGAAAGCAACGCTTCCTTCTCTTGTGGAACATCTGAACTCCCTCCATCCAAGCATCTGTTCCACCATGGAGGTAGAGAAAGATGTTGAGCTCCCATTTCCGGATGTTTTGGTTCGCAAAAAAGGAGACGGCTCTTTGGGTCACAGTGTGTTCCGGAAGCCTACGCACACAGACTTGTACACTCCTGGAAATGGAAAAAAGAACACATTGACACCGGTGTGTCAGACCCACCATACTTGCTCCGGACACTGCGAGAGGGCTGTACAAGCAATGATCACACGCACGGCACAGCGGACACACCAGGAACCGCGGTGTTGGCCGTCGAATGGCGCTAGCTGCGCAGCATTTGTGCACCGCCGCCGTCAGTGTCAGCCAGTTTGCCGTGGCATACGGAGCTCCATCGCAGTCTTTAACACTGGTAGCATGCCGCGACAGCGTGGACGTGAACCGTATGTGCAGTTGACGGACTTTGAGCGAGGGCGTATAGTGGGCATGCGGGAGGCCGGGTGGACGTACCGCCGAATTGCTCAACACGTGGGGCGTGGGGTCTCCACAGTACATCGATGTTGTCGCCAGTGGTCGGCGGAAGGTGCACGTGCCCGTCGACCTGGGACCGGACCGCAGCGACGCACGGATGCACGCCAAGACCGTAGGATCCTACGCAGTGCCGTAGGGGACCGCACCGCCACTTCCCAGCAAATTAGGGACACTGTTGCTCCTGGGGTATCGGCGAGGACCATTCGCAACCGTCTCCATGAAGCTGGGTTACGGTCCCGCACACCGTTAGGCCGTCTTCCGCTCACGCCCCAACATCGTGCAGCCCGCCTCCAGTGGTGTCGCGACAGGCGTGAATGGAGGGACGAATGGAGACGTGTCGTCCTCAGCGATGAGAGTCGCTTCTGCCTTGGTGCCAATGATGGTCGTATGCGTGTTTGGCGCCGTGCAGGTGAGCGCCACAATCAGGACTGCATACGACCGAGGCACACAGGGCCAACACCCGGCATCATGGTGTGGGGAGCGATCTTTTACACTGGCCGTACACCACTGGTGATCGTCGAGGGGACACTGAATAGTGCACGGTACATCCAAACCGTCATCGAACCCATCGTTCTACCATTCCTAGACCGGCAAGGGAACTTGCTGTTCCAACAGGACAATGCACGTCCGCATGTATCTCGTGCCACCCAACGTGCTCTAGAAGGTGTAAGTCAACTACCCTGGCCAGCAAGATCTCCGGATCTGTCCCCCATTGAGCATGTTTGGGACTGGATGAAGCGTCGTCTCACGCGGTCTGCACGTCCAGCACGAACGCTGGTCCAACTGAGGCGCCAGGTGGAAATGGCATGGCAAGCCGTTCCACAGGACTACATCCAGCATCTCTACGAACGTCTCCATGGGAGAATAGCAGCCTGCATTGCTGCGAAAGGTGGATATACACTGTACTAGTGCCGACATTGTGCATGCTCTGTTGCCTGTGTCTATGTGCCTGTGGTTCTGTCAGTGTGATCATGTGATGTATCTGACCCCAGGAATGTGTCAATAAAGTTTCCCCTTCCTGGGACAATGAATTCACGGTGTTCTTATTTCAATTTCCAGGAGTGTATTTACGAGCTGCGAGCTGTCATCATCCCTGACAGCGCAGCTGTGTATTACGGACGCTAGTGCAAAGGGCTAGAGCCATCTCAGATCAGAACAGCTTATCGGCAGAGCTTAGCCGTCACCGCCCTGTGTTTCCCCAGAACGGGTACTCCGAGAAGCAGATCCGTAATGCATTTCGACCACCACGCTCCAAACCTCAAGAACAGCGTGAAGAAGCAGAGAACACCGTGCGGTTTGTTTCCCTACCGTATGTCGGTGGCGTGTCTTTTGAGATGGGCAGAATTTTCAAGAAATACCGGATTAAATGTGTTTTCCAGCGTCCAGCACGAGTGCAATCAATGCTGGGTTCTGTTAAAGACAAACTCGGCCTGAGGAGACCAGGAATATATAAAATCCCGTGCCACTGTGGGAAGCCTTATATTGGCCAGACGTGTCGTACGGTTAAAGACAGACGCGACGAACATAAACGTCACACGAGGTTGGGTCAGCCAGAGAAATCTGCGGTTGCTGAACACAGCCTTGACAAGGGACACGATGTGAACTATGAAGAAACCAAGATCCTCTCGTATACTTCCACATACTGGGACTCCATCATCAAAGAGGCGGTGGAAATACGTATAAACAGTGACCTAATAAACTGAGACACGGGGTTTCACCTGAGCAAAGCCTGGGAGCCAGCCTTGGCGGCACTAAGGGATCGTCAGCCGCAGATTAGCAACCGCACCGAGTCAACGCAGATGGGAAACCTTAGCTCAGATGATTAAATCGCGTGCCAACATCTCGCGCTCGCGTACGGCGTCCGTCTCTCCCGGCCGCATTTTCCCGCTCCGCGGCGCGCTTCCGCAGACCGCGACCCGTTTCTCCAGCAGAGGGCTCTGGTATTCGACGCCGTCTACGATTGGTCTTCGATGACGTTATGCCCCCGCTGGAGCCTGCGCTGATCTAGAAAGCCAACACATGAATTGGCAGTTTCTCAGCGACGCGACAGTAGTGCCGTGGTGCGCACAGCCACGCAAATACAACGGGCGGCTACCGCTACAGAATAAGCCGCACCTGCAACGTAGTTCCGCCAGCCGGCACTAGAGGCGTTTCCCGCCAAACATGAAAGCAGCCACGGAATACTCACGCGCGCGGCCCCTTTTTCCGACGCGGATGGTAATACGATGACACCACCATCCGCCAATCGGTTATCGCCAACGGCCGCCAATCCTCACGACAGAATTCGCGGAGGGAGACTAGAGCCGCGGGGTTAAATAGCCGGCAGGAAAGGAAACAGGAGTATTTCGAACCGCCGCGGACCGCCGCCAGCATTGTCGCAGCCGGATCGCCAGGTGTCCGTCTTCAATACGCCAGTCTTCGACCCGGAAGTGTCGCCCGCCTAACTCCTCGGCATCCGTGGGAGAGCATCGAGGGAGAAATACCCGGGGAACGTAAAATCAGTTTAGTTATAAAAGTAAATTTTATTAAGGTTGTATATTTGTGTTTTGATACTAAATTTTTGGGCAGGAGAAAAGCCATTTTATTTTTCAAAGAAGGTTATTTGTTGTAGAATTAAGTGGTATCCTGGCTACACCTAATAAAGCAAATTTTATCATCACTTCGGTGTTGATCAGTGTATATAACAACTAGCATCTGAAGATAGCGGGCAGTTGTCTCGCTGAAATATTGAGCGGTTTTTACAATATTATCCGGCGTAATTCCCGGGAACCTATCAAGCAGATGCAGCACCGGGAAAGCTTCAAACAGCACAGCATTCCTTTAGTTTTACAGGATAGCTTGATTCCGTTAGTGAGTCATTGTCTCGTGCAGTCACTTACTTAGACACTTAATGAAATTCTTTTAGGAAATACAGCTTCAAACAATGGAATAAATTAATGTGGAACTAGGTTAAATTTATTATTGACGTTTTTAGCTTGATACATTGTCTCATTCCAACTGCTGCAAATGTCTGCTGAAGGTTTGAAATGTTCTCATTGTTGACTTATATACACGTCTTACTGATAAAACTACTGTTTGCAGAGCTTACAGCATGCATTTTGAACAGCTGACCATCATGTTCAGGAAGACATCTAAAATTTCACTTAAAGTAAGTTACTAATTCTTTTATCTGCAGAGTATTGCCAATCAGGCTTGTAAAGTTCTTTGCAACTCTTGTGAGAAAGTCAAAAACTGCACTCGGTTCATTACGTGCTCAAAATCTGCCGTATTTTTACAGGAAAGAAAACTTACGTTACAATAACGTAGCACGATTATTTTTGTTGCTGAGAACAGGGGAGTTAAAAGTGATTGTTTGCTTGGCGAATGTACTCAGCTCTCTTGAGGGAGCTCGATAAACATCTACCATATAAACAGGCAGTGCATTAACAAGAAATCAAACGCAACAATTCTCAAACAGTTGAGCTATACAATTTTTATGTCCATAGGCTTAGATGCTAACTTTTATATACTAAGCTATACTAAACTTCCAAATATAAACCTGCAAAATGAAACAATATTTTATTTAGGATGCTGAAGGGGTGAGGAATTTAATATTATACACAGTATTAGTGCAGAATTTTTCAAGTAAGTGCAAATAATAGTCGTCTGGTCCACAAAGAATGTAGTTTATCACAGTGTAATTTTCGCAAATGTACCCTGTTTTATCATGTATATCGCAATGTTGTTTACATCCCGCACTCGTACGTTTTCACTGGCTATTGCTAAGTCTTAAGCAATTACACCACCAGTAAAAAAAATTAAAAAGAGGAATTATAAAGTTTAGGTTCTGCTATATCGCGATAAATAAAGTTCCGTATTTTAACCGTACGGCAAAATACTCTGCTCTTTGCGTGGTATCATTTGCCAAATCTCGTTTCGATATCTCCAGTGGTTTACGAGATATGAGAGGCGTTACGAATTTTTCATTCCCGCTCGCCGACGATCGGAAGTGAACTTGCTGCAGATGCTCAATTTTTTCGAGATTGGAGGCAGATATTGATCCGAAGTTTCACAAAAATTTCACAATCTCATCTATAATATCCACCAAACACAAATTCATAGTGACCCCTATTTCTGATTGCGACGTTCTCGAGTTTGATACTCATATGTGAAATACCACAATAGTTATGACCATTATCGAAATGATGGGCACTTCAGCAAGAATCTGGCATATAAAGCTACAAGCATTCCAGAAATCAATTATTTTTTACGGAGCAGATTGTTTAAAACTGTTTGACAATGATCTGCAGGCCGTGCTTCTGGAGTCTTTCACCTCAGCGCCGCGCCAACCCTGGCCCGCCTCGAGTGACGTCACGAGAGCACGCCGCGGCCTTCTCTCCGGTGGTCAAACAGGACCGTCCGCAAGTTCCGGTGTTCAACGGGACGCGGCCGCACTGCTCTGAGGCACGGGCCGGCCATTGCCCTGCGCAAGTACTTGTGTGCTGCGGCCGCCCTTGCGAGGTATACGAACGGCGAGGACAGCACCCCTCAGTTGAGTGGTGCGACTTCGCCATTTCTTTCTTAACACAGAAAACGAGCGTGCATACTAAACGTGGTTTGCAGAGGAATAGTAGCATGTTGAGAAAAAGGGAAGTTAAAGAAAAACTAATCAGAGGTGAGTGTGTAACAACACAGTCTGAAAGGATTTCCAAAAGTGCATTTTGGACGATATTTAAGCCTATAGTGGATGGTGATGGGAAAGACGTTAATTTATTTTTTATGTTCACTGTGCAGTGAAATTTACGCTCGTGCTAAAGATTCAAACGGGTCTTCGCACATTTCTCGCTATCCGTGCGTGTCCAATAAACAGAGCTCTTGTGTGGACAAGAGCGCCTTGCTAAACCTACTCGGGAGATAATTGTCGACAAATGCGTGGCTATGTGTGCGCGAGACCTTAGTTCGTACGGAACTATAGGAAGCGAAGGTTTTTGGATCTTGTTCAGACGTTAACTGACACTGGAGCAACTTAAAAGTATCCGCAGAGGCTATTACACCTTATCTCACAACTGTGCCGCGGCACATCGTAGAAAGTGCTAAAAGCCTAAGAGATATAATTATGCCTGTGGTAATTACTCTTATACTAAAAGGTGAATGCTCAGCAACCACAGACAAACGGACATGCAGCACAAGAACAAACCAGTATCTGGCATGCGTTGTCTCCTATTTTGTTGACTGAACTCTCAGGACTCGTGTTCTGTTTACAACTCATTTTACAGAGGAACCAAATATGGGCGATTACTTACGAAGATAATTGTTGATAAGATTTATGTCACTTGGTATCCACGACTGTGCTTTGAAAGACATGTATTTCACGACTGACCAAGGTGCCAACAGTGTCGCTGTTATTCAGGATTGAATTGTTCCTGCCATATGCTAAATACTGTGCTACGAAATGCTTTTAACGCGGAGTGTATATGCGTCAACTGTCCACAGGTTCCTGGTCTTTTGACTCTTTACTTACGAAAAGAAAACTGGCCTTCTTAATGCTCTTGACAGACCACTGGAACAGTCCAGCGATACTGGCTGGAATACGCGGTTGACGTTGTTAGAATCGGTAGAAAGTCAAAATTCGGCTTTGTGCGAAAAGCTTTCGGAGAACGGAGACTTAACTGGCATTGAAGGGCTGATATCACGCTGATGAACGAACTAATTTCCCTCTTCGTGGTATGTATGCTATTCTATTACTGTAATTGTTATACATTACCGTTTAATTTATACCTTTTAAACCAGGGGGTTTTGCTGCTCTTTAAGGTGACATCCAAGAACTTAGAAGTAGAGAAATCACCTACACTACACCTTCTGTTGCCATGGAAGATGTCACTATTACAGCATTTGAGTCAGGCACCCCATGACAGAGAAGCCTCTGAAATTGGACTTTTATATAAGCGCCTCAAATTATATTTACATGAAAAGTGAACTTTCTAGAGGTGCCATGATGTAGCATCTTTCCTTTGCCACCATTTCGTCATTTAAAAATGATATCTGAATATAAGGGGCGTGAAGTCATGGCGGAAGTAAGACATAAAACCTATTTACTGCTATGTTAATCTCTCTCCAGACGCCAGTTCCGAAAGGACTGACGACTCTCCATCGATAACACAATCGATTATAGGCCTCATAGGGTCAGAGTCGATGTTCCCTCGCCTAAGGAATAACATAATATATGAATATACTTTATCACATCGCCTGAATGAATTTGTGAGCGACCCTGGTGGAGCCCTCTGATTAGATTAAATAGTTGAAATACCTTAAACAACTGTCCATTTGGTTTTATTTTCAATGAAGTTTCATATTTTGAGTAGGATTCACAATGTCACGGATTTGCAAATCTATGAATTAAAGAGCTTTTGTATTTCGCCAATCACATAAAAAACATTATGGTAAAAGAGGCATGTACAAGCCATGAAGACGCAATTCCTTCATCAAATTCTACAAAAACGTTTCTGCCAGAGAAAGTAGAGAAGTTTGCTTTGTGGGCAGGTGTCGATGATAATCTTACTCGAATGGACGAGTCGGAGAGATACTGAAATGGAAGAAAATTTGGCTTCTTACCGGAAAACGAGTGGGCAACATTTCCCAACCCTTCATAAGACTGCCCAAAAAATATTGTGTATACAAGCATCTAGCTCTGCTTCTGAAAGAAATATTAGTTCTGCCGGTTTCATTCTCAACGCAAGGCGGTCACTTTTACTCCCGAGCAACGTTGATGTTCTTCTTTTTATTGATAGTACCTCTGTCCGAATGAAAAAGTAAGTTGAAACTTTTTTCGGACATTAAGTTTGGTTTTCCGTTTTTTATAGTGGTGGAAAATTTTCGTTTCTTGCTCATTTGTTGAGTATCTATGATTTACGTACACCGCTTTTTCAAATTAGTTTTGAATTTTTGAAATGAATTAAAGCTTAGATTATTTCCAAATTATTATTGAGCAGCAGGACCAATATTTGCAGCTGTATTTCATCCTCAACTTCTCAGTTTTAAAATTTAGTATTAGGCGTTTTGACTGTAATGGTTCACCGTCCCGTGCGGTTCTAGGCACTACAGTCCGGAACCGCGGGACTGCTACGGTCGCAGGTTCGAATCCTGCCTCGGGCGTGGATGTGTGTGATGTCCTTAGGTTAGTTGGGTTTAAGTAGTTGTAAGTTCTAGGGGACTGATGACCTAAGCTGTTAGGTCCCATAGTGCTCAGAGCCATTTTTGGTTCACCGTCAGAACAAAAACTCCAGTGTCTTTATATGAAAGTAACGCGCAAAATCGTCATCACACACTCACTGTGGTCGTTAATCTCACAAATTTGAGAAATATATCTGTGAATAAAAAATAATCTTTCAGTGAGGGCAGATGACAGTGCGCAAGCTGCATAGTAACATTTGGCGTGTCGCTAGTCGCGTGCGTCCCCTTGATAGTGAGGCGTGTCCACCTAGCGCTGCCCACAGTCACGCAGCGCGGTTCAGTGTGGGGGGCTACGGCGGAGTCGCCGTGAGCTCGGGAACTTGCTCTACTGTCGAATACATGTACGGGTATTGTTGTTGCTGAGATTGTAGGGTAACAAAGTTTGTTTACTGTGATATTAATTATATACATGAGCATACTGAGATCATTACCTGCTTCTATAGTCAGATGAATTCCTTTATCATCGTTTCAGAAATGAACCGCTTTCAGCTGTATATGAACCTTTATTTAAAGGAGCTCGTAACATTGAAAGCCCGATGCTTAAGAAAACTCACTTCAAACCAGGAAGTGGTGGACAGCAACCGTCCAACCGCCACGCCGTCAGAGCCACACTGCTAGAAAACGTGCTCATGTGTGTCACGTAGGGCTTTCAAAGTTACTAGCCGAGAATTTTTACCTGTTTTTGTTTTCTTATTTTGCTCTTTTCTTTGTAGGTTAGCGCCCATTCAACATGTCAGTTTTTTTAGCTGCTGGGTCATCTATGACGTCCTGCTTATTGAGGGTAACAGTATTTTATTTTGAGACAGTTGAGTCCCCCTTCTTCCCATATCAAGGGCTTAATCTTTTACCGATGTGTGAATATTTCATTCATATTGGTAGTCATAGAGCTAGACTCTTAGGGTAGGAATCCGGTTTTTTTTATCTCAACATCGATTGTATGTTTCCTACAAGATGTGATCTGACATCACGAATCTAGTCGTGCTCCGGTAAACAAAAGTTCATATACGGCTGAAATCAGTTTACTTCTCAAATATGGATTACTTCTGCTGCGGTTGCCCTCAACAAAATCTATTTTGCCTTTAGCACTGTTTCGACAAGTGATGATTTACTTGTGTCAGATATACAGGACAAATTTTAGATATTTAATGTGGACACTCTTCGTCAGGGCCTTCTGCTGGGGCCTTTCCGGCTTGGTTGTAGCTATGCTAATGCAAGCACAGACCTCAGCGTCATTAAGGCATCAAAACTGTCGCACCTGGCACTAAAGGCGCCTACGATAAGACGGACTTTATAAGTCAAGTAATATGAGATAGGAGAAGGGGAAACCAGTGAGACAGTTACCAACGCGGTGGCCATTTTGGAATCCATCATCTTGGATGCAACTGGAAAGAGCTGTGGTGTGACAGATCGAATATAGAGAAAATTACGCTAGAAAAATAATGGTGCCATTCATTTGAGAGCAGCTTTATTCATTCTCAGGTTATGTCCCATTTTGTAAAGAACAAGGTGAATGCTGGCGATAGCACACAAAGGGTACAGAAGAAGCTGTAGGTGTTGTCAGCACATTGTAAGGTGATTGTTACCTGTTTCGCCTATTCCTCTTGGATTTTAAGCAGCAGATGTAGCACAACGTGAGTGCAAGCGTAAGGAACAATCCACTTTCTGAAATTTGCAACGTGTATGATCTTTGCCACGTACACAACTGCCTTCATATGTCCCAACAGATATAAATCTAATGGACTTAAATCCCGGGAACGTGGTGGCTACTCTACTCAATCTCTACGACATATCCATTTCAGGTGTTGTGACCGTAGAAAATATTAATTTTTATTCTTGCTTTTGTGACCATAATAAGAGTCCAGGCTCCATAGGCAAACAGCCAGCCGACATTAAGAAATAGTCCACTAGGACGTAGGGGCAAGATAAGCGGCGGAGGCTGCCAAGTATGGCTTGTTCATCAAATAACTTAGTGTTTGACTTCCCTGCCAGAGGAAGCAGCATGAATCAAACTTGCGTAGTGGAAGACGCAAACACCAGGGCGATAATATAGCAAGAGAGAGTGTCAGTCACGTGCGGAAAAGACTTATGTGGAACCAAATTAAGTTGTGTGCAGCTAGAAACGAAAGTATCGTGTCCAACCGAAGTCATTCTTGCGCAAGCCGACCAATTAGAAACGAGAGTGTCGTGTGGAACCATAGGCATTCTTGTGCAATCCGATCACTTAGAAATGAAAGGGTCTGTGAAACAAATTAACTCGTGTGCACCCAAGTACATGAGAAACGAAATAAAAGGCCAGGCAGCGGAATAGCTAGAAGCAGAGATTCAGATGCAGATTCAGAGCCAGTGCCGGCAGTTTAGAGAGTCCGCAGCGAGATGCCAGCGGGGCCGAGCAGGCCCATAGCAGCCGCTACAGCTGATAAAGACTTCAACTACGAGAAAACGGTGATAGACTCTGGTGGACACTCAGGAACTGCAGGTCAGGTAGGATTTTTAGAGTTTCGTTGGAATAGTGTTGAACAGAGGCTGTCAGTCTCTGTCTCAATTATTTAGAGAGATTTCAGTGCAAACCAAATAAAAGTGATTGCTTTGTACTTGTTTCTTATATGTAGCGGCAATTCGCTTTGAAGTAACAAGTCCGAATAAATAGGGTGAATTTTACTAAGGGGTTTATGGTCCAACACCTCACATAAGTATATGTGAGAATAAACTTGATGGAAACTAACCAATCTCTTCTGCCTATTGCAATTGTGTAACCTATTTTCAGGAAATTTATTTGCTTCAAACCAAGGAGATTCTCTCCCTCTCATCTCCGATATAAAGGCTGACAGCAATTTATAACTAACGCATTGTCGTGAACGTCCCGATTGCGCTACGCAGTTCGCACTTACTTCATTCTGGTATAGTGAGGCTGTGCTGGGACGCTACATAAATAAATGGTGCCAGGTGTAGGGTAGTCTCGGAATTAGGCGGAGTTGTAAGGAAAGTAAGAGAACAAATATTAGCAGTTGTGTCACTGAGTCTGACCACAAGAGGAAGAAGCCGTTACGAGTAGCAGCGCTCAAGATTCCCAAACAGAGCCAAGCAGAGCCAGAGCACCACCGAGCGGCGCAGAACATCGCAGGCAACATCAAGGTATCTGAAAAAGGCGAGCCACTTAGACAACTTAAATATAAGGTCCCTTGTGCTTGTATACAATGACTTCCTCCAGTAGTGACACAATAGGTATAATTGCTAAAGATGCGTTACTTCTTGTTCCGAAAACATTTAAAAGTAACAAAAGAGAATTTCAAGAGTTCATTCAAAACGTGAATGCTGCATTTGAAGTCGTAAAAACTGAGGATGCAAAATTATTGTTTCATTATGTCAAATCAAAAATAACTAGCTTTGCTAGATCAAAATTATTAGTAAGAGAGAACACAAGTAATTGGCCTGAAGTAAGAAGCATTTCACAGGAAAATTATGCAGACAAAAGAACTATTGACTTTTACGCGTGCAAAATGTTCCAAGCTAGACAGCATAAAGGGGACTCAATTGCTTCTTGGGGAAATAGAATGGACGAGTTATCCAAATCGTTCAATGTTGCCGTAGCATGAGTAACAAACAAGGAACAGTTAAAGGGTGCAATAGAATTGGTTTATACTCTAGGCCGTGCATGTTTTATTCAGGGGTTAGCGAATGAAAGAATACAGATGATTGTACGCAGTCGAGGCAAAATCATTAATTTAAGTGAGGCTGTAGAACTCGGGCAACCAGAAGAAAGTGCAATCATGTCAGTGAGAGAAAAGAATCAAAAGTCAATGGAAATAAGCGGGCAGAATTATCAAAGACACCAACCAAAGCAGATGAAATGTTAAAATTGTGGTGAAGTGGAGCACATATCCAAGCACTGCAACAGAAATACCAAAGTAAGATGGATGCAGACACCCAGCAGGGCAGAAGAAGCACGGAAATTTAAAAATTATTGTTCGCATTGTGATGAACCAGGGCATACGGATGCGAAATGTAATAAAACTGTTATATGCGAAAAATGCCAGAGGCAATGTTATCAGTGTAATAAATATGGGAATTTAGCATGACAGTGTAGAGAGAAAATAGAAAAGTTCCGAGGAAAAGGGACGGGAAACGAAACCGGCAGCAGTCACGCGTAGCCACCGTTATATGGCCGAAGGTGAGGGCAGCAGGCTGCGAAGCTGAAATGATGTAATGATGCCTTATTGCGATGAATTGGGTAAAGAATTGATGCTTTTAATAGATACAGGAACCCGCATCAGTTTAATCAAAGAAGAAGTGATAGATAGTGGCATGCCGGTGAATAAGGACGAGGTACGGACGTTAAAAGGAGTAACACAGGATACGACGAACACGTTGGGTACTGTGACGTTGAATTTACGAGTAGCTGGAAGGGCTTTAGGCGAGCATACTTTGCATGTGTTAAGAAAAGTCACAGATGTCCCGCATAGTGGTTTGGTAGGTAGAGATTCCCTACAAAAAGAGAGAGCAGTCATTGATTATGGCGATAGCCGACTAGAAATAAATGGGAGGAGTATTACGTTGACCACAGCACCTGAAGGCGAGTTAGCAAAGGGACAGAGGAAATACGAAAATTTAATGTAACGACGGGAGCACGGCAAGGCCGTCAGAAAGATAAGAGTAAGCTGAACGAGCTACATAAAAGGAAATACTGGAACAGAGAGTTAAAGGGACAACTGATACGACGGTCAAGTGAGGCAGGGTCACAGGTCGCGACTGCACGGAAACATTGGTCCCAGGCAAGAAAAGGTTATGAGAAGCCGGTTATTAGAACGTAAGATGATTTCGGAAGGCGAAGAGATTATAGTACCGAAACAAGGTGTAATGAAGGGTGTATACATTCCGGAAGCTCTAGTACGAAAAACAAAGGTACGTGTATTATTAGTGTGGTGAATACGAATGAAGTAGAATGTGATGTTAGTTCAGTGTGTTTAGTTAACGAATCCTTACACGAAGAAGCAGTACCGAGAAGAGTAACAGAAACGCCGGAACAGGCACCGGATTACAAGAATCGTATAGCGCAAGCCAGAGATGCTTTGCTAACAAAACACTTAAATGAGGAAGAGAAATATGAGGTAGAGAAATTGTGTAGTGCATGTTGAGATATATTTCACTTAAAAGGCGATAAATTATCATACACGGAGACAGTAAAGCATGTACTTCAACTATTACCCGAGCATACAGGCAAAGTTGTAAATGTCAGACCACATCGTATACCAGAATGCCAGAAGGAGGTATTACGTGAGCAGACAGAAAAAATGTTGGCAGACGATATCATCATAGAAAGTCAAATTCCGTGGAATGCTCCAGCATTGTTAGCTGAGAAAAAAGTAGAGGTCAGTGGGAAACGAAAAAAGAGGTTAGTGGTTGATTATCGTAAGGTAAATGAGATTTCAGTAGGAGAGGCGTTCCCAATCCCGAATATATCGGAGATCCTAGACAAGTTTGGGAAGGCTAAATATTTTTCCACTCTAGATTTGGCCAGTGGATATCACCAGATTTTAATGAATCCGTAGGACAGGGAGAAAATAGAATTTAGTGCAAATTACCAACACTATGAGTACAACAGGATGCCTATGGGATTGAAAGGGGCACCTAGCAAATTTCAAAGACTAATGAATGTTGCATTGTCAGGTTTACAGGGAACGAAGTACCTAGTATATTTAGACGATATTATCTGCTATGGAAGTTCTTTAAGAGAACACAATGATAAATTGCGAGAGATTTTTGATCGAATGGGGCCCCGGCTGAAAATGCAGCCAGACAAGTGTGAATTTCTGCGAAAGGCGGTAATATTTGTGGGACATAAAATAACCTATAACGGCGTACAGCCAGACGAGCGAAATGTAGAAAAAGTAAAGAAATTCCCAGTACCGAAGACAAAGAAAGAATTAAAAGGGTATTTAGGGTTAGCTGGATATTATCGCAAATTCATAAAAGATTTCAGTAGAATAGCAGCTCCTTTGCATAAATTACTGAAAGATAATGAGAAATATGAATTGGGAAGGCCACAAAAAGAAGAGTATGAAACACTGAAAGAGAAGTTAATAAATCCTCCAATACTACAGTACCCTAATTTTGAAAAACCTTTTGTGATTACAACAGATGCATCTGGAATAAGAGGTAGTGCTGTTATATCACAAGGCAAAGTTGGCAGCGACATACCAATATCATACGCATCTAGGTCACTGACTAAAGCAGAAAAAAATTATTCAGCTACTGAGCTGCAATGTTTAGCATTAGTATGGGCAACAAAACAGTTTAGACCATATGTGTACGGAAGGAGGTTCACATTAGTCACAGATCACAAACCATTGACATGGATTTTTAGTATAAAAGACCCATCCTCACGTTTTTTAAAATGGAGACTAAAACTAAAAGAATATTCATACGACATTATATACAAACCAGGCAGCCTGAATGCTAACGCAGACGCATGAAGTAGAATACCTCGACAAGATGAAGAGGCCCACGTAAAGGAAAATCCAATAATAGTGGTAACATAGACTAACGAGTCAGATAACGAACCAGCAGATCTAAGTGAGGAACAGAAAGTCGAAATATTGAAAGAAGTACACGACAATCCATTGGGTGGACATCAAGGGATACACTGAACGCTAGACAGGTTAGCAAGGTACCGTTCGTGGAAGGGAATGAAAAGAGATGTAGAGGAATACATCAGGAAATGTGGTAAATGTCAGCGAAGTAAATTTACTCAGAGCAAGACCAAAATGCCATTGGTAATTACAGATACAGCGGAAACCACGGTTATATGGAGGTAATCGGTCCATTAGATGTAACTGCTCAAGGCAACAGATGTATTTTAACTTTTCAAGATGATCTGAATAAGTTTATCGTAGCAATACCATTGGAGAGACAAGACGCAGATACAGTAGCAGAAAAGTTTGTAGAAGAAGTTGTCTTAAGGTATGGTATTACTCCAATGTTGTTGACAGACGAAGGTTTAAATTTTTTTAAGTCAAGTATTTAAAAGAATATGTAAATTATTGAGAATACAGAAGATACAGACAACCGATTTCCACCCCCAAACGAACGGAGGTTTAGAGAGGATACATCGGACTTTAGTGGAGTATTTGAGACACTTTATAAAGGAAGGTCACAGCAATTGGGATAAGTGGATTTCTTACAGCGTTTTTGTTTTCAGTGCTACCCCCCATAGCAGTACAGGATACACCCCTTTTGAATTGATGTTCGGAAGAACAGTGAACTTACCAGGAGTGCTACAAAAGGAAGCAGCCACAATAGGATATAATTATGAAGATTCTGTACACCAGTTCAAAGCCTGGATGCAAGAGGCACATCGAGTAGCGACAGACAAAATAAAAGAGGCCAATGAGGCAAGTAAAGTTTATTATGAGAAAACAGAAAAGTACAGAACGTTTGAAATAGGGGATAAAGTACTTGTAAAGGACGAATCAGTAAGACGTGGGAGATCAAAGAAATTAGACTCTCAGTTTAGAGGCCCATACGAGGTAATAAATGTAGAATTGCCTAATGTAACATTAAAGACAAACAGGAGGCAGGAATTGAAAGTTCATGCCAATAGATTGAAACCGTATTACTGAGATCAGGATTTCACTTACAGACCCATCACGATGCCCTCAACTTCAATGAGCGGATGATCAGCGGATGGTGGACCAATAATTGGCAAGTGTGTGGAGACACAGACAAGATTGTGGACGTTCACACAATACAGACATCACCAGGGATATATTGCCATCATAAAGGCGACATCGAGATAACCAGAACAACCTGGAAACTGGTAACTTACGTGAATCTGAGAACCCTGGATGAAAGGTTTCACTCGGCAAGACGGGTAGGACTAAGAGCGAAACAACAACGTAAAGAGATATTAGAGCAACTCAGTATTAGTCAGGTAGAATGTAATAGACTAATTCAAGGGGTTTCGCACAATGTAGATCGATTACAAGAGACACAGTCCTTAATACATCAATTAACAAGACCAGTAAAGCGACAGAAAAGAGGAGTTCTCAATTTTGTAGGAAAAATCAGTAAAATCTTATTTGGAAACTTGGACGAGGCAGATGCTGTTTATTACAAAAAGCGCATCGATCAGATGGAATCTAAATCAGAACAATTACCGAGACTCTGAAAAGAACAAGTGGCGGTAGTCAGGGCCACATGGTCAGGTTTAAATAGAACTGTGGATTCAGTCGCTGCAAACGAGCAATTGATTAAAAATTGTATGGATAAACTAGAACAATTTATTACGTACTCACTGAAGACTATAGATTATGGTCTGAAGAGAAGTGCAGCATTCATGACGATCAATGAACAACTCCTACAGTTACAAATTTTGTTTAATGAATTAAGTGTGGAATATGATAGACTTGTAAGCGCAATAGTTCATGCAGAGAAGTGAATGTTACCCCCTCAAATTGTAAATCCAGTGCAAATTGTAGAGTATTTAAGATTAATACAAAATGAGATGAGAGAAGTAAAGTTTCCAGTTCCGCTCATGGAGGAATATGGATACATATTGTTTAAAAATGGTTCAAATGGCTCTGAGCACTATGGGACTCAACTGCTGTGGTTATCAGTCCCCTAGAACTTAGAAGTACTTAAACCTAACGAACCTAAGGACATCACACACATCCATGCCCGAGGCAGGATTCGAACCTGCGACCGTAGCAGTCTCACGGTTCCGGACTGCGCGCCTAGAACCGCGAGACCACCGCGGCCGGCCATATTGTTAAGAATTATGGAACTTGATGTATTTGTAACTAAGGATATATTAGGTTATGTAATTAACCTTCCATTAATTGAGAATAACGAGTTTAACTTATATAAAATTTGGCCATTACCAATTAAAATGACCACAGGTGAAGACCAATATGCTTACATACAACCAGAGAAAGAGTATTTGCTGATTGATAATTCTAAGAAACTATATGGTAAACTGTCCTCTGATCAGTTAGATTGTAAGGAAATGGACAAGCAAACAAATATATATAAACAAACCTTTGGGTTAATTTCAATGTACATTCAAGAAGACTGAGAAGTGAAATTATTACACGACAATCACATCCCAAGTAATTGTGTCAAGAAAATGATCTCATTAGACAGAAGTTTGAGGACTAGTTTAAGTACTAACGAGTGGTTATATTTATCACCTAAGGAGGAAGACATGACCATTTTGTGTAGCACGTATCCAGCTAAGGATAAAAAATTAAGGGGAATGGGAATAATCACATTCAAGAAAAACTGTAAAGGTTATGGATCACACACACACACACACACACACATATATATATATATATATATATATATATATATATATATATATATACAGGGTGATTCAAAAAGAATACCACAACTTTAGGAATTTAAAACTCTGCAACGACAAAAGGCAGAGCTAAGCACTATCTGTCGGCGAATTAAGGGAGCTATAAAGTTTCATTTAGTTGTACATTTGTTCGCTTGAGGCGCTGTTGACTAGGCGTCAGCGTCAGTTGATGCTAAGATGGCGACCGCTCAACAGAAAGCTTTTTGTGTTATTGAGTACGGCAGAAGTGAATCGACGACAGTTGTTCAGCGTGCATTTCCAACGAAGTATGGTGTTAAACCTCCTGATAGGTGGTGCATTAAACGTTGGTATAAACAGTTTACAGAGAATGGGTGTTTGTGCAAAGGGAAAAGTTCTGGACGGCCGAGAACGCGCGATGAAAATGTAGCACGCATCCAGCAATCATTTGTTCGCAGCACAGGAAAATCGACTCGCAGAGAGCTGCAAATTCCACAATCAACTGTATGGAGAGTCCTTCGAAAAAGGTTAGTTATGAAACCTGAACGTCAACTACCCGAGGCGATGGATCGGCCGCCAGGCAGCCCGTGACAGAGCACTTCATCACTGGCCTCCAAGAAGCCCTGATCTTACCCCCTGCGATTTTTTCTTATGGGGGTATGTTAAGGAAATGGTGTTTCGGCCACCTCTCCCAGCCACCATTGATGATTTGAAACGAGAAATAACAGCAGCTATCCAAACTGTTACTCCTGATATGCTACAGAGAGTGTCGAACGAGTTGGAGTATCGGGTTGATATTGCTCGTGTGTCTGGACGGGGCCATATTGAACATCTCTGAACTTTTTTTTGAGTGAAAAAAAACCTTTTTAAATACTCTTTGTAATGATGTATAACAGAATGTTATATTATGTTTCTTTCATTAAATACACATTTTTAAAGTTGTGGTATTCTTTTTGAATCACCCTATATATATATATATATATATATATATATATATATATATATATATATATATATATATATATATATATAGTGTTACAAAAAGGTACGGCCAAACTTTCAGGAAACATTCCTCACACACAAAGAAAGAAAATATGTTATGTGGATATGTGTCCGGAAACGCTTACTTTCCATGTTAGGGCTCATTTTATTACTTCTCTTCAAATCACATTAATCATGGAATGGAAACATACAGCAACAGAACGTACCAGCGTGACTTCAAACACTTCGTTACAGGAAATATTCAAAATGTCCTCCGTTAGCGAGGATACATGCATCCACCCTCCGTCGCATGGAATCCCGTGGTTGCGTAGACAAGAGCTTTCAAATGCCCCCATAAATGAAAGTCAAGAGGGTTGAGGTCAGGAGAGCGTGGAGGCCATGGAATTGGTCCGCCTCTACCAATCCATCGGTCACCGAATTTGTTGTTGAGAAGCGTACGAACACTTCGACTGAAATGTGCAGGAGTTCCATCGTGCATGAACCACATGTTGTGTCGTACTTGTAAAGGCACATGTTCTAGCAGCACAGGTAGAGTATCCCGTATGAAATCATGATAACGTGCTCCATTGAGCGTAGGTGGAAGAACATGGGGCACAATCAAGACATCACCAAAAATGCCTGCCCAAACGTTCACAGGAAATCTGTGTTGATGACGTGATTGCACAATTGCGTGCGGATTCTCGTCAGCCCACACATGTTGATTGTGAAAATTTACAATTTGATCATCAGAATCGAGGAAGTACAGTACATACTGACGAAACTAAAATGAACTCTAACATGGAAATTAAGCTTTTCCGGACACATGTCCACATAACATCCTTTCTTCATTTGTGTGTGAGGAATGTTTCCTGAAAGTTTGGCCGTACCTTTTTGTAACACTATATATATAATATATATATATATATATATATATCCAGTCAGACAAAGTAATCCAGACGAATTACACCAGGAGAGACAAAATACCAACTGTAGATATGAATTTAGATTGTTGTGATGTAATAGAGACAAAAATTAATACTTGAACAATAGAACTTGAATTATCTTTGAAGCACATCACATCCAATTTAGATTATTTAAGAGTAGTGGGTAAAAGACTAGAAGACATTGATAAATTCATAGATAAAGAACAAATGGAACTGGAATGGGACAAGAAGGTCCAAACCAATTCTGTTGTTACTTATATCAGTATAAGTGTAATCATTTTTGTCATTGTATTTATATGCTGTACCAAATATAATTGTTGTAAATATTTGTACAAAAAATTCTTTGATGGCCCAGGAGATGGGAACTGCTGTCGATATATTTGTGTAAAGACGACAGTAGTACAGACACCTGAACTTAATCGAATAGAATTTAGATCACTAAACAGAAACGAGGAAATGGTCATATATGAAAGACATCCGAGACACGCGGATGACAGTGTAATTAGAATTAGACGTTAAAATGTTTTTGTAACTATATTTTACAGGTATTAATGGCACTTTGGATAAGTGCACATTCATGTAATTTTGGAAGGAGGTGTTGTGACCATAGAATATTTCATTTTTATTCTTGCTTTTGAGACCATAATGAGAGTCCAGTCTCCATAGGCAAACAGCCAGCCGACATTAAGAAATAGTCCACTAGGACGTAGGGGCAAGATAAGCGGCGGAGGCTGCCAAGTATGGCTTGTTCATCAAATAACTTAGTGTTTGACTTCCCTGCCAGAGGAAGCAGCATGAATCAAACTTGCGTAGTGGAAGACGCAAACACCAGGGCGATAATATAGCAAGAGAGAGTGTCAGTCACGTGCGGAAAAGACTTATGTGGAACCAAATTAAGTTGTGTGCAGCTAGAAACGAAAGTATCGTGTCCAACCGAAGTCATTCTTGCGCAAGCCGACCAATTAGAAACGAGAGTGTCGTGTGGAACCATAGGCATTCTTGTGCAATCCGATCACTTAGAAATGAAAGGGTCTGTGAAACAAATTAACTCGTGTGCACCCAAGTACATGAGAAATGAAACAAAAGGCCAGGCAGCGGAATAGCTAGAAGCAGAGATTCAGATGCAGATTCAGAGCCAGTGCCGGAAGTTTAGAGATTCCGCAGCGAGATGCCAGCGGGGCCGAGCAGGCCCATAGCAGCCGCTACAGCTGATAAAGACTTCAACTACGAGAAAACGGTGATAGACTCTGGTGGACACTCAGGAACTGCAGGTCAGGTAGGATTTTTAGAGTTTCGTTGGAATAGTGTTGAACAGAGGCTGTCAGTCTCTGTCTCAATTATTTAGAGAGATTTCAGTGCAAACCAAATAAAAGTGATTGCTTTGTACTTGTTTCTTATATGTAGCGGCAATTCGCTTTGAAGTAACAAGTCCGAATAAATAGGGTGAATTTTACTAAGGGGTTTATGGTCCAACACCTCACATAAGTATATGTGAGAATAAACTTGATAGAAACTAACCAATCTCTTCTGCCTATTGCAATTCTGTAACCTATTTTCAGGAAATTTATTTGCTTCAAACCAAGGAGATTCTCTCCCTCTCATCCCCGATATAAAGGCTGACAGAAATTTATAACTAACGCATTGTCGTGAACGTCCCGATTGCGTTACGCAGTTCGCACTTACTTCATTCTGGTATAGTGGGGCTGCGCCAGGATGCGACACACGGAAACAGGATGTCCAAGTATGACTGGATAGCTAGCAGGTTATGAGATGAGACACTATCATGTTAAAAGAAACTTGGAAATGTTTAACAGCTGCAGCTAAGGGACTGATGTTAGTGTAGCCTAAATGCAGAAGGGTCCAACAACACGTAACCTCATATTCCGCATCAAATTACCTTCGATTCGCCAACTGTTTATTGTCCTCTCCGTTCACAAATGGTTCAAATGGCTCTGAGCACTATGGGACTTAACATCTCAGGTCATCAGTCCCCTAGAACTTAGAACTACTTAAACCTAACTGACCTAAGGACATCACACCCATCCATGCCCGAAGCAGGATTCGAACCTGCGACCGTAGCAGTCGTGCGGTTCCAGACTGAAGCGCCTAGAACCGCATGGCCACCGCGGCCGGCTCTCCGTTCTCAAAGAAATTAGTTTCACCCATAGCAGACCGATGACCTCAGCAGTTTGGTTCCTTCGGATTCAAATATTTCACCCGTAAATAGTATGTCATACGGGAAACAACAGTTTTCGTCAATACCGTATGTCACATGTAGTGCCACCTGAACCTGACTATCTGGATCGTTTTCATTTGGTAAGGGTACCATTTATGTGTGGTCGCTATATTTATAGTTTGATGCACGGCGGTGCCACTTCCCTTCGAGGTGCAACGCGTACGGCGCTAAACGATGCCAGAATAGCGACTAGAGCTGCTTCATTTGTAGCCATTTTCGATTGTACAGCTTTCGGTTTATTTGCTGCAGAGACTGTTTCACGGAATTTCGAGAGAAGTATCATCACCCCTCTATAAATAATGGGTGGTCTATCTGTGTGCTGTTTGTTGAGATCTGTTGCGGTAACTCAGGCGTTCCTCGTCCTAGATATTAGGGCGATCTGATATCATTCGTCGTGTTGTAACACCATCAGCTTTCTCGTCACCTGTAGCGAATAAACTCCAGTGATAACTAGATGAAGAATAAAGCTCTGTTCAGCCGAAAGGCACCGCCATTTCTCTCGTGCAACTGTCTGTTTAATGCGTCAGATGAGCGTCTTTCAATCTGAAAGTTACGAATTTCATCCACCAATACGGCTTCCAAAATGGCGGCCATTTCGGTAACACAGCCTCATAGGTTTCGCATTCTCCTGTCTTATACCAAATGACTCAAAATTTCCGATTATCTAACTGTTTTTGTTCCACACTAATGGACCATCCTTTACTTCAAAAACATGCTGCAGGAAGAACATGAGGAGAAGTGGCAGCAAAATGTCTCTAATCCGCCTAGATTTGATTGGAGTTGCAATTTTGTGTCACAGGTGGAACGTCCATCCGGGAGCATTAGATTCGCTCAAAAAATGGTTCAAATGGCTCTGAGCACTATGGGACTTAACATCTGAGGTCATCAGTTCCCTAGAACTTAGAAGTAATTAAACCTAGCTAACCTAAGGATATCACACACATCCATGCCCGAGGCAAGGTTCGAACCTGCGACCACGCGGTTCCAGACTGAAGCGCCTATAACCGCTCGGCCACATCGGCCGCGTAGTTTTGCTCGTGTATAGGGCTGTCAGAGTATATAAGGGGCGTTAACAGCGTGAGATGTCGAGTGATCACTTTGAAGGGTATAGAGATTCCACAAAGTCTTCAGAGACAGCGTTATCAGCACCTGGCAGAGATTGAAAGGAGACTAACGATGGGTCTCCATTATACTACCTTGTTGAATAGTTCAATATATAAATCTGTGTTGCATTCGAATGTGACTGTGGCCGTCCCACGAGTAGGCTCCTGCTTGTACTACAAGCCAAACCTTTGCGTTTGGAGTGTGTCGTAATGGGGAAGCATGGCTGCGCGTGAATGGCATCCATTGTGTTCAAAGACAAATCTTGGTTCTGCACTACCTCGGATGACCATCCAAGGGAAGAATGTCGGCGATCTGGTGATAGGCGCCATTCTCCTGGTGTTTTGGAGAGAGGCACCGGGATTACTCCTGGCATTACGCTGGGGGGGGGGGGGGGGGGCATCGGGTGACTTCACAACGCGGCTGGTAGTAATTGGCGGCCCTCTGACGGCACAACGGTAGGTCACAAACACCCTGTGTCTTCATGTGTTACCTGTCATATGACAGTATCGTGGTTACAGTTCTTCAAGTGGTTAATACACGTGTCTCTATGAACTGTCTGTGTGGTAAGGTATTCCGGTTGCCAACAAGATCCGACCTATCACCTATAGAACTTGTGTGTTACCAGCTGGGACCTCAACTCCATCCAAGTGCCAGTATCTAGGAAATGAAGGATCAGTTACAGTAACTGTGGGCCATCTTGTTTCAGTGGAGGACATAATGGCTGTATGACGCCCTGCGCAAGCTAGTCAATGGCTAGAGCGTGTGCAACGTAGTTATGACACGTTATTGCAAATTTAACTCTCTTTTTGTAATAGCAGGTAGACATGTGTATTCTAATATGCTCTGCATTGTTGACAGATGCCCAGTGACGGCATGCACTGTTGCCAGATTTCTGACAAAGGCCAATTGCCCTATGTATTAAATGACAGAGAAATTTAAATTTTGGCGGAAAATTCAAAAAGCAACATGATTTTCAAAATAGTTGCGGTTCTGCTACATACCCATGATATCACTGTCGAAATAGGGCATTTATCCTAAGCATAAATTGCTCGGAAATTAAAAAATCCAAGGTGCCATGTGGTCATGTTGGTGTAAGTGGGGTTCTTGTGCCAAGTATAGACCTGGAACACTGGGGTGGCTCTGACATCAGAATCCAAGATCGCTGACTAGAAATAGGTGCACAACCTGCATTGTTGGAAGATTTTCTGTAGGTTTCACCTAAGACAAAAAGTGTTTGTTTCCCATGCAGATCCAAACCTATCTGCTAGGCAGTGGATGACAGTCTGCTGACCTACTTAACATATTTACCCAAAGCTGTTCTTCACTCAGATCAGTTTTTCTAGGTATAGAATTCAAGATGGCTATCAGGTTTGCCCCTAAAATTACTCACCACCTGCCCCAAATTAAAGTCCAGCTATCCATGGTTTAAACAATTCCCAAGGCCCTCCGGCATTACAGCTTAAACATTAAGTTTGAAGCTAACTTTTCTAATGCTTCATTCCTCTTAGGGTGTTGCTACCGCCTCACAGTCCACTACACCATCAGCAGAGAGTTGCACCAATGTCAGCCCGCAGCATTTGCACTGAGCCCTGCACGGCTAGATCGGGCCTCGAGCATTGAGTCCCACTCAGTCCGAGGTCACCCCACTGCCACCATCCACATGTGATAGCTCCGACCACAGATACACCACATACATTCTGTATTCAAAGTGGTGTTGGAGGATACAAGTTTGGTCTCCGGCAGCATATTCGTCCTCTCACAAAATAATTATGTGTAAGATGGATGGTGGCTATTTCACCAGCAATAACATAGCCAATCACCACAGAGCAATCTTTCTTTTACTTTATTATTAATTCATACCCCTGCCTCCACTCCATTTGGGTGGGGCTGAGCTGGCAGTAGTATAAATAACCCTCTCTTCAGCCAGCAGAACTTAACACTAACTTAGCTGCTAAAAAAAGAAAAATCAAGGAGACATATGCACTATGAATTTTAAATTATGTGAAAAGGTGATGTGTATGGAAGAAAGACAAATATTATAATGGTGGTCTCATGAATTGTTTAAAAGCAGTGCTAAAAAAGTGGACAGACAGCACAGTTAAAAACACTTGAGAAACACTTGAAGAACACGAAACACTTAAAAGAAAAAGAACTTGAAAAACGTTGAACACAACAGAAGATACACTAATCATTAAAAATGATGTGCCGTGCCCTTTTACTGCAACTAGAGAAGGACCTGCCCTGGGACAGCAGACTGTAGATGAAAAGAAGGGTAGTTATAGAGGGAGACAGGAGAGTGGTGGTGTTGAGAACTAAGGACTGCTAAGAGGTGGTGACGAAACGAAGATGGGTGTGGGGGACAAGGAGAGAGTGGTAAATGGTATTAGGATCTATAGACTGGAAAGGAAAATAGGGTGGCGGCAACAAGGAAGGGAAAAAGAAAGAGGTGTGGTATGGGGAGAGGAGGATGGAGCCCTTGGGGGAGGGAAGTGGATAGGATAGGGTGATTTCAGAGTCGTAACTATGGGCAGATGTTGGGGTGGAGTTCATGGTCCACGAGAGAGAGACGGTTGAAATTTCTTTGGCAGAGGACATGGAGAGTGTGCAGATGAAGAGTAGGTGGGGTGTTTAGGTAGAGGCGCAGCAGCACACTAGGATTGGGAAGTAGACAGGACACAATAGGACTGTTGGAGTCAAGTTTACAGATGGTGTAGGTTATTGGGAGGTGTTCAATGTGAGTGAGGAGAGCTGAAAATTTTATGAGTTGATATAGGATCCTTGTGGGGGAATGTAAGCAGATGCAGAGAGTGAGGTGGAGAGCATGGCGTTTGAGGATCTGGAGAGACTTATAGCACTTAGGAGGGGAGGATATCCATGCAACATTTGCATAGCAAGGGATGGAGCTGATCAAGTTTTTTATGTGTGAAGGACAGTGGAGGTGTGGCCAGTTAGTAGCTTTAGTAGTTTTGGTCTATTGAGGGCTCTCTGTTGGATGATTAGTAGGTGAGGTTTCCACATTAGTTGTCGGTCGAAGGTTAGTACAACTACAAGGTACTTTAATGTGTTGGTTAGCTGGATGGTGCAGTTATAAAGAGGCAAAAGTCATGGAGACGGAACGTGTGGATGGTGCATCCTATAATTATTTCCTGGGTTTTGGAGAGTTTAATCTTAAGGAACCATTGGCTACACGAGGAGGTAAATTGACTGAGATGGATTTAGAGGGATCGTTGGAGTTTCTGGAGCTTACGATAGAGGGTGAGGGAAGTGGTGTCATCAGTATACTGAAGGTAGTGGATGCGAGGAGGTGGTTTGGGAATATTGGCAGAGTATAAGAGGTAAGACAGAGGGGATGAGGGGGGGGGGGGGGAGAATGGAACCTTGGGGCACTACTACAGTGGAGCGGTTGTTACAGTAACTGGTGTTGTAAGCAGTGACATAGGATGGGCGATTGGAGAGGAAAACTGCAATAAAGTGGACGTAGTTGATAGGAAGTGCAAAAGTCTGGAGCTTGAAAAGGAAACCAGAATGCCTTCCACAGTCATATGCTTTCTTCAGATCAAGGGAATCGAAGATAGCAGATTTACGGTTGTTGAGCTGTTGGGGCAGGAGATGTGTGAGGTTCAGTAGTTGATCATAAACAGGGATGGAGGGACGGAAGCCACGCTGGGTAATAGAAAGCAGATGGTGTTGGTGAAAATGACAGTTGATGCATTAGGAGAGTATGGATTTCAAGAGTTTGTTAAACACTGGGGTGCGACATATGGGGCAGAACGAGAAGGTATCAGTATCAGTGGGAAGTTTGTCTGGTTTGAGGAAAAATAGGATTTTGGAGGTTTTGCATAGATCAGGTGAGTATCCTGTGGAGAGGATTGTGGTGTACAAGGATGCAAGGATAATCAGGAGGCAGGGCATTCTTCGAGGTGGCGATAAATAATATGGCCGTGGACAGGGGATGTGTTGCGTTTTCTGTGAAGTAATTATTTTATGTCCTGTGTCGTAATCGGGGTGTTTAATAATGTTTCTGATCTGTTGTTCGAGTACCGGAAGCTGGGAGCCAGGAGTGAGATTGTTGTATCTTGCATTAATGAACGGGAGGGAATTGGGAGCAGGCAACGTGAGCGTCGTCAGGAACGGAGAAAATGTCAGAGAGATAGGATGCAAAGTGATTGGCTTTACTCAGGTCGTCAGGTAACAGAGGGATGTTGTGAAGGATCGGGTAATAAGGGGTGGAATGCCTAACAGCAAGTCAGTGGAATGCTTTGCAGTACTTGGACGTGCATGTCTGGCAGCAGTCTCGGGAATTTTTTGGCAAAATTAAAACACGGTTCCTAAATCTCTGTCTTAGTATTATATAATCTGTCAGAAACCTTCCAGTATCTCAAGGCGTTTTCCATGTATACAACCTTCTTTCATGATTCTTGAACCAAGTGTTAGCTACGATTAAGTTACGTTCTGTGAAAAATTCTACCAGACGGCTTCCTCTTTCATTCCTTACCCCTATTCCATACTCACGTACCACTTTTCCTTCCATACCTTTTCCTATTACCGTACTCCTGTCACCCATGACTATTAAATTTTCGTCTCCCTTCACTATCTGAATAATTTCTTTTATCTCATCATACATTTCATCAATCTCTTCGTCATCTGCAGAGCTAGTTGGCATATAAACTTGTACTACTGTGGTAGGCGTGGGCTTCGTCTGTATTTTTCCCACAATAATGCGTTCACTATGCTGCTTGTAGTAGCTTACCCGTATTCGTATTTTGTTATCAATTATTAAATCTACTCCTGCATTGACCTTATTTGATTTTGTATTTCTAACCCTTTATTCACCTGACCAAAAGTCTTTTTCCTCCTGCCACCGAACTTCAGTAATTCCCACTATATCTAACTTTAACCTATACATTTCCCTTTTTAAATTTTCTATCCTACCTGCCCGATTAAGGGATCCGACATTTCACGCTCCGATCCGTAGAATGCCAGTTTTCTTTCTCCTGAAAACGACGTTCTGCTAAGTAATCCCAGCTCGGAAATCTGAATTGGGGGACTATTTGACCTCCGGAATATTTTACCCAAGAGGACGCCATCATCATTTAACCATACAGTAAAGCTGCATGTCCTCGGGAAAAATTACAGCTGTAGTTTCCCCTCGCTTTCAACCGTTCGCAGTACCAGCACAGCAAGGCCGTTTTGGTTAGTGTTACAAGGCCAGATCAGTCAATCATCCAGACTGTTGCCCTGCAACTACTGAAAAGGCTGCTGCCACCCCTTCAGGAAGAACACGTTTGTCTGGCCTCTCAACTGATACCCCTCCGTTGTGGTTGGTACAAGTGGTTCAAATGGCTCTGAGCACTATGGGACTTAACATCTGAGGTAATCAGTCCACTAAACCTAGAACTACTTAAACCTAACTAACCTAAGGACATCACACACATCCATGCCCGAGGCAGGATTCAAACCTACGTCTGCAGCAACAGCGCGGTTCCGCACTGAAGGGCAGACCCGGGGCAAAAAATGGAAAAAAATAATTTTTATTTCTTTGTTTCATTAAAATCTACGGAATCTCCTGAACATTCTGATATATTATTTATTTAGTGGAAATATTATCTTGTTGGTATTATCGTCCTTTACTGTACACCTGCATTGTCAGTTTTCCTCCTCGCGACTTACATTGACTCATTTGAACGGTCATGTTTCCGAAACTATTTGCTATAGAAGGCTGTGGTTTTGTTGTTTTGTAGTTGACAGTCTGCTCTACACAGTAGATTGTTTCCATAGCTCTTTGTTTAAATGGCGCGAAGTGTTTCGTGAATAACCTTCTGTTTAGTGGGTTTTAGTTCGCGCAGCAAGCAGACATTGACAGCATTTTGCAGAAGAAAAATGACAAAACCACGCGGAATATTCAAGAAGCGGAGAAACAAAGGTAACAGGTTTTACCGAAAATGTGTGGCTGATGAAGCTTGTTTGAGTATATCACAAGGAACTACAAGCGACAACAGTGACAAGAAAAGTGCAGTGCCTACACCCTCTCCCCCCACTGCTTCAAAAAGGAAAGTTGACTTCAGAGTTTATGAAGAGCTCAGTGTAGAAAAAGACATGGATATGAATATAATTGTGGAGTTCGGTATTTTGTATCGTTCTAAGTGAAGCAGTGAGTTGTTGTCTTTGTGGTGGTGCAGTAACACTGTCTGAAGGTGAATCAGATAGGAAAGGAATTGTTCGTCATTTACGTGTTTCCTGTCAGAACTGTGAATTCTCTAAATCGTTTTGCACATCAAGCAAGTGCAAAAACAACCTGTATACTAATAACGTAAGATTAGTATATGGACTGAGGTGCATTGGGAAGTGTCGGGCAGCTGCGAAATTATTGTGCAGCATCATGAATTTGCCAGGGCCTCCTACAGAGTATGAACACTACACAAATGTCATTGGTGATTGTGCAAAGGAAGTGGTTACAGATTCCGTGATATCTGCAACAAAAGAAGCAGTGGAAGCAAATGATGGTTGCACTGATATCAGTATTGCCTTTGATGGTTCCTGGCAGAGACGAGGACACAAATCTAAGAATGGAGTTGCTATGGCAACAAGTGTTGACACAGGAAAAGTCCTGGATCTTGAGATTTTGACAAAATATTGTCACGGATGCACATGCGCTGGCCTTGGATAGAGAGAGAGTAGAAGTCCATAAGCCAAAGTGTGGAGAAATTATGAAAGAATAAGTGGAGGGATGGAAGTGGGTGCTGCAGTAAATATTTTTCAACGATCTGAGGAAGAAAGGGGAGTTAGGTACATTCAGTTCCTGGGAGTTGGAGACAGCAAGTCTTTCAAAGCACTAGTGGACAGCAAACCTTACAGTGTGGCCACAACTAAACTAGAGTATGTAGGGCATGTGAAAAGGAGAATGGGTGCACGTCTCAGGCAGTTGAAAATAATACTGGGTAACCCAATGCTATCAGATGTTACAACAATAAAAGGTCCTAGCAGACTGACTGACAGGGTGACAGAACAGTTTCAAGAGTATTGTGGCAAATCTATCAGGGACAACTCCAATGATTTGCACAAGGTGGTGAGAGCGGTGTGGGCTATCTACTATCACAAAATTTCAACTGATAACAACCCCGAACATTGTTTGTGTCCTCCTCCTCCTGAAACATGCTGCAAATATAGAAAATCTGAAGCTGAAGGATCGCTGGCAGATTTTAAGCATAAAAACAGTCTGCCTCAAGGAGTAATGGAGGCTCTGAAGCCTATATTTAGAGATCTGGCACATCCAGATCTGTTGAAAAGGTGTTTGCATGGGAAAACACAAAACGTCAACGTATCTTTCAATAATCTTCTCTGGACTCGCATACCAAAAAGTGTATTTGTTGGGATGAAGACCCTACACTTACGAACGTATGACACTGTACGCACATTTAATAATGGATGTAGTGGCAGACTGAGAGTACTTGAGAAGCTGGGAGTGATCCTGGGGAAGCATACAGTGGAAGGTCTTCACAACGTGACATCGGAAGAGTGAAAAAAGCTGAGGTTTCAGCAAAACATGTGACCAAAGAGGCAAGGAACAGGAGAAGGCAGCTGCTACTTGATAGAACTGATGGTGAAGATGACCTAGAATATGGAGCAGGGTGTTTTTAATGACATCATGTAACAAAAATGGTTCAAATGGCTCTGAAAACTATGCCACTTAACTTCTGACGTTATCAGTCGCCTAGAACTTAGAACTAATTAAACCTAACTAACCTACGGACATCACACACATCCATGCCCGAGGCAGGATTCGAACCTGCGCACGTAGCGGTCCCTCGGCTCCAGACTGTAGCGCCTAGAACCACGCGGCCACTCCGGCCGGCACACATCATGTAACAATAAAGGTAAGAAATTTCTTATGAAAACTTTAAACGTCCTTTTCTCAGTTTATACATTTTTCACTACAAATGCCCAGTTTTCTCATAAACTATTCAGCCTATTGCACTGAAACTTTTACAGGGTTTTACAGGGTCCTACACAACTTTCCAGTAAGCCATTGATCTACAACCAAGGATATACGTTCAGCTCAGCTATTTTTACGTATATTTATGTTAACAAAACGTTTGCAAAAACACAGGCATTGAGTAAAGAATTTGTAAAACATTTTGTTTTGATGCAAAACCTTCCATCATAGATCAGTAGAATAAAGCATCAGTACTTAATATATGGACAGAAATTCCAAATCCGTATCTACAACAGTCTCTGAGATAATGGGTCATTAACATCGGTGAATTAACATGGACGAGATAGGGCCCCTTGTCTCTTCTGAAGCGTCTAGAACCGCTCGGGCACAACGGCCGGCGCTGGCGTTTGGGTTGCACCTACGGTACGGCTATCCGTATCGGTGAGGCACCCAAGCCTCCCCACCAACGGCAAGGTCCAAATTGTTAGATATCGTTATTCCACTAGTTATAAAACCGGTGCAATGAAAGTGAATTAATTGACAAGAAAAAGACGGTTGCAGGGCAGCAGCGTTTGCTGTCTTATATGCAACACTATTCTTCAATAATGTTGTGAACAAGAACACCCAGAAAAACACATACGTTGAGCTGACAAAACCTCACCAAATGCTGTCAGAGACTTAGAGACGTTACAGCTACGAAACTGATCGACTCGCTATATATCCAAGATGTGACAGAGGAATGATATACTTCACACCATCATACATGTGTGTTCGTTTGATGGACTCTAACGCATAGAGCGGATGCCAGTTTTTTTCAGTTTTGCTTCAGGAAGGAGAAATTTTACTTTGAAATTGTTTTTCCAGCAGTTTGTATACAACCTAAAGCAATAGTTGCTTTTATGACGGTTTTGTTTGTAGCTTAGCAGATGTAGCATGAAAGTCTTGTACTTGAAAGTGTGCAAGTAGGTCTAGTTGTGACAGGTAGCCATTTTGATTTGGACTGCTAGTGTGCTACATCTGGATATGTGTAAGAGACAGATTTATAAATCAAAGGTTTCCAAAGGATTTCTAAGTCACCTCTTAATAATTTTAAGGGTGCTTGTACTGGCAAATGTGCTGTAATAGTTTATACAGATATGTAGGTCGATTTGATTCGATTGGTAGAATAGTTTGTAGTAATAGTAAAACTACATTAAACTCCGCCGGAACAGGCCATGAAGGCCCAACGGTATTGACCGGCCGCCGTTTCATTCTCAGCCCACAGGTGTCACTTGATGCGAATATGGATGGGCAAGTTGTCAGCACGCTGCTCTTCCGACCGTACGTCAATTTATGAGACCATTGTAATAGTAATAGTCTCAATAAATTCAAACAGTTCGCCCCACGGTGAATTGAGTAATGGAGAGTCATAATATAGACTACAATAGGTCCCCAACTAGCTGTAGTACAATATTCATAACTATATCTCCTCAGATAACTGTACCACAGTTCCCGCACAGTCTTCTGGTGGGTCACGTCATTATTTTTTAAGCAACAATGATTTTCCTGTAGGTGCACGCAGCTTGGTGAGCGGGAAATTTGATATCGATGTAGACGAGACGCTGAACTACAACTAGCATTCCTACAAACATAATTCAATTTACGTCCAGACTGGCACTTGATTTTTAAATGTTTTCTAGTATAAATCATCTATCATTTCCAGCATATCTCTATACACTACTCATCCTTTGCATCCAGGCTTAATAGCCCCCAAACATATACGCTGAGGTGACAAAAGTCATGGGATTCTTTCTAATACCTTATCGGCCATTCGTTTGCCCATGGTAGTGTAGCAACTCGACGTGGTATGTATTCAACAAATTGTTGGAAGTCTCCTGCAGAAATAATGAGTGATGGTGCCTCTAAAGTCGTCCGTAATTAAACTGTGCAGGATTTTGTGCACGAACAGACCTTCCGATTCTGCTCTATAAATTTTCGATGGGCTTCATGCCGGGCAATCTGGGTGGCCAAATCGTTCGCTCAAAATGTCCAGAATATTCTTCAAACCAAACAGTTCAGCTGGACCGGAGGACCCAGTCCATTCCATGTAAACACGCCATACACTTTATATGAAACCACCACCAGCTTGTACAGTGCCTTCTCTACGCCACACTCGAACCCTACCATCAGCTCTTACCAATTGAAATCTGAACTCACCTGACTAGGTCAAGGTTTTCCTATATGGTCACGAGCCCAGAAGAGGCGCACTCACATCGGTCTTCTGCTTCCACGGTCCCGCAACACCAGATTTCACCACACTGTCCCAACGGATACGTTCCTCGTGCGCCCCACATTGATTTCTGCGGTTATTTCACCTAACGTGGCTTGTCTGTTAGCACTGACAACTCTACGCCAACGCTACTGCTCTCAATCGTTAAGTGAAGGCCGTCGGCCACTGCGTTGCCCACGGAGAGAGATAAACCCTGAAATTTGGTGTACTTGGCACACTACCGACACTGTGAATCTCAGAACATTGAATTCCCTCACGATTTCCGAAATGGAATGTCCCGTGCATCTAGCTCCAGCTCCCATTCAAAGTGTGTTAATTCGAATCTTGCGGTCATAACAGCGTCGGACACATTTTCACATGAATCACGTGAGTGCAAATAACACCTCCATCAACTCACTGCCCCTTCGTGCCATACTACCACTATATGTGTACGATACGTGTATGTCCATCGACTTTTATCACTTCAGTGTGCTGTAGTAGCATGCGGAACTTTTTCAAGTCGAGCTCCCTGATACTCTGCAGCTGTACAGACACAGCTGTTTTCAGACTGAGTTTCCACCATTTCCAGCGTCTGCACCGTTAGCATTGCATAGTGCACCAATGCATGTGGTGCTGCTCTCAGCAACGTTAATTGAGCTTCTGTAGGATTATCATCAGATTAAGAATTATTTGTAGTGTTAATGTATGAAACTCCACGAGGGATAGCCTCCCCCCTCCCACAAACACCTTGTATCATTCTCCGGTTCATATCTTAATTCCAGTCTCTTCGATACGTATAATTCCAATTATATGAAGTACATGATTATGATTCACAACAGCACATTGTATAAGGTATATATACTGTATGTAGGATCAACCATAAGCGGCAAGAGGTGTTATCAACTTGGATTTTGGATGTAAGAAACCTTCAACCATGAATATACATTTTGTTTCGTTTAATAATAATAAAAAGAGGATGAAGATGAAGTGGCATGGGATTCTGCCTATTGTGCTAACCCGCATTAGTACATGGGAACAGGCAGCCCATGATCGTAGTTGCTTGTATAGATGTACTGAAGACCATTTCAGAATGTTGTAACCTGAACTGGATGTTCGCCATAGAAGTCATATATGGAGTACGTTTCGTTAAAAACATATTTTATACATACTTCACTGAAGCGCCAAAGAAACTAGTATAGGTATTCGTATTGAAATACAGAGATATGTAAACAGGCAGAATACAGCGCTTCGGTCGGCAACGATTATATAAGACGTCAAGTATCTGGCCCAGTTGTTAGATACGTTACTGCTGCTACAATTGTAGGTTACCAAGATTTAAATGAGACTGAACGAGGTGTTATAGTCGGATCACGAGCGATGGGACACAGTGTCTCCGAAGTAGCGATGAACTGCGGATTTTCTGTACGACCATTTCACGAATGTACCGTGCAGAAGGCAGTAGAGGATCAGACAGTAAAAGTTGGGGCCTAATAGAAATCCTTGGGTAATATAAAAGATATTGAACTTAATACATGAAAGGAGAAAATTTAAAAATGCAATAAACTTAAACGGCGAAAGGGATTAAAATAGTCTATAAAATGAGATCTACAGGAAGTGCAAAATGGCTAAGCAGGAATGGCTAGAGGTCAAATGTAAGGATGCAGAAGCATATATCACTATGGGTAAGGTAGATGCTGCCTACAGGAACATTAAAGGAACCTTTGGAGAATGGAGAACAACCTGTATGAATATCAAGAGCTCAGATGGAAAACCAGTCCTAAGCAAAGAAGGGAAAGCAGAAAGCTGGGAGGAGTATATAGAGAGTCTGTACAAGAGAGATGTACTGCAGGGCAGAAGTATATAAATGGAAGAGGACGTAGATGAAGATGAGAAGGGGGATATGATACTGAGTGAAGAATTTGACACAGCAGACTTAAGTAAAAACAATGCCCTATGAGTATTGAGCATTCCGTTAAGGCTACTGATAGCCTTCGGAGAGCCAGCCATGACGAAACTCTTACATTTGGTGAGTAAGATGTATGAGACAGGCGAAATACCCTCGGACTTCAGAAGAATATAATAACATCAATTCGAGGGAAAGAAAGTGCTGACAGGTGTGAAATCACCGAACTATCACTGTAAAGAGTCACGGTTGTGAAATACTAACACGAGTCGTTTATAGATGAATGGAAAAAGTGGTAGAAGTCGACCTCGGGAAAGATCAGTTTGGATTCCGGAGAAATGTAGGAACACACGAGGCAAACTAACTCTACGAATTCTCATAGAAGATGGTTAAGGAAAGGCACACGTACGATTATATCATTTGTAGAGTTAGATAAAGTTTTTGACATTGTTGACTGAAATACTCTCTTCCAAATTCTAAAGGTGCCAGTGGTAAAACACAGGAAGCGAAAGGCTATTTACAATTTGAACAGAAACCATATGGCTGCTGTCGAGGGGCATGAAAGGTAAGCAGTGGCTGACAAGGGAGTGAGACAGGGTTGTAGCCAATCCCTGATGTAATTCAATCTGTGTATTGAGCAAGCAGTAAAGGAAACCAAAGAAAACTTTGAAGTAGGAATTAAAGTCCAGAGAGAAAAAAATAAAAACCTTGAGGTTTGAGGATGCCATTGTAATTCTGTCAGAGACAGTAAAGGACCTGGAAGAGCAGTTGAACGGAATGGGTAGTGAGTTAAAAGGAGGATATAAGATGAACATCTACAAAAGCAAAACAAGGATAATGGAGCGTAGTCGAATTAAAACAGGTAATGCTGAGGGAATTAGATTACGAAATTGGTCAAGTAATGGTATTTGGGAAGCAAAATAATTGATGATGGTCAAAGTAAGGAGGATATGAAATGTAGACTGGCAATAGCAAGAAAAGCATTTTTGAAGAGGAGAAATTTTTTACTGTCGAGTATAGATTTAAGTGACAGGAAGCCCCTTCTGAGAGTATTTGTATGAAGTGTAGCCATGTAAGGAAGTGAAATATGGACGATAAACAGCTTAGACAAGAAGAGAAGATCAACTTTTGAAATGTGGTGTGTGAGTTAACGAGCATTGCGCTCTCATTTAAATATATGGCCGGAAGAGTCGGCCCACAGGAATTTTGTAACGAACCCTTTCATCCAGGACTGCGTGCCATAAAGGGCGCTGATTTATCACGAGATGGGGAAACTCACAGGCGTCTATTGTCTATTGAGGACTAAGCACTGCAGTGTGCGAGTGAGACAGACGAGAACCTATGTCATCGGGAAACCCAGTAAAAGGCTTTTGTGGCCCAGGAGACATAGCAGTGTGAAATATGGCGGACCTAAGATCGGCTATAATCGGAAATATTTATGGAAACTATTTAATTGTGTTGTAATGCAAAGATTGATGCCACAGTAATTTTAATATGCCATCCACCATAAATTTTCATGGTGGCCCCAATAAAACGTGAATATTGATCATATCTATAATAGTTTAGGATTTACTGTTGAACTGAAATTAATAAATTTTGTAACGAAGACCTGAATGCTAAAATCAGAACACTTTCGTCGATCTTAACTATCAAACTTTCATCATCATTACAGTGACAAATGTTGTAAATGCCAACTCTGTAACTTTATTTGTTTAAAAGATATAGTAAATTTAAATTACCAGTCTTTACAGTTAAGCATCAGATCGTCATTTCCTCCACACAAAACTCATTGAACGATGACAGGATGATGCCTTATTGAATCATTAGGTAATATTATATTCGTAGTAAAGATTTGTGCATTATAGTTACCTTTCTTCTATGTTTACTTATCATAAAGCACATTGGCAGTAGAATTCAAAGCTAAGATTAAAACTGAATTGATTTTATATAAAAGAATTTAACGTCTATTATATAATGGATATTATTGTTACTTTATTTAGAACGCGAAATTGGTCAAGCTGTGATTATTTAACTATGTTAAAATGTAAAATAATGGAGAATAAGCTGTAGCCAATCAGATGGACGGCTTCAGGAAATGGAACTGCCCTAGTCAGTTGAGTGACGATGTTCGGAACGCGGTCGGAGACGGGCAGAGAGGGACAGTTCTGGTCTCGACACCAAAGAGGACAGTTCGGCTGGAGACACCAAAGGGTACAGTGCTTGTGGAGACGCGAAAGTGGACGGTCGGTCTTTAGGCACCTAGGAAGTGAAGTGAAATTTCGCGTTGTGTGGTATCGGGCATCTTAGCCTCCGAGCGATGAGCAGCCGCGCGCCTGGTGTGAACTCTTAACCTTTCGCATGGTTCACGAGGTGGAGAATCGAACTTGTAATTCGCGATGAGATTGTGAATGATCGAACTGTGTCAAATGGTTATGCGCTCGAGTGTAACAGTAACTCTAAATACGACCACTTTCGCTATTAGTTTGCTTTCCGGATAAAAATTATTCTAACCAAATCGCAACTTTGTGACCTACATAATTTATGGGTCGTTAATTTAGTTCCCGATATTATTATTACTGTTATTATATGTTATGTTAACATTGCCATCAGCCAGACAATTTAAACAAAGGCTCACAAGTGTCTAATTTAGGGCGTGTAATGCGACACGTGCTCTTCAACCCATAAACGAGATAAGCCAACACATTTCGATGAAGAGGAACCTCATGCGAGCCCGAATATCTTTGGGATGTTAACTCGCAAATGGGGCTCGTCCGGGATAGGAACTTGGAAAATGTTAGTTGAGGGTGAAATATGTCAATAGAAAATCAACCAGGCCAAAACATAAATAAATCAAAGTAATAAAGTGATGAAAAATATTTATAAGCTAAGAAATATGTAATTGACAATTATAGTAAGTAAGTAAAATGTTAAGAAAAATGTTTTATAAAATTTATTTAAGTTCTTTGGATATCGATGGTGACAGTGAAGTAACCACACCAAGCTCTTTGTTGGCGGGAGAGCCATCACATTGATACATAGGGAGCATGGCGAGAAGCGCGCAGCATTGTTGATAGAAAATTCTTGAGTCAACTTTTGTGCAGTGAAGTTGTGTGTAGAGACAGAGCGGTGTGCCTGTTCACCACCGGCTATATATTATTTGAAGAATACTATAATTATATAATTGTTAATTATTTATGAATTATTAAAAATCGACGTAATGAAGACGTCAAAGGTATTTAAGCGCTAAATGCATATTGTAAGTTCGTTGGTACATTTTTAATCTGTTTATGTAAACGATCCACAAACTAAAGTTTTATAAGTTGAATCACTATAAAGAGTTAAAATTTACATTCAGTCATTTCCAGACTAGATCAGTTTATCTCAGTCAATATCGTATTATTTTTCATTGAACGCAGTAACCACAAGATTTAACTTCTGTTGAGTTTTCTCAATTATTTTACCTAATAATGACATTGAATTTTGCACCAGTAACCTCAATCAAAAAAGCAAATGAATAATAAGTACAGTCTTAGCTCACCTATTTGCAATCATTGTAAATGAATGCCAACCCAGATAATTATCAACAATAGATCAGAGTGAGTATATTCAGACATGCAGTGAGATGACGTTATCCAGAGGCGACCCAGTAAAACAAATGTAAGGAAAATATATATGTATGTTTTCAGGTTCACTGCGTAGACAACCAGTACTAAGGGCCACGGCGTAAGCTTATGTGTTCACGTCGAAATAATCTTCTTTTGATCAGTCACATTAATATTGTTACCAATAAAGGCACAAGGTGTGCAACATTGTGTACACTAAAGACCATCAGATCAGACACGTTGTCAAAAGCAAGTCCAGACAGAAAAGCTGCAAGGCACAAAAAGTTGAATTCTCTTTCTTTCTTTCAGTAGACGGAAAGAAATTATTTTATTCTAGACAGGAAGATTATCGTCTAAACGCATTAAGATCAAGCTTTATTTCTTTTATTTATTCGACGGCAAGCTTTCACTTGGCGATATTCGAACGGTACGAATCCTTAGAGAATCTACTGTGTAAGTGTGGATATACTGACACTCATATTTTTTGTTAAGCTAATATTAAGTGGTGGAACGCATTTACTAATGTGTATACATTTATTTACAGCGCATCGACAATTCTGTTTGCCTTTTTGTTGACTCTGCTTTCTAAAGTGATGTATTGTGGTGCACAGATTTAATTACCGACCATGCCGCGCCGAACCAGTACTCGTACCTTTCGCGACAGGAGCATAGAAAATATAGACCAAACAGTTTTTTCAGCAGCAGTTAATAATCCTGCACGTAATGACCCCAGTAGTGAAATGTCAGAGAATCAGATGTCCGGGAGTGTAAATAATTTGCAATCCAGTGACGAACACATGAATATAGCTATGCCATCAGACAACGTGACAACAACGCAAAACGATATACTTTTAAATAGAGTAGAAGGTACACAGCTACAGAATACACGTAGTCACAATAACGAAGACGCCACAATGCAGTCAAACAACGTGACAATATTGCATGGCGCAACATGTACAAATACAACAGATGGTACACAGCTACTAAATCCGATTAGCAGACACGGTGGTTACTATAACGAAAATTCCGAAATCAAGGGAGACGTGATGAATGAATCGGATACCAATGTACAGACGGTATCTCAGCAACCAATACAAAGTAACATTCATCTGAAAATGTTCAAATGAACACAGATGCACAACTTTCAACAACCAACATAGAAACAAACACAGATCAATCCAAAACGCATCCAATGATGGCAATTTTGCTACAGCTCAAACTACAAATGAACAAAGAAGAAAAATAGTCACAAAAACTAGACAAGCAGTCACAAGACATGAATCACAAAATAGACAAAATGTCACAAGAATCAAAGGACACAAAAAAAAGAAATTAAAGGAGAAATTAAAGCAGTCGCTAAAAATGCTCACAGACAAAGGAAGAATTACATGATAAGTTTAAGGAACTATCAAAAATACAGGATGAACTTGCTCGTAGTCTACGTGAGACAATGGTAGAAAACTTTGCCAAACAAAACGCTCAGATTGACGAACGTTTTAATAATCACATAGATAATGGCTTGATACGTCACCGCAAATTGGTGTGATCACAAGACAAAGAAAGGAAAGAATTATTACACACAGTCACTAAACAGCGACAGGAAGATAAAAGAAAACTGTTTGCCGAAGGAAAAACGTATGTAGATAATAACGCTGCATCAATTTCGGAAGAAATTGAAACTGTTAAAGAGAGCACTAGTCAAATATGAGAAACTCTCACTGAGATACAAATGAACACAAAAGAGGAAAAAGAGCCGAAAACAAACATAGACGCTGAAATACTGAATGTTAAGGACAAACTTTCTGATGGCATTCAAACACTTACAGAATAGAGCAGATACAAATTGTACAAGGTCCAGAACCTTTCAAAGCAGACTTAAAGAAAGTGACTAAAAGAAATCGTAAGTTACAAAAAGAACTCACAGAGAAAATGGATGAGCTCACTACGAGAATGGATATGTTAGGCACTAACAACGATACAAAATGAGATAACACTATAAAAAATGATACTCCACCAGTCCCACTTCAACAGATTTCTGAAAGTTAGAGTGTACAAAGTCAGAAAGTGCAACAGACAATTTCAGATTTAGAATCACATAACAACTTGTTACACAAAATAACTGATTCGTTACAGCAAGTAATAGCTGAAACATATGAAACGGTTCCAAACAATCCGTACCAACAAAACGCACGTTATCATGATATGTCACAGGTGCACACTGCATACAACGTAGGTAGACTACAGAGAGAAAGGCATCTTGATCACGAACAAAGACACACAAACCAATGCACACACCATTGTGATAACAGTTACACATACAGAAATGATGGTTTCGACCACAAACATTTTCTATCAGTTAGGGAGTTCAAAACGTTCAAGAATGACAGAACACAAATACGTCCCTTAGACTGGATACAGCAAATTTACGTTGCATTCCCATCGTCATGGCCAGTACAACACAAATTGGAATTCATTAGTAGTTTCCTTGAAGGTGAACCGGCAAGGTGAATGAGACCAATTGCAAGGTAATGTCATTCACTAGAAGCATTTCAAGAAGCATTTTTGTCAGCATATTGATCGGACACAACCCAAAGCAGTATTAAAGGTCAGTTAATTAGTCCGCCAAACTTTGAGCGTACCAAGTTTCACACCAAAACACAAGTCTTTGAATACATAGTAGAGCAAAACCAGTACTTAAATGAACCGTACAGCCAATCCACACTAATAGAATAGGGCATTTTTAAATTTCTAAGATCATTGAAAGTTTCATTACTAACAGATCAACAGAAAGACAACATTTCTGCATTTAGGGAACTATTGCAACTATTAGAAGCACAACAATCTGATTATGCGTTTGTCAATACAAATTTTTCAACACAAAACGCAAATCAGCCAAACAAAGATAATTTTGAACAGTCACGGTTTGTGAACAACAATCGTAAGAAACGCTTCCGCAGTGAAGGGGAAAATTTTGTTTTAGATTACACACAGGACTATAGTGAAACGCAATATAGTAACAATGCGAGTTTGAATACACAGCAGGAACGAAGCCAGCAGCATAGCACGGCAGAGATACTGCAGAACCATCCAAAAGGGCTAATTTTCACATGACTCATCCTCCAAGAAACACACCAGCTGTGACTCATTCTATGGCACCATACCAAAGAAACCAGTACGTGCAAAAACTGCAGTCCCAGAAACTTTTTTATATATATGTAAACATGGATACAAATATGTTTACATATAGAACTTTTTTGTTTAAAAGAAAGTAATGTAATCTCTAATGTTCAATGAAAACATGTAACAGTATACCTGTATAAGGTAATCGCATACTGATAAACAGTATCTGTAATAATTTTTTTAAAATGAGAATCAATTTTATTCAGAAAATATCAGACAACGATTATGACTATGCAAGAATGTAACAAGTAGGGACCTTTGAGTCTTATATATAAAATATTTAATATGTGAGATATATTTTGGTTAAGAAATCTTAAATGGGAAACACGTAATTGACTATATTATGACTTTGAATTTTATCTCAAATTCACTCAACGTGATATATTTTTGTAAACATACAGTGAAGATAATTCAAAACTTGTTTTTTAAACATAGAGTGAAGATAATTTTTTTTTTGCTAGTCAAATTACGGTATCAACCATGTTTGTGTAACCTTTCCCAAAATAATTTTACTGGAACCTTGAATCCTGTGCATCCCCATGGTTATGGAGCACAACTAAACTGCAACAAATTCAATTATGGACCAGGCTACTTCTACCTGCAATATTTTTCTCCAATGATTGTGTGTGCATACCAAGATGCACACCACAATTACTGCTTTACTACATTGGGTATATGCATACCTAGATGCACACCATAACTGTTAATGGACCTATCAAAATGGAACCAATATCTGGTGCAGCGACGAGAACACAGGTTATTCGATGTTATACTTACTGTCTGAGTACACTACAATTTTTTTAACGGGACGACTGAACTATATGGCTATACTTGGAGTTGTGCTATGTGAGTGAAAGAGGTGGACTTTCGAGTGTAATCACAGTCAATCACCAGTGCTATGACCATGTTATTCATTTCATTTACTACCCTCCTTTATGATGGTACTAACTGATACCAATTTGGGCATTAAAAATATTCTCATTAATAATTTGTATATATATATATATATATATATATATATATATTCTCATATGGCACTGCAGTTGTTACAACGGACAAGCCTTTTTCACTGTATACAAACAACAGGAGGAAGATTAATGCTAATGAAAGGATAAATGTTTGGCGTAAAGTGAGTGGTGTTCTGGAAGGTGTAATTGATGTACAAGGAGATGTGATTGTATATTATCATGCTTAATAAACACTGATCCTTTCCTTCTATCCCGTGAGATTTTTTTTTAAAAAAGACAAAAAATACTAATTCAGCTCTCTCTCTCTCTCTCTCTCTCTATATATATATATATATATATAAAAGAAATAATTTTTGCAACTGTCAGTTTAAAAACGGACAGTTTGAATGAGTCGAAGCTATTTTGCATTTTTCGTAATGCATCTCAAATTCTGATATTATTTCTAGCTAGATTGACAATTTTTCCACTATATTATTAATTCTCAAATATTATTTCCACGTGTTATTATACGTTTACCCTTAAATTTGTATTATTGGTGACTACTTTTCATAAATTATCATCTTTGCTTAGATATAAGAGATACTTTGAAATTGATTACTACTTTTCATAAGTACTCATCTTTGTGTAGATGTATGAGATTACTGGTTCATTTGATACTCTTTTTCAATATATTTTAAATAAATAAATTTTCTTCTCATGTCAAGTCCAACTGACTTAATGATGAATCAAAATTTCAAAAAACCCAGTGGCAAGTTATGAAGTATGTCATTATACAATCAACCAGACGAAAACATAAATAATTCACAGTAATAAACTGATGAGAAATATTTATAAGCTAAGAAATATGTAAATAACAAATAAAGTGTGTAAGAAAAATGTTTTGTAAAATTTATTTAAGTTCTTTGCATATCGATGGTGACAGTGAAGTATCCACACCAAGCTCTTTGTTGGTGGGAGATCCCGTGCACTGATATATAGGGAGCATGGCGAGAAGCGTGCAGCATTGTAAACTGCATATTGTAAGTTCGTTGTTACATTTTTAATCTGTTTATGTAAACGATCCACAAACTAAAGTTTTATAAATCTAATCATTATAAAGAGTTAAAAATTTATATTCAATCATTTTCAGAATAGATCAGTTTATCTCAGTCAACATCGTATTATTTTTCATTGAACCCAGTAACCACAAGATTTAACTTCTGCTGAGTTTTCTAAAATTTTTTAATTTAATAATGATATTGAATTTTGCACCAGTAACTTCAATCACAAAAGCAAATGAATAATAAGCACAGTTTTATATCACATATTTTCAGTCCTAATAAATGAATGCCAACCGAAATAACTATCAACAATAGATCAGAGTGAGTATATTCAGACATGCAGTCAGATGACGTTATCCAGAGGCGACCAAGTAAAATAAAAGGTAAGGAAGAAATATATGTATAATTACTATCAAAAACAGTCTTGATCACGATTTATTTAACAAGGTGACCGGTTTCGACCACTACTGTGGTCATCTTCAGACCTATAAGTTGTATACAAAGCTCTAATTGGAGGGCTACATACATTAAACAAAATACATAAAGTTATAAAGATATAAAACGTTGAATTACCATTGAGTAGGAACCTCTTTCTGTTGGAGAATCACTCGTGGAGAAACCAGTGCACGTCTTACTATATATAATGGAGGCTCCACCCACTTCTGACTGCATGATGTCATTATTAACCAATGAGTTATAAGTCGAATTACAATTTAAAATTTCTTAGTTAAAAGAACATTGTCAAGAATTAGAAATAAATACACACTAAACTTAGCTTATTAAACAGCTATTGTCAATTAAGAAGCGTTAAAAATATTTAAATATGTAGGAAAATGAACTTCGGTTTGGCAGTACATGGGTTGCCCTCTCAAGGCCTGTCAGTGAACCATTTGGAACCACTGGTTGCTATGGTGAAGTTAGACGCCGTTGCAAAGATGAAGCAGCAGGCTTTTTTCACTGAAGTTGTTGTAAAGTCGATAGTCGAACTAGTGGTTGCCATGGTGAGGACAAACGCCAGTGCAAAGATGTGGCAGCAGGCTTCTTTCCAACGAGGTTGTTGCGAAGTAGAATGGCAAAGACAGTGGCGTCAGACGATGTATTATTGAGCAGCAACTTGTCTTTATTGAAACGAAAAGAGTAAGCTGCAATAATCTGTAGCTGACATGTATACTACATGCTGCCCAAATACGATAAAATTATGAGCCAGTGTCAAAAATAAAACGATGTGAATTAGCAATATGCAGTCTAAAAGCAGTTATCTTAAGGAGGAATGTGATTTTAATGTAACTGATTGGCGATGGTATGGTAGAACATTATGATCATTATTGCCTCATTTGGGGACTCGAGAAAAGTTTAAGATAGCGAGAGGTCTAGAAGGGGAAAAAATGAAATTGAGGCGAAAGACGCATTTAATGAATTATTTTGGGACTAGTGAGAAATTGAGAGTTGGATCGAACAGGATACGTGTACTCTAGAGATGAAAGGTTAAGATATAAGTGTATCTGTGTTTAGATTGTAAGATTATTTGGTGGGCTGATTGTCAACGCTTTACTCCAGGATTTATTGTAGCTTGTTCGATGTTTCGTCGCACAAGCATTTTTTTGTGGCACAAGGTCCGTGCAATTATAAAGAGATAGCTTATACGTACATCTTGGTGTGCGGAGGTCAGATAACTCAATTACTGAGAAGTTGGCAAGAGGTTGTTGCGGAGTCGGTGTGTCGAACCCCGATTGCAGAGACGAATCCCGGAACCACAGCGCCGTATTTTGTCAAGAGGACGAGCAAGTTCGAGAGCCTCAAGGGGCAGTGCAGAGTGATACATCGGTATTTGGTAACATTCGTTTATTCAGATAATTTACAGTACTCGAGACCAGCCGGCTCCCCAGTCTCCCGGTATGCCGACGCCGCTGCTGCCGTCGTCGAGGCCGGCCCGCTGAAAGTCGGCGCGCTCTCGCGGTCGTCGCCCGCCGATGCACTGCCACTTGTGCTGCACTGCACTGCTGCCCGCGATTGCGGAGACTGCTACATTCCCTGGTCCTCACCGCCCACAGACCCGTTTGGCCTGCTCTGTCCAACCGTGGGATGGAGGTGGGTGTACTGGTCACCCGTGGCATTCGGGCTGCCGCTGCTCCCAGGACAGGATCGGGCTCGAACCCACGCCGTATTGGATGCTGTGCCGCAACCTGCCGCTAGCGGTGCTTGGCCGATGGCAAGACGTGCCACCATCTCTGGAGCTGTTGCAGCGCTGCTGTGCCTCCCGCAGCGTACGCCTCGCCCGGACCCCGGTATGTAAGGTGGGAAGCGAACGTGGCCCGTAGACTCGAGTGGGACCGAGCCCCTCCTGCACCTACTGCAGACCGCTGTCACTGTCCTCTTTCTGGCAGATCCTGTGATCTCCAAATTCCTTGCTGCCATTCCGTCCCGCCCCGGTGTTGTGTCCCCGGAATTGGAATGTAGCCCGAACAAGTACATAGAAAACTGAATACAAGTTTATGCTGAATACTTACAACATTGCTGCCAGACTGGTCCCTATAAGCGAAGACCAGCACAGGTCCATGCCGTCTCTCGACTGACCTGGCACACTCTAACCCAATATCAGTTTTTCCCTCGCTTCTAACGTAGTGTCAGCGAGAGACAGAGACTATGGTATAGATAAATTCCCACAAGTCAGCTACTTACAAATGGCCACTCTCGGCTCTGGCCTAGTGCTCTGCCTCGTACATCGCAATAACTGAAAGCAAAACTGCAGTTTTCTGCCTCGTTGTTGCTCTACTCAAAACAAATTGTGCTTGCAATACTGCCGTCGCAGCTCCGTGCCCGCTAGTGCCACGTTTACCTGGCCTGGCCCGCTGCTGTTGACTGTTACCACACTCTGCCAGCGGCCCCAGATTTCATCGCCTAATCGTGCCTTCATTGAATTTTGATAAAATTTCACTTTCCTTCGACTAGGACTAATACTAGCCCATCACACCTCCCTCCTTACAACAAGATTCGGTCCGAATCGAGATATAACAGATGTGGTCTGTGGCTGCGTAAACATGCCTTGTTCACGAAACTTACATTCTATACACTAAAACGTAACGAGAACATCAAAACACTAACTGTACAACGGTACATTCTTTACCCTGGTTACCCATGCCATAGGCTACACCTCCTCTACTCGTGCACGTTTCCACATTCTCGCCGGCCGGTGTGGCCGAGCGGTTCTAGGCGCTTTAGTCTGGAACAGCGCGAATGCTACGGTCGAAGGTTCGAATCCTGCCTCGGGAATGGATGTGTCTGATGTCCTTAGGTTAGTTCGGTTTAAGTAGTTCTAAGTTCTAGGGGACCGATGACCTTAGATGTTAAGTCCCACAGTGCTCAGAGCCATTCCACATTCTCCACAATGCTCTACTGAAGGAAAATAGAAAAACAGCACACCCTGTGGCTGAAATGCTCACTGTCATTATTCTGTCGCTGCGATGCTGTTGCAACTTTCGAATGTGTTCCAATACTTTATTAACCGTGATATATCCTTCCTGTACATTAATAAAGGAATGTAACGTTTCCAAAAACTCTGGGTTTAATGTGGAGTTTAAATATGTCAGATTCTGCACTGGTAATATCTCTAGAACCCCTTCCGGGTAAAACAACGTTCCATGTGACAAAACTAAGGCTTTTTCACCCCTACGTGATGCTGGAAGGCGGAAATCCTCCCCCACAATCTCACAAACCATACCATTTATAATTGTTCAGTTTTCCCACAGTTGCAACTTCCTTATTTTACCCGCTCTCTTAGTGATATAACAAGTGACCATCACCCATATCGGCGTAAATACCGAATATAACCAATGCCTCCCTACCTTCTGGAAGTAGGAATGTGTCGCTAACATCTCTTTCTCACAACCTGAGCCATTCGTAATCCCCAGGAACAATTCAAACTTCGCATGTACTACTATCCGTTAAAACTGGTCGATTAGGGCAAATCATCACTCGTCCCTGTGTACAATGCTCCAACTCTGACAACGGTAGTACTCCGTGAGTTTCTCTGTTTGCTGAAATAAAAAGTACGTCTCGCGTCGTAATCTGCACCCATTGAGAGATCTCCTTCCATTTCACTGGGTATGGATGAATAGTGTAACACTCATAACGTGAGTCAACTCCGACTACCGGACAACTGACATCCATGTAAACTCGCACCGCATCCGTCCTCACCTGTACCAACGACAAATGAAAGAATATTGATCTTGTAGCCCGTTACTTCCACTACATGTTCTATATCTGGTGGGAATTGCTTCTTTGCTAACTGTAATCCTATAAAAAGATCGTCTGGCGAGATTAACACTGGACTAAGATGCCCGTTTACCACATGATATACTGCTTCCTGTAACATCGTAACTTCTGTACGTGTGTCACTTAATCGGTCTGCTAATGCCCTGAGCAACCTGGCAATGGCCAACTTACCATCCAATATGTTTTAATCGTTTCTGCAGCATCTCCAAATCGCTATTTATTACTTCCCATGTCTCTCCCGCGTATCGAGTCAACTCTTCTGCTAAGGTTCGTACGAGCTTGGTGTTATTCAAGACTCTCGTTCCTAGGCTTGACAAGCATGTTGCGTGCCACTCTACGGTTCCTCTAACCTCAAAATGGTTCAAATGGCTCTGAGCACTATGGGACTCAACATCTGAGGTCATCAGTCCCCTAGAACTCAGAACTACTTAAACCTAACTAACCTAAGGACATCACAAACATCCATGCACGAGGCAGGATTCGAACCTGCGACCGTAGCGGCCGCGCGGTTCCGGACTGAAGCGCCTAGAACCGCTCGGCCACCCCGGCCGGCCTCTAACCTCACTGATCACTTGTTCCACCTGCATTACTGATTGATTCAGTGCTCAGACATCATCGTCATCCGCTGGTTCAAAAAAAAATGGTTCAAATGGCTCTGAGCACTATGGGACTCAACTGCTGTGGTCATTAGTCCCCTAGAACTTAGAACTACTTAAACCTAACTAACCTAAGGACATCACAAACATCCATGCCCGAGGCAGGATTCGAACCTGCGACCGTAGCAGTCGCACGGTTCCGGACTGCGCGCCTAGAACCGCGAGACCACCGCGGCCGGCCGTCATCCGCTGTACCGAACACTGTTTTCAATATCTTTCCCCCTCCATTTATCCAACCGCTCTTGCGCCTTGCTACCACCTGTGGCATCCTCTCCCCTAAACGAGACAATTGCTCCCTACGTTTACTATAAGCCAACTGTAATTCTTGATACTCCCCTTGTACTTGTTTTAATATGTGATTCCTTTCCCCCACGGTATACAATTTCGAGAATCAGTCCTGTAATTTTCGTATTTCATGCCTGATCTTCCATACCTCTATTGCTGTTCATAGCGACCACCTATGATTTGTTACTAATATATCTTGCTGCCGTGAATACAGTACCCCTGACTGCAAGGTCTGGATCATTAGGTTTCCTTTAATTTACATCTGTGGTCACAAAATGTTAACAAAAAGTTTGTGACCATAGACGTAAGTTAAAGGAAACTTATTATATACACAGGTGACTGTTTCATTCGCGACAGTGTCGCAGCTTGTGGAATCTGGATGTCCGGCTCCACTGCTGATCATCATCCCCATGGCTATCTTTCTGCACGTCCACGTATGTTCTGACCCTGAGAAGAAAATTAACGCTACATGCCTGTACCACCCCTTTTACACTGCAAATTACTGCAAAATCATACGACATCCTCAAAAATTCCCGTTAGTTTACTCTGCCAATAAAAAAAAGTCTCTCCATAAAATGACAAAAAACCTAGAAAAACTCAACTATTATCGGACCCACCAAAACGCTAGAAAAAGAGAGAAAAAAACCACACACACACAAAAAACGCAAATTATCCCTCGATACAAAAACACAAAATGTAAACATGCCATAAATATTACACATACAGTAATTTACTCCCTCCGTGACCGTAATGCGTACGGAATGTTATGCGTCCGCTGTTGTTCTTCCGCCGAGACCTTCTTCCTCCGCTTGCTTTGCCTAGCATCTGCACTCGGTCACTTCCTTGTAACTGAGGCAATCCGTCCACCATTCCATTAAAAGGCTTTACCCTACTCACGTTGATAATGGATGCTTTTGTAGGCAGCTGCACTTGAGCATTCACAGGCGAAGTTATCTTCACGACCTGGTATGGTCCGTGGTACTTCGTAGAATGTTTTCGTCTTTCCCTTAGGTGTATATGGATTCGTGATTAATACCCGTTGACCTACCCTGGACTGTGGTATAGATCACAACCACCTATTGGGTTCTTCCTGCCTCTCTAATGATTTCGTACTGGCCTTCTGAACCCTCATCCAGACAACTTGTATTGTCCGTGAAAATTCTCTCACTGCATGCCCTTTCGCTCGCGATTTCGGACAGAACGTCAAATGGCGATGGCATCTTTCTTCCATAGACCACCTCGAACGGTGACATTCCGACCCTTGAATGTATTTTAGTGTTATAACTCGATACCACATATGGAAGACAAACGTCCCAGTTACCATGGTTTCCATTCAAATAATTACTTACCATTTTCTAAATTGTCCAGTGCACTATCTCCATTCTCCCATTCACCTGCAGATGAAATGTACTGGTCTGTAGTTCTTTAATTCTCATTGGACGACACAACTGTGACATTAATTCGGATATGAAGTTCGTTCCCTGATCTATAATTATGGTATCAGGCACCCCAAACTTCAGTAACCAGTTATTGACTAAAGCTTGTGCTACCATACTTGCCTCTTTGTCTGGTATTGCGACCATGGAGAGAAACCGGGAAAAGTGATCAATTATAGCTAAAATGTAACGATTCCCTGCCGGTGTTTTGTTGAACGGCCCGCAAATATCGAGCCCGATAAACTCGAGTGGTTTCGAAGCCTTTGGTAATCATTGGAATGGAATTCTTGCATGCACCACATTCACTTGCTGTGCACACGGCACGCAATTTGCTATGTATTGTTCCACATCCCTTCTCTGAGTGCGCCACCAAAATCGTTCTGCTACTCGCCTTTCTGTTACTCGACGACCACCGTGCCCCAAAAGCACATGATCGTGGCCCTGCTTTAAGACTTCCTCTCTAAAACTCTTTGTACCACTACCCGTGGTCCGCACCTGGTAACTCTACACAACAAATTTCCCTCCACAATGAAATGTGGTTGAGTTCTAAAACCGTGGCACTCCTCATCCTCTGTTTTGTGCCCTTTGCCATTCTGCGACACTCTTACCCAGTACTTCCAATGTATCTAATTTGCGACTTAATTCATCTGCATTCCCGTGTTTCTTCCCTGGATTATGAATTACTTCAAAGTCAAATTCACTTAATTTTAGAACCCATCTGTTAACCGACTAGAAGGACCCTTGAGTCCCAGTAACCATCTCATCGCTGCATGATCCGTCATGACCTTAAACTTCCTACCATAAAGGGAACAACGAAAATACATTACTCCACATTATACAGCCAACATCTCCTTTTCCGTTGTGGAATAATTAAGCTCTGCCCTATTTAACTGTCTAGAAGCATACGCCACCGGATGCTCCTGTCCATTCACCATTTTCCCCAAAAAATATCCTACTGCGCCATTTGAAGCGTCACATGATAAGATGATGTCTTCTTCAAAATTCGGAAACACCAATACCGGACCAGAAACAAATCTCATCTTTAATTTATCGAAAGCTTCCTGACATTCCTCTGTCCACTGAAATTTAACCCCTTTCTTTAAAAGCTTTGCTAAAGGCTCGGCTATTTTAGCAAAATCTTTTACAGATTTACGATAATATAACCCAATATGAGTCTCGTGGACGAATAGCGCGAGCTGTGTTTCTCACGATCGTCTTTTTCGAAACCCACGCTGATTCCTACAGAGTAGATTTCCAGTCTCCAGAAAAGTCATTCTACTCGAACATAATACATGTTCCAACTGATCGACGTTAGAGATATAGGTCTATAGTTCTGCACATCTGTTCGACGTCCCTTCTTGAAAACCGGGATGACCTGCGCCCTTCCCCAACTTTTGTAACGCTACGCTCTTCTAGAGACCTACAGTACACCGCTGCAAGAAGGGTGGCAAGATCCTTCGCGTATGGTTCAAATGGCTCTGAGCACTATGGGACTCAACTGCTGAGGTCATTAGTCCCCTAGAACTTAGAACTAGTTAAACCTAACTAACCTAAGGACATCACAAACATCCATGCCCGAGGCAGGATTCGAACCTGCGACCGTAGCGGTCTTGCGGTTCCAGACTGCAGCGCCTTTAACCGCACGGCCACTTCGGCCGGCTCCTTCGCGTAGTCTGTGTAAAATCGAACTGGTATCCCATCAGGTCCAGCGGTCTTTTCTCTTTTGAGCGATTTTAATTGTTTTTCTACATTTCGCTTCGTGTAATTTTTGTTTGTCTGCAAGGCTTTGGCTATGTTTATGTTTGCTGTGAAGTTCCCTTGGCTTCCGTAGCAGATTTCTATCTCGGTTCTTGTAGAACGGTGGCTCTTTTCCATCTCTTACGATCTTGCTTGGCACGTACTCATCTAATGCATGTTGTACGATGGTTCTGAACTTTGTCCTCTGATCCTCAAGTACTCTCAAATCTGCTTTTTGTCAATTTTGCTAAACAGAAAAATCTTCCTACCTTTTTTAATATTTCTATTTACGGCTGAAATCACCGATGCTGTAACTGCTTAATGATCGCTAATTCTCTGTTCTGCGTTAACTTTTTCTAATAGTTCGTTTCAGTTTGTCACCAGTAGGTCTAATATGTTATCGCCACGAGTCGGTTCTCTGTTTAACTGCTCAAGGTAGTTTTCAGAAAATGCACTAAAAAAATTTCACTCGATTTTTTGTCTCTGTCACCCGTTATAAACGTGTGAGTCACCCAGTCAATATCTGGTAAATTAAAATCCCCACCTAAAACTATAACATGGTCAGGAAATCTGCTCGGAATATATTCCAAATTTTCTTTCAGGTGTTCTGCTACAACAGCTGCTGAGCCAGGGGGCCTATAGAGACATCCAATTACCATGTTTGAGCCTGCTTTAACCGTGACCTTAACCGAAATTATTTCACATTTCGGATCTCCGTCAATTTCCTTCGATACTATTGCACTTTATATGCCTATAAGCACGCGTCCCCCTTCACTGTCTAGCCTGTCTCTGCGGTATACATTCCAATTTGATTTAAGAATTTCATTACTGTTTACATCTGGTTTCAGCCAACTTTCGCCGGCCGCGGTGGTCTCGCGGTTCTAGGCGCTCAGTCCGGAACCGCGCGACTGCTACGGTCGCAGGTTCGAATCCTGCCTCGGGCATGGATGTGTGTGATGTCCTTAGGTTAGTTAGGTTTAAGTAGTTGTAAGTTCTAGGGGACTTGTGACCATAGATGTTGAGTCCCATAGTGCTCATTTGAACCATCAGCCAACTTTTCATCCCCAGTACTATGTGGGCATTGTGACCATTTATTAATTAGAGCAGTTCAGGGACCTTTCTATAGACGCTCCTGCAGTTTACTATTACCACATTAATACTGTGTTGTCATTCCCTGTTGCGTTTTGCATACTGCTACCTTCTCGCTTCTCAGGAGGTGTCTTGTCATGCCTAGGGTGGGAATTCTGTAACATAAAAAACCCACATGTGCACTCCACACGCACTCCGCTACCCTTGTAGCCGCTTCCTGCGTGTAGTGCACGCTTGACCTATTCAATGGGGGGTGGGGGGGAGGCGGCCGTGGTGGCCGAACGGTTCTAGGCGCATCAGTCCAAAACCGCGCGACTGCTATGGTCGCAGGTTCGAATCCTGCCTTGGGCATGGATGTGTGTGATGCCCTTAGGTTAGTTAGGTTTAAGTAGTTCTAGGGGACTGATGACCTCCCATAATGCTCAGAGCCATTTGAACCACATTCAGGGGGACCCTACATTTCTCCACCCAATAGCGGAGGTCGAGAAATTCGCATCCCACATCTCCGCAGAATCGCCTGACCCTCTGGTTTAAGCCAGTAATGGGACAACATTCGTACAGACGCACTCTACACTGTTGCCAAATTTATTCAAGATGGCGGCGATGCCGGCATCCAAGATGGCAGCTTGTAGACTTGGCAACATTGCATGACGTCATCCAAGATGGCAGATTTTGGCGGCAAAATAGGCCAATTGCCCTACCTCCACTAACCTAACCCCCAGAAAAATGGCGGGAAATTTGAATTTTGGCAGGTAAATAGGTCAATTGGCCTATGTCAACTAACCTAACCCTCCAGAAGAAATTGGCGCAAAATTCAAATTCCAACAACGTAGTGTGTGCAAAACCATACTTGTCTTTATTATTATTCATTATCATTCACTATCGAGAAAGAAAACTGGTGTTCTACAGATCGGAGCGTGGAATGTAAGATCACTTAATCGGGCAGGTAGGTTAGAAAATTTAAAAAGGGAAATGAATAGGTTAAAGTTAGATATAGTGGGAATTAGTGAAGCTCGGTGGCAGGAGGAACAAGACTTCTGGTCAGGTGACTACAGGGTTATAAATACAAAATCAAATAGAGGTAATGCAGGAGTAGGTTTAATAATGAATAGGAAAATAGGAATGCGGGTAAGCTACTAAAAACAGCATAGTGAACGCATTATTGTGGCTAAGATAGATACGAAGCCCACACCTACTACAGTAGTACAAGTTTATATGCCAACTAGCTCTGCAGATGACGAAGAAATTGATGAAATGTATGATGAAATAAAAGAAATTATTCAGATAGTGAAGAGTGACGAAAATATAATAGTCATGGGTGACTGGAATTCGGTAGTAGGAAAAGGGAGAGAAGGAAACGTAGTAGGTGAATATGGATTGGGGCTAAGAAATGAAAGAGGAAGCCGCCTGGTAGAATTTTGCACAGAGCACAACTTAATCATACCTAACACTTGGTTTAAGAATCATCAAAGAAGGTTGTATACATGGAAGAACACTGGAGATACTAAAAGGTATCAGATAGATTATATAATGGTATGACAGAGATTTAGGAACCAGGTTTTAAATTGTAAGACATTTCCAGGGGCAGAAGTGGACTCTGACCACAATCTATTGGTTATGACCTGTAGATTAAAACTGAAGAAACTGCAAAAAGGTGGGAATTTAAGGAGATGGGATCTGGATAAACTGACAGAACCAGAGGTTGTATAGAGTTTCAGCGAGAGCATAAGGGAACAATTGACAGAAATGGGGGAAAGAAATACAGTAGAAGAAGAATGGGAAGCTTTGAGGGATGAAGTAGTGAAGGCAGCAGAGGATCAAGTAGGTAAAAAGACGAGGGCTAGTAGAAATCCTTGGGTAACAGAAGAAATATTGAATTTAATTCATGAAAGGAAAAAATATAAAAATGCAGTAATTGAAGCAGGCAAAAAGGAATACAAACGTCTCAAAAATGAGATCGACAGGAAGTGCAAAATGGCTAAGCAGGGATGGCTAGAGGACAAATGTAAGGATGTAGAGGCTTGTCTCACTAGGGGTAAGATAGATACTGCCTACAGGAAAATTAAAGAGAACTTTGGAGAGAAGAGAACCGCTTGTATGAACATCAAGAGCTCAGATGGCAACCCAGTTCTAAGCAATGAAGGGAAAGCAGAAAGGTGGAAGGAGTATATAGAGGGTCTATACAAGGGCGATATACTTGAGAACAATATTATGGAAATGGAAGAGGATGTAGATGAGGATGAAATGGGAGATACGATACTGCGTGAAGAGTTTGACAGAGCACTGAAAGACCTGAGTCGAAACAAGGCCCCGGGAGTAGACAACAATCCATAAAAACTACTGACAGCATTGGGAAAGCCAGTCCTGACAAAACTCTACCATCTGGTGAGCAAGATATATAAGACAGGCGAAATTCCCTCTGACTTCAAGAAGAATATAATAATTCCAATCCCAAAGAAAACAGGTGTTGAGAGATGTGAAATTTACCGAACAATCAGTCTAATAAGTCACAGCTGCTAAATACTAACACGAATTCTTTACAGACGAATGGAAAAACTAGTAGAAGCCGACCTCGGGGAAGATCAGTTTGGATTCCATAGAAATACTAGAACACGTGAGGCAATACTGACCTTACGACTTATCTTAGAGGAAAGCTTAAGGAAAGGCAAACCTACGTTTCTAGCATTTGTAGACTTAGAGAAAGCTTTTGACAATGTTGACTGGAATACTCTCTTTCAAATTCTCTTGATGGCAGGGGTAAAATACGGGGAGCGAAAGGCTATTTACAATTTGTACAGAAACCAGATGACAGTTATAAGAGTCGAGGGACATGAAATGGAAGCAGTTGTTGGGAAGGGAGTAAGACAGGGTTGTAGCCTCTCCCCAATGTTATTCAATCTGAATATTGAGCAAGCAGTAAAGGAAACAAAAGAAAAATTCGGAGTAGGTATTAAAATCCATGGAGAAGAAACAAAAACTTTGAGGTTCGCCGATGACATTGTAATTCTGTCAGAGACAGCAAAGGACTTGGAAGAGCAGTTGAATGGAATGGATTGCGTCTTGAAAGGAGGATATAAGATGAACATCAACAAAAGCAAAACGAGGATAATGCAATGTAGTCGAATTAAGTAGGGTGCTCCTGAGGGAATTAGATTAGGAAATGACACACTTAAAGTAGTAAAGGAGTTTTGCTATTTGGGGAGCAAAATAACTGATGATGATCGAAGTAGAGAGGATATAAAATGTAGACTGGCAATGGCAAGGAAAGCGTTTCTGAAGAAGAGATATTTGTTAACATCGAGTATAGATTTAAGTGTCAGGAAGTCATTTCTGAAAGTATTTGTATGGAGTGTAGCCATGTATGGAAGTGAAACATGGACGATAAATAGTTTGGACAAGAAGAGAATAGAAGCTTTCGAAATGTGGTGCTACAGAAGAATGCTGAAGATTAGATGGGTAGATCACATAACCAATGATGAGGTATTGAATAGGATGGGGGAGAAGAGAAGTTTGTGGCACAACTTGACGAGAAGAAGGGATCGGTTGGTAGGACATGTTCTGAGGCATCAAGGGATCACCAATTTAGTATTGGAGGGCAACGTGGAGGGTAAAAATCGTAGATGGAGACCAGGAGATGAATACACTAAGCAGATTCAGAAGGATGTAGGTTGCAGTAGGTACTGGGAGATGAAGAAGCTTGCACAGGATAGAGTAGCATGGAGAGCTGCATCAAACCAGTCTCAGGACTGAAGACCACAACAACATCAACATTCATTGTCATTTAATATCATTTATTATTATTTATTATGTATATCATGCACATGTGTACGCAGTCCAACTGGCTTAGTTCATGTCTCAGCCACCAGGGAGCTGCACCATGACGTCATTCAAGATGGCGGAGTTTGGCGGGGAGAAAGCCGATTGGGGCACTTCCATTCAACTACTGTTATGACCTTATATGGTCCTGCATATTCAGTCTTTGCCGAGCTGTCGTTGTCGAACCATCACCATGCCTTCCATCATCGAGATGAATGTGGGTGATATAGCAGCTATTGTAGGCAGTGGACACTTCTGACACCAGATCTGTAGGAGTGGGCGCGACCACGTCTGATACCAAATATCTAGGCGCCCCGGTGGTCCCAGTCGCCTACGGTTGAGTGGGTGGCCGAGCGGTGACCTCTCCAGTTGTCAGGATGCTAGGAAATGGCTGTAGAAGCGTCAGAAACGCCAAAGAAACATTGTTAATTCATAAAACCTTTATTCCTGCCGAGTTCAATGTGGCTTCGTGATAACAGCGGCCTTCCCCGAGTCCTCGCTGACTCGTAGCGATGACACGAGATCCGGGCCGCACCAGTCTTGCTAGCGCAGCGCCGCGTGCTGTGACGTAGCGGAGGAATGCCCTTACTTCGGCCGCGCGTGGCTGGTGGCGCCCTGCTAGGCGGCGGCTCGGCTGCGGACAGCAAGAGGCTCCGGGTTGGAGTCTCCGGCGCTGTTGGCACCAGAAGCGTTCTCGTAGTGCGGAGTGTACTCTATCCCACCCCGTCTTCTTCCCTGCTCCTCATGGTGGCTTGTCCGCGGTGGACGGGCGGAACGGGCTGCAGTTCCCCAGCGTCGTCGGCTCACCCGTTTGTGACGGCGGATGCACAGGGCCTAGGCCGCGCACGATCTCGACGACGGCTCACTGATGTGGTCAGCATTGGCGGCGAGCGAGTCTGCCGCGATGTCTGCTAATCCTGGGTCGATGTTTGACAGCGGCAGCAGAGAGGACCAGAGCTGGTACTGTCCCCTCACGTCTGCTGCTGGATGGGCCGCCCTTACTGCCACATCTCCTCAATAAAGATTAACATGTCGATCACCGAGCTGAGCGCTACGCAGCGACCCAGTACACACGAGCGACGTCCTGACGTCATGCTCCTTTGTAATGAACGCATTCGTTCCACTTATCCTGCTGACTTATCTGTCGTACTCGCCCCTTAGGTGTTCTTCCGACAGAGTTACGTGTTGTTGCGGCATACTTACGCGAAGTTGTGAAATGCAGTGCAGCTGACGCTGTACCTCTGTCTTGCACTCTACAAAAGTCTCTGTCTAACACAATCCCGCGTGCTAAGCAATTCTCTCTCGCCTGTTGTGTGTAACCAGGCCATTGCTCCTGTGTGACGACACATTCCGATATATGTGCAATCCTCTTAGCTCTTGGCTAACCTACTGCCTCTGGCTCTCGGCATAGGCAACGAAACTTTGACAATATTCCACGTTTCCAACTCTTTACTATTCCGCGACACTACACTCAATAGCTGCATTGCATGTAGACATTTGAGGGAGGACTGTATGAGGTGTGGAAGTGTGTGATAATGGAGGAGTGTCGGAGGAATAAGTACAAGAATTCTGTTCAGCAGATTTCGGCAATGCAGAGGGATGGAACCAGGATATACCATTGAAGACCATCCTGCAGCATGTGTTCTATCTCCCAGCCCAGAAGAGACGACTGCCTCTCATCCAACAGTGCGAAGAAATGATCTAGTTGATGAGTTCACCGCTAGAGTACACTTCGATAGGTCATGTGGTCACATCATTCAGGCAACAGGTGCGCAGCATGATGATGCCGCAGGTGGGGAGGACTCAGCAGTTCATCGATCTCTGTTCCTGTCACTCAGTGAAGGTGAAGTGTCACTCGCTGCAGCAGAATAGGAGGAAGAATCAGCAGAAAACTAAGTCCCAAAATTATTATTATTATAATATTATTATTATTATTTCTGTGCCAACAGCATATTATGCTTACGAATATTCGTCTTTGTCCTGTAGCTGCTCCTGTGATGTGAGCATCAGCAGGTTCCAAGCTGCCCCAGTACGCACACCTGAAGACCTCGGACTCGTCCACGCAGGATCCTGTAGTGCAGCTTCTCTGCATGCTGGAGCAGGATAGCCAGGTGTTAATGTCGCTGCCGGACGCTACGCTTGATGGAGCTTCACAGTACTGGGCTCATTCGTAGGCACCAGCCATCGATCATCGCCGAAGAGACTTGCCACCATCAGTGCTAGAACAGTAGGCTAACCGCACTGGTGGGGATGTTGTCGATGAGAAGTTACTGACTGCCAGTGCACCTCAACCTTTACTATTCGCCTCGAGCTATGTGTTAACAGTTAGTGCTTCAAAACGTCTTCATGTAGGACTTGAAGTTTCACAATACCATAGCTTGTCAACTGTTTTAGTGCTGGAAAATGTGCTCAAAAATATTAAAGTGAGATTTTACGACTACAAGTGGCATGAACTGTGTTGTGTAGAAAGACACATGAATATTATCCATCCCAATCCTACCAGGACATGTACTGTGGCACGCTAACTGTGAGTATTCTATCAATGTATGATGATGCTTCACTAAGAATTAAAAGTGCGAACAGTTATAGTATTTTCATGCAGCACTCGACTGTTGATAACTTGTTCAATGTAGACATGGCTGTAACTACTAAGATAGAGAGACTAAATAGATGGTGTCCATATGTTCAAGCAGTATACAGTGATATCATTAACTGCCTTCACACATGTAGCATCCACACAGAAGATACAGAACATTGTTTTAGTACCTGTATAACACCAGTACCCAAGTCTTGTGATCTTCCTCGAATAGGTGTTGAAAATGTTGAAGTCAAATTTACTGACGGTATACCAGACTATTGCAATGCACCAATAACATTACGAGATATACGTGCTGAATTTGAAGCTTACAAAAAGCAGCTATTTTCCAAATACTGTACCTCTGTTGGACCGTTTAAAAAAGAATAAAGTAACTTTTCTCATGCTGATCATATTTGTAAATATTTTAATAAATAAATATATTTATAATATTAAATTTGTATTTTTGTTTTTATTTCTCAAGACAAAATGTCACCGACGTTAATCTCTATGACACCCTTCCCTTTAAATATAGCACTTTGAGTTCATTCTATTGTGTAGCCGTTGTAGCTCCGTTGGTAAGGTGACTGCGCTATAGTGGCTACACACACACATATTGTTTATCATATGAAAGCCTACTGCACGCCAGGATCTAGCACAGTAGGCATCATGGCAGGCTGGGTAAAACAACCTCGCCGCAGGGACTTTGTTGTAGGTGATGACGACCAAGATCAGAAGACCAATAAGAATGGACCACTCCCTCCTGACAGCATACGAGCGATAATTGTAGGCCCTTCCAACTGTGGCAAGACAAATGTCCTCACGCTCTGTTAACGCACATAGATGGACACCGCTTCGACCACCTTTTTGTCTTCTCCAAAACACTGTTTCAGTCTAAGTACCAGTTACTGAAGGAAATATTAGATGGTGTAACGTACAGAGCATTCAGTGACAGCGACGACATCCCCCCGCCTGAAGAGGTAAAGCCTACACTGTCTTCATATTTGACAATGTCACCGTTGAAAAGCAAGATCAAATCCGTAAATATTTCTGCTTTGGCCGTCATATGGGTGTTGATGTATTTTATCTCAGTCAGACGTATTCCAGGATCCCAAAACAGTTGGTTAAGAAACGCCAACCTCATTATAGCATTCAAACAAGACAATCTCAATTTAAGAACATTTACCGTGCTCACGTAGGGACCGACATGTCATACAATGAATTTGTAAAGATATGCGCTGATTGTTGGAACCACTCACAATACGGGTTTCTCGTTATTGATAAAACTCGCAAACCGAATGACGGTAGGTATAGCCGGAACTTCCAAGAATTTCTCCATATATAAACGTGCAAAATAGTTTAGTGCGTAAGTTGACACTACAACATGGACAAATTCGCACGCATGGTGCACGCTCAGTCTGAGAGGTTACGTGTGCAGAGACAAAATGGTTCAAATGGCGCTGAGCACTATGGGACTTAACTGCTGAGGTCATCAGTCCCCTAGAACTTAGAACTACTTAAACCTAACGAACCTAAGGACATCACAAACATCCATGCCCGAGGCAGGATTCGAACCTGCGACCGTAGCGGTCGCGCGATTCCAGACTGTAGAGCCTAGAACCGCTCGGCCACTCCGGCCGGCTGTGCAGAGACAGAATGCTCACATGTACACCGATATCAGATCTAAAAATCCTGAGGCGAGAATCGTTAAGGTTGTAAGGGAATTAAAGGACACTCAGAAACTTCTTGCGATTAACAAAAACCGGATAGAGAACAGAATTAGCACATTTGATCGGCAGATAGAAGCCGAGGTTGTTGTTATTGAAGAAGGTAGTTCAGGAAACAAGAAAAAGAAGAACAACAAAGCATATATAAAACCACGTGACATTCGGAGCTCTGATTAATATCCTTCGAGATGTTGACAAAGCATAAAGCCATTCAGTCACGCTAACCTGTTCGACATAACTTAAGTTGGGACATATCGATCGCGAGCAAACACTAAAAGAAACTTTTAAACCTGTTACCGAATCTATCACCAAGATGGCTTCGAGTGATAATGATCCAATAGCAGAATTCACCAACCAGTATCCACCCGTTAAGATAGATAGAGCATTTGGTGTCAGCAGGGAGAGACTGTACATGCTAGGCTCCCAAACTATAAGTTCATCCGATAGCACAATACGCATCGGGGATACAGAGTTTAAAAGAACACCTGGCTTAATGAACCTAATCTTCCTAAGGCCATCAAAAAACTTAAAATACTCTGCCAGTGATCGCAAAGTGTATTGTGAAATACTTGACTTGACTGATTTGTATAAAAATCCTGACAGAACACTGAGATAGCCCGGAAAATCTAAATACACGACCATTATACAACCTTTACTGAATGAAAAACCTAAAAGCATCAGTGAGGGTGTAGACTTTCAGCATAAAGGAGTGGGCAATCAAGTCCCGCAGTATATATATTACGATGACCCAGATGAACTAATAGACAGATTTTGACTATATATGACGGTAGTATCTGTTCTCGAAAGAACACATACCGTGGATGACCATGCAGCTTTGCTAGAAATGAAATGATAATTAAATAGACACCCTAGCTGCAAACAGGCGTTGATATACTTCACTGGGGACATGTTGAAAATGTGTGCCCCGACCGGGACTCGAACCCGGGATCTCCTGCTTACATGGCAGACGCTCTATCCATCTTTTTTATTTATTTATTTTTTTTTCGGGCCTCCTTCCTCCCCTACAGCCCGTCCTTCCGCTCGCCATTTGTGCCTTCTTCGGCTAGCTTCTGTGCTATGTTTGTTCCATAAGAGATAGTTGGCCAAACGAAGTAAATGTGTACAAGTGAACAAAATCCCTTCTTTTGGAGTTGTGGAAAGAAAATAGGTCTGCTACATTCGTCCATCATTGTGCGGGAGCGAGTTTTATAGGAGAGCCAGGCGTACTTCAGCCCGCTGGCGTCTCAGGTTTGCGTCAGCAACCTATTAGTGCTTCGACACGAGGGCAAAGGGTAAACGAAATAGCCACCTTGTTGGCGCAAAAGGAATGAGAAACGTAATAGAGAATTTCATTAAAAAAAAGTAATCCTGAGATTGTACAAAATATCGTTTAATCGTTCTTCAGCTCTGTCGGTAGGACAAAGTTCGGTTCAAGAAATTTGCGTAATTTTCTTTGTATTTCTTTTGTCGTTCGAGCTTTTGAAGTTCTGTCATCAGGTACATCCAATAGTCTGCTGCACTCTTCGTCATAGCCGTTGAGATGTAATGGACTGTCAGTCCTTTGAGCCAGTTGGCTGACCTTCTTTTAGTGTTAGGATATGGCACGTCATCAGGCAGAAGGACGTGTGTCGGTGTAATCGTGTTAGGTGACGTGCGGAGCACATGTGCTAGTTTTTGCCTGAAGAGATTCCACACGTCTTTCACATCGTCACAGACGAAACGATGTTCTTCGGTGTCGACGACATTGCAGCTGGGACAGTTTGGTGTGTGTGCCAGACGTATCGCGTGCAGTTTAGAGTTGGTGGGGATTTTTCTATTGACTGCGAGGTACCACGTCGATCGCACATTGGATGGTAGATTGGGGTCAAATATGTTTTCCCATATGTTTTTCCAGTTATAATGTCGGAACTTGTTTTCTATTCGATTGCGCAATTTTCCTCCCAGCAAGGTGTTGTAAACCTCCTTAACCTGATATATGTCCTTCTCCGGTTTTCTATGGCGTACATAGCTGTATTCCACAAGAAAGTGTTTATAGTGGTACAGCTCGTGGGAGATGTGATGCACATCGATTGGTGGATCTCTGCTGACTGGGGTGAGATGAGCCACTAAGGTCCGCGGTGATCGTTGCCACTGTTTATAAGTTTTGCTAACGTATAGCGCTTGCGCTTTAAGGTAGATGTCTGTCAGATGTAGCCCGCCATTGCGTGTCGATAGCGTCAAGGTATCATAGGAAACCTTAAATATCTGACCTCTGCTGACAAAATAACCAAGCGCTGCTTGCATTTGGTGTGCTATGGTTTGTGGCAGAGGAAGCACTTGAGCAACATAGTTTACTTTGGAGGTTATATAGGTATTGGCTAGTTGCACTTTTTGTATTGCATTTAAATTACGCAAGCTGTGTTGTTTTATGCTTGCTCGTAATGTGGCAAGTAATTTTCTGTAATTGAGAGCGGCTGTGCGGCGGATATTATTCGTATATTCTATTCCAAGGCATTTTAGTTTTTCCACAGTGTTGATACGTCCAGCGGCTCTGATCTCTATGCCCCTACCAAGATTCATAATACCAGATTTATTGCGGTTGAGTTTAGCTCCTGACGCCAGTTCGTAGGTCGCCACAACTTCAAGTACTGTTGCCACCTCGCTTTCGTCAGTCACAAGTACCCCTACATCGTCCGCGTAGGCTTGACATATGATCTTCTGTCCGTGTATATGTAGTCCACGGAGTTGCCGAGTCAGGGATACTAAGAGACGTTCAAGCGCAATCGCGAAAAGCGTCATAGACATGGGGCAACCTTGTCTTACCGAACTGTGAATATTGATCGGGTGACTGAGTTGTCCGTTGACACTGATTCTTGACGTGCTATTCGTCAGTATGTTTTTCACGGAGGCTATAATTTTCTGTTGGAAGTGCATGGATGTCATACACCGGAACAGGTACGAATGATTAACTTTATCAAAAGCTTTTTCAAAGTCAAGCGACATCAGGGCACAGCGAATGCTGCAGGCTTCCGATATCGCTATAATGTCTCTGTAGTCGCATAAGGTCTGAAATATCGTTCTATCCTCTCCCACACTTGTCTGGTAAGCTCCTGTCACTGTACGAATAACTGAATTAAACCTTTGCATCATGATACGGGCGAAGATTTTATAATCACTATTGAGAAGTGTTATGGGTCGAAGATTCTCCACGGTTTTGCCTCTTGGTGTTTTGGGGACTAAGACCACTGTACCTTCACAGAATTCCTTCGGAAGGTCAGTGTCGGCATTTAGTATTTCATTGCAGACGAGTGTCAATTTAGCAATTATCTTTTCGCGAAAAGTTTGATAAAATTCAGCGGGTAGCCCATCTGGTCCAGGTGATTTATTCTTTGGACTCCTCGAGATGGCATCTTCGACGTCTTCATCCGTTATTCTTGCTGCGAGCACATCAGCTTCTTCTGGAGTGAGTCGCTCTGTCGTCCTAGCAGTGAGAGCTTGTTGCGCTATTTCATCTGTCTGTGTATTGGCCAGCAACTCAATAAAGTGTCGATGGATCTCGTCTCGTATTGCAGCTTGATCTGTCAAGAGTCTCCCGTCTGAAGTTTTGAGTTCCGTCAGAATTTTCCGTTTTTGTCTTTTGTTCTCTTGGAGGATGTGGTAGATCGATGTTGTTTCTTCTCGTGTACCGTGCTGCAAACGCGTTCGTATTTTACAGCCTTCGAGATGGTGTCTCTGCAGGGTGAGCAATTTAGCTTTTATTCTGTTGATTTCCCCATAGTTTGTTATGATTGTAGCATCCCGAACGCACAAGTCTCTCAGACAGCTGAAGTAAAAGTCTAATGTCCGCTTCCGCCAGGCGACTATTTCACGGGAGTAAGTTTTCATTATCTTTATTATTGCGGGCTTCGCGCAGTTTAGCCACCAATTCAGCGCCGTATCATACAAGTGGAACTTCCTTTCACATTCTGCCCAAGTGGTGTGGAAGGCGGCGTGACATCCAGGATCCGAAAGATGAGCAACGTTTAGCTTCCACTGACCTCTCGCCCTGTAAGTTCCTTGTTTCTCTAAATTTATCGTACATATGTACGCGATATGATCAGAGAAAATAGTGGGCCATAGCTCGGACTGTAAAACGTGTCGCCTTAAATTGGACGTTGCGTAAATCCTGTCGATACGACTGGCAGAATGGCTGGTGATATAGGTGAAACCGAGCTGATCACCATGTTTTAGTTCCCAAGTATCTAACAGATGGAATTCTCTGACGATGTTCTCCAGCTTTGTCCCCGCATCGAACGCGTACGGACGTGTCTCGCGCGCGCTCCCGCAACTACGGTCTTTTTGTCGGTTCTTTCGGGAACAATCACGCCAGTGAACGAAAAAACAGTGATCAGTGATGGATAATAGTGAAGTGAAGCAGTCCTACAAAATTTTCTGGTGTTTAGACTAGAGAAATAGTGCATTAGTGACTTCGCGGGCACATTTACAGAATGTCGGACCTCATCAAAGGTATTTCACTACAACTAATATCCAAAAACACTACTAATACGATTAGGAACGCTTGACATTACTAACATTACTAACCGCAGTGCTGTGAAAGTGTTAAAAACAATATGAAAGGAAAGTTACCGTGTGACGAATCATCAAAGTAACGTATGGTAGGATTTTTCTCCGTAATTAGACACTAAATATCCACCAAACTCACGATAATATGTTAGAACAGTGAAGGGTAGCTTCCAAAAGTGTCCCGAATAAAAAACTGATAATAACGGACTTAGACTAAAAACGAAGACTAACATATGGTAGCAAATCTCGCAGAAAAGACTAGCTTAATATGAAGGAAACCAGTGTGAACAATACCCATACAGTGAAGGGAAACGATCATAATTCTGAATTATAGACATATTATAGGTAAAAGTCATAAACTGTCGATAGTGAAGAAAATTGATTACGAGTAACGTAAAGCGATACGCCGAGCGACGGAACGCAAAGTCCCGAGAGTGGGTCGCAGTGCGCCAGCTGACACGCACTACGCGTGAGTTTCGCAAGTAGGCCAAACTGCGCTGGCCACAGCAAAGCGGTGTTGCTAAGCACGACTCGTGTTTCCGCGCCCAACCGCGGGAGTCAGCAGCTTACGCGAGCTCACAGTCCCCACCTGGTCCCGCGAACCACGTGGTCGGCTGACGTGCGGAGCTGACCGCGGCGCTCGGTGTCGATCGGACATCGCCGGCGAAGCCACCCAGCCCACATTCGGCCTCGTTCTGTGACGTATCACTTTTGGGACTTACGTGTCACAATGTGGTGCCGCACACGCAATACACACCAAATAAAGGTTACTCTTTAAGAACTATAACACAGATTCGCAATCCTGGATCGAGCACGCCAACTAAGTGGTGCTAACACCACACCCAAGTCCACGAAAGGGACGCTTAGTAGAGCGCAGAGCAGCACCAGTTGCAAAGTATCGCCTATAGGCATGGCGTCTGGTGCCCACGAATATGCCGTCATGTCACCGAGCCAGAAGATCGCTGCAATTGACGAGCTATTAAATGACATTGGGGCGGAATTAAAGGCCAAACACGTATCGAGTAGCGTACTGAATACGATAAGGAATAAAATATTTCCTTTGGCTTTCCAACTCACGTCAGCAGAAGCAAAGGTCGAGCTGCTGCAAGAGCAGAACAAAGATCTACTGCGCGAACTTCAGCACTCAGCTGACCCAGTTAAGGACCTTAGAATTGAGTCTCTCACAGAACAGGTCAACAAACTCGAGGAAGACAATACAAAACTCGCTGAAATAAACCAAGAGCTCAGGGACCAAATTAGGGATCTGACAGGAAAGGTTACTGAACAGGCACAGCAACAGGCCAAGACACTAACATACGCTGCGGCACTCTCCACCGCACCCAAAGAACATAAACGCATTGAGGTGGCAAAAGCCAAGCAGGCAACCACTCTCTTCATAAAGTCTACCAACAACCAAGACACGAAAACAATAAAACAAACGTTGACAAAAAACATCAACCCAAGACGAGACAACCTACACATTAAGTCGATAAGAAACACGAAGACAGCTGTGATTGTCGAAGCAGCAACACAGGAGGACTGTAGGAAAATAATAGAAAAGACGAAAGATATTGAGAATATCGCGTGTGAGGGGCCCAGAAAGCGGCAACCTTTGGTGATAGTCTATCGAGTGACAGACACTATCTCGGATAGAGAATTTCTTGAGTGTTTATACGACCAAAATCTCAGTGACGATTTCACAAAAGACGAATTCGACAAAGACGTGAAAATCAGATTCCGCACAGGGCCCAAAGGAAAGGGATACAACCACCAAGTGTTGGAAGTCACACCAAGAATTTATTGGTACCTCACCAAAAAAGAAAGGGTGTACATAGACTTCCAATCCCTATCTGTCAAAGACTATACGTCAGTGAGCCAGTGTTACAACTGTTGTGACCTTGGCCATACAACCAAAGCCTGCGCAGACACAGGTACGACCTGTTCAAGGTGTGGCAAAAAGGGCCACAAACGCGCGGACTGTCGAGCATCAGAGCCCATCGACTGCATTCCCTGCAGGAACAGAAACCGAATTTGCAATAAGAGCAGGGGTGGCGTCTGCCAGACCTACAAACAGATGCTTGATAGACTAATTGACAGTACTGACTATGGCAACTGAACACCCCCCTGAGTCAACCAACATGCTCCATAAATCAACCCCTGAAAAAATAAGATCATACAAGTCACCATCCACCAGGCACAGAAACCATCTACGTGCAATACTCTGGCGTAAGAGGCAAAAACTATTACCTGACGACTACCCCAACAATGGTCACATTCCAGGCTTGATACACAATACAAACCTGGAGGACAGCCATCATGCAATCAGTGAATACATAGACGACCTAACACTCACAGGACAAATGTCACCAGAAGCCGCCAAACTAATCAAAAGACAAATCATGTACTGGATGACATTCCAGACGACCCTTATGAACAGGATAGACGAACTCGAAGACGAACTACTGAGAATAGACATGATAACCCCAAATCCTGATACCGACAGACCAGAAAACCATACCACACATGACCAACCAAAGCAACTGCACAAAACAGCGTTGCTAACCACTCAAGAGCACCCATCCACTCCAGCACAACGACGCACATACGACACTACAAAATGCGAAGGACGCATCAAACCAATCAAATTCATACAAGGTGAGACCTTGGACCCAACGGTGCTAAACACAACCGTAACGCAAACAAGCACAACTGGAGTCCAAATGGAAAACATGAACCAATCAGACACCTCAGACTGTAATCAAATCAAACGCAAAATAACTCTCTCTGACTCACTGACAGAGGAAGAAGACGACGTCTATTATTGCCCTTACGCCAGAGATTGTAGTGTTCATAACAATGATATTCGAAACAGTAATACCGACCTTGAACAGGCCACAGCGCCGGCAACCACGAATGCTACACAAAAAGCCGCAGCAACAACCGCAACAAAAGTCTGCGGAGGGTCTGGCAACAGAGACAACAGTGCGCATAACATACCAAAAGCTGTTATGTCTGTCACAGGTAGCGTAGACGAGCAGTCAAGTGGGAACCAAATCACGTCAAATCAATGCAGAATGGAGGCACAAACAACCAACACATCTGATACACATCAAGACTGCACAAACGAAACACACACAAAAAACAAACGAATCATCGCAGCCCTTAGGAAACTAAAACCGCATAGGAAACCCAAACAGCCTAAGAGAGTCCCGAAAGTGAAAGCGTGTGACGACCAATCGCGGCAATCGCAGGCTGCCTCAAAAACTAGTGATACGAAAGTGCATACCCCTGATGATACCAACACCTTCGCAGCCCCCCAACCAACAACCTCAATGCCGACGCCCAAGGAAACCCCCACAACAACCAACGAGGAAGTCAATCCAGCGCCCCCCGCAGAGATGCACAACAACGCCACTACACCATCACGACACGTCACGGCTGCAGAGATGCCAACACACGCCATCGACACCGATAGTTTTAGTTACGACAAGCTAGATATAAATGTAAAATTAAGTAGGCTAGAAAAAAGAGACATCTTAGAGACGGCACAGCGGATGCTCATCCGCACCCTACACCCGTACGGCCAATCTGTTTGTTTCCGTACATCAGAGCAAACCGATAGACTGATTCTCAAAACGGAGAATATTCCAACAGATCCAGACAGCCTACTAGACCTGCTCATGCAGGTGTGCGCCCGCAGGGAGGAACCATTCGATATGGACAAGCTTTACAAGGATCACGTAAGGGCTCATGGGAGAACATACTTCGATTACAGTCAAACTGGCAGCAAGTGCTACGCCACAGTTAAACACCCAAACTGCTAATAGCACAGCTTAATGCTATGCGGAGTATACTTGTAAATTCGGAGCTCCCACGGGTCCTACGTGAACTAAAAAGTGACATTCTGTGCATACAGGAGCCCTACACTAGACAAGGGCATATCCCCAACTTTCCTCCAAGTGCGGTGACAGTTGCGGAGGGGACAGGCTGCATGGCATCTGTCATAATCCTAAACAAAGAAATACATCCAGTCAAAATTACAGAACTCTGTTCCGAGCACCTAGTTACAGTTGAAGTCACACACAAGGGGGATACTTGGATCATCGCGTCGCTGTACGCCCAATTCTGTCATTGCATCAAACCATACGCAGACCTCATCAGAGATGTTGCGCAATACGCTGGCAACAAAAAACTTCTCATCTGTGCAGACATAAATGCCAGATCAACCCTGTGGCATTCAGACAGAACTGACGACAGAGGGAGAATAATAAATGACATCATCCAAGAAAACAGACTACACGTACTCAACAAGGAAGGACATCACCCGACTCACATCGGACACAACGGTCATTCATCAAACATAGACATCACCCTCGTTAATAATGCCGCCATCAACCACGTACGAGACTGGACCGTACTTGACCAGATCACTGCTAGCGACCACAACATCATCACACTAACCTTAAGTGGTACACCAAACGTCAACACAGAAACACTACCAAAAAGACTATTATTTGACAAAACAGACTGGGACAGGGTCAGACAAAAAATACATGAGCACATACCGCAAGACATCACCGGCAGTGTTGATTACAGAGCACACATGCTGACAGATATCATCACACACACACAGAACACTTGCATACCCACACAAAGAATGACAAAACACCAAAATATTCCCTGGACTACACAATTAACACGACTCAAACAAGACTCAAAACGTAAACGTAAACTTTACCAACGAGCAATTTCAGATAGAGAAAGACAATTACGACTACACGACTACCGGCTTGCCAAGGATAAATATAAACTTGAGCTGAATAAGACCAGGAAAGACCATTGGAACAGCCATGTAGCAGCACAAACACAACTAAACATTTGGGGGGAACCATACAAAATCGTGACAGAGAAAATTAAGAGCCCACTGGTTCTGGGAACGCTGCGACAGGAGGATGGTGAGATGACTAAGGGCTGGAGACGCACAGCGGAGTTCCTGCTGAGCAAACTCCTGCCCGACGACATCGCAGACACAGACACACCACAACATGCAGCACTGAGACGCGAAGTAGACACAGTATACACCACACCAACCGTCACCTGTCCATTTGCGCAAGAAGAAGTGGCGACAGCGATCTCAGAACTCAAAAACAAAAAGGCGCCTGGACCGGATGGTATCCACTCTGAGGTACTGAAACAAATTGCACCGCAGATCACCCCGTTTCTCACAACGTTGTTAAACGATGCATTAAGGCTGGGCCGTGTGCCTGCAGTGTGGAAGACCTCGAAGGCGGTTATCATCAAAAAGGCTCCAGACAAAGACCCATCAGACCCCAAGTCATACAGACCAATTTGCCTTATCAATACACTCGGTAAAGTACAAGAAAAACTACTCTGCAAAAGACTACAAGCACACCGAACACTACGGGGACTGACACCACACCAATACGGCTTCACGGAAGGGAAATCTATAGACGACGCAATTAACAGAGCACTCCAAATAGTACACGACACACCCTCCAAATACACACTTGCAATTATGATAGACATCTCAGGTGCCTTCGACAACCTCTGGTGGCCGGCCTTGTTCAAGAGGCTCAGACACCTGCAGGTACCGCAGTCTCTGTATAATAGTTTCATGGACTACTGCAGAGACAGAACGGTCGTTTGGCAAATGGACAACCAGAAAGTGATTAAACGAATTACAAAAGGCTGTCCACAAGGGTCGATCTGCGGCCCCATCTTCTGGGACATAGTTATAGAACCGCTCCTACAGTTACTAGAGGAGCACATCTTGACAGATGGAGCTGTCGCTTACGCTGATGATCTACTCGTCGTAGTTTCAGCAAATAACCGTGCCCAGCTAGAAGAAAGAGCCAATGGAACACTTAGGACAATAACCCAATGGTGCACAGATAATAAATTAAAGATAGCAGGAAACAAAACAACTTATACATTGCTAAAGGGTATCCTGCGCAGGAACCCAATAGTCAAAATCGGGGACACAAACATAAAAAGACTAGCAGTCACACGCTATCTAGGAGTATACATTGATGAACGATTGAACTTCCACGAACACATGCGAATATGCACAAACAAAGCAGAAAAGATACTACACAAACTGGCTAGGCTAAATTCGGAACAATTCAGACTACCCCTGTCAGTGACACGAACATACCATTGCGCTCTCTTCGAGTCAGTACTATGCTTTGCCGCCAGTACGTGGGCCCACAGGTTAAATCTCTCAACCAACAGAACCATTGTACGTCGAGGCCAAAGAAGTGTTCTACTTCGACTAACAGGGGCATTCAACACAACATCAAATGACGCACTATGTGTCGTCATGGGAATTTTCCCCATAGATATCACCATCAGGTACCGCGCAGCAATGTACTGGCTTAGGGTGGGGAGAATAGACCAGGTTCGGCAGATCACTGGTGTACCGATTGAGACAACACGCCAACTCAGAGCATGGCGAGTGGATACCTGGCAGAGCGAGTGGGCCAACAGCGATAAGGGCCGCCGTGTCTACAACTTCTTCCCTGACATCCGGGAAAGACTAAAACTAAAACATATTGATCCCAGCCGCGGTATGGTACATTTCATCACAGGACATGGCCCTTATCCCACGCACCTGTACCGCGTGAGTCTGCAGCAGACTAATAGATGCACATGCGGGGAAGAAGGTTCCCCTGAACATACTGTCTTCTTCTGCGGACAACGCACGAACATAAGACACACAGTACACATAAATCGCCTGAACACACAGAACGAACTACATGTCATAATACGCGACCCGGAAAGGTGGACTGAACTCAACAAACTAACGGACGAAATCTCGAAGATCCAACAAATAGAATACTTGCGCAACAGACCCTACCGAAGGCAAGTCGGTCCAAACAGACGTCACGATGCCCAGGGGGATACAGATATGATTAGCACCACGAGTGATGAAGAAGAAACAGATACAGACCAGGGCACCAACACAGATATTGAAGCGTCCAGCGCGGATGATCCATAGTGTCAATCAAGTCAAATTCAAAGAACAGAGTGGAACAACCGACAAGAGGTGCACAAGTCACACACAATCCTAAAAACAGATTGCACCGTATATATAAATAGTTAACAGCATCTCCATGTCCAATAAGAGCTTAAAGCTAGGTACCTCTTCAAGGGACCTACACCCTCCGTTAAGAGGCAGCGCACAGTCTGGATGGAAGGATCTTAATTGTGGTCCCTCTCTTTTGAGCCCAACCCGACGGATACCTATGGTAGATCGGGGAAAACCACCGCTCAGGCTGTGTTGCTGGCGGGGCCGGAAGGTGCTAACTGCCACACCACGTATCATTGTAAGTCTCATTGGCTCAGTGTGAACTGTTTGTACAACCAACCTACACAGCCTATACCTCAACCTCCACTATACTAAGAACCTCTCATCTGAAGCTTAAAGTTGGGCACCTCTTCAAGGGACCTACGCCCCCATGGTAAGAGGTGGCGCACGTCCTGGATGGAAGGATCTTAATTGTGGTTCCTCTCTTTTGAGCCCAACCCGACGGATACCTATGGTAGATCGGGGAAAACCACCGTTCAGGTCGTGTTGTCGGCGGGGCCGGGAGGTGCTTGCGCCTGATGTACTCTACTAGGAGCCTTGCAGGCTCAACACAAACCGTTAGCGTCATTACCTTATTACTTTTACCACGAGTACCCTTTCATTAGCAACTTTGAGCCAAGCACAAAATCAGTTACCTCTCTATTGTATATCGTAAATAGTTTAGCAGGCTGGACATGGAGGTCTTAGTCTTAGTTTCTAGCTTTAACGTACCATAATCTCTTCTAGTTAAGGTAGTTTTTAGGATGGTAGATGTTAAAAGCATGGTGAGCAACGGCCAGCGTCTTGAGGGTCATTCCAAGACCCGGGCCGCCGCCCACAACCAGGTGACGGGCCATATTATACCTATAACTTCTCTATTCAGTTCTCTTCCTTCCTTCTCTCTAAATATTAATTTCGTTTTGTTTATTAATATCTTACTTGACTTTGTATTAGTTATAAGTTTTTCTAATGCTGCACAAAAAAAAGATATGAAATGGATCTAAACAGAGCCCGCCTCCACGTGGCGGGACACGGGCAACGGTGTGAGTGGGGACGGGAGCCGGTGTGGTGTTACTTTCAGTCACTGCGGACCCCGGACCCAGTCACAGCGGCTAAGTGGCAATATACGACCCACCATAAGAAATCAGACGGTGGGTCATAAAATATAAGCAGCTAGTGAAAAAAAAAAAAAAAAAAAAAAAAAGTGTTCTCCAGCTCCAGAGATTTGTTAAAATTTGGCGTCTGATCTGTGGGACTCAGCACGCAATTAAAGTCACCCGCAAATATTATTTGTTCAAATCGCACCGCGAAAAGGGGGGCGATGTCCTCCTTGAAAAATTCGGCCCTGCGGCGCTTGTTTCCGGTTCCTGACGGGGCATAGATGTTGATAAGCCTGGTGTTGTTTATCGTGACAGCGAGACCTCTACTGTTCGGCAGTTTCGTCACGTCTGTAAGTAGGATCCCCTCTTTAGTCATAATCGCTGTGCCGAGGCTATTGTCATTGCCAGGATTGATGACGGCGTTGTAGCCAGTGATGTCGTCCAAACGGATAGCCGTTACTTCTTGCAGCATTAAGATGTCAACATCAGCGGCGTACAGAAAATCTTGGAGATTTCTCAGATTGAGGGTGCTGCTAATTTTATTTATATTCAAGGTCGCAATTCTGTACGCCTGCAAGGACGTCATGTCGACTATACCGCGTCAGGTGGGATACTATTTGCCAGGTGAAGTGGATGTGTGCTCTACTTAGAAGAAATCGGCATCATTATCTTCTGCACGAGCGTCTTTGATGGTGGTTTGTTGCCGGGTGGACACATCTTGTCGACGGTAGGGTGCCGTCCGTCCTGAACGTTGTGGTATGTCAGCCATCTCTGCATCACGGTTTTGCTCCTCCATGTCATCCGCCCAATCTCGCGTGCACGTAACTTCCCGCGTGTCCGTTTTTGGTACAGGTGGAGGGTCCTTCCGACTAGCTGTACCGCCTGGAATGTGGATTCCACGGTCGGGTTCAGTGTCCTCGTTTCGGGTCTTCGTTTTTGTTGTTCGATCTTCCGGAGGTGCTGCTTGTGTCGTCTCCGCCAATTCTTGGCCTATCTGTTTCGCCTTTTCACGCAAGATTGGCGCGATTTCTGCTGCTCCCTGACGGGCTATTCGACGTTTCTTCCGGTTCTTTGGTGAAACAGTTGTAGGCTGCTAGTCATTATCCTCCGATGTTGCAACTGTGTCCTCTTTGTGGTGCCCGACTTCTTCGAGTGGTTTGCACATGCCTTCTGCTGCCGTCTTAGCCTGGTCTCGTTCTGCACACCTGTCAGTTTCCTCGTCTTGTGAGTGTGCTGGACCTGTAGCTTCTGTGCTGCTAGTATCCATGGCTACGGTACCATCGGGAACGTCGGCATAAGCAACTACCGCCCTGTCGAAACACATATCTGGGGCGACGTCACTGCGAATTGCGGCGGCGTACGTCACGGGTAGCGTGGCCACCTGACTAGGCGGGTCTCGCTCCCCAGTCGGCAGTTGCGTCACACGCCGTTGAACACACCGCGCGCGGACGTGTTGGGTCGAACCACAACCCGAGCAGGTTCTCGGCTGGCCATCGTAAATGATGATCGCTCGATATCCACCAATCCAGAGATACGATGGGATATGTTTCAGCATGTCAGTTTTAACTTGCCTGACTCCATTTAATACTGGATACTTGTGCAAGCTAGACCATTTTGCGGCGACATTGCTGATAACGGCGCCATATTCTCTCAGTTTGTTGTTGATCTCCTCGGGCGTTATTTCAAAGGGGAGCTCAAAGATTCGAACCGTTCTTATTCCCATTCCTGCACGCGAAACCGTGACCTGCCCTATGTGTCCGTCTGAATGTTTGAATTTTGCCACCCCACCACATGTTTCTACAATTTGGTCGCACTTTTCAGAACTCGATAACTTAAGAAACACAGTCGGACTGACAATCGACAGGTGAATTCCAATCAATTCATCCACTTTGATCTGAAAAGTTTCTTCGATAAATGCCTCTACTTCGTAAGATTTCGGTCGGGCGTAGTTCGGATCGAAAATCAACTTCAAAGTATCGCGTCGTGTTGTCTGTTCCATTGTGTCATTCTAGAATGTGATCGTGAACTACGACAAACGCAGAAAGCGCGCACTCACCACACAGCGCCGGCCGCTCGCAGCGACGATGTAAACACCGCAACAGCCGCTCCGCACGTCCGCACAACACGGCCGCCGGCGGCGGAATGTCCATCTGAGCCACCGAGGGCACAGAGGATAGTGCGTCTACAGGGACTTATCCCTTGCACGCTCCCCGTGAGATCCACATTCCCAACATGTCCACACCACTACATTCGTAGTGCGCCTAATAGATGTTTGCCCATCATACTCATTACTCGTGGCAGATTAATCTACCAAGTCCCGTACGAGTTCGGGAATAGCGTGTGCGTTCACACAAGAAGGTCAATGGCCGGGAAGCCATATTTTAACTATATATGACGGTAGTATCTGTTCTCGAAAGAACACATACCGTGGATGACCATGCAGCTTTGCTAGAAATGAAATGATAATTAAATAGACACCCTAGCTGCAAACAGGCGTTGATATACTTCACTGGGGACATGTTGAAAATGTGTGCCCCGATCGGGACTCGAACCCGGGATCTCCTATTAGGCGCACTACGAATGTAGTGGTGTGGACATGTTGGGAATGTGGATCTCACGGGGAGCGTGCAAGGGATAAGTCCCTGCAGACGCACTATCCTCTGTGCCCTCGGTGACTCAGATGGATAGAGCGTCTGCCATGTAAGCAGGAGGTCCCGGGTTCGAGTCCCGGTCGGGGCACACATTTTCAACATGTCCCCAGTGAAGTATATCAACGCCTGTTTGCAGCTAGGGTGTCTATTTAATTATCAGACAGATTTTGACTGTTGATGGCTTCGGCTGCTGCGGGCAATACACCTCATTCGAATGAGGTTGTTTCGATAATCTCTGAGCTTCGAGAGAGAGGTATCATCGAATAAGTATGGAGACAGTAGTTCGAGAACTGCACAAGCCAGCACGCAAAACATACCCTCGCAGGCATGTTATGATCAAAGGCCTGGATGACTTGTGGCAAGCTGATCTTGTATATATGAGTCAATATTCACATGATAATAATGGATACAAAAACATTTTAATGGTTATGGATGCATACTCTAAATTCGCATGGGCATTACCTGCGAAAACTAAAGCTGGTAGAGATGTAGCTTCGGTGTTAGAGCGTTTGCTGCAGACAGGAACCAATCGTCAAATCGATCACCGTGGCGAGTTTTCCAATGAACATTTCAAGATTGCTATGGAGCGGTACGGGATACATCACTGCTCTACGTTTACCCACCTGAGAGCTAACATCGTGGAGCGTTTAAACAGAACAGTCAAAGCTCAAATGTGGATGCGGTTTAATCTTCAGGGTTCATACAAGTGGCTAGATATCCTCCCACAGATAATTGCAAGGTATACTCGAACCAAACATAGTACAATAAAAATGAGACCGATCGATGTTCGCTATAATTCACTGATGGACACAGTATATTTCCGCATTAAAATGCTGGACCCTCGCAAACAGAAGTCCGATGTAGGTGACTTAGTACGTATTTCAAAACAAAAGACAGCGTTCGAGAAATCGTACTTACCAAACTGGTCTGCGGAGATATTCACAGTATCCAAAGTGCAGAGGACGAACCCTAGGACATATATCTTAAAGGAAGGCAAGGGTGAAGAAATTGCTGGATGCTTTTACACGGAGTAATTGCAGAAGAGTTCTGAACCAGATGTATTTCTCAACGAACGTGTGATAAGACGTCGCGGGAATAGAGCGCTAGTTAAATGGTTAGGATTTTCATCATCAGAAAACAGTTGGATTGACGCCGACAAGTTGGTATATAACAGTGAGCCTAGACCCCTATCTCCTCAGTAGCATACCATGCACATACGAGGTACATCATAATAAGAGGTGGTGTTCTCGACAGATTGCCTGTTGAATTACACCTCCCTGGACATAACTTCTGTGGGCCTGGAACAAAGCTTCAGAAACGCCTGGCACGAGGTGATAAAGGTATTAACTTACTAGATGAAGCCTGCCTTGAGCACGACCTCGCATACGCTGCAAATAAGGAGCTCTCAGCACGCCACGTCGCTGGCCGAATATTTGCAGATAAAGCCAAGCAAATAAGCCGAAGAAAAGATCTCGGAATAGGCCAATGCGTTGCTGCATTCGTAGTTGATAAAAAAATGCGTGGAAAAATTACGCTACTGGCCATTAAAATTGCTACACCACGAAGATGACGTGCTATAGACGCGAAATTTAATCTACAGGAAGAAGATGCTGTGTTATGCAAATGAATTGGAAGCTTGTATTCGCCATCGCCATACTGGCGTATCACCCGGCGTGATGGTATGGGGTGCCATTGGTTGCTCGTCTCGGTCACCTCTTGTTCGCATTGACGCCACTTTGAACAGTGGACGTTAAATTTCAGATGTGTTACGACCCGTGGTTCTACTCTTCATTCGATCCCTGCGAAACCCTACATTTCAGCAGGAAAATGCACGAGTGGATGTTGCAGGTCCTGTATGGGCCTTTCTGGATACAGAAAATGTGCGACTGGTGCCCTGGCCAGCGCATTCTCCAGATCTCTCACCAACTGAAAACGTCTGGTCAGTGGTGGCCGAGCAACTGGCTCGTCACAATACGCCAGTCACTACTCTTGATGAACTGTGGTATCATGTTAAAGCTTCATGGGCAGCTGTACCTGTACACGCCATTCAAGCTCTGTTTGACTCAATGCCCAGGCGTATCAAGGTCGTTATTACGGCCAGAGGTGGTTGTTCTGGGTACTGATTTCTCAGGATCTATGCACCCAAATTGCATGAAAATGTAATCACATGTCAGTTCTAGTATAATATATTTGTCCAATGAATACCTATTTATCATCTCCATTTCTTCTTGGTGTAGCAATTTTAATGGCCAGTAATGTAAGTTGGGCTTAGGGTGACGAATTTCAACGAATTATGAATGCAGCGCGAACAGCTTTGAGGGCGAAGAACAATAAGAAGAATCCCGGTTGTTTGAAAAACTGTATTCTCACTTCGATGTGTGCAGCTAAATGTGTGTTGAACGGTGGGACCAAGAAGGAGAAGAAGAAGAACAAGACTTCAATTAAACCGCCTAGGGTCCTACCACTACCAAAGACTTCAGGTGGAATTATCCCGTTCCTCGTTCCAGCCCTTGCAGCCGTGTCCGCTGTAGGTTCGCTTACAGGCGGGGCCGCAGCTGTCGCCAAAACGGTGAAAAACGCGCAGAATGCACAGGCCCAACTAGAGGAAGCCAAAAGACATAATCGCGCTATGGAGGCAGCTGTCATCCGAAAAGGTATCTACTTGAAACCATACAGGAAAGGACTAGGTCTTTTCATAAATAAAAAAAAAGTCCGTCAGTTGTCCTACCTGACCGAGCACTCACGAATAAAGATCTAGTTAAAATTGTTAAAGAAGAACTTCACATCCCCGAATTTCGAGGGGTCTTTATGAGCGATACATTAACGAAGACCATGTGGCGGACTAATGAGTGCGGAATTGTAAATTTAGATGTTGTTGGTTGTCCAGGGACCCATTGGGTGGGGTATGTTAAGAAAAGTGCAAATACAGTGCAGTATTTCGATTCATTCGGGGATTTACAGCAACCTGAAGAATTGCAACGCTACTTGACCAGCAAAAGACGCGTCTTCTACAATTTCCGGCGATATCAGGACCTTAACACATACCTGTGTGGGAATCTCTGCGTTATGTTCCTCATCACAGCGATGGCGAACCCCCGGAATGCGCGCTATATTTAGACCACGAAGTCCAGAATGTGCGCATAGGCGTATCCTCGTCAGAGCAGGTGTGCGAGATATAAAAGAGCTGTCATTGAACGGATGACCATCATTTGATGTTTAGATGCAATGACGTACACTCTGACTTTAAAAGAGCGAGGATCAATACTACGTGCAAATTACTTTCCACCGAGTTATTTAGGTGCAGGGGTGTGGAGTATTGTACTAACTGGTCTAGAGACGTATAACAGCATTCCAAATATCACAAAGAGCAACAATAAACTTCATCTTGAAATTGATGGCCGGAAGGAGATTCTACAAATACAAACTGATGCCTACAATTTTGATGATTTAAACGAAGTGTTAAAACAGTCAGGAAAAGGTGTTGAACTATGGGCAAACATTAATACCTTTAAATCTGAAATGCCGGCCGCGGTGGTCTAGCGGTTCTAGGCGCTCAGTCCGGAACCGCGCGACTTCTACGGTCGCAGGTTCGAATCCTGCCTCGGGCATGGATGTGTGTGATGTCCTCAGGTTAGTTAGGTTTAATAGTTCTAAGTTCTAGGGGACTGATGACCAGAGATGTTAAGTCCCATAGTGCTCAGAGCCATTTGAACAATTTTTCAAATCTGAAATACGGACAGAGTGTGCTACGATTGACTTTACACAGAAAGATTCAATAGGTCCACTGCTAGGTTTTGCACAGGATCGTGCTTTGGTGAAGGACGCCAGTAAATTTTACTCATCAGATCAAGCTGTAGATATACTTCCAGTGAGCACAATCGACGTTGAGTGCAATATTGCCACAAACTCATATCTGGACGATAAGTTGATTCACTCAATTTCCGGATTCTTTCTTACAGTCAGTATAGGGTATAAAATAGTTCAAGCCCCCACAAACGCTATATATCTCCCGGTGACAGTTCAGACATAGGACTACCTAGAACTGCGTATTGTGGACCAGAATAATCAGCTTGTTAACTTTAGGGGAGAAGAGATCATTGTACACTTGCATCTAAGGCAGGATGGGAATAAGGTATAAAGCTAGCACACCAAGCTCACAATCCGTCAGTGCATCGCAGAAGGGCAAGGTGATAACACACCTTAATTATGAATTCCTCATTTCAGCAGGTTTAAAACCGCAGAATGACCTCGCTCAGTGTGACTCAGTCAGTAGAGATTGATGACTGAATTGTGTGTCATGAGTACCACTCACACAAACCCTACCCTTCAAGCACATTTAACAAAAGTGATGAAATTAGGATTGTTATCCAGCGTCAGGACACAGTAACACTGCCTTCCAAGAGCTTCCTGTATTTGGACTGCACATTTATGAAAGCTGACGGGGCTGTGATAGCGTTCTCGAAGCTCACTCGAAATGCTGTAGCATTCCTGTTTCAAGTGATACGTTATGAACTCAACAGAATCGAAATCGAGCGCACACGCAATGTCAGTATTACGTCAACCCTTAAGACGAGCGTTTCAGCCTCACCGTCTGATTCAAAGAGCTTGGAAAATGCTGGGTGGTTCATAGATGCGCCAGATGGTGAAGGGGGACAAAGCCAATTTGCCTACCACTAACCTTCTGATCATGGGAGCTTTTTGAATACCCAGTCCTACCTACAGAATCCACACATACTTGGGCTATTAAAACATCAGTGCAGTTGGAAGCATCTCGATTCATCATACTCGCTTTCAAACTCAAAGGCGTGGTAATGTATCAAAGGACTCAACTGAATTTGACACTGCAAGTTAAGTAATGCCAGAGTCTACTTGAATTCAGAATACTACCCATACGAGAATCTACATCTACAGTGAGACAGCAATGTATACAGTCTTGCATTTGACATGTATGCGAGATTCTGAGCATCTTACTATGAAGGTGTTCAGAAGGATGCTTACTCAGTCCACAGAGTTTCAAGAAGCTAGCACCAATAATCGTCATTGACTGTTGAAAACAGAATGAGATAATTAAATCAGGGTCTGTAGATGTACGGATTGAATTTGAATCTTCAGCAAACTTCCCTGATCAGACTTCGGCGTATGCTGTAGTTCTGCATGATCGTCTTGTTAACTACTGCCCGCTCACGGGTGTAGTGCAGCGAGTTGTATAAATTAATAGGGGCTCTGCTAGCTCTAAAGCAGATCACGATGTTACCCGAAGGTGTGAGGATCGTAGCTGACGTTCAAGGATTTTACTATGATGAGCGCAGGCAATTCATAATTAAAGACTGTGCACTAATAGCATTCACGCAAAGTGATGGAATAATAGGAACATTTGCATCAGGAGTTGAATCGCCGAAACCATTCAAAGATGTCAAGTGCAATACGACAGCAAGAAGCGCGCTATTTGGTTAACGATATTCTATCATAGAATTCACTGGGATTACCCTGGCATCTCTTATAAAGGTTTCGTTCAAGTGCTGCGAGTATTTGATCACAAGGAGACAGTAATCTACGTTAAAGGCAATGAGAAGATTACTTGGCTGCGTCCAATCTTCAAGTATGCAGCTATTTGGAACCTTGAACACTACGATTGTCCACCTCTCCATCAACTTAGATGGCGAACATTTGAAGAAGAAGAAAATAGTGTTGTGTCTGCATGTGAAAATGTAAAATTTTGTTTTAAATTGACTCTTCAATAAATAAATAAATTTATTTGTGCATAAAAATTCTTGCTGTTTTCTTTCTGTGATACCTACATCCGTAGAAGTTAGTTTATTGGTTGTACTGTGCGTGAAGCGCATTTCACTGGAGCTGTCTGAGCCAGTTTACCTGCTTCCACCTTGCCTGCTCGTCAATGCGTCTGCCGTTGAAAGTGAGAGTTATGGGGCGCGCTGTGTCAGATGTCTGTTGTTTAAAGTGACATCCAGTGCACGCTAAGCGGCTGAAAGAGAGTGGCGGTGTCTGTTTGTGACCGGCGAACCAAGTCCAGCACAAGTTATTCAGAATTCATGTGTATCTTTAAGGTAGTGCACAGTGGCTGTATGCACGTTTTTTGCACACATTTATCATATTTTTTTAATAAAAAAAGAGTGATCACGATTGAGGGTGAAATAAGAAGAACATTCGACATTATTTTTCACAATAAAGTAAGTGAATTTATTATTCAATTAAGAATTTTTTACAGAGTTTTGCGAATTATCAGTACAATGATTCACTTCTTAAAATTATACAATTTTACAGAACAATATTATTCCTTTTCATGTAAAAATATGAAATTTCTACAGATAGGTGTTTTTACATTATTCATAAGCATTGTGCCAAGATAACCCTATATATATATATATATATATATATATATATATATATGATGTGACTTACCGAACGAAAGTGCTGGCAGGTTGATAGACACACAAACAAACACAAACATACACACAAAATTCAAGCTTTCGCAGCAAACTGTTGCCTCATCAGGAAAGAGGGAAGGAGAGGGAAAGACGAAAGGATGTGGGTTTTAAGGGAGAGGGTGAGGAGTCATTCCAATCCCAGGAGCGGAAAGACTTACCTTAGGGGGAAAAAAGGACAGGTATACACTCGCACACACACACATATTCATCCGCACATACACAAAATTACATATTTCAGTGGACACTCGCGCTCCAGTACGGGAAGAGGGACATAGAAATACCGAAAAACCACTAAATAATAACACAGGACACTTCGGAAATTATGAAAGAAATTGGCAAGGCGCATTGGATTTTGAGATGGAACCGCCGAAACGAAGTAACAATGAGCGATGTGCGACTCGCCGACACGATGATTTTGACTATAAGCTGTTAATACACGTAAATTGAAAACATTTAAGAATTCTGACAACGACATTCATTCACAAGCATGGCTTCATCAATTCTCTCATTGTTTTCCTCCCAACTGGTCATTGGAGCACAGGTTAGAATTTATGTGTGGCTACTTGGAGAATGAACCAGCTGTAAGAATGCGATCGGTCATTCACGATTGTCACAGTGAAGGAGAATTTTATCATGCCTTCCTCTCAGCGTATTGGTCTCAAGCTCATAATGATGAAACGTTACGAACAATCTGAATTTTCTAGTCTTATGAAATATTTTGAAGACATGTTGCATAAGAATCAGTATCTTTCAAACCCATACAGCCCCTCAGAACTCATCCGTATTTGCTTAATCAAACTACCTGAACATTTACGACATATTATTTTAGCAGGACGTTGCAAAGACGACATTGAAGCTTTTCAGGGGCTGTTACAAGAACTGGAAATTGACACTGACAATCGCGGAACGCGAAAACAGGAGCACAACAATTACAGCTCACATCCGTCACAATTCCGCAATGAAAGAAATAATAACTGGATACGACAAGGCTGTTCTTACAACGTAAATCGTGACCAAAAACAGACACCACCTGTATGACAACCGTTGGCAGAGTAGTAATAATTACAGAGAGAGATCGCATTTCCGTAGTAATGAATATGACATAGACAACCACAGAAACAGACAATATGGTAACCAAAACAATTATTATCATGGAAGACAGAATAACTTCAGACGCAACAGTTCAGACCGCAGTTACGATTCAGGGAGATATTCTCCACCATGTGACCAACAAGAAAGAAATTACGGAATCTACCGTTATGACGACAGACGATATAATCGTAACAACCGACCAGAATTTAATCAGAACTGGAGGGTTTCAAACAGGGCAGGGCCCTCTCGGCAAGGTGAATTTGTAGAAGTTAGACCTCCAAATCCCAGTAACGACGCGCGGCAACAAAGAGATAGACAATGACTCGCACCGCAGGCAGACACGTGCGCCAGCTGGCTCCGAGAAAAATAACGTAGACGCTAACCTTGAGAAAAATTTTAGCATTCCTTACCGACGTATACCACACGATAATTGCGTTGATGTTGAAACTCTGCGTACTAGAAAGAGTAAAGGTTTACACCACATTTCACATGTAAAACCGTTTATTGAGAGATAATCTGCTTTTTAACTTAGTCTTTGCTATAAAATTTTTTCACTTCACGTTACTAGTATGCTTTGTCAGACTTAGAATCTGTTAACATGCAACAATGTTTGAAGTTAAAAATCCACTCAATAACCAAGAGAACTTATTTAAACAGAAATTACGAATGCATCGTTATAGTGAACAGAGAACTCGGTATTATTGTGTGTCTACATTCTTGCTTGTTAATTGCACGATTACGTAACGACTATAAGGCTTACATACTTAGAACATATACTGCTAATGAGATTTTAATGCAACATTTTGGTTTAGTTGAAAAGACACTCTTTATTTGAAGTACTTTCTGTGAGATTAAGGATGACTTAGTATTTGGTTTCTTTGACAGCTACACGATTATATCACGACGCTACTAATGTGTGACACAATTTATATTGTTGCTTTTGCGGTGTATCTGTTTTATATCTGCACAGTTTTTCTGAATTCTTCTGGAAAGAAAAACATGTTTTAGTAGTAACTTTTGTGGTATAGCTACAAGGAGACAGCCTTTTCCATAGCACAACAATACGTTACAGCACAGTACTTTCTTCATCATGGCAATAAGCGTAATAACTAAGATATCTATACGCAGAGCATTTCACTTTTGTTTATCATGAGGTAAGTACATTGACTTCTGCAGAACTTAGCTTTCGGAGGACGATAACTACCACACTTCCGCAGAGATTATCTTACAACAAGACGCACAGTTTAGCGCTACAGTATATGTATTTGAGTCATTAATTTTGTACTTAAAACATTTATTTTCAAAGATATTTGAAGTACAATGATACAAAGGTTTTCCGTGATACATTTCATTCCATTGCTGTAATCTGTAACACCTGAGGGTATAATTACATTAATCCTGAGGGGGGTACACGCCTACTTTGTGTATCATGTGTTTGGCAAGCACAAGGAGCCCTAGCTAATGTGGTATTTGCTTATACAACTTGACACATCGGTACCATATTCCTCTAACACATAAATTACACAGCTATCTGGTCATTTAACTGAGAGATAAGCTTTTTTTACTACATCAGTGACACATGTTTACACAATTACACAGTTGGATAACTTCACACTTATGAAACTGTATTTTGTCTGTACTGTGTGAACTGTTCATATTTTTTCGGAACCATTGTGATACTATGAGAGCTTTGAATGATGTGTTTGGTATGAGATCATGATTTTTAAAGTACATTTGAGGTAGATGACACTATTGAAATGAGCAGAGAATTTTCTTTAGGTTTTGAAATTATTGCAGAAAGCTACGACGTTTTTGAGATTTGACTGAGGTGTTATGATGTTATTATTACGACGACGATGTGTATTATGCTGCTGAGGTATGTTTATGATTAATAAGCTGATGCTATATGAGTTATTTGATTATGCTACATATCTGTTATGAGGAAATATTGAAGAAGTGTCGACGAATATGTATATGTGTAAAATGGTAAGGAATAATGAGTAGTGGTTAGGGACTCTGGTTTGTGAAAAAGGTTGTTTGAAACCAAGAATCGTACTTTAAGAGTTATGAAATGTATGTCAATGCGTGAATGTATTACAATGCCGACGAAAATTTTTTGGATACTGTTATATCAATAGGATTTTGTTTCTACACATTTGTAACGCAAATTCTCAACCTGTGGAATTTTTTTATATGAGACTGCCACTGTAGTGGAAACTGCTGTCGTAAATATTTCCGTAAGAAAGTTAAGTGGCCACCTGCACGTAATGCGTCGTGGGCACCCAGCTGTGTCAGACGCCTGGAGAAAAAGCCATTAGTGTGTGAAAAAAAGGGAGGCCATTATTCTCGCTATTGACATTCCTTTGTAGAAAGCATCGCAAATACGACACGCTCAAACTTGAAAACATACGATTATACTGTGGAGCTCTTAATTTATGATATTTACTAAAATGCCTAATGAAACGATGAGAAACATTTCACGGCTATTGTCTTGCTAGTTGAGAGAAATGCCATATGGCTTGCTTTATGTATTTATTTACTCATTTTGTTTAATATCTGGTTTCTAGCTGCACTGCAGCATTGGTTAAAATAAAATTTAATAGATGTACTAATATAAATATTTTATGCCTACAGATCCAGTAAATAATTTCATGATTTATTAAAAAAAACGAAGGTACATAAAAAGACATTTCCCTTCACAGGAATTGCATACGGAATTTTCTTTTCAACTGCTTGGTAATTTTTTTTGGTAGAATGACTTTTTGTGGTGCACCACTTTAATTACATAGACATTAAGATGTGAATATACATTTCCCTTGTCTGCATTGTTGTCTTTAGTGTAATATTTTTTCTGCTTGAGCTATGTCATGTTCAGATATAAGTTATTGCATTTGCTGCTGCTGTTTGCCAGGCATAGCGCTACTAAATTTCACTTTGTATTACTCTGTTAAGCTAGTTTTACTGCTGATTTATTTTTCTTGTTGCTGCACATTTGCTCATATTAGTTGTAATGTTGCATTGCTTGGTAATTTAGATTTACTGTAGCTTGCTTTGCAATTTTACATTTTTTTGTCATTGCTGTTTATGTTAATTGTTTTGTGCTGCTGCATTGCCCCGTCCCTTAGTTTAGCATCTGAGCTCAGTAGATTTAAGTTAGCTTAAGAGGGGGTAGCCTATAAGAGAATGAGTTGCGATGAATTTGAAGAAATGCACTGAGAGGCTTTACGAGAAAAGTACAGAAAGCAGGTATAGATAGGACTTTTTGGAAATAATGAAGAACGAAGGGAGAACTCCGAGAAGTAAATAAAGTTTTGTTTGCAAAATACTGCAGTAAAACAAACCCTGTCCTTTCCTTGTGTTATCCCACTATGTGTTTGTGTACCCTTGTGTATTTATGTTCTTCCTGTCTTTATATGTTTATCTGATAAGACTTATGTTGTAGAATTTTTCTAATAAATGGTTCAAATGGCTCTGAGCACTATGGGACTCAACTGCTGAGGTTATTAGTCCCCTAGAACTTAGAACTAGTTAAACCTAACTAACCTAAGGACATCACAAACATCCATGCCCGAGGCAGGATTCGAACCTGCGACCGTAACGGTCTTGCGGCTCCAGACTGCAGCGCCTTTAACCGCACGGCCACTTCGGCCGGCAATTTTTCTAATACTCAGCTACATGAACTATGATGAGGAATACTGTTATCCTCAAATATAATTTGCATTAATAATAATGTTAGACATTATCAATTCTGTTCTGTTTTAATGCTCATGTGTGAAGTTGATGTTTCAATAATTATTCTGATCTTTTATGTATTTACTTATGTCATAATTGCTGTAACAGTGATGTATATGTTTATTTCTATTCTTTTGTAAAGCCCCTATTACTACAAATGTTATCTGTATTATTATGTTTTTAATGATGTTTTTTGTACCGTTGTTATTGTATTCTTATGTTATAAGATTGTAATTGATACCAGTTCATCATATTATTAACTTGTAAGTTACATTTCACTGCACACGTTTCTGTTGGTCATAGTATATGGACAATACGTGAGAAGTAGGGACTGTTAGTGTTAGCACGTGTGTTAATAATTCAGCAACGGACTGGATAACAGCATTGCTGGTTCTAAGGACAATTCCAAAAACTTTGTGAGTGCACAAGTGGTGGTTATGGACTTGCTATATTATCCGCAAGACTCTTCAATGGTGATTGTGCACCTGCACAGTCACAACAGATGGCTGCTGGCCATCTCTACAAGGACTACAGTGGGTCTGCATCTTTAATGACCCACCAATACCATTATTTCTACAAGGACTACAGTGGGTCTACACCTTTGCTGACTCACCAGTACCATTATTTCTACAAGGACTGCAGTGGGTCTGCACCTCTGGTGGCCCACCAATACCGTAATCTCTACCAGGACTACAGTGGGTCTGCTCTGTGATGACCTACCTACCAATACTCTTCAAAATTTCGACTGACTCTGCTGTGGGTTTGCTCTGTTGTGGACCAATACCTGTCTCCATGTCAAGAGTCAGCACTGTCTTTCCGTTGGAAGGACAACACTACTTCTTCAAGATTGCATGGAAATCCACTACTTCCGTGTGCATTTTCTTTTACTGTTCAGACTTTGAGAAAAAAAAAACACTGCAATTTTACTGTGATGGATGATCAGGACTGTCGTTATGGACAGCGAGAAAATTTATACTTTTGAATAACATTGTATTAATAAGTGTGTGCATTTGATTTCTTTGTTATTGTAATTGTGAAAAAATTTTAACAAATATGTATTGGCCAGTGCCCAAAAAAATTTGTAAAATTTTTTGTGGGAAGCATGGGGGCTATGTAAGTAGGCTGTTTAGGTTTTCTTATTGGTAACGCCACGTAGCGCTCTGTATGAAAATCACTGGCTGTGCTGTGTGCAGTCTGTGGCTAGTTTGCATTATTGTCTGCCATTGTAGTGTTGGGCAGCGGCAGCTGGATGTGAACAGCGCGTAGCGTTGCGCAGTTGGAGGTGAGCCACCAGCAGTGGTGGATGTGGGGAAGTGAGATGGAGGATTTTTGAGAACGGATAATCTGGACGTGTGTCCATCAGAAACAGTACATTTGTAAGAATGGATGTCATGAGCTGCTACATATATTGTGACTATTAAGGTAAATACATTGTTTGCTCTCTATTAAAATCTTTCATTTGCTAACTATGCCTATCAGTAGTTAGTGCCTTCAGTAGTTTGAATCTTTTATTTAGCTAGCAGTATTGGCGCTCGTTGTATTGCAGTAGTTTGAGTAACGAAGAGTTTTGTGAGATAAGTGATTTGTGAAAGGTATAGGTTAATGTTAGTCAGGGCCATTCTTCTATAGGGATTATTGAAAGTCAGATTGCGTTGCGCTAAAAAATATTGTGTGTCAGTTTAAGCACAGTCATGTACGAGGGCGGTTCAGAAAGTAACCTCCGATTGGTCACAGTGCGGGTTGTGGGGGGAGTAGCGACGCCATCTGTGCGTTCACGCACTCAACAGGTCAGTCGGCATCAAGCTGTGGTCGAGTGAACGTCGTACCTGCGCTAGTTTAGTTTTTGTGGCAGTTTGAAATGTGTGCTGCAATAGAAAACCCCGCCAAATGTGAAGTGCGTGCTGTCATAAGGTTTTTTACAGCCAAAGGATATTCTGCAGCAGCTATTCATCGTGAGCTTTGTGCCGTGTACGGACCAAGAGTTATGAGTGAAGGAGTTGTCCGTGAATGGGTACATTTATTTAAAAGTGGACGAGAAAACGTTCATGATGAAGAGAGGAGTGGTAGACCATCATTGGTGACTGACGAACTCGTTCAGACAGTTGATGCAAAAGTTCGTGAAAATCGACGTTTCTCAATGTCGGAGTTGTCTACTGGTTTTCCACAGATTTCTAAGACTCTCTTGTACGAGATAGTGACAGCAAGATTGGGTTACCGTAAGTTCTGTGCACGATGGGTGCCCAAAATTCTTACCGACCACCACAAAACTCAAAGAATGGCCTCTGCATTAGACTTTCTGTCACGTTATGAGGACGAAGGAGAACCATTGTTAAACAGAATCGTGACCGGTGACGAAACCTGGATTAAGTACGTGAACCCTGAGACAAAAGAACAATCAAAGATGTGGGCACATTCAAATTCGCCTACCAAACCAAGAAAAGCCTCGCAAGATTTTTCTGCCAGAAAACTGATGGCAACGGTGTTTTGGGATGCCAAAGGGGTGTTGTTGGTTGAATTCATGGAACGTGGTACGACCATTAATCAAGACGTGTACTGTGAAACAATAAAAAAGTTACGACGGGCTATACAGAACAAACGCCGTGGTATGCTGACTTCCGGTATCGTTTTTTTGCACGATAACGCCCGTCCTCACTCTGCTCGCAGAACAACGGCCCTTCTTGAGTCCTTCAAGTGGGACGTTATCAACCATCCACCTTACAGCCCAGACCTGGCGCCAAGTGATTATCACCTCTTCATGCATTTGAAGAAATGGCTCGGGTCACAGCGGTTTGATGACGACGAAGAGCTCAAAGATGCGGTCACAGGCTGGCTCCAGGCACAAGCGGGTGATTTTTATGCAGAAGGAATTTCAAAGCTTGTGAAGAGATACGATAAGTGCCTCAATCGCTATGGAGACTATGTAGAAAAATAGTGCAGAGATGTAGTTGTAAGATGTATATATTAAAATATTTTTATTTAACTTGGTGTATTTTTTTAAATCAACCGGAGGTTACTTTCTGAACGGTCCTCGTATAATTGTTCTAAGGGGATGTTTTACACTTGGGGGGGATGTGATAACTCAATGCATAGAACTGAACTGCATTTAATGGCGGGATAACGTGAATTATCCACTAACTTGAGGAGCTGCGTTTCCAGGACAGGGAGGCACGCATTTAGGAATCCAACAGCATCGCAGTAACCCCCTGCCGGGTTTTCTATCCTTGTGATCGAGATTCGCTCCTCAAAGGCGTCAACAGAGAGAACTGCCACTACCCACAGGATCACTAATACTACTGCTATAACTAGGTGAGGCGTGCTGTACCTCACACGATGGAGGTGACGCACGCGGTGGTGTGCCCCAGTGCAAGCAGCCGGGGGCAGGGTCCGTGGCCTAGGTAGCTGCGGCGGCTGGAGACGGAGGGAGCACACGTGGCACCTGGGGCGTCCCCCAGCGCAAGCAGCCGGGGAGGGGCTCTGTGACCTCGGTTTACCAGGGAAGCGCGTCTCTGCGGGCTGTGCTGTCCAGATGGTTTAGCCGCACCAGGTATACGCTCCACGCCGTGATGAGAGTCGACTGCTGTAGAGATAAAGTAAATAAGTACATTGCCTATTGCGGTGAATTCTAACGATCACACACACGGTAATAAAGAGAGTGAGTAATTACCTTTTTGGCTCTGACTACATGGCATGAACAATTCATCGGGGCAGTCTGTGGCACCGTCGAAAAAATCATCCAAGTCATCATAGAATAAGTGTTTATAATCGCCTACAACAAATAAGATATTTTATAAATGGAATTGCGAGAGGAAAAGACATAAGTATATTAATATTATCAGAGATAGGTATTTTTTTTGAAGAACTTACAGGTAAGCTGTTGTTGTTCTAATTGTCGCTGGATGGCTTCGTTCTGTCTATCGACAGCCATAAGGTCGTCAATGGCGTTTCCTGTAACAGAATGAAAGATAATTTTAGCTTATATGGGCGTGTGATTTCGGGACGATTTTGGATTAGCCGGTGGGATCATGTTGATTGAATAATGAGAGTCGGATAATCATTTAACTTAGCGAGGGGCCTCGTGGCGAACAAACGTGCTGTTGTACGGTCGTGGAAGTTTCCAATCTCAAGGAAACAACTTTGGCGCCAAAAGTGTGAAAGTGCGTTTTTTGTCCCACAAAGACACGTGGTGGATCGTGAACGGATCGGCGGTTGTGTGACGTGGGGGGAGATTCCAGCGTGTGCAGAGAAAACATGTTTACGATGTGGTCCAGCAGCTAGCATGGGCCGCCGGTCCAGCGTGCTGGCAGCCACCTCACAAGACAGCCGTCAGCAGCGGTCCGCGCGCTGGCTGGTGACGACGATTTGAACTAATTCAGTTGGGTCCTAGACCTCGTGGATGCTGCTGCGATCTTAAAGATGTGCACCGAGTCTGTTGGTGAACAAGTGATGACTTCAGTCCTTTTTCCCTGCAAAATGAAAGGATGTGAATTACGTTAATACAAGTGCAATTTATTATTTGACGGGATTTTGATACGTTAGCAGTGAAAAAACATAAGTGAGTGTCAAACTTCATAGGATGTAGAGTATTTAGTACGTGTGATAGATTATGGTGTTGGAATTTGAACTTGTGAGAGATTTTTGTTATGGATGTAACGCAAATGGCTTTCTCCCCTTGAAAATCGGACATCTTGAATAAATAATAATAATAAATGATAATAAATAATAATAAACAGAAGTAGAGTTTTCGAGACACTATCATGTTGGAATTTGAACTTGGCGAAATTTTCTAGTGGAGGTAGACGAATAATACTAACAAAAATAAATAAAAATAACTGATAATGAATAATAATAAAGAGAAGTACAGTTTTGCATACATTATCCTGTTGGAGTATGAATTTCGCGCCAATCTCTTCTGGAGGGTTAGGATAGTGGACATAGCCCAATCGACCTATTTTCACGCCAAAATTCATATTTCCAGCCATTTTTCTGGGGGTTAGGTTAGTGGATATAGCACAACTGGCCTATTTTCCTGCCAAAATTCATGATCTTGGATGACATCATGCGATGTTGCCAAGTCTACAAGCCACCATCTTGGATGACGTCATCCCCGCCATCTTGAATAAATTTGGTAACAATGCAGAGTGCGCCCGTTGTCCCACTGCTTTAGCCTTCCACTCGGCTCCAAACCAGAGGACCGCGATCGGTTCTGGTAACGACACTACAAAGCTCAGATTCCACCCCGCAAGCGAGGCTTTTCGCCTTCACCAACTCCGCCAACCGCCTGTATGAACTGAGGATGACCTCTGAACACAGATGGCAAGTGTCATTGGTGCCAACATAAGCAATAATTTGCAGTCGGGTGCACCCAGTGCTCTCTATCGCCGCCGGCAGCGCCTCCTCCACATCTCGTATGAGACCCCCTGGCAAGCAGACAGACTGAACACTGGCCTCCATCCCCGACCTTTCCACTATTTCGCTAAGGGGCTCCATCACCCGCCTAGTGTTGGAGCTCCCAATCGCTAATAAACCCCTCCCCTGTATGCCTGCTCGGACCTTGCCGAAAGAGCGGCCACATGTCCACTCACAGGTAGAGTGGGCAATGCCACACGGCCAGCCTCCACATTGACTCTCCGCCTCCTGCGACGCGAATGCCGTCGAACCCGCCAGTCCCCTTGGGGAGAGGGTGCCCCAACCATGCCCGGTACCCGTGAAGATGTCTCAACAGCAGTGACCGTGGGTGAAGCATGTAACACCTGGGGTGTACCATGCGATGCACCAGTCTCCCCACTGCCGCTACACTCCAAGGCAGCAGCCTGAAGATGGCCGACCGTGGCCATCAGCACTTTTAGCTGTTCGCGAACAGAGGACAGCTCCTCCTGCGTCCGTACACAGCAGTCACACATCCTATCCATCGTAAGAAATCAACAATTCACTGTAGAGAGTTAAGTAATCAACTTTTAACTAGACTGCTAATTCACTAAAGGTGGCTGATAGCTGACTAAACTGTGGCTACTAGACACTTCTTGTTGGAAACAATGAAAACAAGCACTAACTGTCTCTTGACTGTGTTCAAAACAAACACGAAAGCTATGGAACACTATTACTAGTACTCGTAAATTAAAGATTCCTAAAAGCAAAATCACACGGAAAAAGAAGTGAGAAGTAAGAAAAACACAGTTAAAACTTAAATTTACGTAGCTTGCTGCACAGGAGACGTGAAGCAGACGTCAGTTAGGACGACACTCCTGCTGATCGACCTTTAATGAACCCGTTCACAGTTTAGCTGGCGTCACCTTCATGTTAAGCGCATCTGGCCACATTCGTCGATTTGGAACCGTTTCCCCCACATGAAACATTCTTCCAACGAGTTCCACTGTTTGTTGCCCAAGATCTATCCTCACACGATGTTTGCCGGCCGAGGTGGCCGTGCGGTTCTGGGCGCTCCAGTCCGGAACCACGCGACTGCTACGGTCGCAGGTTCGAATCCTGCCTCAGGCATGTATGTGTGTGATGTCCTTAGGTTAGTTAGGTTTAAGTAGTTCTAAGTTCTAGGGGACTGATGACCTCAGATGTTAAGTCCCATAATTCTCAGAGCCATTTGAACCATTTTTTTCACGCGATGTTTGTCAAGGAAGTCCAGTCCGAGAAACACCGAATACCACTCACCTACACATGGTAACACCTCTACCTGCTCACTAAACTTACTTCCTGCGATCACGAATTGAAGTACAGTCGTACCTAATGACTCCACTTTGTTATCTCTCACCCCACGTAACCTATAACGTGGGGTGGCTCAAGCCTTCTCCTGCTAACCAGGTCTAGACTAATAACAGACACGTGTGCCCCTCTGTCAACCAGAAACCTTTGTTCCCTTCCGTTCACCAAACCTAATAAGCAGTATTCCGTCTGTGCACCTACAAGCGCATTACCTAATTTCGCTGGGACTGCTCTCTGACGGTTGAAGCAATCTCGTCTCGTTTAATGGCTGCTGCCGCCGATGCTCCCCCCTGCTTTTACTCTTGCAGTTCACTGCCCGGTGACCCATTTTCCCACATAAGTAACACCGTAACTGACGCTGACACTGCCTCCTAATATGCCCTATCTGCCCACAACCAAAACACTTAATTTTCGTTGCCAGAACTTTATGCTCCACCCTTTGCTTCGTCGCATAATCTACCTCCTCTAAGTATGTGGCAATCCTTAGATCTGTTGCAAGATCACTGGGATTCTCCATTCTCACCCGACGTGACATCTCCGTCGGTACTCCCCGCAAAAACACATCTAACGCCCTGTTCTCGGTCTCTTGTAACAGCACTGTATTAGTCTCCCTATTTTGTGACAGTTCGATCGTTTGCACATCCAGTCTTCGAATCCTGTCTGAGAAAACCTCCACAGTCACATTTCTCCTCATAACCAACGCACTTAGTTTTCACGAAAAGACCTGGTACTGTTCTGGTTTTGGTACCTCTGCCGTAAGCCAGACTCAGGATCTGAAAACGTCCCCACATTTTTCAACGTCTGATGGTACAATATGTACGACTTGGCATCCCTTACCAAGCGTAACCTCGCCACTCTCGACATTACAACATGCGAACACCCACTGGCATAACCTATTGTGATAATGTCATTAAGGAATACCGACACATCCTCCATTGCTTTACCCAAAAAGGGGTTAATCAATGCCTGGACTGCCGGGTCAAACGGTCTATGACGCTAGACGACCCGTAATTTACTTTTACCTGACGTCCTTTCCCCTACTTGCATTGCCTCAAATCTCACTGCTAATTCTTCATATTTTTTCTTGTTTCTTATCCTCGCCTCTGAAAATACCCGAATTTGCTCCACTAGAGCAGCTACAGCTTCCACTGTAGTCACTGCCACAGCCTCCGCTGCAGACAGTGTTTCCACCATTCTTGCTTATAGCTCCACTGTCACCATTAATTTCACTCTGCTACTCCTTCAACTTAGTTCTTGCCGCGAATCGTCGCCCATCTACATTCTGAACAACTGCGCGCCAAATGACCAAATCTCTTACAAATAAAACAACTCTTTGGCACCCATTCTGTACACGGTAATCCGCGATCTGTCAGGTTACAAAAATTACATCACTTATCTGCTATGTTATCACGTCCCCCGTTTCACCTGAATCCAGATAAATCTACAGGCTACTCCAGCCAAGCAAACGACATCCTTAAAAAGTCCATCCTAATTCATACTTAACCCTTCAAAACCCAAAGGAATGACACATAAACAGTAAATCAAACGTCACTCACCCATCCACATCATGCTCGTGTGGAGGTGAACAGCCCTGATTTCCTCCCTATACTGGTATGGACGAACACTTCCCAAATGACAAGATATAACAAGATGTTCATGACCACACATCACAAATGCAAGCAAACACCTCTTCTACTGCTATACACAGGCACACCTCAACGCTACTTCCTCGACATAAGATGTGGGACTGGAAATCCGGTACCAGCATTGTAACCGGCACCACTTCTGTCGGCACTGTTGTGGTGTCAGTTTGTCGAACCCGGGACTCCAGATGACAGAGCTGAAGCCGGGACCCACCACGCCTTATTTTGTCATATGGCCGAGCAAGTTCGAGAGCCTCAAGGGCAGTGCAGATTGATACAGCAGTATTTGGTAACATTCGTTGTACTCGACGGGTGAAGCGAAGTGTCCGCGTGCTGGCCGCGCACTGTCCCCCGAGTCCAGCCGGCTCAGCAGACTCGTGGTATGCCGACGCCACTGCTGCCATCATCGAGGCTGCTCTGCTGGAAGTCGGCCACGCTCACGCTTTCCCGGTCGCCGCCCGCCGACGTGTTGCAACTTGCGCCACGCTGCTGCCCGCGATTCCAGCCCCTGGTCCTCGCCGCCCTCCGCCCCGTTTAGCCCGCTCTGTCCGTGGCTGTCCTGGTCACCCGTGGCACTCGGGCCGCCACGGCTCCCAGGACAGGACCGGACTCGAACCCGCGCTCTCCTGGATGCTGTGCCGCAACTTGCGACTAGCGGTGCTTGCCGGATGGCAAGACCCGCTGCCGTCTCTGGCGCTGCTGAGGCTCCCGCAGCGTACATCTCACCCGTACCCTGGTACACCAGGTGGGAAGCGAACGTGGCCCGTAGACTCGAGTAGACCCGGGAACCGAGCCCCCCTGGACCCACTGCAGACCTCTGTCAGTGCCCTCTTTCAGGCAGACCGTGCGATCTTCAAGTTCCAGCCTGCTGTTCACCCCGCCCCAGTGTTGTGTCCCCGGAGGCGGAATATAGCCCGAACAAGTACGTAGAAAACAGAATACTAGTTTATGCAGGATACTTATAACATTGCTACCATCTGGCCCCTGTAACCGAAGACCAGCACAGGTCCATCCCGACGCTCGACTGACCTGGCACACTCTAACCCAATATCAGTTTTTCCCTCGCTTCTAACGTAGAGTCAGCGAGAGACAGAAACTATGGCATAGATAAATTCCCACACGCCAGCTACTTACAAATAACTACTCTCGGCTCTGGCTTAGTGCCCCGCCTCATAAATCGCAATAAGTTAAAGTAGCGCCGCATTTTTCTGCCTCGTTGTTGCTCCACTCAAAACAAATTGTGTGTGCAATACTGCCATAGCAGGACCGCCCCCGTGAGTGCCATGTTTACCTTGCCTGGCCTGCTGGCTGTTGACTGTTACCACACTCTGCCAGTAGCTCCAGATTTCATCGCCCAACCGTGCCTTCATTGAATTTTGACAAAATTTCCCTTTCCTTCGACTATGGCTAATATTAGCGCAGCAAGGTGGTGACGGTATCAAGGCAAAAATCAGTACGACGATAAAATGGTAGCCAAGATCGCAGGAATTCTTTATATAACATGATTACCGGTTTCGGAGGAACTAAAGCCGCCATTATCGGATCTTAGGACACATACAGGTTACAACATCAAGGCAACATCGTCGAAACCGGTAATCATGGAATAAAAAGAATTCCTGCGGTCTTGGCTACCAGTTTATTGTTTTACAAGCATCTAGATCGCTCCCACATGAGTACAATGTGCTCCCTACAAAAATCAGTACACTATATGCATATAAATTAGGTTTTTGGGAGTATGTAAGGGATTTATTAATGTGTATATACAGGGTGTTACAAAACGGTACGGCCAAACTTTCATCTACATGACTATTCTGCAATTCACATTTAAGTGCTTGGCAGAGGGTTCGTCAAACCACAATAATACTATCTCTCTACCATTCCACTCCCGAACAGCGCGCGGGAAAAACGAACACCTAAACCTTTCTGTTCGAGCCCTGATTTCCCTTATTTTATTTTGATGATCATTCCTACCTATGTAGTTTGGGCTCAACAAAATATTTTCGCATTCGGAAGAGAAGGTTGGTGACTGAAATTTCGTAAATAGATCTCGCCGCGACGAAAAACGTCTTTCCTGTAATGACTTCCATCCCAATTCACGTATCATATCTGCCACACTCTCTCCCCTACTACGTGATAATACAAAACGAGCTGCCCTTTTTTGCACCCTTTCGATGTCCTCCGTCAATCCCACCTGGTAAGGATCCCACACCGCGCAACAATATTCTAACAGATGACGAACGAGTGTAGTGTAAGCTGTCTCTTTAGTGGACGTGTTGCATCTTCTAAGTGTCCTGCCAATGAAACGCAACCTTTGGCTCGCCTTCCCCACGATATTATCTATGTGGTCTTTCCAACTGAAGTTGTTCGTAATTTTAACACCCAGGTACTTAGTTGAACTGACAGCCTTGGGAATTGTACTATTTATCGAGTAATCGAATTCCAACGGATTTCTTTTGGAACTCATGTGGATCACCTCACACTTTTCGTTATTTAGCGTCAACTGCCACCTGCCACACCATACAGCAATCTTTTCTAAATCGCTTTGCAACTGATACTGGTCTTCGGATGACCTTACTAGACGGTAAATTACAGCATCATCTGCGAACAACCTAAGAGAACTGCTCAGATTGTCACCCAGGTAATTTATATGTAGATCAGGAACAGCAGAGGTCCCAGGACACTTCCCTGGGGAACACCTGATATCACTTCAGTTTTACTCGATGATTTGCCGTCTATTACTACGAACTGCGACCTTCCTGACAGGAAATCACGAATCCAGTCGCACAACTGAGACGATACCCCATAGGCCCGCAGCTTGATTAGAAGTCGCTTATAAGGAACGGTGTCAAAAGCTTTCCGGATATCTAGAAATACGGAATCAACTTAAGACCCGCTGTCGATAGCGGCCATTACTTCGTGCGAATAAAGAGCTAGCTGCGTTGCACAAGAAACGATGTTTTCTGAAACCATGCTGATTACGTATCAATAGATCGTTCCCTTCGAGGTGATTCATAATGTTTGAATACAGTATATGCTCCAAAACCCTACTGTAAACCGACGTCAATGATATAGGTCTGTAGTTAGATGGATTACTCCTACTAGCCTTCTTAAACACCAGCGCAATTTTCCAATCTGTAGATACAGATCTATCGGTGAGCGAGCGGTTGTACGGGGTGCATTCAAGTTCTAAGACCTCCGATTTTTTTTTCTAATTAACTGCTCACCCGTAATCGATGAAACTGGCGTTACTTCTCGACGTAATCGCCCTGCAGACGTACACATTTTTCACAACGCTGACGCCATGATTCGATGGCAGCGGCGAAGGCTTCTTTAGGAGTCTGTTTTGACCACTGGAAAATCGCTGAGGCAATAGCAGCACGGCTGGTGAATGTGCGGCCACGGAGAGTGTCTTTCATTGTTGGAAAAAGCCAAAAGTCACTAGGAGCCAGGTCAGGTGAGTAGGGAGCATGAGGAATCACTTCCAAGTTGTTATCACGAAGAAACTGTTGCGTAACATTAGCTCGATGTGCGGGTGCGTTGTCTTGGTGAAACAGCACACGCGCAGCCCTTCCCGGACGTTTTTGTTGCAGTGCAGGAAGGAATTTGTTCTTCAAAACATTTTCGTAGAATGCACCTGTCACCGTAGTGCCCTTTGGAACGCAATGGGTAAGGATTACGCCCTCGCTGTCCCAGAACATGGACACCATCATTTTTTCAGCACTGGCGGTTACCTGAAATTTTTTTGGTGGCAGTGAATCTGTGTGCTTCCAGTGAGCTGACTGGCGCTTTGTTTCTGGATTGAAAAATGGCATCCACATCTCATCCATTGTCACAACCGACGAAAAGAAAGTCCCATTCATGCTGTCGTTGTGCGTCAACATTGCTTGGCAACATGCCACACGGGCAGCCATGTGGTCGTCCGTCAGCATTCGTGGCACCCACCTGGATGACACTTTTCGCATTTTCAGGTCGTCATGCAGGATTGTGTGCACAGAACCCACAGAAATGCCAACTCTGGAGGCGATCTGTTCAACAGTCATTCGGCGATCCCCCAAAACAATTCTCTCCACTTTCTCGATCGTGTCGTCAGACCGGCTTGTGCGAGCCCGAGGTTGTTTCGGTTTGTTGTCACCCGATGTTCTGCCTTCATTAAACTGTCGCACCCACGAATGCACTTTCGACACATCCATAACTCCATCACCACATGTCTCCTTCAACTGTTGATGAATTTCAATTGGTTTCACACCACGCAAATTCAGAAAACGAATGATTGCACACTGTTCAAGTAAGGAAAACGTCGCCATTTTAAGTATTTAAAACAGTTCTCATTCTCGCCGCTGGCTGTAAAATTCCATCTGCCATACGGTGCTGCCATCTCTGGGATGTATTGACAATGAACGCGGCCTCATTTTAAAACAATGCGCATGTTTCTATCTCTTTCCAGTCCGGAGAAAAGAAATCGGAGGCCATAGAACTTGAATGCACCTCGTATATGAGTGCTAAATAGGGAGCTATTGTATCAGCGTAATCTGAAAGGAACCTAATCGGTATACAATCTGGACCTGAAGACTTGCCCGTATCAAGCGATTTGAGTTGCTTCGCAACCCCTAACAAGGGAACCTCCCCATCGCACCCCCCTCAGATTTAGTTATAAGTTGGCACAGTGGATAGGCCTTGAAAAACTGAACAAAGATCAATCGAGAATACAGGAAGAAGTTATGTGGAACTACGAAAAAATAAGCAGAATATAGAAACTGATTAGTCCATGTGCAATATATGTAACATCAAGGAGAAGATAAGCCGAATATCGCCGTGGTCTCGTGGTTAGCGTGAGCAGCTACGAAGCGAGAGGTCCTTGGTTCAAGTCTTTCCTCGAGTGAAAAGTTTAACTTCTTTATTTTCGCGAATTTATGATCTGTCCGTTCGTTCATTGACGTCACTGTTCACTGTAATAAGTTTAGTGTCTGTGTTTTGCGACCGCACCGCAAAACCGTGCGATTAGTAGACGAAAGGACGTGCCTCTCCAATGGGAACCGAAAACAAAGGTCAAACGATTCCTCCACAGAAAAACACGTCTGATATATTCTATACGACACTGGTGACGCCATGTGCGTCACATGACAGGAATTTGTTGTCGACCCACCTAACTTGTGCACTTGGCGAATGGGTAAAAAGATTCTTCTACCTTGCCCGATTTAGGTTTTCTTATGGATGTGATAATGACTCCCAAAAAACTGATGAAAACATAATAGTTTGTCACATAAACTGAAAATAAAAAATTAAACTTTTCACTCAAGGGGAGACCTCTCGCTTCGCAGCTGGTCACGCTAACCACGGGACCACGAAGCTCCACTACTAGCGTTATCCTTTATGTTGCCTATCCTGCGCATGGACTACTCAGTTTATATATTTTGCTCATTTTTTCATAGTTCCACACAACTTCTTCCTGTTTTCTCGATTAATGTGTGTTCAGTTTCTCAAGGCCTATCCACTGTGCCAACTTATAACTAAATCGGAGGGGGGTGCGATGGGGAGGTTCCCTTGTAAGAAACTCATGCTAGCAGCTGTTCGAGTTTCAAATTATGGAATATTCCATTCATCTTCCCTGGTGAAGGAATTTCGGAAAACTGCGTTCAATAACTCCGTTTTAGCGGCACAGTCGTCGGTAACAGTTGGCTCTGAGCACTATGGGACTCAACTGCTGTGGTCATAAGTCCCCTAGAACTTAGAACTACTTAAACCTAACTAACCGAAGGACAGCACACAACACGCAGCCATCACGAGGCAGAGAAAATCCCTGACCCCGCCGGGAATCGAACCCGGGAACCCGGGCGTGGGAAGCGAGAACGCTACCGCACGACCACGAGATGCGGGCCGTCGGTAACAGTACCATCGGCACTGCGCAGCGAAGGTATTGACTGCGTCTTGCCGCTTGTGTACTTTACATACGACCAGAATTTCTTCGGATTTTCTACCACATTTCGAGACAATGTTTCGTTGTGGAACCTATTAAAGGCATCTCGCATTGAAGTCCGTGCCAAATTTCGCGCGTCTGTAAATTTTAGCCAATCTTCGGGATTTCGCGTTCTTCTGAACTTCGCACGCTTTTTCCGTTGCCTCTGCAACAGAGTTCGGACCTTTCAAGAAACATTCCTCACATACAAATAAAGAAAAGATGTTATGTGGACATGTGTCCGGAAACGCTTAATTTCCATGTTAGAGCTCATTTTAGTTAAGTCAGTATGTACTGTACTTCCTAGATTCACCGCCATGATTTCATACGGGATAATCTACCTGTGCTGCTAGAACATGTGCCGTTACAAGTACGACACAACATGTGGTTCATACGCGATGGAGCTCCTGCACATTTCAGTCGAAGTGTTCGTACGCTTCTCAACAACACATTCGGTGACCGATGGATTGGTAGAGGCGGACCAATTCCATGGCCTCCACGCTCTCCTGACCTCAACCCTCTTGACTTTCATTTATTGGGGCATTTGAAAGCTCTTGTCTATGCAACCCCGGTACCAAATGTAGAGACTCTTCGTGCTCGTATTGTGGACGGCTGTGATACAATACGCCATTCTCCAGGGCTGCATCAGCGCACCACGGATTCCATGCGACGGAGGGTGGATGCATGTATCCTCGCTAACGGAGGACATTTTGAACATTTCCTGTAACAAAGTGTTTGAAGTCACGCTGGTACGGTCTGTTGCTGTGTGTTTCCCTTCCATGATTAATGTGATTTGAAGAGAAGTAATAAAATGAGCTGTAACATGGAAAGTAAGCGTTTCCGGACACATGTCCACATAACATATTTTCTTTGTTTGTGTGTGAGGAATGTTTCCTAAAAGTTTGGCCGTACCTTTTTGTAACACCCTGTATGTGTTAGGCTTACGTTTTTGAGTGGTTTTATGTTAGTTGGAATTTCCAAATTATAAGATATGATCACGCCGGAATTGGGTGTATGGAGTGTAGTGCTTCGAGAATTTCGGGGTAAGTTGTAGACACACTTGGCTCTCCACCGCCTCAAACACCCGATATATTAATGAGGAGGGTGACAGAGCCTTTTTACTGCGTCACACATATGTGTGTTCAGCAGGACAGCTATCACGAGAAGCCAGGAGGTGCGTCAGACGAGCGGCTCCGACGAGTGGTTACCAGCAGCGCCTTGGGATTTATATCAAAAAGTCGAAGAGTGTTTGTATAATGTTCCGTGGTTTGTGGTGTATTGAGGATTGTCCCAGACACAGGTGAAGCATGTATTGTCTAGAGACTCTTACTTCATGTCTTGGCTCTGCATGAGGCAGCACGTATGTAGTTGTATGGGTGTTTTGTCGATTCTGACATTTATCTTGGAACCAGTTGGCTTGCTGGAGCTTGTACAGAATAATTGGTACTTTGGGGATGAGAGCTGAAAATACATTGTTGTCGAACTAAAATAAAAATGGCCCAAATGGCTCTGAGCACTATGGGACTTAACATCTATGGTCATCAGTCCCCTAGAACTTAGAACTACTTAAACCTAACTAACCTAAGGATATCACACAACACCCAGTCATCACGAGGCAGAGAAAATCCCTGACCCCGCCGGGAATCGAACCCGGGAACCCGGGCGTGGGAAGCGAGAGCGCTGCCGCACGACCACGAGCTGCGGACTAAACTAAAAAGATTCTACGAGTACCTGATTTATTTTAAGAATAGAGAGTTGTTTAATGTAATTCCATTTAATCTGATACAGTCTTCGGAGAAGAATTAAACGGTGAGAGCGACATAGATGGTGATCCTAAGACGAGGATCAGCTGCACGCAAAAGATATGAGTCAACTGGAAAAGACATGTGAGTCGTGCAACCCGACACAGCACTGTCTCTTGTCGCCCAAGAAAGCGTTAGAGGAGGTCGGAGAAATTTGGAAAATGAAAAATAATAATGCTTACCTAGGAAGACAGAAATGGTTGAAATGGTACTAAGCACTATGGGACTTAACATCTGAGGTCATCAGTCCCCTAGACTTAGAACTACTTAAACCTAACTAACATATGGACATCACTCACATCCATGCCGGAGGCAGGATTCGAACCTGCGACCGTAGGAGCAGCGAGGTTCCGGACTGAAGTGCCTAGAACCGCTCGGTCACAACGGCCCTAGGAAGACAAATGTATGTTTATCTACTTATCTGAGAATATTTTGGGGGTTTAATTTATTGTTGTATGGAGTATCGATTTGTGTACGCAGCTTCACTGCACGGAATTAAACGAGGGGTGAGATTTGTTCACATTGTTGTTAGATTTGAGTCTAATGGGAGTTATTTAAATTAAGAGAAAATATGAATTTGCCGATAAAGTCGATTGAGAATCTGTCACGAGATGCATTTCTCTAGTGGGACTTGAATAACGAGTCAGAATCAGCGACGAATTTTCGAACATCTTGTAAACGCTGTAAAACAATTGTTTACTGTGTAGTTTAGATCTGCTTGTGTCGATTCCACCGGGGGAGGCGTTCATTGCAGATCCTGGGTGGTTTCGGAAAGTGTTTTTTTTTCCTTGTATCTACACCCGATTCGAGTTTCAACAGATTTGTTCGCGCAAAACGATGGTGATGGAATGCAGAGCCATACAGAATTTCGGCCGGGTACTCGACTCCGTCGCTGAAGACTTCGTTGTGACGAAAAGGTTCTGTGAAAGTGAGCGCATTGGCGCTCATACTGCTGCGGAATTTCAATAGAGAGTCGATTTTGATAAATGTATGTTCTTTTTTGGCATTTAATTAATATGCCGCAATTCATAATTTATGTTAAATGTAATTTTTTTTTTAAATTTAAAGCATGCTGCATCAGCACCACTACGAATAATTACACTATTGATCGGGCGCTTAGAATATTTGTGTTATTGTATTATGAATTTGTGTTTTGTAAATTTGGGTGCTACTTCATAAGATATATGGCACGCCAACATGTTATGAAATGGAGGTTGTAACCTCCCCCTCACTTATCGACCTTAATGACAGTAAAAATTAAACCGCGTGTACCTAATGGAAATTTGGGAAAAGCAATCGTCACCGAAGTTAATCCGTCGGTGAAGAGGGAGGAAAGGGTTACATCTAAATGAAAGGAAAAATGCAAATGAAATCGGTGGAAATGAATTTTCTAAAAGGGCAAAGTTAATAAAGAAAGTAAATGTGCGGTCGTTACGTTAACGATTAACTGGCGTTAATTAGATATTTGAGATTTGGGGAAAATTACGGTCGCCAGTCCTGTAGCACTAAAATCGTGGCAACCGAAGGTTGACACGTGTTGTGTGAAACTGAATGTTTGTCAGAAGTAATAAATTTCGCTGCACTCTGACTTCATTTAGCAAAAGAATTAATAAAACCAGAAAATTGAAAGTTAATTTAGTGACTGAAATTAATAGTGAACTTTGTTTCTGAAGCACTATGAAGTTCAATAAAATAAGGTTAGTCTTGGGTTACCTCAACAATCATTTCAAAAGCTACTTGAATATACGCAATTTAGAAATAAGAGATTTAACTTTGAACTTGAATTAAATGATTCTGACCAATTAACAATAGTAAAATTTAGTACGTACCAAGCTCGGCTGTAGTCACAGGTAAGCTAAAATATGGTAACACAACTCGTACTCTTAATATGTGCTTGTGTAATCTAAATATTGTAGCCAGCTATGAATACCTTAACTGAACTTTGAAATTAAAGCAGTGAAATCAAATGATATTGCTATAATGTTGGCGTTTGAATTTCAACGACACTCTGGTTCATTCCAGAGAAGGAAGGGACGCTGCTTGGTAATGCAGTTGCGACAATGAGCAACAAAGGTTCATGTTAAGTTGCTGTATTTTTGTGAGGCAAATGGAATAGTTTTAAAAGCTGAGGTCTGCCATACAGTTCTAAAACTTAACGTGCTTTCAGTCTTTCTTGTTGGTTGATTGAAGGTTTGAAGTCGCCGATCGAGGAGGTGGCGGCAGTCACTCATTGTCGGCCGTCGCAGTTGCAGAAACTGGATGTTGGCGCGCCTTCTTCTCGACACGGTCACCAGACGAAAACGGGCTCCTGATGTGCGCCAGCTAATGCTTCCCGTCCGCGACACCGTGTCAGAAACTGTCATAGCAAGTGGAGCGCAATTACATGCTGCCAAACCCCAGAAGCGCGGCAACTCGCGGGAGCGTCACTCAACACACCTGCTCCAGCGCACTACTCCAGCCAGACTCCCTCTCTGCCCGCGATCCACGCGGCAGAGTTAACACTACCAGAGATCCTAAACACTTTGGTTCTCCACACGACCTATCGCTGTAATCATTCGATAGCGTAGTTTTCCCTAGGCAAGACCCTGCGTAAAAATACAAATAGTATTTACAAAACAAACCAATTACACATCGACATAAATGCATAAAGATAATAGTTTTACTATTCATTACAATATATAAAGACACAGAAATGTCATATCTTCTGGTAACAAAATAAGGAAAAAATTTATAGTACAATAGATGGAAATAGGAGGATATGCATTTCCGGCGTTACAAGGTGAGAGAGTTAAAGAACATTGCGCTCTCATGGCCGGAAGAGTCAGCCTACAGAAATTGCGAAATGAACCCTGTCGTCCACGACCGGGTGCCACAGAGGACGCAGATTCACCACGAGATGGGGAAACTCACAGCCGTCTATTGTCTATTTAGGCCTACGCGCTGTGGTGTGCGAGTGAGACAGACGAGAAACTACGTCATAGGGAAACTCAGTAGAAGGCTTTTGCGGCCGAGAAGACGTAGCAGTGTCTAATATGGCGAACCTAAGGTCAGCTATAAAGGGAAACATTTATGGACACTATTTAATTCTGTAGTATATTTTGTATATTTTAACATATTTAAATAATCACAGCTAGACCACTTTTACGTTCTAAATAATGTAACAGTAATATCCATTACATAATAGACGTCAAATTTCTTTACATAAAACCAATTCAGTTTCCTTCTTAGCTTTGAATGCCACGGCCAGTAGCCTTGCGACAATTTGCTTTCTGATAAATAAACAAAGAACAAAAGTAACTGGTATGCACTAATCTTTGCAACAAATATAATATTACCTAATGATTCAAAAAGGTATCATGCTGTCATCTTTCAGTGTGTTTTGTGTGGAGGAAATGATAATCTGATACTTAACTGTATATACTGATAATTTATATTTACTATATCCTTTAAACAAATAATGTTGCAGAGTTGATATTTACAACAATTGTCATTTTAATGTTGCGCTTCTATATGAAACGTCGATCATTAAGATCGACAAAAGCGTTCAGATTTTAGCATTCAGGTCTTTGTTTCAAAACTCTTTAATTTCACTTTAACTGTAAATCCTAAACTATTATAGATATGATCAATATTCACGTTTTATTGGGACCACCATGAAAATTTGTGGATAATGGCATATTAAAATTATTGTGGCTTCATTAGCTTTCCGGATAAACATTATTCTAACGCAACTATGCGGCGTACATCATTTATGGGTGGTTAATTTAGTTCCCGATATTATTATTACTGGTATTATATGTTACATTAACTTTGCATTTCGCAAACTTGCTATCAACCAGACAATTTAATCAAAGGATCACAAGTGTCTAATTTAGGGCGTGTAATGAGACACGTGTGGTTCAACCCCTAGACGAGTTTGAGCCAAGACATTTCGATGAAGAGGAACCGCATGTGAGCCCGAACATCTTTGGGATATTAGCTCGCAGATGCTACAGAAGAATGCTGGAGATTAGGGGGGGTAGGTCAAGTAACTAATAAGGAGGTACTGAAAAGAACTGAGAGAAGAGAAATTTGTGGCACAACCTGACTAGAAGAAGGGAGCGGTAGGTAGAACACATTCTGAGGCGTCAAGGGATCACCAGTTGAGTACTGGACGGAAGAGTGGGTGGCAAAAATCGTAGACGGAGAACAAGAGATGAATACGTTAAGCAGATTCGGAAGGACGAAGCTTGCAGTAGTTACTCGGAGGCGGTGAGGCTTGCACAGGATAGAGTAGCATGGATAAATGCAATAACTCAGTCTTTGGACCGAAAACCACAACAACAACAAAAGCGGTTGATGATTTTTACTATTTTTGCAACGAAATAAATGCATACGGGCGAGGTGGGTGGTATAAAATGCAGACTAGCAATAGCAACCATTTCTGAAAATGTTAAATTCCTCAACGTCGAATATATATGTGGTAGGAAGTCTTTTCCTAGGGGTTTTTGTTTGGGGTGTAACGTAATACAGAACTGAATCGTGGATGGTCTCAGTTCTGAGGAAAGAGTAGAAGCTATTGATATATGGAGCTTCAGAAGGATACAGATTAGTAGAGTCAATAACGATAAGGCAGTGAAGCGATTTGGGACAAAAGGAGGTCAGTGGCACTACTTCATTAAAAAAAGGGATTAGTTGGTGGGGCACAGGGATGGGAAAGATCGCTAGGTGCATTCAGTACGTATGCCAGAGTACCTCCTGGCATTCAATGAGGGAACAGGAAGCACCCAACTACAGATTACTGCGCACGAGTGAACTAACGATTCCTGTCGGCTGGGAGCCTAGCTCATACTTGAGTCAATGTAGAAACTGGTGCAGATGGTAAAAAGGACCTGCCTTTTCACCAATTTTCAGTGAAACTCACAAGCTACAGCATTGTTCCCAGAACTAACCGTGGCCCAGTGGTTCCGAATCGCGTAAAATGCTTAAAACAACACTCCATTGTATGACGGTATCGCTACCAGACTACACCAAATCCGCGCCTGAGTTATGATCTCTTTTAAACACAATATGCAGCAGATCCTTAGAACATAAAACCGTGCCCATGTCTGGAAGAAAGTACACATCACACACGTCTACAAGAAGGGTAGCAGAAGTGACCCACAACATAACTTTCTATCACTGTCATCAGTGACTTTGAACATTGAACATATTATGAGCTCAAACGGAAAGAGATATTTCGAGAAATTTACTCAGTCTCAAAAATATACTTACTATCGAAGGAACGATTGTATTTGTGACGGTATTGAGGAGTTATTGGTAACGAGGACGCAGCCAGGTATCTTGGTTGGACAGTCGTCGTCAGGTGTACAGGTAACTCCAGGTTTTCCCCAGGGAAGTATGTTCAGATCCTTGCTGTTCATCTACACTTACACTTCGCATGCCACCTTACAGTGTATGATAAGAGTGTACTTCGTACCAATATCTTTTCCACCCTTCCGTGCCACATAGTGGGAAAAATAATTTATATTGAATAGAGCATGGGGAAAGAAAGGGAAGGGATGGGTGGAAATTCGTGACTTCCAACCACACAGGGCGTTGTGGTAATGCAATAGCAAAAGGTGAAAATATGTACTACAGGACCGGTCCTCGAACGAGGATTTACCACTTCTCTGAGCTGTTCCCTTAACCGCTTTTTTTAACAATAACTGCAACAAATATGTTATTCATAATAAACAACTTGGAATTTTGAGGTAATGCTTCTGTTAAATGAGTAAGAAAGAACCAGAATCTTTTAAAAAACAAAATGTGAAAGAATTTGCAACGCAGAGGACGCTAACCTGCTGCCTTTCTCTTCACAACTCGAAAGCTGACAAGACGATTTTTTAGGGCCACGTGCCAAACCCCCGCCCCCCCCCCCCCCCAACCTCTGCCTGTCACTGTTCTGGTCTCTCACGTGGAGATGGTACTAGTTTTTTCATGTTGTTGTTTCATTATTTTATTATTTTTAATTTTTTTAAATTTTTATTCTTTTTATGAAAAGAAAACTTGGTATACAGAAATTCCACAACTCTGGGACTCAAAGAAAATAAAATTTTTCTCTGGTAAGAAACACTAAAAGAAAGTTCCAAACCAAGGAGAAGAAAATACAGCTACGCAATTCCTTGACAGCTGAAGACAAGGTGCAAAATATTCGCAAATAAAACACGAAAACTTGGAAGCCCCTGCCACTTCCAATGAGAGCTCACCATATATTTGCGAAAAACACGGAGGCCGGGATTGTCGTTACACCCAACTACAGAGTGGGCGTAGTGTCCGACACAGAAGAAGTTCAATCGAGAAAGTAGCTTCAGCAGATAGGGTAACGAAAGCCTGTTGTCGACGAATCCAGTGCCGTGTTCTCGTCCGCAAGAGACAAGTCTGAGTGGCAATGTATCAGATTGGTGACACGTGTCTCAAAGGCCAATCCGATGCAGGCGTTCGTTGGTCGGGGTCAGATTGTCATTGACCCTATGCCACACTGAGGTGACTTTCATAGGGAGGATAAGAAGACTAACGTGAAACCACACTGTTTTCCAGGATATCAAAGGCATATCCATTTCAACTGGAGAGGGCGATGACTGTATTCCCCAACGAGAAAGCAAAGATATTGTGTTAAGGTGTGTCGTCGATAAAATGTCGGCTCCCAGAAAACTTATTATAGTATAAAATTCACGTGCGTGCCGCAATTTAGAGTTTTATCCGGCCAACATCTGCAGGGAGAGTCAGACTGGCCGATCGAAGACACGTAATTAAGCGAGATGTAATAGAATGAGTAGCTCGAGTACATGTTAAAGCGTTACGCCGTATAAATAATACTGAAGCCTTTACTTTAATATTAGGAAGTCCCAACCCTCCAAGGGGACGGGGCCTCGCAACTACTTTAAACCAAAGTCGAAAAATTTGACTTTTCCGAAGGAAATGAGGGGAAAATTGCATCAACTCGGGCGCCATTCTCGCGGGAGCGGGAATCTTTATACACAACACTGCTGAAAATGTAGAAACCTGAGATCCGCAACATGTGAAGAGACTAAGGGAACGGCGACCGTGTTCACGAATTGCCCTTTGAATTCGATTCGTCAACTCCCGCCAACTGAGTGCAGCCGTTTTCATCGGGCAGCGATCCGAGGTAGCCTCAAACGATTTGCGGCGAGCAATCACCGTTGCCCGTGGATTGACAACGTGTTGAAAACACTGCAGTGGTAATAGGGTACATTTCCATTCATTAATACGGATCACAAAGAGAAAACAAAAGGAACCCAATAAGTCCTTCGGCAAGGACTTAGCACTACCATAACATCAACCACGCAGGCTCGTATCGTAAAGTTTTCTGCTAATATCTTTCAGCCACATTATTAATCAGCAGTACAGCGAAGCATAGGTTCTAACAAGGCAACCTCCCCATCGCACCCCCCCTCAGATTTACTTATAAATTGGCACAGTGGATAGGCCTTTAAAAACTGAACACAGATCAATCGAGAAAACAGGAAGAAGTTGTGTGCAACTATGGAAAAAAGGCAAAATATACAAACTGAGTAGTCCATGCGCAAGATAGGCAACATTAAGGAACATTGAGCTCAGGAGCAGCGTGGTCCCGTGGTTAGCGTGAGCAGCTGCGGAACGAGAGGTCCTTGGTTCAAGTCTCCCATCGCATGAGAATTTTACTTTCTTTATTTTGGCAAAGTTATGATCTGTCCGTTCGTTCATTGACGTCTCTGTTCAGTGTAAGAAGTTTAGTGTATGTGTTTTTCGACCGCACCGCAAAACCGTGCGATTAGTAGACGAAAGGACGTGCTTCTCCAATGGCAACCGATAACATTTGATCGCAAGGTCATAGGTCAACCGATTCCTCCAAAGGAAAACACGTCTGATATATTATATACGACACTGGTGACGGCATGTGCGTCACATGACAGGAATATGTTGTCGACCCACCTAACTTGGCGAATGGGTAAAAAGATTCTTCTACCTTGCCCGATTTACGTTTTCTTGTTTAGGTGTAGCGTCCCCATACTACGGCGCAGCTACTTCGCATCGGAGTGACGGATAGTAATTGTCTGAAAATAAAAAATTAAGATTTTCACACGAGGAAAGATTTGAACCAAGGACCTCTCGTTTCGTAGTTGTTCACGCTAACCACGCGACCATGGTGCTCCTGAGCTCACGCTTCCAAAACATTGCCTATCTTGCACATGGACTACTCAGTTTCTATATTTTGCTTTTTTTTCATAGTTGCACATAACTTCTTCCTGTTTTCTCGATTGATCTGTGTTCAGTTTTTCAAGGCCTATCCACTGTACCAACTTATAACTAAATCTGAGGGGGATGCGATGGGGAGGTTCCTTTGTAAGGGCAAGACAAAAAGCGTCATGGAGAGGGGGCTCCCCTGCGGTAAGCACCATCGGACGGTGATCTGGGAAGTAAGTTGTCCGTTCACTTCGACAGATCCATGAATATCAGTAAAGAGATTCGATAATACTTGACACTCAGTGTAGTTGACACCGGTCACCTTGAGCAACTGTATAAAGAAACCGTGACTGACCCTGTCGAATACCTTATTGAAATCAATAAAAACACAATGCTCCAGAGACGGAAATCGCTGCAGCCACAAAGACAGCGTCCCGACATTTGACTACAGAAGTTAGAATTGTGTGCCCTGGCACACAGCTAGAATTTTCTATAGCAGTATCGACAAACGGCTGTTAACCTCCTGGGCGACAGTCTTGTAATCGAAAGTAAGTAGCGTGAGAGGGCGGAGTTTATCACTGTCTGAACGGCCGGTTGTCTTCGGAGTTAGAACGATTTTACCAACCTTGAAGGTATCAGGAATCAAGTACTGCCCCCCCCCCCCCCCCTCGGATCACCACATTTACCAGACACATAATGGTATCACCCATTCAAAACTGTTCAAATGGCTCTGAGAACTATGGGACTTAACGTCTGAAGTCATCAGTCCCCTAGAACTTAGAACTACTTAAACCTAACTAACCTAAAGGCATCACACACATCCACGCCCGAGGCAGGATTCGAACCTGCGACCGTATCGGTCGCGCGGTTCCAGACTGAAGCGCCTAGAACCGCTCGGCCACAACTGCTGACTGGTATCACTTGTAAGAGGCCGAACATGTACATGAAATTACTTACGAATACCGTCTAGTAGTGGCGATTTGTGCAATGTTAAACCACCAATAAGGCGATATGCTTTATCGCGAGTAAAGTCACTTAGAAATTCATCTTTTAATGCGGGCGTAACTGCACAATCCAGGAGAGACGTATCAGTAGCGGGGACATCATAAAGGTCGGTAAAATAATTATAGGTAGATCGGTCTGGAAAAGTCACGTTGGGATGTCAGTACGTGACCATAGGAGTGATTAAGGAACGCGATAGATGCTCGTTTTCGACGCGTCCGCAACCGGATGAGGTAATATAAGGATGTCAGCTCATCCTGTAGGTAGGAGCGGGATTTTGATCGCACCCTGCGTCCTTCAGGGTGCGTCCGGAGTGGCTGTGCGGTTATAGGCGCTGCAGTCTGGAACCGAGCGACCGCTACGGCCGTAGGTTCGAATCCTGCCTCGGGCATGGATGTGTGTGATGTCCTTAGATTAGTTAGGTTTAATTAGTTCTAAGTTCTAGGGAACTGATGATCTCAGAAGTTAAGTCGCATAGTGCTCAGAGCCATTTTGACCCTGCGTCCTTCCATTTGTTGTCTCCTTAACTGAAGAAGCTTCGCTTTAATATGGCGCACATCCTTAATCCGTAAGGGAGTGCGTCTGGTCCCCATATAAAGTTTTCGCAAGACGGAATAATAAAATTCCTGGGTCTGACGGAGATTCCTCTCCCTCTCAGCGCCGTAACGCATTAACGCTTGCCAAAGCAAAGGTGTGTCATGCCCTGACCACCGCTCCATAAGAGTAGGACAACAGTCCTGCGAACGCAAGCTACAGGTCCAAATCCTTCGAAAGATAATTTGAGGGAAGCATGCTTTAAGAGGCATGTTCAAAAATGGCTCTGAGCACTATGGGACTCAACATCTTAGGTCATAAGTCCCCTAGAACTTAGAACTACTTAAACCTAACTAACCTAAGGACATCACACACACCCATGCCCGAGGCAGGATTCGAACCTGCGACTGCAGCGCCAGAACCGCTAGACCACCGCGGCCGGCTTAAGAGGCATGTGTTCAACATCAACACTGCAGTCTTCCTGGTTGCGGCACATGATTTAAAGTTTCATCTTCGGCACAGTGATCAGTGAAACAAGTGGGTATCACGTCTATCGCTGACAGCTGTCCACATAAAGAATCAAAAAGATAAAAGCTATCGAGTCTGCTGCTGGAAGTAGCTGTAAAATGCGTAAACCTGACGAGAGTGGGATCGTAATAGACACGCGCAGAGCGCCCCAGATCGTCTAGTTCCTTACTGAAATTAAAAATAGGGATCTGATCCACAGGATGCAAAACACAATTAAAATGTCCCCGAAACAAAAGTTTCTGTGGACTTTTACGAAATAAATAAAGTATTCCTCTTTATAAAAGCGCGCACGATCTGTGGAACGGACAGATCCTGAAGGGGTAAAATGAAGAATTAAAGTAAGATCAGAATAGGTGCAGCATATTCCTCGGCCGTTATCAATAACATCGAAATGAGTCACCGGTGCTCCCTCTCTGTAAAATAATACAGTACCACTTGATTCTTCAGGAGCCGCATTAAAGAAAGTAGGAAAGCCGAGAATAGAAAAATGGTCAAATAACACTTCTCGCAAAAATATTACTTCTGCACTTGAATCGTAAGTAAACTGTCGCAGCGCCGCAAGTCTTAACACGGAACTAAATCTGTCATTATTCGAGATGAGAAAGGCATAGGCCTGCATTTATTGATTACCAAAACAATGCATGTGATAACCACGCCCCGCGCGGTCTAACGCGCTGCTTCCCGAGCGGGAAGACGTGCCGGTTCCCGGCACGAATCCGCTCTGCGGATTAGTGTCGAGGTCCGGTGTGCCGGTCAGCCTGTGGATGGTTTTTAAGGCGGTTTTCCATCTACCTCGGCAAATGCGGGCTGGTTCCTCTTAGTCCGCTTCAGTTGCACTGTGTCGACGATTGCTACGCAAACACCACTTCCCATAATTATTGTACCATGCAAACATTTGAGGATTCCGTTTTGTCTTTCTTTTTTCGCGATGCCGCGCGCTCAGGCTGAAAATGCTTTTTGTTGTGACTGTACGGGAAGATGACTGCCGCATGGGCCAAAGTGGTGAGGTCCTGCGGAAATTCAGTATCAGGTACAGAGGATACAACACAGTCGTCCACAGATGGGCGGTGCGACTCCTGGGAATCAACGAAAACGAAAACTGATGGTACGTCTTTTACTATCACCTTATATTCCACTGGCACACATGTGCCGATGTGGTTCTAACCAGCAGCGGCCTGTTGCATGCTTTCCCCATCCGGGAGCGCAGAAGAAGGGTGGGAAGAAGTTACAGACTCTTGGATGTCTGGCAAGTCCGTCGATATAGGACGGAGCTCCGGAATAGGTCAATCCTCGTGTGATTCCGAAGAGGCACTCTCGGTCTCGGAGGGGGTGCTGGACGCTTTCTACTCTTGAACAGCAACCGACGTGTTATCATTAGGACTGAACTCGAGGAGGGGATACGCCTCCTCCGACGGAATCTGTTCAATAGAGCGGAGAATTGAAAGGGAATCGCCTGACTCTTCACCATTTTGCGTCCCCAGGCAAGATTAACGGTGGATATGCGCTAGGACCAATGGCTCGCGTTGTCTCTCATAATCTATAATTACGCACAATGGCTGTAACTTGAGAAAACTGGTCCGCTAAAGGTAGCCATTTACTTTGTTCGTAAGTGGGTTTTAGGTCGTGACACGACGCGGACAATTTGTGCGGAGGTGTCCACTGATTACATATAAAACAGGTCCCTCCTTGTCTTGTGTACCCGGTATCCTCACACCTGTTAAGGGGGGAGGGGAGGTATTCCGTTTGACCACCACGTTCACGGATCGAACACCGCTATAGACTTGTAAAAGTTGTTGAGCGGACCAGTGTTCTTGCCGTGTATTCCGTATGTTCCCAAACGGAAGCAGAACGTTCTTGAGGTACCTTACGTTGCTTCAGTGACTTACGGTAAACTACTGTAAAATGAGGAGCTCGTTCTTCCACATACTCTCTGTAGAATTTTACACGAATTTCATCTGGTCAAGATGCCTTTCCACTACGATGGAGTTGTTTCACGTATAGGGTCTCCAAATTAAAGTTACATTGTTAAAACACTACAGAAAGACAAATACTGCTCATAAAGAGGTCAAATTTGAACAGAATATTATAGACGCAAGAGGAAACGTCCTGAAAAAAATTAACAAAAATTTTACCAGTTGATGGCGTTGTAAGCGTCTTAAAGCAGATGGGGACGGTCACATATTACAGATCATTCGCAATACGACGACTATGGTCTATGGTTTGCGTTGCACATTACGCTATCCGTGATGTCCAATGTGCCTGACTGCAAAAGTTCAGCGGTCAACAGTTGTGGCACTGTCAGTTAGGTAAGCGCATCCACCACGGCAAGGTCGTACCACATCAGATTGGAAAAGTCGGTTTTTAACCATCCTGAGACCAAAAAATGCATAAGAAGCAAAATGGCATCGGTTTTGAATTGTCCTGGGGCCGAAAAGCACATAAAAAGCAAAATTACCTCGGTTTTTAATTTTCCCGAGACCGAGAACCGCATAAAAAGGGTAATGGCATCGTTTTCTAGTTTTCGTGAGACTGGCGCAAGACAAGTTCGGTATGCTTTCCACTGTTTTCTGCCACAAATTGAAATCGAGGAACATAATGTTCCACAACATACCGAAGTGTTTGGGGCGTCCCATTCAGAGTGCACTGCACAATGCGTGCCTTCAATTCAGCTACTTTCGTAATTGGTGCACTAAACACAATATCTTCAAGATAATTCCAAGCCAGAAGTCACACGAATTTAAATCAGATGGTCTGGCCGGCTAGGCTATAGGGAGATGACGGCTGATAATTCTAGCATTTCCAATATACCTCTACATCAGCCGCTTCACTGGCTGTGCAATGTACGAAGGAGCACCATCTGCGATAAAAATGATCCTGCCCACACATCCTCGCTGGTGAATGGTTGGAATGACATTGGTGAGCACAAGACTCTCGTAGCGTTTACCTGTGACGGTACAAATAAGAGAACCCACAGGACTCATCTCCTCGAAAAAATACGGCCCTGCGATAAACGATGGCGCAACCCACACCACACAGTCAGCTTTGCCGAGTGAAGCGGTACCGACTGACGCGCGTGCTCATTTTCGGTTGTGCATACTTTATAATTCTCCATATAGACACGTCTTTGGAGATGGAAATGGGCTTCGTTTGCCCACATAGTATTCTATTGCCACTTATTGTCCACTTCCATGCGAGCAAGAAATTCCGGAGCGAACGTTTGCTTGCTGTCAGGTAAGCAGGAAGCAATTCTTGAACACTGTTGATTTTGTATGGGTAGCAATGCGGGATGTTTCAAAGGATTTTATGCTCCATTCTCCCAAGCATGTCCTACGTGCGGTCAGTTCCCCGTGAACCGCACGGTTGCACAGTATCATTCGAGCCCTCCAGCAGTCACATCGGATCAGCTTCTTTCCCCCTTCTACCACATTGCACTTCAAAAGAACTTCTCTTTACTAATTCTGTAATCATTTTCTCCTGATCCTTAGCAGACACTGGACCAATGTCTTTATTCATATCCGTGAGCGTCCCGAACTTCTGCCGTCCGGAACTTCTGGCCGACGGTCACCGGTCTTGTTGCACAGCTTTACGGGCAACGCGCCATCCTTCATGGAGAAAGTCACGCTGAGCATCTCCGACGCAAATTGAGGAAGAGCCCAGTGCCGCGTGTCTGTTGGTGTGCATATCCCACCGCTAATATCCCCGACTATCGATCAGATTTTCGTTAAATGTTCATTATTCCATGACGTTCCTCCCTGTGTCAATAACGTGCTGTTCAAATTTGACATAATTCAGAGCAGTGGTTCTCTTCCTACAGCCTTTTAAAACTGGAACTTTAGTTATGCACACCCTGTATATTTGCAGACTGAAGCGACAAACGAAAACTTGTACCAAGGCCGGGATTGGAATCCATTTCTCCTGCTGACCAGACAGATCCACTAACCACTAAGTTACCTTGTTTCAATACCTACCACTTCGGCGTCCGTACCATGATTGAAAGGAGGAATCGCATTACTATGTTCCGCGATTAAACATATTCAAAAGGCTGAACCTGTGTTTCGACAATGTAATCTTACCCTCCCACACCACTATTAAATTCATTGTTTTAGCATCTTCACTATTTTAAAAAGCTTCTAGAGGTATAAGATATACAAAATAATAAATTTTTACTTATCTTCATTATCTCGTTGTTGTTGTCTATGATTCAAAGTCTTGTCTACGGGTACATTCTTGCAGATGAAATTTTGATTTAACGGGTTCCTGCAGACGAAATATCTGATGAAGATATACCTGTTGCTACGACTTTCTTTTATTTTTATCCCATTCTTCTAAATCACACAGACTTAACAATTTTCACTTGTATCACACCAAAAATTACGTTGTTGTTGACAAGTTTAGAAAAACATCTATTTCCATCAGAGGCATGCCCACCACTTCCAACATTCTGCGGTACCCACATAATTCCAAACAGTTTATAAAGCAAAAGAGTTTACAAAGCAGAAGATGAATCATCGCTAAATATATATAATTATTCTATTAATCAATCCACAAATAAACTTAATAATTAGCGTTAAAGTGTGCAATTAATAATATAAATTTTAAGTATTCCAGAAATTTTGTAATTTCAATTATTCTTAAAAGAAGAATAATTTAACTGTTAGTAAATATTGATTGTAACACATTAGTTTCTCTCTTATACATTTTAGCCTGAAATATAATGTATCACATACAAAATCATATGAATTCTTTTAGTCAAACAGCTGAGGTAATTTTAAACTATACAAGAATCGATAGTATACATGGTATCGGTTAATCGGTTATCTTTACTAAAAAAAAAAAAATTCGGTTCCAGTATGATGACCGACTTTACTTCTTCGAATTTATAGACATATCGGTTGGCAAAATTCTACTTTGAAATTCATCGAAAGACTCTCTTGTTGCCCTCCGTACGCTAATTTTCGCTTCGTTCAGCTTTTGTTTGTCAGCTAGACTTTGACGTAGCTTAAATCTGTGATGAAGTCTCTTTATTGTCGTAGTAGCTTCCTCTCGTAGAGCTTCCACTCGGTTCGAAACAACAAGGCAACAGTCGGCTCTGTGTTGTGCTACAAACAGCGATCCGAGTTTACAACACCCATGCGATGCTAATTGCCTCTACGATCTCAGCCAACCGCCTAAGGAACCGAGGGTAGCATCAGAACACGAGCGACAAGTGTTATTATTGCCGACACGAGATACAACCTGCAGTCAGCTGCGCCCAAGGTTAGCAACAGGTGCTCGCAATTGTATATTAATGACCTTGCAGACAATATTAACGGCAAACTCAGATTTTTCGTGTCTGATGCTGTTATCTATAACGAAGCACTGTTCAATAAAGCTGCACAAATATTCAATGAAATCTTGATAAGATTTCAGAGTCGTACAAAGATGGATTACTTGCTCTAAATGTTAGGAATCGTAAAATCCTGCCCTTCACAAAACGAAAAAAAATTCAATATCCTGTTACTACAATATCAATGAATTGCAAGTGGAATCACTAAACCCATTCAAATATTTGAGGGTAACAATTTGCAGGGATATGTTATACATTGCAGGGCCAAAGAAACTGGTATAAGCATGCGTATTCAAACACAGAGATACGTAAACAGACAGAATAAAGCACTGCGGTCGGCAAAGTTTACATAAAAAACAATTGTCAGACGCAGTTGTTAGATCTGTTACTTCTGGTATAATGACAGGTTATCAAGATTTAAATGAGTTTGAACGTGGTGTTACAGTCGGCGCACGAGCGATGGGACGTAGCATCACCGAGGTAGCGATGAAGTGCGGATTTTCCAGTACGAACATTGCAGAGTGTACCATGAATATCAGTAATCCGGTAAAACATTAAATCTTCGACATCAATGTGGCCGGAAAAAGATAATGCAAGAACGATAACTGAACAGAATCGTTCAACGTTACACAAGTGCATTCGTTCCGCAAACTGCTGCAGGTTTCAATGCTGCTCCATCAACAAGTGTCAACGTTCGAACCATTCAAGGAAACATCATTGATATGGGCTTTCGGAGCCGAGGGCCCACTCCCGTACCCTCGATGAGTGCACAACACAAAGCTTTACGCCTCGCCTGTCCCGTCAACACCAACATTGGACTGTTGATGACTGGAAACATGTTGCCTAGTCGGACGAGTCTCGCTTCCAATTTTATCTAATGGATGGACGTGTACTGGTATCAAGACAACTCATGAATCCATGGACCCTGCATGTCAGGCTCGGACTGTTCAAGCTGTTGGAGGCTCTGTAATGGTGTGGGGCGTGTGGAGTTGGAGTGATGTGGGATGTCTGATGCGTTCTGGATACGACTATGGCAGGGGACACGTACGTAAGCATCCTGTCTGATCACCTGCATCCATGAATGCCCACTGGGCATTCTGGTCGACTTTGGCTATTCCAGCAGGACAATGCGACACCCCACTCATTCAGAATTGCTACAGATTGGCTCCAGGGACACTCTTCTGAGTTTAAACACTTTCACTGGCCACCAAACTCCGCAGACATGAACTTTATTGAGCATATATGGGATGCATTGCAGTGTCCAGAAGAGATCTCCACCCCATCATACTCTTACGGATTTATGGACAGCCCTGCAGGATTAATGGTGTAAATTCCCTCCAGCACTACTTCAGACATTAGTGAAGTCCATGCCACGTCGTGTTGCTGCACTTCTGCGTGCTACACGGTATTAGGCAGGCTTATCAGTTTCTGTGGCTCTTCAGTGTAGAATGATCACAACGCAGTTGAAAGCCCTTTATTCATGGGTAGAATACTTGGAAAATGCAATCAGCGTACAAAAGAACATGCCTACAAAACACTCGTGCGTCACATCCTAGACTATCGCTCAAGGGAGAGGAACCCGTACCATACATCACTAACATAGGATACTGAACGTTTGCGACGTAGAGCAGCGCGAATGGTCACAAGTTTGTTTCACCCATGGAAAAGTCACATGGAGATCCTTTAAAACCTGATCTAGCATACTGCTGAATACAGACACATTATACAGTAAAAGCCCACGTAGAAATGTTCAAGAGCCAGCTTTAAGTGATGAATCTCGGAGCGTACTACAACCCCCTACGTATAACTCATGTCGGGTTCGCGAAGACAATATTAGACTAACTATAGCGCGCTTTGAGCCGTTTAGGTAGCCATTCTTCTTGTGCTCCTTACTGTACTCTGTGTATCGTTGTAAGTATCGATAGTCAACCATGAGCATTGTGTCTGTTTCTACAGTGCGAGGAGGGTGGTTGATACCTCGAAAAGAATGGATTTTAGGATTCCCCGATGTAGATCGATGGAAATCTAGCTCCTTAGTTGCAGCACCTGAAGTTAAACAGTTTAAGTGAATTGTAAAAAGGCAATTATTTGATGGTACGCGTACGTGTACGCCGAGCAAAGTGCATGCGACACACACAGCCCGAAGTTTAATTCCTCTGGCACTTTTATAAACTTACAGTCGATTACGTTTGACACGTAATGTTGACTGAACCAAGACGACAGTGATAATTCTCCAGTTAAGTGATATACAATGTGATCAAAAGTATCCGGACACCTGGCTGTAAGTGACTTACAATTTCGAGGCTCCCTCCATCGGTATTGCTGGAATTCAATATTAGCCTTGATGACAGCTTTCCTTGCGCAGGCATACGTTCAATCAGTTGCTGGAAGGTTTCTTGGCAGCCCATTCCTCACGGAGTGCTGCATTGAGGAGAGGTATCGATCTCGATCGGAGAGGCCTGGCACGAAGTCAGCCTTCCTAAACATCCCAAAGTTGTTATATAGGTTTCGGGTCAGGACTCTATGCATGCCAGTCCCTTACGGGGACGTTATTGTCGTGTAACCACTCCGCCACAGGCCCTGCGTTATGAACAGGTGCTCGATCGTGTTAAAAGATGCAACCACCATCCCCGAATTGCTCTTCAACAGTGGGAAACAAGAAGGTGATTAAAACATCAATGTAGGACTGTGCTGTGATAGTGCCACGAAAAACAACAAGCGGTGTAAGCCCCCTCCACGAAAAACACGACCACACCATAACACCACCGCCTATGATGTTTACCGGGCATTCGCCATACCTACACCCTGCCATCGGATCGCTACTTTGTGTACCGTAATTCGTCACTTCACACAACGTTTTTCCACTGTTCAATCGTCCAGTGTTTACGCTCCTTACACCAAGTGTGATGGTCTGGATAGATGTATGCCTATTACACATTATGAGCATCTGCAAATGTCGGCGGTTTGTGTCGTTCAACAGACGAGGTCAGCCTGTACATTTTTGTGCTGCACGTGTCCCTTCACGTTCCCACTTCACTATGACATCGGGAACACTGGATCTATGGATGTCTAGGTGTGTGGAAATCTCGCGTAAGGACGTATGACACAAGTGACACCCAATCACCTGACCACGTTCGAAGTCCGTGAGTTCCGCGAAGAGCCCCACTGATATGGAGTACCTGGCAGCAGGTGGCAGCACAATGCACCTAATACGAAAAACGTATGTTTCGGGGGAGAGGGGGGGGGGAGGTTCCGGACACTTTTGATCACATAGTGGACGGACTCTCGTTTGTTTTGCCTGTGAAAGTCATTCAGATTTATATTCGAGAGTAGATTGTGAACACTGCAAGCCTGACAGGGAACAAATTTCGGGGTAGAAAGTGGTTCAAATGGCTCTGAGCACCACGGGACTTAACTGCTGAGGTCATCAGTCCCCTAGAACTTAGAACTACTTAAACCTAACTAACTTAAGGACATCACACACATCCATGCCCGAGGCAGGATCCGAACCTGCGACGGTAGCGGTCACGCGGTTCCAGACTGTAGCGCGTAGAACAGCACGGCCACTCCGGCCGGCTTCCAGAGTAGAGATTAAATTACCAAGAACTCATCTCCTTTTTCTTGGCCTTATCCCATATCTTCACTGGGTTGGCTCGTTACCTTGATTTCTCAGTGTTAGTGGTAGAAGGTGGTCGCCAGCCCTTTCTTCTCCACCCTCCACTCCCTCCCTCCCAGACTGGAATTTGTGTAGTTCGTCTGTTTGCGTCTAGTGTTACGCATGTGAAAGTGTGATAAAGTGTTCGAAATTACTGCGAATCGTATACCTGACGCCTGACTTGGGTACCGGTCCAGTATTCTTCTAGCTGGGAAACCACCTGAACGCCGCATCGATGCTCGCCGGCACACTGGTGCTTATCGTTAATCCGCTGGGAGCGTTCTATCTGGGCCTGGCGCGCCTCCCTCAATCCCAGCAGTGGCGTGCTAATGCGTGCGTCTCTTCAGGTGCCTTTGGTATTATCAGAACAGTGTTACATTAATTGCTATAAAAATACTCATTTTCTCCATGTCGAACTTTTGTATTGTGTTGGAGCATTTCAGCATCTCTGCAAACCACACTGCCATGGGTGAAGGAGGAGTCTATGTTGAAGCGACAGGTAGAGAGCATAGGCAACAGTCGCAAAACAAACTTTCCTGTTACCTACAGCAGTGGGTTGTAAAGCCATATTATTGTTAATATTATTATTACGCCTGCCAGGCCACTCGATTCTGGCGTACGGAAGAGGAAGAAGCCTTAATCACGGGTACAGTGGGAGTATCCGCTGCCACGTTCTTCGGAATGGTTTTGCAGAATATGTATGTATATGAAGACGTAGACCCATAGGCGTCACGGAATAGTCAGTTTATGAGTGGAGGGAATTGTGGAGCGGAAAATTTGGAAAGGGAGAGTGAGTATTCACTACAGTGAGAAGATTCAAATGGATGCAGAGGCTCGCACATGACAGACTAGCGTGGAGAACTGAATCAAACCAGTCCTCCGTCTGAAGACCACAACAACTTTATCCCATTGTTGATTGGTACCAAAAACTTATTGAAATGTTCTTGGAAGCTGAAACACAGATGATGCACATTACCTTTATCGACGAGAATGCATACGTGTCTACAAAGCATCGTAGGGTGTTCATGTAAATGGAAACGAGTAACACTTTCGAATTGTAGAGTGAAGATTTCACGTCCTGTAACTATTGTCGAAAAATCTTTAAGGTAATACTTCGCCATCAGGCCCTGAGGACAAGAGGGGACGCTTAGGCCGCAACCGGTAAGTGAAACTTCCCCAAAAGCCAGACAGAGACAGATTCACTGACATTCTAGCTTCACTCAGAAAGTATTGCCCCATTTAAAGTCTGATGGACGGCGAGAACGATGCCACATAGTCACAAGTACCTATGGACAAATGAGGAAAGCACAAGCTTTCCCGTTACAAACAAGGAAGTTTTTGTTGGGTGGCTTCTTTCTTAACAACTCAGAAATGTCGACAAACACTTGAAACAATACGATATGGAGTCAGAGCCCGAGGTGTGAAGTACGGCAACGTGGAACACGTGAGAATGGGCCGACAGTTCACAGTTACACGTCAGTCACCGTAAGATCAGAAGGTGTAGTTACATATCGTCGATCAAATTTTTGGGTGAGATTACAAAATGGGCCCACCAAAGACAAAGACGATACAACATAAAATTTAGTGCCGTGGAAGAAAGAGCGTGGGGACCAGTACCAATATTGCCAGATAGGAGCAGCTCGAGGGGTAGATAGCGGCCAGTCAGATGGAGAGATGCGATGGTGAATTGTCAGAGAGTGAGTAGTCAAGTAGTCAGTGAGCAAAGCAGAGGATGGAAAATGCTAACGTACTGACGGCTCAGTCTTCAGACTTTGAGTCAATTTCCTGCATTCATTCCAATCTCTGTCATCACTTCGTGATATACTCATTTATCACTCAGTGTCATATAGAAATCTCTTACGGTCTGCTGCTCGAATCTTTAAGTATCCCACTGTAGTTGCTTGTCACTATGCTAACATCACCTATGAGAGGTAATCACCACAGACAACAGTTACCTGAAGCACGAGCACAGGAACCTCACATGAGATGGCAAGTACACTATACATGAGTAACTAAGTAAGTCAGTATAGAATAACGACTGAGTTTAGTAACCCAGTCGGAGAAGATGTAAGATGAAAGCTCCCTGCTGTCAACCCATACCCACACGAACAATGGGGGTGGGGGGCGATTAATGTTTCGCGCAATCTCGTATCTGCCTCACATTCCTTCACGCAAAACTGACTCCGTCTAGAGGTGAGATGAGACACTTCATTTCCGCCCAACTTGCTCAGTTACTAAAGTTGTGTCTATGCCCAGTCAAATCTGCCCTGACATTTATATTTCTAGTGGATGGAGAGGGAGTTCTAGAATGACGTTTTAAAGATTCGGAGACAGGTTCCTTACACCAAAACTAGAAAAAAGTGTCCAGCAAATATGTGCTTTAAAGTGCATATCTGAAGGGTTATGAACACTTTTCAGCAGAAGAGATGTGTTAAACAGTAGAGAAGATGAACAAGAGCTCATATCACTTAAGGCTAGGATTTTAGAGCTCATGTTTACTGGACATTTATTATTGTTTTCGTGTAAGAACCTGTCACCAAATTTTTAAAACGTCATTCTGAAACACACTGTATAATATTAAACATAAATGTTTCCATGTTTAACGCTTTAATTCATTTGTTTTCATTGCAACCGCATTTGCCATTTGAAAAAGCCTTTTGAATTCACTGCAGTAATGAAACATAAATAGACAGTGTTTTTACTTCTTATTTGTATTTTTTTTAATGTAGACAATAGTAACATATTTCACGGCTTCAATAATATGCTTCAAAACTCTGCCACACATGAAGTATTTAGTATCCGACAATATTTCCGATTCTCTGCTCAGTCTCAGTATCGATATGGAGGAAAGGACAGATATGCTTGGACTTCATTCTAAGGCTGCAGGTTCCTCCTGTATGGAACTCGATCACCTTGGGTATGTCACGTGGGCCGGTCCACTGATGCTATCGTGTCCGTAAATGCCGTAGCGCTGCACTTGTCCAGCAATTACTGCAGCCTTCGATATGTGCCATCGATAGTAAAGCTATTGACCTTGTCTGTGTTTAGGTTTTTCGATTCGGATTGCTGCCTGTACTGTTAGTTGAGACTACACTGTGGACAGAAACGCTGGCTAATCATTGACTGTGTGATCATCGACGACAGGAATCAACTGTTCGGCCCTAGGTTACTGTCAGTGTAACTGTTTTCTACCTACGACCAGTGGGATAGGAAAGTGGCGATGGGGCACTTCTCATCGTGCAACCATTCACTGTGAACCATGGAACATGGATTTCTACAGTTCTGGGGGCAGCAGTTACAATTGCAACAGCAAAACCTGCAGCAACAGTAACAACAAGAAAACAGTGGCAATTTATGATGGATTGCTGTTACAAATACTGAAAAACCGACAACAGATTGCAGCTACAGTATTGTCACCTCCCCCGCAAATATTTGCTTGCTGTGGCGAGGAAAACGAAAATTGAGATCTTTATTTAAGTCGTTTTGTTCTTCACTGCACGTCAGGTAATTGGGCGTTAACGCCAAAGTACCCGTTTTACACGAGCGACTTTCTGGTCAAAATCGACTACTTGAAGTGCGTGCTCCTTTCGTGCCTGCGTGTAAATCGATGTCAGTGATCTATAGATTGTTATAAATTTTCGAGTCTGCTGAATACTGCGCATACGCAGAGACAAGGGACCCTGACGGCGTCTGCTAACTTCGGAAGTTGTAACCTATTCTGGTCGAGTTCTCTTCTATTATGGGAACTGATTTTGTGCTTTCGTGTCTTTCTTAACTTTATTATGTTGTTTACCTTGTTTTAGTTGCAGCCTCAAAAATTACAGAAGGTTCTGTTATTTTTTCCTACTATTGTTCTCCTACAAGAGAGATGAAATATCAGAAAGCAACGAGTACTTACGCTTTACAAAGAGAAAACCTATACTACGCAAAGAATGTAGAAAGATATACGAGTTTTTATGAAAATTATTTCAACAGTTAAAAGGCCAGATTTATTGGACGAGAAAAATAATTTTCGTCGTTATTTGGTACTTGGCAAGAGCACAAGATACAACGGCTAAAGCAAAAAGACACTGTTTACTGCGTTCTACATATTGTCTGATGTGTTTGCAGATACATATTACCTTGGGCAAATACATGCATATGTTCTGAAATGTTTGGATGCCAGTTTTCCTATTCTTTCAGTTCTCAGGAGTGTAGAGAATTTACCACACGACCTTTGACAAGAACTTCCACTATGAATTCTGACTTGGTTATTAATAAACTCTCTTGTCATTGTTTATTCCTACACTTAGTTAAGATATTTTGATTGTTCTGTAAAAAGGATAGTCGCTGATAACCTCACTTTCACCATTCATATGGCAAGCTGCACACTAGAGAGCCCTCATAACACCTGCAATTTTGGCACTGACGCGTAAACAAAAATGACCACTCAAAATAGACGAGACTCAGTACTGGAATGGAACGCAAGGGGCGCTGCAGTTGACGCACTTGTCTCGAACAGTCAATTGAGATAAGAAAGTTGATCGTGTTAAAGGGGCTTTAGCATCGTTCCGCTTTTTTGGTCAATGCACGCCATTTCTTACGGTCTTTCCCTTCCTGAGGATTAAGCTTCTTGATCTTAGATCTGCGTTCATAGTGGCTAGCCAACGTAATTCTGGTTTTCTACGTTCTCTCTGGCCTTCGATTGTGAGATACTAGACTGAGCTGATGACTGAAGTTCTTGGTACGAGTGTATTATGTCCATAACTCAGAATTCTCCATTCTTGCATGTTTTCATTGATTGCAACCACTCAAGTTAGTTGTCCGATCGTTGTATTGTTGATGCGACCGAACAGGGAAACGTCTAGTGATCTTCTCAGTGTCCGAAATTCCATGGGATGCAGTGAGCGCTCAGCACTTCTATGTGTGGGTCAACACTCGGTACTATATAACGCGACAGGCCTCACAATGGTCAAGGTGCACTCTTACTGCCTTACAGCTTGCGCACTCTCCGACCCCTGTAGTTCTCTTAATGTTTGTGCTTTGCGGAGTGGCTACAAAGATCACCAAGCACACGCAGTTGCAGCTAGGCTCAAATTTAACCAATGTGTTAAGCAAAGTAAGCAAAAGTATGCAGCATGGACTGCTGACTTGCAATGCATAGCACGCATGTGTGATTATTCCCTTACATAGTGTGGCACGTCGTATGCATAGTCATTAATCTGTGATGTTACACGTCTAGCTCCTGATAGAGAAGTTAGTGCGAATACTTTAGATTCTCCAATCCTGAGCGATTTCTTAAAAAATTTCCCAAGCTCGTGAAGTAACAGCATCACCACAAGCTATGTTCCACTTCAACGTAATAGTAGTAACGGTACTAGTAACAGTAGTAGTGGTTGCCATTGTGTTATCCTATTAACTGATAATAACCAATCAACTTAATCGCTTGATTTACCAAGCTCATGATCGTCCAGTAGTCCGGATAAGCGGGATACAGATGCAGTAGTAGAGCAGTACTTAGCAGCCAGCCTCATCGTTGGTAGAATGCGCAAACAGAAGCATTTTGTTGTGCCAGAGCGAGCTGAAACTCACCATTTCCTAACATCTTTGAGGAACTGATGTATTATAATCTCCCTTAGCAGCAATAATGCTCTCAAGAATCGCAATTTGGTTTTCAGAAGAGTCTCTCTACTGAGAATGCTATTTACATGTTCACTCCCCAAATCTTAAAGGAACTAAATAATAAAATAGCGCCAATTCGTATTTTCTGCAACCTAAGGCATTTGGCTGTGTGAATCATAGTTTATGAGATGGCTCTCTGAGCACTATGGGACTTAACATCTGTGGTCATCAGTTCCCTAGAACTTAGAACTGCTTAAACCTAACTAACCTAAGGACATCACACACATCCATACCCGAGGCAGGATTCGAACCTGCGACCGTAGCGGTCACGCGGTTCCAAACTGAAGCGCGTAGAACCGCACGGCCACACCGGCCGGCAGTTTATGAGATAGTTGGTATAGCCAACTACGGACAATGTCATATTTAGCAAAAAGAATGCAGGAAGTTGTACTTAGTAATTCAATCAATATAGCTGGAGACGTAATTATGGCTGGGGAGGAATCATGTATAGCGCTCCTTAAGGGTCAATCTTAATTTCTGTATTGTTCCTCACCACTATTTTCCTCACCCTAAATTTTAAAAAGGCATAACATATTTAGTTCTGCGCATCTAAGGGCACCACTCCGATGATGGTGAGGAAATAATTAAAAGGATTGAAACTTCAAACTTATTAGGTGTCCACACTGATGAGAATTTAAATTGGAAAAAGCATATTTTGGAACTCTTAAAGCAACTTAGTTCATTCATCTTTTGGATTTGCAGCTCTTGTATTTCTTACGTGTTTGCAGTTTAAATTATTGGATATAGTTTCAGTCTTTTGTGCAAAGCACTGTTTTTTCTTGTTATCCAAACATGTTTTAGCACCTCCGTGCCATCATCAGTGGGTTTTGTTTATTGAACAATTATGAAATTGAACATATTTTAGGTTGTAAGTGTGTGTGTGTGTGTGTGTGTGTGTGTGTGTGTGTGTGTTTGTGTGTATGTGTGTAAGCTCCTTCAGCTATTTGTGTTGCCTTCTGTAAAGCCTATATCCCAAACTGACAACAGAAGAAAACTTCCACACACAGAGGGCAATAACGGAAGCCAAACAAGTTTTAAATGAATACACTACACTCTAGGACACACAATAACATCGTGAACACCGCGTTTTCCGTAGTGAAAAGGCGATTGCAAAACCGAAAATACGCAAAGTACCTTTAATACGACTGTACAGTGCCCTCGGAACGAGAAAGAAGAGGGGTCGTCACAACAAAACGTGAGTAATAACAAATATATACACAAAACTTTTTGCCACACCAAAACCATATTTTTAAAAATCAAGGGGCATGTTAACTCGCTGATAAAATTCACATTTACATCATTTGGTTTTTCAGATGACAAGCTATTAGTACAGGACACCATACAGATGGTCCTGCAAAATCGTGTAATGTAAAATCAAGGTAAGAACAAAATCGAACAAAAACTGTCTGTTGGCCTCATTTTGTTATATCAGTTACAACCTAAAATATGTTTAATTTTACAGTTGTTCAATAAACAAAACCGACTGATGATGACACAGAGGTGCTGAAACATGTTTGGGTAACAAGAAAAAACAGTGTTTTGCATAAAAGACGGAATCTATATCCAACAATTTAGTTCAGCCACATTTCGACTTATAATCATTACAAATCTTGAGGAGAGAGGAATCATTAAGTTGATATATTTTGCGTATTTTCATTCAATAATGTTATACGGAATAATGTTTTGAGGGTAACTAATCTCGGAAAAAGAAAGTCTTCATTGCTCAAAAACGTTTTGTAAGAATAATATGTGGTGCTCATCGACGATCAACTTGTATACATCTGTTTAAGGAACTGGGCATTCTGACTACTGCTTCACAGTATAGTTATACCACCAAGAAGTTTGTTGTAAATAATTCACTACACCCTTCTAAAGGAATAACGATGTACATAATTACAATACCAGAAGGAAAAATGGTATTCATTACTCAACGTTATGGTTGTCTTTAGCACAAAAAGGGGTGCACAGTGCTGCAACTATAATTTTTGATCACTTACCTAGTGATATAGTGTGTCTGCCAGGCATAAAAGTAAAATTTGAAAATAAATTGAAGAAGTTTCTCCTTGACAAATCAATCCAGTCCACAGAATAATTTCTGTTATTGTAATGCGTAAAAGGAGATAGGTAAGAATTACTAACTCTCGTCTGTATATAAAAAAATAATACAAACTTTTAAATATTCAGCATGTATCCATATTTACAATTTAATTTGTGATGTGAATGTAAAATGACTTGTTCCGCATCATTACAATCGATTGTGCAAAATGATCCGTGGATCATGAAACTAACTAGCTCCAAAAGCTTCCTCCACGCAGTGGTGAAAGAGTTCCGGACAAGTTAGTGCAATCAAATCGAGTGCAGATTACGTCCCAAGGCATCAACGACGTCAGTGCCCGTCGGGACCCACGAGAAACACATGCTGCGCAACGAACTTGTGATGTCACACTATCTGACTTGCACAATATTCACTGCGAACACTCGGCTCCGTCCTGGGCCTACAGAAAATCGGTACGCCAATGAACAGTTACCCACTTAGGGGCTTCACTTTGACACGTGTTATCGAGAGATTGCACGTATTTAAATGCGCAGTGAGGATTCATTAAGCTCGTTAGGAACAGTAATTCACCTACTTTCAGAGACTGTCGCCGGATCTCGTAAGACCTATAGTGTCACGTGTTGCGGCGCACTCCACAGGGCCCATATATCACGTTGCCCGTTCTCTGAGGTCATCTGTTTCTCATGCTGCACATCGGGTCACCTACCAACTGTCCGCCTCGGCCGTAGCTGACAACAACAGCCTCTAGCGGGCTCCACGCCGCACCTTGTCTTTCCGATGTCAATAACAGCAGCAGACGGGATACAGAAGCTCCATATGGAAATTAATGGATCAGCGGACACAGGCGGGACCGTGTCTCTGATTAACGTGGACATGCCCCGGCGCATCATCTCCCGACAGCGGCGCTATCCTCGGCACAGAATGGTGACGTACAATCGACAGCCAACCCTGTTGCGGGGTCAGATCGTAATCCAAGTTAAATCTGAAAATATCGCTCGGCAACTAATCCTGCTGATAGTAAACTATTTGACGACAAGTAGTAGTTTTGGGTTAGACTCTTTTGCAGATACTGGTTTCCAAATTCAAGAAGAATTGAACCTAGTTAAAACAGCGATACTAGTAAAAAACCGTAACACATTATGTACGTAATATAATCAACTGTTTGAACCTACATTAATTTGAGCAAAAGGGTTCTAAGTTCCCGTGTCCTCAAAGCAATCAAAAGCAGTGCCTAAGTTTTGTAGAGCATATCCAGTGACTTTCGCCTCTCGCGATCAAGTTAAAGCGGAACTAGATACGTTGCAGAGTATGGGGCTAATATCCCCACTATCGTCTAGCCAGTTGGAAACGCCAATGGCTGTAGTAAGGAAGCCAAATGGATCACTTAGAAACTGTGGCTATTTTAAAAGTCTACCTTTAATGCTCAAGCTAAAGTAGATCCGTATCCAGTTCCTTGTGGTTGTAAGCTCCCACAATATTTCAGAACTACTTTGAGCAACTCGTTCAAAGAATCTCTAATTATGTTACTCATTTAGATGACTTAATAATTACCGGGGCCACGCAGGTTCAACACACCAAAACCTACAGATGTTGTCTGAGCGCTTCCGAGGTCATGACCTGTGTTGTTTCCTCGACAAACGCAGTTTCTTTGAGCCAAGTGGAAAGTACCTAGGGTATATGATTCTTCGATTTCTCCAGGCGTATTTTATGACGAAATATATCTCGGGTGAACAGCCTGGTATGAGTGTCCATAGGACACAATATTTGGGTAATCGACCACGTTGCCATCATCAGGTGCGCTGATGTACTGACCGGCGGTGGGCCGGCGCCAGGTATATATAGGACAATCTCCCTGCCGCTCCTCCCTCAGGCGCTTCCTATGAGTCGGTGCGGTCCAGGTACAGCGTCCGTTCTCCCGCCATCTGGGCGCTGCGTCCTAGGTCTTCTCGTTCAGGTCGGGCTGCCGGCACCGCTCTCGTTATTCTTCCCTCCTGCCCCGAAGTCGGTACGCTCTGGGAAATATCCTTTTTCTTCTTAATGCGGGTGATCGCGGGTTCCCACGTCTTGCTAAGGATGTAACCGCTGTCACGATTTACTTGTGGCTCCCTTACTCTGATCTCTATGGCTTCTTTGATGACACAGTTCCAGTATTTGGAAGTCTGTGTCAGGACTTAAGTTTGGTCATAATCCATGCTGTGGAGTTCCGACAGGCAATGCTCAGCGATTGCCGACTTACTGGGCTGTTGCAGTCTAGCGTGCCGTTGATGTTCTCGGCATCGGTCGTCAGTGGTACGAATGGTCTGCCCTATGTATACACTACCGCATTGGCAAGGTATCTGATAAACCCCTGATTTACGTAGACCAAGGTTGTCCTTGACACTACCAACAAGGCTCTTGGTTTTGCTTGGAGGACGAAAGATGGTTTTCACTTGGTGTTTACGTAAAATGCGTCCGATTTTTCGGAATAAGGCCCCACAAAACGGAATAATAGCCAAGGCCGCCTGAGGTTCATCCACAGTTTCATCCGGTGCTGCAGGTGTGGGATGTAGAGCCTTCCGATTTTGCCCTTCCTTGTAACCGTTTCTCCAGTTCTTGTTGGAGACTGTCCCTGTCGAAAATGGTGTGTCCTCTGTGTACAAGAGTTCTGAGCACGCCATTCTTTTGTGCCGGGTGGTGGCAGCTATCTGCATCGGTGTGCGTCTTCTCGTTCAGGACGGCCTGTCGGTACCGCTCTCGTTATTCTTCCCTCCTCCCCCGAAATGGAACAGCCCAAGCAGTTATTTTAAATGGACCTATATTCTTCCGTGGCTGCAGGGTAAATTTTTCTTTGGATGTCGCTACCGGAAATGCTGGTAGTGGTTGGTTTACCCTAGCTATAGTTCGTTGTGAAAATGCTGCATTACCTGGACTGGAATCTTTCGCCGACCGAGATGTCATCGCCTACAAGACGTGGCATTGTGGAATAGATCAAGTCTCAAAGTAGACTTAGTTATGTGTATAGTAATATCCCTTTTACATTGTATACTCGTTCCTGTAGAAAGGGAGCGTCTCATCCGTTTCGATCTCCATAGTGAACTTAATATTCTCGTGTCTGGAGATGTGTGAGGAAGTCTGCCAGTTTATCCTTTCCATGAGGCTAGATAACGAAGGTGTCATCCACTTATCTAAGGAAACAGGTGTGTTTTAGATGTACTGGTTCAAGAGCTTTCTCCTCGAAATGTTCCATGTACATATTTGCGACAACGGGTGAGAGTGGACTCCCCATGGCTACGCCTTCTGTCTGCTCGTAGTATTCACTGTCAAATAAGAAGTAAGTTGATGTCAGAATATGTCTGAAAAGGTTGCTGGTGTCTTCGTCAAATTTATAGCTGATGAGTTCCAAGGATTCCTGTAACGGAACTTCAATCAATAGAGATACCACGTCAAAGCTCACCAGTATGTCAGATTCCCTAAGCGCAAGGTTGTTGATGCCTCCCGGGAAATCCACGGAGTTACGGATATGGTGTGTACATCTCCCAACGTAAGGGCTAAGCGATTGTTTGAGGTGCTTGGCGAGAAGGTACGTTGGGGCACCAATATTGCTGACAATGGGACGTAACGGAATCGATTCCTCGTACACCTTCGGCAGTCCGTAAAGTCTAGGAGGAGCAGCAGCCCTCGGGCGTAGCTTCTTGGTAATCTTGTCAGGGAAGCCGGAATCCTGTACCTGGACCGCACCGACTCATAGGAAGCGCCTGAGGGAGGAGCGGGAGGGGGATTGTCCTATATATACATGGTGCCGGCCCGCCGCCGGTCAGTACATCAGCGCACCTGATGATGGCCACGTGGTCGATTGCCCAAATATTGTGTCCTATGCACACTCATACCAGGCTGTTCACCCGAGATTTATTTCGTTACCTAGGGTATATATTAAATAATGAAGATCTCACGCCCACACATCGATGCACCCAGTAACTCACCTACTCCTAAGAAACTCAAATAACTAAAATGTGTTCTGGAAAAAGTTAACTCTCTTGCGAAATTCATTTCCAATGCAGCCCTGATCACCTGCGTACACAGTCAACTGAGTTATAAAGGGATTTTAACTTGTGTGCTCACAGCGGCGGCATAAAGCTTTCTTGTAACTTAAAAATGGTTTAGGTCATCCGTTTGTTTAGCAACACTCGATCAGGAGAAACGCTGCGTCATTTGCACAATAATGTCCCATAAATACGCCAACGTCACAGAACGGTCCATTGCATTTGCATCTGAAACTTTAAATGAGGAACAGCGAAATTACTCACAAACTGAGAAAAAGGAGTTTCCTGTCATATGTGACGGCAACACGTTGCATGTATATCCCAGTGTTTTAAGTTCCACCTGATCACCGAACATAAGCCCCGAAATCCGCTATTTTGTTCCTAATCAAAACATCCTGATAAAACTCCACAGTGTGTGCAACGGTGGGCGTTGTACTTTAATAGTTATAACTACGAGATCCTTTGTCTTATCGGCCCAACACGCAGCACCCAAACACGGACGCACTTCTTACTTGACTGTGGTCCAGATGCAGAACTCGAGAATCAGGAAGCGCTGTTTCTGTTTTCTTTTTTGCCTTAGACGTTATTCAGTGACACATCCCCGACGATTCTTAATCATGACGCTTGAAATAGCAACAAAAACAGGCGTGATCCGTTACTGAGCAAGCGGTTGTCTGCTTTACGGCGGGGTTGGCCGGAGCGTCTGCCTAAGCACGCAGACTTACAAGGGGAGGCCGCCAATTGTGAAATTCAGATTCGATTCATACTGCGCATAATAAAAGCTCATGGCCAGAGGTGTAACGTGGCAAAGCACTAAGATGCACTTCTCAGCCGTTGTCGAGAAAATCGACGGTTAAAAGTAACCGTTGCTGTGAAATGCTCTCTGCGATTAATAATTTTCTACAGCGTCGTGGCGCAGCGGTAAGCGCTCGGGTTCGTAATTCGAAGGTCGCCGGATCGAATCTCGCGCTATGCAATTTTTTTATTATTTGTTTTTTTGTAATTCAAATTATATATATATATATATATATATATATATATATATATATATATATATATATGTATGTATGTTGGTGAAGGCGGATCGCTCTCCAATTGTCCCGCTTCCATTTTTCCGTTTGTTTAACAGGGTGTACCAAAACTCTCACGTCCGCACTGATTTATATATTTCCCGGTAATCAGTTGCAACAATTATACATATAATAAGTTGTTGAAAGTCGTTTGTCGTGGAAAACTGGCGACTTCGAACATCATTATGTTTTCCGCAAACAAAGTTGTATTTCACAAATGTTATTAATTGTCTTCATAATGTTAACCACGTACAGTTAACGGAAGACGTAGAAACGATATTCCGAAACGAATACGTATAGCGTAAGTCAAACGATCGAATTAGAATAGAGACCCCACCAACACAAATTTTCTGTGGCAGGTATGAAATATAAACTCCGTTACTCGCTCGTTACACTTGAAGGACAGATGTTGAATGGGCCGAAACGAGCCGCCGCATAACAGCGTAGTTGCCTGCTAACTTCGAAATAAGGTAGATGCGGTCCCTATCGCAACTTACAACATCGTCGAAAATCAGTGCGGACGTGAGAGCTTTGGTACACCCTGTTAAACAAACGGAAAAATGGAGGCGGTACAATTGGAGAGCGATCCGCCTTCACCAACGTGCATAAGCAATTCATTAATGTTCGAATTACAAAAAAGTAATAATAAAAAAAAATTGCATCGCGCGAGATTCGATCCGGCGACCTTCGCATTACGAACCTGAGCGCTTACCGCTGCACCATGACGCTGTAGAAAAATATTAATCGTAGAGAGTATTTCACGGCAACGGTTTCTTTCTACTGTCGATTTTCTCGACAACGGCTGAGAAGTGCATCTTGGTGCTTTGCCACATTACACCTCTGGCCATGAGCTTTTATTATGCGCAGTATGAATCGAATCTGAATTTCACAATTGGCGGCCTCCCCTTGTTAGTATGGCACACATGTTTTTTATTACGAAACCGGCGTAACACGGTTGATGGAGGCTTATTATTAGCTACGGACGAATCCGAATACCAGGTGGTAATTCTTCCCACGCTCCGCCCCAGCTTACTGAAGCTTCTCCACTCTGTTCGTTGAGGAATGTGCAGGATGAAGGAAACAGCGCGGTGTCAGGTGTACTAACCAGATGCTGACGCCGCCATGCAACATATAGTTCAGAACTGCCAGACCTGCAATCACAAACAAACAACGGAGCGTTTCAGCTTATGACTACACCCCAAACATCCCTCGCAAAAGGGTAAATACTGATTTCTCCAGATCCTTCAGAGCAGCAATGTAATTGCTAGCTATCGACGCCCTATTCGACTGGCCATGTGTGGTACAGATGGCTACAGCTACCATCCTGACCACCCTATACTCTCAGGTCACGTTTTAAGTACTTTTGTAAATGCAACGTTACTGAGCACCTGATAACTGACTCTTTCCATCCATCTCCAATTCGGAAGCTGAGCGGATGCTCAGGACGTCCGAAATGCATATATCCAGTATACTGACGATAGCCGACTCACTCGCTTCGTCGCAACCTGCCGCTGTAGCACCGTAAGTAGACGTAGAGCGGCCAGAATTGAACACGGGAGAAGACTCAGCACCATGCTGTACCCGGCTCCAGCCAGGAGCACATTGTTACGCGGGGCCATTAGCTCCGGTCGGAGAAGTCACGAACCGCACTCGGGACAAGCCTGCCCAGCAGCCGTCTTTACGCCACTGCTGCAACCACTGCCCCCGTTTTAAACGACAACAAGCGCCACGTAAAAAATTATATTGGTAATTCAGGCTTTATTTTCAAATTTGTAGACACTGGCTGCTCAACACGAGAAAATCACATGGAAAACTTGCAAGAAAATTATTCTTAAGTGTTCTTCAAATATCTAGGGTCTGAACCAAACAGAATACAAGAAAAAAGATCAAAACAATTCTTCTGATTCACTGAGCTGCTCTCACGTCGTTTTAAAATCGAAGAGAAATGGTAGCGATTACTGGAGTCATTAAGTCAATGCGCCGTGCACTGCATGACAGTTTTAAGTGCATAGGACAATTTTTACAAGAATAGTAGTGGGACACATGTTAGTATGTACAGTACTACATTGCTGACGTTAATCTGTCGCAGAATAATTTAATATATTATTCTCGCGTATTATGACCTTTTTGGAGAACGCAGATATCCTTTGTAGACTCAACATGGACTCTTCAGACATATGTCATGTGAAACGTAGCTCTATCGTAATTAATAATACATGTACATACATATATGTATACTTCTTTTATTGTAACATCACATCATTATCATCATCATCACTATTACTGCGCTAAGATAACTTTGTAATCAATCGAAACATATAACACCTTCAAAAATTTTGAAAACACAGCGTATTCTATAGGGTGGACTAGAACTCCACCAACAAACTTTCAGAGGTTTTTCATGGGATACCTTCTGAGTATTTCAGGACCCACGGTCTCTGGCGGCTCGTTGCAGAATAATAAAGTAATTATGATTTATTGACTTTCTTACCACAGTAACCCTTGTTTGTGTGAAAATACCTTCAAAACAGTGAAGAAGTATGTAATATGCAATAACCAAAACGTACAACGCACAAAATACAGCAATGCAAGAACCTTTGGAAGATGTCAGTCAATCTACCTAGCATATATTTTTGTGGTTTTATAATTTCTTGGATCGATCGATTGGGCACAGCATCTTTTCTCTGTCTGCGTTCTCTCATATTTTAGATGCCAAGAAGGAAGATCACATTGTAAATCCATACTGAGTTATTTTTATACTTGTTTTTACGACATTTGACATTCAGCATAGTATATAGCTGCAACCATCTGTTCTAAACATTGATGACGGCTGGATTTAATTAATGTTGGTCTGATTAAAAACGTACGTGACTGGGTGAATTCAGGTGAAAATTCTTGATTTAACTTTGTGGTAGAAGCTTGGGAATGGCGTTGAAATTTAAAAGGTGGCTTGAGGTGCCAGTCTGGCGGGCGTGGGTGAGTTGTCAGCGCGGCTTTTCGTGCCGGAGGCTCGAGCGATGGGCTCCTCAAGGTCACACGGTGGGGACTCTTCTGTTAGAATTTTGGGCATTAAACCGAGTGGAAAATTTTGAGGCGAAAGAAACAGGCGTTGTCTCTCCTGTCTTCAGATTGGAGGAGACGCCTGCTATTACTGACAAACTCAGCTCGGTGATTGGTCAATCTGCAGTCACCAAGCCTGTTCGAACTAAGTGCTCGGAGGCAAGGTAGTTTGAATTATAGAGAGAAGTTACCGGTGCGCGTACGGGTCGAGTCGCAGCAGAGAAGCGCCGTTCCGTAAATATAAAGTGTGCTGCTGCTGTGAGCCCCCGAGCGATAGAATCCCTGTGTCTGAGCTCCTCTGAGGCTCCCCGTCGGCAGGTGAAGAGACCACACAAGCAGCTCAAGCGTGCGCTCTCCATCGACCTAGACAATCGTGGCGGCTGCTGTATACACCGGCACAGAAGCTGTGTCACACAGACCTCATCCAGTTTCGATTGTGTTCAACTCCAAAGCTACACGGTACAGCAGCTGCAAGCACAGAGACTGAGTCAGAAAAAGGTTCGATGAACGGAGAACAGAGACGCAAGCACATGGAACAGACACGAAGCCACAGAGCATTAAATTAAACGACTAAGGGACAACGTTGGAGCTGCAAAACGCGGAATTAACTAAGGTGAAAGGCTTCAAGCACGGTACACGAAAATTTGTGCCGAAACTGAAGAAAATAATCGAAGGAGAGATGCATCCCTGCCGTCAGTAGCGGAGATGAATGAGCAAGGTAGAGCAAACACAAAAGTAATGAGAGGGGCAGAGGCGCCAAATGGCGTAGATCGTGACGTTTCTCCAGTAATCTTCGAGTCGTCGATAGATAATCAGTTCGCGAGCGCAAAGAATGTGTCGGAGGATACCCCACCAACGAGCGTGAGCGTGGCGACGGTGTGTGTGTGTGTGTGTGTGTGTGTGTGTGTGTGTGTGTGTCACGAACAACCAGTGGTGCGAAGACGAGGGCAAAGCAGCAGTTGATTGCTCTACCACCACTGTCGGACAGGTGGACCGCTATTGCTGAACAGAGCCCAGATGGCACACTGAACATCATCAATTGTGATTTAGTCGATAAAAACTGTTCAGCAGGACTTGGTAGGTGTACCTACTGTTCACACAGTATATATTAAATCAGAGAAAACACAGGATTTTGAGTTAGAGCTACATACGGTAAATGTATATGATGTAGTGAAACGGTACAGTAGTTTCCACTCCATAAGCAGCAGTTTTCGCTGCTCGCTCGCACCGGGAAGTACAAACGTAGGCGGCTCCGCCGCTAATTTATTGCACGAGTGTGTGAAATCTTATGGGACTTAACTGCTAAGGTCATCAGTCCCTAAGCTTACACACTACTTAACCTAAATTATCCTAAGGACAAACACAGTCACCCATGCCCGAGGGAGGACTCGAACCTCCGCCGAGACCAGCCGCACAGTCCAGGACTGCAGCGCCTCAGACCGCTCCGCTAATGGTGCGCGGCCGGCCGCGGGTGCAACGGAACCCCATGTGGACGGGTGGAGAATGCGTTAGGCTTCATTATACATATTTATATACGTCTTGTATCATGTATTTCTTGTACTTGAATGTGAATCCTCCTTCCACCTTTCCATAAAGCGTGGCCAAATACTAGTTGGGAAACAGCAGAAGTAGTTCTGTAGTATAGTAGTGCCAACCTTACTCCTGGGTAGGGGATCAGAGATACAGCACAGGCAGGTCGAAGTCAAAGACGTTCCAGTATTATAAGATTTGGGGTGGAGGGTTTGGTCACGGCCAAGTGGTACGACCATCCCCTCCACCGGGGCCCAGGAAGATCTCCGGGTGCCCGCCATATTCTAGGAGTTCTACAGAAGACGGGTAAGTGAGCAGAAGTGCCCTCAGTCTGTCTCGATGTTCACAGGAAGAAAGGTATTTGAATATTTGAACTAATTCTTTTATTTTAAGTTTCAGATTATGTAGGGAAATGAATGTACGTAATGATTGCTTTCTCGTTTATTTCGGAAATTCTGTGTGGAAATACAGAGTAGGCTCCGATCCTTTCTACAAAGCCACGTGGTGTCGCAAGCTGCAAAGTCTCATCAATAGTTCCAATGTATAAATTCTATCGCGCAAACCGAATGCAAAGCACTATATTACAACGCGAGTGATTTTTTTTTGTCGAAAAATTGAACTATAAAATGTTTATTTGTGTGAAGGGTGTCTTGGAACACGTGGTCTGGCCCATGCTAGTAATAGTGAAGGTGGTTGAGCATTGGGTAGCCAAATTATAACATCGAACGGTCACACTAATTCGCCGCCTTACGGCATAGTTAAATTAGTTGTCGTTTCCACTTCCTTTGTAGCTGGGTGTACTGTAGTTCCACGTGGTCGATCGTTCGTTGCCGGAGGACACGATTTTCAAGTAGCGGCAAAATAGACATCACTCCGCTAAACTCCTTCGACCCCCTGTGTTAATGTATCTGGTTCCCAGTTTGCCCGTTATCCTCCTCTCACATAATGGATGTTCTATATAAAGAAATGGTAGAATTTGGTGGTACACATTTGGCCAAACGCAGTTCCGTCTTGCCCCTAAAACAATAATGTGTGCCGGCCGAAGTGGCCGTGCGGTTAAAGGCGCTGCAGTCTGGAACCGCAGGACCGCTACGGTCGCAGGTTCGAATCCTGCCTCGGGCATGGATGTTTGTGATGTCCTTAGGTTAGTTAGGTTTAACTAGTTCTAAGTTCTAGGGGACTAATGACCTCAGCAGTTGAGTCCCATAGTGCTCAGAGCCATTTGAACCATTTGAACAATAATGTGCGTGCAGATTAGCATACAATATATCGGAGCTATAAGTTGTCAAAATGTAAACCCTGTTAACTGGAATACTTAGTGTAATCGCTGTAAAGTCGAATGATTATGTTTAAAATAAATAGGTTATGAATGGTCATCAATCTTTAACATATCCTACAAATAACAAAGGAGTCAAGTTAATAGAATTCATTTAAAATAAAAGATATAGAACGCAGGAACCAACACATCAGCGCGTGAACCCTCCAGCCCCTTGCCTAGTAACGTGCAAAATAGGGCACGCTCTGTTCTCTAGGTAGCGCTCTCAAGCTCCACTCCCCAGTTATCCATTGCGCCATTTTCATTCAGGCTAGCTGCAATGACTACCTCTTTTAATAATGCCGATGTCAGGTGTCGGTTTTCCCCTGGTTGTGGACCAGTATAGAAACAACAAAATCCACAAAAATCACGAGGGCAGCGTAAAGAAGAAATACGAGCGTTGCCAGAGGGTTTTAAGCAAGTACAGGCAAAAGCATAGTTTTCTCCACAACAAAACGGTTAACTTTCATCTGGCGTCCCTATGCCAGGAGTCTTGACGGGAATCTTTCAGTGGGTGTTAATGAAATTATCGAGGATCACGGTGAGCCAGATATGAAACCTACAGGTACATGACTCAAAGCAAGATATTGATAAGTTGGAAATTAGTCGAACAAGCTTAAGAGAGAAGTAAGCTCGCAACATATTTCGCTCATTGTTTTAATAATGTGCTTGGTTGTGTGAACACTGTGCCAAGAAGGAGTAAGGCTTCCAGATGAGTCATGTCATTACTGGGTATTAATGTGTGTTTATTTCTGAATCGTAATGAGAGTGAGAGAGAGAGACCACTGGAATTTTTTGTGACTGTGACACTAAGAGAAGAGGGTCACTTTGGGTACTAGAAATTAGTGAATTTGTTGTGAAAGGTTTTCAAAAGGTGTCGCAACATATTTCGGCTCATGTGGTACCACACAAAAAGTTTTAGAACCCACTTTTTTTGTTGTTTGTGTTTTTAGTAATGTAATTTTCTTTTACTCAGTTTTTTATTTTATTTTGCCATGATACTTTCTCATTGATATTGTCGGTTACGATTTCACCTAAATATTTAAATTTATCAGCAATTGTGATTTCTTGCTCTCCTATTGTAATTTTGTTTACAAGTGGTGAGTCAGTTAGCATAAGCTCTGTTTTTTCAAATGATTTTCTAAGGCAAATTTTCTGTGGTATTTCTTGTAGTAATTTGACTTGTTGCCTGATTTCTTGAACATTGTTGGCTAGGACAGCAGTATCATCAGCGAATCTCAAGCCGTTCGAACTTACATTATTTTTAACACTTCCAGTTCTTTTGTTCTTTGGGTTATCCTTGTATCATTCTCTCATTATGTATTCCAGGGTACTGTTGAGCAAACAGTCTTAAGCCTGTTTTTAAAAGGAATGGTTCAAAGATTTCTATACTTAGCCTTCGATTTGGTGTTGGTCAGAGTAAGTCCTATTAATTTAATTAGTCCCAGAACCCTTAAAATTTTTAGTACCGAAGACGTATGGAGGCAGTCGTACGCCTTCTTAAAATCTACAAATGTTATTGCAAACTGTATGTTCCGTTTCATGTAGATGCCATAATTAATTTCAAACTAATAATCTGCTCTGCACAGCTTCTCTATGGTCTGTTTCAGTTGTGCTTTGTTTTTACTGTTTAGGATCTTGGATAAAATCTTGTATGTGCAGTCTAGAAGAGAGATTCCTCTCTAGTTGTCTGGACCGATCTTATCCCTCTTCTTGTGTAGTGGGTGTATGATGGCCGTGGTCCAATGTTCGGGGAATTGTTCTATTATCCAAATTTTTGTTAGAGCCGTGTGTAAGGAGGTGTCTACTGTGTCATATGAATAGATGCAAAATTAAAACATTTTATAACAGTTACACAACCAGAAACGACGCACGCAGCTGAAAAAATCTTCAAAACAGCTAATATAGCAGAAATTGACAAAATACTAAAGATGGAATGAAGAATAATTAGGACAGGCATAAACAGACAATATCAAGTAAATGGAGAATAGTTTCGAATGAAACAGTGTACAAGAAAATAGAACCAGTAATGTGCACGACCAGGAAGAAGCGTGTGTCATTCTTTGGACAACTGATGAGAACACCAGAAACAAAATTATTAAGGGAATAATAGAAAAATTGTGAAACAACAAGAGAAACATTAAAACGATCACAGAAATTAAGAAAAATATGACTCCAAATTACAGTGATGATGAAGTCCCATACTCCGTGACGGAGCGTAGGGGATGAATGATGATGATGAAGACGACACAACAATACCCAGTCATCTCGAGGCAAGAAAAATCCTTCACCCCGCCGGGAATCGAACCCGGGACCCCGTGCTTTTTTTTTTTTTTTAAGTCTCATTTTGTTCTTTGTGTCTGCTCGGGGCGGACGTCGAAAGACATCCATTTCAATTCGTTATTGATCCATTAATTCAGTTTTTTTTATTACAGAGGGCAGCTAGCCCACTGACCAAACACGCTGAGTTACCATGCCGGCAAGGGAAGCGAGAACGCTACCGCGAGACCACGAGTAGCGGACGTTCACATAATAATAAATTACAGCCATCCCTCTATAACTATTGCACTATTGAATTCCTTATTTAATTATTATTGAATTGTATTGTACTGTTGAAGAACAACAACCTGTATAAGTCTTTGTGTAACTGACTACAGTGGTCCAATGAAGGCCATAAAATTAAAAATATAAAACATGAATATAGTCCTTTTTTTTAATGGCTCTGAGCACTCTGGGACTTAACATCTGAGGTCATCAGTCCCCTAGAACATAGAACTACTTAAACCTAGCTAACCTAAGGACATCACACACATCCATGCCCGAGGCAGTATTCGATCCTGCGACCGTAGCGGTCGCGCGGTTCCACATTGAAGCCCCTAGAACCGCTCGGCCACGCCGGCCGGTTGTATATAGTATAAGAGTTATCTGTCAAAATTGTTATGAAGTATGGTGCAACACTGGAGACAGTGACGTGGAAGAATGGATCAGCACTGTCAATAACCTTGGGACGCTGCTGCGATCACCAGCTGGTCGGCAGGAGCAAGACGGGTGAGGGCAGGGTCCAACAGCTCGGCTCGCAGCTCCTCGCGTAGTTCGGAACAGCCAGCGAAAGCTGAGAGCACATGTTCAGCTGAAGGCCAGACTGGATCTAAGAGAATGACGCCACCGCCAGCGCGACAACAAGCTCCTGGCCACCCACGCCCCTGCCAGAGTCTCGCTTCCACAGCCCATCTGATCTCCAATGAGCCTTGAGCCGGGCAGATCCTTTCTTCAGGCTAGCAGCGGCTTTCTTTGCCCCTGTCATGGTGCTCGTGAGTGGAGTTCCTTGTCTGAAGGCCAGCGCTACGTCTGCCACCCATCAGGTGGACCTTGGGCATGGTTTGAGACCGCAGTTAGCGTGACAAGAGGCAGCTGCGTCAATAATGAAGACTGAACAATGGAAATTGGATGCTATGGTAACCTTTCGCTTTTTATTTTCTCATGGTATGGCACTGAGTACACAGTAAGTGGATCAGAGACTATGACTGTTTACGATATGATGCAGCTGTGTCCAACGAGAAATCAGAAGACTGAGAGATGAGACAGGCACTGACTAACTGTCGATATTCTCGCAACATGCTCTGCATTTAGCATATAATGAGAGTAACATTTAAACAGAGCCTGGACGTTTGATAACTGTTAGATGATGGGTGTTGCTATCGTCGTCTATTTAACAAATTATTTTCCTTGTACTACTGGTGCATATGATGTGAAAGGTAGCAGCAATATGAAGCACCCTACCAAAGACAGTTTCTTGAAAAGATGGGGACTCGCCCTCTACAGACTGCAATAAAGAAATGGTGTTCACAATGGAACAGCGATTTATTGATTGACAGTGCAGGCCTACAACCTTGGGTGGCTTTGATGTGATATTTTAGTGGGAGTGTAGGTCTACGTAAGGGACGAATTGTGTAGACGCTCTCTCGTCATCTTATTCCCATCATTGCGTCCCTGTCCGAAGGACAGCACTGCGACAAGAAAGAGTATGACTCTGCCCAGCGTGATTGTCGCGTTCAAAACCACAGGCTACGTCTCCATAAAGAACGAAGTGACATGCTAAGGCTATGCACTGCATAATAACTTATGTGGGAAAGTGTTTTGCGCATAATTTTCTTCGTTACATTTCGAAGGATGTCATAGTATTAGGAATGATTTTTTTTTCTGTTTCTCCTTTGCTGAAAAAAGAATAGTCATTTATGTATATTTATTCCGTGCGAGGAGCATATTTTTATATACTATTTGCTACTATTTCTGTATTCTTTATCTTAGATGAAACCATATTGAGATATCGGTCATTCGTCCGCACCCGGTAGCTGAGTGGTTGCCGGCACGGTAGCTCAGCGTGTTCGGTCAGAGAACTGGTTGGCCTCTGTAATAAAAAAAAACTGAGTGGAAGGATCAACAAACGAACTTGACCTGATGTCATGTGACGTCCGCAACGACCAAACACAACGATCAACAACGAACAAATTGAAAAAAATGAAGTGGGCAACGCGACAGACTGTTAATCGTAAGGGCCCAGGTTCGATTCCCGGCTGGGTCGAAGATTTTCTCCGCTCAAGGACTGGGTATTGCGTTGTCTTAATCATTATCATTTCATCCCCATCGATGCGCAAGTCGCCGAAGTGGCGCCAAATCGAAAGACTTGCACCTCACGAACGGTCTACCCGACGGGAGGCCCTAGTCACACGATATTTGCATTTTTACCGACCATTCATGTGAGATATGCACATACTCACATGTTGGGATATGACTTATTTCAAGGAATATTTCATACCGGTATACCGAAATCTCATTTGTCTGGAGTACATCAAGTACCTGGTGTACGTGTCTGAGAAAGTAGGATTGACCGTGTGTCAACTGGAAGGTGTTTTTGTGCATAACATTTTGATAACAGTTAAATAGCATGTCATGTGTCAATTAAGAAATGTTACTGCAGATAACATTTTAAGAGAAGCACCATTTTGATAACAGTTAAATAGCATGTCATGTGTCAATTAAGAAATGTTACTGCAGATAACATTTTAAGAGAAGTAATTAAGAGAATTTTCGTACAGCTCACAAGAGCTTCGGGTTCCCTCTTGTGATTCGCAGTGAGAATTAGACGGGACAAGGAAGTCAATAAATGTGCTAAAACCTCTCTTGGCCTATTACAGCTTTATAGTAATAGGTCTGGCTTCATTTTTCTGACCTGCGAGGGAAACAATGAGATACATCAATCATCCTGTTTTCATAAATTTTGTGGTTTTATAATTCTGTGTCTTGATCAAGTAGGCAGAGCATCTATTCTCTGTCTACTTTTCTCATAGTTTAATTGCTTGGAGGAAGATCACGCTGGGCGCCGAAACTGAGTGTGTTTTATTCTCATTTTTACATCTGATATTCAGCACACCTGTTCTAAACATGGATCTCCGATGGACTGAATGAATGTTGGTGTGATTAGCAACGTATGCGACTGGCTGAATTCAGGCGAAAATTCTTTGTTTTTCTTTGCAGTAGAAACCTGGGAGTTGAAATTTCAAACCTGGCTCCAGATGCTAGTCTGGCGGGCGTAGGAACGTTATCTGCGCGGGCTTTACTCCCGGAGTTTCTCGCGATTGGCTCTTCTTCACACGACAGGAACACTTTTGGTCCAATTCTGGACGTTAAACCGAGTGTAAAATTTCAAAGTAAAAGAACCGGCTAACTCATCTTGGTAACTGTTCACCACGCGCCCAACAAGCCTGTTGAGTCTCAGTGTCTGGATGTAAGGGAGTCTGGATGCCGACGGGGCCAGTCGCAGAACAGAGTTGTTGCTCCGTACGAATGACGTGCTGTTCTGTATACACTCGAATGAGCGTCGTACTCCATCTGCAGCAGAAATTGGAGCAGCAGCTGACACCAGAGTGACGCAGCGAACTGTTGGAAATCGGTTACTTCGAGGACAGCTCCGAGCCAGACATCCTTTATTGTGAATTCCACTGACCCCAAATCAGCGCCATTCGCGGCTTTAGTGGTGACAAGGGAGAGCTCATTGGAGGTCAGGGTAGAGGTCTGTCGTGTTTTCCGATGAAAGCTGGTTCTTCCTCGGTACCATTGATGGCTGTGTGTTGGTTAGAAGGAAACCAGTTAAGGGGCCTACAGACAACCTGTCTGTGTGCTGGCCACTCTGGACCTACATCTGGAATTACGGTGCGGGGTGTGACTTCATATGACCCCAGGAACAGTCTCGTCGTGATACACCTGACTACAAATCTGTTCATCAGTCTGGTGATTCGACCTGCTGTGCTGGCAATCGTGTTCACCAGCAGGGTAGCGCACGTCAACATATCGCTATTGTAGCCTAGTATGCTGTACCGAGTGTCGACTTGTTGCCGTGGGCAGCTCAGTCACCTGACACCGTCTCCAGTCGAGCACATATCGGACACCATCAGACAAAATTTCTAGTGTCATCCACAACCAGCACCACCCATTCCTGTGTTGACCCAACAAGTGCAAAAAATGGTTCAAACGGCTCTGAGCACTATGGGACTTAACATCTGAGGTCATCAGTCCCCTAGAACTTAGAACTAGGTAAACCTAACTAACCTAAGGACATCATGCACATCCATGCCCGAGGCAGGATTCGAACCTACGACCGTAGCAGTCGCGTGGTTCCGGACTGAAACGCCTAGAACCTCATAGCCACCGCGGCCGGCCAACAAGTGCAATAGGCACGAAACTCCATCCCACAAACTAACATCTGGCACCTTTACAACACAATGCATACACTTTTGTACGCTTGCATTCAATATTTTGGCGGTTACACCGGTTATTAATATACAAAAACTTCACGTTTGCAATGGTGTATCTCTTGCTTACAGTAACCTGTGATCTTGCAGTGTTAATCATTTAAATATATTACATTTACAAATATATTCCCGTAACTTCACTACTCTACATTAATTATTTTTTTAGTGTTGCGAGTTTTTTACCTCACTTCTGGAGTGGGCTCCACTTTTGTGAATAAATGATTTTCGTTAAACTTCTCCTCCTGTGATTTCTGACGTTATATAACGTGTAAGAGCGAAATCCTTCGTAATATTCAGTAAAGTGCAAACTGCAAACCCTGATCAATCACTCAAATATTCTGTAGTCAGATTTTCTTTTCCCGTTTTCCCTGGAAACTAGGGTTAAAATTTCACAATATTTGTAGAACCTCAGGCGATTTGATACTCAGGGGCGGGTAGACAACGTTAAACATTATAATTACTCAATAAGAAGCTCGCGGCTACTGAAAGTCCGTTGTAGGGTGAAAGGACGACCCATCACAAAATTAAAACGATTTGGGGCGTCTTGTATCCCCAACACTCAAACGTGTTGTGAACAGGTTGCCATAGGTGCCAGAAAACTTCTGCATAACTTGATTTGTCGCTCTTCCAATGCATTCTGTGAACTCACACAGCAGATGCAGTTGGAAATTTGTGTTAAGTTCTGTGGGACCAAACTGCTGAGATCATCAGTCCCTAAGTTTACACACTACTCAACCTAACTTAAACTAACTTACGCTAAGGACAACACACACACCCATGCCCGAGGGAGGACTAGAATCTGCGACGAGGGGAACCGAGCGAACCGTAGCAAGACACCCCAGACCGCACGGCTATCCCGCGCGGCTAGGAGATGCATATCGGCCACCTCTTCAACAGTAAACTTAACCATACTGCTGTGTGTCACTGCTAACGTACAACTAACACTGCTGGGAAAACAAACCCAAAACAGAACCGAGCAGAACTGAATATAATAGTGAGGACGATGAGTGAAGTGGATATTTGTGTTGTTAACAGCAATTACCATGAATGGATGGAACACAATGGATTCGAAACAAGACACACAACATATACCGTCGACATTTACACTGTTGTGTACTATCTTCATGCAGTATAGGTACAAAGATAACTTGGCCAAGAAACCAACCCAAACGCAGTAACTCTGTGAAGAGCCGCCAAAGACCGTGGGTTTCTGATACCAAAATTTTGAGAAGGTATCTCTGATCAACCTCTGAAAGTTCATCGGTGGAGTTATACTTCACACTGTATAAATAGAGTAGGTCTAAAGGAAACAGTAAAGTAAATCAATAAATCAGTCTGCGGTAGACATCGGCATCAAAAATGGTTCAAATGGCTCTGAGCACTTTGGGACTTAACTTCTGAGGTCATCAGTCCCCTAGACTTAGAACTATTTAAACCTAACTAACTTAAGGACATCACATGCATCCATGCCCGAGGCAGGATTCGAACCTGCGACTGTAGAGGTCGCGCGGTTCCAGATTGTAGCGCCTAGAACCGCTCGGTCACTCCGGCCGGCTAGACATCGGTATTCAGGTTGCTGTCACGTTCCTCAACTTCCAGAATGCTCTCGATGCAGCTCGGTACTGTCTGTTAGAACAAAATATGAGCGCAAAGCGTATCGGTCCAGATTTGTGATTGTGTACAGGACTTCCTAACAGACAGAACATAACACGTCGTTCTTAATGGGAGAAAATCTTTAGACGTAAATGGAGTGTTGTACGACCATTTCTATTAACTATATACATAAAGGATCTCATGGATAACGTCGGATGCTCTGTGACGCTGTCCGTGGGTGATGGTATAGTACAAACGAAATTTGTAAAGCCATAAAATTAGAGAAATGAAGTAAGAACCGAATAGTGTCGGTGCTTACTACAAAAAGTGGCAGATGACCCTAACCATAAATAAACGTAACGTATTGTACGTAAGTGTTGAAAGAGAGCCATTACCGTTCGATGGCATTGTTGGCGAAGAATCATTAATATCAATAAACCTCAAAGTACTTATCACAAACCGTCGGAGGCTGACAAAAGTGACACCGCCACACAGAAAACTAGTTGTTGCGTGCACACAGCATGCTGAGATCCAGTGGAAAAATCCTTAGGAAACGTAATTCAACCACGAATGAAGTGACTTACTCAGCCATCGTTCAAGCTATTTTCGATTACTGCTCGTTCGTCTGGGACTCTTACCAGATGGAATCAATAGAGAGAGAAAAACGAGGAATTTCATTACGGGTTCCAATATTAGGCATTTGAACACTAGAAATATTAATTTAACGGTGAATGAAAGGCAGTTTAGTGGTACAATTTGTACAGAAACTGGGCGGCAGTTATAAGATCATGGGTCATGAATGGGATGCAGTGGTTGAAAAGGGAGTGTTATTCAATCTGTACACTGAGAAAGCAGCAAAAAAACCTAAGAAAAATTTGGAGTAGTAACTAAAGACCAAGGAGAAGAAATAAAAAGTTTGACGATTGTCGACGACATCGTAGTTCTGTCAGAGACAACAAAGGACTTGGATGAGCAGCTTAACGGAATGGACAGTGTCTTGAATGGAAAATATAAGATGAACATCACCAAAGCAAAACAATCGCAATGGAATGTAATTGAATTATATAAGTTGATACTGAGGGAATTAGATTACGAAACGAGACACCGAAGGTAGTATATGGAATTTACTATTTGGGCAGTAAAATAACTGATGATGGCCGAAGTAGAGGGGATACAAAATGTAGACCGCCAATAGAAAGAAAAACTTTTCTGAAGAAGAGAAGTGTGTTAACATCGAATGTAGATTTAACTGTCGGGAAGTCTTTTCTGAAATTATTGGTATTGAGTGTAGCCATGTATGAAAGTAAACCATGGACGATAGACAGTTTAGACAAGAAGACACTAGAATTTTTTTCAAATTTAGAGCTACAGAAGAACGCTGAAGATTAGACTGGTAGATCAACGTAACTAATGAGGAAGTAGTATGTAGAATTAGGGAAGAAAGAAATTTGGCGCACAACATGACTAAAGGAAGGGCTCGGGCCGACCGCGGTGGTCTAGCGGTTCTAGGCGCTCATTCCGGAACCGCGTGACTGCTACGGTCGCAGGTTCGAATCCTGCCTCGGGCATGGATGTGTGTGATGTCCTTAGGTTAATTAGGTTTAAGTAGTTCTAAGTTCTAGGGGACTGATGACCACAGATGTCAAGTCCCATAGTGCTCAGAGCCATTTTTTTTGAAGGGCTCGGTTTATAGGACACATTCTGAGATATCAAGGTATCACCAGGTTAATCCTGGAGGGAAGTGTGGGGGTAAAAATCGTAGAGGGAGACCAAGAGATGAATACAGCAATCAGATTCTAAATGATTCAAAAGGCTCTAAGCACAATGGGACTTAACATCTGAGGTCATCAGTCCCCTAGACTTAGAACTACTTAAACCTAACTAACCTAAGGACATCACACACATCCATGCCCGGGTCAGGATTCGAACCTGCGACCGTAAAAGCAGCGCGGTTCCGGACTGAAGGCCTAGAACCGCTCGGCCACAGCGGCCGGCCAAGCAGATTCAAAAGGAGGTAGGTTGCAGTAGTTACTCAGAGATGAAGAGCATGAAGTGTTGCATCAAAGCAGTCTTCGGACTGAAGAACACAAGAAAAACAACTGAATGGTCCTAGTAGGCGCTCCAAGAGAGGCGCTGTGCGTCAAGTAAAGCTTTACTGTTAAAATTCAAAGAGCGTACTTTTCAAGAACTGTCACACTACATACTAGCTCCTTCTGCATACGTCCCCTCAGGGAAAGACAGAACTTGTAGCTTATCTATACCATAAGCAGGATATCAGGCATAGTTCTGGATTTAAAGTGTCACTTACCTGAAGATAACGGAATATAAAGGGACGCTATTTAAAGGGACAGTAGGTCATCAATGCTGGCATGATCCCCAGACCGTTCGCTAGTGGTTTCTTAAGCCCGCACTTCCCTCTCCTCCTCCCACCCTTGGAGAATCAATAGGAATTGTTCAAGGTCATCCAGAAAACCCTCAAACACCGAAGGCAATTATATGAGTTACATCCAAGGTCATCCTGGGAACCCCGGCCCTAGACACACCAACACATAACTTGATACACCTCTCTACCAATGGTAGAACATAAAAATGGCAGGACACGCCCCTCCCCTCCATCTGGAGCAATAAGATTCGACTTCCCTCCCCCTCCTTATCATCATCCTTCATAACTAAATAAATTGTGTAGGCCTCTTCATTTGAGGTCTTTGCATCTTGGGGAGAGGGTCAGATGTGTTATACACAACAGTTCTATAGTGGTACCGTTTGGACAAAATAAGAGTAATATAACAAATTAACAACTGTTTTATTAACAATTTTGTTTTTGCAATATATTTGTTGACAATCATTTCTTGTTGTCTATTAACATTATTTTTATTTATAAAGTTATTTATTATTCACACTAGTGTCTTCTACAGCGCTTATGCCTACTTGTCAACGATTTACAATTTCTTGTTGATGTGTTTATATATACTTTTGACTATCAGGTGCACTAAAAATTTAAATACTAAGTTTATACATTATTTTACTACCCACATTTTCTTTCTGTACATAATGTTTACAGTTTCTTTCTATGCACACAGTATTTACATGCGCTGTCTGATAACTTTTTATGTAAAGGGTGCCCATAATTAAAGTTCCAGTTACAAAACGTTGTAGAAAGAGGACCACTGCTCAGAATGACGCCAAATTTGAACAACATATTATTGACACAGGCGCAAACGTCATGGAACAAAAACAAAATGTAACGAAGATTTTACCAGTAGATGATGCTGTAAGCGTCTTAACGTAAATGACAATAACACATTACATCATCTGTACGGTTCAATGAGGATGACTGCACAAGTTCGGCAATCAACAGTTGTGGCACTCTTAGCTGGGTAAGCCCTTCCACCATGACAAGGCCGTAACATATCAAATGCGAAAAATTGATTTTTAACTGTCATGAGGCGAAAAACCTCATAAAAAGCAAAGGGACATCGATTTCTAATTTTCCTGTGATTAAAATCAACATTAAAAGCAAAATGACATCGTTATTTAATTGTATTGGGGCCAAAAACCGCTTAAAAAGCAAAATGGAATCGGTTTTTAATTGTCGTAGGGCTAATACGTGCTTAAAAAGAAAAATGGCAGCGGTTTCTAATCGTCGTATGACTGGCACAGTACTTGTTCAATATACTTTCCATGGTTGTCTGCCACAAGTTGAAATCAATAAACAGCATGTTCCAAAACTCTCGGGACTCATGTTCACAAGTTGTTGCACACTGTGTGCCTTCAACTTAGCTATGTTGTTAATTGGAGCACTGAACTCAACCTGTTCCAGAAGTCACACGGATTTCGATGAGGTGATTTGAACGACCACGCTGCGGGGAAATGACGGCTAATAACTGTTGTATTTTCGAAATGATTCTGCACCAGCTGTTTCTCTGGGTGTGCAATGTGTGGAGGAGCGCCCTCTTGCATAAAAATTATCCTACCCACACACACACACTGTTGAAGAATTGGAATGACGTTGGTGCGCAAAAGACTCACATAGTAATTACCAGTGACAATACAGGTAACAGAATCCTCAGGACTCATCTCGTCGATACAGTACAGCGATACGATGAATGACGTCGTCAACGCGTACCACATAGTCGCCTTTGCAGAATGGAGTGGTACTGGTGTGCGGATTTTCTGCATAGTGACATGTCACGAACATGGAAATGAGCTTGGTCTGTCCACAAAATGTTCCACGGCCATTCATTGCATACTTTTATGCGAGCAAGAAATTCCAGAGCGAACGTTTGGCTTGCTGTCAAATTGTCAGGCAGCACATCCCGAACATGGTAGATTTTGTAAGGAGAGCAATGCAGGATGTTTTGTAGGGTTTTATGCACCGTGATCCCAGGGATGTCTTACTTTCAGGCAATTCCCTGTGCACTGCATGTTTCCACACCGCCGCCAGACCCCCCTTCAGTACCATTATGGGGTGTCTTCCCGCGAACCGCCATTTAGCTTGATGGGGCTTTGCACTTCAGAGCCTCCGCCGGAGTATAGTACCACCATACCACTTTCCGAGAACCCTTAGCATGCCCGCTACGATATGCATTTTCGTGGAAATCCTTGCTAAATGAAGACCCGAGTTATCTACTCAATAGAGAAGAGTTAAATGTGTCCCTGAAGTTGAGAGTAAGTGCGCTACCCTCCCGCTGTAGAGTGGTAAGCGAGATAGTGTGTTCACCCAGACGAACACAAGTTTCGTTGTTATTCACCCTACTTCTTACGAAGTAATTAATTGACGAAGTGAGGATGTTACGAGCGAGCACGGAAATTGTCACTGCTACCATTTGGATACAGTGCCCCACCATGTGTTTAGGAAATGATAGACACCTGTTTGTTTATTCAAACAAACACACCCATGATGTTACAAGATTTAAGCTCCCGCTGAAATAAGCACTAGTTTGTTGATGTGTAGTACCCATGACGTGACGTCATCGCCCAAACGCAGTATCGCGTTATTTTGCTGAAAATTTAGTTAGCTAGAGACTTCCACCCAAATGAATAAAAGTCTTATTGTACAATATCAGAGTAGTTCACGCCCATCTTTTTTTGTAGCTCACCCTGTTACTTCAGCGTTTTCTTAATTTTGTGTTAGCTGAAAATCAACACTGAAATGTACTCTATCGTCCAATATCTGTTTAAGAATTAATGCAAGTATTGTACTAATGATCTTAACTGAGCCTCCTTAAATGTTTTTTAATGTGCCACCATGCATTTGGTTTTGTCCTATAACAATTAGGATCTCTTCGTGCACAAATTTGGTGTCGCTTTGAGTGGATCATTACTGGTTCAAAATGGTTCAAATGGCTCTGAGCACTATGGGACTTAACATCTGAGGTCATCAGTCCCCTAGAACTTAGAACTACTTAAACCTAACTAAAATAAGGACATCACGCACATCCATGCCCGAGGCAGGATTCGAACCTGCGACCGTAGCGGTCGCGCGGTTCCAGACGGAAGCACGTAGAACCGCTCGGCCACCACGGCCGGCGATCATTACTGGTGTTTGACCACCTGTTAGCCAGCACTGTGTTTCTCTGTTCTTACACGACACGTACTTTGCATTAGACCGCCGGTACACGCCGCCATCTGTGCCGACTGCTGAAAGTGCCACTGCCACTTCCCCTTCACCCCTCACGCCATTCATTTACCTCTCTGCTCTTTCCCCTCCCGCAAGACGTGTGTTGCCAGCTCCGTCACCTTGCTAGAGAGAACGGCCACTGAAGTCTGTCGACGTCACACTTCCCCGCCGGACAAGCCACGGGAGATGTGCTCATCTCCCGTCAGTCCAAGTTCGTTTACAAAAAGTGCGTGCGCTTCTGTCGCGCAAAACCTCGTTATAGCTGTTAATCTTTCCGTCTTTTATGATCCGATTATAAGCTCACTGCATTCTTTCTCTTTCTTTATATGAAGTTTTATGAATAGGACGAGAATATTGTTAGCTGTTTTGTCACTGTGGACACACATTTTAATTACCTTTTGTAGAGTTTTGCCTATGTGTTCTCCATGCCTATAACTTCGTTTTACAAGCTTAGTTTATGCCACATGACAGTCCTCTGATTTCATCCGTAATCCCCAAATTCTGCCAGTATAAGAAAAGGCTTTGTACTTTGCATTTTTACATGAGTTAATGTGGGATTTTCATATGATTTATGGAACATCATCTCTTCAGCTTGCTACCTGCACCCTCCATTCTACTGGAATGTGTTAATATTTTGTAGCCCGTGAAACTTTGTGCAACTATTACAAGTAACTAATATGTGAGGGATATAGCACAATTTTACGTATGTTATCATTCATTTTAAATGTACTTCACCCAGTTCTTACCCAAGTAAGATGTTAACGTCTGCATTAAGCTGATTTATAATGTTTTTACCCAAATACTTCGATTACCAAACAATTAAATATTTTGTTATGATAGTGGATTTTGCGTTGTATTTTGTTATACTAATGATTTCAGTTATTACATAAGACAAAATTTGAACAATTAATATTTTATTATTTTCTTAACTGATGAAATTTGATAAACTTGACTGCATGTAAGTCTCCTCCCACGTACATACAAAAAATGAATACAACTGCAACACATCCCTCCCATAGTATTAAGGCCTCTACTACTACAAACCGTCTTTCTGGGGAGTGACCAACATTCTTTTGTAAACAATGTTTGTCACCACTTCTCTGGAAGGGGGAAGGAATGTACAGGATGGCAGCCAGTCAAAGAATATTTTAGGGAATTTGGTTCAAAGAAATTTATTTCAAGGGCTCAGTAGAATCTCTACAAGTTTCCTCCCAGAATAATTCACACCGTGTCTACGTGACACAAGTCACTTGTCTTTCAAAACCGAGGCGGTTCTGTGCAGTTGAAGCTGCTGACAGGAGACGCCCTGAGCCCTCTGCTGAAACTGCTAGCGAATTCACGCCATTGATTTTAGCCAATAGCGTGCGCAGGATACCGATCACGTGCGTGGACGCTGGAGCGTCCTGCGGTGCAGAACACATTTGCTTCTCTCTCTTGTAATACAGACTTCGAGCAGAACAGACGTCTTTGTGGAATGCAGAGCCTCTGGCTCTGCTTTTCGCGACCGGCCACCAACGTAAGTCAACATGAACCGCTCCCCTTCCGTTGCGCATTTCAATTAAATGTTCGACCTGCTAGACTGGCCTAAGCTTGCTAACTTCCGACCCTAAGCGCGCCCTTTGTACTCCGTACTCTTTATTGTACTTAATTTTCTGTTTTGTCATTTAACGGTCGCTCGGCTTCTCCAATTTAAGGGGGTGCTGTAGAGAACGTCAATGTCTTTTCAGACTGTAACAGAGGCGTTCTTGAAATTATCACGTATCCATAAGGATTTCTCATTACATGTCACATAAACGCCTGTGTTTATATGATCGAAATTTTGAAGTTACATTGCTAGATCTTCAAAAATCATTCTGCCTTGTTCCCATTTGATTCCATGATAATACTGGTTCAACCAGGACACACCATCACGCATTTTCTGGCAGTTGATGCCTTTCAAAGCTTTGCTTGGATACACGATTGTTGAAAATGTTGTGGTAGCTGGCCCCTCCTTCGTAAAGGCGAAAATTGCAACATCTTTGTGTACGAAATGTTCATATTCATTGACAAAGCCTTGGACATTGATTCCAATATCTGTTTAAGATGACATCATGAAATGGTTAAGTTGTTATGCTACACACACCGTGCACTATTGCAGTAAGTGGGTGTAGTTGATGATCCAATCATGCAGTATTATCTCATCATTACTCTAGTATATTGCTGATGCAAATGGTTTGAGCGAGAGGTATTCTTGACCAGTCATTCGTTCACCATACACACGTGGAACGCTTCTGCGAGTGAAAATATTTTTCTTTCGTGGTTTCAAGCCTAACTATTTAAGGGACTGACGGTTCATTAGTGTTAAAACGTTGTTTCGGTTGTCAAGTGAGGTACTGCTGACTGTGTATTCCAGTTTTATAAAATACATCAATGCAGCTTCAAATGATGGCATATCACGATCTTTTCAACGTGAAAATCGACGAGACGATCGCCCTAGCTCACAATCCTCCACTCAAGATTGTCTAATGTCTGAACAGTCACTGGGAGGTAAGTCGCATTACTTGGTTTCTCCACAATTTTATAAGGGAAGAACCTGTAGATGCTATAAGTAGTAAGTCGGCCACTTGAGCGCAGTTGCAGATATTTTTTTTAACACATCCATCATTGTCTTATAAACTGCTAGACTGCACACACTAGCTACTAAAATTTTTTATAAACGGATTCAAACCATAAAAATTCTTAAAAATTTTCAACTAAAATTCTATGCTGCGAATCATATGTCAAATTCTTTTTACCATACATTACCACATACATAAGCGTATCTTTCGGAATATTTTCATTAAAATTTGCACACAACGTCATTGCAGTTTTCTGTGTAGCTAATACATTCATTCTTCTAGACATACATTCCTGGAAATTGAAATAAGAACACCGTGAATTCATTGTCCCAGGAAGGGGAAACTTTATTGACACATTCCTGGGGTCAGATACATCACATGATCACACTGACAGAACCACAGGCACATAGACACAGGCAACAGAGCATGCACAATGTCGGCACTAGTACAGTGTATATCCACCTTTCGCAGCAATGCAGGCTGCTATGCTCCCATGGAGACGATCGTAGAGATGCTGGATGTAGTCCTGTGGAACGGCTTGCCATGCCATTTCCACCTGGCGCCTAAGTTGGACCAGCGTTCGTGCTGGACGTGCAGACCGCGTGAGACGACGCTTCATCCAGTCCCAAACATGCTCAATGGGGGACAGATCCGGAGATCTTGCTGGCCAGGGTAGTTGACTTACACCTTCTAGAGCACGTTGGGTGGCAAGGGATACATGCGGACGTGCATTGTCCTGTTGGAACAGCAAGTTCCCTTGCCGGTCTAGGAATGGTAGAACGATGGGTTCGATGACGGTTTGGATGTACCGTGCACTATTCAGTGTCCCCTCGACGATCACCAGTGGTGTACGGCCAGTGTAGGAGATCGCTCCCCACACCATGATGCCGGGTGTTGGCCCTGTGTGCCTCGGTCGTATGCAGTCCTGATTGTGGCGCTCACCTGCACGGCGCCAAACACGCATACGACCATCATTGGCACCAAGGCAGAAGCGACTCTCATCGCTGAAGACGGCACGTCTCCATTCGTCCCTCCATTCACGCCTGTCGCGACGCCACTGGAGGCGGGCTGCACGATGTTGGGGCGTGAGCGGAAGACGGCCTAACGGTGTGCGGGACCGTAGCCCAGCTTCATGGAGACGGTTGCGAATGGTCCTCGCCGATACCCCAGGAGCAACAGTGTCCCTAATTTGCTGGGAAGTGGCGGTGCGGTCCCCTACGGCACTGCGTAGGATCCTACGGTCTTGGCGTGCATCCGTGCGTCGCTGCGGTCCGGTCCCAGGTCGACGGGCACGTGCACCTTCCGCCGACCACTGGCGACAACATCGATGTACTGTGGAGACCTCACGCCCCACGTGTTGAGCAATTCGGCGGTACGTCCACCCGGCCTCCCGCATGCCCACTATACGCCCTCGCTCAAAGTCCGTCAACTGCACATAAGGTTCACGTCCACGCTGTCGCGGCATGCTACCAGTGTTAAAGACTGCGATGGAGCTCCGTATGCCACGGCAAACTGGCTGACACTGACGGCGGCGGTGCACAAATGCTGCGCAGCTAGCGCCATTCGACGGCCAACACCGCGGTTCCTGGTGTGTCCGCTGTGCCGTGCGTGTGATCATTGCTTGTACAGCCTTCTCGCAGTGTCCGGAGCAAGTATGGTGGGTCTGACACACCGGTGTCAATGTGTTCTTTTTTCCATTTCCAGGAGTGTATTTATAACATAGATAGAATAATTTTCAATAAAGCAGAATGGATTCACATTAACATCACCATTCAATTGTGTAGTTCTCTTAAAATCTAAGAAAGCATCATAAGCTTTTAAATAATTATTTGGTGGAATTAGATACCACATTTCTTGAGGAAAAATCTCGTTTCTGCCATTTTTTATATAGATATTCTGTCATTTAACATGATCGAATAAGGATGAGTCAATGAGCTGATTATTTTTCCTTTTTGTCTGGAAAACAACGAAGATGAAATAAGGCATATCAAATTCTGCAGAGTTATAGCAATTTGTAATATCTAGCTCAAAATTTCTTTCTTCATCTAATCCAGCAATCTCTACAGTCTGTGGTTCAAAGAAAGATATGGAAATTTTAGAATTTTTAAGTCTATCTTGTTCTTATTCAAGCGAATATTCTGGTTCAAATTTAACAACAGGAACACGAATTTCCATTGATAGCTTGGTTGAATAGTTTAAATAATAGCAACATCTCACATGCTGTTAATGGTGGAGAAGAAAGAATTGCAGGAGCAAAAGTAGATGGATTTGATAAAGCAACTAATACTGTTTATCAATATCATGGTTGCTTCTGGCATGGTTGTAAAAAATATTTTCAAAGTGAAACAATTAACAACAGAAATAAGGAAACTATGGGTGATCTCTATCAAAACAAGAAGTGCATAAATATGAAATTCTTGATACAATCTGGTGGAAATGTGAGAATGTGATTGGGTGAACTCAGTAGAGTATAAAAATCTTAAACAGTTACCTAAAATTGTTTAACCATTAAATCCAAGAGATGCATTTTATGGTGGACGAACAAATGCAATAAAATTAAGAGCTAAAGCAGATGGTATTAGCTCAAAAACAAAATATGTTGATGTATGTAGTCTTTATCCAACTGTGCAATATTATGATTATTATCCTGAACAACATCCAAGGAAAATATATAGACCAAGATATTACTCTAGAAATTGGTATGGGTTAATGAAATGTAAAGTATTGGCTCCTAGAAGATTGTATCATCCAGTTTTACCTGTAGGCATGCAAATCGATAAAAATGAAAAACTATTGTTTCCTCTGTGTGTCAAATGTGCAGAAGAACAGCTATATAAATGCAATCACTGTGATGAAGAAAGAAGTTTTATCAGAACTTGGTCGACAGATGAAGTAAAGAAAGCTGTAGAAAAAGGATATAAAGTTTTAGAAGTTTATGAAGTATCAGACTTTAAAAATAAAAGCAATATGCTGTTTAAAAATTATGTGAAAGACTTTATGAAAATAAAATTAGAAACTCGTTCACATAATTTTGAAAGTGACGAAGAATACATCAAAACAGTTAAAGAGAAGTTGGATATTGACTTGGATCGTGATTGAATAAAAGAAAATCCTGGAAAGCGAGCTGTTGCTAAGATCTGTCTGAATTAATTATGGGGTAAATTTGGACAAAGACAAAACATGAGTCAAACATTATATGTGACAAATTTGCAACGATTTTATGAGATACTGTTGTATGATCAATTAGATAACTTAGATATAAATTTCATTACACTGGAAATGGTCCAGAGGAGGTATAATTTCAAAGATTATTATGTGGAAAACAATGCAGCTACGAATATCTTCATAGCTGCATTCACTACATCAAATGCCAGAATTAGATTGTATGTTATGTTAGATAAATTAGGAAAAAATGCCATATATTTCGATATTGATTCTGTAGTATATATGGATGATGATGAAAATACTGTGGAAACAGGTTGTATGTTAGGTGAATGGACAGATGAATTGGGACATAATTGAATTACAGATTGGGCTTCAACAGGTCCAAAAAGTTATAATTATGAGAAAAATGATAAAAAGACAGAAATGAAGGTAAAAGGATTCACATTAAATTACACGAATATTCAAAAGTTGAATGGCGCATCTATGATCAGATTAATTGAGAATGAAGTGAAAGAAAAGATACAATTAGAATACAATCAGATAACTAGAGATGTTGATACTAAAAATCTAGTAAATAAACAGGTTAAGAAAGAATTTTCATTTCAGTATGATAAAAGAATTATTCCAGAAAATTTTGATACAGTGCCTTATGGTTATTAAAAATTATCTATATCTTCTAATGTAAATAAAAAATTTATACCAGATGCCTTATACAAATAGAATAAATTAGTTAGTTGCTTTTTGTTGCATTCTAAGATGTCTAACTTTTTAGTTATGGAATGATAAACTTTTAAAAATAACGAATAAGCTTTAATGTAATTTTGTAGCTTAATTATTAATTGGTAAATTAGAATCTACTATTTGTTTTACTGTCATAGAAAAGAGAGAATTGGAATTTTCTATTTCCTCCCATATTTCTATATGTGTTTCCTCGTAGTTATCAAAGTACTTTTCGTATTCTTCTTTATAAATTCTCTTTAATGCACTAACATGTTTAGTATGCTTCTGACTTCTCAAGTGTTCTATAATTAATGATGGTTTAAAATATTCTGTGCAAGTATTACACTCAACTTGTTTCTCTCTAGGATTATTACTTCTCTCGACAAAGATGTCAAAATTAAATTCATCCCATACATTAGTCATAATTATATAGAATAAAAATTTAAAATATTATTAAAATTTTATTCTATATAAATGGACAATCTGCTGAAGAAGTTTAATAATGCTAGCAATTCTAATGTGTTTAAAAAGGTTAGTGAGCTTGATATAAATGAGCGTTATTACATTACTGACTGTGAACGTTTAAAAACTAGATATGGTGATAAAATTTGTCTAGAGCTCGATAATAAGTTTAAAATTGTTTTTAAAGAAAGGTTCAATAAAATAATAGATAACTGGGACTTACAATTGTTTAAAGATGGTGAAATTAAACTAAAATATAAAGGAATGAAGAGAATAAAAAATAATGATAACGAATTTCATGATCTAGAGTTTGTTGTGTAGAATTTTTTAAAAATAATCAGCTCATTGACTCTTCCTTATTCGATCATGTTAAATTACAGAATATCTATATTAAAAATGGCAGAAACGAGATATTTCCTCAAGAAATGTGGAATCTAATTCCACCAAATAATTATTTAAAAGCTTATGATGCTTTCTTAGATTTTAAGAAAACTACACAATTGAAAGGTGATGTTAATGTGAGTCCATTCAGCTTTATTGAAAATTATTCTATCTATGTTATAAATATGTCTAGAAGAATGAATGAATTAGCTACACAGAAAACTACAATGAAGTTGTGTGCAAGTTTTAATGAAAATATTCCGAAAGATACGCTTATGTATGTGGTAATGTAAGGTAAAAAGAATTTGACATATGATTCGCAGCATAGAATTTTAGTTGAAAATTGTTAAGAATATTTATGGTTTGAATCCGTTTATAAAGAATTTTAGTATCTAGTGTGCGCAGTCGAGCAGTTTATAAGACAATGATGGATGCGTTAAAAAATATCTGCAACTGCGCTCAAGTGGCCCACTTACTACTGCTATGAAACAGTTTGTCCTTGAGAAATAAATTCGTTTCAGTATTGCACTCCACTCTAATTATGCTAACCAGTAGTATTTTTATTGAATGAGTTGCCTCGTACAATTTTTTTGCATCTTTTTGCAGTATTTGATCCTTTGAGAAAAATAGTAATGAGCCGATTGAATTTTCATTTGTAGTCTGTCTTGTGCTTGGTCGTTCTTATTTCGGTTTTAAGTATGTTGAAGATCATGGGTAGCTGGGTACCTCGTACCACCTGTTTCAAATTTACCTTCAAATTATCAGTGTCGTATGTGCCTGGAGGTAGCTGCTAGTTGCACATCTTCGCCTCTCCCCAGATGTAGATTGCAGTTTGATGCATTCATATCTGGAACTATGTTGTACATTTCTAAACATGTAAGTACAATACTCCAACTCCCTTGTCCTTTGTCTGATTGGTGGGAAGTAGTTTGCGCTTAGTACTGATGATTGACCATTTCAAGTCATAGTGAAGTTTTGGTAGTGTACAAACTGGAAAATATATTTTTATCGGCAAAGTAACGTCACAATTCCTTTGATGGCTGCAAATCAAGGAATGAGTCGAAATAATATACACTATTTTGGATTATTCTTCTAACATACAAAACCCAGTAAGTTACAGGTCCTCTTACGGCATCTAAATTCATAGTTCGGCTTTGGTTAGCTTTCCACATATTCTCGGGTGGTGTATTATGCATAAATACTCCACGAAACTTTGGGCCAGGGAACGTTTGGACGCATTTCAGCAGATTGATATTTGTAAGTGCTCTGTCAGATAGTATTGCTAATAGCTCTTTTTAACGAATAATCCAAGCCTTTCCCTGTGAAGTTTTGAATACAGCCGTTCCTCAGTAGCCACAGGTACCATGAATCTCTTACACCTATTGGTTTCATCAAGTTGCTGCTCTACGTTTTCCGCATTTTTCACTGTCCGGGCGATAGCTGCAGCACCTCCGACCCGGGAGCCAACCGCTGAAAGATCCGCCAAGGCTGAAATTAACAACAGAAGGAATCCACCTGATGTGTTCAGCACTGATAGGGCTGTGGACATTTTAATCAGACCTCCTTTTGAGGCTCGTTTAGCTGCACTCAGTGATAACTGAATAAACTTTTTTAAACACCCTGATGTAACGTTCTTCTTCTTCTTACTCTGCAGCGGATGATGAAATGCGTTCATTACTTGACTCAGCCTCAGCACCATATCCAATGTAATTTTTGCGCGCATTTCTTTATCTACTAATAGTGTGACGAAGAGTTGAGAAATACTTATATCCATTATTTAACTTAGTTTCTTGGCTTATTTGGCTACTATTCTGTCTGCAGTGTGAGAATCTGGGAGGTCCTTATTTGCTGCGTACACTATATTTAATGTGACATCAACAGGCCATATCTGGAAGATGGATCTTCTTATCACCACACACAAATGCCGACCGATGTGACCGAGCGGTTCTAGGCGCTTCAGTCTGGAACCGCGCGACCGCTACGGTCCCATAGTGCTCAGAGCCATTTGAACCATTTTTGAACCACACACAAATCGTTCATCAAGCTTAGTTACAGGTCCACAGAGTTATATACCGAAGAGCCAAAGAAACTGGTACACTTGCCTAATGTCGTGTAGTGCCTCCACGAGCACGCAGAAGTGCCGCAATACGACGTGGCATGGACTCGACTAATATCTGAAGTAGTGCTGGAGGGAATCGACATCATGAATCCTGCAGGGCTGTACATAAATCCGTAAGAGTACGAGGGGGTGGAGATCACTTCAGACAGCATGTTGCAAGGGATCCCAGATATGCTCGATAATGTTCATGTCTGGGGAGTCTGGTACCCAGCGGAAGTGTTTAAACTCAGAAGAGTGTTCCTGGAGCCACTCTGTAGCGATTCTGGACGTGTGGGGTGTCGCATTGTTCTGCTGGAATTGCGCCAGTTCGTAGGAATGCACAGTGGACATGAATGGGTGCTGGTGATCAGACTGGATGCTTACGTACGTGTCACCTGTCAGAGTCGCATCTAAAAGTATCAGGCGTCCCATATCACTCCAACTGCACACGCCCCACACCATTACAGAGCCTCCACCAGCTTGAACAGTCCCCTAATGACATGCAGGGTCCATGGATTCATGAGGTTGTCTCCATACCCATACATGTCTATCGTCTCTATACAATTTGAAATGAGACTCGTCCGGCCAGCCAACATGTTTCTAGTCATCAAGAGTCCAACGTTGACGTTGATAGGCCTAGGCGAGGCGTAAAGCACTGTATCGTGCAGTCATCAAGGGTACACGAGTGAGCCTTCAGCTTCCAAAGCCCATATCGATGATGTTTCGTTGAATATTTCACACGCTGACATTTTTTAATGATTCAGCCTTGAAATTTGCAGCAATTTGCGAAGGGTTGTACTTCTGTTACTTTGAACAATTCTCTTCAGTCGTCGGTGATCTAGTTTTCACAAGATGCTTTTTCGGCCGCAGCGATGTCTGAGATTTGATATTTTCCCCGATTCCTGAGATTCACTGTACAATCGTGAAATGGTCGTACAGGAAAATCCTGAATGAGATTTTCACTCTGCAGCGGAGTGTGCGCTGATATGAAACTTCCTGGCGGATTGAAACTGTGTACCGGACCGAGACTCGAACTCGGGACCTTCGCCATTCGCGGACATGTGCTCTACCAATTGAGCTACCCAAGCACGACTCACGCCCCGTCCTCACAGCTTTACTTCTGCCAGTACCTCGTCTCCTACCTTCCAAACTTTACAGAAGCTCTCCTGCGAACCTTGCAGAACTAGCGTTCCTGAAAGAAAGGATATAGCGGAGTTCTGCAAGGTTCGCAGGAGAGCTTCTGTAAAGTTTGGAAGGTAGGAGACGAGGTACTGGCAGAAGTAAAGCTGTGAGGACGGGGCGTGAGTCGTGCTTGGGTAGCTCAGTTGGCAGAGCACCTGCCCGCAAAAGGCAAAGGTCCCGAGTTCGCGTCTCGGTCCGGCACACAGTTTTAATCTGCCAGGAAGTTTCAGGAAAATCCTCATTTCATCTCTACCTCGGAGATGTGGGGTCCCATCGCTCGTGCGCCAACTATAACACCACGTTCAAACTCACTTAAATCTTCATAACCTGCCATTGTAGCAGCAGTAACCGATCGAACAACTACCCAAGACACATGTTGTCTTATATAGGCGTTGCCGACCGCAGAGCCGTATTCTACCTGTTTACATATCTTTGTATTTGAATACGCTTGCATATGCCAGTTTCCTTGGCGCTTCAGTGAATGTAGGGATATGAAGTTGTATTGGCACATGCCTCGAAGATACAACTACCTCTGCTGATGTGTTTCCTTTCATGCATGTTATGCTACTTTGCTGGTTGAGGTTTGGGATCCTTTTTACGTAGCAAACCTGCGTCATCCACCTGAGTGTTATACGATGAAGGGAATCTTAACCACTGCCTTATGAGTTTTTCTACAAGGAAGAAGTTTAGTTCAGTGGTCCTCTGTAATTCTTCTGTCTGAAAACTGCCAGCAGTTCACAACCGCTTTTATCTTAGTGGTGATTTCAACTTGCCAGGTATATATTGGGAGTGTTATGTCATCTAAACTGGTGCCAGAGACAGGGAATCGTTGGAATTGTTCAGGATGACTTGTCCGAAAATTACCTTGTACAGATAGTTAGAGAACCAAATTGTCGGGGTAACGGCTTAGACCTCCAGGCAACAAACAGACCTGAACTTAGCGAATCAGTTAACGTAGAGGAAGGTATCGGTGATCATAAGGCTGTGACAGCATCTATGACGACGGGTCCTAAAAGGAATGTTAAGAAATATAGGAAGATATATTTGCTCAGCAAGGGTGACAGGATAAAAATTTCAGAATATCTCAGCAGTCAGCATCAAATATTCGATGATGAGGACGAAGATGAGGAGAACAAATGGAAAAAATTGAAATGCATCGTGCAATATGCCCTAGACAAGTATGTTCCGAGGATGGTTTTAAGGAATGGGAAAGATCCACCATGGTTTAATAGCCTTGTTAGAAAAGCGCTATGTGAAAAAAGAGCACTTCATCTCAGATTCAAGAGAAGTAAATATCTAGCTGAGAAACAAAAGCTGAACGAAGTGAAAATGAGCGTAAGGAGAGCAATGAGAGAAGCGTTCAATGATTTAGAAAGTAAGACATTGTCAAACGGCACCGAAATGGAAGATAACAGAGAGAAGGCCGAAATACTGAATTCGGTCTTCCGAAGTTGTTTCACCGAGGAAGATCGTAACACAGTATTGAGATAACCGATCGCGGAATTGAAAATCAGCTACAATCGCTTAGTAGTGGAAAGGTTTCAGTAGCAGATGAAATATCTTTAACATTCTACAAAGATTATGCAAAAGAACTTGCTCCCCTTCTAGCAGTAATTTATCTTAGATCGCTTGAGCAACGAAAGGTAGCTAACGACCGGAAAAAAGCGCAGGTCTTTCCTGTTTTTAAGAAAGGCCGCAAGACAGATCCACACAATTATAGGCCCATATCGTTGACGTCAATCTGTTGTAGATTTATGGAACATGTTTTATGCTCAATAATTATGACGTTCTTGTGAAATGAAGGTCTCCTCTATAAAAAATCAACATGTATTCCACAAACAGAGATCCTGCGAAACTCAGCTCGCTCTGTTCCTCCATGAGACCCACAGCGCAGTGGACAACGGCGCTCAGGTTGATGCCGTGTTCCTTGATTTCAGTATGGCACTTCACACCATCCCGCATTTCCAAATAATGAAAAAAACTACGAGCTTACGGAGTATCGGAGCAGACCTGCGATTGGATTCAAGACTCTAGGATATAGAACTCACCACGTCGCTCTTAACGGAACTAAATCGATTGATGTAAAGGTAATATCTGGAGTTGCACAGTTAAACGTGATAGGACCGTTGGTGTTTACAATATATATGAATGATCTAGCAGAAAGCGTCGGATGCTCTTTACGGCTATTCTCAGACGATGTAGTTGTTTATAACAAAGTAGCAACGCCAGAGGGTAGTAAGAATTTGTAGAACGACCTGCAGAAAATTGATGAATGGTGCAAACTCTAGCTCATTCTGTTCAGAACCTCAGCACTTGGATACATCCATGGTGATACTGTACACAGTTGCAGGACGTGTCAGAAAATACGATGTGCTGCCACTCCTGTGTCCAGTGCTGTCGTTCGATGCGCGTCTCTCTCTGCCGCCGTGTCGAAGGAAACTTCAACAGCGGTCGCCGTACTGACAGTCCGCGCATCGTCTCATTGTTCGGCACCTACTTGGCTTGCTTCAAAAAAGCACATTTCCTGACTGAAGGTACATGACGTGACTTATTCCACACGTCCAAGTGAACAAAATATATATCCCATTGGCACTGGTTGGGCGAGACTGTTGAGATTCTGCATGCCGTTAAGTATGGCCCTCTCGAACCCATTACTTACATATTCGGATGACAGTCTTGCGACCCCTAACAAGGGGATCAATAACTTCGTGAAATGAGAAATGGCAATCTCGATACGGCACGATCTAACCTCTTTAGAATACCGACACTTCTTGGTAGAATTTTTTTGCACGAGTATTACACAATTTTCTCAAATAGAACCAAAATTCCAATGCGATTTCTCAGTGAGAACCCCGTTCAGAAATCTTCTCTTACATACAGAATATAGATGATGTAGCACCTGCCTACTTTTCATGCTAGCGCCGAAATGTTAGTCATTTTCATATTTAAGTACGTCGCACACTTAATGCCAATTTGAAACTTCCTGTATACCGTCAGAATGGTGATGGGAATTCGATAATCAGTAGTGTAGTTTTGCACCATTGTCTATTAAAGGAACGTCGTGAATATGGAGAATCCATGGAGATATGCAACTGAGTCGAAGACATCCTAGCGATGAGAACTTGTTATGTCGTTCTTAATGACGTTTACATCTACACAAATATTTACTTTGGAGTACCTGAAGGTACAGCTGCTGTTGACAATACCCGAGGATGTGCAGCAAAGTAATGCCTCCGAATCTGTTACGTCAAAACTCTTCAAGCCTTTTACATAAAACAAACATTATTAACAATCTACATCTTTATTCCTCATATCAATACAATTTAGGTTCTCTAACGTTAGAGGGCTCCTAACTATAGCGTCTAACATGGTGATGTGTAAAGTAACTATGAGAGACAGCATGCTGTAACCGAGTTTCTTATTCTAAGAGCTCGTCCACACTTGAAGCGCACCCTCCATCAGCACGACAATGGCAGACCACAGACGAGTGCTGCGACATCTGCAACAATCCGATGCCTTGGGTTCACTGTCATCGATCATCCTCCGTACAGTCCAGATTTCGCCGCATCCGATTTTCATCTGTTTCCAAAACTTAAAGAACACCTTCGACGTCGTCATTTTCTTAGTAATGAAGCTGTGGAAGCAGATGTGAGGCTATGGCTACGTCAACGAAGTAAGACATTCTGCAGTGGTGGCACCAACAAACTGGCCTCTCGTTAGGAGAAATGTGTTCGTCACCAGGGTGGTTGTGTTCACAAGTAAATATGTAAATACGAAAAATAAAGATGTTGAACGTTAGTAACGCTTGTTTTATTTAGAAATCTTTAATAGTTTTCACATAAAATGTTCGGAGGCATCACTTTTCAGCACGCCCTCGTATATTGTATATCGGGTGAAACAAAATGATACTAAAATCTACCTGTGTGTTTGAATAAAATTGAAAAACTGACAAATGTCTAGAAAACTCGTCGAACGACATTACAGAACGTCGAAGCTACAGTGAATATCGCCTGCCTTTGGGTCACGCCTTGAGTACGTAGTCTGCCGCCACTACAACAGCGCCTAACGGTCTCTGCAGTGTTCTTGTGGCAGGCATGAATGTGGTCACCAACATCTAATAACCTGAATGTTGGGAGGCTCATTGCGAAAGCTACCACTTGCGGTCAACCAGCGCACCAATTTCCCTATTACACTGTCAGATATTGCATGGGGGCTTAATTAAAATAGAATGCAAATAATTTTAATTTTTTGCTTTAGTAGCTGTCTGTTCGGTTACGAAGTCTCGTAAACGGTTGGCCCTGACTAGTATTATTACGCTATCTGACTGCATAGAACAATAACAAGAATGAAATGGAAATTTTCATTAACACAATTAGTTAATTAAGTCCCCAGCAACTATAAAACCTACGAAACCAAAGCACAAGTGTAACTGTTCTGTGTGTGGAAGTATGACTCAACGTACGCATCTGGCACGGTTCTTCTTCAACAACACAAGAAATTTTAAATATCATTTATACTGAATTAATTAAAGAAAATAGAAATACCATAATTACTCGAGGAAACCAGAATTACACTCTAATACAAGAACACAAGCCAGATGCTTTGTTGACTGAACCTGTAATGACGCATTATTTAAAACATGGAAATAATGAAAAATAAATCAAGTTTCGTTACCTTCATATATTGACCAAAATCACTCTAATCATTACAATATATCTCCACACCGACTCGCTATTACCACATCTCAACAAGAACTTTTCAGTATCACATCTCAGCAAGCACTCCCTACTAGCACATCTGAACACGAACTGACTACTACGAGTCCTCGACAAGCACTGCCCACTACGAGTTCTCAATAATCACTGCCAGTGGAGGCGGCGGAACAATGCTCTCTAGCGATCTCTGGCGCTGTGGCTCAGTGTAGCCACCTTTCATATGCCCTTCCTCCACGGCTAGAATTTGATGGTATTTTTGCCAGCATTGGTGGTGAAAATACCACCAAATTCGTCAAAAAAATACAGACAAAAATAAAAGATAATATTAATACGTAAATATCATATAACTAGATAAAATTTTGGCTTTGCACTGACCTTTCAATAACCTATTATATAGAATACAGTAAGCAATACAAATTCTTTCATACATGTGACTTTACATAATAGTTTACACAAGTATTATGTGGTTAAACAATTCAATCAATAGCGTCAGCAATGACGAATATGTGCAGGTAAGAGTCTCATAACTTTTCACAACCAGTAATACACAAAAAATCAGTTTATACAAATATTCACATAAACGCTTTCCATAGCTCAAGAATAAGCAGTTGACAGTTCCAGCAGTAGCACCCAGCAATGTTGAGCAGGTGCAGACACCAACAAGTAACACCATTTCAGTATAAGCAGTTCCATTAGTGGCACCAGCAATGTTGAGCAGATGCACACAGCAACAGGTGACATCTTTTCAGTAGAAGCAGTCCATCAGTGTCACCCAGCAATGTTGAGCAGGTGCAGACACCAACAAGTAACACCATTTCAGTAGAAGCAGTCCATCAGTGGCACCCAGTAATGTTGACCAGGTGCAGACAGCAAGAAGCAACATCATTTCAGTAGAAGCAGTCCATCAGTGGCACCCAGCAATGTTGAGCAGGTGCAGACACCAACAAGTAACACCATTTCAGTAGAAGCAGTCCATCAGTGGCACCCAGTAATGTTGACCAGGTGCAGACAGCAAGAAGCAACATCATTTCAGTAGAAGCAGTCCATCAGTGGTACCCAGCAATGTTGAGCAGGTACACACAGCAACAAGTCACATTTCTCAGCAGAAGCAGTTCCATAAAATTCAGTATCACTGATCACACTGTTCATCAGAGTTTATAAGCAGAAATTAAACATGTCCTAGTGGGACCAATCATGTAGAAAAGGTACAAGTAACAGTCCATATTTTTTACAATCACTGATCACACAGTTCATCAGCAGAAATTAAACATGACTAAATGTCACACATCATGTTGAAAAGTGCAGCACCATCACTAATCAGACAGTTCAGGCATGAACAATAGTTTGAATACACATACAATGCTTTTACACTAAACATACAAATCATAACAAACACACAAATGATATCAGATAATTGTCCTATTAACTATTACAATACACAAATACCAGTAAACCTATAACATTTATGGGTGTCAGTGCAAGCCACTACCAACAAATAAAATAATATTTAGGAGATAGGTGGGTAGGATTAGGAAAGGAAAACACACAAAACACACTCACTCATCTTTCATCCACATTAGTGCTACTGTGTAATTGAATAGTGTTAACTGTGTAAATGCAATTCTGTCAAAATTTTATGTTCATCATGTGTATCAAGTAGTAGTGGCAGCAATGTATAACAGTCAATAATAGTTAAGTCAACGTCATAGTCATCATGTCAAGACCAATGTTTGCCAAGCCAGATCAAAATGTACGGTTGCTGAACAACTGTCAGTGTACCAAGATATGCAAATGCTTCCTCTCTCAAAAAAAAAGTATATACTGCTTAGTGATTTGACAAAGTGTGTGTGTAGACAATCTTCCTTCTACTTGAGTGTTCTAGTCTGCCATCTTCATCCTCCTTGTTCCATATGGACCAACAAAAAAAAAATATGCTCCTCACTTACTTTACCTCTTATCCACCAAAACTCCAATAATCATCAGCATAATCTCAATACTTCACTAATACCTCTTCAATACGTCGATACATATAAACCTTATCATCAATATCATTTACCTTACTTCTTGTCCACGAAAACTCCAATAATCATCACTTCACATAATCTCAATAATACCTCAATAATATCTCTTCAATACGTCGATACATATAAACCTTATTGCCAATATCATTTCACTTCCATAACAACTCTTTCCTCTAGTCAGTCTCCTCGAACAAGTACAGACAAAATCCTAGTGCAACTTCAATTCATCATCCCATACAATCCGAAGACACAGTGTCTACACACAACCTCTGTGTAATCCATCTGACCCAAATTTTCTACTCATTATAAATTATAAGATACATTTTGGTTCCTTGTCCATCATTAAATAAAAGAAATGCATACATGACCTCTAACAGACTTAGTTCGAATAACTCTCAGTAATTAAGTACGATTACGAAGTGTTAATGATCGTGATATTTCAGTGTGTACACCACTTCAAAAATTATGGCAAACAGAAGCAAACATGTGGAGTATTTCTCGTGTCAAGTGTCACTTCCTATTTCAATTACTCACGAAAAATGCAGTGTAATAACTGTCAATGGTCTAAACCTAGTGTTGGTATGTCATGTCGTTAGCTTCCTTCCTATTAGCATAAATTTATACAGCTTCCATAAAACCTCCATCTCATGTGACTTCTGTGCAGTTTCTTGTACCAATGTCGTTCGTAGAATTATAGCAGTTCATTTTCTTATCTTAAAAATATCAGACACTGAGCGTAAGCAAAACATGCAATAGCGAGTAAATATACCAGTAGAGAACAGAATGTCAACAAGTGGATGCAACACAATCCCTACAACGAGGCTCTGCCAAGCGAACAATCTATAATTAATACCATAGTGTGACCTAAACTCTATGTTTGTACACAGTATATCAGCATTTCTATATACCAATTTAAAGAGTAGTTATGACAACAAAAGGAAATGTGTTAATATGCAATCCATACGCACACCAGCAAACATATATCTTACGTAATAAACAAGTCATTAGCATCATTCAGCATAAGCAAATAAATGTTCATATGTAATCTTAATAAGTAAACATGAAGGCGCAAGCAGATAAATCACAAAGTGTAACCTACATACCTAACTACAGTCAGCACAATTAATCAGGTGACAATTATAATTTAAATAAATAAGCACAGCAGGCACATAATAGAAAAATATGACATCAGTGAAAAAGCAGTGCAGCCAAGCGATGCATAATATATACAAATAACAACCCTGTTCATTAGTCAATCATTGTCAAAATCAGTTAATGTGCGCAAGCACGTCGCTTCACTAGTAAATTCATAGACCATGAAATTTAGCACAAAGTATGAATCACGTAATCGCAAGCAGCAAATTACGTCTAAAGTACGTACCTAAGTGGAAATATGTTACCTGAAAAATAAACTCAATTAATCGTTACCTTTTTTGTTTATTACTTTCTTCTTCGAAATGACATTCTTCCTGAAATTTTCTCAATAGCAAGTCGTCTTAACGTCGGACACGCACAGAATTTACCTAAAGGTCTTAAATATTTTACACAACCGTATCCTGAAAAATACTGAACGTTAATAACATAATTTATAAAGTCACCATAGCTTTATACAGAATTTAGTCGGAGAAATTAGACTGTGTATTTGTTTACGGCTGTCAGTGCATTCGCACTGAGCGCTCGATCAGCTGTAGGCGCGTGACGTATGAAGTAATTGTTTGCGGTCAACGACTGCCTTGTGCGGCGCGCAGACTGACTGTTGCTTTGAGTATGTGCCGCCGCCAAAACACAGCGCGGTATCCTTGCATTCTCCGTGTGTTTACGTAGCTGTTAGTTTCTCACAAGTATGTCATTCCACAAAAATTTTAACGTTCGATATATGATGTATTCCCTTAGAGCGCCGAGATTTAAGAGTTTCTACTTCAACAGTATTATCATGAATAATTTTGCGAATTCTATATGGACCGTTATAAAGCAGAAAAAATTTGCGACATAAGCCTTTTCCTTTATGAGACAAACGATGAGACTTAATTAACACCTTCTGACCAACTGACAAAGTTTTTAAACGACCAGGACGTTTCGCTGATTTCTCTCTTCTAGCAGCCGCAGATGCAATATTTTGTAGAGCCAGGTTGACAACTTCAGAATGCCGCAGTTTCCGTGAAGGCGGAAAAGGAACGATTTCAGAAATGCGATTTGTTGGTACTTTATTTTTTAATATCAATAGAGGCGGTAAAGAAGTTGAGTCATTAGGAAGTTCATTCAGAATGTTTTGAAAAATATGAAGATACTGATCCCAAGTTCTGTGATTCTGATGACAATAAAGACGGCACAATTTATTGATTTCCTTCATCCATCTCTCTGAAGCGTTAGATTGAGGGTGAAAAAGTGAAATAAAAATTGGTTTAATCTTACGACGCCGTAGAGTACGAAGCCAAATTTTAGAGCGAAACTGTGATCCATTATCTGATATAACCTTATCAACATGACCAACTTCTTTAAGAAAATGTTTGATGAAAGCGTTAGATACTGAACGAGCTGTTGCTTTGCGTAAAGGTGTAAAACACACATATTTTGATGTCAATTCCACTGCTACAAAAATGTACGCAAAACCATTAGTAGATCGAACCACTGGACCGAACAAATCAACTGCAGCCATCTCCTTTAATTTCGCTGGAATGATAGGAAACAACGGTGCTCTGTGAGAAACAGTTGGCGGCTTAGCCTGTTGACATAATTTGCATTTGGCAAGAACAGATCGAATACGTTTTTCCATATTATTGAAGTAGCAATTTTCCCGTAATTTATGAAAGCATTTTCTGGGACCAAAGTGTGCATAACTGAAATGTGTAAACGAGGTGTGGCCAAATCATCCAATCTAACAAAGCGTCTGAGAAAATTTCAGACACCAAGGAAACTACGAACATCACGTTTTGTGGTAGGAACAGCATAATTGCTAATAGCGTCTAGCTTCTCTGGATCAGGAAGAATACCTTTTGTAGAAATAATGTGACCGAGAAATTTCACCTGAGAACGACCAAATTCAGATTTTTCCAAGTTCACTGTAATGCCAACTCTTGCAAAAATACGTAATAATGAATCCAAAATTTTGTTGTGCTCACTCCAAGAACGTTTAGCAATAAGAATATCGTCAACATATGAAGTAATATTGTCACGAAGATAAACAGGTAAAATTTCATTTAAGCTACGAATGAATGCTGCAGAAAATATAGTAAGTCCAAATAATAATTTCCAAAGTCACTTTTGGGTAAAACAGTCAAATCCGGTTATTCTTTACTTACTGTCTAGGTAGATGGATAGTAGAAGAGTTGTTTTTTTAGATGCAAAGAATAGTGAAAGAGTAGGCAGCGGTGCAGAAAACTAAAAGGGAAATAGCACCACTACAGCTCGGGGCCCTATGCTCGCTACGGCACATATTCACTTAGTGTAGTGAATCCCCTGAGGACATTAATAGCTGCACATAAATTCCAGTTTGTGACTCAGTGGCAAATCTGGCGGAAGTGCGCACGTAAATCGATCCAACCATGAACATGGACGTATGTCATTTCTAGAATTGCAAAAGATCTTAAATTTCCGAACAGTCAAGAAGTGTTTACAGTCAAAGCTTCCGCCTCGCGGCGACAAAGACCTACCGCGTCTGTCCCAGTCCCAATGTCGATTATTGTCAAGTTCCCGCGCCTGGCGCTCTCTTGTTACATCCCGTAAATGAAACAAATTACTTTCTTCAAAGCCCTCTGCTATCTGTGATACTAAATTTCGTCTGCTGTCTTTTCCTGCGATTTCGCTTTCAATATATTTGTCTTGCTTTTGTAATGCCTCAGATTCCTTTTTGACGCGTTCATTAACTTTTCCCTGATTTTCAACATGCTTATTTATGTTCTGGTACTCTTCGGTTTCTGCAAATGGCAATGGTGCTGTATCATCTGAGTCTCTGTCCCCATTTAAGTTAAGACTTGTCAATTTATCTGGAATCTCCTCAACTCTTTCCGATAAGTTTACGTCTTCCGTCAGTGTCGCAACTCGGGTTTCGGTATTGTCACATTTACTAGTTGACTGTTCACACTGTTGCGTTAAGTCATTTGTTACGGATTCCTCGATTCTCTCAAATATTTCTTCCTTATCATGTGCAAGTTGTAAATTTAACTCTGAAAATTTTTGAACTATCACGCAATCTTTTTCTTCCCGTTCTCTGTCCTGTTCCTCTTGTCTGATTTCTGTTGAAATTAAGCTATTATTGTGAGCATTCAAAACCGGTTGTACTTCTTCTCTAATTTCTTTGTTTGATTCATCATTCGTATTTTTGAAACATGTCCCTATTCGTGAGTCTAACCGTGTTGTCATTGCTTTCATCGTGGTTCTAATTGTTCCTATATCTGTTTTAAATTCAGATCGAAACTGCTCCATTGTTCCCATATCAGTTGTAATTATTCCTATTTGTGATCCCTGTGAGTCTAACCGTGTTGCTAAAGTTCCTATCTCTGTTTTAATTGTTTCCATTCGTGCTCCCAAATTTAATATAGCACTCATCAACTGCTCCGTAATAGCCGGTTCGAAATTCTTTTCGCCCCCAACATTTCCCGCGAAACCAACTTCTTTCGTCATGGCTGTAAAGCTATCTGTGTTCGATACTATTTCAGAATCTTCTGTCATTAATCTCGGATTCTGTGAATTTTCTGATTGAGAAAAATTTTGAAATGGTTCCGGACTATTTTCCCGACTTATTACATTGTTTTCCACTTCATTATCCATCATACTGTTTTCCTCTGTTGGCGAGTTCGCCATGTTAACAATTTCGTCATTCTCACTATCCATCATTTTCGCCTTTTTCATTGATCGCGTAATCATTTACAAAACATACAAAACTCGTCACTGTACGGAAATTATACACAATGACTCTTTATCTCCAACAATACCATTCACTCGAAATGTTTCCCTCAAACACGATTAACGAACAATTGAAATAATTGCACTAAATCGTCAAACGCGTATACAAGACAACAAATCAAATTCAGAGAAAAAAAATACCATTAGAAGAATGACAATTACCAAATCTACACATGCAAAATAGACTACAATTACTAAACTACAAATTACTACAACAATACTACTGTCTACTATTTTTACAATCAGAAGAATTCCAAGGGACGATCCGAAGCAGCGGTCGCCACGTGCATGGGGGCTTAATTAAAATAGAATGCAAATAATTTTAATTTTTTGCTTTAGTAGCTGTCTGTTCGGTTACGAAGTCTCGTAAACGGTTGGCCCTGACTAGTATTATTACGCTATCTGACTGCATAGAACAATAACAAGAATGAAATGGAAATTTTCATTAACACAATTAGTTAATTAAGTCCCCAGCAACTATAAAACCTACGAAACCAAAGCACAAGTGTAACTGTTCTGTGTGTGGAAGTATGACTCAACGTACGCATCTGGCACGGTTCTTCTTCAACAACACAAGAAATTTTAAATATCATTTATACTGAATTAATTAAAGAAAATAGAAATACCATAATTACTCGAGGAAACCAGAATTACACTCTAATACAAGAACACAAGCCAGATGCTTTGTTGACTGAACCTGTAATGACGCATTATTTAAAACATGGAAATAATGAAAAATAAATCAAGTTTCGTTACCTTCATATATTGACCAAAATCACTCTAATCATTACAATATATCTCCACACCGACTCGCTATTACCACATCTCAACAAGAACTTTTCAGTATCACATCTCAGCAAGCACTCCCTACTAGCACATCTGAACACGAACTGACTACTACGAGTCCTCGACAAGCACTGCCCACTACGAGTTCTCAATAATCACTGCCAGTGGAGGCGGCGGAACAATGCTCTCTAGCGATCTCTGGCGCTGTGGCTCAGTGTAGCCACCTTTCAATATCCCTGGCAAATCTTTCTTAAGAGCTAGGGTTACTCTACACATTTTTACGAACGATAGGATAAAAACACCCTAGTATACCCTTAAATATTTTATTAACATGGAAGAGATTATGCTGGAAGTTATGATCGCCTTCGTGGAAGACTATCCTGCAAATGATTGACCGTAACGTTCACGTAGCCAGCAGATCTCACTATGTCTTCCGTTACCACGACATGTCAAAGGAAAATCGAAATAAATGTTAGCCATAGCATAATACTGTTCCATCTGGTCTGCGACCGTGACGCAGCTGTTCGGACAGCGTATCCAGATATGACCATTAATCTGGTGATTCATCTAACCAGGTGACACTTTCCCATTATCCACGTCCTAATTTTGACGATTCCGTGCCCACTGCCATCGTGCTTGACGGTTTCGTTGCATCAACATGGGATCACGTCGACGTTATCTGCTGATGAGCCCCATGTTCAACAATGTGCTCTGAACACTGTGCCCCGAAACACCTATTCCTGCCTCACCATTATATCTGTCGTCAGATTTACCATAGATGGCCGCCTGTGCGCCATTACAGAGCGGGCAAGAATCTGACATGAGCGTTCTGTTATGAGGTATGTACGTACAAAACTTTGTCTCCTACTCGTCCTGCAACCACTTAGGGTAGATGCTCAGACGATTAGCCACGTTTTTCCTCAAATGTTGATTGACAGGTGCCGTTCCACAACAATTCGTCGTTCGTGAAAGTCGCTTATGTCAGTGGATTCTTCTGTTTACGGCCAGTATCATTGTTTGAACGCTTTCCCATTCGTCTCTAAACTAAACTGTACCTCTTCCAAAGATATCTCGGAAGGCCCATCTGTATCGACCGACCGCCGTGTCATCCTCAGCTGATAAGCGCTGCTGGATGTGGATATGGAGGGGTATATGCTCAGCACACCGCTCTCCCGGTCGTTGTCAGCTTTTGTGACTGGGGCTGCTATTTCTCATCAGTCAAGTAGTTCCTCAATTGACTTCACAAGGCCTCAGCGCACAATGCTTGCCAACAGCACTCGGCAGGTCTGGATGGTCACCCATCCAAGTATTAGCCTAGCTCAACCGATGTCGCCAATGCGACAAGGCCGTTGGAACCCCATTCGTCTCGACTCGTCTTACGTACTTTCCTTACCAAGTCACTTTTCTGCGACGCTACCAGGCTGCAGTTAGTCTCGAGGTGGGCAGTGGTCATAATTTTTTGGCTCACCAGGGGGGGTCTCAGTGACTTTTGCTGTAGAAGGGGTGGCATTCTGGCTGGCGTTGAACCCTATAATTTGAATGTACTTTAGTGTCCTCGAATGACGTTTACGCATACCGGTTCCGATTCTCAAAACAAGCTCCAAAACTGTACGTCTTTCTCTTTTTTTTTTTTTTTTTTTTTTTTTTTTACAATAACCAGTACCTAGTGCAAATTTGGACAGTTAGTCCTGAATATACACTGCTTGACAGGAAGGGTGATGCACGCAGAATGGGAGAAGGAAACGATATGAATGTTTACGGGTTGAGAGGATACGTGATGTTTTTTCAGGGATTACAAAATTGAGTCAAATTTACAGAGAACTTGGTAACATGTACCTACCTTTCTGTGTGACACTGCACGTCCTCTGGCGTAAATGCTTGCACTGATTCTAATGGGTAGGGTGTCATAAAGCCGTTGTATAGCCTCCTGACGCAGGCAGCATTCCAACGGTTGTAACTGTTCCTTGATATCCCGGGTACTGGCACCGGGACGAAGCTTAAGTCTCAGCCAGCCCAACACATATTTTCTGACGGGGAGAGATCTGGGGATATTTCTGATCACTGAAGTACCTCGACATACCGAAGACAGTTCACAGCGGCACGTGACATGTGTCGATAAACCTTGTTCTGTTGAAAACGGGTATACGATACTGTAGAATGAGAGGATACATATGAGGGCACAGGATATCATTGACGTACCGTTTTGCCATTGAAGTTCTTTCAGTCACTACCAGCCGTGACCTAAAATCGTATGACACCAGGAGTGACACCGCAGTGCCCCTCCAAAACATTGGAGTATTGGGACCTCTTTCCATGCCGTCTTTATACTAGCCGACAGCTCTCACACAGAGTAATGCAGAATCGTTATTTATCACTGAACACAACGTGAAGCCACCCTGGTCACGACAGTCTTCCAAACGCAGTCGTTTATGTTTTGGCGTTGACGACAACCTGAGCATTGGGCGGTAGTTCATTACTCTGGCTGCAGTTAGTCTCCCAGCATTGGTGCGGGATGACACAACATGCTACAGGGAGTCCGTTACTTGTTCCCGGACAGTAGGTGCAGCTGCGAAAGGTTGAAAACGTGTTTGGTGCACAAGACGGCGATCCTCCCTTCTCGTTGTCACACGTGGACTACCGGAACCTTGACGCAGGGTATGAGTCCTCGCGTTCCTGTCAATTTAAACATCTGGCCACTATCGCATTCGAATGGCCCACGAATCTGTATATTGTACGCTTCAGCTAATTGGCCAAATGGCTGTGAAATCACTATAAGGTCCTTTTCAAGCTCTGACATGTGCTGATAACGCTATCTCAGACGCATACGGGGTATCTCCATGTCATTCGCAGTGATTACTCAGCATGCGGCGCTGTTCTCGCTCCTTATATACCCTACGAGGCCTAGTAACAACACTAAACAAGAACAACGTCGACTCATTCTGGTCGCTACTCTACCTGTCACAAAGAATTGCAATTCTGACTATGTATATACTTACCCATGAAGTGAACATGTACAAAAGTACAATTACTTCATAGTATGTCTTCTGTGCGCTTCTGGTTTTGAGGCAGTGTAAATAAATGTGCACGTAAATAAATGAAAAGATCAGATATCATTTGATTTACTAATCGTACATCAGTGGACTCACTCAGTCACTTAGGTACTTACGTCCAGATTATCACATAAATCTAGCAATGGGGACAGGAGATGGAGATTCAGCTTTATTTGAAGAGTCCTTAGAACCCGTAATTCACACACGAAAGAGTTTGCTTGCAAAACCCTTGTTCGACCAATTCTTTAGTACTGTTCACCTCACAGGTAAACTTACATAATTGAATTAACGAAGGAGGTAGAAAAGATTCGAAGAAGAAGCGAACAATTTGCCATGGATTCTTTTACACCGCGTGAGAGCTTTGCTGAAATGCTGTAGGAGTCCGCTGCATGCTATAAAAAGCGCGTCAGGTTTTTCACTGACAGAAGAGCGGCAAATCGCATTTTCATACCACAGAGAAACAGATCGGTAAAACTGGCTGAAGTTCTGCAAAGAAACATAGTAAATACTACGCTTGCAACACCACAACTACTAGTGGCTACTATAGAACATACAGTTTCATAAAAACAGTGTAGTGTGTAGATTCAATTCACGCTATGGATAGTATTTAGAATTTAAAACGGATGACGGGTTTGGAAAGCTCCATTGAACAAACAATTCTTCAATGGATTGGCGTGTGCAGACAGTTCTAGTCAAACTTTTAAGTTTAAATACAGTGTCTCACAGTTTAATATGACTATTCAGTTTGAAACGGAGGTTAGTGACTTGCAGTGGCTGTAGGACTTTTTTCCTATCACACAATGTTTTCAGAGCAAAGGAGAGAACATTCAAAAGACAAGACGGACGTGCTGCATCTATTCATACACGAAATAGGATATTTTCTTTGTGTCAGGTAGTCTGGCAGACACAAGATTCCGATGTGAAGCCCGCACGATCGCAACGGCCGGTGACGTCAAGAGCAGTGGCCCAGCCACGGAAATGGCATACCGCGGCCATGAGGAGCAAAACCGTACCTCCAGAAATACGTCACCTCAGCTGGAAGTAAATAGCTGCGGTCAGCAGGCGCCCCCATGATCGAAGAGCGCCAATTTGTTCTACAGAGGCACAACCACTGCGACAGGAAGTTCGAGGGACGAACACACCGGTTTCGTGTGCACGGTAGACATTCAAATTCTCCTAAGCTGCAAGTGAAGGAAGTAAATAAAAACTGAAAGGCAACAGTATTGTGTAATAAGAAGAAGCGATGACATCTGTGGTTATTATGCTGCCTTCAATTTTATCTTCATTCTTTGATTCTACAGCGTTCATGAATGTGGATATGATTAATGACCTTTCCACGCAATTACAGACTGCAGAATCCTGTATCAAACCTGTTTGATATATAAGATGAGGCATTTAAGATAAGTCTCCTAAAATATATCGACACACATGACCTACCAAGTGACTTTTAGCGTCTATAGCTAACGACTTGTGACACTTACTTTGTGTCTTCAAATGAAATTGTACACTTTTTACCTTGATGAGGCCAAGCGGTTCTAGGCGCTTCATTCTGGAGCCGCGTGACTGCTACGGTCACAGGTTCGAATCCTGCCTCGGGCATGGATGTGTGTGATGTCCTTAGGCTAGTTAGGTTTAAGTAGTTCAAACTTCTAGGAGACTGATGACCTCAGATGTTAAGTCCCATAGTGCTCAGAGCCATTTGAACCATTTTCATACCTTGATGTTGGAATGAGCTTTCGAAGAGGGCTTCAGCGAAATATTATGTGTGAGACTTTATTAAACAGTGAAAGGGTAACAGCAAACCAACGTCCCCCACCTCGAGAACACGATCTCACAAATGCCAAGTCAAGCAAACACGTAACTCAGGTACGGTTTGCGTGTTTACCCGTGGGTTTAGAGTACGTTATCCTATGCTGTGCTGTAGTAACCATCAGATAACTTGGTCGTGAAACTATTGACGTATTCACAGCGTATATGGCAGTCGAAAACGTGGATATCGTTTTCGTGGTGAACAGATGATGATGACGATGATGATGATGTTTGGTTTGTGGGGCGCTCAACTACGCGGTTATCAGCGCCCGTACAAATTCCCAAACTTTGCTCAGTCCAGTCTCGCCACTTTCATGAATGATGATGAAATGATGAGGACAGCACAAACACCCAGTCATCTCGAGGTAGATGAAAATCCCTGACCGCGCGGGGAATCGAAACCGGGACCCCGTGCTCGGGATGGTGAACAGAGTGCGATCACACATGTAAATAATGATTTCCAGGCAATACAAAAACAAACACGTTACTTCAACACACAAAACGGAAGTCATTCTCTAATAAATGTGCACAGCAATGTTATTCCATACAAGTATAAAGGACACACAAAATGTAACGTCCCTGAATACAGAGTCACAAAAATCGTTGTGAGCACTAGATCCCATTGTTGCTACACGAACAGACCTGCTTTGCTAGCAGCCTGGCGGCGTCTTACGTACACGCCTGGCAGACAAATATCTACTTCGTGCTCGGCGGACACGTGATACGAATGGATAAGCTAGTGCAACGAATGTAGCGCCGCTTGTGGCGATGTGAACGACCACACTCGCTTCTGTGGAGCCCATAAAGTATAAATATCTATGGAGTGAGCATAACCTACTACGCATATTCTCAACATCAAACCGGGTTAGTCACATGGTAGTGAGACGTCGCTACTTGTCTGCAATTTGTGGTAACAGCGAAACTTTAATATTACACGTATTCACCTGTTTTTACATGCGTTTCTACACGTTTTTGTTGAAATAACAGACATGGTGCAGTGTTGTTGTTGCTACGGGTGAAAAGAGCTATGCACAACAAGTATCTAATAGTGAATATCACATCGATGTGAGGCGCTTTATATGTTTAAAAATATCGAGGCGCGGTATTATGTCTTGTGTTGTAGAGCAAATTTCTGTGATCTTTTTTTTTTTTCCTTTTTCCCATGTGTTTACGAGAGAAATGCTACATAAGTTTTCAAATGCGTTTAAGCTGCCAGTCAGTGTTTACGTATTCGTGCTATGTTCATCGCCGGCCGAAGTGGCCGTGCGGTTAAAGGCGCTGCAGTCTGGAACCGCAAGACCGCTACGGTCGCAGGTTCGAATCCTGCCTCGGGCATGGATGTTTGTGATGTCCTTAGGTTAGTTAGGTTTAACTAGTTCTAAGTTCTAGGGGACTAATGACCCCAGCAGTTGAGTCCCATAGTGCTCAGAGCCATTTGAACCATTTTGCTATGTTCATCTGCAGATAAAATTTGTATAAGACAGTGTGATTAATTTCCTCCAGTTTATTCAGGTCCTCAAACCCTTATGTGTATCAAAGTACTTCTGCAGGAGACAGTTTCCCATTTTACATAATTTTTGTATTCTTGTTTCGCGAAAGATGAACAGAGAATCAAAATATGGCTCCACAAAATAAAAAGAAAGAATTTCGTCCCTACAAAATCTTAAAAAGTGTGCTCTAAACTCTTCGCTGAATAACGCTTTGATAGGGAGACGTCATTAATTAGAACGGAGATTCGACAACACGAATAAGTGCAATAGAAAACCTAAAAAGGTTGCTCTTCATAGCTTTAAAACTATTCCAGGTATAAAATTGTTAAGAGGTCTATTAAACGCATATACGAAGTTTCAGCATACTTCTGAAGGTGATCTATCTATTCTAGTGAAGTAATAACACTCAAAATACGCTAAGCGCTGTACGGACTAACATGCGCCGTCGCAATACCACCTGACTTGAGCAGCAGGAGATGTAGCGGACTGATTTCACGTTCTGCTCACTCCACGGATATCTGTACTCTATGGTGGAGCCTGCTGTAGACTAGGTTGTAAGCACGTTGGGTGCTCAGTGTGTGTGCACAGCTGGTTGTCTCTATTTCATTCATCGCACGATGGCCAGTATTTTGACTGAAACTGCGCTTGCTAGCGTTGTAGTGCAGCAACCCGCCAGTCTAAGCTGCATTTCCGTGTAGCTGCAGCCGCAGGCGATAGCCCGGGGATGCAGTAGTTTTCCGCTGTAGCTTTTAGTTATGTGGTGCAGACGTATGTGTGGGACAGTGGTTTCCGGCATATTGATCTTGTTATTACTAAGCCAGCTGCACACATGTTTTTCGAGCCATCTGCGAAGGCTCTTTCCAGTGGCGCCAAAATATACTTACTTCCATTTTCTTTTATATCGGTGTTCCATTTGCAGGTATAAACACGAGAAATTACTTGCATATTTCAGAAAATTCACCACGTTTCCGGTCACGTACGATAACACAATACCTGTGTCATTCGGAATTACGACGTAAAGTGCGTGTCAGAAGAAGCTTTACATTGTAATTGGGATTAACGCAGGCACTGCCGCATCGTATTTATCCTCCAACACTGGGCAAGGGAATTTCAAGTAAAATATCTCCCTTGTATGGGAATATAGATAATTAGCGTACGGGTGCAGAACGTAGACACATGGCTGATGACATACGGTAGTTTGGGTCTGGTCCTGAGTCGTGTACGAATAACCAAATGGTAAGGCGACCGTTCGCGATAAGCGGCAAATCCGGGCTCGAGTCACGGTCCAGCACAAACCTTTATTGTCGTCATTCTGTTTTACAGCTTATCGTAGTAAATATTCGCAAATGTGAGTAAATTTCAGGTATTTCGTGACGACTGCAGTCGCCGCACCCAGGGAGCTTTACATCGTAATACAGGATAACACAGGCACTGCCACATCGTATCGACAGCGAGCAAGCGACGTTAAACTAGAATGTCTGTGCAGTACTAAAACATCGACTGCACACCTACCAGAAGAGCGCCACAAAACGGCATCTAGGCGGCGCTAACTCGCACACCAATAGAAGGAGCAGGCAGCGCCCACCTCCAGGAAGACAGAGTTCAGTGTCCCCTGTCAGTGCTGACTTCACCAGCCGCCCGTCACTGGGCGGCTCCAGTTCGGTCGACCACTTCGAGACGTCGGTACTAATTAATAGGAAGATAATTCTTAGCCTGCCTTATGCGAGTAGTAATAGTGTGTAAAAGTAATTGAATGCAGGAGCCAGAGGAGGCACATCGAGTCACCTCGTAATGAGAAGTTCAGTTATGTTTATTTCCTTTTTAGAAATAAAGTGTTCTGTTAATCTGTAAGTGTTATGTACAGACAGTTTTGAATTCCTGCCGAGGGCTATCGTAACTTCCCTCCCCTTCGTTGTTTGTGTCGGTACTGACACCCACAGTAGCCGACAAAATGATGTCTCCCTTGTAAGGGAATATACGTATCGGATGTACGAGTAGGCTGCGCTAGTGTCAGTCCTAGTCGAGGGAAAGGCAAATTTTATGAAAGTCCAATGAAGACGCGGTTGGGCGATGAAATCTGGGGCCTGTGGTAGGATGTGGTAACAGTCGACAGCCAGTGGGCCAGGCGAAGTAAGCACGGCACAGAGTTACGACGGCGGTATTGCACGCACGATTTGTTTTGAAGGTCTTGTAGTAAGTGACCGATTCTGTAATGATACCAGAGACTGGGATAAGAAGAGGAATGCTTCGCTACTTGTCAATAATGTACTTGCTTTGAGTTTTCGTCCATCAGAGTGCGGAGGGAATAATCTTGTTCTGCTTCTATGAAAACATCATGAATGGATCCTCTTGAGCATGTACACATATTTTCAATAACACTATTTCAGCCCAAATACCATTTACTATAGGAAGTTTTCAATGGCACTGTTGGAGTAACCTGCAAGACATTTAGTGATAGCAGCGAAATTTCACCACCTGAGAAATTAAAGCCAAACAGTGTATTCAAATTTTACAATCTTCTAGAGGAAAAACCAGGACCCGATATGCAAATACTTTTGTTTTAGCCACTATATAACAGCAGATGTCTTTTGTCTGAGCCATACGTACACCAGGATTCCAAAGCAGTTGGTAAACAATAATGTGAACACTATTATTGCATTCAAGCAGGACGATATGAAATTAAAACGCATTTAGCAGAGGCATACATAGAGATCAATGAATTTGTTGGCTTATGCGGATATTGTTGGAATCACAGGTAGTATGGCAGTATGGCAAATGTAATCATATCAGTCATTTCACAGATTCGAGAAAGAGGTTTCACTGATTAGTTATGGAGACAGTCAGTTCACAAACTTCACATACCTGCACACAAAACATTCTCATATAGACGCATCATAATACAAGGTTTGGATGGTTTACGGCAGGCTGATCACGTACATATGAACCAATATTCATGACTGAATAAAGGTTTCAAATATATTTTAATACTCATAGATAAATATTTCAAGTTTTCTGGGACCTGCCAGCAAAAACAAAGACAGTGAAGGAAGTTTCGCAGGTGCTTGAACAGGTGCAGATGGGAACAAATTGATGTTCTGGTAATCTTCAAAACCGCCCAAGGAGGTGAATTTTACAGCAGACATTTCAGGTTTGTAATGAAGCGATAAAGAATAAACAACTACTGCACATTCATCAGTATGAAAGCAAATGTTGTGAACCATTTGAACAGGATAATAAGAAACCATATATGATATTTTAACCTTCAAGAATCATACAAATGGCTAAATATTCTTCCACAAATAATCGAGCATTATAATGGAACTAGGCCAATGTCCTTGCCGCAGTGTTAACACTGGTCCCCGTCGTATCACTGAAGTTAATTGCTGTCGGGATTCACTAGCCCTTCCATGGGTGACCGTCTGCCGAGCACTCTCGGCAAGCGGGATGCACTCAGTCCTTGTGAGGCCAATGGAAGAGCTACTTGACTCAGAAGTAGTGACTCCAGCCAGGAAGGCTGACAATGGCTGGGATACGTGTGCTGACCACATGACTCTCCACATCTACATCCAGTAACACATATCGCGTGAGGATGACACGGTAGTTGATTGATACTAATCTACATCTACATCTAAATAGACATTCCGCAAGCCACCGTACGGTGCTTCGGGTTCAAATGGTTCAAATGGCTCTGAGCACTATGGGACTCAACTGCTGAGGTCATTAGTCCCCTAGAACTTATAACTAGTTAAACCTAACTAACCTAAGGACATCACAAACATCCATGCCCGAGGCAGGATTCGAACCTGCGACCGTAGCGGTCTTGCGGTTCCAGACTGCAGCGCCTTTAACCGCACGGCCACTTCGGCCGGCGGTGCTTCGGGAAGAGCACCCTGCACCACTACTAGTAATTTCCTTTCCTGCTCCAGTTGTACAAAGAGCGAGAGAAAAACCACTGTCTATATGTCTCCGTATGAGCCCTAATGTCTCGTATCATATCTTCGTAGTCTTTATGCGCAATGCATATTGGCGGAAGTAGAATCGTTCGGCAGTCAGTTTCAAGGTCCTCTAAATTTCCTCAATAGCGTTTCTCGAAAAGGACGTCGTCTTCCCTCCAGGGATTCCCATTTGAGTTCCCAAAGCATCCTACGTGTTGTCTGGACCTAGCTGCCATTCTTCACACCAAATGGAAATTTTGTCTAGGTCGTCTTGTATCTTTCTACAGTCATTCAAATTCGACACCTTACCATACACCACAGCATCCACAACAAACACCTGCAGATTGCTGCCCACCCTCTCCACCAAAGAGAAAACAACGGTCCTATCACAATTCCCTCGGGCACTCCTGACGATGCCCTTGTCTTTGTTGAACACTCGGCGTTGAGGACACGTACTGGGTTCTATTACTTAAGAAGTCTTCGAGCCACTCACAAATCTGTGAACTTATTCTTTATGCTTGTATCTTAGTTAATAGACTAATGGGTCACCGTGTCAAATGCTTTCTGGAAATCTATAAATATGCAATCCTCCTGTTGCCCTTCGCCCATCGCAGTATATCATATGAGAAAAAGGCAAACTGAGTTTCGCTCGGGCAATGCTTTCTAAACCCATGCCGATTCGTGGACATAAGCTTTTCAGTCTCAAGAAAGTTTATTTTATTCGAAATAAGAAATATTTTCAAGGATTCTGCAGCAAACTGAAGTCAGGAATATTGGTCTGTTATTTTTCGGGTTCGTTCTTCTACCTTCTTATATACTGGAGACCCTGTGTTTTTTTTCAGTCACTTGGTGCTCTGTGCTGGGCGAGAGATACACCATGAATAGATGGTGAATAAAGGGCGAATGCCGTAGACTACTTTATGTAAAACCGAGTTGGGATTCCATCCCGACTTGGTGATTTATTTGCTTTCAAATCTTTCACTTGTTTCTTTAAGCCAGGGATGCTTTTTACTATGCCATCCTAAAAGGGTACAGTACCGCCTGACATTGAAAATAGGTACAACATACTTCATTATTTTTGTCACAACAACACTTTTTTTTTGTAAAATAACTCAATTTCAATTAATACAGCAAAGCCGGATACCAGTGTGGGAAAGAATGACAATTTATTTGTTTAATTGATCACATGTGCACTCCCACAAAGTAAATCCCTACATCCAGGTTGGTGAGATCTGTGAAATGAATGAATATATGGTCGTCTGCTAACCGCAGATAGTGAATGTGAATATATGATTATCTTTGAGACGATCCTTTGGCCACCTTTGGTGGCACCAAAGAGATGAAACTTACCGGAGCTTTGAGCGCCTGAAATGTGGCTGACCAATACGGTAGCATGGTCTTCCCCTACCTCGAGATAGGTGCGAGATGACCTGGAGAACGGCCATGTTTCAGCACTCTGCCGCTGGATCTTGTGCTGTTAAGACCTGTTTTAGTTGTGCTCCGTAATGACAAAAGAGTGGAGACATGGTATGCATGTGGAATATTTAAGAGTAGTTTGAAATAATAATTTCTCTATTTCAGGAACTTTTGTGGGGCGAATTAAATGTCAGGCAGGTAATATTAATGCCCGCATCTCGTGGTCATGCGGTAGCGTTCTCGCTTCCCCGCCAGGGTTCCCGGGTTCGATTCCCGGCGGGGTCAGGGATTTTCTCTGCCTCGTGATGGCTGGGTGTTGTGTGCTGTCCTTAGGTTAGTTAGGTTTAAGTAGTTCTAAGTTCTAGGGGACTTATGACCACAGCAGTTGAGTCCCATACTGCTCAGAGCCTTTTGATTTTTGAGGTAATATTAATGGGATTATAGTAATCTTCGGAAGTGACCAACGGTCACAATGAAACCACGTGTAGCAATAAGTTGAAATACTTCCGTGTGCTTAAGTTAAGCTGAATTACTAGCGTGTGTACAATAAGTTGAAGTATTTAAGAAATAGCGTGTGTACCATAAGTTGAAATATTTAAGAAATGGCGTGTGCAGGACTTGAAATTAGAGACGAGTACTTCCACGTGGTGAGTACTGTGTGAGTCTCAAACTGTGTATGAGACAAAAGATAAAGAGAAGTACTCGTCCATGGTATCAGTTGAGGACTCGTGTGTGTGATGAATACGTTCTTAATATTACTTTGCGTGATATGATTCCGTGTGACGCTAGATTCAAACTCTGAGAGAGAAGCAAGGTGAGTCGGCCGTCTATCCAGCAACGCCACTTGGCTTGCATTGCATAGGAAGACGTGCAAATATCTCCAGAGTTCATAGTAGGAATGTAGAATTACAAAGTGGGGCAGTGCCGTGTGAAACTGGGATAAATACTAATTGAAGTGGGAAAGCTAAAAGTGGTAATGTTGTGACTATTTAGTGTTTTGTATTTCATGTCGTAGTGTGGTGTATGTCATGTAATTTGGGTATGTGTGGTTTGCATGGGGGAGTAGCAAGGTAGTTTCAAAAGATTAGTGAGTTATGCTTGTTCCTTCTGTACTGCTCGGTCTGGAGGATAGTTTCGTGATGATGATTGTGAGAGTCGAAGTGAGAGAAATAATAAAAGATCCACTATCCTATCCAGAAAGTGCACTGTAGCGTTAAATAATTACGAGACCATAATATAGAGATTCACCAATGTAAAGCCATGCCCACTGGGCGGAATTTCTCATGTGTTATTGTTGTAGGTTATAGAATTTGTGTGTTTAGGTTAGAGAATTTATCGGAATAAATAAGATAGTGAAAAGAAAAAGATTGGTGGACTTTTCCTTCGAATTGTATGTTGTCATAATGTCCCGAATTTATAATGTGTGCGCCATTCATATTCAGTGCGGTGGCCACGTGTTGACAAAAGCCGTTAAATAAAAATAGAAAGAAAATGTGGTATTGCCAGTGCGTAGTGTACAGTCAGAGTTCTGTAAATTACTGATAGTCAGATGCGTGTTTCCGTTGCGTATTGATCATATAGGAGGATAACTTGTAACTTAATTGTGAGTACGAGAGTTCATGTACTCGATAAATAAGAATGAATCCACTCGCTTGGCAGACCACTCATATTGCAGGCCTGACTGCTTGATGCCACAGTATGAGCAAGGCATGTGGTGGGTGCCTCTCAATCCATATGGGAGTCTGTCCGATGGTCAAATGAGGGTATGATTGTACGATTCTCATGTGTGAACGATTTCTTGAACGTGAGATTTAAGACTTAAAAAAAAATGGCTCTGAGCACTATGGGACTCAACATCTGTGGTCGTAAGTCCCCTAGAACTTAGAACTACTTAAACCTAACTAACCTAAGGACATCACACACATCCATGCCCGAGGCAGGATTCGAACCTGCGACCGTAGCAGTCGCGCGGTTCCTGACTGAGCGCCTAGAACTGCTAGACCACCGCGGCCGGCTTTTAAAACTTCGGCTTTCGTTTTATTATCTTCAAGTGCCACAACAGATTGGCCAACAAGGGACTGAATGGACATCTTAGATTCATTTAGCGATATGACATGAGACCTTTTTTCTCGGGTTCTTTGCCAGTTTTTTCTGAGGTATGGCAGTGGTAGTTGTATGGTTCCTGCACAGATCTTTTCATAGACTCACACATCTCTACTAACCTTCACATGTTATTTACGCGTTCCATTTTGAATCGAGAGTGCAACAGCCTCTGCTTCCACAGTATCCTCTGAATATCGTTATAAAGTTTGATGGATGTTTTCCATCCTTCATCCACTTACTAGGCACATAAATGTCCAAACCACTATTTACAATCTGCGTAAACTTCGACTATTACTCTACATCCGTCTTACTGGAACTAAGTGATGTCACTTCACTAAGGCAGACGCTAACAACTGCTTATTTGCTCTAGCCTTCTTGTCAGCTCTGTTAACTTTGTAATCATATTTTTTATAGTGACATCGTGCCTATTTGTACCTGCAAGGTCTAAGATACTTCCATTGTGTGTGGCTGCCGAGCTAGCTGCCCAAGAAAGTTTTCAGAAAACCTGTTCAAAAGTATTTCGCATGAATGTTTAACACCTCCCCCTCCCCCCCCTCCCACGCAGTAGACATCCCATTCTATACTGGGTAGCTTAAAGTGGCCTCCAACTAATGTTTCATGATCTGAGTATTTACGTGCTACTGATCGTAGACTTTCTTTTCGAGAACTGTCACAGTGGAATCGGGTGGCCGGTAAAAACAACATACAGTTAACTTGGTTTCACATACACCTGTTATTTGCGACCAGGTAATTTCACTGTAACACTCAACATCGACCTCAATAGAGACAATATTTTTCTCAAGTGCAATGAACACTCCCGCTCCTATGACCTCTAATCTGTTTTTCCGATATACACTACTGGCCATTAAAATTGCTATACCACGAAGCTGACGTGCTACAGACGTGAAATTAAACCGTCAGTAAGAAGATGCTGTGATATGCAAATGGTTAGCTTTTCAGAGCATTCACACAAGGTCGGCGCCGGTGGCGACACCTACAACGTGCTGACATGAGAAAAGTTTCCAACCGATTTCCCATACACAAACAGCAGTTGACCGGCGTTGCCTGGAGAAACGTTGTTGTGATGCCTCGTGTAAGGAGGGAAAATGCGCACCATCATGTTGCGGTTTATCGCATCGCGACATTGCTGCTCGCGTTGGTCGAGATCCAGTGACTGTTAGCAGAATATGGAATCGGTGGGTTCAGGAGGGTAATGCGGAACGCCGTGCTGTATGCCAACGGCCTCGTGTTACTAGCAGTCGAGATGACAGGCATCTTATCCGCATGGCTGTAACGGATTGTGCAGCCACGTCTCGATCCCTGAGTCAACAGATGGGGACATTTGCAAGACAACAACCATCTGCACGAACAGTTCGTCGACGTTTGGAGCAGCATGGACTATCAGCTCGGAGACCATGGCTGCGGTTACCCTTGAAGTTGCATCACAGACAGGAACAGCTGCGATGGTGTACTCAACGACGAACCTGGGTGGACGAATAGCAAAACGTCATTTTTTCGGAAGAATCCAGATTCTGTGACACGTCACGGTCACCTCTTGTTCGCATTGACGGCACTTTAAATAGTGGACGTTACATTTCAGATGTGTTATGACCCGTGGCTCTACCCTTCATTCGATCCCTGCAAAACCCTACATTTCAGCAAGATAATGCACGACCGCATGTTGCAGGTCCTGTACGGGCCTTCCTGGATACAAGAATATGTTCGACTGCTGCCCTGGACAGCACAGTCTCCAGATCTCTCACCAACTGAACACGTCTCGTCAATGGTGGCCGAGCAACTGGCTCGTCACAATAAACCAGTCACTACTCTTGATGAACTGTGGTATCGTGTTGAAGCTGCATGAGCAACTGTACCTGCGCACGCCATCCAATCTCTGTTTGACTCAATGCTCAGGCGTATCAAGGCCGTTATTACGGCCAGAGGTGGTTGTTCTGGGTACTGATTTCTCAGGATCTATGCACCCAAATTGTGTGAAAATGTATTCACATGTCAGTTCTAGTATAATATATTTGTCCAATGAATACCCGTTTATCATCTGCATTTCTTCTTGGTGTAGCAATTTTAATGGCCAGTAGTGTACTTTCAATGACTTATTAAATATCTCAGAACTTTTCACTTCTGGTTTAAGCCAGCTCTAGGTCCCAAGAAAAATTTCAGCACAAGAAATTTCCTGGAGAGCAGCAAATTCGGGAACTTTATTTTGAATTTTTCGACAGTTTACTGATAAAATTTTTCCAGTAGAAGTGTCTTGATTCTGAATGTCCTTTGACTTTCCCTGCTGCATATCAACTGGCGAGTTTTCATCAGGGCACCTCAAACTATGGCCTCGCGTAATTTACTCTCATGTGCACTCCAGAAGTAGTCTACTACTCGAGTAGTTGCATCCTTCAAGTAGTGCACCCCTAACCTATCAAGGGAAGTCGAACAAATCCCCACACGATAATGCAGGTCTAGAGATCTGAAGCCAAGACCGTCACAGAGACGACGTAGCCTGTGGGTGGGACCATACACTCGGCTCCAAACCAAAGGACACTGATAAACTCTGGGAATAATGTTGCAAATTGCGAGGTCTGCTTCCACCCCCGCCTTCGACTCTTCACCACCTCTGCCAACTGCCTGCATGAACTGAGGATGGCCTGAGAACCCATGCGACAGGCGTCGTTGGTGCCGGTGTGAGCCACAGCTTGCAGATAACCGCACCCTGCACGCCCGATAGCCGCAGGCAAGGACTCCTCCACATCTTGAATGAGGATCCACGCAGACTTACTGAGAGCACATTGGCTTTCTTTCCTGCTCTGAATGCTTTCTGGCTAAGAGGTTCCTTAACGTGCCTAGCGTTGGAGCTCCCCCGTGTGACAGCTCGGACCCTGCTGAAGGAGCAGCCACTTGTCCACTCGCAGAGTCAACGGGCGAGGCCAGGCGGCCAGTCTCTACATTGGCCCTCCACCTCGAGTGACGCTAAGGCGCTACCACCGAGCAGTCGCCCTGCTGTGAGGACGGACCTAATGTGTCGAATGCACTGGGAGTTGCCTCGGATGCAGCACACTCAGCTGTTTGCGAACTGCGGCCAGCTCCTCCTGCGCTCGCACCCAGCATGCACACTTCCTAACCATGCTATCGAGACTAATTGATGAAGTAAATTATAAAGGCAGACAGAATCCTAGATATGAAACTTGCTACCCTCCTGATGTGTCACCAATAGACGCTGATGCTTTAATAAGCTATGTAGCTGGCTGTTCAGTGAGGAACTACTGCGCTACAGAAGAAACATGGACGAAATTTAATGAATGTACTGCGAGGAAAGCACAGATAAACACCTAACTTGCCGCTCTGTAGATGTTTATCAGCTGAAAGCTGGAGCCTGATGGGTATTCCGATGTAGTTTTGGATGGAGTTTAATAAAACTAGACATTGTAAAATTTGAATTGGACCTACTGATGTAAATGATAATGGACTTCTACATATAGCATACAACTGTATTTAATATGACGAATCCAACGAATCAGAAATTCAGTGTAGGTGATCTGGCATGTATCACGAAGTATAAAACTGCATCTGAGAAGTCTTATCTGCCTAACTGGGTCAACAGAGATACTCACGTTTTCCAAAGAGCAACAAAGAATCTCAAGAGCTCATATCTTAAAAGAGAGTGAAGGTGAAGAAACTGCCAAAAGTTTTAACACAGAAGACGTACAGAAAAGCTCTGAACGACACGTGTTCCTCATAGGGCATGTTGTAAGACGTTGAGGGAACAATGCTTTAGTTACGTGGCTTGGCTTCGCAACAAAGAACAGCAGTTGGGTGTATGGTCATCGTTTGGTATACAGAACAGGACACACAAAGCTCAAAGTATGCAGTAGTGTGACACACTAGTGCTTCAAAGAGCGCGTCATTGGTGGCAGTCGTGACCAGTTGAATTGCATATCCCTGTATACACAAAGGTGGGCCCGGAACAAAACTTCAAAAATTGTATAGCTAGTGGCTGCAAGGGAATTAATATAATAGACAACGCCTGCAAGGAGCATGCTACTGCTTTCGATCCAGATAAAGATCCTCACGTTACACCTCTCGTAATAGGTAATAAAACCAAGGAAATTTGTTGACGAAAGGACCTAGGCATAGGAAAATGTACTGCAGCATGCGTAGTTGGTAGAGCAATGCATGCAAAACTTAAATTGAGTGCTGGAAGAAATGCCAAGCAAATTATGTATGCAGTTTGTCACACACTAAAAGGTCAGAAGAAAAAACCTGGAGTGTGTTTAAAAAATCAGCAGTGGCAGTAGCTAAAAGTGCCTTAAAGCAGGAAGGAGTTAGAAGGTGAAAATGTTGAGTTAAGGCACCGAGTGCTCTACAAACATCAAACATATAAGATATTTGGTGGATGCATTCTGTTTGCAATTCCATCGCTCACAGGTGTATCAGTAGTCGCCTCTTTGGCTGGAGGTATGGCTGCCATAGGTGTAACAGTGAAGAATGCACAAAACGCAGAGGAATTACTACAGGAGGCTAAAAGGCCATAATACAACAATGGAGGCAGCCACTGTCACTAAACGACTATATTAGAAATTGCACAGGAAAGAACCTAGATTGTTTATAAAAAATGGTCATACCGATACTGCCAGACAAACTGCCTACAAATACAGATCTCCTTAAACTCCTGAGAAAACTCGAAAGCATCAGAGATATCGTGGAGTGTTTATGCAAATTACATTGTCAAACACAATATGGAAATCCGAGGATTGAGGGATTGTTAATACAGATGTTGCTAGAGGATATGGCGTTCACTGCGTTGCGTATGTTAGATAAAAGGATATAATATCTACGATTTACACTTGTACTGCAGAACAGCACTGATACTTTACCGACAAGAACCAGGTTTTCTACAAATTTCAATGCTACCAAGACTTTAATTCATGTCTTTATAATCATTTCTGTCTAATGTGTCTCCTGACAACTGCATGGAAACAAGCCGCGGCTCATCACAGCATCAGTTGAGGTTTAGATGTGATGTTTTACACCGTTACTTTAAAGAACATTCATCAATTGTAGGAGCGAACTTCTTTTCCCCAATAGATCGAATCACAGGAAAGTGGAGAATTGCATCGATAGGTCTGAAGACATATAACAGCATACCTAATATCACCAAGACAAGCAATAAACTACGTTATGGAAGTGGTAAAACGGTGGAAATACTTTCCCGCTCATATGATACAGACTACATGTACATAAAAAGATATGTAAAAAAGCTTTGAGTTTCAAGCAAATGTTAATACACTTAACACAAAGATAAAAACAGTGGAACATACTGTAGAATTTAGGTATGAAAGTTCAATAGGATTTCTACTACACTACTCGCCTTTAAAATTGCTACGCCATGAAGATGACGTGCTACAGACGCGAAATTTAACCGACAGGAAGAAGATGCTGTGATATGCAAATGATTGGCTTTTCAGAGTATTCACACAAAGTTGGCGCCGGTGGCGACACCTGCAACGTGCTGACACGAGGAAAGTTTCCAATCGATTTCTCATACTCAAACAGCAGTTGACCGGCGTTGCCTGGAGAAACATTGTTGCGATGCCCCGTGTAAGGAGGAGAAATGCTTACCATCACGTTTCCGAGTTTGATAAAGGTCGGATTGAAGCCTATCGCGATTGCGCTTTATCGTATCGCGATATTGTTGCTCGCGTTGGTCGAGACCCAATGACTGTTAACAGAACATGGAATCGGTGGGTTCAGGAGGGTAATACGGAACGCCGTGCTGGATCCCAACGGCCTCGTATCACTAGCAGTCGAGATGACAGGCATATTATCTGCATGGCTGTAACGGATCGTGCAGCCACGTCTCGATCCCTGAGTCAACAGATGGGGACATTTGCAAGACAACAACCATCTGCACGAACAGTTCGACGACGTTTGGAGCAGCATGGACTATCAGCTCGGAGACCATGGCTGCGGTTACCCTTGACGCTGCATAACAGAAAGGAGCGCCTGCGATGGTGTACTCAACTACGAACCTGGGTGCACGAATGGCAAAACGTCATTTTTTCGGATGAATCCAGGTTCTGTTTACAGCATCATGATGGTCGCATCCGTGTTTCGCGACATCGCGTTAAACGCACATTGGAAGCGTGTATTCGTCATCGCCATACTGGCGCATCACCCAGCGTGATGGTATGGGGTGTCATTGGTTACACGTCTCGGTAACCTCTTGTTAGCATTGACGGCACTTTAAACAGTGGACGTTACATTTCAGATGTGTTACGACCCGTGGCTCTACCCTTCATTCGATCCCTGCGAAACCCTACATTTCAGCAAGATAATGCACGACCGCATGTTGCAGGTCCTGTACGGGCCTTTCTGGATACAAGAAAAGGGTTCGACTGCTGCCCTGGCCAGCACAGTCTCCAGATCTCTCACCAACTGAAAACGTCTGGTCAATGTTGGCCGAGCAACTGGCTCGTCACAATACGCCAGTCACTACTCTTGATGAACTGTGGTATCGAGTTGAAGCTGCATGAGCAGCTGTACCTGTACACGCCATCCAAGCTCTGTTTGACTCAATGCCCAGGCGTATCAAGGCCGTTATTACGGCCAGAGGTGGTTGTTCTGGGTACTGATTTTCAGGATCTATGCACACTAATTGTGTGAAAGTGTAATCACATGTCAGTTCTAGTATAATATATTTGTCCAATGAATACCTGTTTATCATCTGAATTTCTTCTTGGTGTAGCAATTTTAATGGCCAGTAGTTCAGATTTTTATAGGACCGATAAAATTTCAAAGTCAAATCAATGGACATTCTACATTGTAGCATTATCCATACTGAGTGTAAACGTTTCCTTTGGGCCTTTGAACCGCTTTAACGCGGTGTCGGCACCGTTGCTATGGATTTGGCAGTGTTAGTTGCAGAGGGTGACCGGATGCTCTTCCTGTCTACACACCGAACCCCCCAGGACGAAATTAGTGCACCCCTGCTGTCTGCGTCTAGTATAAGCCATGAAATAGTGAGAAGTTTCATATTTCTGCGAGTCGTGTAACTGAGGCGGAAAGTGGGGATCAGCCCAGTATTCACCTAGCGGGATGTGGAAAAGCACCTAAAATCCACATCCAGGGTGGTCGGCGTACCGGCCCTCGTCGTTAATCCGCTGGCCGGATTCGATCTGGGGCGGGCGCGCCTACCCGAGTCCAGGAAGCAGGACACTAGTGCTGTGGGCAACCCTGGCGGGTCCATATTGAGTGTAATACTGTAATTCATTTAAACCTGAGCGAAACATTAACTTACACAATCTACTGATTTTTCCCTACAGTGGGTCCAAGCAACTCAGCAACCCACCTCCCAGTGAGTGTTCATGCATTGCACCCTCTCGACTTGAATATCAACGATCAAAATGGAAATCTAGTCATTTTTTACCATAGTACGTCTTCATCCAAAGAATCATCATGGGGCAAAGTATAAACACAGTGCACATAAACATCAGAGGACCACTTCACGGCAGAACATGGTAACGCGTGAGAATTACGAATTTCTTAAATCACTAGGCGTGAACATTCGCCATGTCATCGCTAGATACAGGGTGTCCAGAAAAGGACTCCCTGATTTCAAAATTAAATATCTCGAAAACAAAGATCGATAGACGAATGTAGTAAACGGTATGTTTATTGTGAAAGCTGTAAGAAGTTTATACAGCAGTTTGAAATAATGGTTACAAAAGCTGCTAACAGATGGCACTGTACGCTGTACAGCTCATATCGTATGGAAACAATCTTTGCAAACAATCACATCACAATGTTTTCAAAACGTTCACCATTGGCACTACAGAGGTGGCGCAAACGAAGAATGAAATTCGCCATCACATTTCGTAGTGTCTCAACTGAAATGGATTCACATGCCACAGAGATCGCCGATTCAAGCTCGTCCAGCGTGGCGGGATGCTTCGGGTAGACCATGTCTTTCACTGTGCCCCACAAAAAAAAAGTCAAATCCGGCGAATATGGAGGCCAATCCATGCCTGCACCAGTAAATTTGGGATATTCCAAAGCAATGACTCGATTCCCGAAGTATTCCCCAAGAAAGCGAAACAACTGTTCGGTCCGATGTAGTCGGGCTCCATCCTGCATATTTCATTCAGTACCTGGTCGATCCTCTAACGCTTGCTGTGTGCCGACAAATTGTTCCAAAATTGCAACCTAACGTGCACCAGTGACCGTTTCTCGAATGAAAAAGGGCCAATAATGCCTCTACTGCATACTGCAGCCCACACAGTAACTTTAGGAGAATACAGGGGTTTCGCTACACACCAATACGGCTTTTCGGAACCCCAAAATCGCTAGTTCTGCTTATTCACGTACCTATTCAGGTGGAAGTGTGCTTCATCTGTAAACCAGATGCAGCTAACATCAAATCCTTCACTATCAATCATTGTGAGCATCTGATTAGCAAAGGCAACCCTTCGTTGCACAGCTCGTACGGGTATGGCCTGGTGCGTTTGAATTTTGAATGGAAACATGTGTAGGCTCTTTCTCAGTATTTTCTGCGTGCTGGAACGCTTCAAACCAGTCTGAGATGCAATTGTACGGACGGATGACATTGGATTTCGCTGAATAATTCCAGAAACTGTGACGATATTTTCAGGCGTAACTGCGGTTTACTTGCGGTCAACATGCCCCACTAGATCATCAGCTACGCTGCCTGTTCGTTGAAATTTTGCGAAGAACGTACGAATGGTTTTGGCATCGGGTTCTTTTGGAACATTAAATCGTGTTTGAAAACTTCGTCTTGTTGCCGTAGGACTCTCTTCCAACCTGTGGTACTCTAGCACCAGAAAAACGCGTTGTTCAGTGGAGTACATGGTTTTAATCTCTTCCTTCGGTACGCTTACCTCCTTTCACGTTTCAATAGTGGAACTTATCGCTCTGGGCTTCGGATCACTGTTTATACTAGGCATTACGTATGGCGATTACAGCACCATCCGTTGGCAGCTTTTGTAACTATTATATCAAACTGCTGTATAAACTTCTTAAAGCTTTCACAATAAACATACCGTTTACTGCATTCCTCTATCGATCTGTGTTTTCGAGATATTTAATTTTGAAATCAGGGAGTCCTTTTCTGGACCCTGTGGGGCGGCGGGTGGAATTAATTGTTATTTAAATGTTCCTATTATTTATGCTGTTGTTTTGCCGTTCTCAACACTGGCTCTCTAACTACAATTTTGGCAACCAGAAAGTGATTAGCAAAACGTGAAGCCTGTAATTAGAATTCCTAGTGCCCACTTCATCTGAGAAATACACTTATAGCTACAGCTTATAGCTCTGAGGAATTAGGAGATTGTCTGGGGTTCATAATCAGAAACGATCGTGTAAAAACGTTCTCTGTATTCGGAAAGTCACAGATGAAAAAAAAAAAAAAGAATCGACACAATCTGACTAACAGAGCACTTCAGAGTCTAATGCGCTGATGCAACTATAACCGTCCAAATTAAATGTTTAAGTGAATGCTCGCCATAATTTGATGATAATGTTCATCAAACGCCACGCCAAATAATGGTAGAATGTCTGTCCCACGACAGCACGTGAAAATACGACATACGCAAACTGAAGATAGATAGTTAAAGTCATCCCAGAATTAACACTTCTCTAGAGAATGATTTCATGGTTACGCGTATCCCGAGTAACTTAATACGGCATCCGAGGCTGTTTATAGCAATGATACCGACGCGACGCGACTCCCGACACAGATGGTGTGCTATTCAACGTCTGGAGAGAACTGGGGCCTTCATTCCTCGCGCAGCGTTCTTATATATAAAGCCGCGGTGCGGACGTCTAAGGGAACGCCTGATCAAATCGGCTCTCCCGACTAGCCGCTGGGCTAGTAATGCACCACTTTAAGTTACTGAATAAATCATTGCTTCTTTTGCTGATGGCCGATGAAGCTCTCAATTTAAATGTGCATTCAGCACACAGGTAAGTAATCATAATAAAATTTTAACTTGGATAAGTTAAATATTTTGGGCGAGAGAATTAATTTAATTACACTACACGCAGTAGACGAGCTCTGAACTTGCCCTTTGGAGATACGCTATCACTATAGTTTTATAGTCATTCAGTTGAAATTTTCACATCTTTATGATTATAGCGAATCTCCCTTCTACCTAAATTTAAACATCCTAGCCTTATTTATTAGCCTACTTAATCTATCTTGCTTCCTTAAGTTTTAACACAAAAACCAGAAAATCATGAATTTCAACTAAAATCTTAATTTGTGAGATCCAAAGTACTGTTTCTATTAAATTATTATGGAAAAGGAATCTAAATATAAATTTTTAAGTCTCTAGCTCTTTTCTGTTGCGCCAATGATTTTTACAGACAACCGTCCAAAGTTCGAAAATCGTTAAAGTTATTGAACTGACATTCAACACATATTGATTTAGTATTACTCCTGACATGCTAGAACCGTTTCAGGTTAATTACTTGATTTTTAATGTATTGCGCAACATTTATGACGTCAGAGCTAGTTACAGCGGACTGGCTGGCACACAATGGAAAGACTGATGTGAATTTATTACAGCGTGAGTAGACTGCTTCCCTACATCACCCTCTACTTAAATTTTTTGTTTTTGAATGTTAATGAACGAAAAAAAATTTAATTAGTAAAAGGGAAGCAAGAGTACAGCTTAACTCCCTATGAAAAATTAAAATTGAAATGTAAACATATAGAAATATTAAAGGAAAACTGATTACCTACTTCAATTATTTAAATGGCTGGCATGTTCACTGCCTCTTAAGCAACATATCACTAAAAATTTAAGCAAATCAATGAAACAATTTGACATACATATTGACTTAGACAAACAAACACATAAAAATATGTAAAATTATGAAAATCTTAAATCCATAAAATACATTTTTACATACACTGATTCAAAGAAAATAACACAGCTATTCAAGATACATAAACATATGATTATATCTTAACAGTCTTTTCTAAACCTGAAAGAAAATTTCACAAATCATTTTTACACACGTGGTTGTAGCCGCTTTGGCTGGCGTTCTACACTTCCATTCACAAGGGTAGAGGAGGGGAAGTTGCTATAGTGTGCGTCCTTCACGTTCACTCTAAATTACATGGGGAAAGGGGAGGAGTCACTGTGAGTTGTGTCCAAATCACTCCACGCTTTCACGCAGCTACCAGGCTGCCATTATCTGGTTTGTCCTGTAGAAAAAACAAACAGAGTGCCTCAGACTATGTTCACTTAATATCTAAGGGTGGGTCACAATGAATGGGGATATATACATTTTATCTTTCAATATGTTGCTGGAACAAAGTTAACAGAACTTTTTCAATTTTACTCTCGCGGTTACTTGATTGTCACAAAATCGGTAAACAAATGGTTCAAAACGCCGTTAGTCACGTACTAGAGAAAATTTATGCTCAAGGCATACAATCATGAATCCTATGTAATCTCAATTTATTATTTCTGGGCCGGAACACTGAACCAAACCAATGCTCGGTACATTCCTGATACAATTGTATTTTATTTACGTAGCTGACTCATCTTCGATTACCTTATTCTTAGAGATAGTATGAGTATATTTGGTTAGTAGTTGTATTCTCAGCTTCTATGTACCTATGAGTAACTTGTGGTAATAGTACAGTTCTAAGTGTTCAAAACACACTACGTTTAGTTGATTATTAAATCCACTTATTGGTCCTCTGCTGCTCTGTCAGTTCCACATCTGCAATTATGTACTTACTTCATCGAAGTGTATTTATGCTGAGCTATAAATAGTGTTTCACGTCTGCCATTATGTTACTCAATTATGTTGCTAGTGTATGTACTTATTTAACACTCACTCTATTAATATTTAAAGCATAGGATAGCACATTTATTTCATATCTATAGTGTATTGCAGCTGATCAGTTTGCTCACGTGGCAATCCATTTCCACTCGATCGGACGCTGAAACCACAGGTAGTCTCTCTCGACCCACCACTAAAATGCATTAAGTAATTATGGACGAGCGTAATGCTAAATTCCTTAAACATATAGGACACCATGAGTTGCTCTGTCTCATCTAACATAAGGGTACCTATGGTCGCATTCACGCCTCCAACTCATATCGTCAATACGTGTAGGTGTGTCCTGTCACACACTACACCAAATAACGGCCAGCTCCAACCTTATAAATATTTCAAAGACGTGTCCTTCACGTCTCAACCACAAACACTGCTCAGTTCTATTACACTGCCATTCCTTGCTACACAAGGTGAGTTTATTCTTACAACTTGTCTGCATATTTTTCATAACACTAAGCACTCTCTCTTACTATTTATTAGTTAGCTCTAATGCATACACTAGGTTTTACTACCACTTCAGATCCTGCTTGAACACGAATTTGTACATCTTTTTAAAGTATTATTGTGGGTGGACCATTTCCAATAACACAACACTTTGTACTTACAATATTAACAGGGTTCTATACATACTTGTTACTCAAATACATTTGTATCTTAATTACATCATACTTCTCTTTTGTTTATGTCACTGTTAGGTTTGTCACATTTTTTTTCTTCTTTTTTTCCCTTTTTTTTTTTATCGGTGGATAGAAAGGTTACAGAAGTCGTGGCTTGATAGCCATGACAGAAAATTTTTGTATATAGGAAAGATGAAGAATGAGTGAAATCTGAAATGGGAAAGAAGATCTCACACAGCTGAGACTGCACAGCTGCCACACTGTGTAGAGGTTACAGAACAACCTCCTCGCCACAGAATTCATTGGTTTCAGAAATTTTTCATATGGGAAAGAAGGGGTGGAAATTTTTGTAGATAGGAAAGATGAAGAATGAGTGAGACCTGAAATGGAAAGAAGATCTCACACAGCTGGGACTGCACAACTGCCACACTGTGTAGATGTTACAGAACAACCTCCTGCCTACAGAATTCATTCACTACCTATGAACTACTTTAGGTCGATCACGTTCCTGAGACCAAATAGCTGTTTACTCTTAGGGTACTCTAGCCTATATGCGTTGGCATGTGGTTTTCCTATGATCCTGAAAGGTCCTTGGTATACGAACATGAATTTCTTTGTTTGTGCATTTATTTTCTTTGATTTTTCCTTGGTTTTGACAAGGACTAACTGACCTATTTCAAAACTGGTGGGTACAGCTTTTGCGTCATGACGCTTCTTCCTTTCCAATGCTCTTTTTCTTATATTTGCCCTAGCCTTTAACTTCTTCTCGTCTGTGGATATTTGCGTTAGAATAGGAAATTCTACCATATCTGCAATCACATTGTGCGGTTCTTGGCCAAACATCAATTCGCAAGGCGCAAAACCAGTTGCATCATGTCTTAAGTTGTTAATTACATTCTCAAAATACTTAATGTGCTCTGCCCAACTTGAGTGTTTCCGAGCACAATAAGTCCTGCAAAGCCTATTCAATTCTCTCATAATACGTTCACTCATATTTCCTTGGGGGAAATACGCAGATATTTTCAGATGTTTCACTCCGGCCTTATCTAGACATTCCTTAAATCTATCAGAATTGAGGCCCATTGTCTGACAGCAAATTCTTCGGAACGCCAACGTTCACGAAGATATCTTTTTCCAACTTTTCTACCAACGTTTTTGCATTTGCTCTTTTAATTGGGTATAGCTTAACATATTTACTGAATCCATCCACAACAACAAAAACATGGGTGCAACCACCTTTCGAAACAGGAAGAGGGCCAAACAAATCACAAGCCAGTAATTCTAGGGTTTCAGTTGGCTCTACTGAATGCATATCCCCTTGTATTCTGGTGTTAGCAGCACGGACTTTCTGGCACACTACACAAGATGCTAGACGCTTGGCCACACGGCGGCACATGTTGTCAAACACAACCTTCTCTTTTAATTTTGCAATGCACTTCTTTGCACCATAGTGCCCATACCTCAGGTGTACATAGTCGATTAGTAAGTCTACATGTTGTGAGGGAAAGCACAGCTTCCACTCAGAAACACCTACCTTTTTCCTTCTAAACAGAATAACTTTATGCAGACAATAGTATTGCGAAACCTTAGGATAGTTCGCATTTCTTAAATAGCTCTTCACTAATTTCAGCTGGTCATCTGCATTCTGCTTACGTCTCAAGTTCTTAATCACTCTCTTTAATGCACTTTCTTCCTTCACTTCGTGCAACGTAAACATTCGTACTTCACTTAGGTCTGTTGCTGTAATTCCCGCGTTATCACAGAGCTCCGCACTTCTAGATAACCCATCAGCTACCAGATTGTCTTTCCCTTGAATATATCTAACGTCAAGGTCAAATTGCTGGAGATACAATGATCATATTACCAAACGAGCATTCCTCAACTTACAGGTCTTTAAAAAGGTCAACGCCTTATGGTCACTGTAAACAATTATCTTGTGACCCAATAGATACTGCTCAAACTTCTGTACCCCAAATACAATTGCCAATGCTTCCAGTTCTGAGATTCCATAATTTCTCTCTGCTGCCTGTAAAGATCGACTTGCGAACGCTATAGTCTTGTGCACTTCTTGTTCGTTCTCTATTTCTACTTGGAATACCTCCACAGCTATACCATAGCCACTAGCATCAACAGACATACAGAATGGTTTTTCAAAATCAGGATGATGTAAAATAGGACTATTAATTAAAGACTGTTTAAGCACCTCGAACGCCTGTTGACATTCTGCTGTCCTTCTGTTTTGTCCAAAATAATTGCTTCTTCTTCTGTGTTTAGCTTACTTGTACTAAGATTAACACCTTCGTCACAATATCTCCTATTTTTCAGAACTCGTATAGGCAGCTCCCAAGTTTCATCACTAGTTACTACATGTTTCTCAATAAAAGGTACCGTAATTCCTCCGGTTATTGGCAAGACCATTTTTAACTGGCTTCTTTCAAAGTCAACAACACTCTGATCTTTTGACAAGAAATCTATGCCAATTAGAACCTCAATACTGAGATTGTTTACAATTAAGCATGGATGGTCAATTAAATTACCATTAATGTTAAAGGGCAGCAAAGCTTCTTGCTTTACCGTTTTTGACACCTTGCCAGTAGCACCAATTATTCTTAGTCCTGATACCATCATTACTGTAAGCTTGTCTTTACCAGGTAATGCATCAAAGAAGGACTGAGATATCGCACTCACCTCAATTCCACTGTCTAAGAGACAACGTACATTGATACCCAACATATTCACTTTTATTGTAGGGTGGCATATTCTAGGTTGTACAGGTGGTTCCTCAAATTCATCCAATAGTTCCTTTTGGATTTGTGTCCAACTAAAGTAATCGACATCTGTCTTCATTACATTTAGGTCAAAGTGTGTAGGGGTTTCCTGAATTACATTTTCAGCTGCCTTTTCCAGTCGGTCTATTAATTTCAAATCGAAACACCGCACGACTTCATTACATTTAGTTTGTTGAACATGACCCAAATTACTGTAGTCTGAGCGATTCTGCGCCTCTAGACCGGGCATAACACTAGTTACAGCTAAACCACTTTTACTATTATCGTCGGGTTCCTTCTCAACTGACAACTGGTCACAGCTACTGGGTTCATCGACCCCCAACAGGCTACCCTCTACATTCTCACTTACCTCCCGTCCTAAATCTATTAGTACAGTATCAACATCCTGCACAGGCACTTTAGATAAGAGCACATCATCCTCATCGTAAATACAAGCATGAATTTCTTCTGCTTCTTCACCTGACAATTCAGTATTTTGTAGCACTTCCCTACCGTTACACTGCTGCGCCTTCTCTTCCTCTTCCCACTTAAAAAGCGTCTCTAACACGGTATCTATCAAATACTGTGAGTGATCTAATATTTCTGCTGTATTCTTAGATGCTTCATACCCTTCATCCACATGTTCAGTCTGAGTATTCTGATCTGTCTTACCAATTCCCGTAACTACTGGCTTAGGAAAAGTAACCGCCTGGTGAGCGCCAGTGTCCTCATAGACGGGAACTAGTTTTCCTGCCTCGGCCTACTACTGTTTCCTTTACTTCCATTATAGTTAACTGGCACAGCAATGCTTTCCGTACTGTTGTTTACTGCATAATTTTGTTTGGAACAAAATTATCATCATTTGGATGCCATTGCTGGTTCTGATAATTATTTCTCCAATTCCTACCTCTCTTAGGATGGCGAACACCTACTGTTCTGATGTTTACATTGCCATTCTGCTCGTTCTTAAAATTACTACTAGTGTTATTAGCATTTCTGTTATTACGTGCTTGCTCCTCATTGTCAGCAACACGTTCTACACGTTCCACATACTCAATGAAACGATCCAGATTGTCTCTAGGGGCAGATATAATTCTAGTTTGCCAATACCATGGCAGTTTGGCTTCAAGACCTAGTATTATCATTTCAGGTTTTAGTTTTTCGTCCAAATGTGACAAACGTGAGATCCACGACCTGGCAAACTCTTTAATAGATTCCTTGCCTGCATTGAAGCGTTTTCCACTCAAAAATTCTCTCAACACCTCATTTTGCTTATTACTAGACCAATACTCATCAATGAAAGCTGTTTTAAATTCCGCTAATGTTTTACACTTCAACATAATCTCAGCTGACCAACGCATGGCGTCACCTGCTAAATGGCTTCTAATAAATGAGTATATCTCTCGTTCAGACCAAGTTGGTGGAATCACATCTTCAAAATCGTTCCAGAAATCTAGCGGGTGGATATTTTTGTCTGGATCGAACCGCAAGAACTGCCGACACCCAATAAAAGCGGCGTTTGCACCTACAAACTGTTGTTTACTACCATTACCAGAAGTTACTGAAGCTACTTTATTCTCAATGTTAGCAATGTTAGTACTAATATTTTCTACTCTCATTTCGACATTATTTACTCTTTGCACAATATGAGTAGCGTTAGTTTTGATTGCATTTACTTCTGCTTGACATATGTTTACTTTTATATTAACATCTTTAAACCTATCTAAGCACAGTTCAGATTCCGCCTCGATCTTTTCTGTTAACTTGTGCTCCAGCTTCGCATCTTCCATTTGGAAGTCTTTGCGAACCTCAGCAACTTCGGATTTTACTGTTTTATACATTTCAGAAAATTGTTGAGCTACCTTTTTCTTAATATCCTCATGATTGTAATCAATTTTATAATTCAAACTGTCCAGATCCTCTTTCAACTTATTGCAATCAGCCTTGAAGGTATTGTCCATTTCCTCAAACCGTTTATTAAAATTGGTTTGGCTGGCCACAATTTCAGACTTTAATTCAGCTGTCATTTTTGCATTACTGGCTGACATTTTTGCATTAATGGCAGCTATTGCTTGTAATATAACATTTAAATCAATAGCCCCAGCATCTTTGGGTTGCTCACTAGCTGGCTTTTTATCACACTCAGGTGACGAAAAACTAGCTCCAATACCAGAATCATCAAAAGTAAATGAAACTTCTGATTGATCAGCCATATCTAACCTATCCTTTTTAAACTCTACCACCTCTGATGACTGTTTCATTTTTAATTCAACAGAGAAACTGTAATCCAATAAATTAACAATTTCTGATTTCTGTTTTACTACAGGGGTCTCTATTATTGAATCATTGCCCCTTTTCACACTACTGTCAGGAGACAATACTTCATATTTCTATTTAACATTACTATTTTCATGCATATTTACACTTGAACCGTTGTCTGGCTTTACAGTTCCCTCAACAGACATAGGTTCTGATCTAAGTTTAACCTCAGTTTCTTCTGGCAGTTCCATCGCCGACAGTCTTTTAGTGAAGGTTAGTAAAAATTTTTAACAGCTTTTCACTTAACTTAGTTCCTTCTGCATGATGTATGACGCTGCTGGCGAGGCGTACCAGGATTACTGATGCAACGCAGCGTGTTGACAGCAGACGGCACTCCGACGGCTGTTGTGTGTTTGCGTGGCCCGCAACTGCAGGCGCGGCTCCGGTTGGTCCGGCGGACGACTGCGGTGAGGCGAAACTGGCTTCTCGCGATGCCGGTAGCGCCGCTAGACTCAGTGCCGGCTCCGTCAATCCAGATGCGTTGTTAATCCAATTGCGTCGTCCACATGCACACGTAACACTTTCACTGTTCTATTACTCAGTTGCGTGTCCCATTTCACTCGCGAATCCGAATATTTAAAAATCACATTCACTTTTACTCGTTTCTTTCCCAGCCGATGCACCATATGTGGGGCGGCGGGTGAAATTATCGTTGTTAAATGTTTTGTAATGTAGAAATTATGCATTTCCCGGCCGATGCACCATATGTGGGGCGGCGGGTGGAATTAATTGTTATTTAAATGTTCCCATTATTTATGCTGTTGTTTTGCTGTTCTCAACACTGGCTCTCTAACTACAATTTAGGCAACCAGAAAGTGATTAGCAAAATGTAAAGCCTGTAATTATAATTGCTAGTGCCCGCTTCATCTGAGAAATACACTTATAGCTACAGCTTATAGCTCTGAGGAATTAGGAGATTGTCCGGGGTTCATAATCAAAAACGATCGTGTAAAAACCATCTCTGTATTCGGAAAGTCACAGATGAAAAAAAAAAAGAAATCGACACAATGTGACTAACAGAGCAGTTCAGAGTCTAATGCGCTGATGCAACTATAACTGTCCAAATTAAATGTTTAAGTGAATGCTCGCCATAATTTGATGATAATGTTCATCAAACGCCACGCCAAATAATGGTAGTATGTCTGTCCCACGACGGCACGTGAAAATACGACATACGCAAACTGAAGATAGATAGTTAAAGTCATCCCAGAATTAACACTTCTCTCGAGAATGATTTCATGGTTACGCATATCCCGAGTAACTTAATACGGCATCCGAGGCTGTTTATAGCAATGATACCGACGCGACGCGACTCCCGACACAGATGGTGTGCTATTCAGCGTCTGGAGAGAACTGGGGCCTTCATTCCTCGCGCAGCGTTCTTATATATAAAGCCGCGGTGCGGACGTCTAAGGGAACGCCTGATCAAATCGGCTCTCCCGACTAGCCGCTGGGCTAGTAATGCACCACTTTAAGTTACTGAATAAATCATTGCTTCTTTTGCTGATGGCCGATGAAGCTCTCAATTTAAATGTGCATTCAGCACACAGGTAAGTAATCATAATAAAAATCTGACGTGGCTAAGTCAATTATTTTGGGCGAGAGAATTAATTTAATTACACTACACGCAGTAGACGAGCTCTGAACTTGCCCTTTGGAGATACGCTATCACTATAGTTTTATAGTCATTCAGTTGAAATTTTCACATCTTTATGATTATAGCGAATCTCCCTTCTACTTAAATTTAAACATCCTAGCCTTATTTATTAGCCTACTTAATCTATCTTGCTTCCTTAATTTGTAAGACAAAAACCAGAAAATCATGAATTTCAACTAAAATCTTAATTTGTGAGATCCTAAGTACTATTTCTACTAAATTATTATGAAAAAGGAATCCAAATATAAATTTTTAAGTCCCTAGCTCTTTTCTGTTGCGCCAATGATTTTTACAGAAAACCGTCCAAAGTTCGAAAATCGTTAAAGTTATTGAATTGACATTCAACACATATTGATTTAGTATTACTCCTGACATGCTAGAACCGTTTCAGGTTATTTACTTGATTTTTAATGTATTGCGCAACATTTATGACGTCAGAGCTAGTTACAGCGGACTGGCTGGCACACAATGGAAAGACTGATGTGAATTTATTACAGCGTGAGTAGACTGCTTCCCTGCAACAGCCTGTATAACAACTCGTTCAATATGACTATGGGATAACTTGTCATGAACATTTCTCCCACACCTTTTGATTCGATGACCTTTAATAATATCAATGACATAAGAATTCTGATTAACATCGAGATTAGTTACCAATACCAAGCAGTATTTACTTGTATTTGGAACGAAGGTTTGTGACCAACGAGGATGATAGAAGCTCTCCAGCACCAACAACAACAACAATATCGTGTCTTATACGTGTTGCATTCACCTCTCTGTTTGAAGAAATATGATAAGAACAAGGGCAAAGAACTCGACCACAAAGGATATATTAGATTCACTTCAACCCTCAAAACATACTTTGGAGCTGAATGCATTACAAGATGTATGACGCTTTATAGATGGATCGATGGATAACCGCCTTAGTGTCTGTATCCAGCTCAAAATGTTGATGGGCTTCTTTGAGAATAATAGATGCAGCATTATGAATGCCAAACAGGAACTTATGCTAGTTCGATGTCCCACTGATAATAAGAAATAAATTCCAAAAGTGTCAGAAGAAGTGAATGACACTGCCCTGGATACACTGGTGAGGAAACTGCCCCATTCATCGGTATCAGAAGATGAGTGTCTCAAACTGTTACGTGTTCTGAATGCAGGTGCTCACCTACTATTAACTTTCGTTTCATGAAAACTTAACGAGTGTCCAAATGTTCCAGGTACATCCCTACAGACATGGATGATCAGACATCTGTTCAACTAGAAATGCCTTGATTTATTATTCTACTGCTGTAAAAAGACAGGAAGGGGAGTCTGGGAAAGAATTCTACTGTGTCTGACAACGATAAACTAACCCATACCAGAGTGTACTTAATTTCCAAGTACACATATCAAAAAAAGTATTGCATCACCTCGGTTCCAAGAGTTCCGGAACCTGTACAGAAAATTGGAATAGATCAACATAAACATCATTTGTACCCTTTTCATTGCTCATGAAAACCATACATTGCATGTTGTAGCACCATACAGCGAGACCTTCAGAGGTGGTAGTCCAGACTGATGTACACACCGGTACCTCTAATACCCCCTCTTGCATTGTTGCATGCCTGTATTCGTCGTGACATACTATCTACAAGTTCATAAAGTCACTGTTGATGCAGATTGTTCTACTCCTCAATGGCGATTCGGCGTAGATCCCTCAGAGTGGTTGGTGGGTCACGTCGTCTATAGACACCCCTTTTCAATCTGACCCTGGCATGTTCGATAGGGTTCATGTCTGGAGAACATGCTGGCCACTCTAGTCGAGCGATGTCGTTTTCCTGAAGGAAGTCATTCACAATATGTGAACGATGTTGCTCGAATAGTCGTCCATGAACACGAATGCCTCGCCAATATGCTGCCGATATGGTTGCACTATCGCTCGGAGGATGTCATTCGCGTATCGTACAGCAGTTACGGCGCCTTCCATGACCACCTCCGGCGTACGTCGGCACCACATAATGCCATCCCAAAACAGTAGGGAACCTCCACCTAGCTGCACTCGCTGATCGGTGTGTCTACGGCGTTCAGACTGATCGAGTTGCCTCCAAACACGTCTCCGACGATTGCCTGGTTGAAAGCATATGTGACACTCATCGGTGAAGAGAACGCGATGCCAATTCTGAGCGGTCTATTCGGCATGTTTTTGGGCCCATCTGCATGGTGTCGGAGTTGAATAGATGGACCTCGCCATGGACGTCAGGAATGAAGTTGCACATCATGCAGCCTATTGCACACAGTTTGAGTCGTAACACTATGTCATGTTGCGGCACGAAAATCATTATTCAACATGGTGGCGTTGCTGTCAGGATTTCTTCGAGCCATAATCCGAATGTAGTGGTCATCCACTGCAGTAGTAGCCCTTGGGCGGCGTGTGCGAGGCATGTCATCAACAGTTTCTGTCTCTCTGTATCTCCTCCATGTCAGAACAAAATCGCTTTGGTTCACTCCGAGACGTCTGGATACTTCCCTTGTTCAGAGCCCTTCCTGGTACAAAGTAACAATGCGGACGCGATCGGACCCCGTTACTGACCGCCAAGGCATGGTTGAACTACAGACAACAAGAGCCGTGTACCTCCTTCCTGGTGGACTGACTGGAACTGATCGGCTCTCTGACCCCTTCCTTCTAATAGGCGCTGCTGATGCATGGTTGTCTACATCTTTGGGCGGCTTTAGTGACATCTCTAAATGGTCAACAACAATATCCACAGTCAATGTTTATCTTCAGGAGTTCTGGGTACCGGGGTGATGCAAAACTTTTTTGATATGTGTATTTTCCATATGATAAGTTACGAATTAACTGGGACAATAACAATGTCAGCCCGCTGAACGAAGTGTATGCAAGGTTTCGCTCTTCTTACTATGAGAGCCATAAATTTTTATGCAGGCTCAATCCTAACAAATTTAAAGAACTGGCACACATAGTGGTGATACACTGCTCAAAGCAAAAAACCGTAACTTAGACATGCATATTGAATTGGAATCATTACAAAACTTATCAACAGGCACCAGAGCATATGTGTTAATGCTAAATGGCCGTATCATAAATTACTCATCTCTCACAGAAATCGTACAATGTCTAGAATATATGTAGAGGTATTGCATCCTATGGAACATGTCTCACTATGACGTTTGAGAGAGAAAATATTGTTTTACGACGGGTAAGGACAATTAGTGTGTTTGTGTGTGTGTGTGTGTGTGTGTGTGTGTGTGTGTGTGTGTGTGTGCGTGCGTGCGAGCGTGAGTGCATTTTTTTGTTCACGCTTAAATGTGATAGTAATGTCTCCTTGCTTTTTTTCTATAGGTGCTATCGGTATTGAGCTGCCACAGGCCCAGATGTGATTTTCCACTTAAGGTTTGGGGGTTACAGCCTGGGTGTGGATGATTAAATACGTGCCTTGACAGTGAGCCACCTCAAATAATGTCCCCATTTTCTAGTCAGATCTCGTGGATTATGAGCACTATCGCTCCAGCCCAGACTGTGTGCGTTGCTGTTAGCGATTATATTCCGACGTATAGCGCCACTGCCCCAGCCAGGACTGTTACACTGTCATGGACCATCGACTTAACCACTTCACCCATTATGATCCTGTCATCTCCGTCTGGACCATCATGTCTGCCATGTTCACTGTGCAGTCGGCCATCATCACCATCACAACATCGACCTGGGTCTAGCAGCAGCAGTCACCATGCCTGGCCTGTTATGGGTCACCAGGTAAATCAAGCAGTGGAGCTAGACTACTTTGTAGCTCCTGGTGATTTCAAGGACAGGATCTTACAGTCCTGCATTGATAACACTGATATGCACTATCAGGATCCTGCTACTTTCCTTCGCGTTTGCTGAACTGTTCTGAACTCGGCAGTGTCCTGTGGTATCCTGGTATTAGGTGCAAGAAAGTTCTGCACTGTGACCTGAAAACATGATATTATAGGGCAATTCAGTTGCAGGAACGTATGGAACATTTATTGAGAGCATCGTACTGAGCCGTTTGTCCGATATGCGGGAAAGATGATCTGTTAAGGCACTCAACCACGTACTTAACTTTGATATTTTCTCACATGTTTTTGTTCCACTTAATGGGGAATAAAGTTTCATTCCTCTTTTGAAAGATACTGTAACTAAAAAACCATGTATTAATGCCCAGAATACTGATGAGGGGGATGAATATTGCTTCGAATGATTGCTTCTGGCTTGTGATAGAATTGTGCAGTGTTTACGAATACATACAAAACAACTCATTTCTGTGGACAATGTGACTGCAGTGGCATTCCATTCTCCACTAACATCCGAAACCTGCCGAAGTGATAGGAGTAGAACCTGATTATTCAGTTTCTACGTGTGGTCAACAAGAAGATAAAAAACACGTACTTCCTTCTGTTGTCCCATTACGTCTGAATCAAAAACATCTCGCAGGTAGTTTACTTTAAACTGAGTGAAAATAAAGGTGCAAGGCCGCTTTGCTACATGTGTCTCAACTCTTCCACTATGAATGAGTATTTAGAAAGACACCCAAGTGACTGCTGGATCCAGGAACTGGTACATGTGAAATGCTCACTGAGGATAAATACTTGTTACAGTTTAAGAACGCTCACCGCGAGGATGCTGCCCCTTCATTGTATGCGCTGACACTGAGTACTTATTAGTGCTTGGGGCACGTTGTGACGATGACTGCAATGCCTCCCACGGCCCTCTTGCAGAACTACATGCACTATATGCAGCAGCTTATGAATTTGGATGCTCTTATGGTTCCAATCTCAATCATTTCTAATCATATGTCAGGGATAATCCTGCTACATGTTTGCTCTGTGAGATAGAAAAAGTTGCACTGAGTACTGATGAGATTTATCGTAACACAATTCCTATGACCACCTCTCTGGAGACTGATGCTTTGTATGAGCAAGCAGCTGATTGTGCTGTAAGAAACTAAGTCCGACGCCTGGTATAGAAGATCAGCGGTGCGTTATCTGCAGGGAAACAACGGTATTTTGTACATCTCTGAAGGCCGTTTCTTCTATCTTTCAATAATCTGTATTAATTCGGACTCTTAAGAGGAGAGACGACAGAGAATCCAACCATAGTTACAGCTACATAACTAAAAAACAAATTACAAATTCACAAGACACGTGCGTACACGCCACTCCACTGCACAACCACTGACTCTTTCTGTTCGAATGCAACTACTGATAGTACTCTCACATCGCGCATTTAGTTTTACATGGAGCATTTAACAAAAGCATTACAAAGAAGAACAAAACAACTTTTGCTTGCTCAACTAACAGGAGATTTAAGTATCAACATAAAGAAAGTAAAATACAGTTATACTTAATACTTTAGACCAAATCAAAAGTATTCTAGACGTTTTGTAACGACATTATATGTTTAGTAAACCAAAACGCTGCTGTATTCAAAGACATTTTCTTCTTCTTTCGTTTCACCCTCTTTGGGGTACGCTGGATCAATCATTTCTTTGTGTGTTGTTCTTTTCTTAGGGCCCAGTATTTCTTCATTCTTTCTGATCTTCTTCTCCTCTCTTCTTCCGAGATGAAGGATTTGGACTTTTGTGTGGATTTATCTTGGAACCTTAAGTTTTCATCTTTAGTAATTAATTTAGCAGTTCGATCAATAAGTGAATTTTCCGAAATATTTAATTCCACTAGGTCTTTCTCAGTTTCTTTAAACCAGTTGGGCTTCGTTTTTCGGTTACGGAAGAAGTCAAAGATTTGTTTAGTTAATCTGTTGGAATTCATTCTGAGAAGATGACCATAAAAATTTATTCTCCTTTTTCGCATAGAATCTGAAAGTTTTTCAATTTTCTTGTAGAGAGTTTCATTTTTGATGTATATAATTTTATTATCTTGAAATTTTGGCCCAATGATTTTTCTTAAAATTTTTCTTTCCTTTACCTCAAGTTTCTCCATTTGGCCTTTGAAATTCATGTTAAGTGTTTCTGCTGCATACAGTGCTTCTGGCTTAATCACTGTCGTGTAATGTGTAATTTTGGACCCCCATGAAAGGGATTTTTTGTTGTATGTATTTTTTGTTAGTTGGAAGGCCAATTCAAGTTTATTTTTTCTGGATTCCATTGCTTTGCTTTCCCCAGCATTCCAAGTAATCCATTCTCCGAGATATTTGAATTCTTTTACTATTTCAACCTTCTGTTCTTGAACTTTGAGGTATTTACATGAGTGCTTGATGTTTGTCAATATCTTAGTTTTTTCAGAGGAGATGTGAAGACCAATTTTAGCTGCTTGTTTCTTTAGTTCAAGGATTTGCTCCCGTGCTTCTTCCATTGTTTCAACAAACAGGGCCATTTCATCTGCAAAAGCAATGCAATTTACTTTAACGTTCTTCTTTTTGCAACCCAGTCTTATACCACTCTTAATATTTGTGTTCCATTCCCTGACTACTTTCTCAAGCGCACAATTGAACAGCAACGGTGAGAGCCCATCGCCCTGTCGCACTCCCGTTTTTATTTCAAAGGGTTCCGATAGTTCGTCCATAAATTTAACTTTCGAAAATGTATTTGTACGGGTCGCTTTTATATTATTAGTTGTTTTCTTATCCAAACCCATTTCTTCCAGGACTGATAACAGAGATTCTCTATCGATCGAATCGTATGCTTTTTTGAAATCAATGAAGGAGATTACGTATGTCTTTGCCCTTGATTTTTGGTATGCCATAATGTTTTTGAGGTTTAGTATTTGTTCCGAACATGATCTACCCTTTCTAAAACCTCCCTGGTATTCCCCGATTTGCGGATCCAATTGCGGCTCTGCCCTGTTCAAAAGGACTTTAGAAAGAATCTTGTACGTTATATCCAGCAGTGATATTCCTCTGTAATTGTTGGGGTCTGTCTTCAAACATTTCTTGTGGATAGGGTGGATGAGAGCTGTTCTCCATTCTGCGGGGATCTCTTCTTCTTTCCAGATTTGAGGAAAACACATTTTAGGGATGTAACTGCATTTTTGTCAGCCTTTTTCCATAGTTCGGCCACTATTTGATTTTCTCCGGACGCCTTGTTGTTTTTAAGTTCTGAAATGACCTTCTGCAGTTATTCAGTCGTAGGTGGTTCTGAATCCGGCTTCTCACGGTTGTTTGGAATGGATTCAAATTTATCAAGGATGGGTTCACAATTCAAGAGTTTCTCAAAGTAGCCTGCTAGTATTTTGCAATTTTCTGTGTTGTTGTGAGCGATGGTCCCATTTACATCTCGAAATTGGAGGGTGGGTGCTTTGTATCTTGATAACCTTTGTTGGAAAGTTATATAAAAGCTCCTTGTGTTGTTTTTAGCAAATTCTTCATCAATTTGGAGGAGAGTTTTGTTTTCATGTGTCTTCTTAATCCTTTTTATATTTTTATCTACCAGTTTTCTAACTGTAATGAAATTCAGTCTACTTTCTTCTGTTTTCTGTGATTGCCAATTTTGCCATGCCTGTTTTCTTGTTTCAATGAGGGCATCACATTCCAGCGACCAACAGGCATGTTTTTTACTTTTTTTGTTAGGTGCTATCCGTTCAGCTGTAGTAATGAGGTTTTCCTTGATATCCCCCAGCTTTTTTCCTGTTTGGGATGACTTTGAACTTAATTTTAGAAAGGTAATGGTCTGAATCCAAGTTTGCACCCCTGAGTACCCTAACGTTCATGATTTCTTTGCTAGAAATCTTCTTGATTGCCACATGATCAAGTTGAAATTCCCCAAGGCTAGGATTTGGGGATACCCATGTCTTTTGTCTTCGTGGTAGTTTCTTGAAAGCTGTGGATTTAAGAATTAAATTGTGTGCTTGGCAAAGTTCTATTAGTCTCACACCATTTCTGTTTGTTCTCTTGTGTACAGGATAGTTTCCAACTATTTTCTTATATCTTTTTTCCTTACCAATCTGTGCATTAAAATCTCCAAGAAGAATGATGATGTTTTTATCTGGAATTTTCTGAATAATGTCATCTAGATGATTCCAAAAGGCCTCCACTTTTTCTTTGTTTTTATTGTTATCCTCGTTTATAGGGGCATGTGCATTGATAATTGTGTAGATTTTGTTTGTGCTTGTGAATGTAAGACTTGAGATTCTTTCTGATTGGGAATCAAAGCCAACTATTGAGTTCAAGATTTGTTTGTTGATTATAAAGGCTGTCCCAAGATGTGGTACATTTTTCATTACTCTCGGTCCCGCCGGCTGAAGTGGCCGTGCGGTTAAAGGCGCTGCAGTCTGGAACCGCAAGACCGCTACGGTCGCAGGTTCGAATCCTGCCTCGGGCATGGATGTTTGTGATGTCCTTAGGTTTAACTAGTTCTAAGTTCTAGGGGACTAATGACCTCAGCAGTTGAGTCCCATATTGCTCAGAGCCATTTGAACCATTTGAACTCTCGGTCCCACTTTCCCTTTGTATATCCTAAAACCTTCGGAATCGAAGGTATCTGTATCCATGTATCGTGTTTCTTGAATAGCTGTTATGAGTATGTTGTGGTTCTTTAGCGTATCTGTTAGATGTTTTAGTTTTCCAGATTTCAACGATGAGTTTGCATTGAAAGTTGCTAGGTACGTTGATTGCCTATATTGAAATTTGTATGAGATTCCAAGACACTCCGACTTGTCTTTGTGCAGTGTTGCAGACTCCCCAGAATCCGCATGTCTGCTGACGTACTGGCGTACGGTGGATCGTCCATCTGGGGTAAAATAGTTTACATCACACACTTCCATGATTGATGAAAGTTATTTTGGGTGTGGCCCAAAGGCCACAAATTGTACAACCAAGATTGTGAGTCCTGGAGGTAGTTCTTCCGCTCTCTCCGCCGTTGGGAATCTGAACTTACTCTTCCGCCTTTGAGACCGTTGACCAGGTTTCACCTAGTAACCCTAGGCAGGGGCCCTTACAGGGTGCTACCATCTGGAGCCAGATGGACCCAGGTTTCTTTAACGAGGTGTTACTCCTCCCCCTCCTCCTTCCTCATCACTTGCGAAATGAGGCCCCGCACTTGGGACCGGCAGTGGTGGAGTTCAAAGACATTTTATTGCAAGGTTATTTTTTCGAGCTATAAGCTTATTTCGGATCCGTGGACATTATCGAGCTATTTGCAATTATTAGGGCATCTCTCTGTTTCACGGTGTGGTTCATGGTGTGGGTTCCTGTAGTCATGTCCTAGTTCATGAACCACGAGCAACGTATGAGTGGCCAAGTAAGTGGTCCCTACAGTCGGGATACCAGTTACTTTGGAATAAGGCTGGGCGTCTTGGACATATTCTGAGTCGTGGTCACCTTTGTGCTCATACGGCAAAGACTACCAAATCCACCGGTTAGTCCCTCAACCGTTAGGGGTAAAACCTAATGGGACTAGGGGCAAGTAAGGCTAGCAACCTGCTTCCCTGGTACTTCAAATATTATGCTGGCAACAATCAGAGCAAAATGCCTCGGACCTTTGGAGGTGACAGAGTCCCACCTCTAACTGACAAACCAGGGACTCCTAAGATACGACTTGGCAAACAAATGGTAATGAGATGGGGAGCTATTAATATCAATGGGGCTACTCTGGGAAGAAGGTAGGGCTGGCAGAGGCTGCAAGTAAGATGGGGCTCGACGTTTTAGGTGTTAATGACATCCGGGTAAGGGGTGAGAAAGAAGAGGGAGTGGGAGAATACAAGATCTACCTGTCGGGATTCAAAGCAGGAATAGCACAATGGGGTGTAGGGCTTTACATCAGGAAAGAAATGGAACCCAGCGTAGTTGCAATAAGGTATGTAAACAAACGGCTGATGTGGATAGATTTGACAGTGTCTAGCAAGAAAATTAGGATTGTGTCAGTATATTCGCATTGTGAAGGGACAGATCAAGATAAGATGGATAGTTTTTATGAGGCACTCAGTGATGTAGTTGTTAGAGTAAAGGACAAGGACAGTGTTCTGCTCATGGGTGATTTTAACGCCAGGATTGGAAATCGAACAGAAGAGTATGAAAAGGTTATGGGTAAATTTGGAGAGGATATGGAGGCCAACAGGAACGGGAAACAACTCATAGATTTCTGTGCCAGTACGGGCTTAGTAATCACAAACTCCTTTTTTCAACATAAGAACATTCACCGGTATACTTGGGAAGGCAGGGGAACCAGATCTGTCATTGACTATATAATAACAGATCAGGAATTCAGGAAGGCTGTGAGGGACACACGTGTATTCAGGGGATTCTTTGATGAGACTGATCATTATTTAATTTGCAGTGAAATTGGGATTGTGAGGCCGAAAGTGCAGGAGGTCAGGTCCATATGTAGGAGGATAAGAGTGGAGAAACTTCAGCATAAGGAAATCAGGCACAAGTACATAACAGCGATCTCAGAAAGGTACCAGTTAGTTGAATGTAGTCAATTACAGTCATTGGAAAAGGAATGGACAAGGTACAGGGACACAGTACTAGAAGTAGCTAAAGAATGTCTTGGAACAGTAGTGTGTAAAAGTAGGATGAAGCAAACAGCTTGGTGGAATGACACAGTCAAGGCAGCCTGTAAAAGGAAAAAGAAGGCGTATCAAAAATGGCTACATACTAGAACTCAGGTAGATAGAGAAAGTTATGTTGAAGAAAGAAACAAAGCCAAACAGATAATTGCAGCATCCAAGAAGAAATCTTGGGAAGGCTTTGGAAGCAGGTAGGAGACTATGGGTCAAGCTGCTGGAAAACCATTCTGGAGTGTAATTAGCAATCTTCGAAAGGGAGGTAAGAAGGAAATGACAGGTATTTTGGACAGGTCAGGAAAACTGCTGGTGAATCCTGTGGATGCCTTGGGCAGATGGAGGGAATATTTTGAAGAGTTGCTCAATGTATGTGAAAATACGATCAGTAATGTTTCAGATTTCGAGGTAGAATGGGATAGGAATGATGATGGAAATAGGATCACATTTGAGGAAGTGGAGAAAATGGTCAATAGATTGCAGTACAATAAAGCAGCTGGGGTGGATGAAATTAATTCGGAACTCATCAAATACAGTGGAATGTCAGGTCTTAAATGGCTACACAGGATAATTGAAATGGCCTGGGAGTCGGGACAGGTTCCATCAGACTGGACAAAAGCAGTAATCACACCAATCTTTAAACATGGAAACAGAAAAGACTGTAACAACTACAGAGGTATCTCTTTAATCAGCGTTGTGGGTAAAATCTTCTCAGGTATTGTTGAAAGGAAAGTGCGAGTATTAGTTGAGGACCAATTGGATGAAAATCAGTGTGGGTTTAGGCCTCTTAGAGGTTGTCAGGACCAGATCTTTAGCTTACGGCAAATAATGGAGAAGTGTTATGAGTGGAACAGGGAATTGTATCTATGCTTTATAGATCTAGAAAAGGCATATGACCGGGTTCCTAGGAGGAAGTTATTGTCTGTTCTACGAGATTATGGAATAGGAGGCAAACTTTTGCAAGCAATTAAAGGTCTTTACATGGATAGTCAGGCAGCAGTTAGAGTTGACGGTAAATTGAATTCATGGTTCATAGTAGTTTCAGGGGTAAGACAAGGCTGCAACCTGTCTCCACTGTTGTTCATATTATTTATGGATCATATGTTAAAACAATAGACTGGCTGGCTGAGATTAAGATGTGTGAACACAAAATAAGCAGTCTTGCATATGCAGATGCCTTAGTTGTGATGGCAGATTCGATTGAAAGTTTGCAAAGTAATATTTCAGAGCTAGATCAGAAATGTAAGGACTATGGTATGCAGATTAGCATCTCCAAAACGAAAGTAATGTCAGTGGGAAAGAAATATAAACGGACTGAGTGCCAAATAGGAGGAACAGAGTTAGAACAGGTGGACGGTTTCAAGTACTTAGGATGCATATTCTCACAGGATGGCAACATAGTGAAAGAACTAGAAGCGAGGTGTAGCAAAGCTAATGCAGTGAGCGCTCAGCTACGATCTACTCTCTCCTGCAAGAAGGAAGTCAGTACCAAGACTAAGTTATCTGTGCACCGTTTAATCTTTCGACCAACTTTGTTCTATGGGAGCGAAAGCTGGGTGGATTCAGGTTACCTTATCAAAAATGGTTCAAATGGTTCTGAGCACTATGCGACTTAACTTCTGAGGTCATCAGTCGCCTAGAACTTAGAACTAATTAAACCTAACTAACCTAAGAACATCACACACATCCATGCCCGAGGCAGGATTCGAACCTGCGACCGTAGCGGTCATGCGGTTCCAGACTGAAGCGTCTAAACCGCACGGCCACCCCGGCCGGCGGTTACCTTATCAACAAGGTTGAGGTTACGGATATGAAAGTAGCTAGGATGATTGCAGGTACTAGTACATGGGAACAATGGCAGGAGGGTGTCCAGAATGAGGAAATCAAAGAAAAACTGGGAATGAACTCTATAGATGTAGCAGTCAGGGCGAACAGTCTTAGACGGTGGGGTCATGTTACACGCATGCGAGAAGCAAGGTTACCCAAGAGACTCATGGGTTCAGCAGTAGAGGGTAGGAGGAGTCGGGGCAGACCAAGGAGAAGGTAACTGGATTCGGTTAAGAATGATTTTGAAGTAATAGGTTTAACATCAGAAGAGGCACCAATGTTAGCACTGAATAGGGGATCATGGAGGAATTTTATAAGGGGGCTATGCTCCAGACTGAACGCTGAAAGGCATAATCAGTCTTAAATGATGATGATGATGATGATGATGATCTGTTTCAGCAAGTTTGTCGCGATCTTTACTTCCATAAAATATCGTTAACGCCATCGCTGTCCGATACCTTGTACTGCATATCATAGGCGTAGCGCAGAGGAAATTGTAGACATGTAATACCTCAGCAGTGGAATTTGTTGCTGATCAATATTTGTTAAAACCCAATTAATATTTTTCATAAATCGGACATCTTCAGTTAACAGCTCAGTCAATGATTTTATGTGGCTACATAACTGGCTGACTCATCTATGGAGTTGTTTGTGGTAGTATTAAATCCTTTGCTTATGTTTGCTGGTGTTGTCTTTGCCTGTAGATATCTTTCATCTGTTAATGTGTGCTATAATTTCAATAAGGTTGTCAACATAATTTTTATTTCTCAAGTCGGTTTGTTTTGTCTTGAATCTCCGTGTGTGTATGGGAGTCTTTCGGCAAAGGTTTGGCGGTTAAATTAGACGACTTTTGAGCATGTTTTACTCATGCTCAAACATGGCTGAGGCTTGATTACCACACGATTTTATGGCTCTCATTTTATTCCTGCCACACTAAAATGTATTCGCTCTGTTTAATGTCTTTGTAGAACGCTATCTGCCTGAGTCCCGAATTTTATCTGACATGTTCATTGCACGATCATGAAGAGAGATATTCGTATTTAAATGTAACATTGATATTTATTTGGCGATTATTATATTGTGGTTTTACTTTCATATCTGTCACTCAAAAATGTATTTGCACTCTTTGGCATCGCTGTCACTTTTTGTTTTTCCTTTATTGTTATTTCCTCCCACTCGCACCATATGGGTGGGGCTCGATGTCAGTGGGTACACTCCGCTGCTATTCAAGTAAACGACTATAAAAGCTTTAAAACATACTGACAATTGTACAGAATGGTAGAAAAATGGATGTTTTACACAATAGAAACGCAGATGGTCAGTTGCATAAGCTAAGACACAAAAGCTTTAATGTCGAGTGATTAAAATATATACCCTGATGGGTGAAAGGATGAGTGTATGTACACTGCCAGGGACAAGGCTATCAAGAAAGTGTAGTAAGCGTAGCATTTGGTCTAGGGCATAGGAGGGGTTTAGTTTGAGTGGATTTGGGAGAGTGAAGAAGAATGCAGTTCCAAACCAATCCTTAGATGTGACTGGAAGGGAGTGTTAAGGAACGTAGCCCTCACAATGGGAGGAGGGTTGGGTTCTTCAAAATCAGGTAGGACAGGTATACATAGGTGCAGATTTCGTATTTAGGTAAAGGGAGGTGATTAAAGTTTCGTTGATAGAATACGTGGAGAGGGTAGAGGTGTAGTGTTGAGAAACGTGGTAGTAGAGGCTCAGCAGTGCACCACAATCAGAGGGCAGGGGGAAAGCTAGTGAGTGGTTAGTGTTGTCTTTGCAGGTAACGTAGGGTGTACAGAAGTGTTAATGATGACATAGTAGGGTGGGGTAGAGGCAGATGGCCATGGTAGAGGATTTGGGTAGGGGAGTTCAAGTGGATACAAACAGCTAAATGGAAGCCCACGCCACATTTCCATAGCAGAAGATGGGTCAGATCTGGGATTTACAGGTGTGGAGGATCATGCAGTGGTGTAATCCCAATTTTCAGCTGGTTGGTAGTTTTGGTAATTTAGTGCATTGTGGGCTTTCTGTTGAATGGTTAGTAACATGGTTCAAATGGCTCTGACCATTATGGGACTTAACATCTATGGTCATCAGTCCCCTAGAACTTAGAACTACTTAAACCTAACTAACCTAAGGACATCACACAACACCCAGTCATCACGAGGCAGAGAAAATCCCTGACCCCGCCGGGAAGGAATGGTTAGTAGATGGGGCTTCCATGTTAGTTGACGTTAAAGTGTTTGTGCAATTTTAGTGTGTTAGTTAACTAGATAAGATAATTGTTGATGGTAAGGTAAAAGTTGTGGGGGCGGAAGCTGTGAGCGGTTTGGCCTATAATTATTTACTCAGTGGTGTCTGAGAAGCAACTGGCTGGAACAGGAGGTGAAAACACTGAGATGGTTCTAGGACAGATTCTTGTTATTTCTGCAGGGTAGGACAGATGGCTAGGAAGACGGTGTCATTGACATATTGGAGAAGAAGTCGCTTTGACAGATCAGCAATATGTAGGATATAAGAAAAGGAAATGTACAGATCCTTGGGGTACATCTGCATTGGGACAGAAGATATGGATGTTAGTGTTGTTGGTGACATAAGATGGGCTGTTAGAGGGAAAGAACACTATAAGCACTACATAGTTTATATGAAGTGCATAGGTCTGCAGCTTGACGAGAAGGTCATGAGGACATACAAGGCCATGCGTTTTTAGATGTCAAGGGAGACATAATGGCGAGTTTGAGGTTGTTGATATGGTGATATGGCCGATGAGCAAGATTCAGAAGTTGATCATTAGAGGAGAATCTGATGGACCAGAATGGGTGGATGATGGTGTAGGTGTTCATGGATGTGTCAGGATAGGATGGACTCAAAAATCCTGATAAACACGGAGGTGACTCAGATTGGGCGGCAGGAGGGAGTGTTACTGACGGGTTTGTTAGGTTGGAAGAAGAGGAGGATTCGTCAGGTTTATCCATGGCACTTGACAGAAACCCATGAGAAGGATTCCACTGTAAAATTTGACTAGCATTTCCAGGAAGGAGAGGTAGCATACTGTCAGTATCTGTAGATTATGCAGTCACGACCAGAAGTAGTTTTGAGGTTTTCTTGGTGTATCTTCTTATTATCTTGTTTTGTTATTGGTTTATTGAGTTCTGACGGTGGGATGGTGTCGAAGCACTAGAAGGCGGGAGCTGCAGTGTATGTCATTGTATACAACGGTAATGAGGAGTGGGCTACAGAGTGGTGCAGCAACTGTTTTTGTAGATAGGCTGGACAAGAGCAGAAACGATTAGTGAACAAATTAACACAACAAACACAAAATTTACTTAACTTGTATTTCTTCAATTGTACGAACACACGTTGCAAACAATGCAACAACAGTTACACTCCATCTTGTACAATGGTAACTAGAATGAGACTCGCTGTCCTAAGTACTAAGCACGAACGTTGGTGTCGTAATGACAAGGCTCCAACCACAAGCTGGCTGGGTGGCGGCCGTCAGGTATTCTATATTGTCGTGGCAGAAGGCGCTCATAGCCCAGGGTCACTGGAGGCATGGCTTAGCAGGCGCGCACCATTCGGTCTGGCGATCCTATGGAACTGCTGTCGGTGTCACATGGAAACATGCAATTCCATTGACAACTGTGACATGCTGGAGATAAAGAAAACCCTTGTTTCGATTCGTTATTTATTTTAAAGAACCCTTATTTCGATTCGTTATTTATTTTAAAGGATTTAAAGATGATGCATCTTGTCCTTATTCTTCCGTGCACGTCTATATATATATGTCATATGCACTTCTTATATATACGGTTCAATGGCATATAGTTTCATTGTGTCAAACAGCTTGGTTAGTAGAGCATTGTCATAAGCTTTTTCTAGATCGATCAAGACTAAACGTGCTTTAAAATTTCTTTCAGATCTTTTTTTTTCAATCATTTGGCTTAGGGAGAATGAATTATCAATACACTATTGCCTTCGTTGTTTAAAATTTGTACTTTAATTACGTTTCTCAAAATCAGACCATACAATCTTTCTATCAACCAGGTTACATTGATACCTCTATCATTATTACAAGAGTGTCAGTTTCCTTACCTGTAAATGGAACTTGTTACAGAAATATGAAAATACTCTGGTAACTCTTTACCATTAAACTTCGGTTTACTAAAAAAGCATACAAATATTTCGCACAAAATACTCCGTCTATATTTCATAAAATCAACAGGAATGTCGACTGGTCCAACGAATTTCTTATGTTTCATCCTTTCGATAGTATTTTTTACTTCATTCTGCGTCAGCATTCAAATTATCTGCCTCTTCTAGACGATAAACTTCTTGTTTGAATTCGTTTTCTTTCTCAGTCAACAGCTTTTTGTATTTTTATTCCCATCCAAGTACACAAATTATTGGGGCAATAGCTTTTTCTATTCTATCTGCTCTGAGACGTTTTACTGTTTTCCAGGCATCTCGTACTTTGGTATCTCCTATATACTTAATGTTCTCCTTGTACATTATGTCGACGTCACACGTGGTGATTTCGGACACCGGGGGAATTCTGACAATATGGCTTATTTGCTCTTTGCCACTGTATAGAAACAAAGAGTTACTTATTTAAACGTCCGTGCGCCAATTATTTTAAGCGCAAGATTGCATTTATTGCTTTCCATAACTTTTATTTGGCGTCAATTGTTCCTCTAGGTGAATAATTGACGAACATTCTCAGTGTTAAAAATCCATGCATTATCGTAAAGTGGAAATTTTCTATTGTTACGCCGAGCGGGAAGTTATTGTAACAGTAATTGTCGACGCGCTCAGTAGTTAACAGCACTGAGCCAATTTCTGTACAAGTTTGTCAAGTTTCTCGTCCAAGGTTATAAAATAACGACGGTTTTTCTAAAACTGTGTACTGTGTGGGTGATTTTGGACAATGCCAAGAATGTATAAGAGCAGGAGAGGTGCTACAGTACGGTGTAATTATGACCCGGAACTGTTAGATATAACTGTTCGTGATATTCAGAGTAGTAAATTATCGTACAGAAAAGCGTGTGATTTGTATAGTATACCTAAATCAACCCTACAAAATAAAGTGCAGGAAGCACATCCGAAAAATGTGGGACAGCCAGTGCTAAACAAAGAAGAAGAAGAAATGTTGAAGCAAGGTATCTTGAGGACTACACATTGGGGATTTCCCTTCACTAAATTGGATATTAGATATTTAGTTAAGGGCGACCTTGATAAATCTGGCCGAAAAGAGGAGAAATTTCGTAATAATTTGCCAGGAGAAGAATGGGTGCTTTTATTCCTCAAACGACAATCAGAAGATATTTCCGTTCGCTTAAGCGAAAATATTACATGAGCTCGTGCAGAAGTGAACAATGAGACTGTTAAGATGTTTTTCTCTAATATCTAGGCAAAGCAGGAAAATCTCCCACCTAGCAACATTATCAATGTGTAAAATGTCACCAAATAAAAAGCATGTAGAATTTTAAAAAAGGCAACAAATATCCGAATTCGCCTGCTATATACTTTAACTTCGGACAGAGATTTAAAAAACACATGTGTCCGAAATCACTCCAATCCATGGGGTGACTTTGGACACTTTATTTAAATTCCTCAGATAAATATACCTACACATACACTTTATGGTTCTGGGATATTTTATTCGTTACACACATGAGTTACAATCAAAATAACGACACAACCGTCCGAAATCACCCAGTTTGACGGCACCTGCTTTCCTCATGCAATTTTATTTTTAACCTCTCCGCCGCACTTTGGATAGCACTATTTATTTTCACTGTGTTGTGTACCTAACAACTGCTGGCATAGTTGTTCTTTTCCCTCACAAATTCCTAAATACCCTTTGTCCTTCATTCCGTATTCATATTATTAAAACTAAGGCCGGTCGTGCTGCACTATCGATGCATTTTTTCATCTCATTGTACAATATTGCTACATTGGATTTATTGATACCCCTAATATTATTTAATTTGTAAGCAAAGCTCGTCCTATAGAGGAATGTCATTGAATCTTGTTGTAAAATTTCTACATCTACATCCATATTCCGCAAGCCACCTGACGGTGTGTGGCGGAAGGTACCTTGAGTACCTCTATCGGTTCTCCCTTCTATTCCAGTCTCGTGTTGTTCGTGGAAAGGTTTGTCAGTATGCCTCTGTGTGGGCTCTAATCTCTCTGATTTTATTCTCATGGCTCTTTGCGAGATATACGTAGGCGGGAGCAATATACTGTTTGACTCCTCGGTGAAGGTATGTCCTCGAAACTTCAACAAAGGCCCGTACCGAGCTACTGAGCGTTTCTCCTGCAGAGTCTTCCACTGGAGTTTATCTATCATCTCCGTAACGCTTTCGCGATTACTAAATGATCCTGTAACGAAGCGCGCTGCTCTCCGTTGGCTCTTCTCTAACTCTTCTATCAACCATATCTGGTACGGATCCCACACTGCTGAGCAGTATTCAAGCAGTGGGCGAACAAGCGTACTGTATCCTACTTCCTTTGTTTTCGGATTGCATTTCCTTAGGATTCTTCCAATGAATCTCAGTCTAGCATCTGCTTTACCGACGATCAACTTTATATGATCATTCCATTTTAAATCACTCCTAACTCGTACTCCCAGATAATTTATGGAATTAACTGCTTCCAGTTGCTGACCTGCTATATTGTAGCTAAATGATAAGGGTTCTTTCTTTGTATTTATTCGCAGCACATTACAATTGTCTACATTGAGATTCAATTGCCATTCCCTGCACCATGCGTCAATTCACTCCAGATCCTCCTGCATTTCAGTACAATTTTCCATTGTTACAACCTCTCGATATACCATAGCATCATCCGCAAAAAGCCTCAGTGAACTTCCGATGTCATCCACAATGTCATTTATGTATATTATGAATAGCAACAGTCCTACGACACTCCGCTGCGGCACACCTGAAATCACTCTTACTTCGGAAGACTTCTCTCCATTGAGAATGACATGGTGCGTTCTGTTACCTAGGAACTCGTCAATCCAATCACACAATTTGTCTGATAGTCCATATGCTCTTACTTTGTTCATTAAACGACTGTGGAGAACTGTATCGAACGCCTTGCGGAAGTCAAGAAACACGGCATCTACCTGGGAACCCGTGTCTATGGCCCTCTGAGTCTCGTGGACGAATAGCGCGAGCTGAGTTTCACACGATCGTCTTTTTCGAAACCCATGCTGATTCTTACAGAGTAGATTTCTAGTCTCCAGAAAAGTTATTATACTCGAACATAATACGTGTTTCAAAATTCTACAACTGATCGACGTTAGAGATATAGGTCTATAGTTCTGCACCTCTGTTCGACGTCCCTTCTTGAAAGCGGGGATGACCTGTTCCCTTTTCCAATCCTTTGGAACGCTACGCTCTTCTTGAGACCTACGGTACACCGCTGCAAGAAGGGGGGCAAGTTCCTTCGCATACTCTGTGTAAAATCGAACTGGTATCCCATCAGGTCCAGCGGCCTTTCCTCTTTTGAGCGATTTTAATTGTTTCTCTATCCCTCTGTCGTCTATTTCGATATCTACCATTTTGTCATCTGTGCGACAATCTAGAGAAGGAACTACAGTGCAGTATTCCTCTGTGAAACAGCTTTGGAAAAAGACGTTTAGTATTTCGGCCTTTAGTCTGTCATCCTCTGTTTCAGTACCATTTTGGTCACAGAGTGTCTGGACATTTAGTTTTGATCCACCTACCGCTTTGACATAAGACCAAAATTTCTTAGGATTTTCTGCCAAGTTAGTACATAGAACTTTACTTTCGAATTCATTGAACGCCTCTCGCACAGCCCTCCTCACACTACATTTCGCTTCGCGTAACTTTTGTTTGTCTGCAAGGCTTTGGCTATGTTTATGTTTGCTGTGGAGTTCCCTTTGCTTCCGCAGCAGTTCAGTTATTGTACCACGGTGGCTCTTTTCCATCTCTTACGATCTTGCTTGGCACATACTCATCTAACGCATATTGTACGATGGTTCTGAACTTTGTCCACTGATGCTCAACACTATCTGTACTTGAGACAAAACTTTTGTGTTGAGCCGTCAGGTACTCTGAAATCTGCTCTTTGTCACTTTTGCTAAACAGAAAAATCTTCCTACCTTTTTTAATATTTCTATTTACGGCTGAAATCATCGATGCAGTAACCGCTTTATGATAGGTGATTCCCTGTTCTGCGGTGACTGTTTCAAATAGTTCGGGTCTGTTTGTCACCAGGAAGTCTAATATGTTATCGCCACGATTCGGTTCTCTGTTTAACTGCTCAAGGTAGTTTTCAGATAAAGCACTTAAAAAAATTTCACTGGATTCTTTGTCCCTGTCACTCGTTATGAACGTTTGAGTCTCCCAGTCTATATCCGGCAAATTAAATTCTCCACCCAGAACTATAACATCGTGGGGAAATCTACTCGAAATATTTTCCAAATTATCCTTCGTGATTATATCTGGGTGCTTCAGCTGTTTTACTGTTCTCTTCATTCTTACTATGCAATCAATTTTCTTGTAATTACTGGAACATATGGTTTGACTATTAAATGATCTGTCCACATTCTGCAGTCACTCCAATCTTGCATCTTCAATTCGGAATTTTGCGGTTCTAACACAAGCTGTGTTATGAATCTAAATTCCTTTGACGTTGCACCCAGGTATATTTATGTACGTCCTTCTTATCAAAGTAGTCGTTCTGTATTCTTGGTTAATACACTTCATAAAAGTCAAACGATTTTTTCCCACTTTCATTTTCTGTTTCTTCCCAATATCCTACGATCTCACTTCTTTTAGTCTTTCCTGTCCAGGCATTAAGGTACCACATAAGGTCTATCTCTTTCCGTGGATTAATATCACTTACAACATCCGTCTAATCTCTATAATAGGCATCTGTGATTATGTCATCGCCGTTATCAGTCGGTGCACATACACCGACTATTGTTATCTTTCCCAGTACCAGTCACGATTTTTTTTTATATACAAATAAATAAAAAGAAGATCGTGACTGGTAACAGAAAAGTTACTTCATAAACAAAACCCACTTAATCAGATTTACTGAAATGACCTGAAAGGATATTTGAGAAAGAAATCAATGAAGATACGACACGAAATGGTATCAGTGAAAATTTGAAAGGCATATTGGAACTGCAGTTCAATGAATCAGTACAGAATAATGTCTAATGAACGCAAGAAAACTTCCACATCCAGAAAGCCATAGCAGAAAACAAACATGTGATAAATGAACAACCACACATCAGCACAGGCTCCCTACTACACTTAATAAAGGAAATGATAACATAAAACAAAAAAAACTCTTCCCCACACCATCTGGACACACACACACACACACACACACACAGCCAACAAAAAAATTATACCACACCAAAATACACGCACAGACACACACACACACACACACACACACACACACACACACACACACACAAGCAGAGCCAAAAAATAAAATACCACACCATAATACACACACACACACACACACACACACACACACACACACAGCACAAAAAAATTATATCAGACCAAAACACACACAAACACACACACACACACACACACACACACACATATATATATATATATATATATATATATATATATATATATATATATATATATATATACGAACAGATCACAGATACTTCAATAATTACACTCGAAAGTTTGGCAATAACATTCGATCTTTGGCAAAAACATTTGTCAGTCGGCAACAGAAACTAAAACATTGCATCGAAACAAGCGTTCAGTCCATAGTGCTGTGGAATATGGGAAAAAGCCGCAAATTGGCATTCCTAAAAAGAAGAACAACACCAAAAATGCAACAGAAGCGTAATATGTAAGAAACTGTCCACGCAAACTGTAAGTAAAGTTCAAAACATTACTACTTAATAGGACATACCAACCACCAGAACTGTTTATAACCTATATTCACAGTAACAAAAATGTAAATTAAATAGGTGACATATGTACATATTCCAGGCCCCTAATGATGCCTTACAGAAAATAAAGGCAAAATACGTATGGCACTAAAATTGTGTTTTATTCAGTTGCTGTCTGACGGTCCATAACTAAAAATTATCAGTATACCGTAATATTACACACAACTGAGGAAGACAGGACTACAAAATTTGATGATAATATCTAATGAAAATTTGTGTCATTACGCTAACAAAGCACGTCTCTGGTCATGACGAAAACTTTCGTGGTCACTGATATTTCCACCTAAACTTTCTGAACAACTGTATTGAGAACGTGACGTGCCATGTAAAAAGGAGGTATATTTATTGAATGAGGTGAAATGAGTGAAAATTAAAAATTTAAGGTAGATCGACAAGCCAAATGATTAAACACTCAAAAAATTTAAAAAAGTAGTTAAAGCGTTTGTTCACGATTTGGAATAAATTTTCATTAGTCATGTTATATTGTAAATACTTACGGCCATTTGAAATAATTTTGTGTTACAATTTATTTATATAGTTGACAGCATGCATTGAACCACACAGGAGTCTTCTAGAATACATACAAATATGATGATTGCCTCCATATTCCCCTTTATAGCACACTAGACGTGACGCACCATTTCTGAATAAATACGCAGTTCAAGAAAGTGTTATATTCACATTGATGTGTCTATCTCAAACGATGCGAAATTTTCGAAAGTGGTCAGAAATAACAAGATGCGTTTATGGGTTATTCATCTGTGCCGTTTTCCACGGGATATTAAACTGTAGCCTCTCCAGAAACAAGCAACTCGTACTGAGTGCGGACCTGTTGCGCCACCTCTGGGAGCTTCAACAAGGACAAGGGCCGCCCCTCATTGATTATACAACTCGGCAAAGAACCGACACCACCCAAACTCAATAAGCCCAAGAGCGTTACAGCTGCGTACATACCTCGCGGTACCCTCTTACTTGGCTGTCTGAAACTGTGTTCTTAAATCCCAACAGAATAATTCTTACTCATTTGTGAAGTTTGTTGTCAACAATAAATCGTAATTTAAAAACAACAGCTACATTCGTAGATGGATACTACAAAGAGGAAAGTGTTACTCAGCCCCACTGTGGCGCAGAAATACGTTGAGTGTTAAGCCGTAACAAAGTCTGACAACTTACACAATGATTTGAAGAATCTAATAGCAGTAAAATTTACTTTAAATACAAACTATAATCATATGTGTCGACCGAATACCTTGGCCCCACGCATGAATTTCTGAATAAGTACGTCTATAAAGTCCATGTGTTTGTGTGAGTGTGTGTGTGAGTGTGTGCGTGTGTACATGCAGCCAGTAGTAAAAACCATGTGAAAAAAAGAAATAAAAGCTGAAGGTTAACGTAAATTGTGGTATGTAAATGGTCACCATGTTGCAATAATTTTTGTGAGAAAGGATATTACAATTGTAAGCTACACAAAACGTTCCACGTAACAGGCAGAGTTCGAAATTATGATTCAGGGAATAAGTAAATAAATAACGATGCAACGAAATAACTAAAAGTGCTCCAGCCTCAACATCCTAACTGCTTTTAAACTGGTTTTAACAGAGAGATTGTGGGGTGGTTGGTGGAATTTATGTTGTTATATAAAATGTTTGAATGTAGAAACCAGTTCCTATTATTTATGCTGTCTTTTGCCGTTCTCAACACTGGCTCTCTAACTACAATATTGGCAACCAGAAAGTGATTAGCAAAACGTGAAGCCTGTAATTAGAATTCCTAGTGCCCACTTCATCTGAGAAATACACTTATAGCTACAGCTTATAGCTCTGAGGAATTAGGAGATTGTCTGGGATTTATAATCAAAAACGATCGTGAAGAAAAAAACTTTCTCTGTATTTTGAAAGTCACAAATGAAAAAAAAAAAAAAGAATCGACACAATCTGACTAACAGAGCAGTTCAGAGTCTAATGCGCTGATGCCACTATAACTGTCCAAATTAAATATTTAAATGAATGCTCGCCATAATTTGATGATAATGTTCATCAAACGCCACGCTAAATAATGGTAGAATATTTGTCCCGCGACGGCACGTGAAAATACGACATACGCAAACTGAAGAAAGATAGTTAAAGTCATCCCAGAATTAACACTTCACTCGAAAATGATTTCATGGTTACGCGTATCCCGAGTAACTTAATACGGCATCCGAGGCTGTTTATAGCAATGATACCGACGCGACGCGACTCCCGACACAGATAGTGTGCTATTCAACGTCTGGAGAGAACTGGGGCCTTCATTCCTCGCGCAGCGTTCTTCTATATAAAGCCGCGGTGCGGACGGCTAAGAGAACGCCTGATCAAATCGGCTCTCCCGACTAGCCGCTGGGCTAATAATGCACCACATTAAGTTATTGAATAAATCATAGCTTCTTTTGCTGATGGCCGATGAAGCTCTCAATTTAAATGTGCATTCAGCACACAGGTAAGTATTCATAATAAAAGTTTAACGTGGATAAGTTAAATATTTTGGGCGAGAGAATTAATTTAATTACACTACACGCAGTAGACGAGCTCTGAACTTGCCTTTTAGAGATACGCTATCACTATAGTTTTATAGTTATTCAGTTGAAACTTCTCACATCTTCATGGTTATAGCGGAGCTCCATTCTACTTAAATATAAACATCCTAGCCTTATTTATTAGCCTACTTAATCTATCTTGCTTCCTTAATTTTTAAGACAAAAACCAGAAAATTATGAATTTCAACTAAAATCTTAATTTGTGAGATCCAAAGTACTGTTTCTATTAAATTATTATGGAAAAGGAATTTAAATATAAATTTTTAAGTCTCTAGCTCTTTTCTGTTGCGCCAATGATTTTTACAGAAAACCGTCCAAATTTCGAAAATGGTTAAAGTTATCGAACTGATATTCAACACATATTAATTTAGTATTACTCCTGACACGCTAGAAACGTTTCAGGTTATTTGCTTGATTTTTAAAGTATTGCGCAACATTTATGACGGTAGAGCTAGTTACAGCGGACTGGCTGGCACACAATGGAAAGACTGATGTGAATTTACTACAGCGTGAGTAGGCTGCTTCCCTAGATCACCCTCTACTTAAATTTTTTTTGAATGTTAATGACCGAAAAAAAATTAATTACAAAAAGGGAAGCAAGAGTACAGCTTAACTTCCTATGAAAATTAAAATTGAAATGTAAACATATAGAAATATTAAAAGAAAACTGATTACCTACTTAAATTATTTAAACTGCGGGCATGTTCACTGACTCATAAGCAATATTATTACTCAAACTTTAAGCAAAATCAACGAAACACTTTGGCATACATATTGCCTTAGACAAACAAACACATAAAAATATGTAAAGTTATGAAAATCTTAAATCCATTGAATACAATTTTACATACACAAATTCAAAGAAAATAACACAGTTATTCAAGATACATAAACAGATGATTGTATCTTAACAGTCTTTCCTAAACCTGAAAGAAAATTTAACAAATCATTTTTACACACGGGGTTGTAGCCGCTTTGGCTGGCGTTCTACACTTCCATTCACAAGGGTAGAGGAGGGGAAGTTGCTATGGTGTGTGTCCTTCACGTTCACTCTAAATTCCATGGGGAAAGGGGAGGAGTCACTGTGAGTTGTGTCCAAATCACTCCACGCTTTCACGCAGTTACCAGGCTGCCATTATCTGGTTTGTCCTGTAGAACAAACAAAAAGAGTGCCTCAGACTCTGTTCACTTAATATCTAAGGGTGGGTCACAATGAAATGGGGATATATACATTTTATCTTTCAATATGTTGCTGGAACAAAGTTAACAGAACTTTTTCAATTTTACTCTCGCGGTTACTTGATTGTCACAAAATCGGTAAACAAATGGTTCAAAACGCCGTTAGTCACGTACTAGAGAAAATTTATGCTCAAGGCATACAATCATGAATCCTATGTAATCTCAATTTATTATTTCTGGGCCGGAACACTGAACCAAACCAATGCTCGGTACATTCCTGATACAATTGTATTTTATTTACGTAGCTGACTCATCTTCGATTACCTTATTCTTAGAGATAGTATGAGTATATTTGATTAGTAGTTGTTTTCTCAGCTTCTTTGTACATGTGAGTAACTTGTGGTAATAGTACAGTTCTAAGTGTTCAAAACACACTACGTTTAGTTCACTACTAACTCCACTTATTGGTCCTCTGCTGCTATGTCAGTTCCACATCTGCAATTATGTACTTACTTACTTTGAAGTGTATTTATGCTGAGCTATCAATAATGTTTCACGTCTGTCATTATGTTACTTATTTACTTTGCTAGTGTATGTACTTATTTAACACACACTCTATTAACATTTAAAGCATAGGATAGCACATTTATTTCATATCTATAGTGTATTGCAGCTGATCAGTTTGCTCACGTGGCAATCCATCTCCACTCGATCGGACGCTGAAACCACAGGTAGTCTCTCTCGACCTACCACTAAAGTGCATTAAGTAATTATGGACGAGCGTAAAGCTAAATTCCTTAAACATATAGGACACCATGAGTTGCTCTGTCTCATCTAACATAAGGGTACCTATGGTCGCATTCACGCCTCCAACTCATAACCTCAATACATGTAGGTGTGTCCTGTCACACACTACACCAAATAACGGCCAGCTCCAACCTTATAAATATTTCAAAGACGTGTCCTTCACGTCTCAACCACAAACACTGCTCAATTCTATTACACTGCCATTCCTTGCTACACAAGGTGAGTTCATTCGTACAACTAATCTGCATTTTCAACACTAAGCAACCTCTTTTACTATTTATTAGTTAGCTCTAAAGCATACGCTAAGTTTCACTACCACTTCAGATCCTGCTTGTAAATGAATTTGTATATCTTTTTTAAATATTGTTGGTGGACCATTTCCAATAACACAACACTTTGTACTTACGATATTACCAGGGTTCTATACATACTGATTACTCAAATACATTTCATCTTAATTACATCATACTTCTCTGTTGTTTACGTCACTGTTAGGTTTGTCACATTAGGTTTTTTTTTCACTAATCGGTGGATAGAATGGTTACAGAACTAATGGCTTGATAGCCATAACGGAAAATTTTTGTATTGCAAAGAAGAGGTGGATAGAAAAGATAAAGAATGAGTGAGACCTGAAATGGGAAAGAAGATCTCACACAGCTGGGACTGCACAGCTGCCACACTGTGTAGAGGTTACAGAACAACCTCCTCCCTACAGCATTCATTGGTTTCAGAAATTTTTCATATTGGAAAGAAGGGGTCGAAATTTTGGTGGATAGAAAAGATGAAGAGTGAGTGAGACCGGAAAAGGAAAGAAGATCTCACACAGCTGGGACTGCACAGCTGCCACACTGCGTAGAGTTTACAGAACAACCTCCTCCCTACAGAATTCATTAGTTTATTATTGGTTTGATAACCATACGGGAAAATTTTAGTATTTGAGAGTAAGAGCCGAAATTTTGGTGGATAGTAAAGATGAAGAATGAGTGAGACCTGAAAAGGAAAGAAGATCTCACACAGCTGGAACTGCACAGCTGCCACACTGTGTAGGGGTTACAGAACAACCTCCTCCCTACAGAATTCATTAGCTTAATGCTGGCTTGATATTTATACCGGAAGATTTAATGTGTTGGAAAGAAGAGGTCGAAATTTCAGGTGGATAGGAAAGATGAAGAATGAGTGAGACCTGAAAAGTAAAGAAGATCTTACACAGCTGGGACTGCACAGCTGCCACACTGTGTAGAGGTTACAGAACAACCTCCTCCCTACAGCATTCATTAGTTTATTATTGGCTTGATAACCATAACGGAAAATTTAAGGTGTTGCAAAGAAGAAGTCGAAATTTTAGGTGGATAGGAAAGATGAAGAATGAGTGAGACCTGAAATGGAAAGAAGATCTCACACAGCTGGGACTGCACAGCTGCCACACTGTGTAGAGGTTACAGAACAACCTCCTCCCTACAGCATTCATTAGCTACCTATGAACTTCTTTAGGTCGATCACGTTCCTGAGACCTAATAGCTTTTTACTTTTAGGGTACTCTAGACTATATGCATTGGCATGTGGTTTTCCTATGATCCTGAAAAGTCCTTGGTATTTACTTAGATTAACACCTTCGTCCCAATATCTCCTATTTTTCAGAACTCGTATAGGCAGCTCCCAAGTTTCATCATTAGTTACTACATGTTTATCACTAAAAGGTACTGTAATTACTCCGGTTATTGGCAAGACCATTTTTAACTGGCTTCTTTCAAAGTCAACAACACTTTGATATTTCGACAAGAAATGTATGCCAATTAAAACCTCAATACTGAGATTGTTTACAAATAAGCATGGATGATCAATTAAATTACCATTAATGTTAAAGTGCAGCAAAGCGTCTTGCTTTACCGTTTTTGACACTTTGCCAGTAGCACCAATTATTCTTAGTCCTGATACCCTCATTACTGTAAGCTTGTCTTTACCAGGTAATGCATCAAAGAAGGACTGAGATATCGCACTTACCTCACTTCCATTGTCTAAGAGACAACGTACATTGATACCCAACATATTCATTATTATTATAGGGTGGCTTATTCTAGGTTGTACAGATGGTTCCTCAAACTCATCCAATAGTTCCTTTTTGATTTGTCTCCAACTAAAGTGATCGACATCTGTCTTCATTATATTTAGGTCAAAGTGTGTAGGGGTTTCCTGAATTACATTTTCAGCTGCCTTTTCCAGTCGGTCTATTAATTTCAAATCGAAACACCGCTCGACTTCATTACATTTAGTTTGCTGAACATAACCCAAATTACTGTAGTCTGTGCGATTGTGCGCCTTCAGACCGGGCATAACACTAGTTACAGCTAAACCACTTTCACTATTATCGTCGGGTTCCTTCTCAACTGACAACTGGTCACAGCTACTGGGTTCATCGACCCCCAACAGGCTACCTCTACATTCTCACTTACCTCCTGTCCTAAATCTATTAGTACAGTATCAACATCCTGCACAGGCACTTTAGATAAGAGCACATCATCCCCATCGTAAATATAAGCATGAATTTCTTCTGCTTCTTCACCTGACAATTCAATATTTAGTAGCTCTTCCCTACCGTTACACTGCTGCGCCTTCTCTTTCTCTTCCCACTTAGAAAGCGTCTCTAACACGGTATCTATCAAATATTGTGAGTGATATAATATTTCTGTTGTATCCTTAGATGCTACCGACCCTTCACCCACATGTTCGGTTTGAGTATTCTGACCTGTCTTACCAATTATTGTAATTACTGGCTTAGGAAAAGTAGCCGCCTGGTGAGCGCCAGTACCCTCATGGACGGGAACTAGTTTTCCTGCCTCTGCCTACAATTGTTTCCTTTATTTCCATTATAGTTAACTGGCACAGCATTGCTTTCCAAACTGTTGTTTACCTGCATAATTTTGTTCGGAAGAAAATTACTATCATTTGGATGCCATTGCTGGTTCTGATAATTATTTCTCCAATTCCTACCTCTCTTAGGATGGCGAACACCTACTGTTCTGATGTTTACATTGCCATTCTGCTCGTTCTTAAAATTACTACTAGTGTTATTAGCATTTCTGTTATTACGTGCTTGCTCCTCATTGGCAGCCACACGCTCTTCACGTTCCAAATATTCGATGAAACGATCCAGATTGTCTCTAGGGGCAGATACAATTCTAGTTCGCAAATACCATGGCAGTTTGGCTTCAAGACCTAGTATTATCATTTCAGGTTTCAGCTTTTCGTCCAAATGTGACAAACGTGAGATCCACGACCTGGCAAACTCTTTAATAGATTCCTTGCCTGCATTGAAGCGTTTTCCACTCAAAAATTCTCTCAACACCTCATTTTGCTTATTACTAGACCAATACTCATCAATGAAAGCTGTTTTAAATTCCGCTAATGTTTTACACTTCAACATAATCTCAGCTGACCAACGCATGGCGTCACCTGCTAAATGGCTTCTAATAAATGAGTATATCTCTCGTTCAGACCAAGTTGGTGGAATCACATCTTTAAAATCGTTCCAGAAATCTAGCGGGTGGATATTTTTATCTGGATCGAACCGCAAGAACTGCCGACACCCGATAAAAGCGGCGTTTGCAGCTACATTTTTGCGTACTACCATTACCAGAAGTTACTGAAGCTACTTTACTCTCAATGTTAGCAATGTTAGTACTAATATTTTCTACTCTCATTTCGACATTATCTACTCTTTGCACAATATGAGTAGTATCAGTTTTGATTGCATTTACTTCTGCTTGACATATGTTTACTTTTATATTAACATCTTTAAACCTATCTGAGCACAGTTCAGATTCCGCCTCGATCTTTTCTGTTAACTTGTGCTCCAGCTTCGCATCTTCCATTTGGAAGTCTTTGCGAACCTCAGCAACTTCGGATTTTACTGTTTTATACATCTCAGAAAATTGTTGAGGAACGTTTTTCTTAATATCCTCATGATTGTAATCAATTTTATAATTCAAACTGTCCAGATCCTCTTTCAACTTATTGCAATCAGCCTTGAAGGTATTGTCCATTTCCTCAAACCGTTTATTAAAATTGGTTTGGCTGGCCACAATATCAGACTTTAATTCAGCTGTCATTTTTGCATTACTGGCTGACATTTTTGCATTACTGGCAGCTATTGCTTGTAATATAACATTTAAATCAATAGCTGCTGTATCTTTGGGTTGCTCACTAGCTGGTTTTCTATCACACTCAGGTGACGAAAAACTAGCTCCAATACCAGAAACATCAAAAGTAAATGAAACTTCTGATTGATCAGTCATATCTAACTTATCCTTTTTAAACGCTACCACCTCTGATGACTGTTTCATTTTTAATTCAACAGAGAAACTATCATCCAATAAATTAACAATTTCTGATTTCTGTTTTACTACAGGGGTCTCTATTATTGAATCATTGCCCCTTCCCACACTACTGTCAGGAGACAATACTTCATATTTCACTTTAACATTACTACTTTCATGCATATTTACGCTTGACCCATTGTCTGTATTTACAGTTCCTTCAACAGACATAGGTTCTGATTTAAATTTAACCTCGGTTTCTTCTGGTGGTTCCATTTCCGACAGTCTTTTAGTGAAGGTTAGTAAAACTTTTAACAGCTTTTCACTTAACTTAGTTCCTTCTGCACGATGTATGGCGTTGCCGGCGCGGCGTACCAGGATTACTGATGCGACGCAGTGCGTTGAACTGCAGACGGCAGTCCGACGGCTGTCGTGTGTTTGCGTGGCCCGCAACTGGAGGCGCGGCTCCGGCTGCTCCGGCAGACGACTGCGATGAGGCGAAACTGGCTTCTCGCGATGCCGGTAGCGCCGCTAGACTCAGTGCTAGCTCCGTCAATCCTGATGCGTTGTTAATCCAATTGCGTCGTCCACATGCACACGTTACTATCACTGTTTTCTTATTCAGTTGCGTGTCGCATTTCACTCCCGAATATTTAAAAATCACTTTCACTTTTACTCAGTTTCTGTTTCTTTCCTGGCCGAAGCACCATATGTGGGGCGGGCTAGTGGAATTTTATGGTGTGTTATAAAATTTTGTGGAATGTAGAAACACTTCCCGGCCAATGCACCATATGTGGGGCGGCTGGTGGAATTTATGTTGTTATATAAAATGTTTGAATGTAGAAACCAGTTCCTATTATTTATGCTGTCTTTTGCTGTTCTCAACACTGGCTCTCTAACTACAATATTGGCAACCAGAAGTGATTAGCAATACGTGAAGCCTGTAATTAGTGAAGCCTGTAATTAGAATTCCTAGTGCCCACTTCATCTGAGAAATACACTTATAGCTGCAGCTTATAGCTCTGAGGAATTAGGAGATTGTCTGGGATTTACAATCAAAAACGATCGTGAAAAAAAAAAAAACTTTCTCTATATTCTGAAAGTCACAAATGAAAAAAAAAAAGCATCCACACAATCTGACTAACAGAGCACTTCAGAGTCTAATGCGCTGATGCCACTATAACTGTCCAAATTAAATATTTAAATGAATGCTCGCCATAATTTGATGATAATGTTCATCAAACGCCACGCTAAATAATGGTAGAATGTCTGTCCCGCGACGGCACGTGAAAATACGACATACGCAAACTGAAGAAAGATAGTTAAAGTCATCCCAGAATTAACACTTCACTCGAAAATGATTTCATGGTTATGCGTATCCCAAGTAACTTAATACGGCATCCGAGGCTGTTTATAGCAATGATACCGACGCGACGCGACTCCCGACACAGATGCTGTGCTATTCAACGTCTGGAGAGAACTGGGGCCTTAATCCCTTGCGCAGCGTTCTTATATATAAAGCCGCGGTGCGGACGGCTTAGGGAACGCCTGATCAAATCGGCTCTCCCGACTAGCCGCTGGGCTAATAATGCACCACATTAAGTTATTGAATAAATCATAGCTTCTTTTGCTGATGGCCGATGAAGCTCTCAATTTAAATGTGCATTCAGCACACAGGTAAGTAATCATAATAAAAGTTTAACGTGGATAAGTTAAATATTTTGGGCGAGAGAATTAATTTAATTACACTACACGCAGTAGACGAGCTCTGAACTTGCCCTTTGGAGATACGCTATCACTATAGTTTTATAGTCATTCAGTTGAAATTTTCACATCTTTATGGTTATAGCGAATCTCCCTTCTACCTAAATATAAACATCCTAGCCTTATTTATTAGCCTACTTAATCTATCTTGCTTCCTTAACTTTTAAGACAAAAACCAGAAAATCATGAATTTCAACTAAAATCTTAATTTGTGAGATCCAAAGTACTGTTTCTATTAAATTATTATGGAAAAGGAATCTAAATATAAATTTTTAAGTCTCTAGCTCTTTTCTGTTGCGCCAATAATTTTTACAGAAAACCGTCCAAATTTCGAAAATGGTTAAAGTTATCGAACTGATATTCAACACATATTAATTTAGTATTACTCCTGACATGCTAGAAACGTTTCAGGTTATTTGCTTGATTTTTAAAGTATTGCGCAACATTTATGACGTCAGAGCTAGTTACAGCGGACTGGCTGGCACACAATGGAAAGACTGATGTGAATTTACTACAGCGTGAGTAGGCTGCTTCCCTACAAGATGACAATCGTTAGAGAGTTATGCGGATATTAAAGGTAAGTCAAGTGGTCAAGTGGTGAGGAAGATGTAGCTGACTGTCGTGTTTCTTAGGAGTGATCTGAGGCAGCATTGTTTAGGAAGACGTGGGTGAGTTACCTGTTTCTTAAAATTCATTGTTAAATCTAAACTACGGCTTCCTCAGTCCTTCATAACTCGCTAGTCAAGTCGGCGTGATGCTAATCTGTGTAAAAACCAACCAGGACGTTCATCACTTGTCATGAATCTTCTCGGCGTCATTGGTCTCCCTTTGACAGTCTGTAGTGCTCCTGTGCTCGCCATACTGTCTTCGTGTATAGTGTATTCGGAAACACAGATCTTTGGGCCTTAGACCTGAATTAGGACACGATTCACTGTGTTAACAAAATCGTGCTCTTCAGATGTATGTACTTGATGTATATATTTTATTTTCAGGTTTAGCTGCGCTGTTAGGTACGGTCGCGCATTGTCATCCACCGTAACCTTAAAGACGCACATGCGGAAGGAATACAGTGTCACAACACGGTGACCGACGAGTGTACCGTGGGGGGTGGGTCACTGCACCCGTGCAACATTGTGCCAAGACCACCAAAATGATCACGTTCGACAAAGCTGAACGTGCCCTAATTTGGCGGTTGGTGGTAATATCTAACGCACTCAGGAACATTGTCGAACACGATGGTTTTGATGGTCCAGGTGCTATGGTGTGGGGAGGCACAACGCTGCATTGTCGTGCGGCCTCCAAGTCTTGGAACACGCTACACTCACAATTCAACGTTATTGTGACGCTGCTCTCCTCCCCCATTTGTGTCTTTTCGGTGGTTGTAATCGTCCCTGACTTCAGTTTTGTGCATAACAATGCGCGACCCCATCGAATCGTGCAGATGGGGGAGCTCTTAGAAGGAAAGGATGTTTGGAGTATGGAATGGCCACCACATTCCCCCCAACTTGAATCCCATGAGCAACGTGTTGCATAGGCTGAGGACACATTTTGCAGCACCTCCCAGTGCACCAACGGCTGTCAACTGCGTTGGTAGAGGAATGGAACGCCCTACAAAAAGAACTCTGTACCAACCACGTGGCCAGCATCGGAACACGTTGCAGAGCATCCATTACCGTCTGTAGTGATAACACATCCCTTTAAGAACCACGTCCCCCAGTTTGTAATATCCAGGGGTCCATCATGAATTGCTGTGACTTGAGTATGATTATTATCTTTGAGTAAAAGTGTCTTTTTTTCGTCACACGAAGTATTTGTCCCAGTTACATTTTATGGTATACTGTAGGAGTTCATTCTATGATACATCCAAGTTTCATTGAGCTACGTTATTTGGAAGTGACACATCACGCGAGGATTACTTTCGTTCGTAAGGTTTGCACACCTGTTCACATTGACACAATTAAGAATTTGAGTGGTCTTTGATCTGATACAGTATAATTGGAAGTTTTTCTTTTGGCTTTAAGTTTTAGATGAGCTAAAGGAGATAGTCAGCTAGCGTTGGAACTATGGTCCACTTGTTGCATCACACCACCTGAGCACACATTTGTAATTGGCTCATAACTGCCGATGAAAGAGGAATGTAGTAGTTTTTCTCGACACAATCTCTTTTCCCCTGTGGTGATTAAATACGCACAGACGTAAAAATGCAACAGCAAACAATAATTAATATATAGTAATGAAATTTCAGAAATACATTTATCTAGGTAACATATTTAAGTAATTAACATTGTAAGATTACAGGTTAATGTAAGTGCGAGGTAATCCATAGCAAATTTGAAATTCTGCTGCATTAATAACCGGTGTAACCGCCAGAATGTTGAATGCAAGCGTGCAGACGTGCATGCTTTGTGTTGTAAATGTGCTGGATGTCACTTTGTGGGATGGAGTTTCATGCCCGTTGCACATGGTCGGTCAATACAGGAACGGTTAATACTGTTTATGGGTGGCACTGGAGTTGTCGGCCGATGATGTTCCATATGTACTCGTATGGAGACACATCCGCTGATCAGATAGTTCAAGGCAACATGTCGACAGTCTGTAGATCATGTTGGATTGCAGCAGTGGTATGTGGGCGAGCGTTATCCTCTTAGACAACACACCTGGGATGCTGTTCATGAATGACAGCGCAACTGATCGAGTCACCAGAGTCACGTACAAATCGGCGATCAGGATGCGTAGGATAAACACGAGATTGTTCCTGTTGTCATACGAAATTGCACCCCAGACCGTAACTCCCTTAACACCAGGTATAGGTAAAGTGAGGTCTAACACGCAGGCATGTTAGGTGCAGGTCCTCAACTGATTAGATTAGCTTAGATTAGTTTTTCGTTCCATAGATACGTGCTGAGGAGATCCTCGCGGATGTCGAACATGTCAAATTCTTTTTTAAACTGAATTAACAATACTAATAGTATGAATATATACAATACATCATTTGTTTCTATTAAAAAATTCGTCAATGGAGTAGAAGGAGTTGGCCACTAGTAAGTCTTTTAGGGTCCTTTTAAACTGATCTTTATTTGTAACTAAATTTTTTATGTTTGCTGGAAAATTATTGAAGATGAGTGTTCCTGAGTAGTGGACCTCTTTTTGAACTAAAGTAAGTGCTTTTAAGTCCTTGTGCAGATCATTTTTGTTCCTGGTATTGTACGTATGAGCTGAGCTGTTTGTTGGAAAAAAGAGATATATTATTTAGGACAAATTTCATTAAGAATTAAATATACTGAGAGGCAGTAGTTAGTATACCCAGTTCTCTGAAGAGGTTTCTACAGGACGTCCGTGAATTTACTCCACAAATCATACGTATTACACGCTTTTGGACTCTGAAAACTTTTGTTTGACTTGAAGAGTTACCCCAAAATATTATACCATATGACATTATGGAATGAAAGTAGGCAAAGTATGCAAGCTTTTTCATATTTATGTCGCCTATGTCAGCTAACACTCGAATTGCCAATACAGATTTTTTAAGGCGTTTCTGCAGTTCTGTGGTGTGCTCCTCCCAAATGAAATTCTTATCAAGTTGTAATCCCAGGAATTTAAGACTGTCAACCTCTTCTATCTGCTCTTCTTCATACTTTATGCATATGCTGGGTAGAAACCTCTTACAGGTTCTGAATTGCACATAGCGAGTCTTTCCGAAGTTTAATGTCAGTGAGTTGACTTTAAACGATTTATTAATATCCATGAAAATATCATTAGCAGATCTTTCTAGAACTACACTCGACATACTATTTATTGCAATACTTGTGTGTTCCGCAAACAGAACGAACTCTGCTTCTGGCGGTGTGACTGATGAGAGATCATTAATGTACACAAGAGCATCGCGGGGTTAGCCGAGTGGTCTAAGGTGCTGCAGTCATGGACAGTAAGGCTGGTCCCGGCGGAGGTTCGACTCCTGCCTCGGGCATGGGTGTGTGTATTTGTCCTTAGGATAATTTAAGTTAAGTAGTGTGTAAGCTTAGGGACTGATGACCTTAGCAGTTACGTCCCATAAGATTTCACACACATTTGAACATTTTTGTACACAAGAAAAAGTAATGGCCATAAGATGGATCCTTGTGGGACACCACATGTAATTTCTTCCCATTCTGATGATGACTGATGACATAATTCACTAGTCCCTTGCACTGACACCCTTTGCTTCATGTTAGCGAGGTATGACTTGAACAATTTTGCAGCACTGCCCGTGACACCATAGAATTCTAATTTATTTAAAAGGATGTTGTGGTTCACACAATCAAATGCCTTTGAAAAATCACAGAAAATACCTGCTGCTTGTAATTTGTTACTTAGTGAATTAAGTACATTTTCACTGTAGGTGTAAATACGTAGCTTTCTCGATATCAGAACCCTTCAGAAATCAAAACTGTGTTCTTGATAATATGTTATTTGTGGTCAGATGGTTGAGAAGCTGCCTGTACATTACTTTTTCTAAAATTTTTGAGAATGCTGGCAAAAGTGAAATCGGTCTGTAGTTTGATGGTATCTCTTTATTCCCTTTCTTGAATAAAAGCTTAACATCTGCATATTTTAGCCAGTCAGGAAATGTCCCAGTTATAATTGACTGGTTACACAAGTAACTTAGAACTTTACTAAGCTCAGAAGAACACGTCTTAATTAACTTTGTTGATATTTCATCGTAACCACTAGAATGCTTTGCTTTTAAAGATTTTATTATGGAAGTTATTTCTTTTGGTGATGTGAGTGACATATTCATGTACCTGAAGCTATTTTTAAAGGCTAGTTTCAGATATTCAAGGGCATTATTTACTGATCCTGACCATCCCATTCTATCAGTAACAGAGATAAAGTACTTGTTAAATAGATTTGCCACACTATGCCCATCGGTTACTAATGTGTCATCTACCCTTAATGCTATTTGCTCCTGTTCCTTTCAGGTTCTATCAGTCTCCTCTTTCACTATATCCCGTATTGTTTTTATTTTGTCCCCTGACATTGCTATCTTCTTCTCGTAGTGCATTTGTTTAGATGTCTGAATTACTTTTTTAATATTTTACAGTATTCCTTGTATTTAGCTAAATCATCAGCATTTTATTCCTTGTGTAATCCATGGTTTTATTATATACTTCTGTTTAATTTGAGTAAGTTTTAGAGGAAAACAGTTTTCAAACATGGTACTGACATTGTTCATGAATGTTTTATATTTTTCGTTCATGTCATGAGCACTAGAAGATCTTTCAAGTTCATATCTTTGAGCAGTTTTCTAAAACACTCAATTTTTGGTTGATTGACTGCTCTCCTGTACTCAGATTTAGCAGTCTTGATAATCTGCTTAGAATTTATATCTAAAACAAGGAGCTGCATATCATGATCTGATAGTCCATTTATTACAGGTTTTATGATATGATTTTGTTCCTTTGATTTGTCTATAAAAATGTTATCAATGGCTGTCCTTGAGGATGTAGTGATCTTAGTTGGAAAGTTTACAGTGTGAGTTAGATTGAAAGACAACATTACTAACTGCAGTAAATGTTTACTGGAAGACTGCATTAGAAAATCCGTATTAAAGTCACCAGCAATCAAAATTTCTTTGTTTATTCCTGTTAAATAACCCAAAAGAGCTTCTAGACAATTTATGAACAGATTATAATTTCCTGCAGGTGCTCTGTAAATAGTTACTATTATACAGGATCTGTTATGGAACTCTACTTCTGTTGCACATGCTTCTAGATGATGTTCTAAACAGAATTTATTAATGTCAATGTTGTTGAATTTATGGCAGTTTTTAATAAATGTGGCGACTCCTCCTCCATCCATATCTACTCTGCAGAAGTAGGAAGCTAGCTTAAATCCTGAAATGTCTAACACATCTATACCAGTGGTCACTTGATGTTCAGAGAGGCAGATTATGTCAATTTGGTTAGATGAATTCATTTCATCAATACAAATGAGTAGTTCATCAAATTTATTTTTGAGTCCCAGAATGTTCTGGTGTAATAAAGATAACTGATACTGCATACTAATGGGATTATAACTGCTTTGTCGAATATTAACTGGCGGTTTCTGATTACTTTCTGTTAAACATTGTTTAAATGGAGGCTGTATGCTAAAATCTGACTCCTGTTCATCTGTTTTCTCAAACTGAATGTGTCTGCCAATCTCTCTTAAAACTCGTTTTCTTTCCCCCTTCACTATCCTAAAAAAGACATCCCTCTGACACCTGTGACCACTGGTATTTTACCACTTGTGCCAGTGCCCCCCCCCCCTTAAGTTTTCTGCAATCAACCCAGATAGTTTTCACTTCCCTTTCCTATTGAGGTGAAGGCCATGCCTAGTGTAGTCCCACCTATCGATAGCATCCACAGGAATGAAACCAATATGGGAACCTATATCCGTCCTAAGCAGCCACTCCAACTCCAAGTTCACCCTCCCGACGGAAGAGTTCAAATGAGGCCGATCATGGCGTCTCAACACAGACACAAATCACACATTCGTATGCTTCGTTGCTGATGCAATCTTCACCAGGTCACTCTCTATGGAATATTCAGAGTCTCTGTCAATGCTATTTCCCGGAACACGCACTATAACCACGGCATCCTCCTTTGAGAAATCCTTGCATAAAGAACCTACACCGTCTGTTATCTGACCAAGATCTGCACTAGGCTTGAAAAAGTTTGTGACCTAGTACTCTGTACCTAGATTTTCATGCAGTAGCTGGCCCACACCTTACTATGGGAACTACCTAACAACAGAACTTTCTGTCTCTTCACAAATTTCCCTACCTTTTTCAAGTCCTTGAAAGCTTGTTGTGCCCTTTCTACGGCTTCAGCTACATGAGGCTCATCCGATTCTGACTGAGGCAACAGGTCAAATCTAGTTTCAAGATTTATGAGAAAGCTGTCTGATGTTCTCCTTTCCTGGTCCCCCTATTACCTGTTGCCATTTCTCACCTCTGTTCACCCTTGTCCCTCTTTAACCTGTCCAGTTCCTCCCTTGCCTTGTCTAAGTCAGCTTGAAGAGCTGCAATTTTCCCACCCTGTTCCAGTATTTTCCTGTCTCTACTGCAGATCCTATAATACCACTGGTGAGCCTCATTTATGTCCCCATTTCCCACGCCACTACATTCGCCCCAATGAAAGAAACTAGAGCACCCATCACACCATTCCCGGAACTAACGATCCTACGGCATGTCACACACTTCTCACTCATGGTAAAAACAGAAATCGTATAAACTGATTTAAGTACTGACTAAAAAGTGAACAAAGGACCCTAGAAACTATTCAGGCAGATATAAATAAAGTGAAAGAGTACTGAATAAAAAAACTGGTGATTACATATAAGTTTAAGTCACTGTTTTCTTACGATATGCGCGCGTGTAATTAAGCCTAAAATCCGTGCTACAGGCGAGAGAAGGAAAATAATCTTCTTACCCCGTTTAATCTTCTTTAACACTTCACTAACACTTCCACTAATGTAACAATACTTATATTATATTTATACCAACTGGAAACGTTTACCTACAAGTTTAATTCACTGCTTACTTACGATACGAGCGCGTGAAACTAGGCCTAGGATTCGTGCTACAGGCGCGAGAAGAAAAATACGCTTCTTACCCCGTTTAATCATATTTTATACTACACTAACACTTCCACTAATTCAACAACAGATTATATTTATAACAACTGTAAACGTTTAAAAACAGCTTAACAACAACGCTTTTTATAATTATTTATTTCAGCAGATACTCGAAGAATCCGCGTCGGAGCAGTGCTCTGCATCTAACCAATTATATACCCAAAAGTTATCGGATTTCTTTTAGTACCCTTGGGGATGACCTCGCACTTTTCTTTGTTTAGTGCCAATTGCCACTTTTTGCACCATACAGAAATTCTCTCTAGATCATTTTGTAATTGGACTTGATCGTCTGATGATTTTACTGGACGGTAATTTACAGCGTCATCTGCAAACTTCTGTTGTACTCGATGATTTACCGTCTATCACTACGAACTGCGATTTCTCTGAGAGGAAATCGCGAATCCAGCCACAAAACTTAGGCGATTTTTCATATGCACGCAATTTGATCAATAGTCGCTTGTGAGGAACGGCATCAAAAGCCTTCCGGAAATCTAAGAATATGGAATCGATCTCAGATCCCTTGTCGACAGCACTCATTACTTCATGGGAATAACGATATTTTCTGAATCCGTGTCGGTTGTGTATCAATAACTCATTATCTTCAAGGTGATTCTTAATGTAAGAGTACAGTATATGTTCCCAAATCCTACTGCAAATTGAGGTCAGTGGGTCTGTAATACAATGGGTTAGTCCTATTTCATTTTTTGAATATTGGTGTCAACTGTGCTGCTTTCCAGTCTTTAGGAACAGACTTTCATCAAGTGAGCGGTTGTATATGATTGATAAGAAAGGCGCTATTGTGTCTGCATCCTCTGAAAGGAACCAGATTGGTATACCATCTGGACCGGAAGACTTGCCTTTCTTAAGTGATTTGAGTTGTTTCGCAACACCTAAGATATCTACTTTTATGTCACTCATGCTAACAGCTGTTCTGGTTTCGAATTCTGGGATATTTACTACGTCTTCCTTCGTGAAGGAATTACGGAAAACTGTATTTAGTAACTCCGCTTTAGTGGCACCATCATCGGTAACATTTCCATCGCTATCGCGCAGTGGCGGTATTGACTGTTTTTTGCCACTGGTGTACTTTATTGAAAGGTGGGAAGGATATATGTGGGACGTCTATACAAATGAAAGCAACGTTGAGACAGAATTATGGAAATGGAGGAGTAAGTAGATGAACATGAGATGGGACAAATGACATTGCGAGAAGAACTTGACTGAACACTAAGAGCCAAAGTCGAAAGAACTTACAGTACTGTAGATGACATACTATCTGTGCTGTATGTAGGGCTACCCCCTGCGTAGCTCGACCACCACACTTCCATCTACGTTTACCGGGTCAGGTCCGCCCCTGCCTCATCTACACTGTCTCTCTACGGCCTACCAGGCCTCGAAAGGCCCAAATGAAGCTGCCTACCGCCGTATAATCAAATGGTTCAAATGGTTGTAAGCACTATGGGACTTACCATCGGAGGTCATCAGTCCCCTAGACTTCGAACTACGTAAACCTAACTAACCTAAAGACGTCACACACATCCATGCCCGAGGCAGGATTCGAACCTGCGACCGTAGCAGCCGCGTGGTTCCGGACTGAAGCGCCTAGAACCGCTCGGCCAGCGCGGCCAGCGCCGTATAATCCTCAGCCGATAAGCGTGACCGGATGCGGGTATGGAGCGGCACGTGGTCAGCACACCGCTCGGCCGACCGTTGTCAGCTTTCGTGACCGGAGCTGCTACGTCTCAGTCAAGTAGCTCCTCAATTGGCCTCACAAGGGCTGAGTGCACTCCGCTTGCCAACAATGCTCGCCTGACTCGGACGGTCACCCATCCAAGTGCTAGCAAAGCCAGACGGCATTTAACTTCGATCAACAGACGGGTACCGGTATTACCAATGCGGGAAGGCCGTTGGCTGCCTCATCTTCCGTGGTTGTTACTCAATACACGAGGCAAGACATGGAAAAAAATTGAAGATCTCTAAGATGCCGATCAGTTTGGCTTTAGGAGAGTTACAGGCACCAGAGAATTCTGATGTTGCTGTTGATAACGGAAGCAAGACTGAAGAAAAGTCGAAACACGTTCATAGGATTTGTCGACCCGGAGAAAGCGTTCGACAATGTCAAATGGAGCAAGATGTTTAAAATTCTGAGAAAAACAGGGGTAAGCTTTAGGGAAAGACGGGTAATGTACAATATGTAGAGGAACCAGCAGGGTACAAAGACCAGGAACGAAGTGCTCCGATTGAAAAGGGTATCAGACAGGGATGTAGTCTTTCACCCCTAATATTCAATGTTTATCTCGAAGAAGCAATGACTGAAATAAAACACTTCTTCAAGAGTGGGTTTCAACTTTGGGGTGAAAGAATATCAATGAAAAAATTCGCTGATGTCATTGTTATCCTCAGTAAAAATTAAGATGAGTTACATGGCCTGTTGATTTGGATGATCAATCTTATGAGTGCAGTGTATGGCCCGAGTGTACATTGAAGAAAGTCGAAAGTAATGAGAAGCATCAGGAATGAGAACAACGAGAAACTTAACATTAGAATAGGGGTTCCAGAAATAGACGACGTTAAGGAATTCTACTACCTAAGCAGCAAAATAACCCATAACGAGTGGAGCAAGGACGATATAAAGAAGCAGGCTAGCACTGACGAAAAGGGAATTTCTGGCCAAGAGAAGCCTGCTGGTGTCAGACATTGGTTTTAATTTGAGGAAGAAATTTCTAAGGATGTACGCTTGGAGCACAGAGTTGTATAGTAGTGTAACGTGGATAGTGGGAAAACCAGAAAAGAAGAGAATCAAAGCATTTGATATGTGGTGCTACAGAATAATGCTGAAAATTAGGTAGACAGGATGATTGGATATGTGTTAAGACATCAGCAAATAACATCCATGCTATTATTAGACGCTGTAGATGGATAAGACTGTAGAGGAACAGATAGATTGGAATACATTCAGCAAATAATTGAGGCCATAGGTTGTAAGTGCTACTCTGAGATGGAAAGGTTGGCACGGGAGAGGAATTTGTGGCGGACCGCATCAAAGTAGCCCGAAGACTGCTGACTTTCAGTTGAGCCGCCAGTAGCCGCCACAGGGTCTGGGGGCCGAATTATAGTGCCGTCTACGCTTTGAACAACATCGTAGCTGCGCACACTCACCAAGTACCGTTCCGCCGTGGTTACCAGTGGTAGCCTACGAGCTTACTTCCCTCGTAGGAATGTGCCGTATTCTCTTCACAGCTCCTCGAAATATTGTCCAGTATAGACAGTTTTCGTTTATCAACTTATGAAGCATTCTCTCTCAGAAATGTAGTTTGTTTAGTTATTGTAAAAACAGTTGTGTTGTAAAAGTGTATTCCATCACTCTTCAGCAGAAGATAAAACGTTCTCTGAATCATCCCTTGGAGAACCGAGCTTGAAAATCCTACTACACCTGGTGTTCAAGATATATGAAACAAGCGAAAGACCTTAAGACATAAGGACGATGCAATATTCCCAGTCCCAAGGAAGAGATATGTGAATGTTACGGAACCATCAGTTTAGATCGAAGAAACGTGGATCTACATTAATAGCATTTCTGCATTTATACAAAGCTTTTGATAACGAAGACTGGCATACTCTCTTTGAAATTCTGGAGGTAGGAGGGATAAGATATTGGTAGCAAAAATTTTCTACACTTATGTACAAAAAAAAGACTGCAGAGAATTTGAGAATGTAACGGGACAGGTTTTTAACCTATCCCTTACGTTATCCTATCTGTACACTAAGCAAAAAATATAGAAACAAAGCAGATATTCGGAAAAACAATTAATGTTCAGGGACTAGAAATAAATAACTCTCAGGATTCCAGTAACACTTTAAATCTGTCAGACACGAAAAATTACTAGGAAGATCAGTTGAATGGAATGGATAGTGTCTTTAAAAGAGGTTACAATATGAATATCTACAAAAATAAAACAATTCTAAAGAAATATAGTCGAATGAAATGAGGCAATGCTTAGGTAATTAGTTCGGGAAATGAGACATTAAAAGAAGTAGATGAGTTTAACTATTTGGTCAGCAAGGTAACTAACGATGGTCGATGTAGAAAGGAAATAAAATTGAGACTGGTAGTAGCAAAGTGAAAGTTTCTGAAAAGACAAATACTTTTACTTCTAATATACAGGGTGATTATAATTAAAGTTAAACTTTCAAACCGCTTTAGAAATAACACCATTGGTCAGAATGACGTCAAATTACAATGGAATATTATCGGAGAAGTGGGAAAACGAAAGGCAGAAGAAAAATTAGTTACAAGATGTAGCAATAGATAGCGCTGTAAGCATCATAATTTAATAGTGGTCGACTACAAATGACAAATGAATCATACAAGAATGCCTAAAGTGTACGTTTGACGTTGAAAAAACTGTACTAGTCGGTGTGCATGGGTATACAGGTGAGATACTGCTAGTTACGTAAGCCCATCTACCACGGCAAGGTCATATCACATCGGACGGGAAAAATCGGTTTTTAACTGTCCTGAGGCCAAAAACCGCATAGAAACAATCACTCACATAGGTTTTTATTGTCCTGAGGCGAAAAACCGCATAAAAAGAATCAATGAAATCGGATTTTAATTGTCCTGAGGCCAAAAACCGCATAAAAAGCATAAATCAAAATCAAATCGGATTATTAATTTCCGTGCGACAGGCTAAAACTTGCTCAATATGCTGTCCACCACTTTCTGCGAAAAGTTGAAATCGAGGAACACCATGTTCCACAACTGCTAGAAGTGTTCCTGGGGTCATGTGCAGAATGTGTTGCGCAGCTAAGTTTGCAATCGGAACACTGAACAAAACATCTTTCAGATAGCAGCAGCAGGTGATGGAGACTGCCAAGGTGTAGGGAAATGGCGGCTGATAATTCTAGCATTTCCGAAATGGCGCTTCAGCAGCTGCTTAAGTGGATTTGCAATGTGTGGAGGTGCACATCCACAGATCCACATTGTTGGGGAGCTGGAAGGACGTGGTTGCGCAAAAGACACTCATAGCGCTTACCAGTGACGGTACAGGTAACACGACTGGCAGCACCTGTCTCTTGGAAAAGATCTATGTCTCTGATGGCTGGTATCATCTTTGACTTGTTACTAAACTTGAGAAACCAGAATTCACTGTTTGCTAGAAAGGTATAAGATGTAGGTATAAGTTGGCACAGTGGATAGGCCTTGAAAAACTGAACACAGATCATTCGAGAAAACAGGAAGAAGTTGTGTGGAACTATGAAAAAAATAAGCAAAATATACAAACTGAGTAGTCCATGCGAAGATATGCAACATCATTGACAATAAATATTTAGGAGCGCCGTGGTCCCGTGGTTAGCGAGAGCAGCTACGGAGTGAGAGATCCTAACTTCAAGTCTTCCCTCCGGAGAAAATTTTAATTTTTTATTTTCAGTTTGTGTGACAAACTCTTATATTTTCACCGCTTTTTTGGGAGTGATTATCACATCCTCAAGAAAACCTAAATCGGGCAAGGTAGAAGAATCTTTTTACCCATTCGCTAAGTGTACAAGTTAGGTGGGTCGACAACATATTCCTGTCATGTGATGCACATGCCGTCACCAGTGTCGTGTAGAATATATCAGACGTGTTTTCCCGTGGAGGAATCGGTTGACATATGACCTTGCGATCAAATGTTTTCGGTTCCCATTGGAGAGGTACGTCCTTTCGTCTACTAATCGCACGGTTTTGCGGTGCGGTTGCAAAACACAGACACTAAACTTATTACAGTGAACAGAGACGTCAATGAACGAACGGACAGATCATAACTTTGCGAAAATAAAGTAAGTAAAATTTTCAGTCAGGGAAAGACTTGACCTCTCGTTCCGCAGCTACTCACGCTAACCACGGGACCAGTGCGCTCCTAAGCTCATATGCTCCTTGTTGTTGCTTATCTTGCACATGGACTACTCAGTTTGTATATTTTGCTTTTTTTTTTCATAGTTCCACACAATTTCTTCCTGTTTTCTCGATTGATCTGTGTTCAGTTTTTCAAGGCCTATCCACTGTGCCAACTTATAACTAAATCTGAGGGGGGTGCGATGGGGAGGTTCCCTTGTTAGTAACTGTGCCAACTTCAAAAGATTTTGCATGTCTCGTCAGTACCACGTATACATGAAATGATGCTGTGTTTGACGGAAGATCTTTTTGCAGAGCCTTTACAGAAAGCGACTGCTGGGATCGTTATTTACTTTTCAGATCAGAAAGTTTCTTTCTCCTCATCTCACTACCAATAGCTGCTTCCAGTCCGAAAACTTTGTAAACTGTTCTAAAATGGCGTTCTTTAGTTCCCTTTTTAGGTGTGGCTGAAGTAACTTTACATATCAAACATGTATATTTTTCTTTACCCACTGTCACAAGAACCTATTCTCCACTCAACGTGGAAGTGGTATGTTTAGCTGTACACATTCTGCATAAACACATGAGAACTATAACTTGGTGTGCCGACTCCTCGAGGTGATCGATGACACTCGGCATCGATGTGGACACTTGGCACCATAATGATCTGGAAATGATCGTTGGCAGTTGTACAGCATACTACGCACTGTTGTCGACAGTACTGTCTCTGAACTGTACTGTCTTTGCAGAGTACATGGCTGCGCTATTTTGATTACGACTGTTTCGAAAATGAATGATGAGGCTGTTATTTGACATATCTACATCTACATCTACGTGATTACTCTGCTATTCACAATAAAGTGCCTGGCAGAGGGTTCAATGAACCACCTTCATGCTGTCTACCGTTCCACTCTCGAACGGCACGCGGGAAAAACGAGCACTTAAATTTTTCCGTGCGAGCCCTGATTTCTCTTATTTTATAGTGATGATCATTTGTCCCTATATAGGTGGGTGCCAACACAATGTTTCCGCAATCGGAGAAGAAAACTGGTGATTGAAATTTCACGAGAAGATCCCGTCTCAACGAAAAACGCCTTTGTTTTAATGATTGCCACTCCAATTCACGTATCATGTCTGTGACACTATCTCCCCTATTTCGCGATAATACAAAACGAGCTGCCCTTCTTTGTACTTTTTCGATGTCGTCCGTCAGTCCCACATGATGTGGATCCCACACCGCACGCAGTACTCCAGAATAGGGCGGACAAGCGTAGTGTAAACAGTCTCTGTGGTAGGCCTGTTGCATCTTCTAAGTGTTCTGTAATGAATCGCAGTCTTTGATTTGCTATACCCACAATATTATCTATGTGATCTTTCCAATTTTGGTTATTTGTAATTGCAATCCCTAAGTATTTAGTTGAATTTACAGCCCCATATTTGTGTGACTTAGCGCGTAATCGAAATTTAGCTGATTTCTTATAGTACTCATGTGAATAACTTCGCACTTTTCTTTATTCAGGGTCAAGTGCCACTTTTCGCACCATACAGATATCTTATCTAAATCATTTTGCAAGTCGTTTTGATCATCTGATGACTATACAAGACGGTAAATGACAGCATCATCTGCAAACAATCTAAGACGGCTACTCAGGTTGTCTCTATTTCGTTAATATAGATAAGGAACAACAGAGGGCCTATAACACTTCCTTGGGGAACGCCGGATATTACTTTTGTTTTACTCGATGACTTTCGGTCTATTACTACGAACTGTGACCTTTCTGACAGGAAATTACGAATCCAGTCGCACAACTGAGGCGATACTCCGTAGGCACGCAGTTTGATAAGAAGACGCTTGTGAGAAACGGTGTCGAAAGCCTTCTGGAAATCTAAAAATATGGACTCAATTTGACATCCCCTGTCGATAGCACTTATTACTTCATGAGTATAAAGAGCTAGTTGTGTTTCACAAGAACGATATTTTCTGAATCCGTGCTGACTATATGTCAATAAGTCGTTTTCTTCGAGTTACTTCATAATGTTCGAGTACAGTATATGTTCCAAAACCCTACTGCAAATTGACGTTAGTGATGTAGACCTGTAATTCAGCGGTTTACTCCTACTTCCCTTTTTGGGTAACGGTGTTACTTGAGCAATTTTCCATTCTTTAGGAATGTATCATTCTGTGAGCGAGTGGTTGTTCAAAATGGTTCAAATGGCTCTGAGAACTATGGAGCTTAACTTCTGAGGTCATCAGTCCCCTAGAACTTAGAACTAACCTAAGGACATCACACACATTCATACCCGAGGCAGGATTCGAACCTGCGACCGTAGTGCTCGCGCGGTTCGAGTGGTTGTATATAATTGCTAAACATGGAGCTATTTTATCAGCATACCCTGAGAGGAACCTGACTGGTATACAATCTGGACGCCTTGTCTTTATTAAGTGATTTAAGCTGCTTTGTTACACCGAGGATATCTACTTCTATGTTTCACACCTTGGCAGTTGTTCTTGATTGGAATCCAGGAATATTTACTTCGCCTCCTTTGGTGAAGGAGTTTCGGAAAACCGTGTTTAATAACTCTGCTTTAGTGGCACTGTCACCAGTGACTTCACCGTTGTTATCGCGCAGTGAAGGTATTGATTGTGTCTTGCCACTGGTGTGCTTTATGTTGTTGTTGTTGTGGTCTTCAGTCCTGAGACTGGTTTGATGCAGCTCTCCATGCTACTCTATCCTGTGCAAGCTTCTTCATCTCCCAGTACCTACTGCAACCTACATCCTTCTGAATCTGCTTAGTGTATTCATCTCTTGGTCTCCCTCTACGATTTTTACCCTCCACGCTGCCCTCCAATGCTAAATTTGTGATCCCTTGATGCCTCAAAACATGTCCTACCAACCGAACCCTTCTTCTAGTCAAGTTGTGCCACATACTTCTCTTCTCCCCAATCCTTTTCAGTACCTCCTCATTAGTTACGTGATCTACTCACCTTATCTTCAGCATTCTTCTGTAGCACCACATTTCGAAAGCTTCTATTCTCTTCTTGTCCAAACTAGTTATCGTCCATGTTTCACTTCCATACATGGCTACACTCCATACAAATACTTTCAGAAACGACTTCCTGACACTTAAATCAATACTCGATGTTAACAAATTTCTCATCTTCAGAAACGATTTCCTTGCCATTGCCAGTCTACATTTTATATCCTCTCTACTTCGACCATCATCAGTTATTTTACTCCCTAAATAGCAAAACTCCTTTACTACTTTAAGTGTCTCATTTCCTAATCTAATTCCCTCAGCATCACCAGATTTAATTTGACTACATTCCATTATCCTCGTTTTGCTTTTGTTGATGTTCATCTTATATCCTCCTTTCAAGACACTGTCCATTCCGTTCAACTGCTCTTCCAAGTCCATTGAGGTCTCTGATAGAATTACAATGTCATCGGCAAACCTCAAAGTTTTTACTTCTTCTCCATGAATTTTAATACCTACTCCGAATTTTTCTTTTGTTTCCTTTACTGCTTGCTCAATATACAGATTGAATAACATCGGGGAGAGGCTACAACCCTGTCTCACTCCTTTCCCAACCACTGCTTCCCTTTCATGCCCCTCGACTCTTATAACTGCCATCTGGTTTCTGTACAAATTGTAAATAGCCTTCCGCTCCCTGTATTTTACCCCTGCCACCTTCAGAATTTGAAAGGGAGTATTCCAGTTAACATTGTCAAAAGCTTTCTCTAAGTCTACAAATGCTAGAAACGTAGGTTTGCCTTTTCTTAATCTAGCTTCTAAGATAAGTCGTAAGGTTAGTATTGCCTCACGCGTTCCAACATTTCTACGGAATCCAAACTGATCTTTCCCAAGGTCCGCTTCTATCAGTTTTTCCATTCGTCTGTAAAGAACTCGCGTTAGTATTTTGCAACTGTGACTTATTAAACTGATAGTTCGGTAATTTTCACATCTGTCAACACCTGCTTTCTTTGGGATTGGAATTATTATATTCTTCTTGAAGTCTGAGGGTATTTCGCCTGTCTCATACATCTTGCTCACCAGATGGTAGAGTTTTGTCATGACTGGCTCTCCAAAGGCCATCAGTAGTTCTAATGGAATTTTGTCTACTCCCGGGGCCTTGTTTCGACTCAGGTCTTTCAGTGCTCTGTCAAACTCTTCACGCAGTATCTTATCTCCCATTTCATCTTCATCTACATCCTCTTCCATTTCCATAATATTGTCCTCAAGTACATCGCCCTTGTATAAACCCTCTATATACTCCTTCCACCTTTCTGCCTTCCCTTCTTTGCTTAGAACTGGGTTGCCATCTGAGCTCTTGATGTTCATACAAGTGGTTGTCTTTTCTCCAAAGGTCTCTTTAATTTTCCTGTAGGCAGTATCTATCTTCCCCCTAGTGAGACAGGCCTCTACATCCTTACATTTGTCCTCTAGCCATCCCTGCTTAACCATTTTGCACTTCCTGTCGATCTCATTTTTGAGACGTTTGTATTCCTTTTTTCCTGCTTCATTTACTGCATTTTTATATTTTCTCCTTTCATCAATTAAATTCAATATTTCTTCTGTTACCCAAGGATTTCTATTAGCCCTCGTCTTTTTACCTACTTGATCGTCTGCTGCCTTCACTACTTCATCCCTCAGAGCTACCGATTCTTATTCTACTGTATTTCTTTCCCCCATTCCTGTCAATTGTTCCCTTATGCTCTCCCTGAAACACTCTACAACTTCTGGTTCTTTCAGTTTATCCAGGTCCCATCTCCATAAATTCTCACATTTTTGCAGTTTCTTCAGTTTCAATCTGCAGTTCATAACCAATAGATTGTGGTCAGAATCCACATCTGCCCCTGGAAATGTCTTACAATTTAAAACCTGGTTCCTAAATCTCTGTCTTACCATTATACACTCCTGGAAATGGAAAAAAGAACACATTGACACCGGTGTGTCAGACCCACCATACTTGCTCCGGACACTGCGGGAGGGCTGTACAAGCAATGATCACACGCACGGCACAGCGGACACACCAGGAACCGCGGTGTTGGCCGTCGAATGGCGCTAGCTGCGCAGCATTTGTGCACCGCCGCCGTCAGTGTCAGCCAGTTGGCCGTGGCATACGGAGCTCCATCGCAGTCTTTAACACTGGTAGCATGCCGCGACAGCGTGGACGTGAACCGTATGTGCAGTTGACGGACTTTGAGCGAGGGCGTATAGTGGGCATGCGGGAGGCCGGGTGGACGTACCGCCGAATTGCTCAACACGTGGGGCGTGAGGTCTCCACAGTACATCGATGTTGTCGCCAGTGGTCGGCGGAAGGTGCACGTGCCCGTCGACCTGGGACCGGACCGCAGCGACGCACGGATGCACGCCAAGACCGTAGGATCCTACGCAGTGCCGTAGGGGACTGCACCGCCACTTCCCAGCAAATTAGGGACACTGTTGCTCCTGGGGTATCGGCGAGGACCATTCGCAACCGTCTCCATGAAGCTACGGTCCCGTACACCGTTAGGCCGTCTTCCGCTCACGCCCCAACATCGTGCAGCAGGCCTCCAGTGGTGTCGCGACAGGCGTGAATGGAGGGACGAATGGAGACGTGTCGTCTTCAGCGATGAGAGTCGCTTCTGCCTTGGTGCCAATGATGGTCGTATGCGTGTTTGGCGCCGTGCAGGTGAGCGCCACAATCAGGACTGCATACGACCGAGGCACACAGGGCCAACAGCCGGCATCATGGTGTGGGGAGCGATCTCCTACGCTGGCCGTACACCACTGGTGATCGTCGAGGGGACACTGAATAGTGCACGGTACATCCAAACCGTCATCGAACCCATCGTTCTACCATTCCTAGACCGGCAAGGGAACTTGCTGTTCCAACAGGACAATGCACGTCCGCATGTATCCCGTGCCACCCAACGTGCTCTAGAAGGTGTAAGTCAACTACCCTGGCCAGCAAGATCTCCGGATCTGTCCCCCATTGAGCATGTTTGGGACTGGATGAAGCGTCGTCTCACGCGGTCTGCACGTCCAGCACGAACGCTGGTCCAACTGAGGCGCCAGGTGGAAATGGCATGGCAAGCCGTTCCACAGGACTACATCCAGCATCTCTACGATCGTCTCCATGGGAGAATAGCAGCCTGCATTGCTGCGAAAGGTGGATATACACTGTACTAGTGCCGACATAGTGCATGCTCTGTTGCCTGTGTCTATGTGCCTGTGGTTCTGTCAGTGTGATCATGTGATGTATCTGACCCCAGGAATGTGTCAATAAAGGTTCCCCTTTCCTCGGACAATGAATTCACGGTGTTCTTATTTCAATTTCCAGGAGTGTATAATCTATCTGATACCTATTAGTATCTCCAGGATTCTTCCAGGTATACAACCTTCTTTTATGATTCTTGAACCAAGTGTTAGCTATGATTAAGTTATGCTCTGTGCAAAATTCTACCAGGCGGCTTCCTCTTTCATTTCTTCCCCCCAATCCATATTCACCTACTATGTTTCCTTCTCTCCCTTTTCCTACTGACGAATTCCAGTCACCCATGACTATTAAATTTTCGTCTCCCTTCACTACCTGAATAATTTTTTTTTATCTCGTCATACATTTCATCAATTTCTTCATCATCTGCAGAGGTAGTTGGCATATAAACTTGTACTACTGTAGTAGGCATGGGCTTTGTGTCTATCTTGGCCACAATAATGCGTTCACTATGCTGTTTGTAGTAGCTAACCCGCACTCCTATTTTTTTATTCATTATTAAACCTACTCCTGCATTACCCCTATTTGATTTTGTATTTATAACCCTGTAATCACCTGACCAAAAGTCTTGTTCCTCCTGCAACCGAACTTCACTAATTCCCACTATATCTAACTTTAACCTATCCATTTCCCTTTTTAGATTTTCTAATCTACCTGCCCGATTAAGGGATCTGACATTCCACGCTCCGATCCGTAGAACGCCAGTTTTCTTTTTCCTGATAACGACGTCCTCTTGAGTAGTCCCCGCCTGGAGATCCGAATGGGGGACTATTTTACCTCCGGAATATTTTAGCCAACAGGACGCCATCATCATTTAATCATACAGTAAAGCTGCATGTCCTCGGGAAAAATTACGGCTGTAGTTTCCCCTTGCTTTCAGCCGTTCGCAGTACCAGCACAGCAAGGCCGTTTTGGTTAATGTTACAAGGCCAGATCAGTCAATCATCCAGACTGTTGCCCCTGCAACTACTGAAAAGGCTGCTGCCCTTCTTCAGGAACCACATGTTTGTCTGGCCTGTCAACAGATACCCCTCCGTTGTGGTTGCACCTACGGTACGGCCATCTGTATCGCTGAGGCACGCAAGCCTCCCCACCAACGGCAAGGTCCATGGTTCATTATGTATGACCAGAATATCTTTGGGTTTTCTGCCAGATTTCGAGACAGAATTTCGTTGTGGAATTTATTAAAAGCGTCTCGCATTGAAGTACGCTCCATATTTCGAACTTCTGTAAAACTTTGCCAATCTTGGGTATTTTGCGTTCTTTTAAATTTGGCACGCTTTTTTCGTTGCTTTTGCCACAACGATCTGACCCGTTTTGTGTACCATGGGGGATCAGTACCATCACTTATTAATTTATGTGGTACATATTTCTCAATTGCTGTTGATACTATCTCTTTGAAAACATTCCACATCTTTCCTACACTTACATGATCAGATCGGAAGGAGTGAAGACTGTCTCTTAAAAAGGCGTTAAGAGCATTTTTATCAGCTTTTTTTAAATTGATATACTGTGCGTTTCTTTTTTATGGTTGTAGGTGTTACGGTATTCAGCCTAGCAGCAACTGCCTTGTGGTCGCTAATCCCTGTATTCGTCACAATACTCACTATTTGTCCTGGATTATTTGTTGCTAAAAGGTCAAGTATGCTTTCACAACCATTTACGCTTCGAGTCGGGACATGAACTAATTGTTCAAAATAGTTTTCTGAGAAAACATTCAGTACAATTTCGGATGATTATTTATGCCTGCCGCCGGCTTTAAACGTACAATTTTTCCAGCATATCGGGGGTAGATTGAAGTCACCACCGACTATAATTGTATGAGCGGGGTACTTATTGGAAATGAGACTCAAGTTTTCTTTGTACTGCTCAGCAACTATGTCTTCTAAGTCGGGGGTTCGGTAAAACGATCCAGTTAATAGTTTAGTCCGATTGTCAGGTATAACCTCTACCCATATACTATTTCACACCAACTATCTACTTCAATTTCCTTACAAGGCAAACTACCTCTGACAATAATAAATACTCCACCACCATCTGTATTTAATCTATCCTTTCTGATCACTGTTAGATCATTTGAAAGAATTTCGGCTGAACTTATTTCCGGCTCGAGCCAGCTCTCTGTACCTACAACTATTTGAGCTTCAGTGCTATTTATTAAGGCATGGAGCTCTGGTTCTTTCCCAACACAGCTATGACAATTTACAACTGCAATACCAATCGTTTCTACAACTACCTTACTGTGTTTTACCTGCCCACTTTTAGACGGACGTCCCTTCTGTGGTTCCCTGAGACCCTCTAACCTAAAAAAACTCCCAGTCCCTTCCACACAGCCCCCGCTACCCGTGTAGCCGCCTCCTGTGTGTAGTGGACTCCTGACCTATTAAGCGGAACCCGGAAACCCACCACCCGATGGCGCAAGTCAAGGAATCTGCAGCCTACACGGTCACAGAACCGCCTGATTCAGACCCTCCTCTCGGCTCTGCACCAAAGGACCACAGTCGGTTCTATCGACGATGCTGCAGATGGTGAGCTCCGCCTTAATCTCGGAAGCAAGACTGTCAGTCTTTAACATTTCCGCTAGCCGCCCGAAACCAGACAGAATCTGCTCCGATCCAAAGAGAGACACGTCATTGGTACCGACATGAGCCAACACCTGCAGTTGGCTGCAACCTGTACTCTTCATGGCATCCGGAAGCACCCTTTCCACACCCAGAATGACTCCCCCCAGAATGCACACGGAGTACGTACTGGCTTCCTTTGCCTCCTTGGCAGCCATGTTCCTAAGGGGTCCCATTCCGCGCCTAACGTTGGAGCTCCCAACTACCAGCAAACCCACCCTCTGCGAATGCGGGCCGAGAAGCTTCCTCTGGAACGGGGTGGACGACTGCATCCGGCTCGGAGAAATCGTCAGCCACAGATAACGCCCGAAACCTGTTCGTCAAACGAACCGGGGAGGCCCTACGATCGGCCCCACGGAAAGTTTTTCGCTGCCTGCCAGACATTAGAATGATTTCCCACTCGACCACGGGTAAGGGGTCAACCTCAGTGCAGGCAGTACCCGGGGAGGTCACAGCAGTGGATCGATCGGAGGACACGTGGGACGTGCTGGACGTCCCTCGCATCCCCGCGTCCGATCACCCACAGTGACGCCCCTTGGCAGCAGCCTCGAGCTGTGTGACGGAAGCCAACGCAGCCTGAAGCAGTGAGCGAAGGGTCGCCACCTCAGCTCGCATCTGTACACGACAATCACACTTCCTATCCATTACTGCACCGCTCCTGCTCGAAGCTCGTAAAAATATGTAAGAAGCGAACAGTGTACTCGCCTTAGTAGTAGCAGGAACTAGCGGTGCGCTGTAGCTGGCGGTCTAACTGGCACTGAGCTGTTCTAACCAAAGAAACAAAAGCCTGCAGATACAACGGTCGATAGCAACGGCGGTAGTTTACACTACACTGTTATTGAAATAAAAGGTTGTGCCTAGTAAGCACTCGAATACGCAAGAAATTACAAAAATAAACCAGTAACTACACAGATAACTGAAAATAAGTCGCTCCTGTTTGAAGCTCTTAAAAATATGTAAAAAGCGAACGGTGTACTCGCCTTAGTAGTAGCAGGAACCAGCGATGCTCTCTCAGAACAAACAGAAATCTCAGTTTTTATAAAACAAAGTATTACATTGATAATTACCTCTGCTATTCACTAAAGGTCTTCAGATTAGGCTCGATCATACTCGCTTCCCTGAGTGCGATTTCTTGAAGCAAGCAGGCTGTGGTACAACGGGGCAGAGGCCGCCCGCTGTGCCCCGTTTCAGTAGCGGCTTTGTGTGTGTGCAGGCTGGTGTCGCTCGTGGCATACTCCTCCCACGTGGCGGAACTGGCTGCTGGTGTCGTCACTCTGCTCCATAAGAGAAAGCAGCTCGCTTTATGCAGTGACGCAAGTTTTCAAACGCTTTGGAGCTTCTCAAGCATAAATACACCATCTCCTACATTGATTCAAATGTACATATGTGCACTTGGCCACCTAAGAAATTAGAAATCTGCCAGGAACAAAATCGACTCTTTTCGGGATGAAGTCAGCTTAATGCGTCCACGAAAATCTCTTTCCCTAGTCACGTTTGAGGCCGAAACACAAAACATTATTCTCGCTAAATTACTTGTAGGTAGCTTGGGAAGGATAATACGGCCACCCTTCAGCTTTCAAGCGGATAAACGTCGTCATCACTATTCACTTGGGCTGAATACAAGTCAACGTCATGGGTAGATTGAGTATGATATCTCCTACAGTCCAGTCACTCCGTAAACAGGGATGTCATTTTCTTGGCTGCTGAATGTGGATGACTATCTCAGATGTCCTAAATAAATATTTACAGAAAAAAAAACACAGTAAAATATTACTGCCATGTCATATTTTCTTTCTGATATACCAGAAACTGATATTTCATCACATATTTGACGCACAGTACTCATCTCTGTCAGAAAGGAACACCACTTTCAATACTTGTAAGGGCACCACAGAAATATTACAATTTTGTGCAACGATGGAATTTCAACTTTGTCTTCTATGAGACGCAGACGGCACTCTTTCAGTGCTCGTTGTATGTACAGTTAATTACACGTCAGTTGCACAGTACTGTCAAAATAACGATAACACTGAAACTGGCGTTTTGCAGTTAAGGGGAGTTTCAAGTATTTTGTTGGGCACGTAGCGTGTGTTAAAGAAGAAAACTGGGTCCACAGTGATGTAAAGGTATCTCTGCATTCTCGGGCCCCCTGTTACAGTGTCTTTTCAGTTTGTGCACCTATAATAAAACAAACTGAACTGTTGGAAACTAAACGCCATCCAGCTTTCTTATTGCATCTTTGAATGGCTCTAAAATGTGACGACTCCTTTTGCAGTGTTGTCGTAATCAGTTAGTTTTTCAGAGATACCTCTCCCCTATTTCACCGCACTGCCTAATTCACACTGTAGCACTCTAAACAATTTGTTCCACCAACTATCCCTTTCGTGGATCAAGCTCGTCTGCATCAAATTCACACCACAAGTTTTCTATTGTCTTTGACAGCGTAAGTCATGCAATAAACCTCTGCAACCTCATTCTTAACTAACAAAAATGTGTTTCAGGTCTGTTTTAAAACATGTGTAATGCATGCATAATGCTGAAATTATTGCAACCCCTTGTATATATTAGCGCCTCGGCCAGAGATAAATGAAATCTTGAATGAGATTACTCTGCAGCGAGTGTGCGCTGATATGAAACTTCCTGGCACATTAAAACTGCGTGCCCGACCGAGACTCGAACTCGGGACCTTTGCCTTTCGCGGACAAGTGCTCTACCATCTGAGCTACCGAAGCACGACTCACGCCTACTGCTTTGTTTCATCATTGAGTATACTATCTTGAGTGAATGACAGTTGGCTAACTGAGTATACCATCTTGAGTAAATGACAATTGGCTAACTGTCATTCAGTCAAGATGGTATACTCAGTGATGAAACAAAGCAGTAGGCTTTGCCAGACATATCGACCCTTAGACAATGTGTCTAATAGTGTATTTTAAATACGACAGTATGTCATCTTAGGCGCTGTATAACAATTAAAACACTTGATGATGGCACTTTGAAGCGAAAATCATGTTTGTGTAAGTGTAAATATAACACTGCAAATAAACAACAGTCTAATGGCGGTACTCAATTTAAAGAAATATATTATGACTGTGGCCCCACGTTATGAAAAAATTATTAAATGTCTTTCGGTGTTTCGTGTAACAGTCGCAAGATAAGGCTAAATGTTCGATACGTCTAGAGTCTGGATTCTGAACCGACGTTGACAAGCTCCTGACAGAAGGCGCTATATCCTACATCTAATACTAATGTAAATGGAAAAAAAATTGGAAATTTTTGGTAAGATGATATGGGACTAAAGTGCTGTGTTCATCGGTCCCTAAGCTTACGCACTACTTAATCTAACTTAAACTAACTTAATACGCTAAGGACAACATACACACCCATGCCCGAGGAAGGAACCAAGAATCGGAATGGGGGAGCCACGCTGACTGTGACAAGATGCTTCAGACCGCGCGGCTACCCTGTGCGGCAATGTAAATGGACAAAAATGTCTGGCACACATTTACGCACACCTTTCTACTGCCACTGAATTTAGTAATGCTTCAGAACATACACTCTGTGATGTTCTGCAGATGTGTGCCTTCATTTGTATGGTGACGGATGTGTAAGACAGTACACTTAGCCCACATCCCTATTAGTCACTAACGAAATTCTCTCCTAACCATTGTTGCACTCATTGTCGTCCGCATTTAGGATACATTCTTTGGAAGGGAGTTCCGCTTTCACACTGTCCTTTGTCTCATATTCGCAAACCCTGACCCTACAGTGGGTGACTCAACAGTGCCCGGATAGCTATGGAAGGCAGTTGGGCAATTCAGGCTTGGAAAGCTCAAATGAGCGTGAAGGAAGTTGAATACTGTTGCGCCCTGTGTCCAAATCAGCTGGTAAGGTGCAATATTTTGTGCTTTACTTATTCTAGGATTGATGACAACTGTGTAAGTTAAAATGGAATGTTTAATGTCGCAATATTAGCACAAAAATACACGCTTTTACACATTTTTCAATGTGACAACAAAAAACAATTGTCAGGATAATGGATTTCGTCAACATCTAAAAGTTAAATAATACTAAACACAATAATATTAAATATTAACTCTCAGAAGGTTAAATTTTAACTAGAAGTTTCTTTACAAAATTGTTCCTACACTTACTGTATGGTGTTGGTCAGTACTAGGAAAATCATCCGATTCCGGTTCAAAGTTCGGTACTATTTTTAGGATGACAATCAAGTCTACAGTGGATGGTTAGCCATGTGAGAAACTGAGCAAAAGATTACCCAAGGTCGCTCGAGGTTGCAATGGACGCAGTTGGTGAACCAAGAAGTTTATGCCTCTGCACGCAGTATTTTCCTTCAGCTGTGATGAGATGTCTGCTAAGCCACTCTCATCCGCTGAAATTCCTATAAAACTAATTTCACCTTTGTTGAATTTTCCAGCAGAAACTTTCCCTATGTTTCACGTTATCCAAGAGAACATGTACTCATCCCTAGCCTTAGAAAGTGGCTGTATATACACACATGGCTCGAGCAGCGTGCATATTATAATGCCCTCTCAGTTCTTGCAAGAACAGTTAACTAATTGGCTGGTTCATTTCTCCACAGTTGTAGCTAAACGATGCTAGAACTGCTAATTTCTAGCTGTATGTCAGCTGCTGTGAACGCAGTGTTCACACAAATTACTCCTCTGCATCGTACAGAGCATTATGCGCTCCGTTCTGCACCTGGCACCAGTTCAGAGAAGAGTCCCATGAAATTTCGTCTTGTCTTACTCATAGCCGAACTGACTCTTCACCTGGGTTCTTTCGTTCTTCACGTCACAGCTTTTTTCGACCAATAGGAGCGTTCCTCTTATTTTGTGGAAACTCTCTCTACCAATCGCAAGGTCCCTACCATTAAATTGCGTCGAAACTTTGGCTCTTTTCTCCTTCCTAGCGCGTTTCCGCCAATCTGACGTTTTGTGCCCGTTCCAGACTCCAAAATGCGTACATTGACTCTCTCACGTGTGTAGCACTCGCTCGACACATGATCGAAAATGCGTCACTGGTCTTGTTTCATATCCATTTGGAATTCCGAAACGCAGTTTTCTAAAAGCTTTCTTTCCTGTCCTCCCTCAGATGGGCCATTACACTCGCTCTCCCCGTCTGTCATCTGGTCGATCGTTGACTTTGCGCCTGGGACTGCCATTTAAGTGGATTCCGTGGTACCCCTGTAGCATGGCCTCGCCTCTGCTCGCCCCTCTGAAATTCCAAACGAAAACGCCTCTCACTGCTTGCTGCACCTTCTGCTCATAGACATGCATTATATAGGAACGGTGTGTTAACTACCGTCGACTGAGTGTCATGCCTGTTTTGCATTACATACTGATAGGCCAATTTGCTCATAACCGCCGAATTAAGGAAGGTATCATATTCACCTTCCTGATGTATAAAGCTCACATGTACGGTGCAAATCTGACCTTCATTTAGTATGCCACCTTACAAACTGCATTAACATCTGTCAGACTTCCATGGAACTACATGCAGCGAGCAATTCGAACAAGCGAAAAAGTCAGATGCAGGCCTCGATCATGAATATTGTTGTTTAGTGCAAGCTCGAAAACAGAGGTTTGTGTTGCCTACTGGAGGCGGTGGTTGTTCCCCTCGTACCGCACACCGCAGTCTGTCCGCTGATCGAAATCCCGCTTAGCCGGCCGGAGTGGCCGAGCGGTTCTAGGCGCTACAGTCTGGAACCGCGCGATACAACAAATTCTGGCTGCACACCCTGCGTCGGCGGTACAACCGAATTACCGACAAGCCCGAAAAGTGCCGCCGACCAGCATACATACGTTCCTGCAATTTAACGGCACAGAAGGGGAATGGTTCGAATACCTGATTTAGTTCCAAGCACATTGTCAAGTTCATCGTGTTGACGGTATTGTATTGTATTGTATGTTAACCGGAGACCCAGAAACGACGGAGAGGCTCCGCCCCCGCCACAGTCGCAGTGGTCCGTAACCCCACGACGACTACCGCAGTCCACTTAGCCCTTCCGTCGCCCCACACCGAACCCAGGGTTATTGTGCGGTTCAGCCCCCGGTGGACCTCCCAGGGAACGTCTCACACCAGACGAGTGTAACCCCTACGATTGCGTGGTAGAGTAATGGTGGTGTACGCGTACGTGGAGAACTTGTTTGCGCAGCAATCGCCGACATAGTGTAACTGAGGCGGAATAAGGGAACCAGCCCGCATTCGCCGAGGCAGATGGAAAACCGCCTAAGAACCATCCACAGACTGTCCGGTTCACCGGACCTCGACACAAATCCGCAGGGCGAATTCGTGCCGGGGACGAGGCGCTTCTTCCCTCCCGGAAAGTCGCGATTTAGATCGCACGGCCAACCGGGCGGGCGTGTTGACGGTACTGTAAAGTTACAATACTTCCTTTAGATTGCGGGATCCCCAGTGTTCAGGTTAATACAGAAACAATTCCCAACCGCGTCTCCCAACGAACTCAGCTATCACCAAGTAATCTAAGTAATGGCTTCATTAACTCAGTATTATGACCAGCAAGTCCAAGCAGCTGCAGCTAGATATCAGTTCTTTCGCTTGCAGAAAAATCTGGAACACACGTACCGCCAATGGTACACAAAATTAACAGGCATGAGTAGGAAGTGTAAATTTAAGTGTAGCTGTGACAACGGGAATAGATCCTAAAGTATTCTGATCTATCATTCTTCAAGTATTGCAAATCTTAGAGCAATATGATTCGGGTGCCATAGCTCCCGATAACTTTGACCAGGCCCGATTTGTTGGGTCGAGCCGCCCCTTGCTCGCGACCGCCCCCAGCAGCCACAACAACGAGCGTGTACACAGCCACGCGCAAAGCCACGTACACATGTAAACAAGCCTGTGAATTTAGTGAAGTCTTGCCCTGGAGTGGCCGAGCAGTTCTAGGTGCTACAATCTGGAGCCGCGCGACCGCTACGGTCGTAGGTTCGAATTCTGCCTCGGGCATGGATGTGTGTGATGTCCTTAGGTTAGTTAGGTTTAAGTAGTTCTAAGTTCTAGGGGACTGGTGACCACAGAAGTTAAGTCCCATAATGCCCAGAGCCATTTTTGAAGTCTGGCCCTAGACGTTTTACTCACTATAATGGACAGGATTGCCCACCACGTAATGCAACGTGTTACGCGTGTGGGAAAAAAGGTCATATCAAAGCAGTTTGTTTGTAACGGCACCAAAACGCCAATTTTGTCCGCTCCCGGAAAAACAGGCTCGTGCAAATTCAGTGAACGCTTTGATTTCAAAACCTTCATCAGATTCTGACAAAATTAAGGTTAAGTTTGTTCCACCTTCTCGCCCTAGTGCTGTGCAAAGATGTTCTGACAAACCATATGACTCATTAGGTCGTCGTGTGAACTTTCAGTTAGACACAGGCGCCTCAGTAACTTTGCTTATTCATGCCACGTACGAACAGTTAGGCTCATCACACCTTTCTAAATCTAGCAAGCACCTCCCTGCTTACAATGGATAGGAAATTCCGGTGCTTGAACTGTGTAGTTTGCCTGCCACTTAAAAATCTGACACCAGGACAGTGAATTTTCTGTGTTGAAATCAAGAGACAGTGAAACACACTCGGATTAGTTACCTTTGAGTTGTTTGGACTTAGCATCCAAGAGCATGTACTTTCAGTATCGGCTTTTGCACCAAAAGACAGTCTCGCTAGCTTGCTTAAAGAATTTCCTGAACTATTTTCAGAAGGAATGGCTTGGTTCAAATGGTTCAAATGGCTCTGAGCACTATGGGACTTAACATATGAGGTCATCAGTCTCCGAGAACTTAGAACTACTTAAATCTAACTAACCTAATGGACATCACACACATCCATGCCCGATGTAGGATTCGAACCTGTGACCGTAGCAGTCGCGCGGTTCCGGACTGAAGCGCCTAGAACCACTCAGCCAGATGGACTGGCGAAGGAATGGCGAAAGCTAATAACTTTGAGGCGCATGTTACATTGAAAGACAACGCACAGCCTAAGTTTTTCTGGACACATCCCGTTCCAATTGATTTAAGAGACGAACTAGCCAGTGAATTGCGAGAATTGCAGGATAATTGTGTAATTTCTCCCATTCAAGCTAGTCAATGGGCAAGTCCACTCGTTTTGTTGCCTAAGCCTTCTGGTGGCATTCGCCTTTGTGTTGACTTCAAGTCTACAGTTAACACACACACAGTCGGAAATGGAAATGAAGTCCCATGCTTCCTTACAGAGAGTAGGGGAACAATGCGGGAGACCTGCACCGTCGTACTAGGCAAGGTCCTAATGGAGATTGTTTTCCGTTGCCTTCGTCCGACCGTAATGGGGATGAATGATGATGATGACACAACGACACCCAGTAATCTCAGGCCAGGTGAAAATCCCTGACCCGCCAGGATTCGAACCCGGGACCCTGTGCTCGGGAAGGGAGAAGGTTACCGCGAGAGCACGAGATGCGGACCCACAGACAGTAGTTGATAACTCATCCATTACCTCACCCTGAGGAACTCATGGACAGGCTTCGTGCAGGACGTTACTTTTCTAAGATAGATTTGCGTGACGCCTACTTGCAAATTCCGTTGGATGAAAAATCTCAGAAAGTCTTTGTTGTAAGTACAGACTAAGGACTGTTCAGTTATTTGCGTTTGCCCTTCGGCAGTGCTTCTGCACCCGCCATTTTTCAACGTAACTTGGAACAGCTGACTGCAAAAGTGCCATTTTGTTCAAACTACCTTGACGATATTGTCGTACACCGGAGGAACACATTTCCAATTTCCATAATCTTTTTCGAGTGTTGTCAGAAGCAGGACTGAAGTATCATCTCGAAAAGAGTGACTTTTTTCAAACTGAACTACAGAACTTAGGTCATGTGATAAACAGTCAGGATGTGCAACCCCTCCTCATCATTTGCTTGCAATCCGTGACCTGCCTGTTCCTCGCAATATATCTGAACTGCTGCCAGCACTAGACAAGATGAACTACTACACTCGGTTCATACCGAATGCCGCTCAGATCGCGGCTCCATTGCATCGTTTGCGTTGCAAAAATGTACCTTTTGTGTGGACTAAAGACTTTCAAGGCGCGTTTCACAAATTTAAAAAAAATGGCTCTGAGCACAATGGGACTTAACATCTATGGTCATCAGTCCCCTAGAACTAAGAACTACTTAAACCTAACTAACCTAAGGACATCGCACAACACCCAGTAATCACGCACAAATTCAAAAATGTTTTGCTTAATGACAGATGTTTAGTACATTTTGACCCTGCCAAGCTGGTAGTTTTACAAGTCGAGCCTTCTTCCTGTGGAATCGGCACTGTGCTTCGCACAGAATTGATACACAAGGCAGAGCTGTTGCTTTTTCCTCATGGTTGTTAAATCAAACACAGTGCAATTATTCTCAAATTGAAAAAGAAGCTCCCGCTTCTGTGTATGGTGTGGCAAAATCCCATCACCATCTGCATGGTCGCAAGCTCTAATCACAAGCCTTTGCACTCCTAGTTTCATCCGTCAAAGCCGGTTCCTCAAAAACTGCAACGAGGACTTTGTTTCTTTCGCATTATCAGTATGAAATTTGTGCAGACTTACGGCAAAGCATGGCAATGCCAACCCTATATCGCCTTCCGACTGGCCCTGATTTTGATTTTGATGCATCTTGGTGCAAATCTGTGCGCAGGACTGTGAATTGTTGGAATCTTTTCCCTTGCACTACAGAAAAATAGCACAGACCACGGAAGCAGACCCAGATCTCAAGATTTTGTTGCATTACATTAGCATGTCTTGGCCTCGTTCATTGGACAGTATCCATAACTCACTTGTGCGCAGATATTTGGCACGTCGGCATAACCTTCTAGTTCAACAGGGCGTGATTGTAGTTCAAAATGACAATAAACAGTCGCGTATGGTTATTCCCAAAGTGTTGAAAAACGATATGTTGCGACTGTTCCATCAAGGACATTTGGGAGTTGTTCGCATTAAACAGTTAGTGCGTTGGCACTATACTTGGCAGAGCATGGACGCCAATATTGAACGGATGACGTCACAGTGTCGCGCATGCGCGGAAAACCAATCGGCTCCGCCACAGATTTTCTCAACTTGGCCTAAGACTCAATCACCTTGGCAACAAGTGCACATTGACTTCGGAGGACCATTTTGGAACACTCGTTGGCTCATAGTGGTAGACTCTTTTAGGAAGTTTCCATTTGCAGTGCCTATGAACTCTACCACATGACGTAGCACCATTCAAGCGTTATCCTCCATATTTTGGATACAAGGTTTGTCAGGAATACTGGTGTCGGACTGTGGACCGCAGTTCACTTCACGTGATTTTGAACAGTTTTGTGAACCAAATGGCATTCGTCATCTAACAAATGCTCCGCTTCACCCACTAGATCTGTTATGTACTTGGTTGCAGGTCCCGATGGTTTGCAGCACCGCCAACCATAACCACATTCGTTCATGTCATTTGCCCAGAGATTCTTCTGCTTTTAATCCCCCAGATTCACGGCCTTCGCAGCCGCCCGCTGGTGCCACTAGGGCACCCCAGGAGGAGGGCATGGACGCTGCACCCTCGCCCCCGCTCGCAGGCCCAATGGACCAGGACACTCCATTACCAGCGTCGTCATCGCCCCAGGACACGCCCTCGCGCCTGGACGTGTGCCCTCCAGCAGTTTTCCAGAGGATGTTCCTGTTGCCTCGTCGTCCTCCACAGCCACAGCTCCCTGCTCATCTCAGCTTCCAGCGTCCTGCCTCCCTCCCGTTGGCGTTAGCATCCTCCATACACGACATCGGTGCGGCATCTCGTGGGGGTGCTGGGGGAGGAATTTGCTGATGTAAGCTGTCGCCAGCACACTGGTCGACAAAGATGTAGCAAGAAGATCGATAGTAGGCGCCGGATCAAGGGCGTCTGTCAGGAGAGAGGCCAAAGAGACACTCACAAGCAACACGTCGTCAACACCCTTTCGACCGCAAATATTTACATCGCCACCGTGGAGCGAGGGGCTCAGTCTCAGTCACTAGCTCCATCGCAGTCACTAGCGCAGTCGGTCAGTCACCGGCGCACTAACTCGCACTCCAAGTTGACGTCTGTCAGTACATTGCTACCACATTAGCGTATGTAGTGGGACTTGTACTTCATCCATAGCGATATTATAGTTTGTAATAGCTAGAATACCGATATTGTCTACAAGAGGACTATTATGGGAGAGCTTGTACCACAACACACGGACTCTCTTAAGGATAAGTAGCTTCCTGTGTATGTAAATAAAGAACCCTGTTAATACATGTGTGCAGTTATGTTGTAAGAAGAGGATACCGGCCACCAAGCAACATCGTCTCCCTTGGTTATTATGGTAAAAGGCTCTACAGTGTCGATGAGGACACTACAATGACAACGAGGATACTACACTTTATGTGTCCATTTCCTGACATAATTCTCTCAGCATTACCTGATTTAATTCCACTACATTCCGTTATTCGTGTTCTACTTTTTTTGACTATCATCTTATATCATCCTTTCAAGACACTGTCCAATCCGTTCACTTGTTCTTCCATGTCATTTGCTGTCGCTGACAGGATTACAGATGTCATCACCGAACCCCAAAGTCTTTATTTCTTCTCCCAGAACTTTTATTCATATTCCAAATTTGTCTTTGGTTTCCTTTACTGTTTGCTCAATGTACAGATTGAGTAATATCGTTGACAGGTTACAACCCTGTCTTACTCCCTTAGCAACTACTGATTTATTTTTTGCACCTCAACTCTTGTAAATACCGTCTGATATCTGTCAAGTTGTAGACAGTCTTTCACTCCCTCTATTTTACCCCTGCTACCTTCAGAACTTCTAGGAGAGTATGCTAATCAACAGTGTCAAAAGATTTCTCTAAGTCTGCAAATGATATAAATCTACGTTTACCGATCCTTAACCTATCTTCTAAAATAAGTTGCTGGGTCAGTATCGTCTCATTTCTTCATACATTTCTACAGAATCCAAACTGATCTTCCCCAACGTTGAATTCAACCAATTTTTCCATTCTTCTGTAAGAAATTCGTGTTAGTATTTTGAAACTGTGACTAATTAAACTGTGAGTTCGGTAATTTACACACCTGACAGAAACTCACATTTTCCACACCTGCGAGGATCGTCTCATTTTTTGGGTCTAGGAACCGAAAACTGAATCTGATCTAATCTAATTTTCGAAAAATAAATAGTACATTCTTGTTGTAGTATGAGAGTACTGCGCCAGTCTCATACACCTTGCACACCAAACCAGCGAATTTTTTAATGCTTGTCTCTCCCAAGGCTATCAGTAGGCCTGACAGAATGTTATCTACTCCCAGGGCCTGTTTTCCACTTAGATCTTTCAGAGATTTGTTAAATTCTTCTCACAGAATCGTATCTCTCATCTCATCTTCATGTATGTCAAGTTCCCTTTGTATAACTTTATTTTCAAGTTCATCTCTGTTGTATAAACTGTCTATATAATCATTCAACTTTTCAGCTTTCCCTTCGTTGTTTAGTCCTGGTTTACCTTTTGAGCTCTTGATACTGCTACAGCTGCTTTGCTTTTCCCCAAAGGTCTCTTTGATTTTCCTGTAGGTGCTATCTATTTTTTTCCTAGTGAAATATAATTCCAAATTCTTACATTTGTCCTCCAGCCATTCCTTCTTAGAACAATTTGTACTTCCTGTCAATTTAATTTTCAAACATTTGTATTTCCTTCCACTTCCTTCATTTGCTGTATTTTTAAATATTCTCCTTTCATCAATCAAACTCAATATTTCTTGTGTTATACAGGGATTTTTACTAGGTATTGTCTTTTTACCTATATGCTGCCTTCACTATTTGATCTCTGAAAGCTACCAATTCGTCTTCTACTGTACCCATTTCCTTTGTTCTAGTCAACTGTTTCCTAATGCTTGCTCTGAAACTCTCAACAACCTCTGGTGCTTTCATCTTATCCAGGTCCCACATCATAAATTTCCTACCTTATTCCACAGCTTGAAAAAAGATTTTTTAAATTTATTGTGGATACAGAATGGAGTCAAATAATAAATTTATGCAAATGGGAATCAAACTAAAAACTATAAAATTACTAGAGAAAAAGTTGTATCTACAAGACTGAAGAAAGTAATATAAAATATTTTAACACAGATTTCTAATTTCCAAATATTGGATCAGGAAGGACGTTACACTGAATTACTGGAATGCAGTGAGCAATTAACAGATATTTTCCATTGAGACTTTCATCTTATATTGAGTTACCAGAAAAAATAAAGAAAAAGAAGCTTGTATTAATATAAAATAATATTTTCTGTGATCTTTTGCTTCAGAATTAAATCTAGTACATTGACAGAAATGTAAAAATTTCAAATGGAACATGTTATCATAAAAGATTTGCTACTGAGCTTTAGAAGAAATATATTGTTTCATGTTCCATTTGATGAAAATCTAGTATATAATTAGTATATCTACTAATACTCATTCCTTTGATAAGAAATATAAAGTACATCTATTAAAAATAATAAAACCTAAAAAAGGAAACGTGTTAATTTATTATATTTCAAAGAAGAAATTAATTCACACTACTGCTGGATAAAAGATTTATCTAGAATTATTTCAATACAGATATGATATCAAAGTATCAAGAATAAAAATTTATTTGTGATTAACGTTTGCCACATTTCAATAACAAAGAAAAATTGGATGGTCACTGCAAATTTTTTAAATTAATAATTTATTAAAAGTAGAACAAGAAAAAGGTGAGTAGATGAAATTTAAAAATTGTTATTATACACAAAAGTTTTTCTTTTATTCATAGAAATTTTCGAAGTTTGTTATTAAAATAATATATATATATATTATTATTATTTTAATAACAATATATATATATATATCTTTTAATTTTTGTCTATAGAAATCATTAATAATAGCATCTGCTGTTAATTATATATATATATATATATATATATATATATATATATATATATATATATAAATTTAACAATGAATGAATAAGTCAAACTGAAATAATATTTAAATTAAATGACCAATCTTACGCTATAAAATATCAAAAACAGGAACAAAGCAATTGCTGTTATTATATTAAATATATAAATTGACAATATATGGATTATGTAGTTTATAGAGTGTCAACCCACAAAAAGTTTATAGAATGTATGAAGAAAGGAGTTGGAGGAATAGTAAAAATTTACTCTCAAGAAGAAGAAATGAATGCTTTAACTTCTGAAGGATAATCAAGATACAATAAATCTAAAATTTGTTCTCCATGTAGAAAACATTATGCAAAAAATAATAAAAAACTTTGTCATAGAGTCATTCACCAGAATAATATATAAACCCATTATTTAATAATTGTAATTCAAAACTTAAAAATCCAAGTTTTGGTACAAATAGATTTACATAATTTATCTGGCTATGATTATCATCTATTTGGTAAAAGAAATGGGTTCTGATGAAAAAGAAAAAGTTTTAATACCAAATAATGGAAAAAGTTGGTAAAAAGAACTGAAAATTTTAAAAGGGGATTTATTGATACATTTAAATTTATAGCTTCAATCCTTGATTAACTTTCTTCGAATTTGAAAAAAAGAGAAATATTTAAAAAGTTCAGAGTGTATAATGAATTTAGTTTCTAAGAAAAGAGTTTATTCTAATGATTTAATAGATAATTGGGGAAATTACAAAGAAAAAGAACTTCCACTAAAAGAAGAGTTTTATAATAAAATAAATAAATGTGATTACAGTGAAGAAGATAAGAAACATACTAAGTTAATTAGGGAGAAAATTAATATAAAAATTGGGGACTATCCTGATTTACATTTAAAAACTAATGTTTTTGAAAATTTTAGAGAAACTTGTTATAGGTTATGATTTAGACTTTTTTCATTTTACAACTCCAGTTTAACTGTAGATAACATGTTAAAGGTATAGAGCAATTTTATTATTTTTGTTAGAGTGTAGAATACACTTTTTAAATTTACATGAATATTTGTCCTTAGATATCGGATTCGAATGGTTACTTAATTACTTTCATGTTCAATGAATCATTTTGCATGAGAAATCGTCATGATGTGGTATGAGTCATTTCACATTCATAATGCAAATTAATTTGTATATGTATTTGAACTCTAAACATCACCATATGAATATTTTTTTTCTTCACCCCGCTCCTGCCCCTCAAAATGAAAACAAGAAATATAGATTGACTTAGCAATTCCTACCCACCACCTCTTACACATTACGCATTACAAACATAGAAATTCTCGTACAGAATAGAAGGAGTTGTCAAGGAGAAACTTTTCAATTTATTTTCAAATTTTACCTGCCTCTCTGTTAGACATTTTATATCACTGAGTAAGTTCTCAGATATTTTTGTTGCAGAATTCTGCACACCTTTCTGTGCTAAACACAATGTTAATGTTGAGTAATGATTGTCATCTTTTCTTCTAGTGTTGTAATTATGTACCTCATTCAACAGTTCATGTAGTGGATTATTTACAGCAAACTTCACGAGGGAACAATATACTGTGTAGCAGTGGTCAAAATGCCCAACTCCATAAACAGATGCCTACAAGATGATCAAGGTTGAGCACCACATATTATTCTTACAGCACACTTTTGGGCAATGAAGACTTTCTTTCTTAAAGATGAGTTACCCCAGAACATTATCCCATATTCCTGAATGAAAATATGCAAAGCATGTCCACTTACTAATTTCTCTCTTCCCAATATTTGCTACGATTATAAGCGCCAAGGTAAAATTCTCATCAATATGGACACCTAAGAATTTTGAAGTTTCCACTCTATATTTGATGTCATCACCTTTTGTGTTACACTAATCACACTGTTCGACATGGGTTCTATTTCTGATATTAAAGTTTGTGCTTCTAGACCATTTTACCATGGGAAATTCAAATATGTAAACAAAATATCGTTGTCAGGGATACTTTTTATGTAATATGTATATATATGTATATTCACAATTTAAGGCATACACAGAGACGCTGTAGAGAAATACGGGTATGTTGCCGTATCCAATAGTGATAGAACGTGATAATTTCTTGTGCAACAGCAGGTGGGAAGAATCAGACATTATTAGGTTATCCCCCGCAACACCTATGTCATTAAGACCACCTGAAACATCTCATTAACTCGAACAGCGACAGCCGGTCGCTGTCTCGGCAGTAAAGCTTCACGCCTCCTAGGGGCAGGTGCATCGAGTTTACAACAGTGGTGTTAGCCGCAATTTGTGTCAGTCTTAACGAGTGGGTGTTTTGGCTGACAAATAACTGTGTGTCATATTTCCAAGCACTGTTGAATCTTTTAGTTCCTGTGTGTAAACTGATTGAGCCTGGTGCTGAAGGTAAAACGACTGCTTGTTTTTACACATAAGCGTTCCTCTATTTCCCTACTATTAATTTAATACAGGTGTATTACCAGAGTGGTATTTTTAAATTTGCACAAATGCCACGTCGTCGTGGATGTTGATATAAGCCGGACTACTTCTGCTACATCTGTGGGAAGTTCACTTTTGCCAGAAATAGGAAGAAAATTTCTTCAATCATAAAGAAAGCATACAAACATTACTTTGGAGTAGAGGTAGGAGACCAAGATAAAGAATGGGCACCACATTTCTGTTGTGCTACATGTTACTGCAAACTAATTCAGTGGTGGAAAGGTAAAGAGAATGTGGCGTTGTTTGCTGTTCCCAAGGTGTGGAGGGAGCCTAAGGACCATGTTACTGATTGTTATTTCTGTCTAACAAAAATTCAGGGTTTTACAAACAAAAAGTCGAAGAGGCACATTGTTTACCCAGATCTGCCTTCAGCGAGAATGCCATTGCAGCATTCCGACAACCTTCCAGTACCTTCAAGAGCCTGAGGTCAAATTCCGAGTGACAGTGAAATAAGTAGTACTGAAGAAATCACAGATGATGATTCTTTATATCACTGCACAAGTGAGTCATCGCCACATTTGTTAACACAGGCAGATTTAAATGATTTAGTACGTGATCTAGGACTAAGTAAACAAAAGGCGCAGCTGCTTGGTTCAAGACTACAAGAGTATAATCTACTGCACCAAAGTACCAAAATCAGTGTGTTCAGGCACAGAGAACATGCCTTTATTTCTTATTTTTCAACTGACGAAGCACTGACATTTTGCAAAGACGTTGCTGGCCTGATGAAAGTGTTGAACTTCACTTATATTTCACAGGAGTGGAGACTTTTCATAGATGCACCGAAAACAAGTCTGAAGGGTGTTTTGCTCCACAACGGAAATAAAATACCCTCTGTTCCAGTAGCTTATGCTAGTTTGACAAAAGAGAATTACGAATTCGTACAAAGGAGCTAAATTCATTAAAATACAATGAACACAAATGGAAAATATGTGCAGATTTCAAGGTAATTGCTTTGGTACTGGGAATGCAACAAGGCTACACAAAGTATGTCTGTTTTCTTTGCGAGTGAGATAGTCGAGACCGAAATTCTGACTACGCGAAAACGAAATGGCCTAGGCGAAGATGGAAAGTTGGCGAAAAGAATGTACAACGTGAAAGTCTGGTAGCTCCTGAATATATACTACTTCCACCACTTCACATCAAACTTCGCCTGATGAAACAATTCGTGAAGGCCATGGATCCAACAGGCTGTGGGTTTGCATATCTAGCTACCAAATTCCCCCATCTTTCAGCTGCAAAAATAAAGGAAGATGTATGTGTGGGCCCACAAATCAGGGAGCCGCAGAAAGATGCAAATTTTGAAGCATGTTTAACTGATAAAGAAAACACCGTATGGGACTGTTTCAAGATGGTGTCAGAACACTTCCTCGGAAGAAGAGCTACTAACTACAAAGCAATGGTGAAGGATATGATCAAAGCATATCAGGATTTGGGGTGCAATATGTCTTTGAAGGTACATATGATGGACTCTCATCTGGAATACTTCACAGAGAGTTGTAGTGACGTATCGGATGAACATGGGGAAAGATTCCATAAAGACATTTCTACCATAGAAAGGCGCTATGAAGGGAAGTGGGTACCTTCTATGGTAGCAGATTATTGCTGGAATATCATTCGAGAGAAGAAAGATTCACAATACAAGAGAAAAAAGTGATGTGCATTACAATGCAGTGGCTCATTGTTTGTCAATTTTCTGTAATTTCTCATGTCAAATAAATGCTTTAATGTGTATACACAAAGGTTACTGTGTTATATGTTAGATCCCAGCCTCCATTAATGTGATGAACTTATAACATCATAAAGATGTGCATTTGTTTGTCGAATTTCACCTCACGTTTGCTGCACTATATCAGGAACTGAAAAGAGAAATAAAATTGCGATTACTCATAAACTATCCCTGACAGAAAAAAACCAAAAACAGTTTTCAATTCAGCACTCAAAATACAACTAGGATCACAATATTTTTTATCAGAAATAGAAAAAAAGGTTTGTTTGTAGAACAGTGTCATTGGTGCAGTGCCGCTAAAGGTGCAGAACTGAATATGATGTGACTTTGCAGAAAACCAGTCAATGATACTCTTGAGAACTCCATTCACCATTTCTGTATCTATACTGAGAGTGAGTGCAATACTGGTGTCATCTGCAAAAAGAACTAATTCTACTTGTTGTACATTAGATGGTAGATCATTTACATATATAAGAAACAGTAGTGGATCTAAGATTGAGCGTTGGGGAACCCCATAGGTGATTTCTCGCCAGTCAGAACTATGTCTCTGGGTTCTGTTGAATGAATTACTACTAAGTACAAGTTTCTGCGTTCTTTTGGTGAGATATGACACGATCCATTTGTTGGCTATACCATCACTCCAGCAACACTTCAATTTATCTAGGAGTATACTATGATTCATTTAATCAAATGCCTTTGGTAAGTCACAGAAAATACCTCCCCATGTTATTTTGTTATTTAATGCTTCTAATAGCTGGTACAAACATGTAAATTGCATTCTCAGTAGAGCAATCCTTTCGATACCCAAATGGCGATTTGCTGAGGATATTATTGTTGTCAAGGTGATTCTAGAGTACATCAACTTCTCAAAAAATTAGGAAAATGATGTCAGCAGTGAAATAGGTCGGTAGTTACTGACGTCTCTCTTATCACCTTTCTTAAAGAGGGGTTTAACAATGGTATACTTTAGTCTCTCTGGAAAAATGCCTTGAGTTACTGATGCATCACATATTTCAGACAATAAAAGAAAATTGTGTTTTGCTAAAGGCGCCCCCCACACAAAACATATGTTATTGTTAAAGCAAACACAGACAAAACAGTTTCAAGCACAAGATGATAAAAAGTGAACTGCTTTTCAGCATTAATTCACAAGCACACACTTTATGTACTGATCACTACAAAATCTACTTGTGTCAATGCTTTGGAACTTATTTTCTGTCTTAAAATATTCAACAATCCTTCTTTTCCGACATTAGTTCTGCAAGAGTAAGCAGCTAGATTGTAATCATTTATATGTAACGTATCAAACCCTGTGGTTATGTAGATTTCAGACAGGCACAGGATGTTTATTTTTCCCTCTAAATTTTGCAAGTAGGCAAGAAGCTCTTCTACCTTACTACTCGGTCCTGTAATATTTTATGGAATAAGCTAACCTTACTTTCCTGTGCATTCTTGTGGGGCTCTTCTGTTATAGTGACTTCTTTCAAACAGGGTGCTTGCAACTTGATTCTAACCGAAAAAAGGTGACCCTCTGACACTAGTACCTACAAGGATCTTGCATTGTTTGATGGTAGTCCCCTGTACATTTCCCACAAGAAGTTCAGCCAACCTATCATTCCCTATCCTATTCAGGTGCAGGTCATATCTAATATGACCCCATATCCCAATTGTAGCAACAGGCACTACACTTATATTAGAATTTATTTCAGTCAGCAGTAACCAGCTCAACTCAGAGTTAACACAGCTCACAGTGGTATTAACCCAGGGCTGGTCACGGCGCTGCAGGACCTCCATGAAATTCACATTTGTGTCTGTATTTGCTACTCCTATTTTATCCAGGTTCAAATTTAAATGTTTAATTTCCTTAAATCTTTAATTTCTTTGCAGTTTATACATTTCTATAAATTTATGTTTTCTTCAATTTCTGAAATTATGTTTTCATCATTTGTAGTACTTAGTAATACACTACTGGCCATTAAAATTGTTACACCAAGAAGAAATGCAGATGATAAACGGGTATTCATTGGACAAATATATTATACTAGAACGTTTGAGTGATCTTTAGTCACAATTAGTTTCAAATTTTCTTCATAATGATATTTAGGAACATATATTACACAAACACAAAGAATAGGAATTTTATTGTATAGTTTTTATGATATTCATTTAAACAATGTCTACACATTGTTCTGTAACCATCTTTTGTATATTTCTGAGAAGTAGAATTATCAATTGATTACTCAGCCCCACAATTTTTACAAAACTGAACTTCAATTTACTTAGAAACAAATTGATAGAGAAAATAAATATGAAAAATAAATAATTCTATAGATTAAAATAAAAACAAAAAGTAAAAAATTACATTTTTAAAAATCAAATAAAAAAGATTTTATGTTTTTAAAGTCTATGATTTTTAACACAAATTTGGGTTTATATTTTCACAGTTTGTTTTTCTAATTTTTCTCATGCACAATATTTTATTTTCCTTTATTCAGTACAATATTTATAGTTATCTGTGTTTCAGTCATTTGCATATGAAGTTAAAATTTATTATTAACTGATTTTCAAACTCTTTCATATTTGGTTAAACTTATAATTTATTTAATTTTAATTAATGGGATTCGCTTGAATTTTTTTTAGTAGTAGATGATATTTGGGCAACACTACTCATTATAAACCGTTAAAATCATAGATTTTTGACGATTATAACAAACAGTGGGACAGTAGCCAGAGATGTCATCTACTGTGGAACAATCACCTGCAGCTGGAACATGAGCTATTGACGGGAAATCACAAAGCCCTCCTATTGGACCTATAACAAACTAATATTTAGACTGCGAATTTAGGTAAAAACCTATTTTGTTCCTGAGTTCCTATTTGCATAAAAATTTGTACTTATGCGTTTCATAACTATTTCTACTTAATAGCGTTAATTCTATATGACCTAAAAAAGCCTATTTCGACGTTAGTGCATATTTTTGCCTATTTCGGCTTTAATATCCAAAAAAGTGCCTATTTCATCATATAAGACAGTGGCTCCAAGTTTTTCCACACTATACGACAGATGGCAAAAAATATTTTCTGCCCAGCGTGCAGCAAGGTGGCTAGTTGATATGCACTCATGCTCCGTATTTGCCTAACACTTCGGTCTTTTTTTCTTTTTTTATATCACTATCCCTGTTTATACCAAATTCTGTTTATAGGTATTTTATTATTCATATGTAAAAAGTAGATCACGGATCTTTAGGTTAAAACCAATTTTTTTTCCTAAGCTCCAATTTGCAAATAAGTTGGTAATTTCGAGTTTTATGACTAACTAAACTGAATACCGGTAGTTCTATAGGACCTAAAATTGCGTATTTCGACGTTGACGCCTAATTTTGCCTATTTCGGCATCAAAATCCTAAAAAGTACCTATTTCGTTAATCTGACATAGAGTTCTTGTGTTTTCAAAAATTAGAAAAACGAAGTAAACTTAGGGCTTTACGTCTCGTCGAAGGCGAAGGACGTTAGAGACTGTTTACAATTCCTTTGCTTGCCTTACTACCAACAGCACTCGGCACTGTTGAATGGTCATCCATCCAAGTACGCGCCGAGCGCGACAGTGCTTAACTTCGGTGAGCGAATGGGAACCGGTGAAAGATTTGAGTTACACATTAGAATCGAACGTGGGAGTACTAAATGTTATATTTTAAAATATTTCGTTCGTAGGATTCTGGCCAGCTGTGTATTTTCGCAAAGAAATGGTTTCATAGGCCTCAAGCTGAGCACGGGTTAAAAAATCACAATGTTAATCGTAGACGCCCTCTACAGCTAAATTACTGCCCTTCGCGCATTTTCTCGCTGGTGGTTGAAAATATACCGGAGGATGCTGCATCCGTAACTGCAGCAATGGAGTTACTCAAAGATTCTTCTTTAAAACGGGACTTATCTTACATTAGGGCCCACTACACATTTGTGGCAAGACTAATTTCACAGTTAGAAGGCTCAGGGAGCCTATCTACGAGAGTATATCTTTGCTTGAAGAAGTCAAAATGAAAATTAATGAAGCGCCAGATGAAGTAGGGGAGAAAGTACGGGCAAAAATGCAAACGGTTTTGCAGAAGAACACTGGCCTGAAGGAGTTGTATGCAGCTGCCGACATGCTTAGTGGAAAATCCAGCACTCCTGATTGCAGCATACTGTCCAACATGAAGTACGCCCCTGTCACATCTATTGATGTAGAACGTTCTTTTTCAGCGAATAAATTGTTTCTGACTGACAAGTGCCACAGTTTTTCACTAGAAAACCTAGAAAAGATTTTGGTTATTTATTGTGAAGCCAACTATGGTCAGAATATGTGAAACTACGAATGTATTAATTAAACCATTGCCACATCATTTATACGGAGATCTTTATCTTGCAGGAACTCAAAAATATGTGGAGTTATGTTCAACATTAATGTTGTAGATTGCTGTGCTCTGTAACTGTGTAAATATTCATTCTCCTTGTTTTAATGACTAATAAGATGTTCATATTGTCAACATTGTGTACTTTAATTTACTTTTATTTTCTCTGCATCATTTTTATTAGAGCCTATTTTAGGTTTTATATAGCCTAAATGAACTACCGAAGGAGCCTATTTTAGGTGCCTAAAACACACTTTTTATGACCTAAAAATCCGTGGTCTACTATTATTGTAGAAGTCATTTTCAATATATTTTATATCAGCATATGTAGGGTAAACTGCCTGTTGGCTTTTGTCTCGACTTCTTCGGCCGAAGTTTATCTAACGATTTTACTGACGTTTCGCCAGTACGAGTGACTGGCATTGTCTTCACCCTCCATTGCCGGTGGTAAACTGGAGCCAAGCTCTCTGCCGCAGACTAATATGTATCTGGCGCGCTAACGTCCGAGAGTTTCTCCGCGGTCATTTCCGGTGCGGTTCGCCTCTTGCTACCTGCGACGGTCGTTCGCTGCAGTACGGGAGCTAGGATCTGTTTACCTTAAGGCTTTCCTCTTTCTTGTTGAAGCTGTTCGCGTGTTTTTGTATTTCTTCAGCTTCTCTGAACAAGCGCGTGCGATAGAGATTCTCTACAGCCAGAACTTCCGTGTCGGCGAATTTTATTACGTGGTCGGTCTCACTCAGCGCGTGCTCTACCACGGCCGATTTCTTCACCTCCCCAAACCTGTAATGTCGCTTATGTTCTTTGATCCTGGTACTGACTGATCGTTCAGTCATTCCGACATAAACTTTTCCGCATGCGCATGGTATACGGTATATTCCCGTCATTGCAAGTGGGTCTCTTTTCTCCTTTACCGATCTAAGCCACTCTTTGATCTTCCTTGTTGGTTTTGTAGGGAAGCAGCCTACTCACGCTGCAGCAAATTCTCATCAGTTTCCATTGTGTGTTAGTCAGTCTGCTAGCTCTGACGTCATAGATGTTGCGCAATACCTTAAAAATCAAGCAAATGACATAAAACTTTCCTAGTATGTCTGGAATAATGATAAACTAATGTGTGTTAAATATTAGCTTGATAACTTCAGCCGTTTCCTTTATTTGGACGTTTTTCTATAAAAATAATTGGCGGCACAGAAAAGAGCTAGAGACTGCAAAATTTGTATTTAGATTCAGCTTTCATAATGATTTAATAAAAATAGTACTTTGGATTTCACAAATTAAGATGTTAGTGTAAATTCATGATTTTGTGGTTTTCATCTCAAAACTAGAGGAAGCAAGATAGATTAAGTGAGCTTATAAATCATACTAGGATGTTTAGATTTTAATAGGTTGGAGGTCCGCTATGATGATGAAGCTGTAAAAAGTTTCTTTCAAATATCTATTAAATTATAGCAATAGCGGATCTCAGAAGGGACAGTTCAGAGCCCATCTGCTGCGTGCAGTGCAATTAAATTAATTCTCTCGCCTAAGTTATTAAAGTTAGCCACGTCAAAAATTTATTATCGATACTTCCCTGCGTGCTGAATGCACAGTTAAATTAGGAGCTTCATCGGCCTTCAGCAAGAGAAGCTAAAATTTATTATGCAACTTGAAGTGGTGCGTTACTAGCACAGCGGCTAGTCGAGACAGCCGATTTGATCGAGCGTTTTCTCAGCGGTCCGCACCCCGGCTTTATATATAAGAGCACTGTGCGAGGAAGCCAAGGCCCCAGTTCTCTCCAGACGCTGAATGACACGCCATCTGTGTCGGGAATCGCGCCGCGCCAGTATCAGTGCTACTAACAGCCTCGGGTGCCGTATTCTGTTACTCGAGATGCGCGTAACCAGTAAAGCGTTTCAAGTAAAGTGTTAATTCGGGAATGATTTTCATTATCTAGCCTCAGTGTGCGTATTGTCGTATTTTCACGTGCCATCGCGGGACAGACATTCTACTACTAATATAGCGTGGCGTTTGATGAGATATTTCATCAAATTATGGCGAGCATTCATTTCAACAATTATTTCGGACATTTATAGTTGCATTGGCGCAATAGACTCTGAACTGTTCTGTTAGTTAGGTTGGAGGGATATTTGTGTGTATATTTGTGATTTTGAGAATATACTCAACTATTTTGGAAAGTCGTCTTTGATTAGAAATCCCGAACAACTTCCTGACTCTACAGAGCTACAAGCTGCAGCTATAATTGTAATCTCAAGGAAGTGGGCACTAGGAACTCTATTTACAGGCTTCAGGTTTTGTCAAATCGCTTTCTGGGGGTCTACAAAGTAAATAGAGAGCCAGTGTTGAGAACGGCGAAAGACAGCATAACAACATTCTAAAGCTAGAAACTGACAGCAAGCAAACATTAATGCAGCAGTAATATATTTAACAACCAACATCAAAATATTTCTACTCCTCCGCCGCCCCACAGTTTGAAGATCGTCTTCACGCCATGTTTGCGCAATATACGGCCGATTCTGTCCGTCACTCTCGGAATGTATGGCAGAAAGGCCTTACCCGACCTTTCTTTTTCTGGTTCCTTACTTCGCCGAGTGTTTGGCTCTGTTACACTTCTAATATAATTTGTGGAGTACCCAATTCTCCTGAGAACACTTTCCTGGTGTTGCATTTCGCGTCTGCGGTGCTGTGGCTCACACATTCGTCCTGCTCTCGTTACGAGCGTATTAACGTTGCCTCTTTTCTGGCTCGGGTGGTGGTTTGATAGTTTGTGCAGTTATCGGTCCGTGGGTGTCGGTTGTCGGTACACGCTGGTCCTAGGTTTTCGCCATCCCTTGAGACCAGCACATCTAGAAATGGCAGTTTTTTGTCCTTTTCTACTTCTATGGTAAATTGTATGTCGGCATGGAGACTGTTCAAGTGTCTTAGGAACTCACCAAACTGTTCATCACCATGGCACCACACAACGAAAGTATCATCTACGTATCTGTACCACACCTTAGTTACAAGCCATTAAGAATTCACCACCGACAATGGAGGGTGAAGCTTTGACAATGCCAGCCACTCGTGTTGGCAAAACGTCAGTAAAATCATTAGATGAACGTCGGTCGAAGAACCCGAGACAGAATCCAATAGGCAGTTTGTCAACAAGTGGCCACGAAAGCCTTACCAATTTCGTATTACACCTCTACGGGGAGGAGATTTGCAGATTGTACCGAAGCCGTGATCAACGACGGAAGAAGAAAGCGTGATTGATGTCCTCTCTCGACTTCCTGTCACGGTGCCGAGAAGAAGGTTCTACACCGAAGTTCTTGAAATGTAAGCGCCTATTCACCACCGCCCACGCACGTCGTATCTACGACAGAATGGAACGAGCTTTTCTTCTTGAGAGAATTCATACAACACGGAGAGATTTTGCAAGAACGGATCAGGAACTTTTGGACATTTTCTATCAACTAAGTAGCAGAATGCATCGAGACGACTGGGCCAAGATCGACAGAATCACTCACAGGAGCATGCAGAACGAACTCGAGCGCCGCACCGAGTGACAGAAGAAAATGTTTGAAAGATGTCGGAAGCAGACCGACAAGGCGATTCCCGACATATCACACACAGTGATGTTACCCTTTTTGGAAGTCGTAACGTCCTGATTTCTACATAGTAAACGTTCTCACCGCTAAAAGCCTTCATCACGTCTGTGCATGCTTACGAAAACACCATTAACCGCAAAAGCATTGTTTTTATTTTGCAGAGAGATAGGCCTTCCAGAAACTAGTGGCGTTTCATAAAGGCTTCTCATGGGCTGTCCATTCGAATGAAGCTCTATCACTGGTCGTCTAGGTCTATATATACACCCACAACCAACCTCCATTGTTCTCAGTCCGCTGCTTTCCGTCTTGTTGTATGTACTTATTTCTGTGTGTGTGTTTTCTTCTTTGCAAGATGAAGAGAGGTAGCAACAGCCACGATTCAGATTTTGGCGTCAAGAGGCATAGAGTTCTGGATCCAGGATTATCAAGTCAGCAAATAATTCGTACTTTGACTGTAAATTTTCCTGTGTCTGTCAAATTGGCCTTATTAATTTCGTTTCCTTCTTATAGTACAACTCCAGGATTTTATCGTGGAGTGTGAGGCGAGTTGGGAGTGGCTGGACCGTGGCAGACTCTCAAAGTCCAGCCTCCTGTGGTGGGTTCACAGCTAGGATTGCCTTGTGAGTATAATTTTCACTGTAATTTCTTCTTGTATAGTAGCGATTCCAAGTTTTCTTGTTTCATACTTGTTTTTTCGGTTTATATATTATGTTTGTTGTTGTTGTTGGCGAGACAGATCTATTGCCAAATGCCGATTCTGACGAGCGCAAGGACGGACCTGAATGGATCAGACAAAGGGCCTTGAAATAGGGGAGGAAAGACGTCGTGATCTGATCCTGTTAGATGATGATGATGATGATGATGACTTCTTTGAGGGTGTGGTGGAGTTACCGGATGAAATGTTAATGACTTGTAGCCAGTGCGAGAAAAATAATTACTCACTCTGCTTATAAACTTGTGATCGTCAGTATTCTTTCTTTCACTGCGCCAGCAGCTTTAAGCAACGTACTTAAATACAATTTTTTCATGTCTTCTTCTGCAGCAGTCGCGTCTCTGCAGCTGCAACACAGTTTGGAGCGCATACCTTCTTGCTCGCCAAAGCGGCGCCCCGTAGGCACTCGCGTCGCTAGTCGCTGCGCGGGGAGCTGGTGCGCCACCGTCGCTCTAGCTGCTGTGGCTCGAGCAATGAGCCACTAGATCTCAGCAGCACCAACAACAGCACCGCAGCCTGGCTGTTCCCAATGGTCTGCAGCACCCTCCTCTGTCATCATCATCATTATCATACCAGCCTCGTGAGAATCAGCGTAAACGCAAGGTATGTGTGTCTCAGTGCATACCGATTTGCCCCCCCCCCCCTGTCCCCTCCCCAAGACCATCATCAATGGAGTGGATGCAGAATAGCATTAATAGTAATAGAGAAGAGCCTATTGCTAGTTTGCTAGTGGCAGTTCTCAGTGGACCGAGCGAGGTGGCGCAGTGGTTAGACACTGGACTCGCATTCGGGAGGACGACGGTTCAATCCCGCGTCCGGCCATCCTGATTTAGGTTTTCCGTGATTTCCCTAAATCGCTCCAGGCAAATTCCGGGATGGTTCCTTTCAAACGGCACGGCCGACTTCCTTCCCCATCCTTCCCTAATCCGATGAGACCGATGACCTCGCTGTCTGGTCTCCTTCCCCAAACCAACCAACCAGGTCAGTGGTACCATACCACAGAATACTCGGTGATTGCAGACGCCTTTGAGGAGCGAATCTCGTTCACGAGGATCGAGAACCCGGCAGGAGGGTACCGCGACTCTGTTGGTTTTATAAGGGCGGCCTTTCAGTCGTTGAAATGGAGCTTCCAAAAGTAGTCAAGGATCCGCGGTATCCCGCCGTTACACGCAGTGCGGTGATCTGCATCCAACTATCGTACCCCCTCCCCCCTCCCTCCCAAAGTTGATTCTGGTGTTGAACAGACAACTCTTCATTATCTTTCGGGGGAAAATGGAGTGCCGACAATCGCCGAGTGGTTTTGTAAATTCACATTGAGTGCTATACTGGCCCAGGTTTCAGAGATGGAAGTCTGAGGGTCAGGTAAAGCACTCAGCCGAATACTACACCTGGACAACAATACACATGTCTGTGATCCTATAAATGTAGGTTCAAGCATTTTAAAGCTCCGCAAGGATATAGCCAATAAGCAGGCATGCATTAATGTCGAAAACAGAAAGGATCGTGCTTGTTTTGCACGGTCAATTCTGGCTTGAGAGAGAAATTACAAGTACAGAGATTATCCTGAGCGTCCCAGTACATACCATGTAGGTAATAACATTCGCGAGTGGTATAACTTTGGTAGTATCGAGTTCTCCATCAAGATCCAGGACATACCTAAGCTTGAGGCGTCGATTACCGGAATATCGGTTCTTGTTTATGGCGTGGAGAAGAAAAGCAAGTCAGATGATCAAGACAAGCCTACTGTCGTCGGCCCCTCTATTTCTCAAAATTTGCCGGTGAGCATGAGTTGCATGTAAACGTGCTTCTCTTCTCTGTATGTGATAATTATCACTACGTTACGATCAAAGACATGTCCCGACTCCTATTCTCTTAACGACAGATCTAAAAATCATATTTGCTTAAGGTACTTCAATTATTTCTCCTCAGACAAGCTGTTTGCGGTGCACCTAGTAGATTGCGCTTCCAAGGACCCGGTATACGTTATTATGCCTCCTGAGGAAAACAAATTCATAAAGTTTAAAAATGTTCACCACCAGGAGCGTTGCCCTTTGTAGTGTATGCCGACTCTGACTGCCTCCTCGCTACTGTGACCCACTGTGAAGGTGAGCCTACAGCCTCACATACCACCTTTACAGGAAAACATGTTACATATGCGGCAGTGTACGAAATTGTATCGTCCTACTATTCCAGTCTACAAAACTTGTATCAGAGATCATCCTGCGGTTTGGGTGCTCAGTGAGCTCGAAAAACTTTCATGGGAGGTTGATAGGCTTTACATCGACGACGTTCCCATGACAAAATCGAAGGATACTGAAGATTTGTATAAAAACGCGGCTGGTTGTCATATTTGTGGGTTGCCGTTAGACAGAAAAGTGGAAACTCCTTGTAGGGACCACCGTCATCTTACGGGGAAGTTCCGTGGCGCAACTCACAATACGTGCAATTTGAAATACCAGCTACCAAGGCATATATCCGTTTTCTTCCATAATTTAACCGGGTATGACGCTCACTTTGTAGTTGAGCACTTGGCTGATTTCGGCATGGAGGAAGATCAAGTCGCTGTCCTACTTGAGAGTGTCGAGAAATACATTTCATTCTCGAAACGAATGACGCAAAGAATGACGCTCTGCTTCCTTGATACGCTACGTTTAATGCAGTAGCCACTCCAGAAACTCGTTGAAGCTGTACCTCGGGAGGATATGCATGTCACTTGAGCTGCATTCCTCGATGAGGAAAAGTTTCAACATGTGACTAGGAAGGGTGTTTTCCCATACGAGTATTGGATAGCACTGCGAATCTCAATGGAACCAGCCATTCTCCAGAAACTTTACACGCGATGCCATAACGGATGCAGAGACGAGTATGCCGTGAATTTCCGGTGGGAATTCAACATCTCCACTTTCAGAGAGTGCACATCGTTTCACATGGACACCGACGTGTGCTTGCTTTTGGACGTTTTCGTTAAATCCTGGAGTCCATGTGTGACCACATATTCTCTGGATCCCGCCCTTTATTACACGGCACCTGGGTTGTCTTGGGACGCAATGCTCAAGGAAACGAAGTGCAGCATTGAATTATTGACAGATGCTGACATGCTTCTTTTCTTTGAGCGAGGGATCCATGGGGGTCTTTGCTAATGTGTCCACAGACACGCAAAGGCAAATAGCCTGCAGATGGATGACAGGTTCAACGCATCCCTTGATTCGAGTTACATAATGTATCTGGATGTAAATAGCTTATATGGGTACACCACGCAGCATTCACTGCCGATTGGTGAGTTTTGATGGGTGCCCAAAGACGAATACGAGGGATTAGGTGGAAGAATCATAGGGGAAGGGGGAGGGCTGGTATGGCAGCTGATTCTGATGTAAGGTATGTGATGGAGATAGAGCTCACATACACTGTTACTTGGCAGGATGCGCACGCTCATTTGCCACTGTGTCCAGAGCAAATAGTTCCGTGAGGAGGCTCCTCACCAGAACTGATGACAACGCTGGGGAATAAGCGCAGATATTTACTATCGTAATCTCCAGCAGTGTCTCAGTTTGGGGATGGAGCTGGTTAGAAACACCCATGCTACCTCCTTGTTGAAGGATTATATTGATTTGAATACGAGACAGAGAGCTTCCGCGATGTGTGACTTTGAGAAAGATTTCTGGAAATTAATGAATAACTCAATTTTATGTGAAACAATGGAGCACTTGAAGGAACGACTTGAAATTTTGATTATATCCGAATGGGATGGGCGTCATGGCGTAAGAAAATGGATTGCCAGACACAATTTTAAGTGGGGTACCATATTCAGTTAGAACTTTGTTGCTGTGCAGATGGCGAGGACCGCAGTAGAGTTTACGAAACCTATTGTGAGGATGTGCACACTAGACCTATCCAAACTCCACATGCACTACTTTCATTATGAGTTTGCGAAAACTCATTTTGCAGATCCTAAATTACTTTATACTGATACAGAGAGCTTCATCTATTGTGTGAAGAACTGCAATCCACATGAAGTAATGAGGTACCATAGTAATTAATTTTACACGTCCTCATCCTTATGGTATTATTTCACAGAACAAGAAGGCTATTGGTCTTACGAAGAACGAGGCGAATGGATTGCCGATTGTGGAGTTTGTAGGTCTGCAATCAAAAATGTATGCCTATCGCGTATAGGAAGGTGACACCGATAGGAGGGCTAAGGGTGTGCGTCGAATGGCATTGGAAACCCTCTCTTTCGAAGACTATTTTTGGTGCCTGTACAGCGGTGTTTGCGGTGCTGCACTGCAGCCACCACATATGGTATTCAATCGAGAGGACACGAGGTGTACACAGTGCTGCAGTCTAAATTCGGTCTCTCGCCTAATGACGATAAAACGGTCATTTGTGATGAGGAGATTGAAACTCCCCCATAATCACACTACTCACTTGTAGCGAGGGAAGGGGTGGGGGACTCCGATTGAGTGGGAGTGAGAGGAAGAGAGGGAGAGAGGGAGAGTGTGTCTGCAGAGTAGTAGTATGAACCTTTTATCATAGAGTAAGGAATTGTGTGTGTGTGTGTGTGTGTGTGTGTGGTGTACATATTTGTGTGTACTATACAGGGTGAGTCACCTAACGTTACCGCTGGATATATTTCGTAAACCACATTGAATACTGACAAACCGATTCCACAGACCGAACGTGAGGAGAGGGGCTAGTGTAATTGTTTAATACAAACCATACAAAAATGCACGGAAGTATGTTTTTTAACACAAACCTACGTTTTTTAAATGGAACCACGTTAGTTTTGTTAGCACATCTGAACATATAAACAAATATGTAATCAGTGCCGTTTGTTGCATTGTAAAATGTTAATTACATCCGGAGATATTGTAACCTAACGTTGACGTTTGAAACCTCCGACGTTCAGTTGCGTGTTGTAACAAACACAGGCCACGGTCGGCGAGCAGCATCTACAGGGACATGTTTACGATGTCGACCGTGTTTACGAGTGTGTCTGTAGTGCACTGTTGTGGTTTGGTCCAGCTGTCGCAGTGTCCGCATGTAGCACTTGCTGCTATTGTTATTCTGCATTCGTCTCCGCACGCAGACCAACTGTAGTACACCGTGTTACCAGACGTCTGTGATTGTGTAGTGTTGTAGGAACTGTGACTATTGTGTATTCGAACTCTGAAAAGGCGGAGATGATACTCACCTATGGTGAGTGTCGACGAAATGCAGCTGAAGCCTGCAGGGTGTATGCAGAACGGTACCCGGACAGAGAGCATCCAACGTGCCGCACATTGCAAAACATCTACCGCCAACTGTATGCAACAGGTATGGTCGTAGCACGCAAATGGGTCCGTAACAGGCCCATCACAGGGGAAGCGGGTGCAGTTGGTGTGTTAGCTGCTGTTGCCATGAACCCACACATGAGTACACGGGACATTGCGAGAGCCGGTGGACTGAGTCAAAGTAGTGTCATGCGCATACTGCATCGTCACCGCTTTCATCCGTTTCATGTGTCGCTACATCAGCAATTACATCGTGATGACTTTAATCAACGAGTGCAATTCTGTCAATGGGCATTAACAGAGAATGCGTTGCAGTTCTATCTGTTTACCGATGAAGCGGGTTTCACAAACCACGGGGCAGTGAATCTACGGAACATGCATTACTCTTCCGTGGACAATCCTCGCTGGCTCAGACAGGTAGAGCGACAGCGACCGTGGACTGTAAATGTATGGTGGGGAATCATTGGCGACCACCTCATTGGTCCTCACTTCATTGCAGGGGCCCAAACAGCTGCAACATACATCGCGTTTCTACAGAATGATCTGCCAACGTTGCTCGAAAATGTCCCACTGGAAACGAGTCTACGTATGTGGTACCAGCATGATGGTGCACCTGCCAGAGGTCTGTATTATCTACGATTTTTACCGGCGAGTCCTGCTCGCCCCTCTGGCTCTCGGGAGTACGCGGCCGAGCGTCCTCTTCCGCCGGCTGTGGGCAGCCGATCGCCAGCGCTCGGCCGTGTGCGCCAAACGCTCGGTCGGTCGCCAGAAACCGGTGGACTCAGAGCCAGCGAGCGGCGCTTCGTCACACTCCTTGAGATCAGAGGCCACCGCTTCACATTAACCACTCACTTATTTCTTTTACTACCAGTTGTATGACCTAAATAACAAATTTGTATACGTTACATTTGATGTTTGTTAATATGTTGCAGACTACTGGAGTTTCGCCTTTGAGGTTATCATGTATTCCAGTAATTGTAACGTTAAAAACTGTATTGTCTGTATTTAGTATTTAGACAAACGGGAACACAGTAGTCTAATCACGGACTATGTGTAGCCCATCTCCAAACTCGGCCACGTATACGTTGTACTAATATTGAATGCAGGATCGGGAAGGAATGACGGAGTTAAAAGTAATACTCACGAAATTTTGTTGCACAAACGTTAATTTCTGAACAAATTATGACCTGTAAATAACGTTGCAAGTGAATCGTGACTATGCAATTCGTTTTCCGTCATTGGTGCTCCCTGATACACAGGCGTCATTTGTGTTTCTGGAGCTATTACTACAGCTGGCGGTTTGAACTTCTTCCTGTGAAGTCAACGAAAGTGGAATCATACATTTATAGAGTTTCAGGAATGTTTCCTCTCTTGTGATTACGTGGTATGTTGTGAATACGTACGTAATTGTGATGGATCAATAAGAGATCATCCACCTTGTCTGATTCCAGGCACGATCTTTTGCTGGACAGCAGGTGACCGGCCTGGCTAAAATTTCTCTCGCTGGCAGCACTAGTGGCAGGAATACAGAGAACTGTTCTGGCTACTACCGACAGCCTTGGAAATAACCACACGTGCGTTTTCCACCACTGCAAAATTTGTCCTTCGGCACAGCTACAGTCGGATTTGGAGAGCCAAAGGTACCTGTCGAGTTCATTGCTAGTAACTGTGTATCCATCTTCGTCGTCCTCATCCGAACTCCAGTCCATCCTGGACTTTTTCATGGGACGAACGTGGTCACTGTTTGCTTGAATGGCCTCTAAACATGAATGAAAACATCCGTAAGATATTCCTGTCACCTTCAAATATGTATACACCGTAGTTAGAATTACTGGTTACTAAACGACTATATTTACGCTGACATTTTATATATATCGCACAAATTACATAAAAACGCATTGTGGAATGTTTAAGCTGCGAAACCTTTCCCAAATATCACATTGTAGACGTAATAAATGTTGATCTAACGAAAGATGGCAGATTAGACAAACAAACATTCGTTTACTAATTGGTTTCAGTACAATCGTCGAACTTCAGCATACCCGGCTTGCTTTTCGTCTGCTGTGAGTTTCTTCAAATGGCCGTGATGGCCATAGAACCGTGGCAACGTCATGGATAGCCCTAATTTTGCACTTCTCTGTGATAAAGTATGCTGCTCTCCTTTTTATTTTCGCCATGAGCTGAAAAGGAAACCAAATATACATAACTGCACTCCGATAATTCAACAGTTGTATAAAGGATCGTAACCTATAGAAAGTGTTCTTACCTCGTTGTCACTGTCTATTGGTTCACAATGATGTAACAGACTCTTGTACCACGGCAGCACACGTTCCAGCGTTGTTATCTTTGCAGTTTCCAAATCCAAACTCGCTTCTTTAAAGGGGGTTAGAAAAGCGACAACGTCTCGTACGCACCCTTCTTGGAAGGTTTCTAAGAGTGTCGATTGCCCCCGGGATTCTAGTAGATCTCGAATATCGTCGATTTGACTTATGACGGAATTGAGCATTAACAGTAAACTGTTCCACCGAGTTACAGCTTCTTGCTTCACAGAGTGCCGCAGACGCCCATAGTGACCCGATCTCTTCAAATAGCCTACTATAGCTCTTGCTGATGGTAGACACGACAGGATTTCAGGGGATTGGTCTTCTAAAAACGACTCTTGAAATGTGTGACGAAGCGCAGTCATCAAGCAGTGATCAAAGCGAGGCAAACGGTCGTAAGATTCAAGTGCCTTCTTCATATTAGCTCCTTGGTCGGTGACAAAGCAACATTTCGTAAAATCATTCTTGTTAATTCCTAACTCAAGCATCCGCTCTTCGATTTCGTGCCGTATGTTCTCTCCTGTCTTAGGTACATTCGGAAACTCGGTTCTTATCAAAACAAGCGTTTCTAGCTGCCACTCATCATTCACATAATGGGACGTCACAGTAAAAAAAAATTCTCTTCTTATAGTTATCAGACCACAGATCAGCGTCTAAAGCGCACATTTTGTTCTTTAAGACATATGTTAGCTTGAACACCATTGTCACCCTATTTTGTCTACCTTTTCTTTAATATGCCGCGATACAGTGGTAGGGTGCGGAAGAACATCTTCTATACTGACTTTGCCGTAAGTGGCGCCAACATTGCGAATAATTCTTGAAGCCAATCTTATTACAAGTATTTAACGGTAGCAAATCTATTCCACTCATATCGACCAACCTATCAACAACAACTTCCTTTATGCTACTTGGTACTGCAAGTGGCCGGTGGATTTCTGCTCCGCATTTACTTTTGCAGTGCCGAAGCATACCTGTTGTGCTTGACTGGTACGGAAGTATGGTATCACATGTGGTACATTGCACGAAACCAGCAGAAGCCTGCGTGACAGGGTCCACTACAAGTGCAAACGATTTCCAAGCTCCACTTTTCGCCTCCTCTCCCGACATGTCTTTCTTCTTCAGGGCTAATGAGCCGCTCCTAATTCTCTCCGTAATACTTCTCTTCGTTTCGTGAATGGAACGTTTACGACCTATACTTGGTTTATCCATAACGCTGTCTGCGCTGCTCAAAGCCAGGCCGTCAACTGCGTTCACACACGGTTTCTAATGCGATTCGGCACTGCAGAGCGCGCGGCGGTTGTACTGTCACCGGCCGAGATTGTGAGTACGCTCGAGCGCCCGGCAGTGCTCGACAGTGCAACCGAAAACCGCGAGGTGGAGGACAACCGGCCACGTGGTGCATTAGACGGCCACAGCCGTATCGCAGCGTGGGCCTTTCCCAGCCGTCGAGCAGCGGCACGAAATGGGAAATGCTCGAGCGGTTGTTTTCATCAAAATGCAGAGCTCTAGCACCTGCACATTCCGCAATTAACACTAGGCTGACCCTTGACAGGATGTTCGACGGGCGTTTCATAGGACGTGGAGGATGCATAAATTGGCCAGCCCGTTCTCCTGATCTTACACCTCTGGACTTCTTTCTGTGGGGTACGTTAAAGGAGAATGTGTACCGTGATGTGCCTACAACCCCAGAGGATATGAAACAAAACGTATTGTGGCAGCCTGCGGCGACATTACACCAGATGTACTGCGGCGTGTACGACATTCATTACGCCAGAGATTGCAATTGTGTGCAGCAAATAATGGCCACCACATTGAACATCTATTGGCCTGACATGTCGGGACACACTCTATTCCACTCCGTAATTGAAAACGGAAACCACGTGCGTGCGTGTACCTCACCCCTCATGGTAATGTACATGTGCGTCAGTGAAAAAGACCAATAAAAAGGTGTTAGCATGTGGACGTAAAGTGCTGTTCCAGTCTCTTCTGTACCTAAAGTCCATCACCGTTCCCTTTGGATCCCTACGTAATTCGGTGCTCTCCGATACACACGATCGAACAGCGGAGGAGTGGTACTCAAGCGTCAACTTTAGGTCACAATATCTCCGGATGTAATTAACATTTTACAATGCAACAAACGGCACTGATTACGTATTTGTTTATATGTTCAGATGTGCTAACAAAACTAACGGGGTTCCATTAAAAAAACGTAGGTTTGTGTTAAAAAACGTACTTCCGTGCATTTTTTTATGTTTTGTATTAACCAATTACACTAGCCCCTCTCCTCACGTTCGGTCTCTGGAATCGATTCGTCAGTATTTGATATGGTTCACGAAATATACCCAGCGATAATGTTACGTGACTCACCCTGTATATGGCTACACTCTGCCAAATAATTAAGCTCTCGGATTTAGTTCCCCTTCGTATTTCGCTTCTGTCATTTCGCTCAAGTTAAAAAAAGTGTAACGTAAAAGCGGCAACTGTCGCAAAATATAGACACGAAGTCGCAAGTTAAAGTCGGCACACTCCCTTATTTTTTAAACTGCATTTCGGCTGTCCGCTAAAGGTATCAGTCTGATGGAACTTCAAAGATAATTTGCTTCACTTTTTAACCCCTCAGCAATAGGAAAGAAATGTGCGCAACAATAGCTCGTGGCTGCGTCGAGATCACAAGAGTATACATTGTACCGCAGCCACCGGCCACACGCCGCCTCCTGCCTTCTACCAGGTAACGAGGCGAGGCGTGGCTCGGGGCTGTGTTTTTTACCAGCTGTCAGTTTCTTGTTTGAAGTTGCAGTACCTAATACTGGAGTTTGCATTTTTGAAATTAATGAACGTTGTGTAAACGTTGTAAATAGATTCGCAAGGGAAAAAAGTCTAACATTTGTGACATGTTGTTCGCTTTAGGTTTAATAGAGATGAGAAGGCAGTGGTGGCAGCTCGATATCTTTGCTCAAAACATGTCAGGAAAGGATTTTCTTGTTTCGAGAAGGATCGTTCTGGCATGAACGATTCTCAACATTCATGAAATCTCGATAACTGATATACATCATGAATGCCGACCATTTAACCGTCATGCGACATTTGGATTCAATAGGAAGTGTTCATAAGTCGGATTTAGGAGTACTACATGCTCCAATTGAAAGCAACAAAAACTAAACAGGTGAATGATCTTACTGCGTATTTGCTTGATCGTCATCAGTTCGCTCAGTGAGTATTCCCATGCAATACTGTTACTGGTGATGAGTTATGATGCGTTTACGCGTTAAACTTCTTAAGATGAAATTAGCAGTTGACCCCTAACGAAAGACATATACTCGAGCAAAGGACAGAGTCATCATAACTTATTTCTCGTGGTGGCTCAAAAAGGGTGTTGTGCTCTACGAACTCCACCACAGGGATGAGTCCAGAGCAGTTGGTATTAGTTGGCAACGTCTGAGACATCATTCGGTCGGAGTGTAGGAAACCGACCAACATAACTGCATCACATGTTGCTCCTACGCGATAACACACTCTGCTAATGTCATGAACGAAACTGTCCAGGAGGTTGTGTGGGAGTCATCCCTCACGCACTTATTCTTCTGATATTATGCCCCCAAATGTTTACCTTTCCCCCTCATTATCGAACAGTCATCAAGAAAATTCCTTTCGGGATTAAAATAAAGGTTAAACCTGGTTTAACGACATCTTTAACTCAGATCCAGTAGGTTTGTGCAGGCGTGAAATCGATAAAATACCTGAACAGTGCTAGACTGTTTTAGATAATGTGAAAGGGAACGCAGTTGGTATTAGTTGGCAACGTCTGAGACATCATTCGGTCGGAGTGTAGGAAACCGACCAACATAACTGCATCACATGTTGCTCCTACGCGATAACACACTCTGCTAATGTCATGAACGAAACTGTCCAGGAGTTTGTGTGGGAGTCATCCCTCACGCACTTATTCTTCTGATATTATGCCCCCAAATGTTTACCTTTCCCCCTCATTATCGAACAGTCATCAAGAAAATTCCTTTCGGGATTAAAATAAAGCTTAAACCTGGTTTAACGACATCTTTAACTCAGATCCAGTAGGTTTGTGCAGGCGTGAAATCGATAAAATACCTGAACAGTGCTAGACTGTTTTAGATAATGTGAAAGGGAACGCAGGATGTTCCATGAGGAATGGTCAGTTTTCAGGGATAGGACAGGAACGATCATTCGAGCAAAGTAGGCTTGTAATCATTGGCTGTAAGGTGCATTCCTTAAGAGCTATGAGCACTACTGCACTCTAGATATTGAAGACAAATTTCTTCTACTACAAGCTCATATCTTTCCATATATTTGGAGGAGGTACAGTGGACCAGAGCAAGAACAAATAGTCTGGTAGAGATGGACCCTAAAATGCATACCTTAAGAGCAATGAGAATTTATTCAGTAGAAGAGATGCGTTCCGCTGCAGCGAAGATGAACAAGTGCTCATAGCGCTTAAAGTAACCACTCTAGAGGCCATGTTTACTGGACATTTTTTCTTGTTTTGGTCCACACCACCACCTCCAAAAATATGGAAAGCAAACAGCTTAGAGTACAAGAGATTTGTTTCGCAGTATCAAAGATGAAGAAGTGCTCAAAGCTCTTAAGGTATGAATTATAGAGAACATGATAACTAGACAAATGTTTGCTTCGAATGATCGTTCATGTCATAACCCTGAATAATGACCACTCCTATTGTAAAATCCAGAATGTGGCTGCTTGATTCTCTCTGATGATTACTCTCATGCTGAATAAACTAATGGAAAATGTTATTAAAAAACGCGCTGTGCTAATACACACGAAACACAACTTACTACAATATCGTTATGACGAAAATCTATTTTAGTAGCTCAAAGTGAGCAGGCCTATATATGGACGAATTAGTAAGATATTACTCACCTTGGACTTCCGAAATGTCTATGTTCACTTGTTGTGGCCGGTCGGAGTGGCCGAGCGGTTCTAGGCGCTACAGTCTGGAACCGCGCGACCGCTACGGTCGCAGGTTCGAATCCTGCCTCGGGCTTGGATGTGTGTGATGTCCTTAGGTTAGTTAGGTTTAAGTAGTTCTAAGTTCAAGGGGACTGATGACCTCAGAAGTTAAGTCCCATAGTGCTCAGAGCCATTTGAACCATTTTTTTTCACTTGTTGTCATGTGTCATACGCAAGTAAAATGGAAATGTGGTAGTTCACAAATAAAACTGCGTATTCACGATTACCAAAAATTCCGTAGGCAGAAGCGAGAGGAGGACAAACCAAACGTGCAGTTTCATATGTTTTCCGCCCTTACTCTATGGGGTGCTGGAAGTAGCGACAGCAGTTTTCATAGAGAATATTTCTTATGGTTCTCATATTGATTTTCGATTTGACTGCTTTCTAGCTTCGTCGCAAGGATAAAAGTCTAGCGTCCAGCGAGACTCGAACCACAAGCCAAAGCAGCTTTCACTTTACAGGCTACCATGTTATCTCAGATCTAGCGAAGAGCTGCTGCGTGCGTCTTTGTATTACTCTCCTAATTGTGGCTAGAACAGATAAAGCGAAATGTAAAAGACGAGCTTAGTCGGAGTTTCCGTGTGGAACGACTTTCCTGGAGTCAATATCATAAATTAATAACTGTATGTCACATCTTAAATGAAAATCATTGCAGTTATTCAATGGAAATGTCATGAAAAATCAAATTAATTTAGCTCAATATTTCTGTGCTGACCAGGAATTAACTCGCAGTCACCAGAGTTGCCAAATATATTTTACGTTTTTGCCAAGATTCTGTTGTAGTACTAGTAAGAAGAATACCAGCTGATGAGTTCCTTCAGCGGGCTGAAAAGTGAAGAAGTGACCAAACCTTACCTCTCAATGCTGCGGCTGTCAAGAGCAGGAACACACAATGTGCAAATTTATATCAGTGAGTCTCTCTCGCATTTCCGTAAGTAGGTTTAGGAAGTAGAGTTTTGTTACTGATAATACTCAGATGCACTGACTGCAAAACAAACATCAGAAGTCAGTGGCTGTCACAGTTATTAGTGTTTCTAAAAAGAATGGTTCAAATGGCTGTGAGCACTATGGGACTCAACTTCTGAGGTCATTAGTCCCCTACAACTTAGAACTAGTTAAACCTAAATAACCTAAGGACATCACAAACATCCATGCCCGAGGCAGGATTCGAACCTGCGACCGTAGCGGTCTTGCGGTTCCAGACTGCAGCGCCTTTAACCGCACGGCCACTTCGGCCGGCAGTGTTTCTCTGTCTTAAGCATACTGAAAACTAAAAAGATAATTCACCAGACGGGATTCATATTTTGGAGCATTCTGATGGTTATACTACAAACAATACCACGTCTTTTGATCATTACAGACTTCGAAAATATTTTTCTCAAGTCATTGGCACTATCACCAAAAGATAGAAACAGAAATCAATAGACAAAAACACACCACTGATTGAAAAAACGTGACTATCCACTAAAACCATACGCCAGGACCGAAAAAATACCCTCAAAATAGAGTGTAAAAGGACAAACCAGCTAACATGAAGGAGAAGCAGTTGTCACCAGAACGTGGAACAAAGAACAGAGAACGCCGCCTAGAGTACGTCATCGTTAAGCAAAACTTTAATCAAATCTATAAATACCGAAAACAAAATGGTTCAAATGGCTCTGAGCACTATGGGACTCAACTGCTGAGGTTATTAGTCCCCTAGAACTTAGAACTAGTTAAACCTAACTAACCTAAGGACATCACAAACATCCATGCCCGAGGCAGGATTCGAACCTGCGACCGTAGCGGTCTTGCGGTTCCAGACTGCAGCGCCTTTAACCGCACGGCCATTGCGGCCGGTGTACCGAAAACATGACAAAAATCATCTACTCGTAAGTATTACAATACGATGCTTAGTCAATAAAAGCGAAAAGCGTCTAAGTTAAAGAGCTTTTCAACTTGCAGTAAGCTTAAGACAAAGAGAGCCAAGCTGAGTGTGGTTCCAATTTTCTATGCTGCGCTTCACAGTCGGCGCAGAGCATTATTAATTTTAGTTCCTGATGGTTTCATATGAACTTCACCTGTACACTAGAACAATATTCATATGAGCGTTATCGGGAAGTAGAGCGACGGCTGTAATAGTAGGTGGTTCCCTCTCACGAACCGGTGGAAGCAGTATCATATCATGGAGTCACATGCATACCCTGTACGATCACTTGTTCTTCCTCACCTGCATATGCTGTGGGAAACATGCCCTAATACCCTTATCCATGCATATCCCTGTTAACTTCTATAGAACACTCCATCCCCTCTCAACCCACATTGGACCAGCAGAAGATACGGTCCAGACCTTCCCTGAACGCCGGCCGGTGTGGCCAAGCGGTTAAAGGCGCTACAGTCTGTAACCGCGTGGCCGCTACGGTCGCAGGTTCGAATCCTGCCTCGGGCATGGATGTGTGTGATGTCCTTAGGTTAGTTAGGTTTAAGTAGTTCTAAGTTCTAGGGGACTGATGACCTTAGAAGTTAAGTCCCATAGTGCTCAGAGCCATTTGAACCATTTGAACCTTCCCTGAACGAAACTCTCGAACATTAAAACAAACACACCGCAGGCAAGTAGTGCTGGAGAATCGGAATCTAACACAGAAATGTCAGTCTCGCACATCAGTTCTGGAGCAGGCCGGGCGAAGGTAGCAAAAAGTAGACTAATCAAACTAAACAACAAAATAAACACAAAGTAATTAGGATCCACTTGAAGAAAATTTCCTACGCCACTGCGTATAATATTCACAACATGAAACTTTAAGAACATCACAGCTGTTTTGAACATAGATGAAAGAACATCGAACGGGACATGCTCGTATTTCAGAAACGTATTTCAGAAACGAAGCGACTACTGCCCTCATGTCTAGGCGCTTGTTATTTCAGAATGACTCAGATATAAATTCACATAATGTTGGCATAGCTCCGCTAATTCACAACAGAAGGAAACACTTTATCAGCAAGACAATATCCATTTCAGACAGGGTGATCTGTATGATCCTTGAGGCGAATAGTAAGACTGTCATCCAAATTAGTTGTGTCTACGCTCCTACTTCCACCTCAACCAATGAACGACTCTGACAGTTCTACGCGAAATCGTGTGTGTGTGTGTGTGTGGGGGGGGGGGATGATGATATTTTGATATTTTCCTAACAACCAACAGGCAAGTTAAGAGAAATTGAACAGAACGAGCTCTCGACAGAGATTAAAAGCAATATTAGAACAGCGGTAATGAAAGTCAGTGCATTCCAAAAACAAAAAAATTCGAGATTCAGCCTCGAAGCAGAACCGCTCATAGAAGAAAGGCAGAAACACTGACAGAAATGCACCCAATTACAGAGTCCTGAAGAAAAACGTGAAGAAGGCTCTCAGAAGACATCAGTGGACTCAGAACACAAGATTGATCTTCGAGGTCACAGAAGTCAATGTCAACATAAGTCCTTCGCTCTAATCGATCAAAAGGCAAGCTTATACCCACAACAGTCGGAACGGTTTAGGAGAAGTAGTTACTGAAAGGGAAGAAATTAAAAAATTATGGAGGACTTTCACTGGAAGCACTACAGTCAATGACCGTCAAGCCAAAGACTGCATGATGAACCACGAAAATTTGTTATGACTGTGGGATCAGAAGAACTGGAACCTATGAAAGTGAAATGGAAACAGCTCTTAAACAGTTCAAGAATTGTAAGACGCCAAGAGAAGATCATATACGTGCGACATGCTTAAAATTGGGGTGGGGGGGGGGTGGGGGTGGGGGGTGAAATGAAAGCAGGTAGTTGGGCCCAAAATAATTACTCGTGGAGTAAATTGATTGAGTAAACAATACAGGGCCAGATTTAATGATCAAATTACACAATAGTGACCCCAAGTGTAAACAGCATAACTAGTACAACACTATGACAGCAGGTTGAGAACCACTAACTTCAATAATACAGTATCTGATAAACAAAGACTTTACAGGATGACATTAAGACAAGACTCTTTAAACAACAGCTACAGAATCCAAAACTATAACCTTCATAAATCCATAACGCAGTCATCTCGATTTATCGCCTTTATCGAACAAACAGTAATCATGGAACCCACTGGTTTTTCGATCCAGGTTAGAACCCTTTAGATGAACACTTTTATGGCATCATTTAAGAAATACAGAAATATGAAATGAATAGTAGTAGTAATAGTACGTAATGAATAGTAAATAATGTTTCCCTTCTGTTGCAGCACGCCTCAGCCGTTATCACTACCCTGTCAGCAGCATAGCACGTGTATGTGGAGTGTTTTCCTATTACATAAACAACATTACATGGAGTTCACCGACGTAGACTGAGCTTTCATAAACGTGGAAGGTAGACACCGGTTTCATTAACCTGCAACAGACTGGAATCAACAACATTTCATCAGCTTAATAAATAATATGCCAGCACCTGAATCGACGTCAGAAGCGTCAGACGGCTACAAAAACTAAAAGCGATACACCGGTCCATTACTCTTCGCCTTATAAGGATACCTTTACTGTTCCTTTTAAAATACGATTGACACATTGCAAAGGAATGAGTACTATTAAACTTAGCACCTTGTCTGCGAACCACTCATAGTACAAGGTATAGATACAGCGTCACAACAACTGTGAGCAGATCCAAGAGGCTTCTTGAGTAAACTCTCAGCAGAGCCACAATATAATCACAAGTCAACTTCGTCATGTTTACATAGCCAGAAATGTAGTCATCACATACACTGATGAAGCACTGATACTTCTGCAATCACACTGCACAAGGCACAGAGCGCACCACTTGTTCCTGGCCGCGCGGTTCTAGGCGCTTCAATCCGGAACCGCGCGACTGCTACGGTCGCAGGTTCGAATCCTACCTCGGACATGGATGTGTGTAGTGTCCTTAGGTTAGTTAGGTTTGAGTAGTTCTAAGCTCTAGGGGACTGATGACCTAAGATGTGAAGTCCCATAGTTCTCAGAGCCATTTGAACCATTTTTTTTTGTTCCTAACCACTTCACACTTTGTGACACTGACAATGTTGAGTGTTTATGGAAAAAGTTCAAGGCAATCGTAAAATGCTTTGTAGATAGGTACGTGCCGAGTAAAACTGTGAGGGACGGGAAAAACCCACCGTGGTGCAAAAACAAAGTTAGGAAACTACTGCGAAAGCAAAGAGATCTTCACTGCAAGTTTAAACGCAGCCAAAACCTCTCAGACAAACAGAAGCTAAACGATGTCAAAGTTAGCGTAAGGAGGGCTATGCGTCTATGCGTGAAGCGTTCAGTGAATTCGAAAGTAAAATGCTATGTACCGACTGGAGAGAAAATACTAGGAAGTTCTGGTCTTACGTTAAATCAGTAAGTGGCTCGAAACAGCATATCCAGACACTCCGGGATGATGATGGCATTGAAACCGAGGATGACACGCGTAAAGCTGAAATACTAAACACCTTTTTCCAAAGCTGTTTCACAGAGGAAGACCGCACTGCAGTTCCTTCTGTAAATCCTCGCACAAACTAAAAAATGGCTGACATCGAAATAAGTGTCCAAGGAATAGAAAAGCATCTGGAATAACTCAACAGAGGAAAGTCCACTGGACCTGACGGGATACCAATTTGATTCTACACAGAGTACGCGAAAGAACTTGCCCCCTTCTAACAGCCGTGTACCGCAAGTCTCTAGAGGACCGGAAGGTTCCAAATGTTTGGAAAAGAGCACAGGTAGTCCCAATCTTCAAGAAGGGTCGTAGAGCAGATGCGCAAAAGTATAGACCTATATCTCTGACGTCGATCTGTTGTAGAATTTTAGAACATGTCGTTTCTGGAAACCCAGAATCTACTCTGTAGGAATCAACATGGATTCCGGAAACACCGATCGTGTGAGACCCAACTCGCTTTATTTGTTCATGAGACCCAGAAAATATTAGATACAGGCTCCCAGGTAGTTGCTATTTTCCTTGACTTCCGGAAGGCGTTCGATACAGTTCCTCACTGTCGCCTGATAAACAAAGTAAGAGCCTACGGAACATCAGACCAGTTGTGTGGCTGGATTGAAGAGGTTTTAGCAAACAGGACAGAGCATGTTGTTATCAATGGAGAGACGTCTACAGACGTTAAGGTAACCTCTGGCGTGCCACAGGGGAGTGTTATGGGACCATTGCTTTTCACAATATATATAAATGACCTAGTAGATAGTGTCGGAAGTTCCATGCGGCTTTTCGTGGATGATGCTGTAGTATACAGAGAAGTTGCAGCATTAGAAAATTGTAGCGAAATGCAGGAAGATCTGCAGCGGATAGGCACTTGGTGCAGGGAGTGGCAACTGTCCCTTAACATAGACAAATGTAATGTATTGCGAATACATAGAAAGAAGGATCCTTTATTGTATGATTATATGATAGCGGAACAAACACTGGTAGCAGTTACTTCTGTAAAATATCTGGGAGTATGCGTGCGGAACGATTTGAAGTGGAATGATCATATAAAATTAGTTGTTGGTAAGGCGGGTACCAGGTTGAGATTCATTGGGAAACTCCTTAGAAAATGTACTCCATCAGCAAAGGAGGTGGCTTACAAAACACTCGTTCGACCTATACTTGAGTATTGCTCATCAGTGTGGGATCCGTACCAGATCGGGTTGACGGAGGAGATAGAGAAGATCCAAAGAAGAGCGGCACGTTTCGTCACAGGGTTATTTGGTAAGCGTGATAGCGTTACGGAGATATTTAGCAAACTCAAGTGGCAGACTCTGCAAGAGAGGCGCTCTGCATCGCGGTGTAGCTTGCTGTCCAGGTTTCGAGAGGGTGCGTTTCAGGATGAGGTATCGAATATATTGCTTCCCCCTACTTATACCTCCCGAGGACATCACGAATGTAAAGTTAGAGAGATTCGAGCGCGCAGGGAGTCTTTCCGGCAGTCGATCTTGCCGCGAACCATACGCGACTGGAATAGAAAAGGGAGGTAATGACAGTGGCACGTAAAGTGCCCTCCACCACACACCGTTGGGTGGCTTGCGGAGTATAAATGTAGATGTAGATGTAGCTGATCCCTGCGCCAGAGAACCTCCGGCACTTCCCAGCCCTGAGAGAAGCCATTGCCATTTGATCGCCTGTCGGTAAGTGCTGACACGGTACAGGGGAGAGATGAAGAAGCGCTCCTAATTCTATTAAATATATGTCACTAGGAAGAGAATATCACAGAGGTATCGGAAAATGCAGAAGTCATCCTCTTCTTCAAAGTTTTTAACAACACAAACGTCCATTAGTCTTTTATGCGTATTTCACAAGCTGCTAACAAAAATCATTACGAAGCGCCTGAGTCAGATAGCTGACTTTTACCATCACCTAGAACTGGCTGAATTCAGAAAATGATCAGAACTGTTGACCATATCCAAAAGTACGCACTCTGATAGAAAAATGTACTGGGTGTAGCATTCTGCCTTCATAGACACCAGATGGCGCTCTACATGACCGAAAAATAGGCAGTACTGAGGACGATGAAGAGAGCCAGCACGCAGTAGGGCAGTGTTGTGTGTAGGGCGCAGGAGTGCTGATGTTACTCACAAACTGTTGAGTAATTCTTTCACACACGTGAAAACGGCTGACAAACCTGCATTACGTGTTGCTACTACGGCATAAAACACCCTGCTGATGTCAGAAACAAAACTATTCGAGAGTTTGCTTGAGAAATCATCCCTCACGCACTTATTTTTCTTATCTTACTCTCTCAAATGTTTACCTTTTTCACACCTTATCGAATAACCTCCAAGAAAATTCCTTCCAAAACGAAATTGTATTTTAAATATTTAACTCAGAACCAGTAGGTCTATACAGGCGTGGGACAGGTAAACTACCTGAACATTTGTAGACTGTTGTAGATAATGTGAAAGAAAATACAACGTGTCTCATGAGGAAAGGTCAGTATTCAGTGACATGACAGGAGAGAACATTCGAAGCAAGGAAGACTAGTAATCGTGAGGTTTATACGCTGAGGCGGCAAACGTCATGGGGTACTTCCTGTCGGACGTCATTTTGCCCTGTCTAGTGCAGCAACTCGACGGGGCAGAACAGTGAAGCCATTCTGCCTCTAGAGCCGTCGCTAACTGCGAACGTGTTGCCGGTGCAGGACTTTGTGCACGAATTGAGCTCTCGATTACGTCCCACGAATGTTAAATGGGATTCATGTCGGGAGATCTGGGTGGCCAAATCATTTGCTCGAACTGTCCAAAATTTTCTTCAAACCAAACGTGAATATTTGTGGCCCAGTGAGATGGCGCATAGTCACCCATTAACGTGAAGACCGTGAATGGCTGCAAATGGTCTCCAAGTAGCCGAAGATAAACATTTTCAGTTAATGATCGGTTCAGTTGGACCAGAGGTCCCAGTCCATTCCAAGTAAACACAGCCAACACCATTATGGAGCCAATACCACCTTACACAGAGCCTTGTTGACAACTTTGATCGGTGGCTTCTCGGGGTTTGCGCCGCACTCTAATCTCACCATCAGTTGTTACCAACTGAAATCGGGACTCATCTGACCAGACCACCGTTTTACAGTGGTCTAGGGTCCAACCGATATAGTCATAAGCGCAGGATAGGCGCTGCAGACGATATTGTGCCATTAGCAAACACATTCACATCGGTCATCTGCTGCCACAGTACGTTACTGCCAAATTTCGCTGCACTGTCGCAGCGGATACGTTCGTCGTACGTCCTATATTTATATATGCAGTTACTTCAGGCAGACTTGCTTGTCTGTTAGCACTGACATCTCTGAGCAGACGCCGCTGCACTCAGTCGTTAAGTGAACGCCTAAGGCCGTTGTGTTGTCCGTGGTGAGATATAATGGCTGAAATTTCTTATTCTCGGCACACTCTTGACACTACGTATCTCGGAATATTAAATTCCCTAACGATTTCCGGAATGGAATGTCCCATGCGTCTATATCCAACTACCATTCCGCGTTCAAATTGTCTTAATTCCCGTCGTGCTCCGAATACCACGTCGGATACTTTTTCATATGAATCACCTGACACCTTCGCCAATGCACGGCCCTTGTACATCTTGTGTACACGATACTACTGCCATATAAATTCGTGCGTATCGCTATCCAACGACTTTGGTCACCTCAGTGTAATGCACAGCTTAAGAGCTATAGGCACTTGTTCATCTTTGATACCGTGAAACGAATCTTTGCCGTTGAAAGCTCTTTGCTTTACATCTTTGTAGACGTGGTAGTATGGACCAAAGCAAGAAAAAAGTACATTAAGCATGGGCTCTAGAGAGCATACCTTAACGGCTACGGGCACTTGTTCATCTTCGCTACTGTGGGACACATCTCTTTTATTGAATAAGAGCTCATAGCTCTTAAAGTATATAGGCTATTTCAGAGCCCCTGTCTACTTGACCTTATTTTCCATTTTTTATCCTTACTACCTCCTCCCTATATATGGAAAGCAAAGTGCTTGCAGTAGAAGACATTTGTTTCTCACTGTCGAAGATGAAGTGCTCACAGCTCTTAAGCTATGCACTCTAGTGCCCATTATTACTAGTACTTAATCGTTCCTGTCATATCCCTGAATACTGACCATTCCTCATGCGACGTGCCGTATTTTCTTTCATATTATCTAAAACAGACTGACAATGTTCAGGTATGATCCTTGAAATTTTATGAGAGTAAAGAGTACTCATGAAGTTTCGGGATTACATCCGACTGCAATCCCGAAACTTCATGGAATGTTAAGGTACCTTACCGAGTCCACACCTTTGGAAACCTACTGGTTTGAACTGCATTTTCGTCCCGAAAGAAATTTTCTGAACGGTTGTTCGAGAAGGAGCATGAAAGGTTAATATTTGAGGGCGTAAGAACAGAATAAGTGCGCGAGAAATGGCTTCACAAACAATCTCCTGGATAGTTTTGTTTATGGCATAGCAGAATGTGTTATCACGCAGCGGCTTTGTTTCTCGTTATGCGACCGGAAGGTGGCTCAGTTATCGGCAACTGAAACCAACTGCGATGGACACAGCAGTCGGGTGGCTTTCGCAGAGCACAACACGCTCTTTCAGCCACCAGATGAAATATACTATGACTGATCACGTTCAAGCAAATATTGAGTAATAGTCACCTGTTTAGGTTTTGTTGATTTGAATCAGAGCATGCAGTACTACTAAATTCGATTTCTGAACGATTCCTGTTCAATGTAAGTGTCACACGGCGATTAAATGTTGCCAGTTCATCATATACATCATTTATCATGACCTCCAATATTGAAAACCCTTCCTTCCAGAACGATCTTCCTTGAAACAAGCAAATCCTATTCTGGCGTGCCGGCCGCGGTGGTCTCGCGGTTCTAGGCGCGCAGTCCGGAACCGTGCGATTGCTACGGTCGCAGGTTCGAATCCTGCCTCGGGCATGGATGTGTGTGATGTCCTTAGGTTAGTTAGGTTTAAGTAGTTCTAAGTTCTAGGGGACTGATGACCAAAGCAGTTGAGTCCCATAGTGCTCAGAGCCATTTTTTATTCTGGCGTGTTTTGCCTGAAAGCAATCGCCCCACACACAATTCAAAGGATTCGAACTGCCCCCACTGCCTTCAGCCCTCTACAAAACGCAAAGCGAAAAATATTTTGCAAATGATGGAAGTTTTCCTCTTGCGACTCTATTTTACAACGCTTACACAACTCTCATAAGTTTCAAGTATTCATAATCCAATATGGAAGTGCCGCCTAAATAATGCGATCCGTCTGGCAGCGCAGCGCCCCGTCACAGGGAGGAGTATTTGCACTCAAAAGCCAATCACAATAATGTTATCATTTTTATTCACAGTGGGATGAAATGAAATACGTTGTTTCAAATTAATTATAGGTTTATTTACAGAATATACAAACTTGAGATGCAATCTCTTGCAATGTATCTGTATTTAATGTCAAATTGTTGGTCATCGTCCTCTTCTTTATGTTCCTCATTCCTCTGTACTTTCGTCGCTATCATTTTCACCTGGATGTAAAGACGGTGTGCTTCCGACCATTAGACTAACTGCATCTTGCGACAACGCACTGGTTTGCTACAACTTATGTATCGGTGTGAACTTAATAATATTGAGCGGTGGCGCTCGTTACTGGCGCACCAGTCTCTCGGATGTCCATTATCAATCTTTGCTTGCCTTGTTTTCCGCATTCGCGGGGCGAGTGGCAGTTGACGTTTGCTGGTGCTACCTGCTGAGGCGCCGCGAGGCACGGGGTGGAAGCAACCACGTATATGTGGAGTTGGTTGTACGCGGTCTGCCGGTTCAGCATGGAGGATATGTGTTGGCTGCCTGCCTGTCTGCTCTCCTGACTTTGCTCGCAGTGCCTTGCGACCGCCTAGCTTGGGTTGCTGCCTGGTGTATCCTACACAAGCCATACAGGGCGTCCAGCAGAAGCCAGCAGAAGAGGTGCCTTGTGTTTCTTTAAAGAAAAGGAGCAAATGTATAAGACCTTTTGTAACCAATTTTGGTGGCATCTTAAGTGTGACCTTCGCGTTGCACTGCCTTTAAATTTAAATAGTTGGGGTTCCCTGTCCTTTATAATCTTTTGGGGGTTTTATTTGAATTTTCTCTTTGGGGTTCCTTCCTTGTGCGTGGTTAAATGATTACTTGTATAGCGGGAAGTGACTCCTGGTTAAGACTCGGAGAAGGTGTTTGATGTTACTGCCACTTCCGGCATTTGTCTTTTCAATTAAGTGTTGTCATCCCTTCGAGCGACCTGGTGTCACTCCTCTTTCATTAATGCTTGTTTATGTGTACTTAATTTTGAATTGACCATGTGAATTAATATTTTGGAGCGCATTATAGCACTAAGGCAACCTCATTGTATACCACCTTGTCCCCTGGTCTAGTACCTTAATTTTCAGTGGCACGAGTTAGCTCCACTACCGGTTTTACTGATGTGCTCCCTTCAAAATCTTGTCTTGTATAAGTTTGCCCCATGTGTGTCTGGGAACACAGAGATGAGTTTTAGTGTGACTTCAGTCCTAGTCAGTTAATGGAATCTTCATTTTGGCTTGGCTTCCACTGAAAAGTTTGAGTGGAGCGTAGTGTGTTTGATTTGTTATTCATTTAATTACTGTGAGTTTGTTTATTTAATGGGGATCAAGACATTTAAAGACTGTTGGTATTAACTCCCCTAGTTGCGGGCTGTTGCTAATTCGTTCCAAATGGCCTACTACTTATTCAATGGCAAGGCTGTTGATTAGTTGGTTACTGTGAGTACAAATTCACTCTATTTATTTGTTACCGAAATTGTTGAAGTGTCTGTGTCGTGATTCAATCACTAGCTACGTGTTTGAGCTAAATTGATATAAACCTTACATTGCCTCCTTAAAATTTGTTGCCAGCAGAAACCCTTAAGACAACTAAATTTTGTCACTGCTTATGTTAACCTTTACTGGGAGCAATATTTCATGTAGTTAAATTTTGTCTTAAAATGTGTATTTCTCTTATGTAATAAACGAGTGATAAAATAAAAAAGCAAAGTGGGCTGGTCCTTCCCATTGTGTCCAGTTAGTAACATGTGTCGAATATATAGTATATTTCTGTTACAATCCACACTTTAAAATTTAGGAGTAAAATTTATTCTGTATTGAGTGCGTGCTAGATGTGAACCACAGCTGCTTCCTCCAGCAATTCTCCTCTAGGTAGAATTGCTTTTTATACGTCTTTAGCACCATTCATTAAAACTTCGTGTAGAGTTGGTGACACAGGATACCTACCATGCAAATATATATACACTTTTGCAGTTTCACGAGCAAATACATCAAATTTATGAGTATAAAAGTTGTTGCCACTCGAAATCTCTTCCAGGATCACTTTGAATCGTTTGATTAAATATACATTGAGGAGAGTGATCTGAGAAGAGCAACTCCTCAATAGATACCAGAGTAGTTGGACAAAGTATTTGCTACCCCACATTCCATTGTTGCCAGATGTATCCAAGATGGCGGCGGTGACGTCATCCAAGATGGCGTCGTGTAGACTTGGCAAAAGCGCATGACGTCATCCAAGATGGCGCATTTTTGCAGGAAGTTAGAATTTTGGCAGGAAGATGGTCAATTGGGCTACCTCCACCAACTTAACCCTCCAGAAAAAAATTTGCAGGAAATACAAATTCCAGCAGGGTAATGCATCACACCACGAAAATGGCTGGAAAAAAGACAAATTGGGCTAAGTCCACTAACCTGACCCCAAACCCCCTAGAAAATTGTAGGAAGTTCAAATTCCAACAGGATAAAGTGTCACTCCTAAGAAAATCGCTGGAAGATAACTCACTTGACATTTTGCCGCTAATCTAAGAAAATCGTGGGAAGAAGGTCAATTCAGCTACCTCCAATAACCTAAGTCACCAGACAACCACCTGTTCCTACGAACTGGCACCAACTTTTAATTTTGGAGGTAAATAAAATTCAATTCCCATATCTCTACTAAGGTAACAAAATGGCGCAAAAGAAAAGACACTTGTACTAACCTCAGTCACCAGACAGCCACCACCTCCTAAGGACTCACGGGAAAAGGACTTGGACGTAACACTTTATTTAAGCAATTCCATGCAGGTGTGCTCACCACAAAGTCAGGACTCCAACTGACTTAGTACACATCGCCACCACCAGAGGGACCTCTCATCTGTGATGTAATCCAATATGGCGACACCCAGTGTATTCACCACTGGGTCTGGACTCCAACTGACTTAGTACACAGCGCCACCAATAGAGGACGCCACCATGACGTCAGATCATGACGCCAGTACCGTTATTCAAGATGACAGCACCCAGTGTGTCCACCACCAAGAGGTCCAGAGTCTACTTCACATCGATGACACCAGAGAGCACCACCATCATGTCAGAACATGACGAATGTACCATTATTCAAGATGGCTGCACCCAGTGTATCCGCCAGATTGTACACTTCGCCTACCTCCACTAACCTAACCCCATCCCCAATAAAAATAGCGCGAAGTTCAAATTCCAACATGATAATGCGTCACACTTAAGAAAATCGCACCAAGATAGGTCACTTGCGATTTCGCTACCAACCTAAGAAAATTGTCGCAAAGAAAGTATACTTGTACTAACCTTATCCACCCGACCGCCACCTCCTCCTAGAAACCCGCGGCAAGTTTGAATTCGGGCAGTAAAGAAAGGTCTCTTCTGCTTTCGCTACCAACGTAAGAAAACAGCTGCAAACGAAGCTGTCCACCACCACTAACCTAAGTCAGCATTCCGCCACCTCTTCCTAGGGGTGGGTGGTAAAAGGACTCAGCCTGCACTAGGCTGATGGAGAGAGGAATGAATGTACTTCATTTACTTTCGAGCAATTTATTTACGCGTGGAGCATATTTATCACAGAACACACGCTCTGACATGTCCCACAGAATACAGACCTGCAAACTACTCCTACATAACTCATGTGTAAGGCTCTACACACACGCTTGCTAATTGTAAACCATCAAAAATAACACATTGCACAGCCTACAGATATGCGAACCACTCCTAAATAATGCAATACATTTACGTCGAGATAGCCAAACAAATCTTAAATAATAGTAATAATAATAATAGTAATAATACATCAAAAACACTTTGCTTGGTAATCGTCAGCTCAGTGTATTCGCCACTGAGTCCATAGCCCAACGACTTAGTTCATATCGATGCCACTAGAGGACACTCTAGCGACCCAAGTACCTTAACCTAAGATGGCGCCACCTAGTGTGTTCACCACGAACTCCAGACCCCAAATGTCTTAGTACATTTCGTCGCCGCCAAAGGGCGCCACCGTGACACCAGCTGATCACGCAAGTACAGTTATCCATGATGGCGGCAAACAGTGTGTTCTCCACGATGTCTAGTACTCAGTACCACCATCAGAGAACGCTGTCGTCCTTTTCGTGATGTAAGCCAAGTTGGTGAGGGGAGAAGACCCAGCCTGTTCTGGGCTGCTGTGGAGAGTAAAGCTGGAGTGAGGTGGCGGCACCTCCCATTCGTACGTAACACCTGAGAAATTCCTATACAAATACGTGTTCACCTACACACACGTGCTGATGTGCCTGGGCAGGAGCGCAACCGAGAGCTGCAGCCGAACACAGGCTAAAGTTGTATATAGGCACCGTTAGTGTCTGGGCGTTTACTTCACTGCAAGCAGAGCCGCGCACGTCCGGCGTTCCTCTATACCGACTCTCTAACTGCGGTCCGTCGGAGACCCTGCAGAATTCCGTTCCACAATAGCAGAACCTGCTTTCTCCCTAGCGATTCTAAAGCCGTCGGCACACGGACCGTGCATCCGAACGTTGAGCGTTGAGCGTGCCGAGTTTCTGACGTCATAGCGTGGTACAGCACGCTCGGGAGTCTTTCCGAACGTGCAGAGCATTTGCTGGCATGTCAGATATTCTGAGCGTGGGTCTGAGCGTTGACCAATGAGATGGCACAATGCCACCGACGTCACAAGCACGCCATCTCCCTTCAGTACAGAGTTGTGAGGCGCCATATTGGCATTCATTTCAAGCCTATATGTATATAGTGTATGCCGTTTCTGAGCATCAGCAAATTGAGAATCACTGCAAAATCCATTGTTAACTGTGTGATTCGTTCCAATAAAATAATGAGAAACATCATATTTGTGGCAAAAGAATTATTTTAACTTGCGTATCACGAGAGTAGGCAATTTGAAGGCAGCGACACACTGAAAATCCACCCAGAACGTATTGTTCTTGGTACAATTTGTTATAATTAAATTTCAATTAGTAACGTATCTACGATTAAGGTTTTCAGCAAGGGGTAACAAAATACGATTAGTGACAGAACCTGTGATGTTGGTTTAGCGTAATGAGTAGCGTTTCTATCGTGAAATTAGTTGATGGTGGGAGCGGTGGTTTGCGTTTTAACACTACCAAATTGTTTTTCCTAACTTTTGCGTTTTTATTAGGTTCCGATACTTTTATTAATTTAATAGAAGTATATACTATAATATTTGATGTTATGTAAATATAAGTTCACCTTTTATTGAGGGATTTCATTGTTCGATTGGCTTAATCTACAAGACAGCTTGCGCTACTTGTATAAAGATATTTTGCTCCTTTTTCTTTTACACTTCGTAATTCATATGTTGCAAAGATTCTGCTACTGGGTAGGAACAGTGATCAAGTAAGACTGACCTTGGGGTTTTACTAAAATGTGGAAATGATGAAATAAGGTTTGTCTTATGCGGAGGAGTATTCCAAATTTGTAACGCGCTGTTTGTAACGGAACTTTTGTAAGCCTGTGTATCTTTATTGATTGGACATGGTACTTTCCTTTACGTGGACGATGGAGGAAATGTGCGTTTAAAAAAACGTGGGTATTTTACGTGCGTCCATTGAGTAAACGGTGTGATTTACGAATTAAAAACATACATCGACTGCCGCTGAAGTGCATTGCGTTCGCGTATACCACATTGGGGCCCACGTACCGTATGCACAAGTCGCATCGATCCTGAGCGTTCAGTAGCACGTTGAGCTTCGCACGCTCAACGTTAACGTTCGACAGCACGGCCCGTGTGCCGACGGCTTAATGGGCCCTACGTCACGTTTGACTTACGCTTCACCGCGCTTAGATACATACCACCGCGAAGTGAGGCAGCCTCATCTCGGCTCCCGTGCGCGTCGTCGAACACCGGTGAAAGTTGCATTCCAAGCATCGCTCACACCAGCCTCATATGCCAGGCATCTCCATGTGCCACTTGTTTCTACCACTGAAGGCAGGGCGTGTTGACACACACCTTTAACCATACTTAACCACCCAGCAAGGCTCTCGCTCGCCGCAAAATTTCTACGTCACGACTCGCCATCTAGAACATTCTCAACAGTATTCTTACCTCACACCGCTCTTTAAAAAAGTAACTCAAGTCAACCTCTCGGAAATTGTATAATGCCCCATAAATAGTTAACGCTCGCTTTCTAGATGTCTCAGGTTTTGTGCACGGAAATTCTTCCCATAACAGAACCTGTTTACGAAAATAACATCGAATCCACTCTTCCCAACGCTACCAACGTGGTACCACTCCAGCTCTCAACTTATGCAAATGCTCCCGCCTGTAACCCAACACAATCAATCGAGCATTCTGAATCGCTCACGTCGAATTTACCCTCCGAACAAGTGATGCAGCAGGTATCGAAGCCAGATCCACGTTTTCTTTCCACGGCATTCTGTGCTTATTTTGCACAGATCGCTAAATTGCACTGACAGTTAAATATTCAAAATTGCCTGCACATTATCAAATACATACCATATTAACGAGAACGTTGGAATAGAGGAAGGCAATTACCAGTATAACTAAAATTAAATATTACGATTGCTGCTACATTCTGACACCGGGCAATGTACAGTTAATGTCTCTGCTTGACGATTGCGCCTCAGTATCTATAGCGCATATAACTTTCCATGTAAAAAATCGCTCACCGTTATCCATGTACTCAATCTATACTTCCCTCACTATAGGACACACAGTCATCCTCTCTAGTCATCCCATAACATAAACAATAATAACTTTACAATGCATTATATACACAGTCCACATAGTGTAAGCCGCACTAACTTTAAAATACAATGTATGCACATTTTACATAAAACAGCGCAGTTATCTTTTACATGTGCACAGCGCCGGACAGAATTATCGTACGCCCACACTCACACTGCCTATATGTCACGATGCTCCCCCAGTCTTAGTGGAGCACTGTCATCCTGTTCTTTCTTTCTACAGATGCTACACTCAATGGTAATAAATTATTTTACACTGATCACCATTTTACACCGACAACTAAACATGGCAATGTTGTCCACAGGTTATCAAATACATACCACACTCGCACGAACATTGGAACGTCAAACCGATCTCCAACCAGGGAATATATCACCGAGTACCGTCTCGATCTAGTAAACATGCAATTCATGTCCCTAACCATACCAAATCATCCCCTTTACATCAGCGAACCGAAGTCACTCTCAGAACTGATGTGCAAGGAGAGGGGCGTCTCCCCGCGGCACAAACGCGTTACGGTTTCCGCTTTCTTGCTCACATTTCTACAGACTCGTCGACAGGCTCGTCGATTACAAGAACACCCATATTTTCGCTATACTATTAAACCATTTTCGCTGTACTTCTCGGTATCAAGCACCAGGCACCATCCTACCGATCACTCACCCAACATACTTCTGAATACTGTTGTTGATAATTTTTCCGGGTTATGTGGCCGTGGTTCATGGAATACTTCTGTTCCTAACGTTTCTTCCAATACCACGTTGGACATCCTCAGAGGTATGGCTGGTCCTGTTGAGTCCTGCCGACCGACGAGTCGGGCGTCGGAGAGCGGCCTAAATACCGAGGAAAGTGGGCGTGGTCTAGCTTGCAAATAGTGGCAGAGAGAAAACTAGTCAAACATAAAATGTAACAGTCCATAATAGTCCGCCGTAGATACCCCGTTGAGCCCTGCGATTGCCAATTTTTACATTGAGACATTTGAACAATTAGCGGTGAATAAAGCAAATAAGAAACCATGTTGTTGGTATCGTTATATAGCCGACACATTCGTGATTTGGACACACGGTAAAAAAGCCTTAGACGAATTATTTGACTATCTTAATAGCATAAACCCTAAAATTAAGTTTACCATTGAAGTGGAAAAAGACCAGTCTATTTCGTTTCTCGATGTGTTAGTCATGAGGCAGACCGATGGCAGTCTAAAACATCAAGTGTTTCGGAAGGGCACACATACTACAAGGAAACAGATAAACGTGTAGCAGCAGCGTCCGACATGTGAAAATTACAAGTGATTCCGTCACTAACTCTGTAAACAGCGCATCAGTCGGGCAAATGTGTACACAGGGATTGCAGCGCATCACAAGCTCTTACTGCTAAGTTAGTTATGACCCTGAAGTCTCGATTTTACAACCAAGATGCGAGAGGCGCGATCGCATAAATCGAAGGTCCTTTAGAGGAGTGTGTCAACTTTCTTCACACGTGAGCTGGAAGTCCTTTGATGACCGACAGGTTTACCATTAACTATCGAAAGTAGATAGTGCTTTTAAACACATACTTAACACATAGCTGTATACGAGTAGAATGCAGGCTATGTCACATGACAGATGCATCCAACATCCATCGTACAATATGCGTTAGATGAGTATGTGCCAAGCAAGATCGTAAGAGATGGAAAAGAGCCACCGTGGTACAACAACCGAGTTAGAAAACTGCTGCGGAAGCAAAGGAGACTTCACAGCAAACATAAACATAGCCATAGCCTTGCGAAGCGAAATATAGTGTGAGGAGGGCTATGCGAGAGGCGTTCAATGACTTCGAAAGTAAAGTTCTATATACTGACTTGGCAGAAAATCCTAAGAAATTTTGGTCTTATGTCAAAGCGGTAGGTGGATCAAAACAAAATGTTCAGACACTCTGTGACCAAAATGGTACTGAAACAGAGGATGACAGACTAAAGGCAGAAATACTAAATGTCTTTTTCCAAAGCTGTTTCACAGAGGAAGAGTGCACTGTAGTTCCTTCTCTAGATTGTCGCACAGATGACAAAATGGTAGATATCGAAATAGACGACAGAGGGATAGAGAAACAATTAAAATCGCTCAAAAGAGGAAAGGCCGCTGGACCTGATGGGATACCAGTTCGATTTTACAGAGTACGCGAAGGAACTTGCCCCCCTTTTTGCAGCGGTATACCGTAGGTCTCTAGAAGAGCGTAGCGTTCCGAAGGATTGGAATAGGGCACAGGTCATCCCCGTTTTCAAGAAGGGACGTCGAACAGATGTGCAGAACTATAGACCTATATCTCTAACGTCGATCAGTTGTAGAATTTTGGAACACGTATTATGTTCGAGTATAATGACTTTTCGGGAGACTAGAAATCTACTCTGTAGGAATCAGCATGGGTTTCGAAAAAGACGGTCGTGCTAAACCCAGCTCGCGCTATTCGTCCACGAGACTCAGAGGGCCATTGACACGGGTTCACAGGTAGATGCTGTGTTTCTTGACTTCCTCAAGGCGTTCGATACAGTTCCCCCACAGTCGTTTAATGAACAAAGTAAGAGCATATGGACTATCAGACCAATTGTGTGATTGGCTTGAAGAGTTCCTAGATAACAGAACGCAGCATGTCATTCTCAATGGAGAGAAGTCTTCCGAAGTAAGAGTGATTTCAGGTGTGCCGCAGGGTAGTGTCATAGGACCGTTGCTATTCACAATATACATAAATGACCCTGTGGATGACATCGGAAGTTCACTGAAGCTTTTTGCAGATGATGCCGTGGTGTATCGAGAGGTTGTAACAATGGAAAATTGTACTGAAATGCAGGAGAATCGGCAGCAAATTGACGCATGGTGCAGGGAATGGCAATTGAATCTCAATGTAGACAAGTGTAATGTGCTGCGAATATATAGAAAGATAGATTCCTTATCATTTAGCTACAAAATAGCAGGTCAGCAACTGGAAGCAGTTAATTCCATAAATTATCTGGGAGTACGCATTAGGAGTGATTTAAAATGGAATGATCATATAAAGTTGATCGTCGGTAAAGCAGATGCTAGACTGAGATTCATTGGAAGAATCCTAAGGAAATGCAATCCCCAAAAAAAAAGGAAGTAGTTTACAGTACGCTTGTTCTCCCACTGCTTGAATACTGCTCAGCAGTGTGGGATCCGTACCAGATAGGGTTGATAGAAGAGATAGAGAAGATCCAACGGAGAGCAGCGCGCTTCGTTACAGGATCATTTAGTAATCGCGATAGCGTTACGGAGATGATAGATAAACTTCAGTGGAAGACTCTGCGGGAGAGACGCTCAGTAGCTCGGTACGGGCTTTTGTTAAAGTTTCGAGAACATACCTTCACCGAAGAGTCAAGCAGTATATTGCTCCCTCCTACGTATATCTCGCGAAGAGACCATGAGGATAAAGTCAGAGAGGTTAGAGCCCACACAGAAGCATACCGACAATCCTTCTTTCCACGAACGATACGAGACTGTAATAGAAGGGAGAACCGATATAGGTACTCAGGGTACCCTCCGCCACACACCGTCAGGTGGCTTGCGGAGTATGGATGTAGATGTAGATGAAGATGCTTCCGGAATCACTGGCACCTCATTAGACATACAGTATAATGCAGCCTCAATGGGAAACAAAATTGACTACCTCCCTTATTCCCGTCGTTTCGATGTCCACGTTTTCCGAGATTTCTCCTGTTGGAGCATACTTGGTCCCACATACACTCCTGGAAATTGAAATAAGAACACCGTGAATTCATTGTCCCAGGAAGGGGAAACTTTATTGACACATTCCTGGGGTCAGATACATCACATGATCACACTGACAGAACCACAGGCACATAGACACAGGCAACAGAGCATGCACAATGTCGGCACTAGTACAGTGTATATCCACCTTTCGCAGCAATGCAGGCTGCTATTCTCCCATGGAGACGATCGTAGAGATGCTGGATGTAGTCCTGTGGAACGGCTTGCCATGCCATTTCCACCTGGCGCCTCAGTTGGACCAGCGTTCGTGCTGGACGTGCAGACCGCGTGAGACGACGCTTCATCCAGTCCCAAACATGCTCAATGGGGGACAGATCCGGAGATCTTGCTGGCCAGGGTAGTTGACTTACACCTTCTAGAGCACGATGGGTGGCACGGGATACATGCGGACGTGCATTGTCCTGTTGGAACAGCAAGTTCCCTTGCCGGTCTAGGAATGGTAGAACGATGGGTTCGATGACGGTTTGAATGTACCGTGCACTATTCAGTGTCCCCTCGACGATCACCAGTGGTGTACGGCCAGTGTAGGAGATCGCTCCCCACACCATGATGCCTGGTGTTGGCCCTGTGTGCCTCGGTCGTATGCAGTCCTGATTGTGGCGCTCACCTGCACGGCGCCAAACACGCATACGACCATCATTGGCACCAAGGCAGAAGCGAATCTCATCGCTGAAGACGACACGTCTCCATTCGTCCCTCCATTCACGCCTGTCGCGACACCACTGGAGGCGGGCTGCACGATGTTGGGGCGTGAGCGGAAGACGGCCTAACGGTGTGCGGGACTGTAGCCCAGCTTCATGGAGACGGTTTCGAATGGTCCTCGCCGATACCCCAGGAGCAACAGTGTCCCTAATTTGCTGGGAAGTGGCGGTGCGGTCCCCTACGGCACTGCGTAGGATCCTACGGTCTTGGCGTGCATCCGTGCGTCGCTGCGGTCCGGTCCCAGGTCGACGGGCACGTGCACCTTCCGCCGACCACTGGCGACAACATCGATGTACTGTGGAGACCTCACGCCCCACGTGTTGAGCAATTCGGCGGTACGTCCACCCGGCCTCCCGCATGCCCACTATACGCCCTGGCTCAAAGTCCGTCAACTGCACATATGGTTCACGTCCACGCTGTCGCGGCATGCTACCAGTGTTAAAGACTGCGATGGAGCTCCGTATGCCACGGCAAACTGGCTGACACTGACGGCGGCGGTGCACAAATGCTGCGCAGCTAGCGCCATTCGACGGCCAACACCGCGGTTCCTGGTGTGTCCGCTGTGCCGTGCGTGTGATCATTGCTTGTACAGCCCTCTCGCAGTGTCCGGAGCAAGTATGGTGGGTCTGACACACCGGTGTCAATGTGTTCTTTTTTCCATTTCCAGGAGTGTACAAACTGTTCGGCCTGAACCAGAAGATAGCAAAGTACTTCCTCAATTTCACCACTTTAGACTCTATATGCGGTCAATATACACCTATTCCCTCGTCACTTTTCGCAATTCTTTCCATTTGAGGTCAGATCTATATATGCGATCATGACATAACATCTCGTTCTGTGTTCTAAAATTGATTGTAAATGTAGCACAGATGCTACCACCTAGGCAAAATGCACTGCTAGGTACGTGTAATATAGCACTCCGCTCCACTGTATCCAGTCACCTCCACATTCGGAGAGCGTATCCTCTGATTTCTGTATGTCTGTGTATATGCATGCGTCGTGGGCGCCTCCCAGGAGCCGCAGGAGACAAGAGTTAGTGTTCGACTGGGGATCTGCCGCACGTTATATCCAGATCGGTGTTGAGATGCGGATCCAGAATATGCTGCTCACGGGATTGGGTTCGGAGGTGGATCCGTCATGCGCAATGTACGAAGCGTTGTTGGGGTACAGATCCACAATGTATCACATCTGAGTTAGCGTTCGAGCGTGGATCTGCTGCGGACTATATATACGGAGCTATGTTCGGAGACGGATTCCCCATGTGCCATATCTACGATGGGGTTTGTTGGTGGACCAAGCACGCGTTAGATCCGGACACGTAATCTATGTTCGAAGTTTGGTCCACCAGCGGATGGGACTGGGTCCTGAGAGCCGTCCACGAGGCATGCATATACACAGATATACAGAAAACAGAACAAATTCTCTCAGAAGCTGGAGGTCACTAGATACAGGCGAGTGCAGTGCTATCTTACACGACCCTATCAGTGCATTTGGACTAGGTGGTGGCATCTGTGTGACATTTACAAACATTTTAGAACACAGATCCAGATGTTATGTCATCATCGCATATATAGATCTGACCTCAAATGGAAGGAATTCCAAAAAGTGACCAAATACAGAGCCTAATGCCGTGAAATTGAGGAAGCACTTGAGAGGTGGCATGAGCCCCCTCTCATATTTCTATCTTACGATTCTCCTCTCTAATTTGCATGCGGTGGAAAGTTGCTATTCCTTCACATGCGGACTTCCCACGCAGCGTCTCTCGTCACCCGGGTGGTCCGGTGACAGGCGGGCTCTGCGGATCTCGAGAGGGTTAAGCCGACGCGTGTGAGGGAGTCGAGTGAATGCTTTCCAGACGCCTACATTGTCAAGAGACACGTCCGCAGGGGCCTGAAGTAGCGGCTGGGCTAGAGGTTCCGTTACTTCGCAGAAACTTAGCGAAAACACTTTCTGGCGGGCTACCAGCGAGGCGTGGGAATGACTTGTGTACCCAGGCAGTTGTGGCGGGAAAATTCCCGCGCTTTCTGCAAAATAGTAACTGTGATTGGTTTGCTCAGGGCATAGCTCCGTGACGTAGCAATATCAGCGCAGAAATTGGCGCCAAGAATCTCCATTGGTGGAATGGTAGTGCTCCGGCAATGGAGTGGAATTTTCCGCCGGTTTTCGAGTTGCTGATTGGAACGTTTAACCACGGCCACTGTCGTGGGGGCGGGAATGTTCTGTGTTCGGCCTGTACGGGTGCGCTCGGAGGTAGTCGGCTCTCGCCTTTCGGTCGAGGACGTCGAAGCAACCAGCCATCGCCGCCGATACGCCAGATCGTGTTCTGGCAGTCAAGAAGACAGTTTGGTAATGTATGTCCGCAGCACCGGCAGATAGGGATTTTCCTAGTCAATCAGAGCTCAACAGAGCGCGCCTGTTCGTCTTTTTCTAACTTTGTTCTGTCTTGAGTAGCAACAATTACTGTTGGGTTAGCTGTGTGTCTCTCTTGAGATTTGAGTGGCAAGGAATTGGCTCCACATACCACTTCGTCTTAAACCTCACGATCTAGTTTAGGGACAACTTCACCTTTACAGTGTTTGTATGAGTCTCCAATTTGAGCCAATTTGATGTATTATAAATATTTCATATGTTTTTTTTATTATTTTGTGTTTAGTCTTAATAAATCACATTGTTATTTTGGACAGAACTTTCATTCTGTTAATCGGTAGAGCAACCCATCATTTCCCACTATGTTAATGAAACCTTCGTTTATTTAACTTATTTATCAAATTAAATTATTGCAGGTGCCAAACTCTCTTCTACTCCACTGGCAGGGTTGATTAGAGTCAGTTCGCGTGTTTTTTTTTATCCTTGTGCAACAGCAAAAGTCGGAGTTAGAATAGGGGGGGGCTTTAAGCATCATTTACATATGTAGATTCAAGAAGAATTTAGTGTCAAATACACTGCTAGCCCCGGCACCTCGCATAATATGGCGACCCTTAGCCTCGGATCTTTCCTGTGAATCACTGATAAGCCAACAGGATTCTTAGTAGGAACATTCAATTTTTTTTCTCTATTTTTTTTAATGAGTAAACCCAACTTGTTTTTCTTGTAGTTCCGCGATTAGTTTTAAAGTAGCGGCGCATGTTTACTGTTTTTGTTTTCAGCGTATATATTTGTTTGTTTGTACATTGTTTTATATGTTTCTTTGATGTGGTGTCCGTACTACTTCAGACTTTGTCGGGTTTGTGTGCAGTTTCTGTGCATGTAGTTACAGCGGTGGAACGGCGTTGTTGAAATTTTGTGTCTATGTCGAAGAATATATGGAGTAGATTAGTTTTATTGTGCATCTTAGATAAAATTGTTTTTCATGAATGATCACGAGATGTAAGGCACGACTATTATCGAGCGAAGTTAAACCAAAAGAGAATTGCATAATGGATAAGGGGCAGTTTACTGACGGGGATAGGTTCGGAGATGAGATGGGCACATTTTTAGCAGGACAGGACGACAGGGTCATCGATGAGGAAGGTGATTTGGACGCGATCTTAGAGCAACGTCGCCGCCGTGATTATGATAGTGAGGTAGAGGATGAAACAGAGACAGGCACACAGGTCGAGACGGTAGTAGAGGTTTATAATCAAACGAACGAGAGCAGACAGGGGCTAGCTCGGCCACGTCAGAGCCCTAGCGCCCAGGTGTCCAGAGTTACATCACCCATGTGTGACGAGGATCAAAATGATGACATTAACCCAATACTGAGCTTCCTAAGATCAATGAAAGAAGAAGCTGACGAACAGCGTAAGAAGGAGAAAGAAGAAGCTGACGAACAGCGTAAGAAGGAGAAAGAAGAAGCTGACGAACAGCGTAAGAAGGAGAAAGAAGAAGCTGACGAACAGCGTAAGAAGGACACGGAGGCAATAATTTCGCATATAGGGGAAATTCGTGGGGAATTATTAACAATAAAGAAAGAATGTGGAGAAGCAAAACAAATGTCAATGGTAGCACAAAAAGTAGGAGGCCTAGCCAAAACTGCAGCAACAGGGGCAATGAAAATCGCAAGAGTAACTTCTCAACTCGCAGGGCGCTTGCGACGTGCGACACAAGTCCACTCAAAATCCCTAGCGGCCTTAAAGACTCAAGGTAATATTGCGGTTACGAACATCACGAAACGAATGAAAGAAGCAGAGAGTCGGATAGCGAAACTAGAGCGAAACAGGCACACGAGCACTGCGCGTTCGGATACCAATGATGGAGTACACAGAATTGTGTCTCCGAGGAAAAGCCCGCCGTGCTCTAGCCCAGTGACAGGGGCAATGAAAATCGCAAGAGTAACTTCTCAACTCGCAGGGCGCTTGCGACGTGCGACACAAGTCCACTCAAAATCCCTAGCGGCCTTAAAGACTCAAGGTAATATTGCGGTTACGAACATCACGAAACGAATGAAAGAAGCAGAGAGTCGGATAGCGAAACTAGAGCGAAACGGGCACACGAGCACTGCGCGTTCGGATACCAATGATGGAGTACACAGAATTGTGTCTCCGAGGAAAAGCCCGCCGTGCTCTAGCCCAGTGACAGAGTGCGGAACTAACAATGCACACGCAGAAACACCTAGTAATAGCTCCAATAATTGTAGCCCACTTAGGAGAGTGAATTCTGAGTGCCACTGCCACTGTGATACAGAGATAGCACATCACAGTTATCAGCAAGATAGATCAGGACACTCAGCAGACGTGCAAGTATCGGAAACGAGTGACAACACCCGTGCGAGGATCGGACAGGATTTTGATCACAATCACTTCCTGTCGATACTAAAATTCCAAAAGTTCAGAGATAATGGAGGGTCGATGCATCCCAAGAGCTGGGTGATGCAGTTTACCAACTCATTACCGTCATCATGGCCAACCCTGGCAAAATTAGAATTCATGTGTGGAAACATCGAAGGCCAAGCCGCGGAAAAGATGCGGGATGTGGCAGCGATGTGTCAGACTTATCAGGAATTTGTTGATGCGTTCCTGGGGATCTACTGGTCAAAGGAAACGCAAGACAGGATTAAAGAGGAAATAATATTTTGTCCTGAACTGGAAGCGTCCGGGCAAAGGAGCGCTACCAAATTTTTTGATGATTTACTCAAGAAGAATCAATTTTTAGATAGTCCATATAGCAAGGGAGAAATCATCAAATTTTGTTTTTCCAAATTGCCTGTTAGGTATCAACAGACACTTGTCGACAAGTGTGGATCTGACATAGATGCATTCAAGAGTCCATTGCGCGAACTCGAAGTAGTCTTCGATAAACAAGACGCAAAGGACAGGAAGAAGGCGCAAAATAATAAATACCACGGGCCAGCATGGGCAGACGACAACAGATCGCATAATCGCGGTCGTCAGTTAGGAAATCAGGGTTACGGAAATCAAGGTTACGCAATTCAAGATTATGGAAACCAGAGACACGGAAACGAGAACGTTAGGGAACAGGATCAATCTAGACAAGGAATCTGGGACAGGAGGATTAACGAACGGCAAAGCGACCGTAATTGGAGAGAGCGAAACCAAGGACAACAGGAGAACCAGGAGATTGAAACTAGACCTGCAAATCCTAATGCACGTCAGAGGAGGGGTAGTCTGACAAGGGATTGGCGCTAGTCCGTAGGACTCCACCACATCTCTCATACAAAGAAGTTCATGGAATAATAGTAGTTTAAGTGGTGTACATAGTAGAATAGGCAAATATATGAATCTTTCTTCGGGGAACAATAATCGTTGCATTAATAGATTAAGATTGTTAAAGTATTAACACGCTGCGTTTTCTCGCATAAGAATTTACTGCTGTTAACTTTTTTGTCTATGTTCGGGATCTCCTCTGTCGTTGCGATAAGAGGCACTACCTTTCCATGAGCAATGTTTTTGTCCTTTCCTATCTGGTGTCCATGTTAAGGGATAAAGATGAGTGACGAGATGTCGCACAAACGGGCGCATACAAGAACGTGCTCTTAGAAGCGTTCTGAGAAGTCGTGATACGCTCCTTAGCGGCCACAACCAGTTCGTGAGACGTTCATACCAATGCTTGCAGGCACGCGTCAGTGCACTGCAAGATTGTGGTATATTGCGTGATTTCGAGGATGAATATGGGCAGTATAGTTTTTTTTGCAGAGCTGCGCCAGCATCGTTGTCTTGCAAGTCGGGGTGAACCTGTGAGCGTTTGACTCCAATGGTGCCCTAGACGAGAGAAATGCGGGCATAAAGCCTACCATGCCAATGTGCTGGTTGGGGATTTAGCGTGCTGCTCGTGACAGTCACAGAGGAATAACCAGGGACTTATACTTGGATATTCGTGACATACTGTGTAGCTGATGTGTGGTGGGCGACGGAATCCTCAACAGGAACCAGTCCTGGCTTGGACATATTACATTGCCTCTGGAAAGGTGTGCTTTGATCGCGAATACTGCATCACATAGAGAAGGAAGTTGCAACTATAAATTTATTGTCGTGTATAGCCATGGCTAACCCAGTCTCTGGAGTTTCAGTGAGGCGTAATGAAAACTCGGAGGTCATGTCGTACGGCGCGCACATCACTGTCGTCAATAGCGGCGAGCAGCGAGACATCTCAACGTAACAGGAATTATGTAAGAGTATTGTATAAGGTAAACAAAAAAATAATAAATAAATAAATAAAAAAAGAAAGTACGATATACTAGGATAAGTTAAACTGTAGGATTTAACAATAACTAGATTATTATTGTGGGGGTTTTCTACCACAAGTGTGGCGCGCGCCTGTTGAGATGCTATTTTTCAGGTCACCAAACCACAGACCCGAGATGGAGGGATGACGGGCGAGCGAAAGTAGCATAGTTTCATGTTCCTTATAGCACAGTAAAACTTAGACCTGCATAACAACATAATTGAATTAAAGGACATAGAATGTAGATTGTTGGCTAATGGTAGTTAATTCTTGAGCATGTCTACTGTCGACCTATATAATTAATAGTAATGTTAGTGCAGGCCCGCACATTTAGTTCTTCATCCAATATAGCGTCACACACCATGTACAATAGTGAGATCGGTCTCTACACAAATATCAAGATAAATTTATTTCCATGATTTTTGTTATGATAGCTACAGATAAATAACTATAAAATTAAAATTAGAGTGTCTGAAATGACAGACCATCAATGTATCGTGATGTAAATTTATTATAGCATAGAAGGTCATGGGGAAAAGTTAGGCATAAGATTTTTGTAAGAATTGTGCAGATGACGGGGATCGTGGCAATGCAGAGGCCAGCCGGAGGTCATCGGCTACCTGCAAGAAGAAAGCGTCAGCGCGCTACCTGACGTGAAGGGCGCGAGAACATACGGTCCTACAAGCTGACAGTCACCAGGCCGTATACCTGAGGGATTACGCGGGATCCTCGCCGGGCCACAAGTGAAAGTGAGGCTGGCCGTTGACACTGACATGCGACCCACACGCGACAGCCTGCTAGCTCTCCGGACGCGGCAGCCGTTTGGAGGGATTCCCTGCGGCAGACCACGTTGTCGTGAGTACACGAAGAAGATCACATATCGTGTCAGAACCTGCGCCTCATGTGCCTCAGGACAGAAAGGGACGCTCTATACTCACCTGTTTCGGTTTTTACAACTCACTAGCACTGGCCGATCTGCATACACAAAGCAGTATCGTGCCACACTAACAAATGTATGATCTCATTTCTAACTTCTCCTCTCTATTAGAGAGCAGTTTTAGCAATCGTCGCTCCTAGTTCGATCCTGTATGGATGACCTCACACACTTGTGGAGTCACTCCACGTGCCATCATCCCTCGTTGAACTGCAATATTGGGAAACGTAAAGTACTGTCCAGCGAGAGAAGAGACCTAGACTAGTGATGTATCCCAACAAATAGACCTCAGAGACAATTAATTGTTGTGAGGAGAGCCTATCACTGTGTCTTCCTACCGTACTGCCGTGATCATATGCGTAGGTCTTGGTGCAATCTCAACAGAGTACTGCAGATGCTCCAGCAAACCCTATTGCCGTTGCAACAACGTAGCAACAACACCCGACGTTTAGCCCTATGTGATGTCAGTACTGTGGAATTTGTGAAGTGCTTCGAATATTTCTAACAATGTGATTTAGTGCCTCATTCTCAGCACAGTCGTGAACTTTGTGCAATGTGCACGCACAACTTGATGCCCCATGAACCTTGTTTTTTTTTTTTTTCTTTCTCTAATGTTGTTTTTGTAATGTATGTTATACCTTGTATGTGTGTGTTTTTACACTGTAATTCTTATTACAAATTACTGTATTGTTCTCCACACCATGTTGTTTTGTATTTTGTATTTATTGTTGTGTGTATGCAAACAGTGTGCCTGAAGTCCCCGTAAACTGAAGCAGATACCACCACTGTCATTGTGAATGGACCATCAGTTCAGGGAACATTTTGTAAAGGTTATTCTTGCTGCAGGGAGACAGAATGAATCGGAGGTTGTAACTAGATTCTGAAAGCTCACAAAGAGATTGTTAACTTAAATAGTATCATGTGTGAGTGAGTTCAGGTTAGTTTCATGATTCAAATTGTTGTAAAATCTTGGGCATTTAATTGCGGAGCACTCCAACTCTGACTGTAAAGAATAAACTGCTCCATATTTGGCTCACATGCCTGGGCCATATTTAGAGCGTGAATGTCTGTGTGAATCGGTGTTTGGAAGGGGCTCCCTGGGTATGGATGTGTGATGTGAGTGTTAGAGTTCCATATTAAGAAGGTGAAGTTGGCTACATCATAAATAATCCTCCCTCTATGAGCTGCATTTTTCAGTTGCAGTGATTTTTTTTATAGATTGCGGCATGTGGTGTCAGTTTGTAAGATTGTTCTTGGGCGATTGACTCACTACCTTGCTCCTAAGTGAGCCAACCGCTCACCAATTACAATCTAAAATGGCGTAGGGGCAATCAGAGGTGCCATGAGCCCCCTCTCATATTTCTATCTTACGATTCTCCTCTCTAATTTGCATGCAGTGGAAAGTTGCTATTCCTTCACACGCGGACTTCCCACGCAGCGTCTCTCGTCACCCGGGTGGTCCGGTGACAGGCGGGCTCTGCGGATCTCGAGAGGGTTAAGCCGACGCGTGTGAGGGAGTCGAGTGAATGCTTTCCAGACGCCTACATTGTCAAGAGACACGTCCGCAGGGGCCTGAAGTAGCGGCTGGGCTAGAGGTTCCGTTACTTCGCAGAAACTTAGCGAAAACACTTTCTGGCGGGCTACCAGCGAGGCGTGGGAATGACTTGTGTACCCAGGCAGTTGTGGCGGGAAAATTCCCGCGCTTTCTGCAAAATAGTAACAGTGATTGGTTTGCTCAGGGCATAGCTCCGTGACGTAGCAAAATCAGCGCAGAAATTGGCGCCAAGAATCTCCATTGGTGGAATGGTAGTGCTCCGGCAATGGAGTGGAATTTTCCGCCGGATTTCGAGTTGCTGATTGGAACGTTTAACCACGGCCACTGTCGTGGGGGCGGGAATGTTCTGTGTTCGGCCTGTACGGGTGCGCTCGGAGGTAGTCGGCTCTCGCCTTTCGGTCGAGGACGTCGAAGCAACCAGCCATCGCCGCCGATACGCCAGATCGTGTTCTGGCAGTCAAGAAGACAGTTTGGTAATGTATGTCCGCAGCACCGGCAGATAGGGATTTTTCCTAGTCAATCAGAGCTCAGCAGAGCGCGCCTGTTCGTCTTTTTCTAACTTTGTTCTGTCTTGAGTAGCAACAATTACTGTTGGGTTAGCTGTGTGTCTCTCTTGAGATTTGAGTGGCAAGGAATTGGCTCCACATACCACTTCGTCTTAAACCTCATGATCTAGTTTAGGGACAACTTCACCGTTACAGTGTTTGTATGAGTCTCCAATTTGAGCCAATTTGATGTATTATAAATACTTCATGTGTTTTTTTTATTATTTTGTGTTTAGTCTTAATAAATCACATTGTTATTTTGGACAGAACTTTCATTCTGTTAATCGGTTGAGCAACCCATCATTTCCCACTATGTTAATGAAACCTTCGTTTATTTAACTTATTTATCAAATTAAATTATTGCAGGTGCCAAACTCTCTTCTACTCCACTGGCAGGGTTGATTAGAGTCAGTTCGCGTGTTTTTTTTTATCCTTGTGCAACAGCAAAAGTCGGAGTTAGAATAGGGGGGACTTTAAGCATCATTTACATATGTAGATTCAAGAAGAATTTAGTGTCAAATACACTGCTAGCCCCGGCACCTCGCACACTTTGCTATCTTCTATTTCGGGCCAAAAAATTTGTATATGGGACCAAGTATGCTGCAACAGGAGGAATCCTGGAAAACGTGGACATCGAAACGACGGGAATAAGGGAGGTAGTCAATTTTTTTTCCATTGAGGCTGCATTATACTGTATGTCTAATGAGGTACCAGTGATTCCGGATGCATCAGTCACGTGACATAGACTGCGTTCTACTCCTATACAGCTACCTTCTCCGTGTGTGTTTTAAAACACTGTCTATTTGCGATCGTTAACGGTAAACCTGTCGGTCATCAGAGGACTTCCATCTCATGTGTGAAGAAACTTAACACACTCCTCTAAAGGAGCTTCGATTTATGCGATCGCCCCTCTCGCATCTTGCGCGTAAAATCGAGAATTCAGGGCCGTAACTAACTTAGCGGTAAGAGCTTGTGATGCGCTGCAATCCCTATGTACACATCTGCCCGTGTAGTGCGCTAGTTACAGAGTTAGTGACGGAAATACTTGTAATTTTCACATGTCGGACGCTGCTGCTGCGCGTTTATCTGTTTCCTTGTAGGATGTATCCGCATCTAGTAACAATCATTTTGTGTAGGGCTTATGCAGGCATGGTATAATTTCTGAACGGTAATCGGATGTGAACAGTGGACGCTATACATCTCAGCAAAGCTATATTGTGCTCGTATCAGCCGGCCGCGGTGGCCTCGCGGTTCTAGGCGCGCAGTCCGGAACCGTGCGACTGCTACGGTCGCAGGTTCGAATCCTGCCTCGGGCATGGATGTGTGTGATGTCCTTAGGTTAGTTAGGTTTAAGTAGTTCTAAGTTCTAGGGGACTAATGACCACAGCAGTTGAGTCCCATAGTGCTCAGAGCCATTTGAACCTTTTTTTTTTTTTTTTGCTCGTATCTTGCAAACAAAAGTTTTGCAATTCGATAAGCTAGTTCAGTGTAGAGAAACTGTGAAGAAGGATGTATGTCTGATAGGCTGGAAAGGTATTCGATCTAACATTATAGCCCGATTTTAAGTGTAGATCGTTGTAGTCGTAGGAGTGTGTGTGTGTTTACGTTCTGTATCTTAGCAATACCTTCCAGGTACAGATCCTAGACTCTAGAACAATAATCTAGCGTTGATAGCTTCATTGATTTGGGTAAAAATGTGCCCAACTCAACTTGTCCCATTCTCCATCCTGTAGAAAAACAAGACTTTTCTTGTTCTTCTTATCTATATGGTATTACATTACGGCACTTTGAAATCTGTTATTATGCATCGATAAGGAGTAATAAGCTCTTCGACACGGTCACATCTCGGGAAATCTCATGCACTTGGATGTGTTAGGACTTGGAAAGCTATATTCATTCACGAGACGTGGAGTGTAGCGCTCTTCTTATGATCGCTTGGAGATTAATTCTCTAATAGTGCTGCAGGGTGAATTGGTCAATGACTGTGTGTGGTTGGTCTTTTATCCTAAGATAGTGAGAATGCTCTGTGACTCCCGTACGCTGAGAGATAGATCGCAAATTTAACACTATGCTCGAAGTGTTACAAATAGTATGGAGAGTGTTGTCTCGTATACTTTGATGATGTATGTGTTCGAGAATTAACAATGAATGCACGTACTGCACAGTAATCTACCCACATTCGCAAACTGATGTAAAAGGGGCGGTTTAGCTGTGATACTGTAATTGGGAGCCATGCTGTCACATCAGTGGTCGTTGTTGAAATTAGTGTGAAATTCTCCGCACTGTCAAGTTTGTTGCTTAATGTTACAGTGGATCGACGTTGTCTTTTCCATCACATCCACCCATCGGTTACCACATAACGATTGAGTGACATAGCTTGATTGTGTTGGGGTAGAAGTTTTTGCGTGGGTGACAACTTCTGGGGGTTGCTAGCAGCTAAACAGCGATTGCGTACATGAGTGCAAAATTACGAATAACTCAAAATGGAACGCACAGTCATCATCTATTCCGTCACGGTGACATAGGAATTTAAATGCAGAGGTCATGAATCACTTTCGGACGGTAGTTTGGAAACTCTGGACAAGGCTGCCAAACTCTACTGGTTTCCTTGTGTTGTCAGTGTGTTTTATTTAAAAATGATATAGTGTTACGCTATCCGCCGTAAGAGTATGATTTACATAGTGTGATGTCTAGTTTTCTGTGAGAGGTCGTGGATCAGAGCGTCTAGTGCCAGTTTAGAAACTGACATAGAGGTCGAAGTCGATCTCCCTCCCTCCCCCCTCTCTCTCTCTCTCTCTCCCTCCCTCTCTCTCTCTCTCTCTCACTGTCTGTCTCTCTCTCTCCGCAGTAGACCCCTAACGCGTCTTTGCGTCATCGCGCGAGTAATGGTGTCTATGTGAGTTCTATATCGGATGAAGTTATTTGAGCTTCTATGTTTGTTAATTTTTGGCCGCTGGGAGGGGGGGGGGTAGAGAATAACGATGATAGGATGTTGGGCTTATAGATTTGTATGGACGTGGATGTGTAGTACTTGTATGCAGTTTGGGAACGCATCACAATGCGTGCATTTCCGCCGAATGGTCAAAACACAGTCCTGTCGCAGTAACTCGTTTCGCTCTGTTTCTAGACCGACTGCAGAGGGTGGTGGATAGGGCTTTGTCCGACTTCTGCTCAGTTCCGACTTAAAATGGCACGATCACATGCGGAAAGCTCTAGAAATGGATGCAGATGCAAGATGTGTAGAGACTGACTACGACCATGTTGGATTTTTACTGTAGCAGATAGGTTCGAGAAAGTCGACTCGTTTCGAGATATCAGAGCGCCAGGGATATGTTTCACCTGTAGCTGTGATCCGGCGCATGTACGTGGCTGAATGGGAGGTCCTGATTCCAAATCATAGACATCATTTTCAGCGGATAGTGTATCACTTGAGGTGTGAAAAGCTGGTGTACATTTCTTACGACCTCAATAAGCATATGATTTACTACTGTTTGTGATCCTAGTCAATCAGTCATCCCCTTTAACTCAGTGGATATATAACGGAGCCTCTGATATGATATCTAGACAGAATACACATACTGGATAAGTATCTAGCAGTGTGAGGGAGTTGCAAATAGCGGTCACATACCGCTTGGTTATCAGAATGACTTTCAGAATTCACCGATTTTATCACGAGATGGGATTGCCTGTTTGTTTCTAGTTATTGAGCTGTCTCGAGCAGGCACCACTTAGCTACATTTTGGTTTCTGTAAAGAAATAATTCCCAGCCTATATGTTCAGAAGTATGTTGGGTGAGTGATCGGTAGGATGGTGCCTGGTGCTTGACATCGAGAAGTACAGTGAAAATGGTTTAATAGTATAGCGAAATATGGGTGTTCTTGTAATCGACGAGCCTGTCGACGAGTCTGTAGAAATGCGAGCAAGAAAGCGGAAACCGTAACGCGTTTGTGCCGCGGGGAGACGCCCCTCTCCTTGCACATCAGTTCTGAGAGTGACTTCGGTTCGCTGATGTAAAGGGGGTGATTTGGTATGGTTAGGGATATGAATTGCATGTTTACTAGATCGAGACGGTACTCGGTGATATATTCCCTGGTTGGAGATCGGTTTGACGTTCCAATATTCGTGCGAGTGTGGTATGTATTTGATAATCTGTGGACAACATTGCCATGTTTAGTTGTCGGTGTAAAATGGTGATCAGTATAAAATAATTTATTACCGTTGAGTGTAGCGTCTGTAGAAAGAAAGAACAGGATGACAGTGCTCCACTGAGACTGGGGGAGCATCGTGACATATAGGCAGTGTGAGTGTGGGCATACGATAATTCTGTCCGGCGCTGTGCAGATGTAAAAGATAACTGCGCTGTTTTATGTAAAATGTGCATGTTGTTGTTGTTGTGGTCTTCAGTCCTGAGACTGGTTTGATGCAGCTCTCCATGCTACTCTATCCTGTGCAAGCTTCTTCATCTCCCAGTACCTACTGCAACCTACATCCTTCTGAATCTGCTTAGTGTATTCATCTCTTGGTCTCCCTCTACGATTTTTACCCTCCACGCTGCCCTCCAATGCTAAATTTGTGATCCCTTGATGCCTCAAAACATGTCCTACCAACCGATCCCTTCTTCTAGTCAAGTTGTGCCACAAACTTCTCTTCTCCCCAATCCTATTCAATACCTCCTCATTAGTTACGTGATCTACCCATCTTAACTTCAGCATTCTTCTGTAGCACCACATTTCGAAAGCTTCTATTCTCTTCTTGTCCAAACTAGTTATCGTCCATGTCTCACTTCCATACATGGCTACACTCCATACAAATACTTTCAGAAACGACTTCCTGACACCTAAATCTATACTCGATGTTAACAAATTTCTCTTCTTCAGAAACGCTTTCCTTGCCATTGCCAGTCTACATTTTATATCCTCTCTACTTCGACCATCATCGGTTATTTTACTCCCTAAATAGCAAAACTCCTTTACTACTTTAAGTGTCTCATTTCCTAATCTAATTCCCTCAGCATCACCCGACTTAATTCGACCACATTCCATTATCCTTGTTTTGCTTTTGTTGATGTTCATCTTATATCCTCCTTTCAAGACACTGTCCATTCCGTTCAACTGCTCTTCCAAGTCCTTTGCTGTCTCTGACAGAATTACAATGTCATCGGCGAACCTCAAAGTTTTTACTTCTTCTCCATGAATTTTAATACCTACTCCGAATTTTTCTTTTGTTTCCTTTACTGCTTGCTCAATATACAGATTGAATAACATCGGGGAGAGGCTACAACCCTGTCTCACTCCTTTCCCAACCACTGCTTCCCTTTCATGCCCCTCGACTCTTATAACTGCCATCTGGTTTCTGTACAAATTGTAAATAGCCTTTCGCTCCCTGTATTTTACCCCTGCCACCTTCAGAATTTGAAAGAGAGTATTCCAGTCAACATTGTCAAAAGCTTTCTCTAAGTCTACAAATGCTAGAAACGTAGGTTTGCCTTTTCTTAATCTTTCTTCCAAGATAAGTCGTAAGGTCAGTATTGCCTCACGTGTTCCAACATTTCTACGGAATCCAAACTGATCTTCCCCGAGGTCCGCTTCTACCAGTTTTTCCATTCGTCTGTAAAGAATTCGCGTTAGTATTTTGCAGCTGTGACTTATTAAACTGATAGTTCGGTAATTTTCACATCTGTCAACACCTGCTTTCTTTGGGATTGGAATTATTATATTCTTCTTGAAGTCTGAGGGTATTTCGCCTGTCTCATACATCGTGCTCACCAGATGGTAGAGTTTTGTCATGACTGGCTCTCCCGAGGCTATCAGTAGTTCTAATGGAATGTTGTCTACTCCCGGGGCCTTGTTTCGACTCAGGTCTTTCAGTGCTCTGTGAAACTCTTCACGCAGTATCTTATCTCCCATTTCGTCTTCATCTACATCCTCTTCCATTTCCATAATATTGTCCTCAAGTACATCGCCCTTGTATAAACCCTCTATATACTCCTTCCACCTTTCTGCCTTCCCTTCTTTGCTTAGAACTGGGTTGCCATCTGAGCTCTTGATATTCATACAAGTGGTTCTCTTCTCTCCAAAGGTCTCTTTAATTTTCCTGTAGGCAGTATCTATCTTACCCCTAGTGAGACAAGCCTCTACATCCTTACATTTGTCCTCTAGCCATCCCTGCTTAGCCATTTTGCACTTCCTGTCGATTTCATTTTTGAGACGTTTGTATTCCTTTTTGCCTGCTTCATTTAATGCATTTTTATATTTTCTCCTTTCATCAATTAAATTCAATATTTCTTCTGTTACCCAAGGATTTCTATTAGCCCTCGTCTTTTTACCTACTTGATCATTTGCTGCCTTCAGCACTTCATCCCTCAGAGCTACCCATTCTTCTTCTACTGTATTTCTTTCCCCCATTCCTGTCAATTGTTCCCTTATGCTCTCCCTGAAACTCTCTACAACCTCTGGTTCTTTCAGTTTATCCAGGTCCCATCTCCTTAAATTCCCACCTTTCTGCAGTTTCTTCAGTTTCAATCTGCAGTTCATAACCAATAGATTGTGGTCAGAATCCACATCTGCCCCAGGAAATGTCTTACAATTTAAAACCTGGTTCCTAAATCTCTGTCTTACCATTATATAATCTATCTGAAACCTGTCAGTATCTCCAGGCTTCTTCCATGTATACAGCCTCCTTTCATGATTCTTGAACCAAGTGTTAGCTATGATTAAGCTATGCTCTGTGCAAAATTCTACAAGGCGGCTTCCTCTTTCATTCCTTCCCCCCAATCCATATTCACCTACTATGTTTCCTTCTCTCCCTTTTCCTACTGATGAATTCCAGTCACCCATGACTATTAAATTTTCGTCTCCCTTCACTACCTGAATAATTTCTTTTATCTCGTCATACATTTCATCTATTTCTTCATCATCTGCAGAGCTAGTTGGCATATAAACTTGTACTACTGTAGTAGGCATGGGCTTTGTGTCTATCTTGGCCACAATAATGCGTTCACTATGCTGTTTGTAGTAGCTAACCCGCACTCCTATTTTTTTATTCATTATTAAACCTACTCCTGCATTACCCCTATTTGATTTTGTATTTATAACCCTGTAATCACCTGACCAAAAGTCTTGTTCCTCCTGCCACCGAACTTCACTAATTCCCACTATATCTAACTTTAACCTATCCATTTCCCTTTTCAAATTTTCTAACCTACCTGCCCGATTAAGTGATCTGACATTCCACGCTCCGATCCGTAGAACGCCAGTTTTCTTTCTCCTGATAACGATGTCCTCTTGAGTAGTCCCCGCCCGGAGATCCGAATGGGGGACTATTTTACCTCCGGAATATTTTACCCAAGAGGACGCCATCATCATTTAATCATACAGTAGAGCTGCATGTCCTCGGGAAAAATTACGGCTGTAGTTTCCCCTTGCTTTCAGCCGTTCGCAGTACCAGCACAGCAAGGCCGTTTTGGTTAATGTTACAAGGCCAGATCAGTCAATCATCCAGACTGTTGCCCCTGCAACTACTGAAAAGGCTGCTGCCCCTCTTCAGGAACCACATGTTTGTCTGGCCTCTCAACAGATACCCCTCCGTTGTGGTTGCACCTACGGTACGGCCATCTGTATCGCTGAGGCACGCAAGCCTCCCCACCAACGGCAAGGTCCATGGTTCATGGGGGGAGGAAAAAAAATGTGCATACATTGTATTATAAAGTTAGTGCGGCTTACACTATGTGGACTGTGTATATAATGCATTGTAAAGTTATTATTGTTTATGTTATCGGATGACTAGAGAGGATGACTGTGTGTCAGAATGTAGCAGCAATCGTAATATTTAATTTTAGTTATACTGGTATTTGTCTTCCTCTATTCCAACGTTCTCGTTAATATGGTATGTATTTGATAATGTGCAGGCAATTTTGAATATTTAACTGTCTGTGCAATTTAGCGATCTGTGCAAAATAAGCACAGAATGCCGTGGAAAGAAAACGTGGATCTGGCTTCGATACCTGCTGCATCACTTGTTCGGAGGGTAAATTCGACGTGAGCGATTCAGAATGCTCGATTGATTGTGTTGGGTTACAGGCGGGAGCATTTGCATAAGTTGAGAGCTGGAGTGGTACCACGTTGGTAGCGTTGGGAAGAGTGGATTCGATGTTATTTTCCTAAACAGGTTCTGTTATGGGAAGAATTTCCGTGCACAAAACCTGAGACATCTAGAAAGCGAGCGTTAACTATTTATGGGGCATTATACAATTTCCGAGAGGTTGACTTGAGTTACTTTTTTAAAGAGCGGTGTGAGGTAAGAATACTGTTGAGAATGTTCTAGATGGCGAGTCGTGACGTAGAAATTTTGCGGCGAGCGAGAGCCTTGCTGGGTGGTTAAGTATGGTTAAAGGTGAGTGTGTCCACACGACCTGTTTTAAATGGTAGAGACAAGTGGTACTTGGAAATGCCTGGTACATGAGACCACCGTGAGCGATGCTTGGGATGCAACTTTCACCGGTGTTCGACGACGCGCACGGGAGCTGAGATGCGGCTGCCTCACTTCACGGTAGTATGTAGCTATGTGCGGTGTAGCGTGAGTAGCGCCCGTTAGAATAGCTAAGGAGAAAGCAGGCTCTGCTATTATGGAACGGAATTCTGCAGCGTCTTCACCGGACCGCAGTTAGAGAGACGGTATAGAGGAACATCGAACGCGCGCGGCTCTGCTTGGAGTGCGCGCTCTGTAAATAAACGCCCACTCACTAACGGGCCTATATACAACTTGGGCCTGCGTTCAGCTGCAGCTTGCGGTTGCGCTCCCGCCCAATTACATAATTACGTGTGTGTAAGTGAACACGTATCTGGATAGGAATTTCTCAGGTGTTACGTATGAATGTGAGGTGCCGCCAGCTCATGCTTGCGGAAGTCGAGCAGGGGTGTGTGCGGTTAGACGTCTGAGGGATACGTCACTTGTCGCTGCCTCCTGTGTACTCAATGCACAGGGGTTCTGTGGACTGCACTTGCGCGCGTTAATTGCAGTATTTCGGGAGCGGGTCTGTAGGCCTTGACATGTGCTATTTGAACAGATTACGAGTACTTAGCGTGTCTACACATCATTGTGGTGTATTATTTAGGAGCAGTTTGGAGGTCTGCACCGAAATTATTTCTTAAAATTAGGAGTTGTTTGCATGTCTGCTGACTGTGTATTGTGACACCCAGCACATTAGGGTGGATGTTTTGTATCAGTGTGATGGATATACTCTATGATTAAATAAGTTGTTTGAAAATAAATAGAGTGCACTCCATCCTTCCTCTCCCCAGTTACATAAGTTGTTCGAAAATAAATAGAGTGCATTCCATCCTTACTCTCCCCAGTAGCCCAGAACAGGCTGGGTGATTTTCCCTCACCATCTTGGTTTACATCACATAAAGGACGACAGCGTTCTCTGCTAGTGGTACTGAATACTATACTTCGTGGAGAACACACTGTTTGCCGCCATCATAGATAACTGTACTTGCGTGAACAGCTGATGTCACGGTGGCGCCCTCTGGCGGCGACGAAATGTACTAAGACATTTGGGGTCTGGAGTTCGTGGTGTACACACTAGGTGGCGCCATCGTAGATTAAGGTACTTGGGTCACTACAGTGTCCTCTAATGGCACCGATATGAACTAAGTCACTTATTATTATTATTATTTTACTATTATTTAAGATTTGTTTGGCTATCTCGACGTAAATGTATAGCATTATTTAGGAGTGGTTTCCATGTCTGTAGGCTGTGTAATGCATTATTTTTTATGGTTTACAATTAGCAAGCCTGTGTGTAGAGCCTTATACATGAGTTATGTAGGGGCGGGGGGTGGAGTATTGGGGATGGGGTTACGTTAGTAGAGGTAGACCAAGTGTACAATCTGGTGGATACACTGGGTGCAGCCATCTTGAATAATGGTACATTCGTCATGTTCTGATGTGAAGGTGGTGCTTTCTGGCGTCATCGATGTGAAGTAGACTCTGGACCTCTTGGTGGTGGACACACTGGGTGCTGCCATCTTGAATAACGGTACTTCTACATCTACATCTACATTCATACTCCGCAAGCCACCCAACGGTGTGTGGCGGAGGGCACTTTACGTGCCACTGTCATTACCTCCCTTTCCTGTTCCAGTCGCGTATGGTTCGCGGGAAGAACGACTGTCTGAAAGCCTCCGTGCGCGCTCTAATCTCTCTAATTTTACATTCGTGATCTCCTCGGGAGGTATAAGTAGGGGGAAGCAATATACTCGATACCTCATCCAGAAACGCATCCTCTCGAAACCTGGCGAGCAAGCTACACCGCGATGCAGAGCGCCTCTCTTGCAGAGTCTGCCACTTGAGTTTATTAAACATCTCCGTAACGCTATCACGGTTACCAAATAACCCTGTGACGAAACGCGCCGCTCTTCTTTGGATCTTCTCTATCTCCTCCGTCAACCCGATCTGGTACGGATCCCACACTGATGAGCAATACTCAAGTATAGGTCGAACGAGTGTTTTGTAAGCCACCTCCTTTGTTGCTGGACTACATTTTCTAAGCACTCTCCCAATGAATCTCAACCTGGTACCCGCCTTACCAACAATTAATTTTATATGATCATTCCACTTCAAATCGTTCCGCACGCATACTCCCAGATATTTTACAGAAGTAACTGCTACCAGTGTTTGTTCCGCTATCATATAATCATACAATAAAGGATCCTTCTTTCTATGTATTCGCAATACATTACATTTGTCTATGTTAAGGGACAGTTGCCACTCCCTGCACCAAGTGCCTATCCGCTGCAGATCTTCCTGCATTTCGCTACAATTTTCTAATGCTGCAACTTCTCTGTATACTACAGCATCATCCACGAAAAGCCGCATGGAACTTCCGACACTATCTACTAGGTCATTTATATATATTGTGAAAAGCAATGGTCCCATAACACTCCCCTGTGGCACGCCAGAGGTTACCTTAACGTCTGTAGACGTCTCTCCATTGATAACAACATGCTGTGTTCTGTTTGCTAAAAAATCTTCAATCCAGCCACACAGCTGGTCTGATATTCCGTAGGCTCTTACTTTGTTTATCAGACGACAGTGCGGAACTGTATCGAACGCCTTCCGGAAGTCAAGAAAAATAGCATCTACCTGGGAGCCTGTATCTAATATTTTCTGGGTCTCATGAACAAATAACGCGAGTTGGGTCTCACACGATCGCTGTTTCCGGAATCCATGTTGATTCCTACATAGTAGATTCTGGGTTTCCAAAAACGACATGATACTCGAGCAAAAAACATGTTCTAAAATTCTACAACAGATCGACGTCAGAGATATAGGTCTATAGTTTTGCGCATCTGCTCGACGACACTTCTTGAAGACTGGGACTACCTGTGCTCTTTTCCAATCATTTGGAACCCTCCGTTCCTCTAGAGAATTGCGGTACACGGCTGTTAGAAGGGGGGCAAGTTCTTTCGCGTACTCTGTGTAGAATCGAATTGGTATCCCGTCAGGTCCAGTGGACTTTCCTCTGTTGAGTGATTCCAGTTGCTTTTCTATTCCTTGGACACTTATTTCGATGTCAGCCATTTTTTCGTTTGTGCGAGGATTTAGAGAAGGAACTGCAGTGCGGTCTTCCTCTGTGAAACAGCTTTGGAAAAAGGTGTTTAGTATTTCAGCTTTACGCGTGTCATCCTCGGTTTCAATGCCATCATCATCCCGGAGTGTCTGGATATGCTGTTTCGAGCCACTTACTGATTTAACGTAAGACCAGAACTTCCTAGGATTTTCTGTCAAGTCTGTACATAGAATTTTACTTTCGAATTCACTGAACGCTTCTCGCATAGCCCTCCTTACGCTAACTTTGACATCGCTTAGCTTCTGTTTGTCTGAGAGGTTTTGGCTGCGTTTAAACTTGGAGTGAAGCTCTCTTTGCTTTCGCAGTAGTTTCCTAACTTTGTTGTTGTACCACGGTGGGTTTTTCCCGTCCCTCACAGTTTTACTCGGCACGTACCTGTCTTAAACGCATTTTACGATTGCCTTGAACTTTTTCCATAAACACTCAACATTGTCAGTGTCGGAACAGAAATTTTCGTTTTTATCTGTTAGGTGGTCTGAAATCTGCCTTCTATTACTCTTGCTAAACAGATAAACCTTCCTCCCTTTTTTTATATTCCTATTAACTTCCATATTCAGGGATGCTACAACGGCCTTATGATCACTGATTCCCTGTTCTGCACTTACAGAGTCGAAAAGTTCGGGTCTGTTTGTTATCAGTAGGTCCAAGATGTTATCTCCACGAGTCGGTTCTCTGTTTAATTGCTCGAGGTAATTTTCGGATAGTGCACTCAGTATAATGTCACTCGATGCTCTGTCCCTACCACCCGTCCTAAACATCTGAGTGTCCCAGTCTATATCTGGTAAATTGAAATCTCCACCTAAGACTATAACATGCTGAGGAAATTTATGCGAAATGTATTCCAAATTTTCTCTCAGTTGTTCTGCCACTAACGCTGCTGAGTCGGGAGGTCGGTAAAAGGAGCCAATTATTAACCCAGCTCGGTTGTTGAGTGTAACCTCCACCCATAATAATTCACAGGAACTATCCACTTCTACTTCACTACAGGATAAACTACTACTAACAGCGACAAACACTCCACCACCGGTTGCATGCAATCTATCCTTCCTAAACACCGTCTGTACCTCTGTAAAAATTTCAGCAGAATTTATCTCTGGCTTAAGCCAGCTCTCTGTACCTATAACGATTTCAGCTTCGGTGCTTTCTATCAGCGCTTGAAGTTCCGGTACTTTACCAACGCAGCTTCGACAGTTTACAATTACAATCCAGATTGCTGCTTGGTCCCCGCATGTCCTGACTTTGCTCCGCACCCTTTGAGGCTGTTGCCCTTTCTGTACTTGCCCGAGGCCATCTAACCTAAAAAACCGCCCAGTCCACGCCACACAACCCCTGCTACCCGTGACCTATCCACCGGAACCCGAAACCCCTCCACCCTATGGCGCAAGTCGAGGAATCTGCAGCCCACATGGTCGCAGAACCGTCTCAGCCTCTGATTCAGACCCTCCACTCGGCTCTGTACCAAAGGTCCGCAGTCAGTCCTGTCGACGATGCTGCAGATGGTGAGCTCTGCTTTCATCCCGCTAGCGAGACTGGCAGTCTTCACCAAATCAGATAGCCGTCGGAAGCCGGAGAGGATTTCCTCCGATCCATAGCGACACACATCATTGGTGCCGACATGAGCGACCACCTGCAGATGGGTGCACCCTGTACCCTTCATGGCATCCGGAAGGACCCTTTCCACATCTGGAATGACTCCCCCCGGTATGCACACGGAGTGCACATTGGTTTTCTTCCCCTCTCTTGCTGCCGTTTCTCTAAGGGGCCCCATTACGCGCCTGACGTTGGAGCTCCCAACTACCAGTAAGCCCACCCTCTGCGACCGCCCGGATCTTGCAGACTGAGGGGCAACCTCTGGAACAGGACAAGCAGCCATGTCAGGCCGAAGATCAGTATCAGCCTGAAACCGGTTCGTCAGACAAACTGGAGAGGCCTTCCGTTCAGCCCTCCGGAATGTCTTTCGCCCCCTGCCACACCTTGAGACTACCTCCCACTCTACCACAGGTGAGGGATCAGCCTCAATGCGGGCAGTATCCCGGGCAACCACAGTCTTAGTCCGATCGGGGGATGCGTGGGACGAGCTGGCCGTCCCCGACAAACCCCCATCCGGACCCCCACAGTGATGCCCATTGGCAACAGCCTCAAGCTGTGTGACCGAAGCCAACACTGCCTGAAGCTGGGAGCGAAGGGATGCCAACTCAGCCTGCATCCGAACACAGCAGTTGCAGTCCCTATCCATGCTAAAAACTGTTTTGCAAAGAACGTCTGAACTAATCTACAGAGAGCGCAAACAAATCGACAAAATTTAAACGGTTATTAAAATACAAGATTGCCTAGTAAATGCAGTAATGCTGCTACTAACGCACTGCTGACACACTGCTCGGCAGCGGAAGGAGACTACGCGATTTTACACTATTCAGGTACTAAAATGCGATGCTACAACCCGCAAATACTATAATACGCCCGAAATTTATGTATCAAACAATGCAAGTACCAAAAACACTCAAAGAAATTAAGAATTAAACTATGTAAGAAATGAGTGAGCTAGGAGTATACGACTTGCTGCTGCAGCTGCTTATGCAACGGCGGCAGGGAGCACACTGACTGACCAACCGACACTGGCCGTTCAAAACAAAAACAAAAGACAAACGACTACACGAATTTACACTATTCAGGTACTAAAACGCGATGCTACAACTCTCAAATACTATAATACGCCCGAAATTTATGTATCAAACAATGCAAGTACCAAAAACACGCAAAGAAATTAAGAATTAAACTATGTAAGAAATGAGTGAGCTAGGAGTATACGACTTGCTGCTGCAGCTGCTTATCCAACGGCGGCAGGGAGCACACTTACATCATGATCTGGCGTCATGGTGGCGTCCTTTATCGGTGGCGCTGTGTACTAAGTCAGTTGGATTCCAGACCTAGTGGTGAATACCCTGGGTGTCGGCATATTGGGTTACGTCAGAGATGAGAGCGCCCTCTGGTGGTGGCGATGTGTAATAAGTCAGTTGGAGTCCTGACTTTGTGGTGAACACACCTGCATGGAATTGCTTAAATAAAGTGTTACGTCCAAGTCCTTTTCCCGTGAGTCCTTAGGAGGTGGTGGCTGTCTGGTGACTGAGGTTAGTACAATTGTCTTTTCTTTCGCGCCATTTTGTTAGTTCTGTAGAGATATGGGAATTGAATTTTGTTTACCACCAAAATTAAAAGTTGGTGCCAGTTGGTAGGAACAGGTGGCGGTCGGGTGACTTATGTTAGTTGAGGTAGGCCAAGTGAGCTATTTTCATGCGGTTTTCTTTGCTTAGTAGAGATACGAGGTGTGTGATTCATTATCCTGTTGGAATTCAAACATTATGCCAGTTCATAGGCGGAAGTGGCGGTCGGGTGACTTAGCTTATTGGATGTAGCCCAATTAACCTTCTTCCCGCAACTTTCTTAGATTAGCAGCGAAACGTGAAGGGACTTATCTTCCAGCGAATTTCTAAGGAGTGACGCATTATCCTGTTGGAATTTGAAGTTCCGCCATTTTCTAGGGGGTTGGGGGTTAGTTTAGTGGACGTAGCCCCTATTGGTCTATTTTCCCATCATTTTTGTGGTGTGACACATTATCCTGCTGGAATTTGAATTTCCCACCAATTTTTTTCTAGAGGGTTAGGTTAGTGGAGGTAGCCCAATTGTCCTGTCTTCACGCCAGAATTCAAACTTCCCACCAAAATCCGCCATCTTGGATTGTGTCCTGCACTGTTGCCAAGTCTACACAACGCTGTCTTGGATGACGTCATCACCGTCATCTTGGATACATCTGACAGGAATGGAATGTGGGGCAGCACATACTTTGTGCTACTACTTACCTGCTGTGGTAATTGCTGAGTTTTTGACGCTTGCTGCAGTCACTTACTTCTTGGTATTTTTTAAGAGGTCGACCCGGGTTTGGTGTATGTGCCGCAGACCAGTAAGGCAGTTCAATCGAAGACCTAAGCTATTGTTCATTTATTTGCAGGAGACATTGGAGTTTGCAAATAGCGGTTGTTCATTTTGTCATTAATTCACTTTTGAAATATCTCAGAGCATGACTTAAAGCTGCTGTTTCATAAGCTGGACATTTTAACATTTGTGCACTTTTTCTTTCATGAACGAAAACGCCTTATCCATTTTCTTCCCTTTAAATTGCTTCAAAATATCGTATGAAGCTCTTCTGGTAAATTTCTTGACTGTTCCCAAAGAATCTACAACAGAATAAATGTAAAATTGCTATACAGCAGTAGTTTAATTTATGTAATATCTCACTTTGTATGCTCAAAAGCAAAAATGTGGTTGAGGACAGACAATGTTATTGTGTTAAGCAATTATCGTCGGTCTAAATTTCATGCCTGTAAAGGAAATGCAGCTCGAAAACTTAGCAAAATACATTGAAATATCTATATTTTGAGGTAAAACGAATAGCCATCGAAATACAGTCCAGAAACGTACAATTTAGACAATAAAGGTATGATATAAGATTCGAGAAGATTCTGAAAATGGCCACCCTTGACGTCGATGCACTAGGTTTAGCATTGCAGACTTTGCTGGAGGTTTCGACATAGCACTTCCAATCTTAAGCTCTTGTGGAAACAGTTCTGCACACGTTTTCCACAAATAGTACTTTCGATAACACACGACAATTAACACTTGCTACTTTATCATGAACATCATTTTATGTTGCCTACAATTTGGCACTAAACTCCACTACTACTCTCAGTCAATCAAGCGTAATGACTGAGAAGTGCTTGGTGCAGAGCACTCTGGAGATGTGCATGCTTAGTCGTTTGACAGCAACCGAATGTTGCATCGAAATCAGACTTTCCGGTATTTACCTCGTTGGAAAGTTTTTTTCATCAAACGAGTTGTTCCCGCGGTAGTCTTATAAACATTTTATGAGCCACTTTTGTTTTGTCTATCGAGTATAATACAATTTTTTACCACAAGGTGTACAGTTCTACCTCCAGCTCAGCAAAGCTGTATATGCTCTACCAACAAGACCGCAACTTCACTCCAGTTTAGTTAACCGTTTTGTAATGATCCTTCTTAAACTTTAAGCATCATACGTTTCTTTCAGTGTATCCAGGTACCATTCCCTTAAGTTTCGCTTCATAAGCAATAAAGTATTCCACTGTACCAACAACTATGTCTTGCAGTTTAAAATCTGGTTTTCAGTTCTCTGTCTTACAATTATAAATTATTTCTGAAACCTTTCGGTTTCCTCAGGTCTCTTTACATAAAAACTTTCTTTTACTGTTCTTAAACCTAGTGTTACCAATGTTTAAATGGCATTCTATACATAATTCAACAAGGCGGCTTTGTTTCTTAGTTCTTTCCGCAGTCTACACGCTCCTACTATTTTCACTTTTCTTCCATCCCCTACTGTCGAATCCCAGTCGTCCATGATATTAAATATTCCTCTCAGTTAACTGTCTGAATAATTTCCTCTAAGGAAGAAGGAAGGTTAGTCTTTAAAGTCCCGTCTATAACGGGAACATTAGAGGTGAGGAACACGCTTGGATTATAGAACCACCCTGGCAGTTTCTTTTATCTCATATATTGTTTTATATCGTACATTGTTCCAATAACTTCATAGTATTGAATATAATAAAGCGTTCAGTATGCTGTTCATAGTAAATTACAGGCACCCCTATTTGTTCATTTATTATTAGGCGTACTCCTGCATTACCCCTGTTTTATTAACACATTCCTATTAAAATGAGCAGATAAATGAAAACGAATCTGATGGATGGAAAGTAAGTAAACTATTTATTATTCGAAAGGAATTACCATACTGTTAAAACATTTATTCCACTGTGAGACAAGACTGTCTTTTCCTTCACGGAAAAATGTTTGTGCTGCTTGCAGAACCATTGCTGTACCCAGACGTGCACCCCTTCGCCCGAAGGAAATTGATGGCGACGAATCACATTTCGGATCTCTAAAAATATGGAAACTGTATGGAGAGAGATCGGGACTGTGTGGTGGATATGTAAGGGTTTCCCAGCGTAACTTATGCAACGGAGTCAAAAAAATCAGGCCACCTCGTGCGTGGGCATTTTCCTGCAACAAAATGATACCGTCAACAACATTCCTGAGCTTTTTGACTTGATGGTATGCTTAAATCTTTGCAAAGTGTCCACGTACTGCTGTGCACTAATTGTAACTGTAGCCCGATGTTCCAGGAAGTAAAAGAAAAAAAAATGGTAACCATGACCTTCCTGGAGTTAGCGTGCCTGTTGTATGGACTACGCTGCAGAAGTTACACTGGGAATCCAGTACACATCCACCGCACAGTCCCGATATCTCCCCACGCGATTTCCATATTTTTAGAGGCTGTAAGAAAGACATTCATGCCCGTCGATTTGATTCGAAGATCAGGTGTACGCCTGGGTACAATCACAGTCCCATAGGCAAGCATAAACATTTTTGCATGAAGGCATTGAGTGTCTTGTCTCACAGTGGGATAAACGTATCAGCAATTATGGCGATCACTTTTGAAATATATAGTTTACTTACTTTTCGTCCCTCTGTCTCGTTGTTATTTGATTTTCCCTTAAACACCACTTTCTTGTCTGTCTGTTTGGTACCTATTTTGCTATTGATTTTCAACTAACGTGCCCACAAATGAAAGATTTGAAACTTTAAACATAGCTCAGAACTGGATACCATTGCAATATTAACTCATTTTCCTATCGGTATGTTCAGTAGGGGTGAGAGTTGGGGTGAGAAAAGAAGTTGGTAATGCCTGACAGCTCAGCTACCATACAGGACCGGCTTGTTGTGTGAGTCAATTGGAATGTATTCCTAACGATAAGCCAGCGGACAGGCGTGGCTGAAGGGAGAAAGGGAGGAAGAGGAGATTTAAAAAGAGAGGGGGAGTAGGAGATGTGTGCAATATACGTGCATACATGGGTGAGGCCGTGCATAAAATTGTAGCATTTACATAAAAATCTATATAAATAAAAGATATAATCTCATCAAAGTATTTTAAATCCGTTGAGAAACTTCACACATGACTAAAAAGAACAAAATAACTGTTAAAATAAAAATAAATTTGCAATAGAGCACACTTTTAAGTCGGACAAAAATGTATAAAATAATTTCTCCTAGCCCCGTACAGATTCCTAACCTCAAACAGAAACTTCTGAAAATTTGTGCTTGTGAACTCTGTAAAGCTGTTACAATGCTTGTAACATTGATGAGAAAACTTAGGGTACATGCAACAGACTATAGTTAGGAAGTTAACAACTCACACCTCAGCTGTGTATTGTTACTCATTACAATTGTTACAAGTATTGTAGTAGCTATTAAAAATTAATAGACACAAATTTTGACGACTGTCTCTATGGTTTAGGAATCTGTATAGGGCTAGGAAATATTATTTTATACTTATTTGTCTGATTTAAGAACTTGATACACTAAAAATTTATTTTAATTTAAATAACTATTCTGTACTTATCACCCTTTACTTACCTGACCAGAAGTCCTGTTCTTCTTGCCATCTCACTTTAGTAATTCCGACTAGTATATTTAGCTATAATTTATCCATTTCCCTTTCTGTCCAGTTTTTATTTGGTCATTTTCTTGTTCTTCTGTCAGATCGGTACTAATGTTGCATTTTATTTTAAGCTAACTTCCAACTAAGTTAGAAACTTAAATTTTAAACATAGCTCAGAAGTGGCTGGCAATGGACGGTCTAGGTCAGCGGAATGCCGGGATCTATAAAATTCCTTGCCAGTGTGGCAAAGCTTACATCGGTCAGACGACACACACAGTACATGAAAAGTGCGTTGAACACGAACGCCACACTCGCCTTTCGCAGCCCAGTAAGTCGGCCGTAGCTGAGCACTGTATTACCACAGGACACGCTATGGATTTTTCTGCCACGAAAATCTTGGCCTCAGCGAAAACTTTCTGGGATTCGGTAATTAAAGAATATGTGGAGATACGCCTAGCGCAAGATCTTGTAAATCGTGATGGCGGTTTTCGACTGGACAAGGCTTGGGACCCGGTGATCTCTCTAATTTCCTCTGAGAGAGGACATTTTATTCATAATGACACGTCTGGCGACATCTGACGTCTGTTAGAACAGTAGCTCCAGAGGGCGCGGGTTTCGATAGAGGACGCTCCTGTGACGGAAGCCATTGCGCATGCGTTTTCGCGCCAGTTTTTTGCTATAAAGTTGACTCCGGAAACTTGCAGTCTCCAGTGACGGACACTCACCTGAAGATGGCTCGACGATTGCCAGCCGAAATATCGTGGCAAGAAGTCAACAAGATCCGGCTGCAATCCCGAAATCTCATCGAACCTTCAATACGCCGGGAAGACTTCAAGAATCATCATGCTCCTGTGTATTTACCAAGGAAAATCGCCAAACAGCCGTATGTTCTGAGAAGCTATTTTATTTAGACAACTAGCTTCGGCACCTCTATAATGCCATATCATATCCCCTGCATATTAAAAACGAGTATACACGTAGTGTGTATCAAGGTATACCATAGCTGACTTTACAGAAAATGAAGCTTGATAATAAAAGTCCTTAAAACCACCAAAATGAAATCTGCAGTGTTTAGTCGAGTACCTGTGCGCAGAAGCAGAATATGTGCACTTACTTGTTAGCATTGAAACACTTTTGATATCACAGAGACATAACTGAAAGTGCCGGACTTTACAAGAAACCAAAAATAGACAGTATGCAATCAGAAGCACCAACGAACAAAGCTTGTATAATTTTATTCCCACCACTTTGTATCTGCTGTTTCTAACTTCTCGAAACATGTGGCTTTTTGGCGATTTTCCTTGGTACATACACACACCAGCCAGGTCGCTGGGCGGAGGTGGCAACACATCTGCACACACGAGTCACCTAATTCCAGGGAGGGGGGCGATGAGCTCTGACTCCACGTTCAATCACATCCCAGATGTGTTCGATCTGGTTCAGATGTGGCGGGATGGGGGGCAGCACACCAATTGAAACTCGACAGTGTGTTCCTCGAACTACTCCATCACACTTCTGGCCTTGCGAAATGGCGCATTACCTTGTTCAAAAGTGCGACTGCCGTCGGGAAGCATGATCGTTATGAAAGGGTGTACGTGGTCCGCAACCAGTGTACGATGGTCCTTGACCATCATGGTACCTTGCACGAGCTCCACTGGACCTATGCATGCCCACGTGAACGTTCCCCAAAGTATAATGGAGCCGCCGCCAGCTTGTGTCTGTCCCACAGTACAGGTATCAAGAAGGTATTCCACTGGAAGACGACGGATTCGAGCTCCCCCCCCCCCCCCCCCCATCGGCATGATGAAGAAGCTATCGGGATACATCAGACCATGCAATGTTCTATCACTGCGCCAACGTCCAGTGCCGATGGCCGGGTGCGCATTTCAGTCGTAGTTGCCGATGTCGTGGTTGAACTTTGGCACATGCGTGGGACGTCGGCAGCGGAGGCCCGTCGTTAGAAGTGTTCGGTGCACTGTATGTTTGTGGTCTGCCCAACATTAAAGTCTGATGTCAGTTCCGCCACAGTTTACTGACTGTACTGCTTCACTAGTACGCCCTGCCTGCGACATTCGACATCTGTAATGAGGGGTGACCGCCCAACCCCACGACATCTCGACGTGGTTTCTCCTTGGTTTCGCCACTACTGCAGCGAGGCTATTCCTCACTACTAGCAGGAGACTGCATTAAAAACTGTTGATTGGCGACTCCATGGAGTGCTGTGTGCACAACGACCGTATATGTTAAATTAAAAGGAAGGTCAGCGTCGACAGTAATATTGATGTTTTATTGATAGCATAATCGATTTTCGATCACATGGTGATCATCTTCAGTGCTCTACAAATTTAACTCAGACACAGGTATCAAGTTATCAACAACCAAAACTGAGAAGCGATCACAGTAACTTCGCTCGATCAAATAGTATCAAGATAACAGCGTCGCAGACCACTGTCCCGCCGTCTGGAGAAGAGGTTCCAAACGCGTCTGCCCTATTATACCAAATGTAAGCAAACACAGCGATTGATTTACCTGATTTAGGTGCTTCTAATTCATGTTGACGTGGGCTAAGGCCATAAAGTTCTCTTTGGGACTGTAGGCCGCAGCAGAGGAACTGTTTTTCGGTTTCGAAGGTTCTTAAGTGGCTGATTTTTTAATTAGTATAGTGCTGACTGTCTTCTACGACTTGGACCGAAAGAGCAAGACAACTGAATCGCATAGGGACTCTGGACGCCCAGGAGAGATACCTACGATCTTCCAGTGAGATACGTTCCGGGAGACTTTGTCTGGATTTGTACACTTGTGCAAAAAGTGTGATTATCGGAAAAATTATTGAAGTGCTACTTTGGATCATATCGTATCCTTCGTCGATTGTTGGGCGTGGTATAGTACCAGCCTAGTGCGTTACCGTGTCGATCCATGGGACAGATTCTTGCACTACACAGAGACGTTATGTCGATGGCACGGCACCTGAATACTTCCTTGTTATCCTCATTATTAGATTTTAAAAATGACTATGGTACCATCGGACATTACTACATAAAACAGTGCCCATAGACTCAGGCTCTGAGCTGAACTTCGTTCAGGCTATAATGGGAGGCATCTTGCACACCGAAACCAGGATTAGGGTCAATCAGTTCCCACATCTCGCGTAACTTTCCATCGAGTTGTGAGACAAGGATTACCGCTATCGATGACATGACATGCGTTAGGCATTGAACCACTTCTAATCCCGAGGGCTTCGTGCTACTCCGTCAGACACATGAAGTTCAGGTATATGCTGACGATGTGAGCGTCGTCCCTAGTAGACAAGCAGAACTTCGTCTTATGCAGCAACTCATACAGGAATATGAAGGAGACAGCAGCGCCATCCTTCGTCTTATGCAACAACTCATACAGGAATATGAAGGAGACAGCAGCGCCATCCTAAATAGGAAAAAATTAGCCCAGTTACAGATGGTTCATGAACAAGATATGCACCAATCGCACTGGCTCTCCAATATCACACTCCCTAAGCAACTGGGTTGTAGGTTTCAGACACCTCCAAGGATACGTAATTCAAAAACTTGATGAACAAAATTCAATCCTTCTGGATAACCTTATGGAAGCACCGACTACAGCGTTTTCACATATTGCAAGTGGCCCATTTCATTAACACCTTTCCTTTGCCCAAGCTCCACTAAGAAGCATGAGCTTACTCCATTCCGATGAACACAGTGAAACAAATGTTGGCAACCGCTTTTTTGGCAATCTAGTCGTCTAACATATTTAAGTTACCATGCCCAACGACAGTCACACCCATTCGCGACGGCTGTTTGGATTTTCGCAGACCTCTAGCCAATTTCACTAAAATCCCCGTCACATTATGTGCAGTCGTATTTCATTATGGCACGCTACGTGGGAGAGGAATCCTTCAACAGTTACACAGATTTTATGTACCAACAAGCATTTCAACATCCACCAATATACGCACATTACATGACTTACACATCAACAAACTGGAGCAGAGCTCGATGGAATATTCAGGAAAAATTCCTACTGACAGAAGTCAAATCCACAGTGTTGTAGACTCAGGTGCAAAAGTCAAGGGATACCTCCTAATATCGTGTACGGCCACTTTTACCCAACGTAGTGCGACAACTCAACGTGGCGTTGACTCAACAAGTTGTCGGGAGTCCCCTGCAGAAATATTGAAATCATGCTGCCTCTACAGCGAAAGTGTTGTGGGTGTAAGACTTTGTGCACGAGCTCACCTCTCGATTATGTCCCACAAATATTCAGTGGGATTTATGTCGGGCTTTCTTGGTGGCCAAATCACTCGCTCGAATCGTCCAGAATGTTCTTGAAATCAATCGCGAACGAGTGTGACCCGGTGGCATAATATCGTCGCTTCAGATCATGAAGTCCATGTATCGCTGCAAATGGTCTCCAAGTAGCCGAACATAACCATTTCCGGTCAATGATCGGATCAGCTGGACGAGAGAAACCAGTCCATACCACGTAAACACAGCCTGCAGCATACGGAGCCACCACCAGCTTGCTCAGTGCCTTAAGACAACTTGGGTCCGCGGCTTCGTGGGGTCTGCGCACTCTCGAACCCTACCGTCAGCTCTTACCAAACGAAATCTGTACTCACCGGACCAGGCCACGGTTTTCCAGCCCTCTAGTGTCCAACACGTATTGTTACGAGCACAAGAGAGCCACTGCAGGCGACGTCGTGCTGCTCGCAAAGGCACTCGCGTCGCTCTTCTGCTGCCACAGTCCATTATCGCCAAATTTAACTGCACAGTACTAAAGGATACGTTCGTCAAGCGTCCCACTTTGATTTCAGCGGTTACTTCACGCAGTGATGCTTGTCTTATCTCTACGCAAACGCCATTGCTCTCACTGGTTAAGTGAAGGCCGTCGGCAAATGCGTTGGCCACGGTGAGAGGCAATGCGTGAAATCTGGTGTTTTCGGCACACCCTACATCTCGAAATATTAAGTTCCCTAATGATTTCCGAAATGCAATGTCCGATGCGTATAGCTCCGACTACCATTCCGCATTCAAAGTCTGTTCATTCCCGTGGTGAACATATAATCATGTAGGAAACCTTTTCACATAAATCACCTCAGTACAAATGACAGCTCTTGCCCTTTTCTGCCTCGTGTACGCGATAATACCACCAGGTGTTCCAAATGGTTCAGATGGCTCTGAGCACTATGCGACTTAACTTCTGAGGTCATCAGTCCCCTAGAACTAAGAACTACTTAAACCTAACTAACCTAAGGACACCACACACATCCATGCCTGAGGCAGGATTCGAACCTGCGACCGTAGCGGTCGCGCGGTTCCAGACTGAAGCGCCAAGAAACGCTCGGCCACACCGGCGCTCAGTGTATGTAATCTATGGGAAGGTTCCAACTAGAGGGAACTTACACAACATCGGTTTAACACCAAGTCCGCTCTGCAGAAATGTCAGATTCGTTTGTTCAGACAAAAATGCAGTTTGGTTATGGATAAGGATGAATTAGGCTGTAATTCCCAGAACGAGCCCTACCACCGTCGACTTGAACGTCATGTTCAAACTGGACTGGTACATGTTACCATGGCCGAAACACCGGCCGTATATTTGGTACGTGACTCATTTCACTCACTACTCGATAACCGCTGCTACTCCGGACAGATTGTATTTTCAGTCTTATCTGCAACAGCAACGCTGAAATAATAATAACTATAACAATAATAATACCAATAATAACGTGACGAAGCAGGTAGCATCTCTGGCTGTCTTTCAGCGGGTCGCCAGTTCCCGACAACCATCAATTATTTGTTATTTAGTATTTATCGTTATGGAAGGTTCTTAGATTTTGTTTGTTTGTAATTTTGGTATATTTTTGAATAATTTAGTGTGTGTATAAAAAACAGTACTCTCCGTCCAAGGCTTCAGTGCCGTCCTGGCTGTACGCTGGAGTTCGTAATAGACGTGCTTTCATTGGGTAAGTGTGGTAATTCACTGACGACCTTGCTTTCGGATTTGTATATGAATATGGTTACGACATGGTAGTATGTTGCGAGCTATCCCAAGATTTCTGTCAGTAGGATGTCAGTGGGTATTGCCTATTTGAATTTCTCCTGTCTCCACTATTTCGTTTCTCGAAGTTGCCTACTCCTCCTCTATTGTACACTCTTCCTTCTCTTTGAGTGAATCGTAAGCTAGTCCTCACTTCGATAGTGTCAACAATCTTCTTTGAATTTATATAGGTCCTGTGCTGTTAATTTTCTGTCTTTCTGAAGTTTCTTCAGTTTTAATCTACAGTTCATAACCACATCTGACCGTGGAAATGTTTTGCAGCTTAAAATCATGTTCCGAAATCTCTGCCTTATCATTATGTAATCTATCTAAAAGCTTCCCGTTTGTACAGATATTTTCCAGGTGTACTGAATTATTAACTATTATTGTAATATAAAAAAATTCGTCTAAATAAGCACAGAAAGAAGGAGCTCTGGCTCACATTCATCCAACATCACTGTGGGAAATTCCGGGATCTCGTGTACTCAGTAACAGCACCATTGGCCTGATGTGATCAGAACTGTGGAAAACGTAGGCTGATATTCAGTCTTCATCGTAACAAACTGATAATCCAGTTCAGTGTTTGAGACAATGGACTCATATTAGGGAGGAGTGGTGTTCAGACATCAGTTTGTAGCTCTGATAGCCTAAATGTCGAAGAAACATTAAGATCTAACCTTCCGTATTCCCTGTATGTATTTCCTGCGAAGATAATGGAATGATGACCTGCTCCTCTTCTTCTGTGGCCCCTCTTCAATCATCTAAGTATGCATGTGGTAGTATGGTTCAACAATGAGGTAGAAATTTCTTCCAAGCGGCACACTACGGCTACCTAATTTAAATAACCTTTATTCTGCAGTCGTACCATTACCTAGACGGCTAATATAAGGGATTAAAATGACCAATGCGGTACGCCCCAATGACTACCAAAATGGTACTTCAACAACTATTCGTTCAAACTCAATCGTAGATTACTCGTAGGAATTAATATTTTGCTTTCTAGTTAAATATGTGTACTCTCAAGGTATATGGACAGTGGAGCAATGTTACCACATAACAGGAAATGATATGTAATTTTGACAATAATGAAGGCTGCACTATTTGGTACAAATGTTAATTATGATCAGTATGAACCAAGGTACATTTAGGTTTTATGGCAGTGTCCATATATGATGAGAAAGATAACCCGTTAGGTTATTCTGTAATAGTTCTGGGTGACCATACCGATACTTTTCTAATATATAAAGCTTTGAAATTAGGTACGATATACGACCAGAGTGCAATATTTTAACATTGAACGAGGATTTACTGCTCCTTCTAAACAATTTGCGCTACCACACCTAAAATCACTGCCACAGATCTCACATCCTAGGCTGCGTGAATGAGAAGACCTTGACCCAGCTAGCGATATAAGGTTTCTTTCACTTCTGTAATTATTTTGACCCTCTAATTCGTGGCTGAATACTTATATAAATCGAAACAAAATTGATTCACAAGCTTTGGATAGAACAGCGGTTTATTTCTCGTCAAAAAGTCCCGAATATGTCGCCTGATTTCATATTCATTAGTTACTTCTCGGCTCACCCTTTGCTTCTGGCCTTGCGTGGCCGCCCACGCGCACGTCACGGTACATGCGTACTTGGGAGGGTTCGTAACACGATACTCAAAGTAGGGGGTTGTTTTTCACAGTTGACAGCGTGTGTGATGTTTCTGTAGTCTAGTGCATACAGATATGTAGCACACATACAAAATTATATTGCATAGTCGATTTTTATTCATGTGGAGCTGCATGTTTTCCAGTAAATTCTTACATGTTGTCTCCATGGTCATTACTTTTCTATACTGTTATTTCATTAACTTTCGTCCCATAAGGGAGGGCGTGAGTTGCTAGTGCTACAGTTCTGCTCAAAAGTATCCGAAAGACCTGAAATGCATTTCGCCTGATTCGCATACAACCCACATAACGCAGCTGTCTAGCAGGTCCTCTAATCGCTCCACGGTACAGTCGTTTGACTACAGAAAACTGTTACAACAAATCACCACTAGATAACACTGCTCTGTATCGCAATAACTCAAGATGTAAAGTAATACCACGATACTACAAATATCAGGGAACACCTTATCACAGGTAAGACTGTCCTTAAGGCTAGTACGCTCACATTTATTACAATAAATGACATACCTGAAATGGTACCACTCTCGTTATTAGGTCAGATAGGTAATGCACGTAGTAAGTTCGTCGTATTCATGACTTCCTCTATCAAAGTAACATGCCGCACTTATTATTTAACACAAAATGACATTAAAAATTTTATTTATTCAGGAGCTGCTAGTTGAGAATGTGTATGAACTTCAAATGACACGAAGAACCGTCTCGTTCTGCATATGGATTCAAACCCAGGTCAGGCAGACAAAGCAAAGATTTTATTTTTTTATGCATTTATTTTACCTGGCAAGATTAGGGCCTTCAGGCCCTCTCTTACACCTAACCAGGCATACTCAGATTCAACAAATTTCAGTTTCTACAGAACATTAAGGACATATTACATGTTATACAGTATTAATGTTAAGAAAAAAATAGAGATTATAAACGTAGTACAATGATAATTATAACAATCAAAAATTAATTATAACAATCAAGAATAATAATAATAGTAATAATAATAATAATAATGACTATGTATATGAAAGTAAACATATTTTTCTTTTATGAATGTCAGTCCTATTGCTAGTTGGGAATTTTCTCGTTATATTCTTGAAGCTTGTGAGTTATTCTCATCAAGCAGAGACATAAGACGATAGAATGGGGTGAAAGAGATATAGAAGAGGTAGATAGGTTAGAGGAAGAGAAATAGAATGGTAAAATTCGAAGCTATGATGGAGAGGAGAAAGAAAGAGATGAGAGGGTCCCAACAATGGTGGCTATACCGTCCCTAATGTGTAAGTCTTGAGTTCACTCTTGAATGTTGAGTGGTTCCGGATAAGACGCAGATCACAGGGGAGCGCGTTCCATAGTCGTATGGCTGAGATGGAGAATGACATGGAGAAATATTTTGTGTTATGTAAAGGTACAGCCAAGATGCTAGACGTATCCGATCTGGTATTGCGGTTGTGGAATGATGATAGGTGTTTAATGTGAGAAGATTTCGTGACTGACGGAAACTAACAGTCATTCTTGACTAGGCATACATAGAGTGATATACCTCGATTTTAGACAGTATCAGTTAGGAAATATCAACATTAAATTACATAACGTAAACATTTCTAAGGGACGCGAATTCCTACCCAGCATCTGTTGTCCCTGTTAGCGAACTACGAGAGATGTTAAATATTGCTTCTTCACAAGTACCTTACTTGAAATGCCGTGAGGTAAAGCTTTGAGTTGGAGAGGGATTCGAACCAAGAACCTAATCGTATTGTTATCGAAGAACAATCAACTGTAACAGATCGGATTTTCTCGGCAGTAGCAAGATGTTTTAACTGAAATGACGAGACGAAACATTAATTTTTTCCTCCCCGTGATTCCAACCCGGCACCTATCGCTGTTATATTCTAGAGAAAATGAACGTTAAATATGGGTTTGTCACATCAGCAACGACATGTGAGCACGTTTGAACTAGAAATCATATGACGAAGAGTTCAGTGCTGACTGGTAATCTAACCCCACACATATCGTTGTTGACAACACACAAAGAGACGTCAGCTACCAAATTTTTCTCCACCAGCAGCTCGGAATAAAATCCTTGAACTTACAGTGATCTCGCAAATAGTTCTGTGTCTCACTGGATGTCAAAAATGTCAAATATCGTTAGTGTCGACAACGAATGAAAATACATTAAAAATCAAAATAATTATCCACCAGCAGATAGGTGGATGCTAGAGCTTGATAATACGTAATGAAAACTTTAGTGGTGGGCCAGGATTCGAACCTACTCACGCGCAATATGTGAAGATGTTGAAGAATCTGCGGTTTTGAACAAACAAAAAATTGTAGTCGAGCTGTATTCTCAAGAAGGGATCAATTTCCGCGTTATGGGCGGTCTGAGTTGTATTCCCAGTTCAGAACCATTTTTATCGGCATACAGAAACTCAAATAAAAGATGGAATAAGTGTCCAGTGACCCTACATACCGTTTGTTTCGTCACTAGAAATAAATAGCTAGTATAAGAAAGGTTACTGGTGATAGAGTTTCTACATGTCGCCACTCCTGACTTTATTGTGGTTCAACCTAATGTCTACTTGGTAGAGAAGAATATCACGTTTAATATGAATTTCAGACCACAAGCCATTATACTTTCTTCACTTGGCGTAGCCAGAAGAGAATAAAATCTGTCTCTCCCTATCAAAAATCATCGGTAGAAGTCGGAATCGAACCCACACTACGAGTATATGAATTTATCAGCAAACCAACAGACCATCAAATCCTATTCTCTGGAGGCACATTTTTCTGTTGCAACACTGTTGCGCACTGGATGAGAATTGTAACACACAGGCTCCGTGTAGTGGTTTGCAGCATGTTCAGTACATTCATTTACTTAGTTGACCGAATCGCCATGAACTAGCTGCCTCAGACACCCAGTGCCAACATTTGACTCTATTTTGTAATCACCGAAATAAAATCACGTAACTGTCACCTCCACAGAACTGCCAACAGTGTAGGATGCAGGAAGTTAAATAGGAAGTGTTCCTTTTCACTTGAGCTACTCTATTGCGCTATCTGTTTGTTGAAAACGTCGTGCAGTGCAAAAGAAAAGCTGTAACTGCCTGCCTCTCAGAAGTCTACATCCGGCCATATACATTATCTCACAACACTGTGGAATGCGGAAGTTCTGGAGGAATTGTTGTTGACTTCTGGAGCTGCAGTAGCTATGGTTCAGCTAGTGGTGTAACGGTAAGTGTAGTGCACCATAGAAAATACGTCGCGAGTGGAAGAAGGGCCAACTACTGTGACATTTTGTTGTTTTCGGGTTTAATAGCTGGCCAGGCAACAGACGCATCTCGAAACTTTTGTATTATGTATGGGAAGAGCGCATCGTATTTTCTACATTAGCTGTAGTGTGGTAGTAGCATTTTATTCTTCTTCAAACCTTGTTTGACAACTTTAACTCAGAACAAGTTCTCTACATGTAACCAGTAACCAGCGTGTGCATTATCAGAGCCGGCAGGGGTGGCCGAGCGGTTCTAGGCGCTACAGTCTGGAACGACGAGATCGCTACAATAGCAGGTTCGCATCCTGCCTCGGGCATGGCTGTGTGTGACGTCCTTAGGTTATTTATGTTTAAGTAGTTCTAAGTTATAGGGGATTGATGACCTAAGCAGTTAAGTCCCGTAGCACTCAGAGCTATTTGAACCATTGTCAGACTGCTATAGATAACATCAGAAAATTCGCATATATCGTTGTTGATTAATTTCTCTCTCATGTCTACTATTGTTTAAACAACACTAAAAGAAACCCTACGAAAATTGTGCACTGTATTATAAGAAATGAAATAAAACTACCCATGATAACCTTACAGCGAAAGTCTGTTTTAATAAAGCTAAGTATCTGTACATAAGCGTGCCTCTATTGCGCCGAATTACTAAAATACTACTCACTTAGATTTCGATTGGGTCTGTGCTTAGTTGGTATGCTGTGTCATACTCAAGAAGTATGCAAATGTAGCATATCATAAATAAACTTATGTATTCCTACATACCCTAAAATTTGCTTGTCAGCAATGGAAGGAGACATTACCTACTGTGCTGTATTGTACTGTGAGACTAAAGTATTTTCTTGTGTTTTCCTTATCTATGTTTGATATGACTGCTTGTAGCACTTTCACAGAAGGGATAAAAACGTTATACTTAACGAGACTGGAACTGCGCACCATTACAGACACATTTTCACAAGTCAGCATGTTACCACAGCACCAGCGAAGCAATGTATGACTTACGCTCCTACTACTACGCCAATAGGGAATAAAACTCGTAAACCGCTATTTAAAGAACAACACTAGTTGCGATTTCCACGTGCAACGAATTTCCTGGGCTGAAACCCTTACATTTACAATCTTTTGTTACACTTCAAGCGATAACAACTAAGATTATTCAATGGAAATGACAGGAAAAATCAAGCGAACTTTGAGGCACAATTCCGTGCACAACAGGAAGTAACTCATCGATCACACAGTTGCCAAACATACCTTGCCTTGTTGCCAAATCACTGTTACGTACCAGAAGGAAGAAGACGAACTGATGTGTTCCTACAGAGGTCTGGGAAGTGACCATAGCTGGTATCTCGAAGACGCGGGGGGCACGGCCTGGAATACGCGATGCCTCTGATTCGCGTTTCTGTAACTAGGTATAGGGACTGGAGCGTAGTTACTAATAATACTCAGACCTTAAATCAGGAGCTCTCATAGTTGTCTTTACTTTTCTTTCGTAAGTGTACACAAAACTAAGAATCTCATTCATGGACGTTTACCTGCCTGGCCGATAGTGGAGCACAGCAAACAAATAAAAATAAAAAGCAATGTTCGTGTGTGTGCGTGTGTGTGTGTGTGTGTGTGTGTGTGTGTGAGAGAGAGAGAGAGAGAGAGAGAGAGAGAAAAGAGAGAGGGAAAGAAAGAGAGAGAGTCAGAGATAGAGATAAATATGAAAAAGAATGAGAGACACAGTAAATACGAGGCCTGTTCAGAAAGTAAGCTCCGATTGATTGCCAAATTGAAACCACAGTGAACATCAGAAATGTTTTACTTGTAACAATTAGCTACACCTTTCAGCTACTTCTCTACGTAGTCGCCGTTCTGACTTAGACTTTTGTCATAGCGTTGTACCAACTTTTCAATAGCCTCATCATAGAAGGCAGCCGCCAGTGCTTTCCGCCAATTCTCCACGCTGGCCTACACCTCGTTGTCTGTGTCAAAATGTTGTCTTCAAAGACAGCGGTTCATGTGACCAGAGATGAAACTCAGGGGGAGACAATTGCGGACTGTATTGTGGGTAATCTCACATTTCCATTTGAAAACGATGCAGGAGCATCTTCATTGCCCCTGCAGAATGCGGCTGAGAATTGTCTTGAAGAAGAAACAGCACGACAGTTATGTAATGTTAGCTGCATAGCTTCAGGCGAAATTTCTCACCAGGCCCTCGTACTTGGCGGCAGACACTATTTTCTAGACATCTTTACGCACTCACTGCGAGCTCAGAAATGAGAAGAGCGACGTGATGCTAACTGGGGTTATACTAGAGACACTACCCAACACATCTGTGCAAAGCTTTATCGGATTTTCATAGTCGTTTCCATTTCGCGACCGATCGGAGCTTACTTTCTGAACGCCCCTCGTAATTGTTGTAAAGAAATTGCATCATTGTATGTAAAGAAATCTTACATTAAAATGACACGTTCCACATCATTACGAAATGTCGTATTCATGAGCTATGGAGCAAATATTAACCGAATCAAATCTTATCAAATCTAATCTAATCATATTGCTGACTAGCCACGAAGAGTCATGAATTACCGACATTTTCGCCAATATCAGTAACCAAATCTAAACTTGAAAATAAAAGGCCACAGTTTTTTTAATAAAACGGGTCTCCTATCAAGACCCTTTCGTCTCTGTTAACTAACCACGAAAGATGTCAGATATACTTTCATTCAGAAGTAACAAAGTGTGCACGCATGTTAAGATGAAGCGCATGATGTGAAGTTCTGTGACGGAGATATGAACCCAACAAGTCATCGGATTGTTAACTAAGTAAAGTCAAATGTTATGTATCGGTTTTTCTTACCAGCTGCTAGGTGTTTGAACCTAAAATAAGGATAAAAATTTTTGTGCCTGAGTGACAATCGAACCGCACACCTATCGTCCTTCTTTATCATCCACGAATATAGCTTAAGTATCAATTGGTTACTCACCAACGGTAAGATGCGTGCGTGTTTGAACAGAAAGAACGACATCTATTGCGAATGTTGGTGACACATGAACAGACATTAAAAATGCTTGTTAATTTTCACTAGCAGGCCGGTGTGCACGTAATAGGGCTTGAAATGAAATTATGAATATTTTTGTACTGGATCAGTTTTGGGAAAAGGAACCAAATGGCTGAACGCTACTGCTCCGAGAGATTCAGATCCTCGAGAGAGGACATACGAATTCAAATCACAGTCCAGCACCAAATTTTTCGACGTGTGTAGTTCAATCAAGTACAAGTAAAATAAGAGCCCTGTTCCTTTAAATGGCTATCGGTTCATCAAATAAAATAAAACTTTCTAATGTAAGTAAGTATGCGCTGGCGACAGTATTTCTGTTTACCATGACTTCCGCCTATGTCATTTACCAACGTAAACCGGCTCTGCCCAGTTGGTAATCAAGGAACGTGGTGTTTAATGCGGACTCTGAATTATAACGTCTTTCTCTTAAGGTTACCAGAGGTAAAGTAAATCTGTTTGTGCCTCTTAAAAGTAAATACCTGAACCCACGCATTGCACCTGTGATAGTTCTTTCCACCAGACGACTGTGGCCACGTTTCCCAGCCGCTTGAGAGTGCTGTAACAGATCATATGCATAGCGTACAAAATTAGTCACGGTGGAAAAAATACGAGTCCATTAAATGGTCAAGTAGAAGCAAGATTCTGACGTGGATATTATGCTGTTCTCATGTCACCAGGATGTAAAGACTCTTTTAGGCATCATATCCTACACTTGAAACCATTTGAAATTTTCACTAATTCAGCAACTTTTTTAGTTCGAGAAAATCCACTGTGAAGTTTTACGTTACCTGATAATTCGATTATTGCCGTCATTATTACTATCATTTTCTTCTTACCGCTGCTGGAACGCATGTGCTTGAACATCATTTAACGCCTTTTGGTCATTATAGTAGTATTTGCCATAGAACAGATTCTTTCCCTGTCTACGGAATTTTTTTCATGTTAATATCAAACATCAGCAATTACTCGTAGAGTACATTAAAACTGAAGCAATTGATGAAGACGTCAATTGATAACAATAACGCGCTGTTTTTCTTCATTTACTTGCGCCTAGAAATGGCTGGCGAATACTGCCAAACCTAAAGCCAAGCGATCTTACTTTTCCGATATACGTCGCTGTCAGTTCTTCGATTTGATTTGGTCGACGTGACCTGTTTCATGTTGAGTATGACGGAGAATGTTTTAGAAAATCAATTCTTTTCCTTTACAATAAATAGAAAGATTTTCATTCTAAGCTATACAAGTTCAAAATTTTCCCAGTATTAGGTCAAATTTAGTATTCGCTTCTGTAACGTGGGAAAGTATTTCACAGTTGCAAAACCTACATCCGACCCATTGACGTTTCAGTTAGTCGCTGACGATAAATTCTAGCTCAGAGTGACACCAGTTTAAGTAACCTAATGTAGCGAAGACTGTTTGCCAGTGCTCTTTCTCACCGGAAAATACGCAATTAACTCATTGGGCTCCATAAGTACACTGGAACAGTAATTTCTGTGTGTATGCAATGTATACGGATTGTAGAATTAAGTGGTGCTCTCTCTTCCACTTCCGTATACAATATGCCTGATCTATACGGGCCCTTTACCATTACAGGCCCTGGGTTGGTTGGTTGGTTTGGGGAAGGAGACCAGACTGCGTGGTCATCGGTCTCATCGGATTAGGGAAGGATGGGGAAGGAAGTCGGCCGTGCCCTTTCAGAGGAACCATCCCGGCATTTGCCTGGACTGATTTAGGGAAATCACGGAAAACCTAAATCAGGATGGCCGGACGCGGGATTGAACCGTCGTCCTCCCGAATGCGAGTCCAGTGTCTAACCACTGCGCCACCTCGCTCGGTCTACAGGCCCTGGGGAATGCAATATCATACTGACAAAAGTAATGTGCTTTTACTGACAATCTCACTGTTCGTGTTACCTGGTTTTGTAATCATTTAAATGAAACAACATGACCTTCCAGTGGGAGACATTTCGTCCCCCTTTTCCTTCTGGGAAATTTGTCAGTAAGCTTTTTGCCTTCCAACCAGCGAAATGCGGCATAGTACGGCAGGTAAACGATTCACAAACCGCGATTTAGTGCCGTTAGGACTATTTCTTTAAAAATTGTCGTAGATGAAGGAATTTAGTTTCTTCTTAAATCGTCTTACGCTGTCGCGTTCACAGATATCTCTAATAGGAAAAGCTCTTTATCCAGGTACGAAGGTTGTAAAACAAACTTCCCATAGCTTGTGTCAGTTTGATCTGTTCGTCTGGTAGCACTGCATAAGTATTTTGTCCAAGAGGTATCACAAGTAGTGTTCCTGTAGCTGTGGGAATCATTCGTTGAAATCGAATTTAACACCAATGGGTACAGTAATGCTAAATATTCAAAATTATTATCAATCCAAGACTGAGTTCATTTACAAACTGAGGCGTATTTATAATATTGAAGCTAGACTGTGTGTCCTTGTCTTCCTTGAGTGGGTATTGGAAGGCGTTTACACACACGTATACAATACTATGAATACTTCGAACGCTGTAGTTGACGTTGCTCCCATAAACAAATTTGGTTTTTTTAATTCTTCTGTGTCTTTAGCGTGCAATATGTGTTGTAGATACAGTCTTAGACAAAAAACTTGACCCTGAGTCTTTCATGTATGGTGGACAATACAGTCGTGCTCCCCTCAGAATTCTATGTCTGGCAATATGCTCGATCTAGCAACATTGTAGACTATGGCACTTCCCAGAGGAAGTCTTAACTGCAGTCTGAGTACATCAGTCTTTACTATGACTGTAGTCTTGAGGTAAAACACAAGACTAGCTAATACGACATCTGGCAACACAAAGCACACGTCGACCAAACTTTTATCGTCCCTTTCCTCTCGGTGCTGAAGCTATGAGTGTAATTCAAGCGAATCTACAATACATTTCGCTTTCTGTCACATTGGTAATAACAGTTTGGTTTAACACTATTTTAGCGAAAAACTTCTTGGCCAGACATCTGCCTCGAAACACCGCATGCGTCTGAGTTCTCTGGGACCCGTTTGCTGCCTACCAGCGGGGGCTGAGGCACTACGCTGCCTCGCCTTCTGCCGATAACGTCTGCTCCACTCCTCACTCTCAACGGTGTAACATGCTTTAATGTTGTTGAGTGGTCACTCATAAAGTCTGTCTACGATTTGTGTTTCACACTCGATAGCAGTGGAGGCACAAAACCGTTTTTATTTGATGAGTATTTTATTACACTAGTATGCAATACATCAATGTGGCACAGTATTAATTTCATTGTTCCTGCTCCAGTGGGCTATAATTGAAGTGTCCCGTTCTTTTTCCTTTCGCAGAAGATTCTTAAAATAATTTATTTTCGTCATGGATTCATATGTTTAAGTCAAGGCACAGAGAGTAAAGGGAATGTAATGTTTTTGGTTTCTTTCTTTGAGTCCCTATGGTAAATGGATACAAAACATTGTGTCAATATCTTTCAGAACCCGCTCTATAGCTACTCAGGCAAATTGCTAGTTTTTAGGTCCATACATTAATTAATGGAGAAGTGAACACTGTTCAAAACTGATACTTAAAATATTCAATTGGATTTAGGGCGCCAAAATAGCTCATATTTGAAGCTACCCAGAGACAAAGTAAGTTGCTAGAGCCAATGTTAACAAATGTCTGCAGATAGTTCCTAACTGCTGCTGTGGAAATTTAGCATAGAGCCCCTATAGTAAGCAAGAGATTCATTTCCTTCAAACGCATCACCCTGACATGTGAATCTTAAGTGAAGAACAATATTCAGATTCGTATCAGTGACGGTCGATTCGAATTTCTTCAGAGACACTTGTATTGTGAAGCAGCTTGGCAGTCAGAAAGCTGAGATCTATGACCTTTAACACAACCTGTTGTGTTGAGCTACCAAGAGGACTTGATGTGTAAGGGTTTTCTTCCGATTTTGTTACAGAATTTTTTCTGGAAATTCACAGCTCCATAAAATAGATCAGAAAAAATGCTTGCACAAGCGGATCCGTGCCACGGTTAGAACTGACGACTCATTGAGCTGGTGCAAAACGAGATACCGGCGGCCTCATAACGCATCGTGAACGATAATAGAAGTTGTCACTTACTTGAAGAATATCATTTCTTTAGCAAAAAAATTGAATTTTCTGTCTCACTGTCTAGGGGTTATATAGCATGAGTCATTCAAATGGAAAGGGAATATCAAGTTAATTTACTGAATCAGTTCAGTACCATACGTGGAAGTGACTGCACTGTCACAGCGTTGCCAAATTTTTGTGACGATGTTGCCAATTCTCAGTAGCGCTAGGAACAGCTCTGTAGCAGTATGCGAGGAGAATCCTATGCTCGTGTCATCGGAGGATACGGAGAGGAGGCGTGGGGTTTTGTTAATATGCAGCGTTTTCTCCTACCAGTTGCGTCAAACATTCAGGTGTAGAAACTGCCATCACGATTATAGTTTCCCACAAAATATATATGAATAAAACACTTGCCTGTTACTTTGTGACAAATGTTATTTCTCTACAATAAAAAATCTTTGGAAATCAGCTTTGCCCAACTGTCACGAAAAGTAAGATAACAAACACTTTGTACCTTGAAATCGATTGCATCTATGTGCAGTCTTGTGATCGTACAAGTAAAATGTCATTAATTGCACGAGAATGTAGAAATATGTTGGTGGGACTGAAAACTATAAGAAACACAGTTAACTAATTATTCTGTGCCACGTAATAATCAATACATTTGAAAATTCAAAAGAGAAGAAACTAAAAATTATGCCCATTAAGACAGAAACTAAAGTGCAGAAGCGGGCACTGTGCAGATCTGCTCTTTTTCATCTTCAGATCTATACAAATAATGTATACTAACAAGCGTATTCATTGCTTTCGTAATGTTTCCCTCTTGTTTAGTCTTCTAATGATGAACTGGATCCACGCCCTTGAGTCTGATTGTTCCTTTGTATCCTTCCATCTACTATCTTTGTGTGTTATTGCTCGGTGTTCTAAAAGCAAATTGTTATGCCTGCTCTCAAGAGGTATTAGAACGAGGTCGCAAGAAGACTAACGAAGTATAATCAAAATACATTGAGACGCCAGTTTGTCTCTCCTCATGGTGTTAAGTCGACAGAAATAGTAGGGTATTATTGCCTGCATCACCAGGATACCATTGTTGTCTTCTCTTACTGAGATTTTCATATTACCCTGAACACATGACGCCGAGATAAATGTGTATATTTTCCGTGACGAAACATCCCACATTCCATTCATCCTGATCCATTCGTTACGTGCATCAGCAGCAATGAGTTATAGGAAAGTTTTTGTCAGGTGACGAATAACAATAGCAAAGGTAGTAGTGACAAATCAGTAATTAAGCATTTTTACTGCATTAAAGACAATTGTTAACGATTAACAAAATAACCAAGAAAGGCTGAGTGTTTAACTGGCGCACTGCATAGGTGTTCTTACCAATTTGTTACTGAATTCTGTTCTGGTTGTTTGCAGAGGGAAAAGAGAGAACCTTGTAGCCATACATATCGCTAGTACAACGAGATATTACCTATCAACTGTTCTTGCTTTATATTACGAGACGAAGATGACGTCACCGAGCTGATATTTGAAATACATTTAAGTTTTCTCTCTCTGTCTCTCTTTCTATCGTTTTCTTTTTCTTTTTCTTTTAATTTTTTGAGGAAAGCATCAAGGAGCGAGAGTAATAAGCAAGTAGGCATATAATCTATTTAAAGTTCTTTTCATCGGGTTATATAGCGCAAAAATACACCTTTGGAGTGTATTATTGCGTAATTACAATTATTGATAGACTATTCGTGAGCTTGGGTGCATTCAGTGGGGTGAAACCTATCACATAAGCAAGTAAAACACAAATATTTCTTGCACCACGCGCAACACACAAAAGAAATCTCGCTGCACTGACGTATTGTCTGATGTACTGCTTGGAAAACGTATCTGATTCATGTTGCTAAATACAGCTGTATCAGATATCAATGTGGATGCCTACCAAGTGTATAAAAGTATATCTTGAAATACACAGAAAGGCACAAAAGGGTATTCGACTGAAACAAGCCATGAACAAGATTCTAACTGGGGTCGACAGAATCGTAGTCTACCGCCTTGACAACTCGAACGGTGACAGTGCTCGGCCGGTTACTTACGTTTACTGGTATCAAAGCTACAGCATGAAAACACAAAAATGTTAATAACCTGAAGCTCATTAACTTGGGAACCCATAGTAAAGTGAAGCAGTCATCAGTTAGAAGATTGGTTGGAACACCACAGTGCTTTAATAGGCACGGTCCTGTTGGAGGTGTTATGCTGTTGCTTTCCTCCTACCTTTGAGTTGACTTGCCTGGACAGTTAGTAGGGGCACCTACAGTTTAACGTGGCTTTCGGACCACAGTGCAACTCGGCATTTTTCACATCAACAAACACTGCCCGAGGCCATATAAGCGTAAAATGGGAGATAAAATTTGCTGGACTGATCAGGGATCGAACCCGAGACCTTCGTATTCGTAACCTTGCTGTTTATCAATTTGCCGCCATGTAGCAACCACTGTTGCTTCTGCTTGATATTAAAATTGAGGATCTCTTGTTTGGGCCTGCGTTGGCACTTGCGCGTCCCTGCACCAAACCAAAGAGAACTGAATTGAATGTAGTGCCTTCAAGTTGGCATAAATAGAAAAGGAGAAAAGTTAAACAACATAAATGGTCTCTCTTTGATGCCCCAATCTTCATTTCCATTATGCGTCTTATGAGAAAAAACGTACACTGGAAAGTAATGTTGTTTTATTTAAATGATTACAAAATCAGGTAAAACGAACAGTGAGATTGTCAGTAAAAGCACATTACTTTTGTCAGTATGATGTTGCGTTCCCCAGGGCCTGTAATGGTAAAGGGCCCGTATAGATCAGGCATATTGTATACGGAAGTGGAAGAGAGAGCACCACTTAATTCTACAATCCGTATACATTGCATACACACAGAAATTACTGTTCCAGTGTACTTATGGAGCCCAATGAGTTAATTGCGTATTTTCCGGTGAGAAAGAGCACTGGCAAACAGTCTTCGCTACATTAGGTTACTTAAACTGATGTCACTCTGAGCTAGAATTTATCGTCAGCGACTAACTGAAACGTCAATGGGTCGGATGTAGGTTTTGCAACTGTGAAATACTTTCCCACATTGCAGAAGCGAATATTAAATTTGAACTAATATTGAGAAAATTTTGAACTTGGATATCTTAGAATGAAAATCTTTCTGTTTATTGCAAAGGAAACAATTGATTTTCTAAGACGTTCTCCGTCATACACAACATGAAACAGGTCACGTCGACCAAATCAAATCGCAGAACTGACAGCGACGTATATCGGAAGGCAGTAAGATCGCTTGGCTTTAGGTTTGGCAGTATTCGCCAGCCATTTCTAGGCGCAAGTAAATGAAGAAAAACAGCGCGTTTTTGTTATCAATTGACGTCTTCATCAATTGCTTCAGTTTTAATGTACTCTACGAGTAATTGCTGATGTTTGATATTAACATGAAAAAAATTCCGTAGACAGGGAAAGAATCTGTTCTATGGCAAATACTACTATAATGACCAAAAGGCGTTAAATGATGTTCAAGCACATGCGTTCCAGCAGCGGTAAGAAGAAAATGATAGTAATAATGACGGCAATAATCGAATTATCAGGTAACGTAAAACTTCACAGTGGATTTTCTCGAACTAAAAAAATTGCTGAATTAGTGAAAATTTCAAATGGTTTCACGTCTAGGATATGATGCGTAAAAGAGTCTTTACATCCTGGTGACATGAGAACAGCATAATATCCACGTCAGAATCTTGCTTCTACTTGACCATTTAATGGACTCGTATTTTTTCCGCCGTGACTAATTTTGTACGCTATGCATATGATCTGTTACAGCACTCTCAAGCGGCTGGGAAACGTGGCCACAGTCGTCTGGTGGAAAGAACTATCACAGGTGCAATGCGTGGGTTCAGGTATTTACTTTTAAGAGGCACAAACAGATTTACTTTACCTCTGGTAACCTTAAGAGAAAGACGTTATAATTCAGAGTCCGCATTAAACACCACGTTCCTTGATTACCAACTGGGCAGAGCCGGTTTCTGTTGGGAAATGACATAGGCGGAAGTCATGGTAAACAGAAATACTGTCGCCAGCGCATACTTACTTACATTAGAAAGTTTTATTTTATTTGATGAACCGATAGCCATTTAAAGGAACAGGGCTCTTATTTTACTTGTACTTGATTGAACTACACACGTCGAAAAATTTGGTGCTGGACTGTGATTTGAATTCGTATGTCCTCTCTCGAGGATCTGAATCTCTCGGAGCAGTAGCGTTCAGCCATTTGGTTCCTTTTCCCAAAACTGATCCAGTACAAAAATATTCATAATTTCATTTCAAGCCCTATTACGTGCACACCGGCCTGCTAGTGAAAATTAACAAGCATTTTTAATGTCTGTTCATGTGTCGCCAACATTCGCAATAGATGTCGTTCTTTCTGTTCAAACACGCACGCATCTTACCGTTGGTGAGTAACCAATTGATACTTAAGCTATATTCGTGGATGATAAAGAAGGACAGTAGGCGTCCGGTTAGATTGTCGCTCAGGCATAAAAATTTTTATCCTTACTTTAGATTCAAAAACCTAGCAGCTGGTAAGAAAAACCGATACATAACATTTGACTTTAGTTAGTTAACAATCCGATAACATGTTTGGTTCGTATCTCCGTCACAGAATTTCACATCATGCGCTTCGCCTTTAAATGCGTGCACACTTTGTTACTTCTGAATGAAGGTATATCAGTCATCTTTCGTGGTTAGTTAACAGAGACGAAAGGGACTTGATATGAGTCCCGGTTTATTAAAAGAACTGTGGTCTTTTATTTTCAAGTTTAGATTTGGTTACTGATATTGGCGAAAATGTCGGTAATTCATGACTCTTCGTGGCTAGTCAGCAATACCATTAGATTAGATTAGATTAGATTTGATTCGATTAATATTTGTTCCATAGCTCATGAATACGACATTTCGTAATGATGTGGAACGTGTCATTTTGATGAAAGATTTCTTTACACACCATGATGCAATTTCTTTACAACAATTATTAACTCTCTCTCTCTCATTCTTCTTTATATTTATATTTATCTCTATCTCTCTCTTTCTCTCTCTCTCTCTCTCTCTCTCTCTCTCTCTCTCTCTCTCTCTCTCACACACACACACACACACACAGAAACATTGTTTTTTATTTTTATTTGTTTTGTTGTGCTTGACTATTGGCCAGGCACGTAAACGTCCACGAACGAATTTCTTAGTTTTGAGTACACTTACGAAAGAAATATAAAAATAGCTATGACAGATACTGGTTTATGATGCTTAGTTTGCAGTCAGTCAAATGGCTATGAGCACTATGGGACTTAACATCTGAGGCCATCAGGCCCCTAGAACTTAGAACTACTTAAACCTAACTGACCTAAGGACATCACACACATCCATGCCCAAGGGAGGATTCGAACTAGCGACCGTAGCAGTCGCGCGGTTCCAGACTGGAGTGTCTAGAACCGCTCGTCCACCGCGGCCGGCTGCTGCCAGTTCTGAGTATTAGTAACTACGCTCCAGTCCCTAAACCTAGTTACAGAAATGCGAATCAGACGCATCTCGTATTCCAGGCCGTGCCTACCACGTCTTTGAGATACTAGCTATGGTCACTTCCCAGGCCTCTGTAGGAACACATCGATTCGTCCTCTTCCTGCTGGTATTGTAACTGAGATTGGGCAACAACGCAAGGTATGTTTGGCAACTCTGTGATCGATGAGTTACTTCCTGTTGTGCACGGAATTAAGCCTTAAAGTTCACTTGGTTTTTCCTGTCATTTCCATTGAATAATCTGAATTATTATCGCTCGAGGTGTACCAAAAGATTGTAAATTTATGGTTCTCAGCCCAGGAAACTCGTTGCACGTTGAAATCGCAACTAGTGTTGTCCTTTAAATATCGGTTTACGAGTCCTAATCACTATTGGCCTAGTAATTGGAATCCGAGATACGTACCTCTGCGCTGGCTGTGTGGTAACGTCCTGTTCTGTAAAAAAAAAAAAAAAAAAAAAAAAAAAAAAAAAAAAAAAAAAAACGCAAGAAAATATTTTCGGCTCATAGTGCAATGGTGAAAAACTTACAATGCTGCACAATAGGTAATGTCTCCTTCCGTTGCTGACAAGCAAAATTTGGGTTTCTAGGAATACATAACTTTATACACTCCCGGAAATTGAAATAAGAACACCGTGAATTCATTGTCCCAGGAAGGGGAAACTTTATTGACACATTCCTGGGGTCAGATACATCACATGATCACACTGACAGAACCACAGGCACATAGACACAGGCAACAGAGCATGCACAATGTCGGCACTAGTACAGTGTATATCCACCTTTCGCAGCAATGCAGGCTGCTATTCTCCCATGGAGACGATCGTAGAGATGCTGGATGTAGTCCTGTGGAACGGCTTGCCATGCCATTTCCACCTGGCGCCTCAGTTGGACCAGCGTTCGTGCTGGACGTGCAGACCGCGTGAGACGACGCTTCATCCAGTCCCAAACATGCTCAATGGGGGACAGATCCGGAGATCTTGCTGGCCAGGGTAGTTGACTTACACCTTCTAGAGCACGTTGGGTGGCACGGGATACATGCGGACGTGCATTGTCCTGTTGGAACAGCAAGTTCCCTTGCCGGTCTAGGAATGGTAGAACGATGGGTTCGATGACGGTTTGGATGTACCGTGCACTATTCAGTGTCCCCTCGACGATCACCAGTGGTGTACGGCCAGTGTAGGAGATCGCTCCCGACACCATGATGCCGGGTGTTGGTCCTGTGTGCCTCGGTCATATGCAGTCCTGATTGTGGCGCTCACCTGCACGGCGCCAAACACGCATATGACCATCATTGGCACCAAGGCAGAAGCGACTCTCATCGCTGAAGACGACACGTCTCCATTCGTCCCTCCATTCACACCTGTCGCGACACCACTGGAGGCGGGCTGCACGATGTTGGGGCGTGAGCGGAAGACGGCCTAACGGTGTGTGGGACCGTAGCCCAGCTTCATGGAGACGGTTGCGAATGGTCCTCGCCGATACCCCAGGAGCAACAGTGTCCCTAATTTGCTGGGAAGTGGCGGTGCAGTCCCCTACGGCACTGCGTAGGATCCTACGGTCTTGGCGTGCATCCGTGCGTCGCTGCGGTCCGGTCCCAGGTCGACGGGCACGTGCACCTTCCGCCGACCACTGGCGACAACATCGATGTACTGTGGAGACCTCACGCCCCACGTGTTGAGCAATTCGGCGGTACGTCCACCCGGCCTCCCGCATGCCCACTATACGCCCTCGCTCAAAGTCCGTCAACTGCACATACACTTCACGTCCACGCTGTCGCGGCATGCTACCAGTGTTAAAGACTGCAATGGAGCTCCGTATGCCACGGCAAACTGGCTGACACTGACGGCGGCGGTGCACAAATGCTGCGCAGCTAGCGCCATTCGACGGCCAACACCGCGGTTCCTGGTGTGTCCGCTGTGCCGTGCGTGTGATCATTGCTTGTACAGCCCTCTCGCAGTGTCCGGAGCAAGTATGGTGGGTCTGACACACCGGTGTCAATGTGTTCTTTTTTCCATTTCCAGGAGTGTATATGAAATGCTAGGTTTGCATACCTCTTGAGTATGACACAGCATACCCATTAAACACAGACCCAATCGAAATCTATGTACAGATACTCAGCTTTATTAAAACAGACTTTCGCCGTAAGGTTATCATTGGTAGTTTTATTTCATTTCTTATAATACAGTGCACAATTTTCGTAGGGTTTCTTTTAGTGTTGTTTAAACAATAGCATACATGAGAGAGAAATTAATCAACAACGATATATGCGAATTTTCTGATGTTATCTATAACAGTCCGACAATGCACATGCAACTTGAAACTTCCTGGCAGATTAAAACCGTGTGCCGGACCGTGATTCGAACTCGGAACCTTTGCCTTTCACTGGCAAGTGCTCTACCATTTGAGCTACCCAAGCACGACTCACCCCCCGTCCTCACAGCTTTACTGCTGCCAGTATCTCGCCTCCTACCTTCTAAACTTTACAGAAGCTCTCCCGCTAACACAGTTTTAATCTGCCAGGAAGTTTCACATCAGCGCACACTCTGCTGCAGAGCGAAAATCTCGTTCTGGAAACATCCCCCAGGCTGTGGCTAAGCCATGTCTCCGCAATATCCTTTCTTTAAGGAGTGCTGTTTCTGATAGTTCGGAAGGTAGGAGACGAGATACTGGCAGAAGTAAGGCTGTGAGGACGGGGCGTGAGTCGTGCTTGGCGGCCGTGGTGTGCGGGCGGTCGGCGTGTGCTGTGCGCTGCGCTCGGCTCGGTAAGTCAAGCGCCTGTTGCAGCAGGCAGCTGCGTTATTTCAGAGTCTTGATGGATTCATATTAGAAAGAGAGATGGATCAGCCTAATAGAAGATACACATTGAAATTGATTTTTTGACCAGAAAGGGCAGAGGCCGAATTCGTTCGAAACTGAGACACGGCTAGAGGAAGTTGTGAAAATTTCGTTTGAGGATATTATAGGTATTCACCTTTCAATTGTGTGTAACATCGTGTATGTTAAGCTTGAAAACACGGAATTGTGTGACAAAATTGTTGAATCTAGTGGCGGAACATTTAAGTCCAATCATCGCGATGGCAGTATTAGTGAAGTTCGTGTTACTCATGCTGGCTTTGGATTAAGAACTGTCCGTATCTTTGAGCTACCATTTGAAATCACCGCTCAGCAGATCAATCCGTTGATAGCTCCTTATGGCAGAATAATTAGCAATTTTGCAGAAAAGTGGTCTCCTGCTCACAAGTTCCCCGTCTCGAATGGTATCAGGCGAGTTGATTTACAGAAACACATACCCTCGTATATAAATATTTGTGGTTATCGGGCTATAGTAATATACAATGGGCAGCCAAGAACCTGCGGGTCTTGCGGCGGTGGCCGGCCGGAGTGGCCATGCGTTTCTAGGCGCTACAGTCTGGAACCGAGCGGCCTCTACGGTCGCAGGTTCGAATCCTGCCTCGGGCACGGATGTATGTGCTGTCCTTAGGTTAGTTAGGTTTAATTAGTTCTAAGTTCTAGGCGACTGATGACCTCAGAAGTTAAGTCGCATAGTGCTCAGAGCCATTTTCTTGCGGCGGTACAGGCCACGTCCGCTCGCAGTGTATACAACGCCGAGTGGCCCATCTACCTGCGGGCGAAGCAGTGAGACCCCGAGCCATGTCAACGTTGCCTTTAACTTACGTAGCGGCAGCCGCTGGACAGCTCCAGACGCGTGACGCTCCTGACGATACTCAGGATGATGCAGCTCGCGACAGAAGTGATAATGGAAGTTAGCGACTCGGCGGTGACAACACAGCCAAAGAGTCAAGAAAAAGAACCAAATATCTCTGTTCCAATAGAACAAACCCCTGAACTGATTATAGTCATTCAGAATGAGCAGTCTCCAGAAAACAACAAGGAAGCCGACCCATCACTTGCCAGCAAACAGGACCGAGCGCAAGAAACCCAAGATGCTATCGAAAACGTTGAAACCTTCCCAAGAGTCAGTCCTCCGAGGAAACATAAAAAGAGGAGACTAGCTCACAAGGGAGCTGAACAGCTGTCACCGCCTTTGCAAGAAAAAGCAAAGCAGATTAGCAACAAACTGCATGAAGAACAACATAGTAATCCGGTTCTGAGTATGCAGGCACCTGACTCCTTGCAGGCCAAATCAAATACACCGTGCCCCATGTCAACGGACCATTCGTCACACGAGAGATTGAAGCTGCTAGCAAATTTCGATAGAGACAAGGTTTTCCCTCAGACCAGGAATGCAGAAAAAGAGACATCGAAAGCTAATCAACGCAAAAACTGTGCTGATGAATCGGATGAAATGAACCAAGATGAAGAATTGCGTGAAACTGTAGGAACGGGACAGACTCCTGCCCCACGAGATCAACTGAACACGATGGATACATCATTGCCGGAACATACATGTGAGAAAGGATTTTCGTCCGACAGCACTTCGTATGACGAATATTGACTTCGGTAATGAATAGGACAATAAGAACGCAGCACAAGCCTACAAAATCGCCACGTTGAATATTAATAAGATACGCTCCTCCCTGCATTTACAGCATCTGCAAGACTTTCTATATGCAGCTGACGTTGATGTACTACTGTTACAGGAAGTAACAGATGTTCAATTAGAAATGATACGTGGGTACAACGCCATAATAAACCACGGTATCGGTGTAGAGCTGGGAACCGCATTTCTCACGAAAGAAGGCATCCGTGTCACACAAATAGCAAAACTTGAAAACAGTAGAGGAACTGCAGTGACTGTTAATAACGCGCGCATCATCGACGTTTATGCACCGTCAGGCAACAATAACAGGCGTGCTAGAACGGATTTTTTTTTAAAGTGGAATCGTTCATCTATTCGGTACACATCAAGATTATACACTCCTGGAAATGGAAAAAAGAACACATTGACACCGGTGTGTCAGACCCACCATACTTGCTCCGGACACTGCGAGAGGGCTGTACAAGCAATGATCACACGCACGGCACAGCGGACACACCAGGAACCGCGGTGTTGGCCGTCGAATGGCGCTAGCTGCGCAGCATTTGTGCACCGCCGCCGTCAGTGTCAGCCAGTTTGCCGTGGCATACGGAGCTCCATCGCAGTCTTTAACACTGGTAGCATGCCGCGACAGCGTGGACGTGAAGTGTATGTGCAGTTGACGGACTTTGAGCGAGGGCGTATAGTGGGCATGCGGGAGGCCGGGTGGACGTACCGCCGAATTGCTCAACACGTGGGGCGTGAGGTCTCCACAGTACATCGATGTTGTCGCCAGTGGTCAGCGGAAGGTGCACGTGCCCGTCGACCTGGGACCGGACCGCAGCGACGCACGGATGCACGCCAAGACCGTAGGATCCTACGCAGTGCCGTAGGGGACCGCACCGCCACTTCCCAGCAAATTAGGGACACTGTTGCTCCTGGGGTATCGGCGAGGACCATTCGCAACCGTCTCCATGAAGCTGGGCTACGGTCCCGCACACCGTTAGGCCGTCTTCCGCTCACGCCCCAACATCGTGCAGCCCGCCTCCAGTGGTGTCGCGACAGGCGTGAATGGAGGGACGAATGGAGACGTGTCGTCTTCAGCGATGAGAGTCGCTTCTGCCTTGGTGCCGATGATGGTCGTATGCGTGTTTGGCGCCGTGCAGGTGAGCGCCACAATCAGGACTGCATACGACCGAGGCACACAGGGCCAACACCCGGCATCATGGTGTGGGGAGCGATCTCCTACACTGGCCGTACACCACTGGTGATCGTCGAGGGGACACTGAATAGTGCACGGTACATCCAAACCGTCATCGAACCCATCGTTCTACCATTCCTAGACCGGCAAGGGAACTTGCTGTTCCAACAGGACAATGCACGTCCGCATGTATCCTGTGCAACCCAACGTGCTCTAGAAGGTGTAAGTCAACTACCCTGGCCAGCAAGATCTCCGGATCTGTCCCCCATTGAGCATGTTTGGGACTGGATGAAGCGTCGTCTCACGCGGTCTGCACGTCCAGCACGAACGCTGGTCCAATTGAGGCGCCAGGTGGAAATGGCATGGCAAGCCGTTCCACAGGACTACATCCAGCATCTCTACGATCGTCTCCATGGGAGAATAGCAGCCTGCATTGCTGCGAAAGGTGGATATACACTGTACTAGTGCCGACATTGTGCATGCTCTGTTGCCTGTGTCTATGTGCCTGTGGTTCTGTCAGTGTGATCATGTGATGTATCTGACCCCAGGAATGTGTCAATAAAGTTTCCCCTTCCTGGGACAATGAATTCACGGTGTTCTTATTTCAATTTCCAGGAGTGTATATTCCTAGCCGGCGATTTTAATTCTGTACTTAGCCCGAAACACCAGACACCGAATTTCAACAAGTCCTTAGAACTGCAAAGAATAGTCCACCAACTGCAGTTAACCGATACCTGGTAACATACCCATGTCGCACAGCCCGGTTTCACATATTTTACCAGTCACTCAGCAAACAGGCTAGACAGAATTTACGTCTCGTCCAACCTTAAGAACCATGTACTCCAGTCTGAGGTCTGGCCCACTATGTTTTCTGACAACGCCGCGTACATCCTCACAGTAAATTTGGAAAAACAAGAGGCTTACCGAGCGAGGGGCATATGGAAACTCAACATTACACATTTACAAGATGAGGAATGTCGCGTGGCATTTACTAATGTCTGGAAAGAATGCGAGAAACGATTCCCGCTATACAATTCTGCCATAGATTGGTGGTTACAATGTGCTATGCCTGAAATAAGAAGAATGCTGATCGATTACTCACGACAGAAAAGTTTCTGCCTTAGAGACCTGTACCCCCTGGACACACGATTAATGTAGAACTTTAGCCGGACTCAGAAAACTAAAGCCCGCATCTCGTGGTCGTGCGGTAGCGTTCTCGCTTCCCACGCCTGCGTTCCCGGGTTCGATTCCCGGCGGGGTCAGGGATTTTCTCTGCCTCGTGATGGCTGGGTGTTGTGTGCTGTCCATAGGTTAGTTAGGTTTAAGTAGTTCTAAGTTCTAGGGGACTGATGACCATAGATGTTAAGTCCCATAGTTCTCAGAGCCATTTGAATCATTTTTTCAGAAAATTAAAGCAAATATTTTAGGACTGTATAACACTCCTGATTGCTGTTACTACTGCACCATAACCTCAATGCTAGAAACAGGTTGTGACATAAAACTATTTTGTAAAAGCAATTATGGTACAAAGCAGCAGAGCAGTGTTACCTCTGGGAGGAATTTTGTTAAGTTGACCGTGTTGTACCTAACGGAGGTGGCTTATCGGAAATGAAAGTCAGAATTACGTAAATATTTGAACAGTACCAAACAAAATTTTGCCTATCTGCACTGTTCAACGGATAAAGAAAACGGTCGCCAGCCTAATTAGGCAAGAAAAAGATTAACGTTCTCGTTTAAGGAAGTAGATATAAGTAACTATAACGGATAAACACAACCTATACTTGGCCACACGCGAGTGCAATGAACTCTGACACACTCATATGTTTTCGGTAAGATTGAAACTAACAGTTGGAGCAGCACAAACTATTTGCAAAATTATAAGAGATACCGAAACACCCTATTACTTTCAGGCTTACATAAAGTGAATGGTCTTTATAACATTACTATTAATATGCACTTCTAATACACAAGACAGACAAACACTTGGCAAACATGAGTAACGTTTCACAACTGCAGCTTTCCCACTTTTACTACAGCGAAACACAATACTAACCAAATTGTAAGAAACTGACTCACCTTTTAGAATTTACTACAGACAACAATGTGATCATTTGCTTTATAAGCTTCAGTCTTAAGAACTTTTAATTTTGAAGTTAGCAACAGCACTTTAAATAGCAATTTTAATAGGAAAATCATTTTCAGTAAATAACATTTACTTTAACTCACTCCTCACTCTCTTGCCACATTAACTTTAACTTTCGTTTTACTAAGTTCAAGAGGCATTAATTAGCAAAACTCTAGGCTTTAATTTCTTTTAGTAAGGACACTCGGATATCACTTTAGTTCAAACGGAGAGGACCCTGAGAGGTGTTATGATGAGGAGAAAAATCAAGGTAGGTACATAAATTCAGATAAAATTTACCTTATATTTGAGCACACTAACACATCCATTAAACTGATCCTTCACTGTACATCATTATAGTATTACGTTACAGTGATTGCGCAACGTGGTGGTAACTGCATGTTGGTAGGTGGATTCGTAGGCAGAATTGCTGGACTCTGGCCCTTCTTGGTGGCGATGAAGAATACCAAATCCAGAATCGTTCCAGCTATTTATCCATCCATCCGAGGCATTGGAAAGTAGCAGAAAAAGCCTCTTTCGGAAGCAGAACAATATGCATCTTTTACATGGCAGTGCACAAACTCGTAGCTCGTCCCTGACTCGTTGCTCGTCCCCGACTGCTGGCTCGTCCCCGACTCGTGGCTCGTCTCCGACTGACTATCAGTTCCACCTTTTCCACCTAGGCCAACCACAATTTGCGCGCGCTAGACAGTTCCGTTCCCGAGGGGAACCACAACAACTTTTACATATAGAATAACTAAGAGCCCTAAGTGAGGATCAGCAATTTACATAACAGCAACCAATCATTTTAAACAAAACAGAACATTTGCACATATAGACATTTCTACAAAAAATTATTCACACAAAATTACAATTATATACAGTAAGTTTTGTTCCCTCCAAATGGGACAAAGAATATAAATTGCAGATACACTACTTTGCATTGAACCAAACCATGATATCAAAGTTTGTACAAAGAAAGGAGTATACAATTTTATGTTATCGATTCAAACAAACACATTTACAGAAGCTCAGTGATGTAACATTAAATGAAACAAAGGCAAAATAAATCAGTAGAGCATTAGAGCCATGGTGTTACACATGCTCCATGTTTCGTTGAAGTTTCCTGTAAGGGATACTTCAAGGAAACATCTATAACACCTAAGTGGTGTTGGCTACAGAAAAAAAATTATATCATCCAACTTCAGTTGGGAGAAAGAAAGAAAAAAAAAACATATTACAAACATACAGTATATAGACTAAGGAGATTCATACACTTCTTCCAAAAACATTTTCAAAGTAAAGCATTTACAGTAATTTTCATCCACAGACTGGTTTAAGGAAATTAATTTTCATCAATACGCAGGATACCTTCAAGCATTTTCATTTCATACACACACAGTTCAAATAAGAGACAAAACAGTACACAAAATAAGGCTTCATATTAGTAGAATAGATATGGCCTTCAAACAAAAAAAATAATACACATAGGCAACAGCACAAATAATAATAATAAACACGTAGACAACAGCACAGAACATTTTAACTAAACAAAGCAGAAATTTGTCTTACAATATTTTTAAAGGAATGTAAATTTTCAGACACACAAGCATGTTAATGATCATAGTACTTTTCACAGGGTTCAGTAGTTAATGTAATGTTCAAAATTTCAGTTTGCATCCACAAATGCACAAATATTTACACAAACAGCTATGAGAACTTTTTTCAACTGACTCTTTAAATACAAAAGTAACTTTTCAAGGTTTTCTCAAAACAATTATCTTTAAAGCTGCTCTTCATTAATAGCAGTCCAAACACATTAACCTATTCAGAACCTATCTTTAATCATCACTGCTGTGTTTTAAAACAGACAGTCCAAAACTTTAAGTTATTCCAAAAAACCTAGCATCAAAACATCTACATCCATTTGAATGAGAATGCATATATATTTTTTTAATAAATTTTCACTGACTTCAGAAAGAATAGTCAGTTCATAACACATTGACCAATAAACCTGACTAAGTTCACTGCTTGCCTCAGCACTAGCAGTCCATGTTACACATTCTGCCCACTATTGTTTTGGCAGTCTTTATCTATAAACATTTATGCACAAAAACACAATTTAGATTAAAAACACTAAAGAAAACACATTTTTAAATTGACACACTGCCCCATCCTCTAGGTTTGGCAGTTCATGACCACTTATCAGCTCCTTGCCCCACAATGGCAAGTCCTTTGGCTACTGCTCACACAGTATATTGGTAGCCCTCAACTTCAGGACCACAGCATTTTTATTCTTTTGTCTTGTTTTGCCGCCCAACAACATATTTTTGAACAGTTTATTATCATCCTTTCCAGGTTTTTCATCATTATGTCACATCTTTGGTAAAATTTGCATTAATGGTATAAAACATAAAACCTGTAACTTTGAAACAGTAATTAGACACAGGTAACAAAATCATTTCTTTTCAAACGACAACATCAGGTAACATATACATTAATCAAGTAAATTTTAAATGACATTTTTGGTATAATGACAATGTTCAGGAGTTATTTGAGAGTCCCAGATTTGTGATTTTTCTCCCAATTTTCTTACTCAGTATCTAGTTTAATTATTTTTCCACACATTTAGGTCATCAGGTATGTCAAGCTCAGAACAATAATTTTACATCCTACTGCAAGTGATTTCTGCCAACATTTTGTGGCACTAAACACATACATCTCACATGTATTTTCCGGACATTAGTCAGGTTTATCTCCTTAGTTTTGGATACACACAGTTTTTCAACATCATAATTGCCCCTATTTTCAGAAACACATTTACATTCCGTCATATTACAGTATTCATTTACCTTGTTTTCAGTATTCTTACCTTTTCACATCCATATTTCTCTTTCCAATTACTTTCCCAATACATTTTTCCTTTACAGTATCCATAATACTTACATTCATATTGGTCATTTTCTAGTGTATCCAATTTAATTATTCATTTACTTGTCCACAAACAATACACAGTATCTTACATTATTTCTACACTTTTCAGTTTACTCTAATAGAGAAGGAGGAAAGAAGATAGTAAAAGTTCTGAATGATGAAGAGGAAGGTTGACAGCACGAAAAGAAATGGAAGAAGTGCTGGCAACAACTCGGGTCCCTGGTGCTCGTCAGGCACCTGACAATGCAAAGAGTGCATGTCCCCTGAGGGTCCAACAGCCCTCATCTGAGGACATGTAGCTTTAAGTAAACCACATATTGCAAACAGAAGCCCTTTCTCGTCTTGAAGTATATTATGAATTAAATTATTATCTTGTGGAGTTCTTTGCACTTTCATTAAGTGACCATAAGCATCATTATTCCTAAAGTTTTAAGGTTTGCCACACTACATGCCCCTATCTTCATAATTAGACTGGCAACAATAAATATCCAATTAAAATTGAAACAGCTCCTAAGCAGAGTCATACAGTACAGTACAATACAATAAATAAGCAACCTACCACAGACATCAAGATCAACAAAACAATAATCCACTTTCAGGTAACACTCAGATACAATAATAATATTAAAGTCATGCATTATATTAACAGCATATATACGTACATCCTGCCCCCAGTCTCTTTATTAACATGGCAGTCTTTTATGGTTCATTAAACAGTCACTTAAGTCTGGTGGCTTTTTAGGCCTCCCATTTTCTACATCTTTCACTAACCTATCCAGATCTTGCCAACGTTTTGTTTCATCAGGTTGCTTTTTAGGTTTTGGAATTTCAAAGTCTTTAGCAAGGTACAACATCTCTTGTTTTGCTATCATTTTATCAGGTGGTTCTTTTTGTTCCAGTAATTCACACTCCTTCAAAACATTTATTAAGGCTTGCCCCAGTATAGTATCATCTGGAGGTTCCTGTAAATGATGCCCCTGTGTTACATTACTCAATAATTCCTTCGGTTTTGGACCATTTTCACTTTCTGTATCTTGCTTTGGAAAAATGTCACTAATTTTCTCATACCCTCTGTCAGTAAAAGTATATTCACTTTCGTTTACGCCTGAAAAGTCATCTTCACTGGAGTCATCACTACTCTCTTCCTCACCATCAGATTCACTTAAATACGCGACTTTTCAACAATAGGGAAAGTTAGTATATTCATTTTCGTCTGTATTCATATACCTTTCATCATCTGAACTATCACTGATTTCATTTTCGTCATCAGATTCGAGCAGGAAAACAACTTTTAGACAGTGGAGCAGATTATCACTAGATGTTTCAGCCACTTCGTTTTCCGACTCATTTTCTACACAATGCACATCGTTTGGACAGTCAGGCACTTCTGTTGTATCACTTTGAACGATTTCAGCCTTAACTGCATACTTAGTATAATCGTCATATACTTCGATAACCTTCATTTCATTTTCCCCTTTATCATTCTCAGGTAATCGTGCGAAATTCCTACTAGACCCTTCTGCATTAGAACCATAAAACACCTTTCCATCAACAATAATTTCACCTGCACTGCTTATAATGTCATGTTTACTAACGCCCTCCTCTACATCATTTGCACCTATTATTAATTGTGCACACGTCGTTTGCGTGGCATATTCTACCTCCATTTCCTCTTTATTCATCATAACCTCCCCCACATCTACGTCTTTTACTTCATACACATCATTAACAGCACAAATATTCTCCTTTTCACTCGCCTTTTCTGGCTCCCTTTCATTCTTTAATAAAGTCTTTTCGCACGATTCCGATACTGAGTTATCTTTATCATATGACATATTAACTTTATTTTCATTTTTACATTCATTTACTACTGAAACCGGCCATCGGAAGTGTCCGATCCCGCCTCTTCTGTTTCTCTCTACGGCAGCCATCTTGTTCTGACGTCTGCCATTTGTGTCTGCTGCCAAGTGCAATGTACGCTGCTCCGGCAACCGCTGGCCCGAGCACGAACGCTCACGTGACTTCGCACTGGGAACGCCACTATGTATTACTCCGCGCCCGTCTGCTATAGGCGCGCCCTTAACCTTCCTGCCCCGTAGTTTACATCTTTCCTTCTCGAATCTATTATTTAACATCTTTTCTGTGGGCCCAAAACCGGTTTCCGCGTGAATCCGGCCCGTAACACACGCGGTTTTCAGTTTTCCATTTCTTCTCTATTTTGGAAATTCCGCGTCATGTATCCTCTACCGAGCGTAGTATAATTTCCCCTGCCTCTCGCACGGCCTCTTTGAATCGTGTTTACACGATATATATCGTTTTCAGGTCGTTCGGTTTGGTCATTGCTTTCGCCCGAATAATTGTTGTTATGATGGGTACGGGACTCGCGATTTCTTTGCCAGTGATCTTCATCCTCTACTCTTTCCAGAAACACAGAAAAACTTCTGTGTTCTTCGTTTAGAATCCTCAGGCAGTTTCTGCCAAAGAACCCAAACGATCTCAGCTTCAGTCCTTCTAGCCTTCAAGTGTATCAGTTTTCTATACCACGATTCGCAAAACTCTTTCATGGTTTGTCTACCCCTGATGTCATACAACCTGGCCATTAAAAACTCACGCCACAACTGGTCTTGTTTTTGTTCTGACCAGTACTCGTCAATAAATTTTTGCTTAAAATTTTCAAAAGACATCTGGTTTGTATCCAGATTCAACCCCCACCTTTTTGCTTCTCCCGTCAATGCACTGATTACAACATTAATTTTTTCCTGGTCAGACAAATGTTCAGGAAAATTTCTTTCGCAATTCTTTACAAAGTCTAGGGGGTGCCATCCGTTATGCCTCTTTGCAGGGTCGAATTTTTCCTCGCCCTCTAATATTTTACTGAAAGGGATCCTTTCTGTAAAATGTGTAGGTCCTGTTTGTATTTTTCTTTCCAAGTCGTACATTTTGCCTTGGATTTGTGAAGTGTTATGTTCACACTTCTTTTCGCAAGTAACAATCTGTTTGGTTAATTCTCTACTTGTTTCTGTTACAGATTGTTTAATCTGTGCAAATTCCACGTTACATTCTGTTTGTATTTCGGATTTAATACCGAATACCTTTTCATCCACTTTGGTACAGACTAAGGGTTCTATTTGATCTTGAATTTTAATTACTTCAGTGTCAAATCTTTCGTTAATGTCATCAATCTGTTCTTGTATGTTGGCAATATTGCCATTGATGACAGTAATTTACATCAACCTTCTCAATCTGTTTACTAATATCACTACCCTGTGTTGCAATTAGCTGTCTTTGTTCTACATTTTGTTGCCCCAATGCTGCAATTTGCGCCTTGATATTGTCATTTTCTGCTGCATTTTGCTGTCCCTGTGCTGCAATTTGTGCCTTAATATTGTCATTTTGCGCAGACAGTATTCTAAGCAAGTCAGTCATCTCTAGTGTCTTTTCACTTTTAGATTCTACTGCCTTTTCGTATTCAGACCTTACAGCCCTTTCTGTTTTTGGAGATTCAAACATATCCCGCGATTCATTAACATAGCCACTGTCTTCCACAACATCACTCATACTGTCTTGCCTAGTACGCGCGACATGCATAGCTTCTATCTGTTTATTGACATCTGTGTGGTATCGTACGTAATTTAACTCTCGCATAGTGCCATCTGTTGGTGTGCTGCCTGAACTACTCTCGATTGCATTCTGCTCTCGCGTATTTAGATTCATTTCTAGTTCCCTGTCCAATTTAGCTATTACTAAGTACTGATACCTTTTGTTTTCAATTTAAACTGACCTTTCACTATCCGTTCTATCAAATAATGTACAGGATCGTGCCGCTGGACGTTTTATGTTCACTCTACGTTTGTAAAATGCTAACTACTTATAATTTTTTCCGTCTGTAGGTGCAAGCTGAACAACGTCCTGTCACGCGGCGCCACGTATAACACTCTCGTTAACTGCTGCTGTTACTACTGCACCATAACCTCAATGCTAGAAACAGGTTGTGACATAAAACTATTTTGTAAAAGCAATTATGGTACAAAGCAGCAGAGCAGTGTTACCCTCTGGGAGGAATTTTGTTAAGTTGACCGTGTTGTACCTAACGGAGGTGGCTTATCGGAAATGAAAGTCAGAATTACGTAAATATTTGAACAGTACCAAACAAAATTTTGCCTATCTGCACTGTTCAACGGATAAAGAAAACGGTCGCCAGCCTAATTAGGCAAGAAAAAGATTAACGTTCTCGTTTAAGGAAGTAGATATAAGTAACTATAACGGATAAACACAACCTATACTTGGCCACACGCGAGTGCAATGAACTCTGACAGACTCATATGTTTACGGTAAGATTGAAACTAACAGTTGGAGCAGCACAAACTATTTGCAAAATTATAAGAGATACCGAAACACCCTATTACTTTCAGGCTTACATAAAGTGAATGGTCTTTATAACATTACTATTAATATGCACTTCTAATACACAAGACAGACAAACACTTGGCAAACATGAGTAACGTTTCACAACTGCAGCTTTCCCACTTTTACTACAGCGAAACACAATACTAACCAAATTGTAAGAAACTGACTCACCTTTTAGAATTTACTACAGACAACAATGTGATCATTTGCTTTATAAGCTTCAGTCTTAAGAACTTTTAATTTTGAAGTTAGCAACAGCACTTTAAATAGCAATTTTAATAGGAAAATCATTTTCAGTAAATAACATTTACTTTAACTCACTCCTCACTCTCTTGCCACATTAACTTTAACTTTCGTTTTACTAAGTTCAAGAGGCATTAATTAGCAAAACTCTAGGCTTTAATTTCTTTTAGTAAGGACACTCGGATATCACTTTAGTTCAAACGGAGAGGACCCTGAGAGGTGTTATGATGAGGAGAAAAATCAAGGTAGGTACATAAATTCAGATAAAATTTACCTTATATTTGAGCACACTAACACATCCATTAAGCTGATCCTTCACTGTACATCATTATAGTATTACGTTACAGTGATTGCGCAACGTGGTGGTAACTGCATGTTGGTAGGTGGATTCGTAGGCAGAATTGCTGGACTCTGGCCCTTCTTGGTGGCGATGAAGAATACCAAATCCAGAATCGTTCCAGCTATTTATCCATCCATCCGAGGCATTGGAAAGTAGCAGAAAAAGCCTCTTTCGGAAGCAGAACAATATGCATCTTTTACATGGCAGTGCACAGACTCGTAGCTCGTCCCCGACTCGTTGCTCGTCCCCGACTGCTGGCTCGTCCCCGACTCGTGGCTCGTCTCCGACTGACTATCAGTTCCACCTTTTCCACCTAGGCCAACCACAATTTGCGCGCGCTAGACAGTTCCGTTCCCGAGGGGAACCACAACAACTTTTACATATAGAATAACTAAGAGCCCTAAGTGAGGATCAGCAATTTACATAACAGCAACCAATCATTTTAAACAAAGCAGAACATTTGCACATATAGACATTTCTACAAAAAATTATTCACACAAAATTACAATTATATACAGTAAGTTTTGTTCCCTCCAAATGGGACAAAGAATATAAATTGCAGATACACTACTTTGCATTGAACCAAACCATGATATCAAAGTTTGTACAAAGAAAGGAGTATACAATTTTATGTTATCGATTCAAACAAACGCATTTACAGAAGCTCAATGATGTAACATTAAATGAAACAAAGGCAAAATAAATCAGTAGAGCATTAGAGCCATGGTGTTACAACTGAAGCGGCGACAGAAGGTTTTAAAGTCAGAGCGAGAATACAAAACAGTGTAGAAACGGAAGAAACAGCTATGTACCATGTAATGCGTGAGAATAAGAGAGGAAACAGAAAAACTGACAGAAGTTAAGTTACCTGATGCGACCAGTCACACAAAATTAAATGAAATTCAAAACGCTGTTCATAAATATATCTCAGATATGATGTCCAACACACCTGCTGTCGACGAGGCCCGGCGAGATCTTGTTAGAAACGTATCAGGACGAATTAGTACAGAGCAAGTAGAAAATCTCACTGCTGAAATAGAAGAGGACGAACTGAAAGACGCAATAGCACAGAGTCCTAAAAATAAGTCTCCAGTACCTGATGGTATTCCCGCGGAATTCTACCAAGTGTACTGGCCACAAATGAAAAGCAGGTTGCTATACATGTACAACGAACTAATGAATGGAAATGTTGACGTTCCCAAAGAATTTCCTCAAGGAATCATAGTTGTAATTCCTAAAAACTCACTTAGCAAAGCAATTGAAAACCTTCGCCCAGTTACATTACTCAACAGTGATTACAAAATTATGGCCTGCGTATTAGCAAGAAGAATAAAAATGGTTAGTAACTCTGTAACTGGCCCGTACCAAACATGTGTAGGCAAAGATAGAAACATCTATCAGAATATATGCCAATATAGGGATATAATATCAACCGCAAATGTATGCCGCATAAAATGTGCGTTAGTGTCATTAGACTTCGAGAAGGCGTTTGACAAAGTAGGTCATAAGTATCTCCTCGGAATCATGGAAGTAATGGGATTCCCAGCACGAATAATGATAAACGGCCAACTAAGTAAAGAGATTGAGTTGACTGGATCCGTACGACAAGGTTGCCCAATGTCAAAGGCCCTTTTCGCAATAGCAATAGAACCTCTCCTCGCGACACTCACGCATCACGTGCAAGGATTGCGTATAAACGGCAGGAAAATAGTGTGCAACGCCTAAGCAGATGATGTGGGCGTCCTGGTAATAAATGAAGAAGAAATGGCCGAAGAAAAAAATGGTTCAAACGGCTCTGAGCACTATGGGACTTAACATCTGTGGTCATCAGTCCCCTAGAACTTAGAACTACTTAAACCAAACTAACCTAAGGACATCACACACATCTATGCCCGAAGCAGGATTCGAACCTGCGACCGTAACGGTCGCGCGGTTCCAGACTGAAGCGCCTAGAACCGCTCGGCCACCAAAGGCCGGCAAATGGCGAAAGATCTTCAGATTGTACACACATATGAACTTGCTTCTGGCGCCAAGCTAAATAAAAGGGAGTCAGGCATCATGAACGTAGGCAGAGGAATACACATGCAAAACCGGGGACAAAAAAGTGGCCGAGCACTTGCAAAGAAGTAAGAAAAATGAGGATTTTGCTTCAAAAACATAAAAAAGTACATCAAATTTTATGTATTTTATTTTTTTTATCATCTTATGCCATAAGCAGAGAAGTTTAAATTTCTAAAAAACGTTTTTCAAGAGGATACAAGTTTTTTATGTCTTGCTTATGAAGATGAGAGACTTCACGTCCAGTATATTTTAATATACTTGTCTTTCCATTATCAAGAGGAAGATTCTTTTCCTTTAATTAATATTAAGAAGAAATATTTATTCTCGTTTATGGTAGCAAAGGTAATTTACGCATCCGGCTTACAGAAAAAAATAGGAAGCCGAAAAGAAAGTGCCCGATCATTCGCAAAAAAGCAATAAAAATTTGGATTTGGCTTCAAAAACAAAAGAAGTACATAAAATAAGAAAGTAAATAAAGTTTGTAGCAGGATGGGCTCTTAATAATAATAATAATAACAACATAACAACGACAAAAACCTAGAAGCTAGCTGGAGAAGGCAAAAGAAGGTGAGCGTTTGGAAGGGCTGTGAGGGGACAAGGGAGGCCCTACTAAAAAAAGAAGAAAAAAGATGGTAGAGCACTTGCCCACGAAAGGCAAAGGTCCCGAGTTCGAGTCTCGGTCCAGCACATAGTTTTAATATGCCAGAAAGTTTCATATCAGCGCACACTCCGCTGCAGAGTGAAAATCTCATTCTGGAATGCACCTGCAGTTTATTGATTACATGTAGAAAACTTGTTCTGAGTTAAAGCAGTCAAGGTTTGAAGTAGAATAAAATGCCACTACCACACGACAGCTAAAATAGAAAATACTTTTATGACGTATTTTGGAACGATGCGCTCTTCCCATACATAATACAAAAGTTTCGAGATGCATCTGCTGCCTGGCTGTCTGTTAAACCTGAAAAGAACAAAATGTCGCAGTAGTTGGTCCTTCTTCCACATGCAACTATTTTGGGTTGAGATGTAAATGGAATTATTTCCAAAGTTCCATTAGATTGATAACTTCAGCAGACAGCAGAATGGCGTTTTAAAAAATGTAGCACTGAATGTATTTGAACTCGCAACGTTTTGTCTTCGGCGCACTACACTTACCGTTACACTACTAGCAGAACCGTAGCTACTGCAGCTCCAGAAGTCAACAACAATTCCTCCAGAAATTCCGCATTCCACAGTGTTGTGAGATATGGCCGGATGTAGACTTCTGAGAGGCAGGCAGTTACAGCTTTTCTTTTGCACTGCACGACGTTTTCAACAAACAGAGAGCGCAATAGAGTAGCTCAAGTGGAAAGGAAGACTTCCTATTTAAATATCTGCATTCTATACTGTTGGCAGTTCTGTGGAGGTGGCAGATACGTCGTTTTATTTCGGTGATTACAAAATAGAGTCGAGTGTTGGCACTGGGTATCCGAGGCAGCTAGTTCATGGTGATTCGTTCAACCAAGTTAATGAATGTACTGAACATGCTGCAAACCACTACAGGGAGCCTGTGCGTCACAGTTCTCATCCAGTGTGGCGCAACAGTGTTACAACAGAAAAATGTGCCCCCAGAGAAGAGGATTTGGTTGTCTGTTGGATTGCTGACAGATTCATATACCCATGGTCTTTGTTCGATTCCGACTTGTACCGATGACTTTTGATAGGGACAGATTCTATTCTCTTCTGGCTACGCCAAGTGAAGAAAGTATAATGGCATGTAGTCTGAAATTCGCATAAAACATGATACTCCTTCTCTACCAAGTAGACATTAGGTTGAACCACAATAAAGTCAGGAGTGGCGACAGGTAGAAACTCTATCACCAGTAACCTTTCTTATACTAGCTATTTATTTCTAGTGACGAAACAAACACTATGTAGGCTCACTGGACACTTATTCCATCTTTTATTTGAGTTTCTGTATGCCGATAAAAATGGTTCTGATCTAGGAATGCAACTAAGTGCGCCCTTAACGCGGGATTTGATCCCCTCGTGACAATACAGCTAGACTACAATTTGTTATTTGTTCAAAATTGCAGGTTCTTCAACATCTTCACATATTGCGAGTGAATGGGTTCGAATCCTGGGCCACCACTAAGGTTTTCATTATGTATTATCAAGCTCTAACATGAGAACACCTATCTGCTGATTGATAATGATTTTGATTTTCAATGTATTTTCATTCGTTGTCGACACTAACGATATCTGACGTTTTTGACTCCCAGTGAGACACAGAACTATTTACGAGATCACTGTAAGTTCAAGGATTTTATTCCGAGCTGCTGGTGGAGAAAAATTCGGTAGCTGACGTCTCTTTGTGTGTGGTCAACAACGATATGTGTGAAGTTCGATTACTATTCAGCACTGAACTCTTCGTCATATTATTTCTAGTTCAAACATGCTCACATGTCGTTGCTGATGTGACAAACCCATATTTAACGTTCGTTTTCTCTAGAATATAACAGCGATAGGTGCTGGGTGGGAGTCCTGGGAAGGAAAAAAATTAATGTTTCGCCTCGTCATTTCAGTTAAAACATCTTGCTACTGCCGAGAAAATCCGATCTGTTACAGTTGATTGTTCTTCAATAACAATCCGATTAGATTCTGGATTCGAATCCCTGTCCAACACAAAGCTTTACCTCACGGCATTTCAAGTAAGGTACTTGTGAGGAAGCAATATTTAACATCTCTCGTGGTTCGCTAACAGGGACAACAGATGCTGGGTAGGAATTCGCGTCCCTTAGAAATGTTTACGTTATGTAATTTAACGTTGATATTTCCTAACTGATACTGTCTAAAATCGAGGTATATCATTCTCTGTATGCCTAGTCAGGAATGACTGTTAGTTTCCGTGAGTCACGAAAACTTTGCTTAGTCTGCCTGACCTGGGTTTGAATCCATATGCAGAACGAGATGGTTCGTCGTGTCATTTGAAGTTCATACATATTCTCAACTAGCAGCTCCTGAATAAATAAAATTTTTAATGTCATTTTGTGTTAAATAATAAGTACGGTATGTTACTTGGAAGAGGAAGTCATGAATACGACGAACTTGCTAAGTGTATTACCAATCTGACGTAATAATGAGAGTGGTAACATTTCAGGTATGTCATTTATTGTAATAAATGTGAGCATACAAGCCTCAAGGACAGTCTTATCTGTGACAAGGTGTTCCCTGATATTTGTAGTACCGTGGTATTACTTTACATCTTGTGTTATTGCGATACAGAGCAGTGTTTTCTAGTGGTGATTTGTTGGAACCATTTTCAATAGTCAAACGACTGTACCGAGGAGCGATTACAGTACCTGCTAGACAGCTGCGTTATGAGGGTTGTATGCGAAGCAGGCGAAATGCAATTTAGGTCGTTCGAATACTTTGGAGCACAACTGTACATATCCCATTCTTTTAGCCTAGAGCTTCTACAAAATATGGATTTATATATTACAAATAATATTTATGGATGAAAAATTTAAAAATGTTTTTAAAATCTAATAATGGAATTCCAGGTTTGAAGAACGACCATACAGAAGGGACACTGAGTCGTAGAGAGGCACGACGGCGAGAGACAAATGCCTTTCGTGTGTGAGTTGTGCTTGTGAAAACGTGTGTGTGTTTTCTACTTCGGAAGTAGACTTTTCGGTCGAAAGCTTATGTGTATAGAAGTCTTTTCGTTGTGCCTGTCTTGACTCAACACGTCCTACATCATGTATCAATCTATTCTTTTAATAATATTGTTTTTAAAATGTGCTGAAGAGATGATTGCAAACATAAAGCGTTGTTTTTTCGTATAAAATTTAAAAAATGAAATAAAAAATCTGAAAGATAAAAAGACAAAAGAGAGATTTAAAAAGATTAAAAAAGGTGGCGAAGTTCATTAAAAAGAAGCTCAGCACTTTCGCTCAAGACGTGAAGGACCTGAGCTGGGAAAAAAGTTGTCAGGAGATTAAACGTTGTGTCTTCTGTAGGGAGGATGATTGTGTGTGTAAATCTGCTAGTTGGTGGGTGGTATATATAGAACGAGAGTAGGTGGTAGCGTGGATATTGGGTAGAGGTAAAGAAAGAACAAGTTTGGTGCATGAGCAGGGCCGAGATATCCAAGAGAGGAAGGGATGGGGTGAAATGGACAGGGTGGAGGGAGAGGGAGCCCTCCTGTGGAGTGGAAATAGGTGGTGAAAGCTATGGCTCCTAGGATGAATAAATATTGGAGCGTTTTACATTGTCTGGGAGAAGGAGTAATGTTAGAGAGTGTGTGGTGGTAGGGAAGCTCCGACGTATTTGTAAAGGTGCCACAAAATACCATGGTTGGTGATCAGGGGGGAGACACTGGGGCTACTCTCCATTCTGCAGTATGGCCACTGTTTCGCTTACTGCCCGCCACTGCCTGTCTAACAGAGGAAGCATACACCCACCAGTCACGGATTTTGCTCATCTTTCCGATGACTGTAGTACATGCTAAGGTATAATCTCTGCTGCTCTAGTATGACGCGCTTGTGCAGCGTTTTCGTGAAATCGAGATACAGGGGCGCCACCTGTCAAGCACCGCTGTCAGCGCAGTCGGACAAGGTAATTTAGAAATCTGCCTGCATTACTTTCGAGTCTACTGATTTTTTCTTCTAATCTTCCACTACAAATTTGCATCACAATAACGAATCATATCACATCGGAAAGAAATAACAGTAATAATAATAATAATAATAATAATAATAATAATAATTCCTTTGTAAAGAAAAATGATTTGTTGTAGCGATACAACTGTTTGGTGGAAGATTGGGGAAAAAAATTACTTGACCCGAACGCAGTACATGTGAACTTCTAGCCTGCCAACTTAGCCGGTTGTGCTAACGCCAGATCTCGTAAGCTCTCGCTCTACGATGATATTCAACACGCTCGTAAAATTTTGAATGCTCCATTTCTCTGAAACCCTTAGCAACACATCGTACTAGTGCAGCATTTCTAGCACGTAACTACCACAGTCGTGCGAATGATGAACAAACAGACCCAAAGGTGCATGCTTCCATTGTAAGTTGACTTCATTACTTCCTTTTTACAAGGATCCTTTACAATCTTCAACGTATGCTAGAATACAATGTAAGAGAAATTATTTAAATGAGAAAGTGGATATTAGAAATATCAGCACACCTCGAGGCCGAGGTTCTTTTAAATTGAGGTTTGTACCTTCTTCACGGTCCACGTAGTGAAGCCAAGGCCCCAGTTCTCCGAAACACACATTTCACCACTATATCTAGCTATTGTCCCCGAAGTGCGAGTACACCCAAAGTTTATAGCAGCGGCACTGGCCAGGTCCCAGGTACTCAGCCCCCTGAGAAAAACACGCCCCTCCTTCCCCTGTGTTATGGGACACTCTTCGTCAGGACTCTCCGCTGAGGCCCGTCCGAATTGGGTGGTCCTGCCAGTAGGTCGGCTACTTCTGGCAGAGACCTCAGCATCACTGACTCGTGCAAACCCTCTCGCAAGGCTCTGAAGGTGCCTGCGATAAGGCAGTGTCCCGTGACAGGGGAGAACCTGTAATTGTGCCTAAAATTAATATCAATAGCATACAAATCTGAATTACACATTCTATGGAGAGGCTAGGCCGTCTTTTACCTTAAAGTTTGTCATCAACCATCATAATGATTTATATTGATGAATACCTTATTTGCTTGTTCTTGTACCTTTGTCCCACACTTGTGTAGCGTCGACATGGCTATGTTCGGGTTTGGAATTTTTCATTGAAGGGTTAGCCAGATGCCTTTCCAGTCACCAACGATTTTTTTAGAATACTTTATAATCTAATTTTATCAGTAAATATTACATTTATCAATAAATATAGAATTAAGTTTCATTCGACATGTCCATAATTTGGTTAAGACTTATACTTCACTTATAGGTGATTAAGTAAATCTTAGGGAGCGTTGGGTAGTGAAAGATGATGTAATGTCGAGTGCTGAGGAAGATTTGTTGCAATAATTTGGACATATAGAGAGGAAGAACGAGAGGAGATAAACGAAGCAAGTATACAAGAGGAGTGTGGACGTGTGGAAGGAAGAGTTGGAAGGGCCGGATCTCGGCGAATGTTTCTCAGTGAGACTGAGGACGTTTCCAGCGAAGATTGGCTTACGAGCACCCTAGTTAAGTTAAAAACAATGTACCTACCTATATAGTTTAAATTTAAGAAAAATGGGTTTGAAAATAAATTTTACTCGTTATACTCTTGAGTTTTCCAACCACTGGAACATAGTCGTTACAGTACAGAGGACGACTGGAAGACATCGTAGGAATTAGTAATACTGCTGACAATAAACGTATGATTGGAAAACAATGCTAATCAAAATCTGAAATGAATATAAGGAAATGTGCACATAAACTCCATAGTAGGACATTCCATACCGTTCAGTGTAGCTAAATACAGTTCCATCTATGGAGACATGTGAAGACAAGTATCAAAACTTCGTTAAAACTCTGAATAACTTGTGCACCAGAAGACCTTTTTTGTCTTAGCAGTAATAATAATGATAATACTATAATACTTATTATTATTATTGTTATTGTTATTATTATACAACTATTTTTCGGGCATCTATTACGCATACGCAATAAGAAACAAAATATGTGTTACAGATCTTGGAAGGGTGCTTAGAAGATAAGACAAAAATTCGCATACGACAGAGTTTCAAATAGCCTTTACAAAATACTTTGCTGATCACATTTCTGGTTGGAATTGTAATGGTAATTGGGAACCGTCGCATGGAAAAAATCTGTACGAAACATATTATGCAACAAAGGTTAAGATCCAGCAAGATGTATTCAGCTTGTTTCGCTCGTGTCAGGGGATTTAGCACCGTGTCTCTACTGTAGATATATACTAGAAGGACACGCAACTGTCGTGTACGGCTGCAGTTCATCAGGACTTTCGAGAAGAAGCGACAGCTACGGAATTGAGCAGCGCTACAGGAAGAAGAAACTGTGTTACTTTCTAGATTTCATTTCAAAGATAACCCTATGAAAAACGTCGAAATGCAGTCGTTCTGTCGAAAATTTTTTACTTTCAAATATAATTCTTAGTTTACGCTTGTTACTGGTACTGTCAGAGGTAAATAAACCATGCGTCATTCGACGAAGAGCAGCACTGTTTTCGAATATCGTACTCATTTTCGATGTAAAAAATCCACTTATCTGATTAACGACGGATTACGTAGCGACATCGGCCAAACTACCTGTAGCACTTCAGATGTTTCCACTTTCAAATTTAGTTTGATTCTGAAATTTTTCCATTTCCCTCAATGGCAGAATGTAAAGGCAATTAAGCAGGAAGAATACGTGTAGCCTATAAGCAGTAAATATTCCACAATCATTTCTTGACATACGGTCTGCAGGGATCTGTTTCGATGTTTTTGGCGTTTCATTAGAATGGGTGTCCGACATTCTCAAGATCGGCTTGAGGCCCTTTGCGAGGTCATTACCGTCGTGTATTAGCACTTGCCACGTGTTATCGTCGATATCTTATAGGCAGATGCGCAACATCCGCTTTGTTGGCGGTTTCCTCTGCCGTGTTTAGTTGCTACTATGCCGTCGTTTCTGCAATGCAGTTCCATGGTGATGGAAAGAGCCCACCATACATCCCGTAAACACGGTCTGTAGGCAGTATACACATCGCCGAAGGAAATCAGTGGGTGCCCCAGATCGGCCAAAGACAAAACTCACAACATCAGTGGATTCACGAATACCATGCACATTCGAAAAAGGTTATATCGGACAGACGGGACGATCCGTTAATACCAGGATAGAAGAACATAAGCTAATCGAAGGCTGGGACAGAAGGAGAAATCGATCGCGACGAAGTAGGAGAGATTCGGATACTAGCATAAAATTCACCAAAGCTGTAGTTGCATCGGTGAAAAGGAATTACCAAACCCATTTAATCGTATCAGAAATTGAACTATACAAGCACGGTAACAACTTAAACGAGGAGGATGAAAACCTCATGGTAATCGGATGATGGACTACTTTTATACATTATTTGTCTTTATTGTCGGCCCATCACCTAGATACCCAAAAGGACCGCGTTTTATATTACACTTTTTAAACAAGCTGAACCAAACAAATATATATTTTTACTTCTTTTTGGAGGATCTTATATATACTTGTAATCTCATTCGCTGCCGCTACACACCGTTCTGGTAATGTGCCTTCCTCTGTACTTATCTCTTCTAAAAGTTAGATACAAGACAACTATTATTAATATATTTAATAACACTTCCCACTAAAATCACCCCATGTAATATCACAAAAGTCATACTACTAGTAATACTGTTAGTACCAATGATAATGATGATGAACATGACGATGATGATGATGACAGTGATGATGATAGTACTGATGCCATTAAAAATGAGAGAGAGGAAAAATGGAAATAAGACTAAAGAGGAAAAGCCAAGCAGTAAGAAAGAAATTTGTCGACATGTTGAGGCAGCGACAAGCAACATAATCGCTTTTTAGTGACCTAATGTAATCACAGTGGCTTGGGTTCTTTACGTTGTTGTGTTTCCTTTGCGCACTAGCGCTAGTAACCTCGTGGATCTACTGCGTGCGGAATGGTAAGTTAGGTACTAAAAATCCATTCGCCTGTAACCTCCCCCTCACTTATCGACCATAATGACAGTGAAAAATTAAACCGCGTGCACCTAATGGAAATTTGGGAAAAGCAATCGTCACCGAAGTTAATTTGTCGGTAAAGAGGGAGGAAAGGGTTACATCTAAATGAAAGGAAAAATGCAAATGAAATTGGTGGAAATTAATTTTGAAAATGGGTAAAGTTAATAAAGAAAGTAAATGTGCGGTCGTTACGTTAACAATTAATTGGCATTAATTAGATATTTGAGATTTGGGGAAAATTACGGTCGCCAGTCCTATGGACAACTAGTATAATAACTGAAAAAGAAAGGTTATTGCACATATAATTAGCATTAAAAGCGTGGCAACTGAAGGTTGACACGTGTTGTGTGAAAACTGAATGTTCGTCAGAAGTAATAAATTTCGCTACACTCGGACTTAATTTAGCAAAAGAATTAATAAAACCGGAAAATTGAAAGTTAATTTAGAGACTGAAATTAATAGTGAATTTTGTTTCTGAAGCACTACGAAATTCAATAATAAGGTTAGTCTTGGGCTACCTCAACTACCATTTCACAAGCTACTTGAATCTACGCAATTTAGAAATAAGAGATTTAACTTTGAACTTGAATTAAATGATTCTGAACAATTAACAGTAGTAAAATTCAGTACGTACCAAGCTGAGCTGCAGTCACAGGTAAGCTAAAATATGGTAAAAAGACTCACACTCATAACTTGTGCTTGTGTAATATAAGTATTGTAGCCAGCTATGAATACATTAACTGAACTTTGAAATTAAAGCAGTGAAAAGGAATGATATTACTTTAATGCTGGCGTTTGAATTCCAACGACACTCGGGTTCATTCCGGAAAAGGAAGGGACCCTGCTTGGTAATGCAATTGGGACAAAGAGCAACAAAGGTTCATGCTACGTTGCTGTAATATTGTGATTTGAACAGTTTGAAAAGCTGAGGTCTGCCATACAGTTCTAAAACTCTACGTGCTTCCAGTCTTCCTTGTTGGTTGATTTAAGGTTTGAAGTCGTCCATCGAGGAGGTGGCGACAGTCACTCATTGTCGGACGTCGCTGTTGCAGAAGCTGGATGTTGGCGCGCCTTCTTCTCGACACGGTCTCCAGCCGAAACGGGCTCTTGATGTGTGCCAGCTAACGCTTTCCGTCCGCGACACCATGTCAGAAACTAACATAGCAAGTCGAGCGCAATTACATGCTGCCAAACCCCGAAAGCGCGGCAACTCGCGGGAGCGTCACACAACACACCTGCTCCACTGCCCTACCCCAGCTAGACTCTCTCTGCCCGCGCTCCATGCGGCAGAGTTAACACTACCAAAGATCCTAAACACCTTGGTTCTCCACACGACCTATCGATGCAATCGTTCGATAGCATACTTTTCCCTAGGCCATACTCAGCGTAAAATTACAAATAATATTTACAAACAAACCAATTATACATCGACATAAATGCATATATATATGCAATTAGTAAAACAATTACAATACACAAAGACACAGAAACGTTATATCTTCAGGTAACAAAATAAGGAAAACAATTTAGAGTACAATAGATGGAAATAGGAGGATATGCATTTCCGGCGTTACACGCCCTTTCAAACTTTATTTTGGACCCAAACACAACATGACTGTGAAATCGAAAACACCCTGACAGTTACTGGTCTATTTCCCGTCATTCCATTCCTGGTATCAAACCGTCATCTTTCTCCACGGAACGTCATATGGTTCTAGTCTGGGCATGTATCAGTTATTCAGCATGCTCTCCATTGGGTGTATGTGAGAAAACTGAAACTATTTCATTCAAGAGGCCAAGCTTCGGCTCATTACGCACTGCCTCGTAGCAGTGGCGGATACATAGCGAGTTATCGAGTAGTTGTACTTTCCTATGTAGCACGCGCGTCCGCGTCATCGTATTTTATGTGTTTCTGTCTGGCACATACATAGCTAACACCTACCTACGAGAAAAGTCGCGGCCATGATATAGTGATCTCGATACGTTATCTTGTCTGGCAGTTGTTCGAGAAAAGTCTCCAATATTCTACAACTTTCTTGTACAGAGAACCTTCGATACGTAGCGTTATAAATACGGACTGTTCGCAGTGTAGGAAGCTAGTTTACATTCAGAAGCAGAAATATGAAGACTGAAGAATGAATAGCTAAAAAGTGGTAGTTGCAGGAAGGGCGAGGTGAAGATTAGTGAAGAGTGAGAGTGATTCATAGTAAATTCGAGTTAGGTGTGGGAAACTATTGATGCGTATATCTGCAGTAATAATCAGTTTAAAAGCTACAATCGTCGGGATAACTTGGGAGTGATAAAAAGTGAACAACTGCGATTATTGGCTGTTACCACGGACTCCAGTCAGTGTTGTGCTTATTGATATTAGGAATACGCGGAGTGTGAGCGTGTGTGTTTTAATGCTAAGTGAACTAGTGTTGCATTTTTCAGTGCGAATAAAGCGTTTGTTCGAGGATAATTGGCATCTAATGTACTTACGTCGTAACAATATAATAAAATGGATAAGTATGTAATAAGAAAAAGAAAAGTAGAAACATCTGAAAACTCCGGTCACCATTCAGCCGCAGAAACACCACCACATGTACAAGCAGAGCCCAAGACTTCGTCGAAACTTTCACAACAAAGTTCATCGATGACTCCTTTAATCCCACGGGTGTTGGCAATTATTTCGATGTATTAGCGTCAGGAAATATTGGTGATGATATAAAACACAAGCTTCTCACAGCTCCAAGGAAACCTGAAAACGGCTATATCTTTCCCACTTACGAGCACAACAAGAGGGGACTGGTTGAGCACAGACAAGTGCACGATAATCCCGTATCTGGTGTTCTCATAAGCTAAAAAGGGACTTCTTTGGATTAACTGTTCAATTTTTGAGAATAATAAGATGGTTGGAGGAAAGAAATCCATTATCGCCAAGAAACTTGTGACTGAACCACTAACAAAGTTTGCCAAACTTATTGGTAAAGATGGTGACCTTGGGACCCACTATCAGCTCAGGTACCACGCTGAAGTGTCTACAGATGCAAAATTATTTTTGGCGACACGAGACAACGGCGAACTTGAGGTCATAAATCAAGTGCCAAGATAGAGAATGGAAAGCATGAGGGAAAACAGAGACCGTCTTGTGCATACGATAAAAACAATCATATTTCATGGAAATCAAAATATTCCTCTGCGGGGGCATAGAGATGATGGGAGTCTATTAGAAAACTAAAATGATCGTGAAAGTATAATGAGTAACGAGGTAAACTTTAGACCTCTTCTAAGATTTAGAATTGACGCTGGAGACTTGCAACTAAAACATCACCTTGAGACCACTAAAGCGAACGCTACTTACATAAGTAAAACGACGTGTAACGAACATATTTCATGCTGTGAAACAGTGACGCTATCGAGAATACTGGAGGAATTCAAAGGTTTTCATTATTACAGTATAATGTTCGATGAGACTACGGACATAGCACACATCGCCCAACTGAATTTAGCTGCAAGATATGTTGATGGTGACGGCAAATTACACGAAACATTTTTGTGTTTCGTTGACATCCGTAGACGAAGAACCTCAAGAGAGTCGAGATGACGAGCACAGCGCTACTGGTGAAGTATTAGTTACTACAATTCTAAGGAGAATGAAAAGCCTTTCTCTGTCACTCGAGAACTGTATGCGAATAGGCTGTGATGGTTGCTCAGTTAATATAGCAGAATTTAAAGGAGCTGTGGCTAAGTAAGAAAGAAAGCTATAAATGCGCAAGTAGCACAGTGTAGAAGTCTTCAGCTCAACCTCGCTTGTCTCGCAGTAGCAAAGTTATAAGTGTGAGAGGCTCACTTGGTACTACTGAAGAAGTAGTATCGTTCCTTACAGCGTGTAGCAAGCGGTTCGAAACATTGAAGAGTGACCTAAAACACTCGCTGCAGACACGTTGTCAAACGAGATGGGTTGAGCGACATGATGCTGTTATTCAATTCGCAGCTGATCTCGGAACAGTGAAAAGTTGTTAAAGAAATACGGTGTCGGACGGATAGAACAACGGCTGCCAAAGCCAATATTCTCCTTCGAGCTCTCTCTAATTTCGAGTTTATAATCATTCTGTTTACACTGAGTGACATATGAGCAAAACATAACCAGTCAGCAAAATCTTACAAGACTGAGGTCGACAATGGAGGTGGATCGACTTAATGGCTTACCTTTGCTGAACACTAACCTTGCCATTGATTGTCCTATTGACGATGTAATTAACCAAATTGCCAAGAAGAATAGGCCCAGAGAATTCATTATTTAAGGAAGGGAACCACAACTGTAACTTTTTTATATTATTGGATTGTCTTGTGTATGTGTATAATCAGTTTAAATAAAAATTTCTTAAGCTTTGAATGTGACTTGATTATTGTTTATTACGGTAAAAGTAAAGGTAGCTCAAAATATCTTTAGCGCCCCCTCCTTGAGGTTTTTCCGTATCCGCCACTGCGTCGTAGAGAGGAGTGCTATAACGCCGCTCTCTCGCTTCTGCCAAGAGCGAATCATTAGCTGATTATTTCAGTAGGACGTGCTCAGTGTAAACCAAAAGTGGTCTGCTATTTTCTCTATAAAGATAATCCGGGTATGGACCATCTCCTGTCGGTTCTACGGTTGGTTTAGCTTGAAACATTTGGGGTCTCTTCCCGATATTTGGTAAAAAGCGATGTGTCTGCCGTCGAGTGGCCTCTGTCTGATGCAGGTGCAGTTACCTTGGCCACCGCAACAAAATAACAATTGGATCCTTTTACCGACCTCCCAATTCAGATGTTACAGTTGCTGAAAGGTTCAAAGAAAACTTGAGTTTGATTTCGAACACTTATCCGACTCATACAATTATAGTTGGTCGTGACTTTAATTTACAGTCGATATGTTGGCAAAAATACATGTTTAATTCCGGAGGTACACGTAAAACATCATCAGAAAGTCTGCTAAAGCATTCTCTGAAAATTATTTCGAGCAGTTAGTTCATGAGCGCACGTGATTAGTAAACAGTTGTGAAAACACACTTGACCTATTAGTAACAAATAATCCTGTGTTAATAACGAGCATCAAAACGGATACAGGGATCAGTAAACACAGGGTTTTCGTAGTGAGACTGAACATTTTAACCCCGAAATCCTCCAAAAATAAACGAAAAATATACCTATTCAAAAAACCAAATAAACATTCACTTCACGCCTTCCTAAGAGACAATCTCCACTCCTTTCAAATTAACAATGTAAGTGTAGACCAGATGTGGCTTGAATTCAAAGAAATATTATAGGCAGCAATTGGGAGATTTATACCAAATAAATTAACAAACGATAAAGCTGATCCTCCTTGGTACACAAAACGGGTCAGGACACTGCTACACAAACAATGAAAAAAAAAAATGCCAAATTTAAGCAGACTCAAAATCGCCAAGATTGGCAATCTTTTACACAAGCTCGAAATTTAGCGTAGCCTTCAATGAGATATGCTTATGATAGTTTCCACAACGAAATTTTTTCTCGAACCTGGGAGAAAATCCAAAGAGATTCTTGTCGTATGTGAAGTATGCTAGCGGCAAGACACAATGCCTTCTCTGCGCGATAGCAATGGAGATACTACCGAAGACAGTGCTGCCGAAGCAGAGTTACTAAACAAAGCCTTGCGATATGCCTTCACAAAAGAAAACGAAGTAAATATTCCAGAATTCGAATCAAGAACAGCTGTCATCATGAGTAACGTAGAAGTACATATCCTCGGAGTAGTGAAGCAACTCAAATCACTTAATAAAAGCAAGTATTCTGGTCAAGATTGTATACCAATTTGGTTAATTTCAGAGTATGCTGATACAGTAGCTCCATACTTAACAACCATATAAAATAGTTCGCCCGACGAAAGATCCGTACCCAAAGAATGGAAAGTTACACAAACCACACCAACATTCAAGAAACGTAGTAGGAGTAATCCACTAAATTACAGGCCAATAGCCGCGCGGGATTAGCCGAGCGGTCTTGGGCACTGCAGTCATGGACTGTGCGACTGATCCCTGCGGAGGTTCGAGTCGTCCCTCGGGCATGGGTGTGTGTGTTTGTCCTTAGGATAATTTAGGTTAAGTAGTGTGTAAGTTTAGGGACTGGTGACCATAGCAGTTAAGTCCCATAAGATTTCGCACACATCTGAACATTTTTGAACAGGCCAATATCATTAACGTCGATATGTAGAAGGATTTTGGTACATATATTGTGTTCGAACATTACGAATTACCTCGAAGAAATCGGTCTATTGACACACAGGCAACACGTATTTAGAACACATCGTCCTTGCGAAACACAACTAGCTCTTTACTCGCACGAAGCGGTGAGTGCTATTGACAAGGGACTTCAAATTCATACCGTATTCCTGGATTTCTGGAATGATTTTGACACTGTAACACACAAGCGGCTTGTAGTGAAATTGCGTGCTTACGGAATATCGTCTGTTACGTGACTGGATTCGTGATTTCCTGTCAGAGAGGCCACAGTTCGTAGTAACGGACGGGAAGTCATCGAGTAAACCAGAAGTGATTTCTGGCGTTCCCCAAGGTAGTGTTATAGGCCGTTTGCTGTTCCTTATCTATATAAACGACTTGGTGGACAAACTGAGCAGCCGTCTTAGGTTGTTTGTAGATGACGCTGTCATACATCGACTAGTAACGTCATTAGAAAATCTAAACAAATTGCAAAACGACGTAGAAAAGATACCTGCATGGTGCGAAAATTGGCAGTTGAACCTAAATAACGAAAAGTGTGAGGTCATCCACATGAGTAGTAATAGGAATGCGTTAAGCTTCGGTTACACGACAAATCAGTCGAATCTAAAGGCCGCAAGTTCAACCAAATACCTAGGAATTACAATTACGAACAACTTAAATTGGAAAGAACACATAGAAAATGTTGTGGGGAACGCTAACTAAAGACTGCGTTTTATTGGCAGGACACTTAGAAAACAGATCTACTAAGGAGACTGCATACAGTATGTTTGTCCGTCCTCTTTTAGAGTACTGTTCCGTAGTGTGGGAGAATTACCAGATAGGACTGACAAAATTCATCTAAGAAGTTCAAAGATGGGCAGCTCACACGTTTTGTATTATCGCGAAGTTGGGGAGAGAGTGCCACTGAAATGATTCAGGATTTGGGGTGGACATCATTAAAACAAACGCGTTTTTCGTTGCGGAGGAACCTTCTCACGAAATTCCAATCACCAACTTTCTCCTCTGTCTGCGAAAATAATCTGTTGAGGCCGACCTACGTAGGAAGAAACGACCACCACGATAAAATAAGGGAAATCAGAACTGTTACGGAAAGATATATGTGTTCCTTCCTTCCGCTTGCTATACGAGATTGAAATAATAGAGAATCGTGAAGGTGGTTCGAGAACCCTCTGCGAAGCACTTAAATGTGATTCGCAGAGTATCCACGTAGACATAGATAGATGGAGATCTTCACCAATTCCAAACCTTTCATATTTTCTGTGGCTTACATTTCTTCATCCAGTAGATGACTGTTCTTTCTCTTATCCACAGATCAAACTGTTGGACCCCAAACACTTCTTGTATTGCGTCAGATGATGTTTTTCCAAATGCGTCCGAGCAACATGATTGGAGGGTAGGCTGCACCCGCACCACGAGTAGTTTCTGTGTCACCAGCCTCATTCTGTGCGCCCATAGGGCTAGTACTGCAAAACACAATGACTTCTAGTATCGCTTGTGGGATTTCTGTCTCAGTGGATGACGACTGCAGGTAGAAAATGGCAAGGCACACCAGTAACAACCGCGAAAAGGCCCTTGTACAATGCCACCGCTAGTACTTACAAGATATGACCGCTAATTTGACTTCTGTCCATAGCGAGCAGTGGAGGATAATGTTTTGAGAATGTGATCTACTCGTCCTGGCAAAGCGTCCGATTATCAACCAAGCAGATATATAATGAAGAATCGGAAATTGGTGCCTCTGAGTAATATGACAAAAGACACACAACGCATCCAAAGATGGTACACACACCCTCCCCCTTCCCGATAGTGAATCCAGTTACTACCTCTGTATGAGTTTCTAGGTACCGATAAATTACTTCTATATTACGCCAAACATAATACGATGCCTAAGATCAAGAACAAAATTGTTGTGTTGAACTGCTTCATCGTGTATATGAGGCTGCTCCGCTGACAGAAGAGGTCCCGAACGCTCACGGCCTCAACTCGGAGCTGCGCTCGTGAGGAGAGCTGGCACAAGTACTGTGCGGACACAAGTAACTACATGCGTCTCCGCTTGTTTATTTCTCGTGGATGCATAGTCCTGCCAGCAACAAAAATGTTTAGAGGCAGAAGCCCACTACCTCCTTCATCTGAAGAAAGATATCACTTCAGCGACAGAGACTAACATCAACTGTGCCTTATGTGTCACAAAAAGCTTATTTCTGCAAACAAACACGATTTTGAACAGTTCTCGGGTATCCGACAGGGTAGCGTCGTAATTTCTCCACAATATTTCGGCAGACGTACACGCTGCCATCTTCAGGTGGTTCCTGACAAAAGCTGTGCTTTTTTTTTTTTTTTTTTTTTTTTTTTTTTTTTTTTTTTTTTTTTTTTTGCCAAGGTGGAAGCCCCCCACGCTCGCACAAGCATGATGACCAACTCAAAAGGTCTACTGTCACCTCTGCATTGTTAGTAATTAGAATTGAGGAGCGAGGAACTGCGATGTTATCCGTACATCTAGGTAAGGCTACCCATTAACAAGACGTATCTGGATGATAGAAGTGGGGGAAAAAGCTTGACAGAATCGAGCTTGAAAGAAGAGCGGTTTTTAAGGGCAGAGGGAAAAAAGTGCAAAGGCAAGTGCCAAGAGAAAAAAACCTCTGCGACAGTGTCAGGTTGGGTAGTAATGGCACTAGCAGTGTCTTGCTATCTGCGACAGATCGTGCAAGGTAAGGTTAAGGTTATGTTAGCGGTTGGGTATCGTGCATCAGTACCACAGAAGCAATGCCAGATTGTCATAGAATGATGAGACCTGTCGAGGAGTTGAGCGCTGCTGCTGCTGGCTGCGACGTCGTCTCCTGGGCCAGCTGCTGCTGCTGCAGCTGCTCCTCCTATGTCGCTGCGGGTTCCGATTGCTGCAGCTGGTTCAAAAATGGCTGAGCACTATGGGACTTAACATCTGTGGTCATCAGTCCCCTAGAACTTAGAACTACTTAAACCTAACTAACCTAAGGACATCACACACATCCATGCCCGAGGCAGGATTGGAACCTGCGACTGTAGTGGTCACGCGGTTCCAGACTGAAGCGCCTAGAACCGCACGGCCACACCGGCCGGCTGCTGCAGCTGGGCTCGTATGGATTCTCCTGGGCCTGCTGCAGTGGCTTCGTCCCTACAACAAGGAATTTAGTGCTTTGCCATTACGCCCTCTGCTGCGGCTGGTGCTGAACAGCGGCAGCCTGCCGTCATTCGGCGTCGTCCTCCTCTACTGCACGGCGCAGCTCTACCGCATCTGAGTCTCGAGGAGCCCCGCTTGTTCGGTGAGCTGCGCCGCTCGAGCTTCGGAGACGTGCACGCCGCTCAATCGCGCAGTCGCGATAAGGGCTGCCTCTTTGGCTTCTCGGCCCGTCGCGGAGGCCGCCCCCGCGGCGGTCGTGCTCTTTGTACCCCTCACCTGGGGCAGCCGCTGGGACAGGCACGCGAACGTCCTTCTGCGAGGTCGCAGGAGAGTTCACAAGTGTGGCAGCACAGAGGCCTCGGGCGAAGACTGCACGCAGTTGCCTCGAGGCCTCTTCCTCCTCTGCAGCCTCAGCCCTCTCTGGCGCCGTGACGGCTTCGAGGGCTGCTGTGGCCTCCTTCACGGCGCTGCCGAGTTCAGGCACAGTTCTTCTCGGGGGCGCGAGCTGCAACCCGACTGCCCGTTTCCGGGGGGGTCTTCCCCGCCCCTGGCAGGTGGAGCTGCCACTGCGTCGTCCCTCAGCTGCGCAGGGCTCGTCTGCGCCCTACGTCGTTGCCGACGTCGCCTTTTCTTCCGCCTCGCCGCCTCCGGCACGACAGCGGCTCGAGAAAGCCGGGCAGCCGCGCCAGCTGGCGACGTGCGGGCCGCCACTCCGGACGTTACTGCGGCTGTCGTGCTCGCCGGAGCACTCGACGCACCGCGCCGCGTTGCGGCAATACTTGGCGACGTGGCCCTCGCCCTGGCACCTGAAGCACTGGGGCCGGGGGTCCGTGGCGATCGGGAGAGCCTCCGTCGTAACCGGGAAGCCCAGCGACGTCGGCAAGCCGAAGATGTCGCTTTCGCCGTCGGTCGTTTGCACGGTCACGGCATAGAGCGGCGCCCTCTTCTCGTCGGTCCGGCTGTGCAACCTTGCGGTCGCATTACCGAACCCGGACCGCTGCCTTGTCACAGCACCGAGGTAACCCCCTGAGGAGTGCCTCGGTCGTCTTCATCCTTCCTACGGAAGGTGCCTTCTCACGCGCAGGCCCCGCGTCGACAGTGTGGTCGGCCACTGCGACCTCGATCGCCCTGTGGTCGGCCACGTTTGCAGCCCGAACGCAGATCGGCGAGTCTGTATCGACAGACTCGTAGACCACCTCGTTCGTAGCGCAATTCGTCATGGTGTCGAACAGCGCTATCCGACCGCCTTTGACGTACAAAAGGGGGGACAGGTCGCGCCTCGTCTTCTCGAGAGTTCCTTGCTCGGTCGGCAGACTCAGTGAGTTGCACGACCGAAGGACCCCTCGTAGCGGCAGGTTTCCTCTGCGCGTACTTCTTTCCCGTGCTGTGGGGCGCAGAACACTGCAGGCGTTGTGAAAACAACACGCGACAATTTGCTTCCCGCGGCGCCCACAGCACAGAAACCTCTTTACGAGCTCTCGACGGCCGAGTAAGCGTAGCGCGCAACACCAGCTATGCGCTCGCCTCGATAACTCGGGCCAAAGTCACGCTGTGCTGTGCTGTTTTTTTTTTCTTTATTGTTAAGTAACACCTTACTAACACCTTACATGAGGTGGGCTGGCAGCAGCACAGTACGCTGCTCTTCAGCCACAGGTTTTACAAAAGAAAAACAACGGTGGCACAGAATATACAGAACATAGTGGGGGACAAAAAACAGTAGACACAGTAACGAAACAACATGAAGCCGTTCACACGCGAAGACAACCAAAGAAACTGTTAGCACTGACCACGGACACTGATGGTAGAGACGACACGTGAACGATGGAGCGTGGGCGACGAAAACACAGTGGCACAAACACGACGGCACACACACTAAATCGATGGCGATGATCTCCGGCGCTCGAATGTCCACTTAACGTGTGCGAGTCCGGGGACCTGTCAAGAGGGGAAGACGGTGGTGGGGGAGGGAGGGGGGGAGAGCAGAGATGCCAACGGCAGTGGAGACGGTGGCAGGAATGAAGGTATGGGGGTAGGGGAAGCCTGGGGGAGGAGGGGGGAGGAAGGGAGGAGGGAGAGAGGGATGCCCATAGGTAAAAGCACAGCAAGTGGGGGGGAGCATCAAAGTTGATAGGAGGGGTAAATGGAGGGGAGGAGGGCATCATCAGGGAGGGGGAGCTGGCGGAAGCCACCTTGGGAGAGGGTAAAGAGAGTGGAGAGATGGAGAGTAGGTGGGACGTGGAAATACAGGCGCGGCAGCGGACGGGGGTGGGAGAGCATGTGAGAGACGATTGGATCAGGGGGGTCTAGTGTACGGGAGGTGTAGAGTATCCGTATCCATTCGAGGAAAAGGAGGAGGTGGGGGAACGGGATAAGGTCGTTCAGGATCCGTGTGGCGGAGGGGAGACGGATACGATAGGCGAGGCGAAGAGCATGGCGTTCGAGGATCTGAAGGCATTTGTAAAAGGTAGGAGGGGCGGAGATCCAGGCAGGGTGGGCTGTGCTGTTCCTCTCGACGCCCTATATATACTAGCCATTACCCCCTCCACCGTTTCTCTCCTGGTGTCTTCGGTGCTGCCGGCGCGGCGGCTACTGGAGGTGGTGGGGGTAGTGGCGCCTGGGTCTGAACTGGGGTCTGAAGTCTCCCTGCTGCCGCCGTCGGGGGCCGTCCCCGATCTCTGGGACCGCCTCTTTCTCTCCAGGCTGAGTGCAGGGTTCCAAGCCTGACTAAGTTGAAGGCCGCTGTCTTTATTAATTACATCGTCCTGTAGTCCGATTTCGATGGCCTCTTTAGTAACACAGTCCCAGAAGTAGGAGGATTGACAGAGTATTTTTGTTTTTTCATAGACAGCGGCCTTCAACTTAGTCAGGCTTGGAACCCTGCGCTCAGCCTGGAGAGAAAGATGCGGCCCCAGAGGTCGAGGAGCGCCCCCGGTGGCGGCACCAGGGAGACTGCACGTGCCCTTAGCGCTAGGATTTCACCCGGAACAAGTCCCGCCCATTCACCCCCCTCCGTGCCTATCCGTAATGTAAGACCCTCCCCTAAACAGCCGCCGGTTCCGCGAACTGGAAGCTACATCAAAGTTGCTATCGTCACAGTCCAACACATGGTAGGCTGCGATGAAATTCAGTAATGATAAGAAATTTAATTTTTTCTGGATAGTAATATAATATGAATGTGAATTATTAAAGAAATGAAAATATTTATAGAGAATTGGAAGCATCGCCAGCAAGAGAAAACAAAAAAATAACGTGATGTTATTTAAGGGCGATAACGACAAATTTTCATTAACTAATTCACTTAATATAGTACGTTCATTTGAGGGATACAGCAGAGCAAACATTCAATGCGAAAACAATGGTCTTGAATCTGTTATGTCGGTAGTAAAGCCACGGAAGCAGTGGAATAACTCTACTGTCTAAAATCAACGTTATGCAGAAAGAAGTCAAAGTCGTTTTGTTTATGTAGGCCCTCACAGTACCTGACGAAAATTAAAGAATATAAGAATGCCGTAAAGTAGATAAGCCTAAGTAAAGCAGTAAGATATTTGCTTAAATGACATATGTAGTTAGTATTTGCATGCGTAATGGGTGAATGTTAACTTGTAAATTCTTTCAATGCCATCCCTGCGCATTATAAACAACGTTATAAAAAATTCTAGCTGTTTCTGTGTGATTAGTGACCTATATGCTGTTGCAAACGTTTCAGGAAAATTCTCTGCACTGTCTGTTTTTAACAAACAGATTTATTAATTTCGTAAATGTCATTCAAACCATTTTAAAAAATAATAATGACGATGTGTATGTTTGTCACAGAGCAGTTTTGCAGGAAATAAATGCTGCAGTGTTTCACGGTTGTAAAACGTCCTTCATGCTGTGTTAGCTTTTCTTTCACCCCTAAAACTTTTCAGCAAAGCTATTCAGTGAATAACACGCAAAAACAACTTGGATCGATCAGGCAAGAACAAAGTAATGTTTATGCCCTTTGGAAGTATAGTGAACATTGGTGCTTGTTTCACATATATGGTCTGAGTTCTGAAACTGAAGTGTCAAGTATACTGTGGTTCCACTTTCTCCAAGCAAATTGTTCTTTGGGGGTAGGTTTTTCCAGCTTTAGTTGTGGGTTCTTTTTTTCGCATAGAAGCATGTTTCTTCATAGGCTGTTCATCTGAATACTGAGTTTTCGTATTTAAAGAATTCAGTGCTAACTTGTTTTCTCTTATGTTTGCTGTGGAAGTACCAGGCACAGATGAGACAAATTGCACATGTTTTTTGTAACAAGTCTTCTAACTATCTGGCAAAATTTAACACCTAACAAGATATTAATTTAACATTCACTCCAAAAACTCTGAAAATTATGTCTGTTTACATAAGCTTTAAATCTATTGCAATTTCACAATTGTGCCTTGAAATCAGTTTTTAATGTGCTGGATAAACTTTTGAACTGTACATGTATACTTCACATCAATATGAGTAAAGAAGCACTTCCGTTTTTTAATTGTTTGTTATTATATGTTATCAGTACCAGCGTCATTGTATATTCTACAACTTAAATTAATTTCACTGGCAAAGTGCTGATAATAGGGACTGAGGGAGAGATAGGTGGCATACTAAAAAAATTTTAAAACATCTGTGGACAGTTCCATCCTTATGGACATAACATTTGTACAACTGAAAGTGAAGCAATAACATGAAAATAAAATCCATAAGCTACTTAGTTTTGTATGGAGATGCCTCAATATGAACAGCATAGAACCAAGATCTTATGAAGCACTCCGTACACATTTTCTCCTAAAAAAATAAAAATTAGTGTTAATATAGAATGAAGCAATTAATTAATACTACTGGCTCTGTTTTGGGCTCGTGGAACTCAGTATATGAAATGTTGCACATGCAACATGTTTAGTATAACTTATTGCCAAAGACTGGATTATATACTTGAAATGCTAAAATAATTGTGCAGTTTCATGTTTATGGCCAAATGAAGAGCATTAAGATAAGAGATTTAATGTGAAAGATTTAATTTCGGTACTGAAAAATTTAATCTTTTCCAATATTCGGTGATAGGTTCTTGTCAGCTTGTATCATCCTCTTTTGGCCATACAAATCTATTCCCCTTTCTGTCAAGCGATTTAACTACATTTTTTTCACGTTGTTCCCTGGCAGGTTGTCCAACAAATTAGGGCTAATGTCCTCATTCAGCCGCTGGTTTAGTAATAACCCACTGTACATTAAACAATGAAAATGTTTCACTAATGCAACAGGCAATGAAAGAATTTATGAATGTTTCTTCTTGAACACTCTGGTTGCCATTACGTATGAACTGGAAGTATGTGCCATTTCCAAACAACAATCTCATTTGCTGTATATTTCCTGATGGTACAGAGACTGTGCACGTGAGTGTTTGGGAGAGACCTGGTATTATTCCAGTGCAGCTGTACCTGGTCAGCTTAGGTTTTCACCTTCACCACTGGAACTTATGTTATTACAACTTTTAATTAGGGAGTTTGCACATTGTACGGAAGACGTGCAGTCAGTAATGAGAATTTGTCTAGCTTTCACACAAAGCCAAATCTGATGCTCTGTTTCCATCACAGAATATTTCCATCAATTTAAGATCATAAGTTTTTTCATGAAGTACTCTTTTCTGATTAATAGCGTGAACACCTAGCTTATCATCTTACAGATAATCAGATACAATGGCATGTGAAACTGGAATGATAACTGTGTAAGCCACTGCTGTGTAAACAGTGATTTGTTCATTACTTCAGCGTGTACTCCTTGCCTCATTCTGATGAACAACATGATCTCACTTAAATCAGTCTGGAGAGCACAATAATGTTGTCTTCAAACACACTGAACGCTGCATGCACACTGATGGGTGTTTCATCACCATGCTAGCAAGTATACAGCATCAGGCTCTGTTGTGGGAACCTGCAGCCATAGTGTTAAATATAAAATCATGGCAGTAAATGAGTTAGATGAACTACTTTATTGTATTATTTGTAAAATATAAAAAGGTGTTTCCAAATATTGTATGAAATTTTTTGGTGGTCTCTAAATGATTTACTAAAACAATGAAATAACAAAGTTACATTTTATACCAAATGTAATGTACCAAAATTCATGGTTTTTTTCCATTTTCAGTAAATCATCATCTGCCCATTTCCTGTAAAAATATAAATTATACCTCATTATAGTGTTAAGTATTCAATAATTTCAGAAATTGTGCACTATGACTTTTGAACTGGTGCATAGGAAGACAAAATCTATTTCATTTCAAAACTCAGCTTTTTTATTTCACTTTTTGTGGAATTACAAACCACATGAATGGATTGCTATATCATTTATGCATTAAAGAAAATAAACTGATAAAAAGACAATTATTTATTTTCAAATGGTTGAAATGGCTCTGAGCACTATGGGACTTAACATCTGAGGTTATCAGTCCCCTATAACGTAGACCTACTTAAAACCTAACTAACCTAAGGACGACACGCACATGCCCGAGCAAGATTCGAGCCTGTGACCGTAGAGGTCGCGCGGTTCCAGACTGAAGCGCCTTGTACCCCTCAGCCACACCGGCCAGCTATTTATTTTACTGATGAAAATGTAAGTGAAAGATATCATACACTGCTGCATGTTATTCTATTAAAGGAAACCAGAGAAGAACAAACTGAAATTAACAGAGCTTGCACTGCACCCCTGGCCATCTTTATTCTTAGCCAATAAAAATCTGTAGTAGGGAGGGACACAGTGAAGGGTAACTGGAGTAAGTGAATCCATGTATAGAACCCTGCAAATTTATTTTTCAGTAATAGAAGTTCCATTGCTGCACATGGGTCAGAATAATAATTATAGCCATTTATCTTGCGATGTGTTACTTTGTTTCCAAACTTGTAACTTTCCACAGAGTTGCCATATACATCTACAGATTGTTAATGTTTCATCACTAACCATGATAATTGAATGCAACAAGTGTGAAAGAAATCACATATTTTAGCAGAAAATGTTTACCTTTTGTGTTGTTTTCATTGAGTGAAACATTAATGAATGTGTTCATTACATTTGTCAGGCAATTGACCAAATACACAGTTCCAACCCATCTGATATAAAATGATCCTCTGGAAGTGAAATATGTTGTCAACATTTGCTCTCATAGAAGCTGCCACTATTGGAACAGCTGCAGTCAAGGTATTAATGAATTACTGGAAGATGCTCTAGGGTGATATATATATACCAGTAAATGCACAAGTAGGTACATTCAAAAGAAATTTACTCTTCCTCTGATATGTACATAGTAACTCAGGATTAACATAGTCTTCCACAGATCGATAACTTTAAATGGTGGTTACCGAGTTATGCAGTTAGCTCGGTTTTAAATTTATGTTTGTTCAAAACCCTAACTTTCACGTGTCTTGAAAGTTTATTGTGACAACAAAAGCACTTCTCTAGAATTTGAATATGGGTGGGAAGTCTATTTGTATTGCATATTGTAACTTGTAATGATTATATATTTCATGATTTATCTGAAATTTATTGTAACTAACAGAGACAAACATCACAAGTATTGTCACTTCTTTTCAAAGGCCTTCTGCATAATGCTCCAACTGCCAAAAAATTGTTTCTTGTTCGTGCCAAAGTAAAAGGTTTGGATATTGTAGTACATATTAAAATATTTTCAACTAGTAAAATATTTTGAGAATATGAAAATTTTTGGTATTCCAGATTACATCCAGTCCCACCTAGACCATACAAACAGGCTCTTGTGTAGCAGTTTCATTTATCTGTAGCTAATGGGACTACTGCCTATACTTTAGTTGCAGAAGAGCAAACTTGTTACAAAGATCATGTGAAAAAGTCCACAAGTAAGAAATGGTTATGAAATTACTTGTCATCCAAAATAACAATACTGATTCAAATGAAAGGGTCTTCAACTACTAGTGTCTTTTATGCAGAACAAAATCAAACAGCTGTTACATTACTGTGAAGTTTCAGCAGCACCATTTCACATCTCCCACACAATTACTAGCTTGGAACTATGTGAAATGAACAAGAAAAAAAAACACAAATTCTAAAATGACATACATTTATTGACTCAGTAAAATTTTTATAACAACTTAACACATCAGAACCAAACAAATGTGGGAACAAATTGTAAGTGAAATACAAGTGTACATCTGATAGGTCAAATAGTCAGTTGGCTTTGGTAGTGTGATATGCACAACAGTAATGGTGAAGTTCAACAGTCAGAAATAATTTTGGTGTGTTAATTCTATTATAAATGGCAAAAAGATTTTCAGTGCTTACTACAATGAAACAACTCTGAACATTTCCAAAGGGACAGAAGCATGTGTCCCAGCTTCACCCAAAATAATAATCTTTCTTGAGTGTTTTGAAATAACTCATAACTCGAATTAAGTTATGATTATTGTTGATTGAGGGACCCAAACATCATTACTGGGTCACTTCCCATTTCCCAAAAATACTGAGACTTAAGCAATGAAGACAAGTCTTAAACATAGTGGAGTAAAATTATATAAAAGGACAAATAACTCCCAAAGGTCATTTAAAAAAGTAACGGACACAAATACAAATAAATTAGTGTATACATTAAATTATACCCTACAGTGTGCCAAAATGTAGTAAATTACGGTTTGTCCCTATATGCACATTAACAATCAAACAAAAATGCTGGGCACCAATAACATAGCAAATCTAGAATGAGATTTGCTAATTACACTGATCAAAATGTGAGAACTGAGACAATACATAATATATTTTCATTTAGACAGAAACATACATACATATAAGCTCACAGTGAGATCATAATGATACATCTGTTTACAAAAGAATAATTATGCTAACACGTCATCCACAGATTCTATGTGAAGTGGGTTTCATGGATGTGAAGTAAATAAAGAAGTCTTAAACATATCTTCATTGAAGAAGTAATAATAAACTTTAAATACAATATGTAAATCCATAATATACTGGATTAAAAAACATTCTTAACCTTCTGTAGCCACGCACCATCAAACAGAAAAACAGTTTACCACACTTACACAGAACATATTACTCATTCTAACATGCACAGAGGTAAACTTTTCCATAAAATTTATGTTATTTGGTACACTTGGTACATCAGTTAGTTCTACAAATAACTTTGTGAATAGAGTAGAGGAAGTTGGCCACCAGATAGCCATTTAAACTTCTCTTAAATTGAAAGTATTACTAGTTACACATTTTGAAGAGACAAGTTCTGGTGTGTTCTTGAACAATGAACACCTTCTACACCAAAGTAACTACATTTACAACTTTATTGTAGAATTGTCTTATTTCTAGTATTGAACCATGAACTAAGCTGTTGATTTAGAGAGATACTGTACATTGTGGCTGTTTTTACCACTTGTAGCTGTATGTTGTAATAGTGTTTTAAAATGACAGCTTTTAAATGTGAAGTTTCCGGAAACGAGTACAGTTACCGCAAGACTCTGATGAAGCATATATCCACAGTCCACCTCCAGAAACTGAGCGAAATGACGCCTTCTGTTACAAATAACGAATGTTCGTGTACCTACCACTGCTATTTATGCGACAAGGATTGAACTTGTAAAGGTAGTTTAAAATGCCATCAACAAAATATTCATGGCGAACCATAACAGAAAAGGTTTAAGTGTACGATATGTGCATTTGAAACCGACTCTAAAAAGTGCCGGATGCATCATCTCCAGTGATGCATTTGTGTGAAACCAGAAGCCCTGGAATTCTCCAGTGAAGAAGAATTTTTAAAATGGAAAGAAGAAATGGAATGTGCTACAAATTCCAAATACATTAAAAGCTGTGGCACTAAATTTTATGGTGATGTCCCGACATTTGCCATCACTCAGGTTAGTTTACCTCCAAAGGTAATGGGAGACGATATCTAAACTGATAGGAAGCAACAAAATGAATGGAAAGTGCCCTGTAGAGATTAAAGGCCAATACAAAGAAGGAAAATGCCATGTTACTTTTGTGTCCACTCACGTTGGTCACGATCTGGATCTAAGTCATCTCAACCTGACGGAAAAAGAACGGATGAAGATAAATGAAGACATTGCTGCAGGAATCCCATTTCCTACAGTCTTCCATAAAATTCAAGAAACAGTGCAGGATTCAAATTTCGAAAGAGTGCACCTTACAATGATGCAGGATTTGCATAACATTGTAGCTGCATAAAACCTTTCTTCAGAGTCAGTCAGACATCCAAACGATGCGATCAGCTGGTAAGAAACGTTGCTGTATTTCAGGAATCGTTGATAAAAAAACTCAACAGTGATTCAGAGAATTCAGAATTAGGTCACTATTACAAGAAATATTATGAAAAAAAAAGTGAAGTGTTGGGATATTGTCATAGGATGTGAGCCGGACTCGACACAAACATTCACCAGGAGAGTACACATAAGACGCTGAAATATATACGTGGCAATGCAAAGCAGGTGAAACATTTGGATAAAAGTCTGTCTGCATTGATGTTGCTTGTAACAGCAAAGCTGTTTGAGGGGCTCATTGTCGATGTGAAAGGAAAACTAACAAGTAAAATGATAAGCATTACTGTAAGCACAAATGCAGTATTTTTTGATGAATAAGCACTTAAGTAGGAATGTGGGCAGGGGTTGGAAAGTACCAGCCACAAAGTCACATGAAGTTTATCTTGTAGAAGAAAATATTATCCGCTGTAACTGTAACTGTAAATTAATGTGCACTGACTGTAAAGTGTGCATTCATTGATATTGATTATAGCATTAAGTTAAATACAGGGTGGCGCACGAAATGTATTACCATTTTGTTTTTGAATATAAACTTTATTGTCAATACAATCTGAAAGGAACATATACTACAATGAAGAGCCGTCCATGGAGATTTGTTCTAACTCAGCACATGCTCATTATATCCACCATTTCGTTTTCTAACTTCCTTCAAACGAACACTGAAGTTAGTGATTACCCTAGGGCACATGTCTTCCGTAATTTCACTGCATACCCATGGCAGTTCCTGGTACAGAAGCAACCAACAAGTTACAGAGAACACTTCTGGATGAAGGTTTATAGCACATTAGCTAGCACGTTGGTCTCGTATTCAGGAACATATTGGTTCTCTAGTGTGTCCTGCCATCCAGATTTAGGTTTTTCGTTATTTCCCTAAATCACCCAAGGCAAATGCTGGGATGGTGTGGGGCGGCGAGTAAGTTAGTTCACTGGTTTAAAGTTTTGATGCCGTCTTTAATCGCGTGAGCCTGGCAACTAATTTGGTGGTCAGCCAGAAAGCGACCTTCGTTTCTTGTCTGCACGGTCACATTCCGGTCCAGCCCACTGATTGAAAAGTGTTTATTTCCCATTTTCTTTGCGGGATCAGGGCTATGACTTCCGTAGAAGTTTAAAGTTCCAATCAAGATTTACTTTAATTAAAGTTTCTCACAAACAACACTTAAAATTGCGTTATGTTCAATTGAAAACAAGTCTTTCTAATCTAACAGAACCCTTAGCAGTTCAGAGGCGACCTCTATGGTGACTTTCTACCGGATTGTTTTTCGCCCTGACTAACATCACTCAATTGAAAGTTGACAATAAATGTTCAAAACTTAATGCTCCCCATAAAAGTGGAAATAAATTCACCACTTGCCACGCGGAATTGAATTTCACACGGACGGCACACTAACAGTTATTTTACCGAATTCTAAACGATACAGGACGGTGTACAGTCCTCGCGAGTTCACTATCCGTTTTCACTGCCAAATACGCACTTGTCACAACTCGGCTCTGACGTCATCCGAGGCAGAGCGCGACCAGTCGTTTAACTGGCGTAGACCTCACAGTGTCTGAGAGCGAAGTGAACCTTCCTACTGCTTCAGGTGCTGTATTTATAAGGTGCCGGTGCGGACTGCCGAGAAAACATCTGTTGTCTCTGTCTATTTGCATACGGTGGCAGTCTACAAACGACCGCTATCTCGGGCACATAATCTTTAATAATGTAGTTACAAATTACTTCAGAAACTTCTTAATGTTTGCAGGTATGCAGATAAGCAGTTTGAAAGCACGTAGAATGTTTCAGCTCGCTAGGATGAAAAGTTTGCTTAATAGAATTTATTTAGTGGAACTAACGGTAGATTGTTACCCCTGAACCATACCTTTGCCAAGACTTATATCAGTTGCTATTTATGTTACAAGTCTTGAACTTGGTGCAGCTCTATTATTTGATATATTTGATCATCTGGTTTAACCAGAATCTTCTGTCATTTAAATTTCCAGTACTTAATCTACAACACTTAGGTACATTTTAGTTACAAAATTAGGTTTTATTTAATTACTCAAAAATTATAAGAGGTAGATCAACGTGGACTCTCTGTTATTATTTTTGGGATGTACTGAAGCATGAAACAAATTTTGAAGTTTCTAAGACCATTATTTAGCGCCTCTGATTTTTCTCTTAAGACTGGAGTTTTTCGTAAACTATTACGTTTAGAATATCAAGACTTTGTATTTGGAACATTATTACACTAAACCACAAATTAACAAGGTTTTAAACATAAATTTTGATTTTTAAGTTCATACTAAATTGTGGTGCAATACTTGTGCGCTACATCCAGACGCGTTAAGGTGTCGTGGCGCTACTAGCAGTGAACTGGGGTAAGTCCCGGAGCACTCGCTCGCCTCTGTATCTCACACATGATACAGCGCTTGGTTTGCTTCATCACCCCTTTTTAATTTTTGTGAAAATATCTATATTTGAACCAATTTAAATATCCAAAAAGAACAAACAAGCGATGTAATGATTTAGCTTACCTCTTTTAACTAAAATTTATTTCTTTAGACGATTCCTTATTACTACACATACAAAATAACCATACTTACTTACACATAGAAAAATATAGTATACATGACTTTCACAAAACCTTTCACATAAATTTGCATAGAATCATTCCATAAATTTTTCAATAGTTGCAAAATTATTATTATTCAATTTTTGTATTTAATATGAGTTTTTACCTGAAAGGAATACACACGAATTTATCACTGCACAGTACTCACATTTTTCGCCATAATTGTAGGCACTACGGTTGGTGTCTCTACAACACTCATTTATTTTCACTGACAGAAACGTAGGAGGATATCGTACGCACTATGGGGGGTGTCATTTCTTCCAATCTCCCTACAGCTTGTTGTCAGTCATTCGTGTTGCCTCCATGTCCCTGAGAAACAGACAACATAGCCTAAGTTTCTGTTCTCAACTTATATCTAAGGGAGGACAAAGTATATCTTCCAATTCATATTCTGGCACCAGTCTACTAATTGAGAAGTTGTCAGAAAGACCATTAACACTAAGTGACATCTGAGAAAATGATTCATGCTTTCTTTCTTCCATAAATGATCTTTAAGGTTCTGAAATAGTGAAATTTTTGGCAAATATTATTACTTGAGATGTCGCTTTAGCTTAGAAAATTGAGTAATCTGTAAAATTAATTTGGCTCAATTATCGTATGGATTAGTTTACCAAAGAAGTCATTTGCTGACCAGCACATACTTTGCTTTATTGTATGTATTATTAAAAAAAACTGTATGTAATTTGATTTTTATGATCTGCATTTCCCAATATTTGTAAGATTCTGTTGTCTGTTTTTACCATATTAACCTTACTAACTGCGTTAAGCAAGATTAAACGTTTTCCGCCATTTTATGAGACGCGAGGGAAATTATTCATCAACTCTCCATCATTTAATTATATACCTCAAGTTACTTACTTCATTTCTCCCTTTCTTCCATCTTCCAAATACTCCAGTTCCGCCACTTGTTTCTCCCTTTGTCAGTCTACTGACCTCCTTATCTCTCTACATATTTGGTGTGATCCTACACCACTTCCACATATCTCCCTTTGATTAATGCTAAAACGCTATGCTTGCCTCTAGGGGCACAACATTCTTACCCTCTCTGCTCTTCAGACAACCTTATTCTAATTGATTAATTTTATACATGCCTTGCTATATTAACATTTTATACTGCAAAGTGTTTCTCTTATTTTGTAGTTTCTAAACCCTTTTACAGACCTGATTTTTATCTATTTATCTTAGCCATATTTTTTACCTCTTATTGTACTCAAATTTATTTTTGCCATTCACTAGGAAGATTACTTACGAAGAAGACTTTATAACCTAATAGAATATATACAACATGAAGACATATGTGATTCTTACTTGCTATGATAGAACACAAGAAGGGAATGAGACTTGAAACGGAAATAAAGTTTCATCCAGGTGGGACCGCATGGGACGCCAAACCGTGTATCCGCCAAAGAGTGGCAGACTCCCTAGAATGACCAGTTACTGTTAATTTTAAACTCCTTTAGATCTACAATATTTCGTAGACCTAGTTCCCTTTTACTCTTTGGGTATTTCAAGCGGTATGCGTTTGCATGAGGTTTACTTACTATCCTAAATGATCCATGATAAATATGCATCAACGTTTTAGTTTCCGCAGAAATTTTCTTTGTTTTTTCCTTTGTTTTGACCAGTACTAGCTGACCAATTTTAAAACTAGTGGGGGAAGCTTTTGCGTCATGCCTCTTTTTTCTATCTGAAGCTCTTTGGCGTATATTTGCCCTGGACTGTGCTTTCTTCTCATCCAATGAACTCTGAGTTAGAACTGGAAGGTCAGTCATACTTGAAATGATATTATGAGGTTCCTGATTAAACATCAGTTCACACCTACATCTACATCTACATACATGCTCCGTAATCCACTATACGGTGCGTGGCGGAGGGTACCTCGTACCACAACTAGCATCTTCTCTCCCTGTTCCACTCCCAAACAGAACGAGGGAAAAATGACTACCTATATGCCTCTGTACGAGCCCTAATCTCTCTTATCTTATCTTTGTGGTCTTTCCGCGAAATGTAGGCTGTCGGGGGTAAAACTGTACGGCAGTCAGCCTCAAATTTTGGAACACATATTATGTTCGAGTATAATGACTTTCCTTGAGACTAGAAATCTACTTTGTAGGAATCAGCATGGGTTTCGAAAAAGGCGGTCGTGTGAAACCCCCGCTCGCGCTATTCGTCCACGAGACTCAGAGGGCCATAGACACGGGTTCACAGGTAGATGCCGTGTTTCTTGACTTCCGCAAGGCGATCGATACAGTTCCCCACAGTCGTTTAATGAACAAAGTAAGAGCATATGGACTATCAGACCAATTGTGTGATTGGATTGAGGAGTTCCTAGATAACAGAACGCAGCATGTCATTCTCAATCGAGGGAAGTCTTCCGAAGTAAGAGTGATTTCAGGTGTGCCACAGGGGAGTGTCATGGGACCGTTGCTGTTCACAATATACATAAATGACCTGGTGGATGACATCGGAAGTTCACTGAGGCTTTTTGCAGATGATGCTGTGGTGTATCGAGAGGTTGTAACAATGGAAAATTGAACTGAAATGCAGGAGGATCTGCAGCGAATTGACGCATGGTGCAGGGAATGGCAAGTGAATCTCAATGTAGACAAGTGTAATGTGTTGCGAATACATTGAAAGATAGATCCCTTATCATTTAGCTACAAAATAGTAGGTCAGCAACTGGAAGCAGTTAATTCCATAAATTATCTGGGAGTACGCATTAGGAGTGATTTGAATTGGAATGATCATATAAAGTTGATCGTCGGTAAAGCAGATGCCAGACTGAGATTCATTGGAAGAATCCTAAGGAAATTCAATCCGAAAACAAAGGAAGTAGGTTACAGTACGCTTGTTCGCCCACTGCTTGAATACTGCTCAGCAGTGTGGGATCCGTACCAAATAGGGTTGATAGAAGAGATAGAGAAGATCCAACGGAGATCAGCACGCTTCGTTACAGGATCATTTAGTAATCGCGAAAGCGTTACGGAGATGATAGATAAACTCCAGTGCAAGACTCTGCAGGAGAGACGCTCAGTAGCTCGGTACGGGCTTTTGTTAAAGTTTCGAGAACATACCTTCACCTAAGAGTCCAGCAGTATATTGCTCCCTCCTACGTATATCTCGCGAAGAGACCATGAGGATAAAATCAGAGAGACTAGAGCCCACACAGAAGCATAGAGACAATCCTTCTTTCCACGAACAATACGAGACTGGAATAGAAGGGAGAACCGATAGAAATACTCAGGGTACCCTCCGCCACACACCGTCAGGTGGCTTGCGGAGTATGGATGTAGATGTAGATGTAGAAATACTGGTTCTCTAAATTTTCTCAGTAGCGATTCACGAAAAGAACGCCTCCTTTCCTCTAGAGACTCCCACCCGAGTTCCTGAAGCATTTCCTTAAACCTGTGGCATCGCGTTTAAGATTATTAATTATCTCTTCAAGATTTCTAATGTGATCAGCCCAAGTTGAATGCTTCCTGGCACACTAAGTTCTACACAGTCTATTCAGCTCCCCCATAACTCTTTCACCCATATTCCCCTGCGGAAAATATGCTGAGATCCTAATATGGCGAGTACCGTTCCTATCAAGACACACCTTAAATTTTTCAGATACAAATTGAGGACCATTATTTGACAAAAGATTCTTTTACTTGTCAGTTTTCACGAAATAATCCTTCTCCAGCTTGTTTACAAGCGATTTGGCATTAGCCCTTTTTATCGGATACAGTTTGACATATTTGCTAAACCCATCAATTACCACAAAAACGTGGGTACATCCTCCTTAAGAGGTCGGGAGCGGTCCAAAAAGATCGACTGCACATAACTATAGGGGTTCACTTGGGTCTACGTGGTGCATATTGCCTTGCACTACTCTATTTACTGCCCTTACCTTTTGACAAATAACACAGGATGCCAGCCTTTTGTTACTCTACGATGCATGTTATCGAAGATGACTTTTTCACTTAGTTTAGCAATGCACTTCTTAGCCCCATAATGACCATATCTTAGATGTACATAATCTATTAGCATATCTACATGCTGTGAAGGAAAACACACTTTCCATTCTGCTAAATCTAACTTCCTTCTACGGAACCAAATTCCTTTATGTAAGCAGTAATATTGTGCTACCTTTGGATAATTGGGGTCCCCTAAACAGCTTTTGACTAGCTTCAGTTAATCATCATCATTCTGCTCCCGTCTTAAGTTTTTAAATACTTTCTTTAGGGCACTCTCCTCTCTGAGCTCACGTATGGCCAATATACCTACCTCATTCCTATCCGCCAAGGAAAGCTCTGATTCATTCCGTAATTCAGCACTTCTCGATAGCCCATCTGCTACTAGATTGTTCTTTCCCTGTATGTAATTAATTTCAAGGTCGAACTGTTGAAGGTACATAGTCCACCTAGTTAGTCTTGGATGCCTCAATTTACAAGTCTTCAAAAATGTAAGTGCCTTGTGATCACTATAGATAATCACCTTATGTCCTAACAAATAGTGCTCAAATTTCCGCAGGCCAAACACGATGGCTAGTGCCTCTAATTCTGAAATTCCATAATTTCGCTCTGCAGATTGCAGTGAACGACTCGCAAAAGCAATGGTTTTATGAACCTCCTGGTCGCCTTCTGTTTCCATCTGAAGCAATTCTACTGCAATCCCATAACCACTCGCATCCACTGACATGCAAAAGGGTTTCGTAAAATCTGGATGGTGCAAGAGCGGACTATTAATCAAACAGTTTTTCAATCCTTCAAAACCAGACTGTCATTCTTGAGCCCAAACCCATGGGGTATTTTTATTTAAAAAGTTGAGTAAACATGGAGCATTAAACAAATGATATTTAACAAAACGTCCGTAGAATCCAAACAAACCGAACATTGACCTGAGTTGCTTTTTATTTCGGGGCGCTTCAAACTTTTCAATAGCTGATAATTTGGATGGATCTGGCAATATACCATCCCTGCTAATTTCATGGCCCAGGAATTTTGTTTTGTCCTTTACACATTCAGTCTTTTCTAATTTCAATTTCATACCTCCATTTTCAAGAGCTTCTAGTACCCTGTCCAACGGACTGATATGTTCTTCCCATGTGGGAGTTGCCAAGAGAATATCATGTACGTAAATAGTTACCTGATCTAATAATTCCTGTCCTAAAACATGAGCCATAACTCTTACAAAGGCACACACAAAAATATTCAATCCGAATGGGACTACTTTGTACTGGTAGCACACTCATTCATACGAAAAGGCTGTATATTTTCGTGATTCCTTTGCCAGGCGCAAATTCCAGTACCCACATGTTATGTCCATTGAAGTGAGGTACCTTACACCTCGAAATTTTTGAATCAGCTCGTCCATATTCTGAGGGCGGTCACTTTCTCTGATAACAATATCATTTAACCAGCGTGCCTCCAGTACTAATCTGACACTTCCATCACGCTTAGGCACAACAACAAGAGGGCTATTATATTCACTAACTGCTTGCTCTATGACACCCCAGGCCAACATACGTTCCTTCACCTCGTTACTATTTCTACCCCCCTTCATTCATCAATTCATCCTCTCTAAAGTTTTGCAAGACTGATTCTACTTCTGCTACTTCAACTCTAGCTTTTAGATTGCCATTATTATCGAAGATGTACGCGTGTACCTCATCATCATCCACACCAGATTCAAACCGATTCATTATTTCTTCCTTATTATGTACAGTGCGTTCTTGTTCTTCTTTGGCCCATTTCTCCAGCGTATCCAAAATACTGTCCATTGTTTTGTAAAAGAGGTTCAACACATCACTGGTACTGTCTGTTCTTCTTTCATCATCCCTGTTTTCTTTCTGTGTATGTTGGCTGACTGTTCTTTGTGTTTTTGTTACTGGCTGTGTTACAGTTACCGCCTGGTGAGCGCCAGTTTCCTCGTAGACGGGATTTAGTTTCCCACACGCGGCCTGTTGTGTTCATTTGCTACAGCACTAGATATGGGCGCATTTTGTTCCCACTGTGGTCTTAATGGCATTGTGTTTACTTCTTTGCTTTCGTCATAATAATTGTGACGAAAGCGCGGTGAGTGTCTACCCCCTCTTCCTCTGCCACGGCTTTGATTTCCATAATTTGTTTTTGTGTGCCTAACTTCCATATTTCTAACATTCACGTTCCCATTGTCTTGATTTCTGTTTTGTACGTGATTGTTAGATGATCTATTTGTATGCTGCATCTGTTCCTCTGCAGCAGCTACTCTTTCAACTCTCTCTAGATATTCAATAAATTTATCTACATTGTCTCTAGGGGCGAAAATGATCCTTTTCTGCCAGTACCACGGCAGCTTACCTTCTAAACCCATAATTATCATATCCGGTTTCATCTTTTCTGTCAAATGTGACAGTCTTGAATCCCACTCCCTAGAGAAATCTTTTACTGATTCACGTCCTGGGGAAAACTTTTTACCACTCCAAAATTCTCTTAAAACATCATTTTGCTTGTTATGTGACCAGTATTCGTTAAGAAATGCAGATTTAAATTCAGCCAAAGTTTTACATTTTATCATTACATCAGCTGACCATCGCAAAGCATCCCCTGACAAATGACTTCTTATAAATGACATTTTCTCTTTTTCTGACCATGCATTAGGCATTATGTCTTCAAAATCATTCCAAAATTCAAAGGGGTGAATGTACTTATCTGGATCAAAGCGTAAGAATTGCCGAGATCTAATAAAACCGGCGTCAACTGAAGCCACATGCTGTGCAGAAGTACTACTAGCACTAACAGAGGTTACTATATTTTCTAGGTTGGCAATGCTAGTATTCAGTTCTTCTACATGTGACTCTACTGTTTCTACCCTGTTAGAACATCTTTTGTCCACCTCTTCAATATTTTGCTGACAGGTTTCTGCCTTAATTTTTACCTCATCTATCCTTCTTGAACAAAGTTTGGATTCGTTGCCTAATCTTTCTGACAACCTCCCTTCCAAGAGTTCATTTGCATCTTGAAAATCTTTGCGAACTTTGTCAATTTCGCGTTTAAAAGTACTACGCATTTTAGTTAATTGTTGCCGTACTTTTACTTGAATATCAAGATGGATAGCATCCATCTTGTAATTTAAGCTGTTCATTTTAGATTTCATTTCCTCTTTCAGTTCCTCAATACTAACCTCAATCTTATTTTCCAACTCTTTATTACTATTTTTACTTCTTTTTGATTTGCCTCTGGTTTAGCTAACAACAATTGCATCCAATTCGGAGCCTCTACTTTGCCACTTGGCATTTCCTGACCTGGCTGAACCTTAGATATATTGAGCTCAGTTTCACTACCTGATAAAGTTATCAACTCTATCGGCTCCAGATTCTACTGATGACAAATTACCCTCTGATTAAATATTTATGGGCTTTGCGGAACAATCCTCATTAAATTCAGTTTCTACATTTCTACTAATCTGTTAGCAGTAATTAACCAATAGTGTAAATATTTTTGACTTAATTTAAATGCTTGATTTCGACGAATTGTGTCGGCGCGATGTACCAACAACCGTGATGCGACGCGTCGCGACGTATCGCAGGCAAAAGCAGCAACTGTGGCGGTGAAGATGGCCGCAGGAATCGTTAACTGCAGTAGCTCAAGGGGGGGGGGGGGGGGGGCAGACACCGCTGAGCGCTCGCCGCAGCTTGCAGCTGTCGCGCAGCTCCGCGATGACGCACCGTCTTCTTTTGATCTCAGCGCCGTCGGCAGTCGCGATCTAGCATCGTCGCCTTTCTTCCTTCCTTCACCATTCAAGTTACTGCGAATCAATTTTATTGTTAATTCACCACACTCGCGACTGATTCTAACACTGTTCCCACACTAATTCCTGTCTATGCCAGTTCAGTATCCTGTTAGTGCCTACCGAGTTCACTGATTTCTACCAAACGCTTTCACTATTCAAACACATTGATTTGCTTTCATTTCCCGGCCGATTCACCACATGTGGGGTGGCGAGTAAGTTACTTCACTGGTTTAAAGTTTTGATGCCGTCTTTAAGCACGTGAGCCTGGCAACTAATTTGGTGGTCAGCCAGAAAGCGAACTTCGTTTCTTGTCTGCACGGTCACATTCCGGTCCAGCCCACTGATTGAAAGGTGTTTATTTCCCATTTTCTTTGCGGGATCAGAACTATGACTTCCGTAGAAGTTTAAAGTTCCAATGAAGACTTACTTTAATTTAAGTTTCTCACAAACAACACTTAAAATTGCGTTATGTTCAATTGAAAACAAGTCTTTCTAATCTAACAGAACCTTTAGCAGGTCAGAGGCGGCCTCTACGGTAACTTCCTACTAGATTGTTTTTCGCCCTGACTAACATCACTCAATTGAAAGTGTGCAATAAATGTTCAAAAATTAATGCTCCCCATAAAAGTGGAAATAAATTCACCACTTGCCACGCGGAATTGAATTTCACACGGACGGCACACTAACAGTTATAATACCGAATTCTAAACGATCCAGGACGGTGTACAGTCCTTGCGAGTTCACTATCCGTTTTCACTGCCAAATACGCGCTTGTCACAGCTCGGCTCTGACGTCATCCGAGGCACAGCGCGACCAGTCGTTTAACTGGCGTGGACCTCACAGTGTCTGAGAGCGAAGTGAACCTTCCTACTGCTTCAGGTGCTGTATTTATAAGGTGCCGGTGCGGACTGCCGAGAAAATATCTGTTGTCTCTGTCTATTTGCATACGGCGGCAGTCTACAAACGACCGCTATCTCGGGCACATAATCTTTAATAATATAGTTACCAATTACTTCAGAAACTTCTTAATGTTTGCTGGTATGCAGATAAGCGGTTTGAAAGCACGTAGAATGTTTCAGCTAGCTAGAATGAAAAGTTTGCTTAACAGAATTTGTTTAGTGGAACTAACGGTAGATTGTTACTCTGAACCATACCTTTGCTAAGACTTATATCAGTTGCTATTTATGTTACAAGTCTTAAACTTGGTGCAGCTCTATTATTTGATATATCTGATCATCTGGTTTAACCAGAATCTTCTGTCATTTAAATTTCCAGTACTTAATCTACAACACTTAAGTACATTTTAGTTACAAATTAGTTTTTATTTAATTACTCAAAAATTATAAGAGGTAGATCAACGTGGACTCTCTGTTATTATTTTTGGGATGTACTGAAAAATAAAACAAATTTTCAAGTTTCTAAGTCCATTATTTAGCGCTTCTGATTTTTCCGAAAAACGTGGATTCTGGCGTATATTTTTGTTTTATGGTTTTGGAAACCCGCATCACTTATTTATAACTTCTAACTTCACCTTCTGACCAAATTCTGGCTTCCTAGCGTCATTATTTAGCGCCTCTGATTTTTCTCTTAAGACTGCAGTTTTCCATAAACTAATACGTTTAGAATATCAAGACTTTGTTTTTGGAACATTATTACACTAAACCATAATTAACAAAGTTTTAAACATAAATTTTGATTTTTAATTTCATACTATATTGTCGTATAATACTTGTGCGCTACATCGAGACGCGTTGAGGTGTCGTGGCGCTACTAGCAGTGAACTGGGGTAAGTCCCGGAGCACTCGCTCGCCTCTGTATCTCACACTTGATACAGCGCTTGGTTTGCTTCAATGGTTCCTTTGAAAGCCCAAGGCAGATTTTCTTCTCTGTCCTTGAAAGTACCAGAGCCTTGTTCTGTCTCTGATGACTTCACTGTTGACAGGATCTCAAAGGTCGATCTTCCTTCCTTCTTCACCAGCCTCTGGTATGGCAGTTCTGCTGACATGTGGGATATTATGCATTGCCAGCAACTGACGCTGCTTTTGCCACCAGCCTAGAATGCTAGCATTGCTAGGTCAATCTGCTCCCAAGCCGAGCTGGGCAGTGATGACTCATTGAGGCTCAGTGCAATGCTGGTGATGACCATGCATTTGTCACCCATCCCTAAATTAAAACAGAGTAAGTTTCAATCATCAACTTGTAATATATATTTCTTTTTGATCCAGCTAGATCAGTAACACACATACAACTGCTAAACAGATTAAATATTTTCTTGTTCTAGCTGGGAATATATCTACATCTGATTGTTCACAATCAATTTTCCTGATAATGTAACTCATTTAACTAAAAATAAATTTCATAAATAAATATTATTTCAGGATCAGTATAAACACATGGAGGTGGAATGCGAAATGAATGGGTAAGTAATTCTGAATGTAGCAACATAACTGAGCTGAAAGTCCTTTTGGTTCCACTTCACAGTATATATTTTACTTTTTTTTAAATGCCCCTATTTCAAAAGTTATCTGTAACCAAATTTCTCATATTCCAGAATGTTTTGTTTTTAACTGGTTGTCATTTGCATCATACAGGCACATAGTTCTGTATCCCTAATTTATCAAGGAACAAAAATGCATTTTTTATTTGGAAACAAGTAATAATTTCAAACTTGTCATTAATCCAAGTAACATCCTGACACAGATGCTAACAGAGCAGATACTAAGTCTCACTGCTTGCCTGCTGGATGCAGACGTTGATTGATTGTTTGAATGTGGAGAGGGACCAAACGGTGACGTCATCAGTCCCAAGATCGAAAACAGCAGAGGTCGTGGGAGCAACAAGCAAACAGCACAGTCTAGTCGATGGCGAAGGAAAACAGGCAAACAAAGATGCAGAAGGAACACTGGGGTGGCAGGAAGAGTAAAGAAGAGGAGAGGGAGGAGATCATAACGTGCCTCAATTATGCTATGTGCAACAGTGTGCTGCAATCACTGATCACTGCAAACCCACCCCGGTCACCACATCATACCATGACTGTGACACAATCGGGACAACACCAGGGGAAAATGACACAAGAAGAGGGGGTGGGAAGGAAACAGCACAAAATACCAAACAAAATGGAGAGAAAAGGGGAGGGAAACCTGGCAGGCATGGAGGCAATGATGAAGGCCTCCAATTAGGGAATAAAATTCAGTTACTTAAATATAGAGGAAAAAACCACTTTTATGATGATAACGGAAGACAGATGTAACTACGCAAGGTCGTCTGCTAACATTTGTAACAATGGAGAGTGGAAGAACATATTTAATGCGAAACGCCAAAAGATGGCTAGTAAAATATGGATGACAGGGAGGGGGGGTGGGGCAGATCATTATGGAGTAAGAGGCTTGAGTCAACCTGGTATGACCAATACGAAGATAGCAGAAGATGGTCGATCCGCTGTGGGCCGTGCGGCGAGAGTCCCCTTATTGCAAGAAGTTTATTGGGCAGGGGGGTGGACTCCAAGAGACAGCCCAGGACTGAGCAAAAAGGAATTTGACGTGAAGCTGCAAATCTAGCACCAGAGAGGTCACAAAAAAGGGCTACACTCCCAAGCCACACAATCAGCAGCTCATTACCTGGAATACTACATGAGTGGGAACCCAAAGAAACAACCAGCACGGTCAAGATCAGTGAGGAGGCTGTAGATGGCAGAGACCAAGAGGTGAAGGGAAAATCACTGTCTGATAGCCTCAAGGGCACTCATCGAGTCTGCACATAACACAACATGGGTGAGAGAGGACTGTTTAATAAACTAAAGAGCCTGGTAAACGGCCATTAGTTATGCAGGACACACACAACATGTGGCAGGTAAGAGATGGTGTTCCTTTCCAGAAGAAGACATGAAGACACATCCCTTGTGATCAGCAGATTTACAGCCTAGAGCCACTGCAGTGAAACACAACATCAATCTGTATCTCCCATAAACAATGAAACTTAGAGCACCAGGACAGATCCACCTGAATCCAGGGTCAAGGAACTACCCAGGGGGGGAAAGGTGTTTGGAGAGACTGTGGGGAACAGGACAAAGAGGGAGCATAAAAATCATGGCAAAGAGCAGCAAGGTAGAACACAACCGGTAAACTCACCTGAAGGGTGGGCAGAGGGTGGACAACACCCCAGAGCTTCTAAAATATAAAATAGGAGGGTTGTGTGGGGAAAGAGAAGATGGTGATGGCATAGGAAACAAGAAGTTTAGACTGTCGAACCAAAAGGGGGTTAGAACCCCAGCTTCAACCAGGAAACAACAGGGCTAGTGCAAAAGGCGCTGATGGCTAGACAGATACCACAATGGTGGACCTCGTCTAAGAGGATCAGTGTGGAAGGAGCAGCTGAGCCATAAATTTGACAACCATGGACCAGAGGGTACAAAACTAAGGCCCAACAAAGATGGAGAGGAGTCAAACTATCTGCACCCCCAGAGGCACGGGCAAGGAAGTGGAGGGCATTGAGCTTATGGAGATAGACAATCTCCAGAAGGCGGATATGGGGAGACCTAGTAAACTTGGTGTCAAAACGAAGACTCAAGAAATGGAACTGATTGACGATGGTCAGAGATTGTGTCTCGAGACAGAGAGCTCCAGTTGGTATCGAACACAATATGGTGACAGAAATGCACTACCCACAATTTAAGGGGAGAGAACTGAATACTGTGTGAGAAGGTCCATGCAGAAGCATGCTACATGGCACCCTGGAGCTGTCTCTCCACGGAGGCCGCCAAGTGGGAACTAACTGAGACACAGAAATCATCCTTATGCAGACCAGGGGTGACCAACAGTTTGAAAGAGGTCACAAGTCCTTTAATAGTGATGAGGTTAAGGATACTTAACACTGAACCATGTGGAACACCAGTCTCCTGGGCAATGGAGGGGCCTCTTCCCAGGATTTATGTTCCTTCTTCGTTTTCGTAGGTAGAGGAGGACAGAGCCCAGAGAGGCAGGGGGAGAGGATAGAGAGAGAGAGAGAGAGAGAGAGAGAGAGAGAGAGAGAGAGAGAGAGAGAGAATGCTTCTGTGAGCTCTAGATCTCAGATAGACTGGGCGACCTTGGGCCCCCAGAGCTGACGATTCCATGACCAATGTGTACCAGCAAACTCGTGGACTGAGAAGGGGCCCTATCACTAGCAGACACCAGAGAAGGGGCACTTCTCTGGCCAGATGAAGGGAGCAACAATCACAGAAGAGGAAGTTTTAACTTCAGGGGAAAGGAAGAGAAGAGAGAGGCATCACTGGGATAAGGAGGTGGAAAGGATGTAAAAGAGTCAATGGTAGATCTCATAGACACAAGGCAAAGTTGATCATATTTCTGATGAGCCTCAGTGTATGATAAACAGGCAATGGAGTTATATCCCAGTATCTCCTTTCCTTCTTAAAATCCAGAGAGTCCAGTGAGCATGAAGAGTAATAGTCATGACAATGAATGCACACGGGCAGTGGAACATAGGCACTCCCATTCATTGCATCCAGGGCCTGCTGTACAGCATGAATACATATGTACAAATCATTAACACCAAAAGCACTTCAGCAGTGGCAGGACATACGGTTTCACATCACACTGGTAAACCATACCCTTGACATTTTCTGGGAGGGTATCCCTTCAAAGACAAGAATAAAGTGGTCATTATCAATGTGGTTGTCCTTAGGGCCTTTCTGAACATGCTGAACAAAATGAATGCCTTCCCATTCCATACTGGCCTGCAGTTCACCAGTTTGGAAGATGAGGTCCCTATGAGAAATGACACCCTGAAACATATTCAAAGGCTATTGAGGAGTAATAGACATCATAATGTTGCGAAGATAATCACAGGCATAAAGGGCCACAGACTGTTCATCAGCAGAAAATATGATCAATAGAGTAGCCAAACTTGTCCTCGACAGTTTCCATCAAAAATAATGGGCTGGTAGTGGGAAGGTGTCCTTGTCAGTCATGATGCAGTTCAGGTAATGGGAAAAGATCTCATCCCAAACCAGTGAGTCTGACCCTCCTCCCATCAAGGGATATCCAGGGAGGGGATAGTTATAGGGTAAAAAGAGGTACCATGAAAAGAATCATTCCCGACTAAAGGATAGCCATCGAACGGCCGGTTTTTTAAAGTTTGAAGTGTTTGATACGCGAAGTGTTCACCCTAATATCACCGAAACCATTCAGGGGCTTTCCCCTTGTGCACTACTTAGCCACACCAAGAGCCACCTGGAATAGGGGCTGTTGCTGGGAGTTCCAATGCTCCAGAATGACAAGCCACTACTCCTAGGCATACACGGGGAGGCAGTAGCTCAAGTATCAGAACAGTGATCCCTGTGTTGTCACAGGACTCAACCAAAAGAGTACATAACATCCCAAGCACATGAAATGGGTATTGTGCTAGCTGTAGAGCACGAAAAGGACAACGGCTTCAGGTAAAAAGTGGAAGAGCTGGTAAGGCCACATGCAAAAGACTTTATGTATGGTGGTGATCCCCATTTGGCTCACACCATGGAGACAAAATTTAGAGGAGTTCAAACTCCAAAGAGGAACCAAAAACTCCAAATAGGAAAGTGAAAAGCAAGAAGAACAAATCTGTAAGGGACAGCAAAAAACCAAAATAGTGAGGCTAGTGTAAGCAAGGAAACAGAGATGTAAAGAAAGGGAAGAGGGGACGGAGTGAGTACAGGGATGGACGAGCACAGGAGAGTTAATGTAGCCTGGAAAAGCTGAAAGGATTCAATTACTAGGAGCCTCATGTGCTCCAAGCACAAACTCACAAAATAGTTATGACCCCTCTCCCTGGGGAATAGGGATGGGGGATTGAGGGATGGATGCAGATATAGAAACATGATCCTGTGATGTTAAAGATAAATAAATAAACTTCTTCGTACATGAGTATTACTGGATTTGCTCCAAATATCCACTGGCCAGAATGCAAACCTGGGGTACAGAGGTCAGATTGGCCTTCCTGACAAGTCTATTTCTCATGCACCACCATCCAGTGGAGCAAACAAACTACCCAGCACTGTTAAAAGCGTTACAGTGGCATGCTGTATTGCCATGCTGGGTGTCAGTCACGAAAATGCATCAGAGCGTACACAGCTACTCACTACTAACTCTAGAGCCCTGCAAATAAATATTAAATTGACTGATCATATACGAATTCTGAGATAACTCACAACTCATTTCAATATTGTGCACAACACAGAATCAATCTCATACCTAGAGTGAAACGAAATGACCGTATGGCATTTCTGGCAGGGAGATCCTATGCAGGACCATTCGGCTGCCTATTGCAAGTCTTCACCAAATAATACCACTTTGGTGACTTGCATTTCAAAAAACGGTAAAATGGTGATAATGGCAACACATAATCCAGCCCCCGAGAGGATAGACTCTCCGACTTGGCCAGAAATTGCACCTGGGACCCTGCATAGCTATCGGTCTCTCTAACCATACAGCTACAGGGACAGACATAGCTAACTAAGGTGGCATGTTGAATGTGTTGCTGCCATATTTCAGTGACACTTGCTGTGTCACACAGACAAACCGATGTGCCCTGAAAGTAAATATTAAATCAGAGTGCAGACATAGTGCATTGGAACAGAAAAGTAACATTGAGCATATCTGAATATAGGGATGACTCACAGGGCATTTCTGTATAGTGCATAACACTGAATTAATCTCATACCTGGTGTGCTGTGTGGAAGCTCTTGCTGTCATGGTATATCAAAAGCACCTTCTTACACTCTTTCACTGACAGGTTCTTTAAGTAAACATTAAATCAGAATGCAGGCATTGAGTATTGGAACAGGAAAGAATTATTGGACATGCATGAATGTAAGGATGACCCATGAGGCATTTCGGTACTGTGCATAACATAGAATTAATCTCATACCTGGTGCGGTGTGAGGAAGCTCTTGCTGCCATGGCATGCCAAAAGCTTGCTGCTCGCACTCAGTGTCAGGCCCTGTAAGTAAACAATTAAACATTAAATCAGAATGCAGGCATTGTATATTGGAACAGGGAAGTAACATTGGGCATATATGAATATAGGGATGACTCATAAGGCATTTCAGTATTGTGCATAACACAGAATTAATCTCATACCTGGTGTGCTATTTTGGAGCTGTTGCTGCATTGGTTGACTCAGTTTGTTGCACATACGTACTAACAGGTACAGGATTTTAAATCATGTTCCATACATAGAACAGAAAAATGGCGCTGCATATGTGTGAAATAGAAGATAAATCACATGCAGTGTGGTCCACTTCATGAAATTACCATCACATACCAGGTGATGCATGTTGCATGTCTCACTGCTGTATGTGCCACTGTGTTTTCACTCAGTAACTCTAATGGTATACTTAATCTGCCATGCAGAGAAAGCATTTACTCATTACCGCATATTTAATCTTCATCACTGTTATAGCAGCCTATTACTTGGGTGTCATCTGTGTAGAGGATGATATCAGACTGAACCAAGCATGACATCATTGTGTACTCTAAGTTCAAACTTATTTGCAGGTTCCAGCAATACTGACTGAGTGGAAACACAGCGGCACACCATAGCAAGTAAAAAATAATTTAACTATGCAAAACCTGGAATTGTTCACTTCACCACAAAACAGTCTGTGGAATGTATATGTGAAATACACTATCTGATTAAAAAAATTGAGTCAAAAAGATATGTGTACGAGTAATTAAAAAGATATTGTGGAGTCATCATGTATGCAGGATACTAAGTAACAAAACAAAGTCATGAACACCAATAATAATAACATTGATCAAAGTTTAAAAAATGCATCTTGTGCATATTTTACTTCAGTCATTAGCTAACATATTATGTTTTGGGGTTCTCAGAACACTAACTTCCTCAATGCTTTTAGACTACAAAAAATACTATCCGAACTATAGTTGGAGCTAATACGAAACCCACAGGTTTTTCAGGGAGAGTGATTTAGTCGCAGACTAAAACTACATGAAAAAACTCCACCTCACATTAACATGAAATTTATAAATAAAATCAGAAAGGGAAGTTATGGGAAGTTATCTGAATGTTATTGATACTATACCATACTGTAGAAAATGTACTGAATGATAATAATGTCAAGTAGTAGCCCTATCTGTCTAAAGAAGTAACACCATATGCACGACCACAGTAGATTATTGTCTTCAGTGATAATCACGTGAAATATTGTCTACCCGAAGAAGTAACTACATATGTATTATAACCTAGATTATGGTTATCAGTTTGTATAAAGTGATGGAATTGACGAGGCATTTATGTCACTATCTTCCTTTGTATGAGGCATGTTATATAATGATAAAAACGTGAAGTGATTTTCATGTCAGAATGTTCATTCTGCATTACAGTGTAGAACTAATCACAACAGATTTGGGTACATGAACATTTAGAATATTTTAATATTAACAGCAAATAGTTGCAAATTAATGGTACAGACCTTCATCCAGAAGTGTTCTCAGGATGTGCCTTGGAACGGGCAGAGGTGACAAAACGTAACACGCCCAGAACACTGTCGAACATTATCGCTTTAATGATTCGGTTGTTGGGGTGTGGGAAGGCATAACGTCACATAGGAGTACTGACCTCTGAATCTTTTAGAACAGTACACTAGCTGGCTAACATTATAGTGAGACTGAACTTCTACTCGTACATCTTCTCAAGGGCACAGTAGGCCCTGATTTCACTTTTGTGAATGAGAATACGCGATCGCATCGAAGGGTGAAGGTGGTGAACCTCTTAAACCGAGAGGATGTTCGGCGAATGGACTGACCTGCCCGTTGCCCCGACTTGGATCATATTGAACGTGTGTGGGATGCATCGAGGGGATGTATTGCAATACGTCCATATTCACCAACGACCATCCAGTAATTGTCAACCGTGCCAGTGGAGGAGTGGAGCGCCCTGCCACGGGAGGTCCTTGCCAGCCGCCATGGGTGCGTGTAGCAAGGCACGCATTGGCGTCAGTGCTGATCGCGCATCCTGTTAGGGACGAAGTCCTACCTTTTGCGATATCCAGGCGACCTTCATGAATCGCGGTGACTCAACTGTGATAGTTGTCTTTGAATAAAGGCTTCATTTCTGTTCGTCTCATTCCTTGTTTCAGTTACCTTTTGTACTGTGCTGTGCCAGTTTTGTCTGTGTATGGTCTATGTTTCATCGAGCTAAATTGCTTGGCAGCACCACATCGTACAGAGGTTATTTTTGTGCTTAGACTTCGGATAGCAGTCTATTTTAACAAATGTTCTTTACTTATTTATCCTTGTGTTGGCAAACATAACTGTGTTCTGGTTAACGTCGCACTGTGACCAAACCAATTGCTAGAGCACAAGCAAGTACCTTACATAGCAACTAATCTCTGTGCTAAGAGTTTCGCTCCCTGCTACCATATATCTTCGGCACCAGAATTGTTTTTGGTGAATATAAAAGGTAGAAACGCTGTTATCTTTCGTAGAAATGAAAGCAAGTTTCGTCGAGGCAGCAGACAAGTAATGTTACATGTGAGTCGCAGATTTGAGCTGGTCTCTAACCAATGGTAGGTTCGCTGGGATGTGAGAAATTTGTTAAATGTTACAGGATTCAAGTTAGCTTCTTATTTCTGTAGAGGAAATATGGATAAGGGAGGAGTTGCCATATTTGTCAGAAACTGTTTTGATTTCAAGAATATTGATATTAATAAATTTTGCTCAGAGCAGCACTTAGAAGCTTGTGCAACAGAAGCACCTCATACCAAAAAACAAGAAAACAGTGATTGTTGGAGATTGTAATGTGGATTTATTGAAAAGCTCTGTCAGTGAACAATTATTGCAGTCAGTAACACTAGCATTCAATTTAGTTCCTACTGTGAACCTTCCTACTAGGATATGTAAATGCTCTGAGACTGCTACTGACTATATCTTTGTAGACAAATCTAGGGAAAAAAGTCATATCACAAAACCAATAGTAAATGAGCTACCTGATCATCATATGCAGCATCTTGTGTTAAATGTTGAAATTTGTCAGGAGAAAAAGACTATTAAATCTGAGTACAGGACGGTAATAAATAAATAAAAAAATCGAGAAATTCAGGAAATTGCTCAAAGACATGAACTGGATAGTTGTTTACAATACATCTGACTCAAATGGAAAGTACAAAGCATTCATTAATAAAGTTGCCTCCAACTTTTGAGAATTGTTTTCCCCTAAAGGTAACTTAACTCACACACAAGTCAAAAAATAAACTGTGGATTACACAAGGGATAAAGATATCATGTGGGACAAAAAATCATTAAGAACTTGGTTTCATATAAAGCACAGTTTAAGCAGAGTTTCAAAGACTTTTTGATAGGCAACTCCTTCTACTCCATAGATGAATACCTTAACAGAGACTGTTAAGTTAGCTTAAGTAAAAATATCTGTTAGATTTCAGTTTTGACAATACTTCGTCGCAACAGTCAAGATTAGGTATTTTGCGTATGATAAATTTATTAATAGTGGATAACAGTGTTTCATTACGACAGTGTGTTAACTTTGTAAATATTAGCTGTCCCAGTTTACTGCATTGTATTAGCTTATTATCGACTATCTCCTGACAAATGGTCAGGATAGTAAGTATTATATTCAAATGTTTTATGATTTTATGTCATACTTTCTGACATGTTCCACACCCACGAGAATCATCTCATTTTATGGGTCTATGGAAGGAAAACTGAATCTAATCTAATCTAATATTCGGCTTGAGGAACTACCATGGATATGCGGTGTGAGGAACTTGTCTTCTTTGTTGAAAACAGCCTCCTCTGGGGCGAAAGTTTCCTCTTGAGACTTCTTTGTGCGCTAATGTAAGAGATACCACTACTGGTGCGAACAGCACCTACATTACCCTTCAATGGAGTCACCAATTTGTTAACCAGCTGAACTTCAGTAGCTGACATACCAGAAACAATTTCTGAAAACCTAGAAACAATTCTTCTCTTCTCTTCTGCCAATGCTTCTGGAGGTGAAGGAATTAGCATTTCCACTTACTTGCTTCAGAATCACTTCTCTCTCATTAATGAAAGACATATCTCCAACATTTGTAGCTACTGCATCTTGTAATTCAGAAGTTTCAAAAGCATTTTGTTCTGTATTCTCTAGTTGGCTAACATTATGTATATGCTTGCACATAGTTAACTTAATACTGTAATCATTACACGTGCAGAAATACCTATGAATGCACACTTTACAGTCAGTGCACACTAATTTGTAGTTACAGAAGATATTATTTTCTTCTACAAGGTAAGTGTCATTTGACTTTGTGGCTGGTACTTCCCAACCTCTGCCTACCTTCCTAATTGAGTCCTTATTCATCAGAATACTGGATTTGTGGTTACGGCGAATGTTTTTCATTTTACTTGGCTCTGAGCACTATGCGACTTAACTTCTGAGGTCATCAGTCGCCTAGGACTTAGAACTAATTAAACCTAACTAACCTAAGGACATCACACACATCCATCCTTTGCAGGATTCGAAGCTGCGACCGTAGCATAGAACAGTTAAGTAATTTTAAAGAAAAAGTATATGATAAACAAATAATTGAATTTACTTTTCCAGCAGCTAATGAACTAAAAAGTATCAATTTGAATATCTTTTCATACTTAAAAGAATTATTGTTCTTGGTAAACATACAAATGGATATTTAGACTTTGATGATTTTGATGTAACAGTAAATGTAGCTAATAAGGATTATCAAATAAGTAACAATAATCAATCAATAATGGTACAGAAATCAAGCTTTTTATTTGTAGACTTAAAAGATTGTGTTAAAGCTTCTGTTAAAACTTTTCCAGTTGATGTAAAGTTAATTATATTTGGTGAAATAATTTAAACTTTAATAAATTTTTTATCTGTATAAATGGAAAATCTTACTTCACATGACTATCACATTTATTGTTTAAATTGTAAAAAGGTTACTGATACACGTAATCCACATAGAGTAACAACTAAAAATGAAAGACAAAGAATTTAAGGTCTTTGTACAGTTTGTAAATCTAAAAAGAGTAAATTTGTTAACAAAAATTGTAAGTGCTGGTGAAGGCTTAAATAATATTCGTGAAAATATAATTAATGAATTACATCAACCAATTACAAAGAATTTTAAAAGAAGAAATGTTTCTTTTAGTATAGACGATTTATGGCAAGCTGGTTTAGTTGAAATGGATTCAGGTAATTTAAAAGGTATTTCTAAAATAAATAAAGGATATCAATATTTATCGACTTATTAATGTCTTTTCGAAATTTGCTTGGGCTGTTCCTATTGAAGACAAAACAAGAATGTAGTTGATGCTTTTCAAAAAATTTTTATAGGTAGACGACCAAATACTTTACAGACAGATAATGGTAAAGAATTCTATAACAAAGATTTTAAAGAATTAATGAAAAATATAACAGTAATCATTATTCTACTTTTTCAGAATTAAAAGCATCTGTTGTTGAACGACTTAACAGAACACTTAAAGAAAAGATTTGGAAGAAATTTGCTTTACAAGGAAATTATAAATGGATCGATCTAGTTAAATATCTAATTAACGAATATAATAATACAAAATATTCTACAATAAAAATGAAACCAATAGAAGTAAATGAAAAACATTTGAAAATTACTATTGTTGTCTCTAATGAAGCTGATGCTAAATTTACAAAAGGTGATAAAGTGAGTATTAGTAAACTTAAAGGTCTTTTTGAAAAAGGATATACACCTAACTGGTCAACAAAAGTATTTGAAATTGAAGATGTTATTCATTCTAAGCCAGTTACATATAAATTAATAGATATAAAAGGAAATTTTTATGAACAAAAACTACAGAAAACAAAATATCCAGATGCATACTGAGTTGAAAAAGGTTTAAAAAAGAAAGATAATAAAGTTGATGTTAATTGGATAGGTTTGCATAATGCACACTATAGTTGGGTAAATAAAGATAAAGTTATTTTATAGTAGTTCAGTTTGATGAAGACTAATTATCTCATGAATCAATTGTTCTTGTGTATAGTTATTCAAAATATTGAAATAGATCATATGACAGTCAATGCTTAAATTTTCTTTCATTCTTTGATACAGATTTATTGAATTAGGATTATAGTTCAGTCTTAACATTTGTTCACAATTTGGATGTCTATCTTCGATTTTATATAGTTGTTTCTGTAACTGTTTTTCATTGTGTTCTAATGGCATAATAATCATATTCACACTCATCATCAAATAATTTTGAAAGAATGAATGTTTGTCTTAAGTTTTCATTAATTGTTTTAGGAACTTCATGTGGTAATTAATTATTCATTTCTTTTAGCTATTATTCTCGAAGCAATAGTAACTGTTTCTCTCAAATTCTGAATAACATCATCTCCCATTTTAAATTTACATCTTTTAATTGAATTATTTCTGTGTTTAATTTATTAAATTCTAGTAGTTGTTGTACACAATTATCTCTGTGTTTTATTTGATATTTATAAGCATGAATCATCTCTTTTCTAATGTTATATTCACCATGTTTTCTAATTGATGGTAAAACTCCATGAGTAACCCACTTTTAAACCGTTTTGCTTTTTCTTTCTTGGATGATAAGATTAGTGAATGTAGTCCTGCTTCATTAATAAATATCGTCCCTTTTTAGTTAGAAGTTAGGCCCTTATGGCATAGGGGTCTAACAATGTTTTCAAATTTTTATTTATGATCTGAATCTACATTTACTCTGATAGTTTCATCAGTATTTTCATATTCAAGAATGTCAGCAACATCTTTTGCTTTAAACCATGGATTATTTTCTTCATCAATAATCATGAAAATTTGTTTATTGTTGTATGTAAGCTTGTTGTTGAACAGATCTACAATTGAGTCCACTTAAGAGAAATATTTTTTGTTAGAGATTTATTTTTTTCAAGTATTATTTATTCATCTTCACTCTTTTTAAAATATCTTTATGTATTGTGTTGATGACATCATAAATATTAAAATGTTCCCAATCAGGATTAAATCGAATAAATTTACACTTTAATTGCTCTTCTATGAATTTCCGTCTTTCAGTTTCTTCTGTTATACTTCGATCATTATGACCAATTTTATAACATTCAAATCCAATTCTGCATTCTGTGAAAAATAACTCACTTCTGTATTTTCCAATAGAAGATTGTTCCCCAAAAACTAAGTTTTGTAAATTTTGTAATACAGAGAAATCAATTGATAATTTCACTTTACAAAAGTATACAAAAGGTGGTTATAGAACTATATGTAAGCTATGTTAAAATAAATATCATGTAGAAAATTACACTAAATATCGAATTCCTTGTGTATGTGGAAAAAGTGTTGCTAAATATTATTTTAAGGGACATGTAAGACGAAATCTAAGCGAAGAACATACGAAAATGGAAAATGAATCTACAAGGAATAATGAAGAAGTTATACCTGAAAAAAAAGAATTGTAAAATCTGTCAAGAAATTAAAGATTTAAATTGTTTTTATATAAATCCATCACATATAAATAAACATAATAATAAATGTAAGAAATGTACCTTAGAATATATTAAGAATAAGATAGCTTTTACTTTAAATAATAATCCTTTATGATTAATTATCCATCCCTCTATTAAATAATTGTCATTTTTCTTTAATAGAAATAATATTTACAAATCTAATGAATTTTTTGTCATAAATAGAAGAGCAAACTTATTGTTAAACTAATTGCTAAACAAATTATTTAAATACTAATTGATTGTTTAACTAAATAATTAACTAATACTCTTTCTGATTAATTATTCATTAAAATTAATACTTGTCCATCTATTAAATAATTATCATTTTATTAATAAAATTAATTTTTACAAGCCTAATAAATTTTTTTGTAATAAATAGCAGAGCAAAATTGAAAGTAACATTGCTGCTCAACTGGAACACCTTGTTAATCAACTACAACAATTTCCTGTTGTAAGACTACATGTATTTTGTAGAATAAATAATTTATGAGGATATTCAAGTTTACATAAAGCTGATTTAATTAGATTTATTGTTAGTAATCATTCAATTATTGTTAGTAATCATCCTAATATTGTTAGAAGTAATACACCTGTAGTAAGTGAAAATAATACAAATATTGTTAAAAATAATACATCTAAGATAAGAAAAAATAATAAAAATTATTTAGATGAAGTAGGAAGGAAATATAAAAATATCGTGATGAAGATTATGAACATGCAAAATTAGTTTGGTAAAAATTCAATACTAAAAATCTTGGTGAATATCACGATTTATATCTTAAAACTGGTGTATTATTGCTAAGTGATGTTTTTGAAAATTTTAGAAAAACATGTATAAATACATATAATTTAGATCCATCTTGGTATTTTACAGCACCAGGTTTATCTTGGGATGCAATGTTAAAAATTACTAATCGAAAACTTGAATTGTTATATGACTATGATATGCTTCTAATGGTTGAAAAAGGAATAAGAGGTGGAATTTCACAATGTTGTAAAAGATATGTAAAAGCAAATAATAAATATTTAAAGGATTATAATAATATAGAAATATCAAATTATATAATGTATCTAGATGCAAATAATTCATATGGTTATGCTATGAACCAACATTTACCATATGGCGGATTTAAATGAGATGAACCAAATAATTTTAATTCTACGAGAATGAGTGAAATGTCAAACAATAGTCAAGATGGATATATATTTGAAGTAGATCTAGAATATCCAAAAGAATTACATTATATACCACTAGCTTTTGAATCAAAACATGTTCGAAGTACAAATGAATAAACTACTTTAGATAAGAAAGATAATTATGTAGTACATTATAGAAATCTTAAACAATATTTATCTTTAGGAATGAAACTTACAAATATACATAAAATTTTAAAATTAAAACAATCTAATTGGTTAAAGAAGTATATAGATCTAAGCACACAGTTAAGAACAAAAACCACAAATGATTTTGAAAAATTTTCTATAAATTAATGAATAATTCTGTGTTTGGTAAAACAATGGAAAATATAAGAAATAGAAGAGATGTTAAATTAGTTTCAGATAGTAAAGTATGTGATAAACTTGTAGCTAAGCCAAACTTTAAACATAGAACTATATTTACTGAAAATCTAGCTGCTATTCATATGAATAAAACTAAAATAATATTTAATAAACCTATTTAAGTCGGATTAAGTATACTTGATTTATCTAAAGAATTAATGTATGATTTTCCCTACAGAGTTATGAATCCTAAATATGGAGAAAATATTAAAACCCAAGATTTCTATGAAGATATGAAATCAATGATTGATTATGTGATGCAAGTGATTATACAACAGATTATATATATATATATATATATATATATATATATATATATATATATATAATATTCCACTAGTAAACAAGAAAGCTGTTGGTAAAATAAAAGATGAATGTAATGAAAAAATAATGGAAGAATTTATCTAAAGGAATTAAAAATGTGTTGTTAAAAACAGAATAAGTTTAGAAGACTATAAAGATTGTTTGTTTAACAATATAGAACATTATAGAAAATTTAATTTAATTAAAAGTGAAAAATATATAGAATTAAAGTGAACAAAAAAGCATTAAGCCCTCATAATAATAAAAATATGTTTTAGAAAATAGAATAGATACATTACCATATGTTCATTACTCATTATTGAAAACCTAATAAAAAATTATTATATATAGATCTGATAAAATTTATTCTATATAAATGGAGACAACTTTAATCAAGAAGCTAAATAATTTCAGTATTTCTAAAGAAACTAGAAAAGTAAATGAGAAGAGATAAATGTATTATATAATATTACAGATGGTGAATATTTAAATAATTGATCTGTAGAACAACTTCGTCTATAACTCAACAATGATTTATTTTACCAAATTGATTTTCTAAATTAATTGACAAGTTTGATTTTAATATAATTAAAAGAGGACAAATGAAATTAAAATATAAAGCAATGAAGAAACTTAAAAATAGAAATAATGAATTTCATGACATAGAGTTCACTATGTGAAAAATCTACTTCTGTTAACTAATACATTTACTTATGTTCACAATGTAAAATTATTTTTCTCATTAATTTTATTTTATTTAAATGGACCACACTAAGCCACAGTTAAGACAGTGGTGTGAATGTATGATTAAAAAAAGTATTGAAGAATTTCATAAAGATAAATATCAAACAGGTGGATATAAATATGTATGTAAGGAATGTTGCAGAGGATGTAGTAAAATTAAAGTTACTTGTAAATGTGGTAAAACTGTAAATAACTGTTACCTCAAAAAACATTTACAAACAACAACTCATAATAATATTAGGGCTGCTAAAGCAGAAAATAAATAATTTTATATACTTATTCTTTAATACAATTTTAAAAAAACATGTTTTTCACAAAAGTCAAAAATAGGACATCTTTTGGGGCTAAGAAAAAGTTATAAAAAATTCATTTTTTAAAATTTGTTTCGAAAATAATTTAAAAAAACGCGTTTTTCACAAAAGTCGAAAATAGGATAATTTTTGAGACTAAGAAAATGGTCTAAGAAACGCCTTTTTAATAATTTGTTTCGAAAATAATTTTTAAAAACACGTTTTTCACAGAAGTCAAAAACAGAACATATTTTGGGGTCAAGAAAAAGTTATAGAAAATGCTTTTTAAAAAATCGTTTTTTAAAATATTAGTTAATTCTCTACTTTATTTAATTACGTTACATTCACCTATGGGAAATGGCAGAGTTAGGTGAGACTCCATATATATATTCACCTGACAGTATGAGGGCCATACGTTATTGAGGTATGATCCTTCATGAAATGAAAATCACAGAGAAAATCCAATGATGTTCTGCGGAGATGTGTTGTGGAGTGTCTCTAGTATGTCTGTCGATTGCGTCACGTCGCTTTTTTCAATTCTCGATGCACAGTGACCACGTGAAGATGTCTAGAAAATAGTGTGTCCCACCACATATCAGCGCCAGCAGAGAGATTTTGGTGATTTCAAGCAACCCAACATAATTTATCTGTCATGCATTTTCTTCATCATGGCAAATCTCAGCCGTACACTGCAGAGGCAATGAAGACGCTCATGCAGCGTTTTCGAGTCGGACGTGCTCGATCACTCACCATACAGCCCGGAATCTTTGCTCACCTGAACCGCTGCCAATGAAGACAGCATTTTGGCCATGACAACGAACCGCTGACAAGCGTAGACTACTGGCAGAAATAACAGGCAGATGCCCTCTATCACAAGGATATTGGACAGTTGGTGTAACGCTACGATGAAAGTCTAAGTCGGAGCAGAGACTACGTGGAGAACTAATTGGCAGGTTTAGCAAACTGTTGCGAATAAAACATTTTTGGTTTATGCTATTGTTACCACTACACGACCAACAGGACCTTAGTTAACGCCTAGCCCTCGTTTCATTTTAAAAAGAGGTAGATATAATCCTTAAATTACAAAAAAATATTGTAAATATTCTTGACAACAATTGCTCCAAAAAAGGTGCTATTTCACTGTTGTATATGTGTTCAAAAATCATTTTTAAAGTGCAAAGGAGATTGCTGAAAATTATTGTTCACAGATAATTTTATTGTTCATAAAACCATAAGTTATTTTGTTATATCATTATTATTACTTACGTAACAACTCAGCCCATTCGCTACAGAATACAAATGAGTTGCAATTGCTTAGCTGGAGGACTTGGAATTAATTTGTTACTGCAAATTGGACGTCCTGAAATATGATGACCTACATATACTATCAGGCAGCTAAATATTTACAATGCACAGCTAGATCTGAATTGCACACATCTTTTTCTGCAATTACGAACGCATTTACGCTTCAGCCTGGTATATCTACATTTTGGCGTATCCTTTAGCCTGTCCTACAAATTTTGCGACCATTTTACCAGCTTCCGGATTTGTTGCCAAATTAATTATGGTCCTTTCACAACAGAGCACTGATCTAGACTGGTGAGAAAACTGCCTGAGAGCAGCAGAGACACATGGCTATTGGCCGAGTATAACAGTACGTGATCACATGAGTGATATGTAATTCAGATAATGCGAGCACTTTTGAGCACACTCCAGATGGGGCTACATTCTCATTGGTTTCTTGCCCAAGAGTAGTTCCCCCCCCCACCCCCACCCCCCCACCCTCAAGCGATTGGCCGAAAGCATGATGATATCAGAAACGAACAAAGTGGTGCAGAGGAGGGGAAGTCAGTGACTTTGAATATAAGAAGGAAAAAATGTCTCAGCACTGAAAGCGCAGTTCCTGGAATGCCGACACAGGAATGTGCTGACATGAGCGATTTTTTTAGTGGAAAAGTACAGATATCCGAAATATTTGAGCCTGAACCCGCCGTTTTCTGCTTCTCACCGTGATGATTTCTGTTACTACAGCATATTTAACGAGTCAAATGATAGGACTGTAAGAACTTTGGAGATGTTTGGTCACGTCAGATAAATGAGTGTTTAAATAGCTCGTCCACATCAGTGACACTACTCTTTTCTTTTTACTGCGTCCTCTGTCTAGAGTCCACCTCCGTAGGTGAGTGGTCAACACGGCAGATTGTCATGTAGGAGACATGGGTTCTATTGCTGATACTGGAAGGGATTTTTCCTTGGTGAGAGGACTGGACCGGGGTACTCCCAGCCTCTGGCAATCTGATTTAGAGGTAGCGGCTCCAAGACCGAAACGTCGACAACCGCTGGGAGTGCGGTGTGCTGGCCCAATGTTCCTCCATTCCTCATCCTATAATGAATACTGAGGATGACAGGGAGTCGGTCGACTATCGTATGCTCTTCAGGGCCTGATCGCGTGGTTTTCTATACTTTCTTTAGTTCCTTTGGCTAAGTTTAAACACTATGGGAGGTTAACCTTATAAAACTCTTCCTCCAGTACCTGATAGGTTAAGAAGACTGTACTGACAGGAGGACTGGGAGAGAGTAGAGTTAATGCGTCATCTCTTTCATATTTCAAGCGACGCAGTATTAGTCTTACATGTGCCCATGGCTTACCAGAGATCTGTGATCGGGCGAGTAAGTCACACGTTCCTGTTTCTACGTGGATATTTTCACCATTAACAAGTCAAAATAATAATGGAATCTTACCGTGGACTCTCCCATAGGTAGCTAATAAAATGTTAATGATTTCTTTTTCTGATCTGTAAAGACGATGGTTCTTTCGTTCTAATTATTGGGATTGACATCTTCCCTTTTCAGAATACGACACTTGTCTATGGATATCCTAAAAAATCCAGTTGTGCACGCATCACTTATTCTGCTACCTGAGTAGTTGATGCCTGTAAGTAACACACGTCAAGCATGTTACGGGCGCTTTACTTTTCCAGCAGATAGTAGTGGTCAAGAAATTCGCATTCAAGATCGTTGCAGAATCGTCTGAGCCCTTTGTTTAATCCGATAAACAGAGGATCGTTATCACTTTTGAGTACTGTTCTGCAAATTGGGAGCTGAAATTCCACCACGAGATTGAGACTAGCTGTCTTCACGACGACAACTGCCTGTAGGGACCGAGAATAGCCTCTGAACCGAGGTGGCATACACTTTGCTCTCGGCTACATCTTCTATGCTTTGCAGCGACTGCTTGAACCTCCCTCTCATCTCGGACGAGAAGCCCCACTAAACCTAACGAATGAATACTGGCCTTCATTCCTGACCTTCCAGCTTTTTCACCCGTCTAACGGTTGAGCTCCTAGTGACCAGCACACCCATATTTGTAACTTGTAGCAAACCTATAAGCATCGGCGTCAGTCCGAAAACATAGTGTCTCTTCTTGGCTCCGACTTCCCTTCAGCAGTAATGACCTGGAACCTAGGCTGTTGCACGTCTGGTACCTCTGGTGTCGTCTGGAATGAACACTTAGTAACTGTCGTTGTCCCATTGTTTTAGCCAAGTTGCACCATAAATTTCATTTTTCCCCATTTGGATTCAATACAATTTCAACAGTTACTTGCTCTACACATATAATCTTTAGCATTTTTTTAAGCACGCCGTTTTAGAAGCTACTATTCTCTTCTTCTCCGAACTGCTTGTAGTCCACGTTTTACTTCCGTACACTTTTACACACAACAAATAATTGAAGACGCAGGGTGCAAAAGATAGTCTTAGATGAAGAGATGGGCAAAAAAGAGGAAATCTAGATGATCCGCATCAAGTGAGTCAGAAGACTGATGACACAGAAACCAAGGCTACGCTCCTGAAGAGAATCCCCAACACTTAAATTTGTATTAGTTGTTAACGAATTCCTCTGTTTAGAAACGCTTTTCTTCCTACTACCAGTCCGAATTTTATATCATTTGTAGCAAAATTCATCTACTACTTTCTATGTTTCATTTCCTAATGATTCCCACAGTATCACGCGATTTAATTTGACTGTTTAATGACGATTATCTTAGACACTACCCATTCCGTTCGACTGCTCTTCCAGATCCTCTGACGAATGTGAGAGAATTACAATGTCTTCGACAAAAATCAGTGTTTTTATTTATTATCCCTCAAATTTAATTCCAGTTCCAGTTTCTCCTTAGTTTCCATTACTGCTTGTTCACCTTAATACTTAAATGGTACAAGACACAGAGCCCTCAGCGACATCTTCACAGTGATTCGCAGAATATTAGTTGAATGTACATCGTCATGTTGGTTCACAGAAATATGTTTCGGCCACTGTTGGAAATATCCTTTATCAGTGTGGTGTATTTGCTACTGGACCAGTGCCCATCATGTTACTGAATAGCTGCAATCGCCTCGCTTCCAAGAATTCATCAGAGAGTATGAAACAGTACACAGTGATGAGATCGGGTTTCCTATTCGCACACGCTTAAACGAATACAGAAGGCAAATACGGTTCAGATAACACATCAGGTCAGTAGTGGCCTAACATTACACACAGTGTCTGAATTATGCAGTTTTGGAAAGCCTCTGTATTAGCTCGGCAACCACTAACCTTCATTAGAAAAAGTAAGAGGCGACTGAAATTGTCAAGTAGGCTGCCAACATGAACCGGCTCACATTTTCGCTTCCAGCATTAGCCGGCCTACACGTCGACTGCGCTAGCGCGGCTACCAGCAATCGCAGTGGTCGAAAGCATGTAACTCCTTGAGTTGTTTCGGGCGCCGGGCATCACAGCAGGCAAATACTATGTTACTGTTCTACTTTGATCTTCGTTTGTTGATACCAGCCAACAGGAATCAAAATAAAAATTATTATTTCTAAAATACGTAATCCCCACAATCAGCTAGTCAAAACAGAGTTTCATGACGTTCTTGACATAGTTATTCCAGGAGCTGAATGAAGTTACTCTACATAATACCTGGACGCAGCAGCTGCGTATCCAAACGCCATTCCCACTCTGCGTTCCTGCTCCAAGTCATAACAATCCAGATTACTTACATTGCCTCATCGCCCCTCATTCTCTCATCCGCACTTACGACAGTCACATAATTCATTAGAGATATCCTCGAAGTACGTATCACACGTAGCATAGTCATCGTCGTTGCACCAGCTGCACCATCGCGATCTGTCTACGAAGACGTGCTAAAAACTAATGCCTCCATTTTTTAATTTTGTTCTCAGTATCGATTTCGGTATTACACGCCATGCATTTTACTCGGTTGGCTTTTCTGCTTCGATGACGAAAGTTGCAACCCTCTGTCGCTAAAGGGCTTCGAACTGTAGTGTGTAACATGGCTGTATGTCGGTGTGCGAGAAACAGCGTGCTGCAATCGAGTTTCTAACCACAGAAAACGTACTTTCAAGTGAATGAAAGCTGCGCACGGTGAGGACCGTATCGACATCAGTAATGTGCGACGGTGGGTCGTTCGCGGTCGTAATAAACGAGACGGTGGTGCTAAGCTGACGGTGTGACGGAGCTAGGAGTGGACGATCGCGTAGGGCAACCCACGAGACATATCGAAATTAGGTTGATGATATCGTCAGAGAAAAATCGTCAGATAACACAAGCACAGCTCTCAAGCAAGTGTGGCGTATCACGAGCCCGCGCACCGGCTATCATTGCAGACCTGCGGTGCATCAAACTGCGGACAGTGGTAGCCTCGAATGCTGACTCCTGGCATGAAACAGAGGATGTGAGACATATATCAACAAAATCTTTGGCGCTCTGAACGTAAGGTTGATGGGTTCCTTAACAATACTGTGCAGGTGACGAAAGCTGGGTCCATCATATTGAACCCTAAGACAAATGGAGTCCCGTCACAGAAGGTCTCCAACGCCAAAAATGTTCAAGATCATGCCGTGAGCAAGCAAAGTCATGTTCACTGTGTTCTGGGATGTTCAGGGTTAGGTACATTTGGAATTCACGCCTTAACATACCACCATAAAATAAACTCTGCAAGGTACTTCGAGACTCTCAGAAAACTGAAAGCACGAATTTAAAGAAATGGCCCACACACGGAGCACCCTCTCCCTTGGCATGACACGGCCAGTGCCTCAACCTCTGCAGTAATCTGATGCCTAGGGTTCAGTGTCATCGATCGTTCTCCATACGGTACAGACTTGGCCCCATGCTATTTTCATCCGTTTACAAAAATTAAAGAACACCTTCGAGGACTTCACTTTGAAACTGATGAAGCGGTCCCAGCTGAGATGAGTCTGTGTCTCCGTCAACCAAGTCAAAACATTCTGCAGTGACGGTATCAACAAATCAGTCTCTCGTTCAGAGAAATGTATTAGTTGCCATTGTGACTATGTTCAGAAATAAATGTGTAGACAAGAATAACCAAGATGTATAGTCTTAATAAAGTTGGTTTTATTTAAGAAGTTTTAGGAGGTTTCACATAAAAAATTCAGAGGCATTTCTTTTCACAACGCCCTGATATTTGCAGTACTTCTTAAAAGTAAATAATTTATTGCATTTTAACCGATATAACTGTGAATAACCTGGTGTATACATTTTTGATATCAGTCACCTGACGAACATCAATACGCCTTCTTCCAGTGGGAAATTGAAATAATAAGGAAAGAAATAACAAGTGACCCAGCAGGAAACACAGCAAACTGATGAAGGTCGCCATCTAAAACTGTCCAAACGTGCTCATCCAAACGTGACGACGCGGTCGCATAACTTAGAAAGTTTTACTGAGCATCGTTATTAATGTTGTCAATGAAATGTTGCAATTTCTCCCTGTTAAGAGCTCATTTCTTACTTTTACCACCCACTTCACGACGTGAAGATGGGCGGACATAAGCGTAGATATGCATATGTTATTTGGCGTTCCAGATAAAACGAGATTTTTTTTTACTACAGAGGATCGTACTTAAACACACGGCCTGACACCCAGAAGATATGGCCGTAGGTTATGTAAATGATTCCAATTGCAAATCGGTATGACAGAAGGGCCACCACAGCGATCCCTCTGAAGGACACGGAGATGCCGCTCACCCGTGTGTGATAGAGTTATCGGCAACTGGCGGCCTGAAAAGCGCGTCTAACAGTTGATCTCCGTTTGGTAGGCTGGTAGTATCTTGCAATATCCATACTTGTGAGGCATTCGGACGTTGCAGTGACCCGATGTTTCACTGCGTTGAAGGGTGATGGCAGGCACACGCGTCCTCCAGGCTTCGATCGACCAACACAAGGGATGATCACCGTATTGTGCACCAGCCACATCGTAAACCTTTTGCATCTGCGACTGCCAACGGAGAAGGCCGAGGTAGGCCAATATGGGTCTGGGAAATACAGATCTAATTTGTTAGCTTCATTTGTTTTTATCAGTCGTGCACTGTCACTTTAAAGCCCAGTCATTCAATCCAGAATTTTTCCTTAACCTTTTTATGTAAGTAGACCTTCCAGAGAAAAGTATACGTAAATAAGTGAAAAAGCTCAATAAATTCCATTGGATTAACGATGTTGACTAATCAAATGGATCTGGTTCAAATGGCTCTGAGCACTATGGGACTTAACATCTATGGTCATCAGTCCCCTAGAACTTAGAACTACTTAAACCTAACTAACCTAAGGACTAATCCAGAGGGTTCTACTTTACATCAGATAAATGTATACAAAATAATCCTCTCACAGATGTGAATAGGAACGTCACATAAATTGCAGATTTATAAAATGAAAAAAAAAAACGATTAAACAATAATCAATGTATGTAGTGCGAGCAGGGCATCAAATGCAGAAACACGTGCGATATCATTTAACTGCACATTAAATCACGAATATCAATAGCAAACACTCAAATCACGAAACTGCCGCTTCCCAATATCAGTCGCGCCGTTAAACAGAATTTGTTATCCTAAATACACACGAATACAAATTTCGTCTACAGCAAACAGTTATACCGGTCAGCTATAACTAAAGTGAAGCTACACACGGAGGTCCCGTGGGGGCTGTTATTGTCGTATGGCAGCGCAACGTCGTAGATATGCTAATGCGTTAATGCAGAACCAATTTACGCTAGAAAAAATTAGTTCTAATTTTGGCCATCAGATCAAATCTGGCGCTGTGAATGCAAGAAAGACGTATCGAAATGTATCTACATATACTGGATTAGGAACGCGACGTGTGCAGAAAAAAGAAAGGAAGTTTAGGTTTAACGTCCCGTCGACATCGAGGACGTTAGAGACGGAGCACAGGCTTGGACTGTATCAAGGATGGAGAAGGAAATCGGCCATGCCATTTCATAGAAACCATCCTGGCATTTGCGTAGAGCAATTTAGGGAAATCACGGAAAACCAAATCTGGATCATGTGACGCGGATTTCAACCGTCTTCCTCCCGACTCACTGGATATGGGCAGAAAAGACGAAACAAGCGATAAAACATAATGTTGATTTTATTACTAACTGTTGTTTTCACAGTTTGTTCAATATGAGCACCGGAGACGTCGACGAGATGCTGTATTCACAAAACGACGTGGTCAACAGCGATTCCAGTGGAATCTGAGCAAGGCGTTCATGCATACTCGCCTTTAGATCACATAGAGACCCAACGTGTCCCTGGTAAACGCTTTATTTAGATACACCCAGAGCCAAAAGTAACATGGGTCCAGATAAGGTGAGCTCGAAGTTCATGCAGCTGGAAAACCTCTGGAGGTAACACGTTCGTGGAACGTTGCATTAAGCAGGTCTTTCACCTAGCGAGTGACATGAGGTGTTGACCCATCTTGCACGAAAACTGCGATTTCCACGCAACTGCGCAATTCCAAAGCAGATATCACATGCTGTTCCGAGGAGGTCACGGTGTACTCGACAGGTCATCTGGGTGTAGTCTCCTCAAAAAGGGTGGACCGATAATTAAGATGCTTGCGAACGCTGACTGGATCTTGCACTCGTAGCAGTGTAAAACAAACAGCATAACTTTCCACGCTGGTGATCGTGGGACAGACAATTTTCGTGACACTGCCTGAGCACCAGCACAACGCGGGGCACGTACTGCACGGTCGGTTACAGCAACAGCAACCTCATCAGTAGCTTCCACCGGTATAGGACGCTTTCCTCACCCAGATGACACACTAAATGTACCCGTGTTTTCGAATTTCATTATCATCGCCTTTCAACTATTTAAAGACAACGGGCCTCTCCTCAGACCTGCCAGTTGGCTCTACTCTCTCAATGGAGCACTGTAACTGCTGCCGTTCACAGTTCGTCTTACCGATAGCCATACTCTTCACTCTCATTATGACTTGTCAAACGAAAGGGTGGATGTCATACCGTCACACAAGCAGTGTAAAGTGCCAGATTTACAACTGGTGACCAAAACTGGAACAAACTATTTTCCAACGTAAATCGGTTCCGATTAACGAATTAGCATATCTGCCAAGTACCGCTAAAATACGATAGTTACAGCCGACTATGAATCTCCGTAAGTAGCTGTACTTTAATTAAAGTTTGTAAGAGGTCCACGACTAAGGAATTTGTTTCTAGCGCACTCGAGCAGATGTAACTTGGATGGATTGCTCACGCTCTGCCTGCTATATGTAAGCTACAATAGAATCGCAGACCAGAGAGGAGTGTCGACAGCAGTAGTAGTTGTAGCTCGCAGTCGGGCGGTTCGGTCAGGTCGCTCTTAGAGAGCACTTGTCTAGTTGTATAGCTCACAGAGAGTACTTGTGTCCTGAATGGAATTGCCAAGGCCGGTCGTGGAGAACGATGGCGGTGCCTGAGCAATGTAGTATAAGGTAAAAAAAAAAAAAAAATAATATTTATTGCCGCGCGAATATGTAATTTGCAACAAGTCATTTTGTACTACTGTTATATCAAAGTTACACGTAAATAATTTTCAATAATTTTTCAATAATAATCTTTCTTATAAATATAACTTTTGACAGTCATTCATCTGAATTTAAAGTTTTTCAAATGGTTCAAATGGCTCTGAGCACTATGGAACTCAACATATGAGGTCATCAGTCCCCCTAGACTTAGAACTACTTAAACCTAACTATCCTAAGGACATCACGTACATGCACGCCCAAGGCAGAATTCGAACCTGCGACAGTAGCAGCAACGCGATTCCGGACTGAAGCGCCTAGAACCGCTCGGCCACGACAGCCGGCTGAGATCGTTCCAGTTTAGGTTATTTGTAATTGTAATCCCTAAGTATTTAGCTGGCGCAACGCATTTACTAATTTGTCACTCCTTCTTTCACAGATCATCGTCAATTTATTGCTCTTTATTGTTATTGTTATTGTATTTATTCCATTCTTGCTTTGTCTTTGTTTGATTTTGTGCCCACTTTTGACTTGTGAAAATGCCACGAAAAACTGCTAACACTGCATCGCGATGCGTAACGAGCGAAAAAGCCGACTTGAATAATTTGACTGATAATACTAGCGACACTCAGTATCGTAATGATAATCCTCCAATTACAGATAATCAGTGCGTGCCGACCACTAGTAATGACTAATCTAAATGATGAGCAGACAAACGTAATTATGTCCACAGTAAATTGAACGACAATTGATGACGTGGCACGCTCCGCTACAATGAATGTTGCCCAGTTTGACACAGTGAACAGATAAATGTTTCTAACGAAGATGAACAATGTACTCAAAATACGTCAGATTTATTTGATTCCGATATAGTGATATAGTGACCAACATCCAATTAGTAAACCTTTTCGTGAATCAGACAGTGACCAAATGGTTACAAAAAAGTGACACATGCAGATGCGCCATCACACAGCAGAGAGAATAGAGTTGCTAATTTTGGCATGGATCAAGTTGTGGCATTATTGCTACAACTTAATGAAAAACACGACAACCTTAATGAATCGAACAAATAACTTAATGAAAATTTCAAAAAGTCGAATGAAAAACAAGACAACAATTACAAACAGCTTACTGAACAGATTACAGCCGTTGCCGAGCAATGTAATGAAATTAAAAAACAATTACGTGAGGAAATTAAGGCCTGTGCCAGGAATAGTAGTGAAGAGATACGTAATTCACATGCAGCTACAACAAAATTACTTCGAGATGAAATCAGTGCAGTTGCTAAACAATTTTCAGAAAACGCAACACAGTTACGCGCGAGTTTAAATTAATGTCAACAGAACTTTCACGCACTCTGGATGCGAAAGTTGTCAAGAAATTTGAACAACAGAACAGACAAATTGACGAACGTTTTAGTCACCACTTACAAGACAGTGAAACGCGTTACCGTAGATTCATACAGGAACAGAATAAAGTAAACAAACAAGTTATGGAAACAATTACTGCACAGAGACAGGAAGACAAGCGTAAGTTGTTTACGAAAGCAAAAACATACGTAGACACCAACATTGCGACATTATCAGACGAAATCAGTACTATCAAACAGTTGAACACTGAACTGCATGGTGAAATATCCGATCTGAAAACAAAAACGGACACTAATATTCAGACTTTGGGAAATAAATACACAGTAGACTTTCAGACAGTGACCAGCAGACTTGAACAATTGGAATTTATACATGATCCTGATGTCATTAAAGCAGACGTTAAGAAATTAAACAAAACCACACGTAAAATACAAAAACAAATTAATTCTTGTGACACTAAAAATGACAACCAGGTAAAAGCACTGACTGAAAAATTAGATGAATTGGCCAGTCGTATTGACGCTATCGCAAATAACAATGACTCCAAATCAGACGATACTTCACCAGTTTCGTTCAATCACACACCCGAATTCCAAAATATACAGCAGACAATCAGTGAGACAGGTACGTCCAACAACACATTACATTGAAAACTGTCATCTTTACAGCAAGAAGTGACAGAAATGTAAAATGTTTCAGCCTCTTACACGTCACAGCATATGCCACATTCTGAACATTTCTCACACTCACACAGCCAGTATAAATTAGGTAATGACAGAACACAAATACACCCTTTGGACTGGATACAACAATTTAGTTTCACTTTTTCAGCACCTTGGCCCGTAACACACAAACTTGAATATATTTGCAGTTTTTTGGAAGGCGAACCGGCAACTCGTATGAGACCGATCGGGAGACAATGTTACTCGGTAGAAGAATTTCAGAATGCTTTTCTATCAGCGTATTGGTCGAAGACGACATAGCGCGGAATCAAGGAGCAGTTAATTAGCTTACTGAATTACGAGAACTCAAATTTTTCCACTGTCACGCAATTTTTTGAACACATGGTACAGCAAAACCAATACTTATATGAGCCATACAGTGAGTCAGCACTAATCCAATTGTTGTTGTTGTGGTCTTCAGTCCTGAGACGGGTTTGATGCAGCTCTCCATGTTACTCTATCCTGTGCAAGCTTCTTCATCTCCCAGTACCTACTGCAACCTACATCCTTCTGAATCTGTTTAGTGTATTCATCTCTTGGTCTCCCTCTACGATTTTTACCCTCCTCGCTGCCCTCCAGTACTAGATTGGTGATCCCTTGATGCCTCAGAATATGCCCTACCAACCGATCCCTTCTTCTAGTCAAGTTGTGCCACAAATTTCCCTTCTCTCCAATTCTATTCAATACCTCCTCATTAGTTATGTGATCTACCCATTTAATCTTCAGCATTCTTCTGTAGCACCACATTTCGAAAGCTTCTATTCTCTTCTTGTCTACACTATTTATCGTCCACGTCCATACATGGCTACACTCCATACAAATACTTTCAGAAACGACTTCCTGACACTTAAATATATACTCGACGTTAACATATTTCTCTTCTTCAGAAAGGCTTCCCTTGCCATTGCCAGTCTACATTTTATATCCTCTCTACTTCGAGCATCATCAGTTACTTTGCTCCCCAAATAGCAAAACTCATTTACTACTTTAAGCGTCTCATAATCCAATTATGTATTCCAAAATTACCACGATCGTTAAGAGTGTCACTTTTAACAGGACAGCAGAAAGAAAATGTTTCGGCATTTAGAGATCTGCTACAGCTTTTGGAAGTTCAGCAATCGGATTATTCCTTCATAAACAAAAATTTTTCACAACATAACCAAGGCCAACAAGCATACAGTAATTACGATCAGCCACGCTACTTTAATAGCAAAGGTGATGACGCTCCAGGAATGACAACCACCAGAACTTTAATAGCAGACAAAATTTTAATTATCAGTATCGTCAAAATTATCAGCAACAGCAAACACATTTTGGCAACAATGGAGGCTTTTCCCCACAACAGCAACAAAACCAGCCGGTTACTACACCTAACCAACAATATAATGTGCAAGGTCGACCAAGCTTTAATGTTTCGCCACCTACACATATAGCGTCGGCTCCGCCAAACAGTAATGCACAGCAACAAGGAAATCACTACGCACAGAAGACAGATCATTTCAAATCATATCGCAACGCGCTATATAGTAATGATTATCATGACAGACGTATAAGTAATGAGCACAGTTTTCAGCATAGATTTAATAACAGTAGGTCTTATCGGTAGCAGAATCATCCACAAAAGATTATCATGGATGAACCAGACAGTCGATATCATCCCCAACCTAATACGTCAGGAGGAAATAACAGAACAGTACAAATAGTCGAAATGGCACAGCGTCCTCCTGCATATAACAGCACGTCAGAAAGAATTTGACTAGATACAGTACAGGTTGCATCTTCCAACAACGTAAGCAATACTTTTGATACACAGAATCTTGTTCACGAAAATGTTATTACTTTTGACGACATCCGAGACACACTTTTACATGAAAAACCAGATATACAAAGAACCATTCCCCACCCTGATATTGAAGCAAAGATTGGATCATCTACATTTTCAGCAGTAATCAATTCTGGATCACCTATGTCAGTTATAAATGAAGAAACTTTCAACGAATGTAACAAAGAGAACATCTATCCTACGTAACCGTTAGGCAAAACTAAAGTAAAAGGAGCAGTATCTGGTAAAGGAGTAGATGTAAAATTACAGACACACTTATTATTTTGTATTGCAGATCATACGTTCCACTCAAATTTTTGGATTGTTCCCTTATTGACTACAGACGTTATTTTAGGTACGAATTCTTTGGTGCAACACGACGCAATTACTGACTTTCAAAATTCCTATTTATTGTTAAAGGATGAAAAGGTACAACTGGCATTAGAATTTCAACACGCTTTATCTGCAGAAGAACAGGCAATTAATCGAACAGAGGTCATTTCTACATCGCGTAACATAGACTGTCATTCCACATTGTTCACAGATACGTATGTACACAACTACAATACATCAGTCGAAGCCGACTATGACGTTATGCAAATGACTTCTGATAACGTAAAACCAGAGCAACGCAAATACAGATGACGAACGTACTCAACTACGCAATATTCTTTTACAGCAAGCTTCAGTTCTTGACAACATCCCTGGTACTATGTCCGGTTTTATATATTAATTTCAAGTTAAACAGCATGACACATTTAAAGCCAAACATTATCCTATTCCATATATCCACAGGGAACAAGTCAAGAAAGAATTGCAAGCTATGCTTGACCAAGGTATTATTGAACCGGCAGTTAGTCCGTACATAAAGCCGCTCCATATTGTTAAAAAAATGGACGGCTCACTTCCCCTCGTACTTCATTCCCGTCATGTCAACGACATTACTATTAATGAAACAGATCTCCCACAGACACCAGAAGAACTTCTACAGAAATTTCATGGCACTGCTATTCATTCCACATTAGATTTAAAAACGGGATTTTGGCAAATTCAGCTCCATCCGAGCTGCAGAAAGTACATAGCATTTCTCTCTTTTGGTGATTGTTATCAGTTTTGCAAATTACCGTTCGTTCTAACAATTTCTTCAGCAGCATTTATTCGCGGTTTGAATACCATACTTCGGACAGAACTTAAAGACAGAATCACAACGTATGTAGACGACATCCTTATCGCAGAAGCTAACTGGTCTTAACACAATTTGATTCTTTAACAACTGTTGCAAACTTTTCGTGCACAAGGACTCACAGTTAATCTTAGCTAATCGCACTTTGGCAAAACTTCCATAAAATTTCTTGGACATGTAATTTCAGCAGAATGCATTGCGCCTGATCCGGAAACACTTCAAGCTTTACGTGACATTACTGTTCCAACGACCAAGAAACAACTACCCAGCTTTCTGGGTTAAATTAACTTTCTCCGTAAATTTATTCAGTACTCTGCTTTAGACACCCCTAGATTATGCCACTTGACTGTTAAAAACGCTATTTGGTCGTGGGATAGCCAAGCACAGTCTGAGTTTGTTAATCTGAAACATGCCTTGTTGAACGCACCACTTTTGTCACACCCAGATCCTACCAGAGATTTTTCCATTGCCACCGACAGTTCTAACACAGCTCTAGGCGTACACATTTTTCAGGAAATTGAAGAAGACGGCACTACAGTAACTAAAAATATCGCATTTGCGAGTCGGATTCTGTCACATGCTGAACGCAATTATTCTGTTACAGAGCTTGAAACATTATGTGTTGTATGGGCATTTACCAGATTTAGGCATTTTCTTTATGGACGACATACTACCATTTATACAGATCATATAACTATACAATTTTTACTTTCCGCTAAATTTACACATGACAGGTTAAGCAGGTGGAAGCTTTATTTACAGGAATTTAATTTTACAGTTGTTAACATTCCCGGTAATTTGTTGGCACTCATCCACTAAGAAGATTAGGAAAGCATCTGCGAAACTCATGCTGGCTTCATAATACTTGTGGAGGATTTAGAGTATTGGCACACTTACATGTAAGATACTAGCGACCCGCGCCGGCTTCGCATGTATGTTGAAATGAATCAAACCGTTATCTAACTCCAGACCATACCAGTAGACTCGAAAGAGTTACCGTGTTATAGTCACGTGTCCCAAAACAAAAGTGTCTGACCATCTGTGAACTTGTGTCGTCAGCGTCCTCCCGAATGAGTGGATGGCGCACAGTATCGTTAGGCAGCACCAAGCACCGCTCAGAGGCGCGTATATCTCTCGTTTGCCTTGGTTTCGCTGCTCTCCCCAACTACCAGAATACGGTTGCGATGGTAAAGCTTAGGCATGCAGTGGTTAGCTCTTTGATTTACCCCTGAATTTTTAAAATAGATTCTATTCATTCAATCGCTCAAGAGGGTACGTAGGAACTGATGTGGATCGAGTAGGTACCATTACACAAGAAATAAACATTTTTACTCGCACATACTTCGTCCAGAGGTTACTTCGGTAAAAGAGCGATATTCAGTGTGACTAGCGCGTTAATAACACGCTCGGAAATTCTAAGTGACAGATCTTAAGAAACGGAAATCTCAGTGCCATCTCAGTTGTAAATCGGTCGATCTGTCAGTGAAAGTCATATCAAAATCCCTGCAGTAGCTCCTGAGATTAGCCTTCACATTCAGAGAGAAAAAAAGCAGCAGGAGACTTTAATTTATGATATGTATAGATGAACATTAGGGACAGTGAATGCTTATAGAGAAATAAATTCCAAATGTTTCTTAAGTAGATAATCTACAGCCAGTATATAATGATGCCGGTACTAACATAGGAAAGTGAAAGATGAACGTTAAATGTGTAAACCGTTAAAAAATTTAGCGCTGCCCAACTAACAAAAGAAAGTTGCATATTGGGAATAACTAACAGCCAAAAGGAAATAAATAAATAAATAAATGAATAAAAAGGAAAATAAAAATAACATCGGTAAAAGAAAAGTAAGAAGTTGAGAACATTAATGAGGGTGTTACGAAATTGAACTGGAAATGGGAAGGTCATATAGCAAGACGAAATGAAGTGAGATGAACGAGGGGATTCTGAGCTCAGTTCTTAGTGCTGGAAAAGACGAGAGTACTGGCTGCTGGAAGATAGAATGAAAACATAAGGAAACAAGCATACCAAACTTGCATGCAAAAAGCTGAAGATCCAAACGCATTGAGATGTATGGAAGAGGCCTATAAGCAACAGTGAATGATAAGTAAACGAATGATGGTATGATGTTGATGATGATGATGGTGATGATGATGATGATGATGATGATGATGGTCATCTTAGCTGTTTATAAGAATGGATGCGAAGGTAGTTTTCTAGATGTAATAACTGAAAGAAACTATGTTTAGCACAGATGAGACTCGCACAGTGGATACAAATTTTCTCGAAGCAAACTAAGGCCTACATAGGGCCATTAACAGGGTGGTACTTGGTCGGAAGTACTTACCCGTAACATCCGTCTGAAAGTAGTTACTTCCACTGCGCAGTACGTGTCACATCTGACTAAAGTTTTCGGCAGACACAAACAGTGGTACTTAACGCGTTAGTTGTGTACAGTGGCAGGTGATTAGAGTGGTCGAAAGAAATAGCTTGTCATGTCGACTGCTCTGTTTCTCCTGTCACACCTCGTTCTCTGTGGCTTCCAGACTACAAAGCCCTCGTTCTTCACAGCTGCAACATTCCACGTAACTTTCATGCCACGCTCTTCTGAAGGAGGCAAGGGCCGGGGTTTAGGTGGGAATTCTTAGTTTTGGTCCTATAATCCCACCGCCTTACTCAGTGGCATGTTACAAACTTTCTGCCTGTGTTCCACACTTGCTGACCACGCAGGATTCTCCAGTGCTAAACAACCAAACTCGAGACAACGCGAGCGCCTTACTTAAGTGCGGTGCCCTTGGTGTCCGGCAAGGTGACTGAAGACAGCTACACTACGTTCTCTGTACACTCTCGGACATCACAGATACAAATAAAGCACTTGCCGCAACTTACTAAAATAGGAATCCTTCAAGTAATGGGGTTTCTGTGAAACCTATGTATTACCGTACAGCTGGTCTTAATAAAGTATGTATGACGTCCATTTTCATTCTATAATTACTTCCAGATGTGCCTTTATAGACATTGTAGCTTAAGGCGTGTAGACATTACGTTAAAAAAATTTACTGTGGTAACAACAGTAGGCGAAACCTACAGTTTCTACTTAGAAGACTTTAATTACAATACCTTAAAACAATAAACAAATTTTGTATAATGCTAGACGTATCACTACTTTTCGTGAACCGAACCCTTTGGATAGGATTATATTTCTGTGATTGAAGTAGAGATTTCTGTAGATTGATACGTTCTGTTCACACGAGATTGGCGAGAAAATTAAAGTACGAGGAGCGTTCGATAAATAATGCAACACTTTTTCTCTCGGCCGATGGCGGTTGAAAAAATGCACACTTTCAGCACTTATGGTTTCATGAAGTTCCGATCGGTGGTGGCGATTTAAGTATCCTTCAAAGTGGCTTCTGTTAAGAATGTGTGTTTCGAGTAGATAGCTTTCACTGAGCTTTGGCAGAAAACCGGACCATCGCAGATATTCATATGTGCCTGCAGAATATCTACGGAGACCTGGAAGTGAACAAAAGCAACGTAGGCCGTTGGGCGATGCGTCTGTCTTCATCGTAACAATGTCACGCAAACCTGTTCGATTTGCCGCCTGCCGTTTGGCCTTACACAGCTGTGACTCCCACAATGTTCGAACGTGAAGAATGTGATGGACGGATCACAACCAAACACGTAGCTACACAACTGAATGTCTCTGACCCACTCCCACATCCCTTGGTGTGTGCCCGCTGGGGTTCTGGCCGCCTAACAGAAGACAAGAAGGAGCAACGAAGCATCACGTGTGTCAAGTTACGAGGGCTATACTGACCAACAATGGCGATGAAATAAGAGTTCATCGTTCGAACCGGAAACAAAAAGGTAATTCATGGAGTGCCACCACACCACCTCTCTTCCGAACATAATCTTCAAAGACGGTAAAGTCATGGCGACGGGCTTCTGGGACTCTGGAGGGGCTATTCTGTTTGATGTCCTCCCTCAGGGTGTAACGATTAGCTCTGAAGTGTATCGCGCTACCCTCAGGAAATTGAAGAAACAACTTCACGTGTTCATCGCCGAAAAATGCAAACCAATTTCTCACTTTCAAAGAAATCGCAAGGTGAAACTTCCTGTCAGATTAAAACTGTGTGCCGGAGCGAGACTCGAACTCGGGACCTTTGCCTTTCGCGGGCAAGTGCTCCTGCCCGGGAAAGGCAAAGGTCACGAGTTCGAGTCTCGGTCGGGCACACAGTTTTAAACTGCCAGGAACTTTCATATCAGCGCACACTCCGCTGCAGAGTGAAAATCTCATTCTGAAATCGCAAGGTCTCAAACAAGCCTGCAAACCCAAGAAAAGCTAAAAAAACTTCATTAGACTGTTCTTCGTCATCTGCCGTACAGCCCGGATCTCGCAACATCCGCCTTCCATCTGTCTGATCCAACGAAGGATGTACTCCGCGGCAAGCACTACATGGATGATGGGTAGGTTATTGATCCAGTAAGACGTCGACGAGTACAGTGGAACAATGCGGGCATACATGCCCTCGCAGTAAGCTGGCGTAAGGACCTCACACTGAATGGAGATCGTGCTGAAAAACTGGCTTTTTAGCCGAAACTGTGGGGAATTATATGATGTATTGGAATCCCGAATAAAACCAACCAACCTGCTTTCAGAAAAAAATGTGTTGCATTACTTTTTGAACAACCTTAGTGCTTTGGAAGAACATTATCTGTCGTTGTTCTTCCCTTTAAACTGCGAATACAGCCTAGTGACTTACCCACATCAGTCGTCCGTGATGAAACGAGCGAATGGCGGTGCACTATGTGACTGGAGGACGGCGGCTCAAATTCCCGTCTGGTAATCCAGTCTTCGGCTTCCTCTGGTTTCCGGGAATCACTTAATGCAAATTTCGGTATGATTCCTTTGAACGGGTACGTGCAACATTCTTCTCCATACGTCTACAATTCCAGATTGTGCTCCGTCTCTAATGCCATAGATGTGGACGAGAAGTTAAACCCTAATATTCATTCCTTCCTCCGTCTCGGTATCTGAGCCCTCCCCATCAGCCGAGTGGTAACGCGTCTCACTATCATTCAGCGTGTCCCGTTCGATTGCCAGCCGGTTCGGAGATTTTCTCCGCTTGGGGACTGTGTCCTCATCATCATTTCACTATCTTCGACAGACAAGTCGCCCATTGTGGGGTCATCTGAAAAGACTTGAAACTCTGCGGCCGAACTTCCGCAGGTGGGGATTCCCTGTCGGAAATACCATACGATCGTGTCATTTTTATCGTCACTAACTACCACACACTGAGCATTAAACTGTAGCTCCTTTGTTGATCGCTATGGAGTATTTGTGCTAGATCGTTTTGAGGCTTCAAGCAATTCCCATTAGCAAACATAACGTACTCCATTTGTGTGTCCCACGTTTTTCTCTTGGTTTTGTGGCACATATTTTTGCCTCAGCAAAGATGAAGTATTTCTTAGTATAAACGGTATCCTCCTTTACAAACATATCATATTGAATTATTCACATTATTCTAGTTATTTTCTTCATTTAATAGACTATTTTAATGCAGGCCCCAACGAGAATGGTATACGAAATGGGAAAACGACAGTGGTACCAGATGTACTGTCTACCACACCCCGAAAGCTGTCTTGCGGAGTGTAGCCATCCTCCCTGCACAAGTCTATTCATCTACTTTCCTCTCTTACGAGATAAGCTATTCCATGACACTTATCCGTTATTTCAATCAAGTTGTGCTGTAAAGAGCTTTTCTCCACCATTTTTTGCAGAACTCCTTCGTTAGTCACTCGATCTATCTAAGTAATATTCGGTAATTGTCTGTAGGTCCCACATTCCAAAGGTTTTATTCTCATCGTTCCTGCATGGTATACACCACTTCTAACAAACACCGAACAACGCGCTCCAGTACGCGGCCGCCAAATACATCGCTGGCCGCACTTCTCTGGGCGGCCCGTTGCTTCCATCGCTGGCCGTCTTCACACGCACGCTCCCTTACGTGGCCGAGAAATACATCGCTGGCCGCACTTCTCCGGGCGGCTCGCGGCTACCATCGCTGGCCGCCTTCGCGCGCGCTCGTTTGTCAGCACACAGCAATTGGCTACGCCAGGAAACATTGCGATTGGTTTTCCCTGGAAAACAGCGACCCCAGCCGACGGCTCCATTAACTAGCAAGCCTTATATAAACCCGGCCGCCGCCGCAAACGACAGTTCTCATCGGGAAGTGCAGTACGCCGTGTTCCAGCTGCTTGTGGATGACTCGCCGCACCACTCGAGGTTTCCTGGCTGCTCGGCGCACATCTTGCGACTTCACTTGGAGAGACTGAACTTCACTGGACTTGGGAATTAATACGGGACGTGCACCCCACCATGCACATTCGGACATTGGTATAACCAAACTTTAATTCTGCATTACTTCTGAGTGTGAGCCTGGGTAAACGCTTGGCTAACATAATTGTTAAAAAGTGATTTGTGATTTAATAAACCAGACTGAAGAGGTTATTGTGTTATTCCTGGTTATAACACTGCACTGTTTATCTTCCGCGTTTCATTTCCATACAACGCTACACTCTAGTTAAAGACTTCCTGACAGTTATAGTTACCTTACATTCGAACATATTTACCTTTTTCAAAACTGACGTTCTTGGCAATGGCTATCTGCAATTTATATACCCTTCTTACTTCTGCTCTTGTCAGTTATTTTACTCCAGAAATAGAAAAACTTGTCCTGAACGTTTATGGTCTCATTAAAAAGAGAGAAATCAAACTCCTTGCCATGCAGTAAAGGCCAAACGAATGTCTACGGGTCGCCGTGCGGCGTCATGCAAATGTGGTATGTAGGTCATGTGCTCAGCACACCAGTCTCTGGGCGTTTTGTAGACGTTCCAGACAGTGGATCCGCTATTACTCCGTCTTCTAGCTCTTCAGTTGCCATTCTTCGGCTGAACACAACCCTTCCACCAATAAAAACAGCCTTGTCAATACCGGGAAACGAATGCAGGACATCTACTCTGACCACTAAACTACAGAGGCGGACTTACAGTCTCATTGCCTGACATAATTTGATCACACATTATTACGACTGTACCACTTTTATCGATTTTCATCTTATGCACACTGCTGGTCGTTAAAACTGTAACACCATGAAGGTGGCATGCTAAACACGTCAAACTGCCATGCAGCCATTAGCATTTCACCACAACAGCGCAAAATATGTAGGAGTAGCGCCATCTACACTCCGGATATAAGGAAAGATTATTCAATGGATTTCTCATTAGAAATAAGATCTGAAAGCCGTTTCTTTATGAGAAGAACATGCTATGACTCTTGTAAGAACGACGTAAGATACTAGCTCGACAGTGGTCGGATGGCAACGTAGCGACGCTGTAATTTATCGTTCTGCGATTTTGCTGCTCACATCGGTCAGAATCCAACAACAGGTGTACTAAAATAGCGTCGATGGGCTCGCGAGGGCCATTCTCAACGCCATGCAAGATCTCAAGAGGAGCAAGTGGCACCCGAGAGGACAGATAAATTGTTTGCTCAGCTATGAACGATTGTACAGCCACAACACGTTTCTTGAGTCAGGAAATGAGTTACTTTGAAACAAGACAAGCATACACATGGAAAATTCAACGGCATCTGATGCACCACGGACTCTTAACTCGACGACGACTGGCGCGACTTGCATGACACCATATCGGAGAGTGGATCACTGATAGTGGTGTGCCCTGTGACAACACTGGACACAAAACATCAGCAATGGACTTATTTGCCTGTGGTGGCCCCGAGTAGAACGAATGATTCCAGATCAAATTCGTCATTGCCATACGGGCCTTAACTTTCAACAACACATGGCAAGACCGAATGTTTTCCGTGCTGTCCCGACGTATTCTGATACAGAGTGTTTTATTGTCGCCCTGTCAGAACGTTCTACAGATCTGTTGTCCAGTGGATAACTCTGGTGATGGAATGCCACCCCACCACTCGCCAGCGACTACAGCTGATAAACTCTGGCGTAGTGTTGAAGCAGCATGAAATGACTTATTTGTATCTTTCATCGAAGGTCAGTTCGACTCGCTGCCCATTCGAGTTAAATTCCACTGATAACGATAGAGGTCGCAGCTGTATGTACTACGCATCGCATACTGTATATTCCCTAATCGCCTACAAATATAATTTTGTTTCGGAGCAGTGGTTGAGAATGGAGTCTTTCCCCTACGTTATTCAGTCAGTATATTGAGCAAGCTATGAAGGAAACAGAGGAGAAATTTGGAATGAGAATTAAAGTTCAGGGGAGTGAATTAAAAACGCTGAGGTTTCGCGACTGTTCGTCTCCTTTGCTAAGTCGTCAGCGCGGTTGAGTGCCGTGCAGAAGACTCGGGCTCGATTTCCGGTACTTCCATGGATTTTTTTTTTTTTTTAGCCGGAGGACTGGAACTTCAAATTATGATAACTGGCAGCCGACGGGAGAGCGGTATGCTGACCCCACGCCCTTCCAAACCGTATGAAATGATGTCATTGGCTGAGGATGACACGGCGGCTGTTCACCTTGTAATTCTGCAGCAGACGGCAAAGGACTTTGAAAAGGAGCTCAACAGAACTGATAATACCTTGATAAGAATGAACATCAAGAAAATGGGTAATGCAATGCAAGCTGCTGAACTCGTGCATTTCTGAGTGTATTAGATTAGAAAGTAAGTAGATAAAAGTAATTAAGAAGTTTTGTAATTTGGGCACCTAAGTAAGTAACGATGGTAAATGCAGAGAGGATATAAAATATTGCCTCGTAATAAATCGAAAATTGTTTCTGAAAAAGAGAAATTGGTTGACATTGAATAAGGATTTACATGTCAGACATGTCAGAAAGTGAAATGTGGCCGATAAACGACTGAGACAAGAAGAGGACCGAAGTTTTCGAGATCTGGTGATATAGAAAAATGCTGAAGATATGATGCGTTAATCGGAACGAGGAGGTACTAAATCGAATCTAGAGCAAATTAATCTATGACAGAACTCTAATAAAAACAGAGGCTCGATTACTAAAAGCGCCACCCTAAATCTTCAAGGAGTAGTCAGTTTGGTAATGGAGAGGAGGGAAGTACGGGAGAGTAAAAATTGTACAAGCAGACCAAGACGCGACAGTTTTAAATTGATGTAGATTGCAGAAATTATAAAGGGTTTTCAAAAGTTCCTCTTACAAACATCAGGACTTGTAGAAGGGACTGAGTAGATAATATTTTGAGTTGGAACCCATACCTGGAAACGTATCGTTTCCGACCTACAACCATTTGGAAACAAGTTACTGACGCGATCACTTTTGCAAGTAATTTATTAGGCTTGACTCAGTACATCACTTTTTTTACAATTACACTCATATATGCTGCAGAACCTCTTACATTTCTGGGCCGTGCAGGGTAGCCGCTCGACCTCAGGCACCTCGCCACGGTTCGTGAGTCCCCCCCTCCCCCGTCAGAGTTGACTTTTTGAAGCTGTTGCGTTATTGTGGCGGAAAGGGTATGCCGAGAAGTCAGACGTCGTGAATAACGATGGCGATGAGCATTCTTCCACTATTGTGAGCTTGGCCATTATCGCGTAATGAATAATTACATTTCTTAATTGAATACTTCATACAACAATAATTGTGCCTTTTGAGAAATAGAATTAATGAATCTATTCTCTTTTATGTTTGTTAAAAGCCACGACTATTTTTTCTCAAAGCGCTATCACCAACAATAGCATACATATCCCAACGTGAAGACATCAGTCCTACTCACGATGGATTAAACATACTTTTTTAATATTGCGCGATAATACATCTAAGCAATGCTTAGTTATTTTTTTCTGTGGGGCTGGATGCTCCAAGATAGCCGCCTATGTGCAATGGCAGCATAAGCATTCATTGATATCGTCATTAATAAAAAACTGTACCTCTGGCCTAATAGGTCGGCCACGGTGGCCGAGCGGTTCTAGGCGCTTCAGTCCGGAACCGCGAGAGTGCAGCGGTCGCAGGTTCGAATCCAGTCTCGGGCATGGATGTGTGTGATGTCCTTAGGTTAGTTAGGTTTAAGTAGTTCTAAGTTCTAGGGGACTGATGACCTCAGATGTTCAGTCCCATAGTGCTCAGAGCCATTTGAAACATTTTTTTGGCCTAATATGAATCGAAAACTACTACAAGACGCCGTTTTCACATTATTAAGATTATTCTTTTTATACTTCTAGTATTATTTGACTGTTGGAAGATCTTATATAATTTTTGTCATTAATGGCGTCGCTACAATAATCAGCCTACACAAAAATGGCCAGGGCATCATTTAATTACTGCGCTCTGAATCATATACAGGATAGGTACTTGGTACTGACAAAAACACGCACTACAATTATTAATCTCATATTTATATTCAGCACAATTATACAGGGTGTTACAAAAAGGTACGGCCAAACTTTCAAGAAACATTCCTCACACACAAAGAAAGAAAATAGGTTATGTGGACATGTGTCCGGAAACGCTTACTTTCCATGTTCGAGCTCATTTTGTTGCTTCTATTCAAATCACATTAATCATGGAATGGAAACACACAGCAACAGAACGTACCAGCGTGACTTCAAACACTTTGTTACAGAAAATGTTCAAAACGTCCTCCGTTAGCGAGGATACATGCATCCACCCTCCGTCGCATGGAATCCCTGATGCGCTGATGCAGCCCTGGAGAATGGTGTATTGTATCACAGCCGTCCACAATACGAGCACGAAGAGTCTCTACATTTGGTACCGGGATTGCGTAGACAAGAGCTTTCAAATGTCCCCATAAATGAAAGTCAAGAGGGTTGAGGTCAGGAGAGCGTGGAGGCCATGGAATTGGGCCGCCTCTACCAATCCATCGGTCACCGAATCTGTTGTTGAGAAACGTACGAACACTTCGACTGAAATGTGCAGGAGCTCCATCGTGCATGAACCACATGTTGTGTCGTACTTGTATAGGCACATGTTCTAGCAGCACAGGTAGAGTATCCCGTATGAAATCATGATAACGTGCTCCATTGAGCGTAGGTGGAAGAACATGGGGCCCAATCAAGACATCACCAACAATGCCTGCCCAAACGTTCACAGAAAATCTGTATTGATGACGTGATTGCACAATTGCGTGTGCATTCTCGTCAGCCCACACATGTTGATTTTGAAAATATACAATTTGATCACGTTGGAATGAAGCCTCATTCGTAAAGAGAACATTAGCACTGAAATGAGGATTGACACATTGTTGGATGAACCATTCGCAGAAGTGTACCCGTGGAGGCCAATGAGTTGCTGATAGGGCCATAGGGCCTGCACACGCTGTAAATGGTACGGAAACCACTGGTTCTCCAGTAGCACTCTCCATACAGTGACGTGGTCAACGTTACCTTGTACTGCAGCAACTTCTCTGACGCTGACATTAGGGTTATCGTTAACTGCACGAAGAATTGCCTCGTCCATTGCAGGTGTCCTCGTCGTTCTACTGTAGGTCTTCCACAGTCGCGAGTCATAGGCTGGAATGTTCCGTGCTCCCTAAGACGCCGATCAATTGCTTCGAACGTCTTCCTGTCGGGACACCTTCGTTCTGGAATTCTGTCTCGATACAAACGTACCGCGCCACGGCTATTGCCCCGTGCTAATCCATACATCAAATGGGCATCTTCCAACTCCGCATTTGTAAACATTGCACTGACTGCAAAACGCCGTTCGTGATGAACACTAACCTGTTGATGCTACGCACTGATGTGCTAGATGCTAGTACTGTAGAGCAATGAGTCGCATGTCAACACAAGCACCGAAGTCAACATTACCTTCCTTCAATTGGGCCAAGTGGCGGTGAATCGAGGAAGTACAGTACATACTGTACTGAGCTCTAACATGGAAATTAAGCGTTTCTGGACACATGTCCACATATCATCTTTTCTTTATTTGTGTGTGAGGAATGTTTCATGAAAGTTTGGCCGTACCTTTTTGTAACACCCTGTATTTGTACTACAAATAATTTCATCAGTTACAGACCGTGAACAATTAACGTCCGTCAGCGAGAACGGCAGACTCGATAATACAATTAAACAAAAACCACTTATTCTTCCTCTACAAAAGAACACAGGTAATAATGTTTCTAATTCTCATAGCGCAGATAACGCTTCTCCATTCTTAAGTCTCTGGAATTTTTTTCTATTATTTTTTCTACCGGAAGCCATGCTATACCATACAGAAAGTTCACGTCTGTGTATTCTACTAAACGTGTACCCAACCGTGTTGCTCTAGCGCTCACAGACACGAGAATGAAGGTCTAACCAGGTTACAGAGTTAGGATAAGCATCAAATGCTGTCAGCCGATACGACTTGTGCAGCTCCCACCACGACTATGCTGTTACATACCTATCTAAAAATATGTTTTCAAACGGCTTTAGCACGGAAACGGTACGTTTCCGGACACGGCTTCCGATTCCAAATATTGTCTACTCAGTGCCCTCTACAAGTTCTGGAAGTTCTTAAGGGTGATTTTAGAACACCCGCTATAGATGCGACGAGGGTTGCTCAGGACAGTATAGCGTGAAGAAGTGCGAGAAAGATGTTTCCGGAGGGAAGATCACACCAACAACAAAAAGAACGTTAATTCTAGTACTTTGTATTCAATCTAAGTAAAATTCAATTAACTGCTAATCTTTCTAGTATTGCAGTTTCAATGGCCATAAAATATGACTTGCTAAAGATGTTCTCCACTAATCCTGTCATCGGAAACTATTTGACTCTTTTTGTTTGTTGTGGACATTATATCGCATCTGCTGTTCATTACACGAACTGAAAATTTTGTCCAACTCTTTCCGCATTTCCTACGATATTTTCCTGATTTCGAGCAGAGGACGGGTGACAAGTCTGAGGCCGTTCATCAGAGAAGTGGGAGGTGTCAGCCAGAGACTGTGACACGCGATACGTCAGATACTTCCCTGACTAGGAACGGCCGCGGTGGTCTCGCGGTTCTCGGCGCGCAGTCCGGAACCGTGCGACTGCTACGGTCGCAGGTTCGAATCCTGCCACGGGCATGGATATGTGTGATGTCCTTAGGTTAGTTAGGTTTAAGTAGTTCTAAGTTCTAGGGGACTGATGACCACAGAAGTTGAGTCCCATAGTGCTCAGAGCCATTTGAACCATTCCTGACTTGTACCAGAGGAGGAAGGTGACAGCGGGAGACGGTGACACCGGCATGTAAAAAAGGAAGGCGGAGACATTAGACGCAGGGTGCGACAGAGGAGGGCTTACCGTCTGAGTCTCCTCTGGTTCGACAGAAAGAAGGAAATTGCGCGCGGCCGTGCGCGGCGCGGCGCGGCGGGCAGTGCGTCTGCGTGCTATCGACTGGACGGCGCGCTGGACTCCGCGGCGCGCGCCAGCTCAGCCAGTCCGCGCGCTGCCGCCGACACTGCCTGCCGCCTCCGCCTCCGCCTCCGCCGCCCCCGCAGCAGCAGCCGCCGGCTCGGACACCGCCGGTCACTAGCGTCCCGCGCTCACGCCTCTCGACGGGCCACTCACTAGTTTATTTACGAACCGCCTCACGCGTTTCAGATCCCGATTTGCGACGGCTGACTCACGCTGAACAGATTCGCGCGCTCCGAGCGGTTACCGGTCGCGACGCCGAAGTAAATATTTTTTTCGGGCTAACATCTCTATAAATAATACACTACACACTTCTAGTATTGCACGAGAGCTCAATATATAAAAATCATTCACGAAAAACGTCATTGTTATATAGTAACAGCTAGATCTCCCCTCGATTATCTCGTCATTAATATGTCTTAACAAATTACTGCTTTTTTAAAAAAAAAATACAGTTTATTTCTTATATCGATCTGCCGACAGGCGGTAATACAGCGGATTCGTTTACGGCGGAAATTTTCATTATTAGCTCCGTCTGCCGTTTCGGTGTCGTGAAAATTCGAGGCGGTCCCTGATAATTTTGATCGCAGTAGCAAAGAAAAGCTAATATCACTAAATAGAGGATAAGGTGGCGCGTCTGAATGTGATGCAAAGCGACAGCTGACGAGAGATCGCTAGGCCAGCCTGTTGCTCTTGCTTACTGAAAGCGCGCCAGAGTCGTAGCGCCGTCGGAAGTACTCGGGACCGTTCTCAGCGCGTGTTTACGAAAGACGAGCTGCGGGCGCGATGAGCGACGAGGAGCCTTCACAATCGCACAGCAGGTAAGCCACAAGTACATTTCTCCCTTGCACGCATGTTTTAGTCAAATGCGCGCGCCGGCCTCTGTTCGTATACAATGTGCCGTCCGGCATTCCGTAACTATATTTTTGCTGTAGAAGAAAAGTTTATGTTCTACGCTCTGGAGAATACTATACATGCTTGGTCTGGAGCTTTAGAGCAATCATCTACGCATGTTACTTACTGTAGAAGAAACTAAATATCTATCAAAAATATTTAGCAAAATTACTTCGTTTTGTGAATAGAAACTACATCTTTCCCTTTTTTAATTAACTCGATGTATTGTTTCTTGAAAGAAATACTTTTTCTTCTGTGCCCGAATATATCGTAACATATTATAATTCGTAGTGAGAGTAACTCTTCGTTAAAACTACTGTCGCTAATTTCCATTCCTGCACAATATATATTTTACTTGTACTACAGTCTGCAGGGATAAAGCACAACGATAAAATTGTCCTTTTTTCTTCCAGTGATACATGAGAGTGCAATGTATGTGTTAGAATCTGTCTATTACAAAGCTCACCAGTAACCATATCTCTGCATCTTTCTTTTTTTACAGGAGGAGAAAGATACTCTGCTGCCTAATTTCTATGATTGCCACACTCACTGTTAAACATTTCTAAGACAAAAACTTAATCAGGTACATATGAACAGTAACGAAGTTTTTGAAATGTTTACATTTTCAGCCGGTTCAGAATGTCTATTCTTAAAAAATTCCGTTTTTAACATTTTTGCAAATTTCGTTTAATATAAAGATCATCATCCTTACTAGACATTTGTATTGAATTCTGCAGCATGTAGCTCTTCCTTGGTACCTTAGCATGCAGAAAAATAACAGTGCTTACTGAAAACAAATACTTCTCCCCAATAAAAATAAGGTGCTGCTATAATATGGAGACAGAACATGTATTCGTTAACCATAGAACACTAAAGGGGAAAAATATTACATTGTTAAGAAGCCATCGTAAATTTTATACCGCCAAATTTTATTCAAAGGAAATTTTAATTTACAGTGTATGCATTAGTTAATTACAGTTATACTTTCGCCAGTGGCACGTCACATACAAAATAAGTACAAAATGTTCTGTTTAACACCATCTATTAGTAGATTGGTGGAAACCGCGAATTAGTACCAACTGCAGTTGTAAATTTTACGATGGTTTGGTAATCTCGAGCTACGAATGGACTTTAAATATTCGTTCGGTTATTCCGATTTAGCTTTCCTTTGCGTTCCCTAAACCACTGGGGGTTCGTTAATTAAACAAACATCTATCAATTTCGTAACCCATCCTTTTCTCTCCACGCGACTAGTCCATTGCCTAATTACGACGACTTGAACGGGTCATTTAACAGCATTCAATCTTCCTTGCCTTTCTTATCTTCTTTTAGCAGATCTTCCTTGCAGTCAAAACTCGCAATTTAGAAATGCATTCTTACAAATTCCACTAGCGGGCAGTATTCAGATTTTTACGAAGCGTTGTCGTAACTAGGGTCTTCAAAAGCAAAAACCAGTTAGTATGATGGGATCAGACCACTAGAATTTTTCTTAAAATCAGTTATTAAAAAACCAAAATTCTAGCTTCGAACACTGACGTATTCAGAATTTATCTCGAATTTTAAGTCTAATGAGAAGCTTGACGATCACTGTTTGCCCAAGCCCGAATTCTGTTAGCGAGACGCACGGCAACAAGTGGCTGCGAGGACTAAAGATCCGTATCAGTCAGTAATACAGTTCACCAAAGCCATTGTTTGTAGAGAAACAAACAATCTCAAAGCTACAAAATCTTCCCAGTGGTCATTAAAGCAATTAATAGATTCCAATTTAACAGTGTTTTACCAAAATGTATGTCGAATGTAGTCATCATATTTTTTTACTGAAACAGTTAGTTCGTAAGTTCTCTATGAACTTTATTGACTTGTATGGCAGAAGGCTTTTAGAGTCCTTACTTTTCGTAATGTAACACCACTCTATCTTCGTAGAATTTGATGTCTCCTTCAAACTGCCATGAAGGAGTATGTTGCCTAATTCATATGATAAGATTTGTTTAATGCCATCGCAGAGCACAATTATCGGGACAGGAGACCTTAAACAACGTATCTGTAGTTTTGTTGTAATGTGTAAATTGACATTAACTGAGAAACAAATGGTCGCGACTGTACAAGATTACACGCTGTTGCAAATCACTTGATTAACACTGTATCCATTGTTCTTCACTTGTCCAAGGATCGTAATAAAACCTACAATCTGTTACGCACGAACAGCAGTAATTTTTCAATTATCGTTCGTTACTACAATACACTTGTAAACGAATGAAATCTGCCAGAATAATCATGAAACTACTGCTTGTGAATGAGAGAATACAATCTTCAAAATGTCTACTGTCACCATTTTGAACACGATCAGGGTGGCACTCGATTTTGGAACCGGTGATTATGAATGTTTTCGATAAAATAGCAAACAGATTACAAAACAGACTATAGACCTAATAGTACACCCTTGACATCGTGTTACGTATTTTTTAAGTAAAATACTTTCACTCAGTGGACACTACAAGACATCAACGAGCGAACTTCTCGGAAGCGAGGACGCTTGTTGGGAGCTGAGAACGCCACAATTAGAATAAAATTTGAAAACCCGCTTTCAAATTGACGATACTGTCAACTTACTACGTAGCGATATTGTGAAAGAAATGTTCTTTTTTACAAAATGTCGTTACTCCGTAAGAAAAATCAATTTTTCGACAAAAAAGTCGTTATGAAGCGTGCGACAATAATTGAAATTAAAATATATCACAAGAATCCTATGTATTACAGTAGAGAAAACGCCGACTCACAAGTTACAAAAAGTTATAATGCAACAGTATGTGTAATACATGAGTTATAGCTTCCTGCAACTTGAAAAATTTTGTTTAAAATAAAAAAATGGGCGTTTAAAGTTTAAACCTGTCTTTTTCAATACTGAAACTAAACTAATCGGCAATGCCAGCACCGTACAGTCGTCTTTGTTCTGCCGATGTCGAAACACACTCATTTTGACAAAATTATATCGATTAATTGGCTTCAGCTTACCACTCTAAGGATTTTCAGCTCGACTGTAATGCTTTGTGAACATTTTCTATCCACAAAAATACGTTTGTCTGTCACTTGCAAGTACTTAACATTTACTTCGCATAAAGAACAAGCGAAATGACGAGTTACGCAAATGCGAGACAAGGACGTACTTTCACACTGTTTACCATAAGCGAATCGTGTTACGATGAGAAATCTTGTTGAAAATAGTATATTAGTTGATACTACTGCTCTCTGAGATACTATCCGAAACTAACAGGACCCCTATTCCATTAGCAACTGTTGTAGTATTACTTTGGTCGCATTCGAGCGCTCCGATGTGCCAGACTCCCATGCACTAAATCGCGATTTTAAAGTATTTCAACATTTATGGTACACTTTATATTAATGAATTTTAGAAATAGTCTCTAAGGAACATTTTAAGCAAATAAATAATAGACAACAGTTTCTAACACACAATTCAACAAAACCTGACGTTTTAATCTCACAGAACGGGCATATGATTAGTGAAACTGAACAGTTCAAATTCCTAGGTGTTCAGATAGATAGTAAGCTGTCGTGGAAAGCCCATGTTCAGGATCTTGTTCAAAGACTTAATACTGCCATTTTCACTATTCGAACGGTATCGAAAGTGAGTGATACTTCGACACGTAAATTAGTCTACTTCGCTTATTTTCATTCACTTATGTCGTATGGTATTATGTTTTGGTGTAACTCTTCCCATTCTAGAAGGATATTTTTGGTTCAGAAACGGGCGGTTCGGACAATAAGTGGTGTGAGTTCACGAACCTCTTGTCGACCTCTGTTCACGAATCTGGGTATTTTGACATTGGCTCTCAATATGTATATTCCTTATTGTCGTTTCTTGTTACCAGTATTAGTTTATTTCCAACAATAAGCAGCTTTCACTCGCTTAATACTCGGCAGAAATCAAACCTCCATTTGGATCGGACTTCCTTAACTCTTGTGCAAAAACGTGTGCAGTATACTGCTGCATCCATTTTCAATAAGCTGCCACTCGAATTCAAAAATCTTATCAGTAATCCACGCGCTTTCAAATCGAAACTGAAGAGTTTCCTCATGGGTCACTCCTTCTATTCTGTCGAGGAGTTCCTCGAAAAATTAAGCTGATTCTCGTTGTATTGCTGATAGCGTTTGCTTAAACTTACGGACTGATTTTCTTTCAGGTTCATGAACATTTATTTTTATCTGTTATTACTTTTATGTTGTAAGTTCATGTACTGACACGTTCCATGACCTTGGAGGTTTGCTCCTCAATTTGGTTCAAAATGGTTCAAATGGCTCTGAGCACTATGGGACACAACTGCTGAGGTCATTAGTCCCCTAGAACTTAGAACTAGTTAAACCTAACTAACCTAAGGACATCACGAACATCCATGCCCGAGGCAGGATTCGAACCTGCGACCGTAGCGGTCTTGCGGTTCCAGACTGCAGCGCCTTTAACCGCACGGCCACTTCGGCCGGCTCAATTTGGTCCTACAGAACTTGACATGTAAATAAATAAACAAAAAAATTTCCATCCTGGGCTACCTCTTAATTACCTAGAACCGAAACAGGTTTAGCGTCGTTCACAAAATAGGGTGAAAATAGTTAAAAAGGCCCTAAACACTATCGGACTTTACATGAGGTCGTCAGTCCCCTAGACGTAGAACTACTTGAACCTAACTAATCTATGGACATCACACACATCCATACCCGAGGTAGGATTCGAACCTGCGACCGTAGCAGCAGCGCGGTTGCGGCCCGAAACGCCTAGAACCGCTCGGTCACAACGGCCGGCAAAACAGGGTGATCTGATATAACTTACAGATGGAATACTTACAATAAACCAACACGTATAAAATCAAACTTTAGCATTTGAAGACTGGTTTCATTGTGAATTGGTACCAAGTCTCGTTTGCAAAGGTTCTAAACTGCAGTAGTTTTGATCATGGGAGATGGTAAATTGCAGAAAAAGTTTTCAGGGTGAGAATGGCGGAGAATCTGAATGAATAAAGCGTACACTACAGATTCGAAAGCCACTGCCACGGGTGCTGCGAAGAATACGTACCTGTCAATACGCTCATAAGCTGATACCAACTGCTCCATAATTGTGGAGTACTTGGCTTGAATAAAGCGGCAGAATTCTACCATAAGGATTTCTGAACCAGCTACAACTCCTGTATGTATCACTGATTTGTCTGAATACCGTGGAGCTCATTATTATTATCATAAAATGTATAAGCCTTCATTATTAATGTTGAATCCCTATGCAAAGCCGACCTCGAATCTGTGATTAGTTTGAACATCACATTGTTTTACTAGGCATGATTGTATTGGGGATGCTATGCTCTTGCGATCATCCGAACTACGAATTAACTTACCAGACCAGCTATAAGGAGGAAGGGGGCTACAGTTCTTGCGTGGACTCTAAACCACGATACAACTAGGCATTTTCCACGTTGACAGCTCATTGTTAGTGGTGGAAGGAGCGATACATGCTAGAAAAATCATGGGGTTGGAACATTTTTATTTGAAGCCCAACATATACCCATTGAGCCAAAAATTCTAAAACCGTATTTTCATCAATATATCGACGGATGAAGTTATGTTAACCTAACAGATAAAACGTCTTCTAGTATTAGCACTCACTGAAAATCTTGCATTTACTTGTAATACCAGGGGTGTCTATTACGTGCGACGCCTTGAATACGAGCTGTTGTGTTAACTACTCACGTCAGAGCTTCTAGAATGTTACTTATAACGGTGTTAGTTAAGCCCGCTAAGCACCATCAGCTCCTTACGACAGCTCAGTCGACAGTTTCTCGGCACCAGCTTGAGCCAGGGGACGTTTACGCTACCACTTTCAGAAACTCCACAACTTCCGCCAAGTTCCTGCCAGCCAATAAACAGGGCCACAAAGTTGTCACCGTGCCACTGTTATGTTACTCTAGCACTGTGACATATCTTTTGACGCAAAGTATGTGTTACTTTGCGCCGTTGCCCTATATTACAATAACTTAGAATTCAGATTTTTTTCTCCGATCGTCTCCGGTGACTGTATGTAGCGTCTGCCATCCCAAAGTAGAAAGGAAGATAGGGAGATTAGGTTTAACGTCCTGCCGACATCGACATCATTTCAGACGGAACATAAGTTAGGAATATTTCAAGGATCGAGAAAGAAACTGGCCGTGCCTTCTCAAAGAAACCATCCCGACGTCTCTCTGGAGCGACTGAGGGAAAACACGGAAAACCAGAATCACGATGGTAGGGCGCGGATTCAAAATCTCATCCACCCGAATACAAGCCACGTCAAGAAGAAGGAATGGATTTATCTAAAAAGTTCCTTAACTGATTTAAGGTTCACAGCTAGAGTACGGCTTGAAATTAAAAAATTAAACCACGTTCTAAAATGATTTTACTTTATAAGCATAAAAAAATGAAGTTAAACGGGAAGACATTATAAACACAATCAAAATTTTTATTTGCAATATCAGTTTCTTAGCTTGCAAGCAGAATACCTTTCTAGTACATTATCTAACAAAATTATGAGGCAAAGCTTTACACAGTACAAATATTCCAAATTTATCTTACTCATTTTGCACTGATTTACATATGATAATACCCAAGACAAACATCTAAGTTAAAATCTATAGGATCTGATAAATGGTTCGATAAAGTGTTTCATTCTATTTGAGACCTGGGTATCTCTATACTGTACCTTCATTTCTTCAACATCAAGTATGTCTATCTGAGTTCTAATAATAGAAGAGCAAATTTTCCTTCTTGTGTAGTCCTACGAACAAAAAGAAGTCTCAGAATATTGTCACGTAGAAGAAGGTGTAACTAACTGAATGACAAACACTAACTACACTTAACGAAGGTTTATTCAGCACATACAAGAGCGCGGAGCGAACTGCCTCCGGCCGGAACAAATACAGTATATATACAGCTACAGAAAATTCCAGTACAATGTTTCCTGACATTTGTGGATATTTCTAGAATGTACTTGAACCGAATATAGAAATTAAAATTGTACAAACCAGGTGAGTTTTGAACTCACAAACCTCCATGTAACAGTTTAGTACCATATCCACCACACAACGGTGTTACTCAGCTACTTCTGCGAGGTTGCTCCCTCCTTAAGAGAACAGCGTCTCGGTGTTACGTCGTGCTAGTCCGGGAACGAGTCATCGGTCCTGCATACCCATGACTGATGCTCTCCCTGGCGGTGATATTCTTAGAACTTCGTTTGCTGCTACGGTCTTCCTCATCTTTCCGCTTGTTGCCTGTCGTTGGAGCTTCGATTTTACCCTGGGTTGCAGCATTCTTATAGGGCTTCATTCGTAGGACGTGGACCGTATCTCTGATCTTTCATCGTCTTGTGTCGGAGTCGAAATCTTCAACTTCATAAGTAACATCAGACAACTGTCTTACAACCTTATAAGGTCCAAAGCAGCCCCTGAGGAGCTTCTCAGAGAGACCAACCTTCCGAACTGGACTAAAGATCCAGACGAGGCCACCAGGCTGGTAGACAACAGGGCGGTGGCTCGCGTCATACCTTCGGCGATCGTTTTCTTGAGACTGCAGCGTGAGGAGTCGAGCTAACTGCCGAGCTTCCTCAGCTCTGGTTAACACCTGGCCGATGTAGTCGTCGTCCATGTTATCAGGATTGAACGGAAACAGTGTCCATCGTCGTAGTCGCCTCACGCCCATGCAGCAGGAAAAATGGTGTAAATCCTGTGGTGTCTTGTTTGGCGGAGTTGTAGGGAAACGTCACGAAAGGTAGCACCCCATCCCAGTTGTTCTGCTCAACATTGAAGAACATTGGTAGCATGTCGGCCAAGGTTTTATTAAGGCGTTCAGTAAGCCCGTTAGTTTGCGGATGGTAGGCAGTCATCATGTGATGAGTAATGTTGCACCAACAGTTTATCTCTGCCACAAGACTCGATTGAAAAACTTTCCATCGATCAGTAATTAACGACCTTGGGGCACCGTGTTATAATACAATGTCTTCCACGATGAATTTGGCTACCTCGAATGCTTCGGCTGTTTTCACGGCTTTTGTAAAGGCGTAGCGTGTCAGATAATCAGTGCAAACAATAATCCATCTATTGCCACTAGCAGACGGAAATCGTCCGAGGAGATCAATCTCAACACGCTGGAAAAGCGTTTCGGCTGGTGGAATTGGTATGAGTTGGGCAGGTGTTCTCTGAGGAACTGCGTTTCACCACTGGCACTCTCAACAGTGCGACACATAGTGACGGATACTCCTAAATAAACTTGGCCAGAAAAATCTCTTGCGGATCTATCGTATGTCTTAATGAATCCTAAATGTCCGGCCTCAGGTGTGTCATGGAATTTCCGTAGAACATCTAAGCGCATGTGTTTAGGAATCACTGGTAGCCACCTCTTTCCTAATCGATCAAAGTTTTTCTTACAAAGTAATCCATTAACTACCTTAAATTGTCCTTCACATCCTCTGACCGATTTAAGGTAAGCATAATTTGAGATATCTTGCTCAGAAAAGAAATCCTGGAGTGCAGCGAGACAGATACGATCTAAATCAAAGCCTTGATGGTCTTGCACAGGGTTTCTTGAGAGACAGTCGGCATCTTGATGTTTTTTTCCACTTTTGTACACTATGTTAATGTCACACTCTTGAAGACGTAGTGCCCACCTGGCGAGTCGTCCTGTTGGATCCTTAAGACCTGTCAACCAACAAAGTTAATGATGGTCTGTAACAACTGTGAATTGTCTCCCATAGAGATACTGTCGAAATTTGCACATGGCCCAGATCACAGCCAGACATTCTCCTTCTGTAGTTGAGTAGTTACTCTCGGCTTTTGTAAGTGTCCTAGAAGCATAGGCTATAACCTTCTCTTTTCCATCCGAAATTTTCACCAGGACATCACCGATCCCATACCCGCTGGCATCTGTTTGTAGTTCCGTAGGTGCTCTCTCATTATACAGACCAGGTACAGGGTCAGTCGTCTGAGCTTTTCGCAGAAAATCGAAAGAATCTTGTTGAGCACCACCCCAGATAAATTTAGTATCAGATTTTGATACCTCTTGGAATGGCCTGGCTTTGATACAAAAGTCTTTGATAAAACGACGGTAATAAGAACATAATCCGAGAAAGGTTCACACATCTCTAATACATTTAGGAATAGGAAATTCCGTTATAGATGTCACATTTTCTGGGTCTGGCTGCACACCCTCGTTTGACACAAGGTGTCCAAGTATTTTGATTTCTTTTGCTCTAGAGAGACACTTTCTTGGATTAATTCAGTCCGCCTTGTTGGGGACACTTAAGAACGGCCTCAGTATTTTTATGTCTACATCAAATGTCTCTGAGAACACTATAATGCCATCTAAATAACAAAGACACATCGTCCGCTTCAGGTGAAGTAGAAAATTATCCATCATCCGTTCAAAAGTTGCTGGTGCATTACACAAACCAAACGGCATTACCTTAAACTCATACAGGCCCTCAGGGGTGGTGAATGTAGTTTTCTCACGACCAGCCTCAGCTTCTTCGAAATGGCAGTATCCCGAGTACATGTCCATGGTTGAGAAAAGCTTAGCCCCCTTCAGACAATCTAGTACATCGTCAATTCGTGGAAGAGGGTAAACGTCCTTTTTAGTTATGTTAATAAGTTTCCTGTAATCAACACAAAAGCGCCAGGTGCCATTATTCTTCCTGACTAGGACCACTAGCGACGACAATTGGCTCTGCGAAGGCTGAATGATGTCATTCTTCATCATTTTCTCTACCTCGTCGCGAATTATTCGATGTTCCGTTGCTGACACACGGTATGCTCTCTGGATTATTGGCTGATGGCCTCTAATCCTAATCCGGTGCTTCACCGTCGATTTGTCTATTTTGTTCCTCACCTGTGAATTGAAGCATTCAGAGAACTCTTGAAGAATGGCAAGTAGCTTCATCTTTTGTTCCTTAGTGAGATCTGGTGATAGTCGAGCTAGAAGATCTTGTCTCATAGTGGTAACGCTAATTTCGCCCACAGACTCGGCATGGGATGTTTCATGACGCTCAGCTGTTCTTCAATTAACGGCTCAGCGTTTGATACTCACATGCGTCTTGGAAGGATCTGCCGTTTTCGGGGACAGTTAACTATCCACAATTCACCGAATCCGTTCTTAAATGAGACGACAGAGGCTGGGATGACCAAGTTATGCTTCAGTGGTATGCTTCTCTTACATTCCGCTACAAGATCCATGGGTTGATGCATGGCTTGACACGGCTGACTGCAGGAATTATCTCGTCATCCAGCACACATAGTCTCCACACACTCGGATGCGCATCTTCCTGTCCACAGTATCTCATCTCGTCTAGCATAATCTTCGAGCGACCACAATCTATAATTGCCTGTGAAGCTTTCAAAAAGTCCCAGCCGAGAATAACGTCATGACTACACTCTTGTAAGCCGACTAAATGTAAGGGCTGTGTATGGCCACTTATACCCACACGAATGGTTCATCTTCCTGTAGGTTTTACATACACTACAGGCCATTAAAATTGCTACACCAAGAAGAAATGCAGATGATAAACGGGTATTCATTGGACAGAATTATTATACTAGAACTGACATGTGATTACATTTTCACGCAATTTGGGTGCAAAGATCCTGAGAAATCACTACCCAGAACAATCACCTCTGGCCGTAATAACGGCCTTGATACGCCTGGGCATTGAGTCAAACAGAGATTGGATGGCGTGTACAGGTACGCTGCCCATGCAGCTTCAACACGATACCACAGTTCATCAAGAGCAGTGACTGGCGTATTGTGATGTGCCAGTTGCTCGGCCACCAATGACCAGACGTTTTCAATTGGTGAGAGATCTGGAGAATGTGCTGGCCAGGGCAGTAGTCGAACTTTTTCTTGTATCCAGAAAGGCCCGTGCAGGACCTGCAACATGCGGTCGTGCATTATCCTGCTGAAATGTAGGGTTTCTCAGGGATCGAATGAAGGTAGAGCCACGGGTCGTAACACATGTGAAATGTAACGTCCACAGTTCAAAGTGCCGTCAATGCGAGACGTGTAACCAGTGGCACCCCATACCATCACGCCAGTATGGTGATGACGAATACACGCTTCCAATGTGCGTTCACCGCGATGTCGCCAAACACGGATGCGACCATCATGATGCTGTAAACAGAACCTGGATACATCCCAAAAAATGACGTTTTGCCATTCGTGCACCCAGGTTCGTCGTTGAGTACACCATCGCAGGCGCTCCTGTCTGTGATGCAGCGTCAAGGGTAACCGCAGCTATGGTCTCCCAGCTGATAGTCCATGCTGCTGCAAACGTCGTGCAGATGATTGTTGTCTTGCAAACGTCCCCATCTGTTGACTCAGGGATCGAGACGTGGCAGCACGATCCGTTACAGCCATGCGGATAAGATGCCTGTCATCTCGACTGCTAGTGATACGAGGCCATTGGGATCCAGCCCGGCGTTCCGTATTACCCTCCTGAACCCACCGATTCCATATTCTGCTAACAGTCATTGGATCTCGACCAACGCGAGCAGCAATGTCGCGATACGATAAACCGCAGTCGCGATAGGCTGGAATCCGACCTTTTTCAAAGTCGGAAACGTGATGGTACGCGAATCACAACAACGTTTCACCAGGCAGCACCGGTCAACTGCTGTTTGTGTATGAGAAATCGGTTGGAAGCTTTCCTCATGTCAGCACGTTGTAGGTGTTGCCACCGGCGCCAACCTTGTGTGAATGCTCTGAAAAGCTAATCATTTGCATATCACAGCATCTTCTTCCTGTCGGTTAAATTTCGCGTCTGTAGCACGTCATCTTCGTGGTGTAGCAATTTTAATGGCCAGTAGTGTATTTCCTATTAGCCACCTTCAGCAGAGGTGTTTTGTTGTTGACGAATACGGTTTTCTGCAACTGGCGACGGTACTTCTCCGAAATGACTGAATATAATGCTGCAGAGTCCACAAGAGCTTGGGCTGCTCGGCCATCCATGAGGACTTCGACGTAGTTTCCTATCAGTTTTGTAGTGATCGACAGCGGAGTATTTTTCTCTTCGGCGCCCTCACCTCCAAGGAAGGTCGCACCCTTTAGTTTTCCAGGTTACGGCGGCTAGGTGATCGGCTGGAGCTTCTCAACGGCGATGGAGACATTGATCGGCGTGTTGGGGAGCGTCCTCACCAGCGGCCAGTTTGCAACGATGGTGACCTACGTCGTCCTGCACCCACATCTTCTTGTTTATCTTCGTCGTCCAGGAGTTGATGTCGGTTAAGATCGGTCTGCTGTCTTCTGGCGCGAGTGTCATCAAATATCCGCCGCCTTTCTCAACAATAGCGCACCACATGTCCCGGTCGTCCACAGTGGAAACATACTGGCTGGTTATCCGCGGTCCTCCAGACATCAATCTTCCTTAGTGACCAAACAGGTTCCTCATGCGGCATTGTAGGATCGTAACTCCGTCTTTGTCTCGACTTGCCGGTCGGAGTGGCCGTGCGGTTATAGGCGCTACGGTCTGGAGCCGAGCGACCGCTCCGGTCGCAGGTTCGAATCCTGCCTCGGGCATGGATGTGTGTGATGTCCTTAGGTTAGTTAGGTTTAATTAGTTCTAAGTTCTAGGTGACTGATGACCACAGAAGTTAAGTCGCATAGTGCTCAGAGCCATTTGAACCATTTTTTGTCTCGACTTTTTCGCCGTTCTACAGGGAAATGAAGGACGAGAGATTGGGTTCCATGTCTGTTCCTCTTCCTCCCTTATGACCTCTTGGCGCGTTTCAGTTTTTTGCTTGCCGTACAATCCAAGTGCCTTCTGAACTCCCTCTCTCATTATCTGACGAAGAACAGTTGTGAAATCAGTTGTTTCGTTCATTACAGATATCGATACGACGTTCGAAAGCCGTTCAAACTTCTTGCGTGCAATTCTTTTTTGATGCATTGTCTCGACAGTCTGGCACCATTTTATGAAGTCGTCTGCTGTCGAAACCTCCTTCCGGATTAGGGCTTGATCCATGTCCTCAGCAACATCCTTCATGAGATGTGTAACCTTATCTTCCTCCTTCATTATAGGATCCACTATTTTACATAGCTCCAAGACGTCTTGAATGTTGGATGCTGTAGTTTCTCCTGGACGCTGTGCCCTGCACTTTAATTTATCTTCAGCCTTGCACTTATCGTTGTGTGTCGCCGAAATACTTGCGCAGTCCCGCCTGGAATACTTCCCAGCTTGTGAACTTCTCCTCGTTGTTCTGATACCATTGCTTGGCAGTACCCTCCAAGTAGAAAAATACGTTAGCTAAGAACACGGTGTCATCCCAGTTGTTAAAGTTTGTTGCTGTCCTCTTCCTCTACTGTCTCCGATAGACTGCGATCTGTTGAATAGGGCTCGAACTCGGGCTTCTCGCCACGTAAACGTCGGCTCTGTCGTGGCCTGATGGGAGCCACGGTGTCGTCGATAATGCGCGCTATCACAAGTTCCAATACCCAGCGCCTCCACCAGAATAATGTCACGTAGAAGGAGGTGTAATCAGATGAATGACGAACACTAACTTCACTTAACGAAGGTTTATTCAGCACTTGCACATACAAGAGCGCAGGGAGAACAGCCTCCGGCCAGGACACATACAGTATATATAAAACTACAGAACATTCAGTACAGTGATTCTTGACATTTGTGGATACTTCTAGAATGTACTCGAACCGAATATAGAAATTAAAACTGTATAGTGCAGGTGGGTTCTGAACTCACGACCCTCCTTACAAAAGTTTAGTATCATAACCACTACACCACTGTGGACGCAGCTTCTTTTGCGAGAATATCAGTAGAATTAGTCCTTGCTACATTACTGATTATAAATTTTGTACTACTGATTAATGTATTCTTCAGTGCTGTATTAGGCAGTTTTATTCGTGGTAAATCGCTGTTTTACTTTTTTGGTAAGTCCTTAAAAACACTTTTCAAATCACTAGACTGCCACCCTATACTCATTCGTAGGAGTTCCTTCATTAAATAAATAGCATTCGTAAATGCCATTCTCTAACATAACGATGCTGGAACAATACCTCTTAAAACGTCGGTTACGCTTAAGTGATGATTGACATCTTTGCTGTTTATGTACACTAAGATAAAAAATGTAATCTAATACATAACGGATCGCAAACTTGAACTAGGGATATATGTCGTATTGAAACCTTCTGTCCGAAGACTGTTCTGAGGAACCCTTACTCACACACACACACACACACACACACACACACACACACACACACACACACTGGACACATCCTGATGCAAAAAGCTGTGCCATGAAGCTATTTTCTCCTCATTTCGATTCGGCACCTCTTCATTGGCTATCTGATATTCTCATTTAATTCGAAAAGTTTCCCTCTTCTTCTGGTCTGTATCATTTATTGCCCACATATCACTTTCACACAACGTTACGCACCAAGCAAATATGTGAAAAATAAATCTTATAACACTTATATTTATGTGGTGTTAATATCTTTAAAGAGAAATTTTATTTGTTATTGATAGACTAAGTTTTTTGTCCTATATTCTTTCCACTTTTTCAGCTTGTTTGCAGCCCAAAAAAGCAAAACTTGTTTACTGCTTTTAGTGTTTAATGTCATAGTCGCATTTCCCCAACATGCCATTACTTAATTCGACTAAAACCCATTGAAGTTAAAAATGGAGGGCACGTTGTTAACGCTGCTGTTTGGGCTGAGACTAAAGTAAATAAGGAAAAGCACAAAGCGATGCGTAGTGCAAACGAAATCAAAACTATTTATCAAGACTAGCTGTCACGTAGGAGGAGGAAGTAAGGATCTGCGCCATTTACATAGGAGAGCCACAAAAAATGCTGAAAGAAGATACTACTAACTTAAAATGTTTGCTAGAGCACCGAACGCCAGCTAGTGTCACACACCGACACTGATGCAACTAGTTTTACGAGCTCTGGGAATATATTGTACTTAGATGAACACTCGAAAATATACTGTTAATAAACGTTGGTAGAAATTCAGGAGGAATATAAAATGAGAAAAAGAAATTATTATTTCGTTAGAGAAGAAAGAGAAATGCTGTAAAATCCTAATCAGTGGGAGATTTTTTCAGTCGTACTTCAAATCACCAAGCATTGCATACATCGGTAACATTGGTGCTACTGCAGAAAGTAGTAAACCTGTCAAAGACCGAAGTAATCACTGGGCGCCTACTTAAAACCAAGGGACCAGCAGTAGGGTAAAACAGATCAACTACGTAAAAGATGGAAATTCATAAAAGAGTCGCAGATGACATATGCAGAAGTGGCGTATGGAGCAACTTCCACTATCTCGTGGGCACTAGTTCCAGAGAGTCACCTGAAAGTCTATGCGTCGGAGACGTACCTAGAATGATTATGGAAGACGTAGCAGGCCATCAGATAGCGAACAATTGATCACTTAGCCTTCTAGGAGGGCGTAGAGAAGACTAGAACGCGCTACCCTCTTCTCTCTCTGTCTCTCTCTCTCTCTCCCTCTCCACCCTCTTTCTCGCTCTCTCTAACGTGTACCAAACCTGTAGGAAATGTTCTGATAGATGCAGTGCTTTTGGTACTACAGTCCAAGAATACTCCCCGGTAATGAGTGCCTGCGAGAAATATACGCCGGCCAGAGTGGCCGAGCGGTTCCAGGCGCTACATTCTTGAGCTGCGCGACCGCTACGCTCGCAGGTTCGAATCCTGCCTAGGCCTGGATGTGTGTGATGTCCTTAGGTTAGTTAGGTTTAAGTAGTTATAAGTTCTAGTGGACTGATGACCTCAGAAGTGAAGTCCCATAGTGCTCAGAGACATTTTTGAGAAATATACCTCACTAGCGCCAATCTGGAGCTTCGAAAATGAACGTAGTTGAATAAATGAGCTAGGAAAGTATGGAGCCATGCGCACGAGATTTCGTTTGTCATTTGCATGCACTCCTTATTACACTGTGTGCAGCTCTGGTTGCGGTGAAATGCAGCCGAGAATGTATAATAAAACTGCGCCAGAGGTGGCGAAACAAATTTAGCACCCACTTCTAAAATTAGAACCTCCAAGAACCTCTGGCGAAGCAACAGAGCAGCATGGAATCGTCAGGTTCTCCAGATTCAAATGTGAAGCGCTTAGGGTGCGCTGTTTACTACTTCCTCTCTCGATGGTGTTTATAGTTTTATCAGAAGTGACGTCATTACACGTGCATCGTCCGGTGCTGACAAGCGTCACAGCAAATCAGCGTCGATTTCCTGGTGGAGTCGACCAAGTGATCGACTGGAGTTATAACAGCTGCGGTGAAATCGTAATGAATCCGAGCACGTATAGATCGCAGAGTTATTCAGATATTACTCTCAATACCAACTGGTCTCGTGTTGATCTATTGTAAAATTTTATTTGCATTAACAGCTACAGTACAACCGATACCGGGCGTCGCAGGAACAAATTTCCAGTAGCTACTAAGGAATACTGTTACATCTCTAAAGGAAGTACGGGTTATTTGATTAAGTAAACTCAAAGGTCGCACGCACTAATCCTTAGGAATTTGCTGGTAACAAGTCTGGTCAAATGGCTGACATATTTATTGAAATTCTGTAGCAGATGTCATGACAGTTAACGGAAGTCATAGAATGATGCGGAAAGCATGGAGTTCTGATAACTGAAGCTCACATATCGTTTCAATTCAATACAAGGAGAGGCACAAACATGAATGTGTGGCTATCATAATATGTGTCACTATATCAAACATCCGACACTTCGTCTTCTACAACGTACACCTTATCAACAAACTGTATTGAAATACGTATACATTTCAGTCTTTTTTCTTTTTTCTCGTTCAGCAAATTTATAGTCCCTGAATGTTGTTATGATTAAAACCAGCATTTCTGGAGAATGTTATAATGCATATGTACATTAGATCTCTGTACATTATATCGACATTTCTAAGCTATTGAAGTATGTGCGCTATCTTTTGGAGTTATTCTCGCTCTCTGTCCATCAGTAGGAGTGAGAACATGTTTGTGCTAAGTTTCACAGGATTCGTGCTTACATGTTTACTGATTAGGTGGTCACTGTTTCATGATTTTACTTGCACATGATACTGTGTAGGAACCATTAGCTTATTATTTCACGTTTACAATATATTGTACTCGCACTAGTAATGATTATGCCGTGTGCTAATAGACAGTTACGTCCCACGATTGGGGGTCTTGTTGTTTATATATCATATGACACGTATACACGGATTTGTAAAACAACTCAATTTCTTGTAATAATTAAATTGTTAATAGCTACAAGCTTTCTAAAAACCGAATACATGACTAATGTGATTTCATTTTAAGCCCACTTTGAAATAGCTTTACAGCTTAAATTGCCAAACGGAGGTTTAAGTAAACGATGTTCTATTCAAATATACAAATTCGGTGGCAATAATGTTGTCTTTCAAGAAACAAGAATTATTAGGACTGTGAACAGTTAATGACTGGTTCCGATTACATCTGCAAAACAGAGTACAATGTGGACACCCATGTCTAAAATCTATCAAATCCAAAACATTTGACTTAGAAAATTGTCTTGACCAGTACCATATGCACATCACTGCAGAATATGTACAAAGAAATGACAGTGAGTGTAAAGAGACAACTAAAGCCAACAAGTTTCAAAAGCCAGAAAGCATATACTTTTCAAGTAACACACACCATTCAGTCAAGGATTATATGTGTAACGCACAGCAGAGATTGAGGGAAACGTAACAACGATTAATAATACACTGAAGGGCCAAAGAAACTGGTACGCCTGCCTAATATCCTGTAGGGTCCCTGCGAGCACGCAAAAGTGCCGTAACACATCGTGGCATGGACTCGGCTGATGTCTGAAGTAGTACTGGAGAGAAATGACACCATAAATCCAGCAGGGATGTCCATAAATCTGTAAGAGTACGAGGGGCTGGAGATCTCTTCTGAACAGCACGTTGCAAGGCATCCGAGATATGCTCAATAATGTTCATGTCTGGAGATTTTGGTGGACAACGGAACTATTTAAACTCAGAAGAGTGTTCCTGGAGCCGCTCTGTAGCAATTATGACTTGTGGGGTGTCGCACTGTCCTGCTAGAATTGCCCAAGTCCGTCGGAATGCACAACTAACATGAATGGATGCAGGTGATCAGACAGGATGCTTACGTACTTCTCACCTGCCGGAGTCGCATCTAGAGCTATCAGGTGGCCCATACCACTCCAGCCGCACACGCCCCACACCATTACAGAGCCCCAATCAGCTCGAACAGTCCCCTGCTCACATGCAGGGTCCATGGATTCATGAAGTTGTCTCCATACCAGCAAACGCCCATCTGCTCGATACAATTTGAAACGAGACTCGTCCGACCAGGCAACACGTTTCCTGTTATCAATGGTCCAATGTTGGTGTTCACGGGACCAGGTGAGGCGCAAAGCTTTTTGTCTTGCGGTCATCAAGGGTATGCGAGTGGTCCTTTGGCTCCGAAAGCCCACATCGATGGTGTTCCATTGAATAGTTCGCATGCTGACACTTTTTGATGGACCAGCATTGAGATCTGCAGCGATCTGCGGAAGGGTAGCTTTTCTGTCACGTTGAACGATTCTCTTCAGTCTTCGTTAGTCCCGTTCTTGCAGGATCTTCTTCCGGCCGAAGCGATGTCGGAAATTTGATGCTTTACCGGATCACTGATATTCACGGAACAATAGTGAAATGGTCGTACAGGAAAATTCCCACTTCATCGCTACCTCGGAGATACTGTGTCCCATCGCTATTGCGCCGACCAAAACACCACGTTCAAACTCACTTAAATCTTGATAACCTACTATTATAGCGTCAGTACCGATTCAACGACTGTGCCAGACTCTTGTTATCTTATATATTCATTGCCCACCGCAGCGCCGTATTCTGCCGGTTTACATGTCTCTGTATTTGAATACGAATGCGTATACCAGTTTCTTTGGTGCTTCAGTGTAAAACGCCTATGTCGTTCTAGAACATACTTTTGCAGTATTATGTATCCTTCTGCCAAATATACTCACATATCTGGCAGACATGATAATCTCCTTTTTAGTTTCCTTAGCACAAGAAGGCAAAAATGTATGTAAATGAAGTCACTCAGATGTGGAGAGTGACGGAAAACATTCGTATAGCTGATATGGCCGCAGAGATTAATTTCATACGGTTGTTTCATTCGACTGAAAAATCTGACTGCACGAAAAAACAGTCAACTGGTCAATTTGTAGTTAAAACAAGTCGAATGTCCCTTCACTACCGTAGGTACATTTGCGACCTATGTTTAAGTGGCAAATTTTGCTCCATTGCACAATCCTTATGCTTATGTTATCTTATTCTCAGATGTTTTTAATTCTGTTCAACAAAAACAAAATGTAAAGGTTTCGAATTTACGTACCGCTAAAGAAAATACTTTTGCAGGAAATGTGATATAATTCCTTATTAACACCCCATGAATTAGTTAGTCGCACTACCGAATCAACCACGGATTCACCTTAACGTGAATTTCACAACTCCTATCCCAGTAAGTACAAAATATCCAGAACTGATTATCTCTCCCTCTGCCCCCCTCTCCTATCAGCTATCCCTGTTCCACCCCTATATACACCCAGGACCATTTGCTTACAATCACATGCGTTAGTCTATTCTATGCAAGTTTCTTCATCTCTGCATAACTACTGCAATCTACGTACTCTTGAACCTGATTACTTACGTCAGTCATTGGGTATATGTAGTACTGCAATCCCATGCATATCCCTACATTACCAAATTAACCATTCTTGTTACTTTAGAATATATTAGGTCTACCTATCTTTTTCTACATCTGTTGTTCCATAAAGCTCTTTTCTCAGCAATTCAAGGCAGTGCCTGCAATTCAGTTACCTGATTTGCCCATCTAATCTTCAGTAATGTCCTATAGTACCACACTTCTGAAAATTCTATTCTTGTCTTGTCTGTACTGCTGATTGTTCATGTTTCATTACTATAAGGGGCAGTCAACTGAAAGCGAGTGTGAGTGAACTGTTTATTATTTCAAAAGTGATCGCCATAGCCGTTACGACAGGGCCGGCCACGATACCCCAAACTGTAACTAGCCTTTGCTCGGTCCTTCCAGGAAGCGCCGGCAACAGAGCGACATTTCATTCACCATTGCCATACGACATTTTTCGGTCGTCACAACTCTCTGAATTCGTCAAAATCGTGCCGTAAGCGGCGTTTAACCATCGCTACTTGTTCGTGGTATGAAGTACATTCACAGGTTCAGTGGCTGCAGGAAAAGAGGTAGTGTAGCAATCTATATTCGCAATCCTTTAAAATGAATGGGAGTGACTGAAGAGAGGAATGAGAATTCTCAACTCGCATCAGCGGCAGGCATTGCTTATTTGCTCTGAAACGACATTACAGTACCGTGTATAAAGAATTTAAGGATTTAATTTAATGAAAGAGCAGTAAATTACATTGTTCAACAGAAAGTATTCATTGTATTGTACATTATAAAGAATTTTGTGCTAAATATGCAGGCATAGAGCACGTGAAGAAATTGGTAGTGTGAATAAGAAAATTTCAGAAGTGGCAAGCATTATTCCATTGACAATTGCAACAATTTTTAATGGAACTGAAATAAGAGTATGGCGACTTCATTTATATTAGTGCACTGTACGTTGGGTGAATCAAGGCGAACAATTTTTTAATTTAATACTCGCTATTGTCGAATTTATAAAAGATAAAGGAGCCCAAGAACGAGAAATAGAATATCCACAATTGAGCCCAGATTTCACATTTTGAGTGGATTTGACTGCACGCTGCCCTCGGGAAGATACTGCAAGGTAACTTCTTTTTGATTTGATGGGAATGCGTTTTAAAACGAAATCACATTGTAGAAGGCACACATTCTGACAAAGACAGTCCAGGTCCCTAAGCTCACTGGAGTTAAAAAAAGTGAGATTCGAAGAATTCATTGTGGCGTTGTAAGAATTACGGTGCTATTTTTATAAAGATTCTGGGGTCACTGTCAACCTTTCATCTGTTTCCGCGACTGTTTGCTGTTTCAGTTCAGAGGTCTCCTGTGCATGTGCAAAAACTTGTTTTGTTCGTAACCTGTGTTGCTGTGAAATGTGAAATATAAAGCCAAGTACTATGCAGTATGACTGAACTGCCATTTAAATGAGGCTCGTTGGCAGTCCTCCCCTCTTTCCCCACTTGTTTTGTTCGTAACCTGTGTTGCTGTGAAATGTGAAATATAAAGCCAAGTATTATGCAGTATGACTGAACTGCCATTTAAATTAGGCTCGCTGGCAGTCCTCCCCTCTTTCCCCACCGCGCGCTGATACAGCGTGACATGGCTGTGGGGGAAATGTGGAGCGAGGCTGAGCGCTTTGGCACTTGTGCCTGCACGTGGCTCACGAGCCGAAATCTTGGCGCCACTTTGTTAATAAATTTATCCCATTGTGAGACAAGACGGTCAGGACCATCATAGGAAGATGTTAGCTGTTGCATGACGGAAGCCAGGTGTGCACATCTCGACAGACGTGAATGTCTATCTCCAGAGCTCCCAAAATATGGAAATTGCATGAGGAAAGATCGGGACTGAGTGGAGGATGTGTAAGAGCTTCTCAGTGAAACTTCTGCAAAGTGTTCGAAACAACTTGCCAAAAAAATTCCTTTCCACACGTTGCTAATGTGCATTTACGAAGAGGTGCATTCCTGGGTACAATCTTCGTTATGTAAAAAAAAAAAAAAAAAAAAAAATGGTTCAAGTGGCTCTGAGCAGTATGGGACTTAACATCTGAAGTCATCGGTACCCTAGACTTAGAACTACTGAAACATAACTAACCTAAGGACATCACACACAGCCATGCACGAGGCAGGATTCGAACCCGCGACAGTAGCAGCAGCGCGGTTCCGGAATGAATGGCCTAAAACCGCTCGGTCACCGCGGCCGGCCATGGTTCTGTAGGCAACACAAAAGATTTCTTCATAATGTGACTGAGTAGTTTGTCTCAGAGTGGGATAAGTGTATTAACAAATATGGTAATTACTTTTGAATTAACAAACAGTTTACTCACTTTTTTTCCCACGTGTCTCTTTTTCATTTGACTGCCTCTTATATATAAATCTACACCCAAGGAAAAGATTTTCAGAAAATACTTCCTAATACCGAAATTTGTGTTGAAAATTTAAATATTTGTCTTTTTTAGAAACTCTCTTCTTACTTTTTGTATCGTCTTCACTCCACAATCATCTTTTATTTTGCTGCCCAAAATGCAATACTCGTCTCCCACTTTCAAAGTCTTCTTTCCTAATCTAATCATTTCTGCATCACGTGACTTAGTTCAACTACACTCCATCATTCCTTTCCTATAATAACTTTTAAACCCACTATGCATTCTGTTCAAACGATTTCGAAGTGCTTTGTCTCCTCTGACAGAATTACAATGTCGCAGGCAAACTTCAAAGTGTTTATTTCTTCTCCCAGAACCTGAATTCCTTTACCAAATTGCCCCACGTTCCTATTTTCTGCTTGCTCAGTTTACAAATTTCATGGCATTGAGGTTCGCTACTCAGTAGTCTAAATGTTTTCTTAACTACTGCAACCCTCACATTTCCTTCGATTCTTATAACTACAGTCTGGTTTCTGTAGGTAATCTTGCACTTCCTGAATTTAATTGCTGATAGTATCGATTAATGAATTTATGAAAGACTTCTTTTTCGTTCCATTTGCGGGTGGGCTGCTGGAAGAACGACTGCTTGAACGGCACGGTGCAAACCATTTGCCTAATTTTATTTGTACGATAGCTAGGCGTAGATGCGGATGGGGCTGAAGAAAATGTGTAGATTGAGCTCTTAAAGTCGGTTATTGTAATTCTCTAAGCAGGTGCTCCCGAAATGTAACGCGGAAGAAAGCATGAATACAAGAATGTTTACAATCCTGTTTTCAGAATTACGAAGTTACTGGATGTTATGCCATGAATATACAGAAACACTGTCAGTTTCATACCCGTATAATGCGTAATAACATGTTGCCAACGCTAACTACTGAGAAAAAGGATATACATCTTAACAATTGCCATCTCCGTCTGGAGCCATTTCTTTTAAAGAAAGGATTATAAAACTCGTGAGTGAAAACTCATATCGAGTAACACTATTTGTGTAATTTTTACTGAAGACTAGAATCAAAGTTAAATTTGACTAAAACTTCGAAAGGCGTATCTTGCAGAATGCACCCTATTAGTTTGGAATCACGATTTATGATGATTTGATTGGAATCACTAGACAAGGATGCAGTACAGGGGGCACTTAACAGTAAAAATTACTACTTTTTACGCAAAATATAAAACTACAGAAATAATTTTCTGGATAGTGTGATTCATATTGTGCATAAAGATTGTTTCTGTCATCAAAATTTTCGTTTGGTTTATGTTTATGAGGTAATTAACAACTTTATATATTAATTAATTTATAATTAACTGATTTATAGCTGTTTTCTTACTTTCGATTGCCTGTACCGAGGCAGTTGAACAATGTGTCGTCTACACTGTGAGAATCCCTCTGGTAAGTAATGAAATTGGAACGATACTGTACGTCATACGCAAAACATCACAGAAGAGGTTCAGGAAAGTTAGTTCAACTAAGCAAGTATTTTCTTAAAAGACACATTATATCAATCTAATTAGCTTCCAGTTAATGTTACTGTTATCTGGCGTGTACATTAAACCGATAACTAGACTTGAATGTTTGATTAACCGCGTAGAGTGACCGCTTGGTTTGAGGCGCCATGTCGCGGATTGCGCGGCCGCTCCCGCCGGAGGTTCGAGTCCTCCCTCGGGCATGGGTGTGTGTGTTGTTCTTAGCATAAGTTACTTTAAGATAGTTTAAGTAGTGTGTAAGTCTAGGGACCGATGACCTCAGCAGATTGGTCCTTTAGGAATTCATACACATTGATTGAATGTAGATTCACTCGCAGGTAGTCATACGAGTATATGTATTTAGTCTATAGTGTCCGATATCAAACAAATCAGAAATTTATCAGCCAAATTACTATTTTATTGGAATTACGTTGTGTGTGTTTGAAATACAGTTATATATATGTCGTCTGACTAGGCCCTCCCGTCGGGTAGACCGTTTGCCGGGTGCAAGTCTTTCGATTTCACGCCACTTCGGCGACTTGCGCGTTGATGGGGATGAAATGATGATGATGAGGACAACACAACACCCAGTCCCTGAGCGGAGAAAGCCTCCGACCCAGCCGGGAATAGAACCCGGGCCCTTAGGATTGACATTCTGTCGCGCTGACCACTCAGCTACCGAGGTCGGACTGAAATACAATTGAAATATTACTTTAATATGTCTCGTCAGCGAAAAATATTCCAATTTGCAGAAGTCACTCTGTTATCAAAAATGGTTCAAATGGCTCTGAGCACTATGGGACTTAACAGCTGAGGTCATCAGTCCTCTAGAACTTAGAACTAGTTAAACCTAACTAACCTAAGGACATCACACACATCCATGCCCGAGGCAGGATTCGAACCTGCGACCGTAGCGGTCGCGCGGTTCCAGACTGAAGCGCCTAGAACCGCTCTGCCACTGCGGCCGGCCTCACTCTGTTATCGAACTTGTACAAACAGTGTATCTGTTAACAATGAACGGTAGCGTATGGTCGTAATAATGTAACGAATATGATGGAAATTGAGAAACAGTGCAGTACTCTTCTCCATGAGTGTGAAACAGTGACCATAACCGACGTCAATGAGGTCAAGAGATGGGTAGATAACGAATTTAATAGCACTAGTACAATGATATTTTGACATAGAAATCACTCCCCTACACAAGAAGTTGATCTGTTAGCACAAGATTTCGAGCATAAAACAAGATGAATACATCCAGCTGTGAGTACCGGGCGTGAGTCGTGCTTCGGTAGCTCAGATGGTAGCGCACTTGCCCGCGAAAGGCAAAGGTCCCGAGTTCGAGTCTCTGTCGGGCACACAGTTTTAATGTGCCAGGAAGTTTCATAACAGCGCACACTCCGCTGCAGAGTGAAAATCTCATTCTGGAAACAGAATTAGGTACGTAACTTGAAATCCTTTTGATTTAATTGGTAACTCCAGCTTTCGACATCTTCTTCCGTCGCCATCGTGATCAACTCACTGTTGCAAGAGATGCAGACACTAGGCGATGAGGGTGCAGAGGAGCGGTCTGAGTCTACAATGAGGCAAGCGGCTTGGAAGGCGAGATCACCGAAAACCTGCATGTTGTTACTTGGCCCGTACTACCCGAAATTTCTATTAAATCCTCGAACAGGAAATCTTATAAGATTTCTTCCTGCTACGTGTAATTTTGGTTAGAAATCTTTTTTTTTTTCACCGTTTACACACAGACGAATATTCGGCATACGCAGTTATGACTCATTTAGAAACATGAACAATTTTGGGAGAAGTGAGCCATACTGGCCGTCGCTCAGCTAATAGTGGGGCAAGTTACATTGTGGTGGCGTGACTCGAAGGACAAAGAATTTGTGTATGCAATTAGGCATTTTGTGCCCACGTACATGTCAAATAATTTAAAAATCTTCTGGCATACATAGAAAATTTGTACCGTTTTCACACACTATTCAAGAAGCTCTGGTACTAAATGTTAAAAGCAGTTCCAGTTGTCGGCACAGCACACTGGGTGCAGTGGCAACAGAACCGCGTGGCCACTTGAAAGCCTATAGAATCGATAAAATATCCATCTACCATCTACGAAAGATCGCAATGCTGGGATCTGCATGTTTTATTTGTTGATACATCTCGCGTACCAAAGCACGTGCTAAGTCTACGACTGGTTATTAAATATGAAATGACGCATTGTGATCTTCTTCGCCATGTTTAACGTGATCCTTTATGTGAATACATGTTAATAACACACAGAGGGTAAGTAAGATACATAAAGTTTTATTCATCTACCTCTTTACATATAGTTTTATTTGTCCTACTCTCCTTTTCTTACAGATACTAGTAAGTTTGAATGAGATACTGCTTTTTCTGAACATAACATTTTAATATTTAGATAGATGTTGATGACCCTTATATAACTTAATATCCCTGTTAGTGAAATGTGTAGGCTTTATTGCTGTGTAGCTCTTGTTCCACGATCTAGAAAAATGGTTCAAATGGCTCTGAGCACTATGGGACTTAACATCTGTGGTCATCAGTCCCTTAGAACTTAGAACTACTTAAACCCAACTAACCTAAGCACATCACACACATCCATGCCCGAGGCAGGATTCGAACCTGCGACCGTAGCGGTCACGCGGTTCCAGACTGAAGCTCCTAGAACCGCACGGCCATACCGGCCGGCTCCACGATCCAGGACAGTGTTAATGTGTAAGTCCAACGATCACGTAAGAATGGTTTCGAAAGTTAATAAAAATAAGAAAATTTAGTGCTTCATCGCATAACTTCCACATCACTTCTATGTACTGATGACAAGCGCTATTTCCATGTGTCGGGTTTATAGATGTGCATACAGAATAAATAACGTAGAAATATTCTTCAAAAGTCTCATACAATATGCCTAAAAAGACACTGAATGCGCGTCTGCCGCACGTGGACACCACTTAGAACGGAGAGCCGATAATGGATCACTTAAGCGACGTTCTCTCCTTGCCGCAACCACGTCTGGAGGCGCCCCATAAATCCTCATTTAGGTCCCTTAACGACCTACTGGGCCGCAGTATCCTAAACAACGTTCAGTCTCGTTCTCGACTAAAAGGCTTCCGTCTTGTGTAATTGGCCTTCGGTAGCTTTTGGGTTTACTTGCCTCGGCATCAGACTGAGGTCCAAGAATTTACAGACTGCCGAGAAAATCCAAAATACCATGCAAGAAATCACCTACCGGCGTACCTGTGATTCACAGACTGACGCTGTAGCCTAGTACAAACCGTGACAGTATACTATCCATACTGCAGCGTTTGACTATGGGATAGCTTCTATTTCTGCAAGCCACTGTATAATGCGTAGTGGAGGATGCTTCGTATCACCGTTACCGAATTTCTACCCTATTTCGTTCGCGTCCTGAATAACGGGAAAATATCTCTATGAAATTGTACGCATCCTAATCTTAGTCATCTTATTGTCATTGTTCCTCTGCAATTTGCGACACGGTGGTAGCTAACTTGTCCCACATTGAATAGCTTTTCTCTATATTTACCCAACTGGGATTCGCAACAACTACACTGTCTTTATTCCATGTTAATTTCCCCTACCAATCCTGTTACACTTCGGTGAGAGCTATACCGACCCATTACAGTTGCAGAAGTATGTCTTTGAATCCGTTGTGTGTGTTGTGCCTACTTGAAAAGTATAACAAATCAAGCTGGTATTTTCCTATTCGTTCTTACTCGTTCCTGATACCAATACTGGATTTTTTTCTTCTCTGACCTTTCTTCTATTAAGAGCACATATACGATACACCCCTGAAATAACCAATTTTTTTTCAAGGAGTATTTAACTGAATTTCATTATTCACTGTGGAGTTGAATGATTACTGGCGACAATACTACATTTGTTTCATATGAAACATTTTGTTTAAAGAAATAAATGTGATACCTGCAAACTAGTTGAACACAAAAAAACTGTTTCTTTCCAAAACCAGTTTCATGGCTTTGTTACCTTGTTTTTCTGTTTCCAAAAACAAATACTTTCACAAAACCAGTGTATCAGCTTTTTTAATGATTCAAATTATAAGAATGAGATTTTCACTCTGCAGCTTAGTGTGCGCTGATATGAAACTTCCTGGCAGATTAAAACTGTCTGCCAGACCGAGACTCGAACTCGGGGCCTTTGGCTTTCGCAGGCAAGTGGTCTAACCAACTGAGCTACCCAAGCACGACTCATGCCTCCTCTTCACAGCTTCAATTCTGCCATTGCCTCGTCTCCTACGTTCCAAACTTCACAGAAGCTCTTCTGCAAACCTTGCAGAACTAGCACTCCTGTAAGAAAGAATATTGCGGAGACATGGCTTAGCCACAGCCTGGGGGATGTTTCCAGAATCAGATTTTCACTCTGCAGCGGAGTGTGCACTGATACGAAACTTCCTGAGAAATTAAAACTTTGTATCGGACCGAGACTCGAACTCGGGGTCTTCGCCTTTCGCGTGCAAGCACTTGTTCGCGATAGGCACTATTTATTGCATCATTTCCTTCTTAATCTTCGTGTCTTATATATCCATATCTAAAATTGAGTAGATTACTGATTTAAAACTTAAGAAAACGTTAAGGACAAAACTGAAGGACGAAGTAGATGAAGTAACATATTAACAAGTCTGTGGAAATGTATGAAAGTGCAAAGCATGCTGCCAGAGGTTTTAATTTGTGCACAGAAAGCTCTACGTCACCTGTAGTGAAATCAGAGTGACTATAGCGCCATGTGCGGCTGGATCCACAACACAAGCAGTTAAAGGAACTGGAAAAGACAGTGTGTCAACCAGCGAGCAGTTACAGTGCGCAGTGATGGTGTTCTTCATTAAAACATGAAGAGGAGAAAACATTTGGATGGCTTCACAGGGGAAAAATCATCGAGAAACAGAAATAAGGATGAAGTGTGACGAGTGCAGCCCAGTAGTTTGGTACTTCTCACAGCACTGTTTCACGTGCACAGGCAGCGTTCAGAACCACAGGCACTGCTGCCCGAATGAGATGAGGTGGTCAGCCATGGTCAGCTACAGCAGCAGTTGACGCCTACATTGCGCAGCTGGGAGCCACGTCAAAAAGCGGCTGCAAATGGAACCACATGTAACAAGGCTACAAGGCACGCTCTTCACACTCCCCGGCTATTTGCACGACGACCAGTACGGTATCTTTTGTTGGTATCCACACATCGGCAGCATTGTATGCGATGGTGCCAAAAGCATATGGACTGGATCCTCGAGGAGCGGGGTCGCATTCTCTTCTCGGGTAAGAGTAGGTTCAGTCTGAACAACGCTTTTGGAAGTACTCTCACATGGCGAGAGGTGGGAACACGTACTGAACCCATGAACATCTACATGTACATCTACGTCTGCATGTACATCTGTATACACATGGATACTCTGGAAGTCACACTGAAGTGCCTGGCAGAACCACACCTCACAGTTCTCTGTTCTTCCAAGCAGCAAGGAGTGGCAGCGCGGTTTGAGGCGCCATGTCACGGATTGCGCGGCCCCTCCCGCCGGAGGTTCTAGTCCCCATTGAATATGGATATGTGTGTTGTTCTTGGCATAAGTTAGTTTAAATAGTTTGTAAGTCCAGGGATCGATGACCTCAGCAGTTTGGTCCCTTAAGAATTCACAAACATTTTATTATTCAAATCTCGTACTGTGCGCGGAAAAAACGAACATGTATCTCTTTCTGTGGGAACTGTGGTTTCTCTTATTTTATTACGATGATCGTCTATCCACATATAGCTTGGCGTCAACAAAATATTTTCAGATTCAGACGAGGTAGAAATTTTGTGACAAGATCCCGCCGCAACGAGAAACGCCTTTGTTTCTACTGATGTTCACCACAAATCATGTATCGTGTACGTGACACTCTCTCCCCTATTTCTCGATAATACAAAACGTGCTGCTGTTCTTCCAACGTTCGCGAAGTTCTCCGTTAATCGTATCTCCAAAAGTGGACGGACAAGCGTAGTGTAGGCAGCCTCCTTAGTAGATCTGTTGAATCTTCTAAGTGTTCTGCCAATAAATCGCAGTCTTTGGTTCGCCTTTCCTACAACATTTTCTGTGTGCTTTTTTTCCAATTTAAGTTGTTAGTAATTGTAATTCCCTGGTTTTTACTTGAATTTACGGTCCTTAGATTTGATTGCTTTATCGTGTAACCGATGTTTAACGGATTCCTTTTACGACTCATGTGGATGACCTGACATTTTGCATTATTTGTGGTCAGTTGCCAATTTTCGCACCACACAAATATCTTTTTTAAATCATTTTGGAATTTGTTTTGATCTTACGGTGATTTTACTAGACGATAAACAACAGCATTATCCGCAAAAACCTGAGGTAGGTGCTCAGATTGTCTCCTAAATCGTTTATATGGATAAGGAGCAGCGGAGGATCTACAACTGGGGAAGGCCAGAAATCACTTTTGCTTTACTCGATGACTTTCCGAGTCATTATCGAAAATGATCCTTTTGGTTCAAATGGCTCTGAGCACTATGCGACTTAACTTCTGAGGTCATCAGTCGCCTAGAACTTAGAACTAATTAAACCTAACTAACCTAAGGACATCACAAACATCCATGCCCGAGGCAGGATTCGAACCTGCGACCGTAGCCGTCGCTCGGTTCCAGACTGTAGCGCCTAGATCCGCACGGCCACTCCGGCCGGCGAACCTTTTGGTGGCCCAGGTATTATTGTGTGGGGAGAGAGAATATTGCATACGTGAAAGGTGTTCACGGTTGCGAATATGCACAACCATCAGCTGTGTAATGGAATGACGACAATGAAGATTTGCGCCGGATTGGTACTCGAACCGGATTTCCCGCGTATCTCCAGCTGTCGCCTTACTATTAGGCTATCCGATTACGATTCACGGCCTAATTCCCACGTGTCGTCAACCGCGTGTCAAATTTCGAAATAACACAGGCACTGCGATATCATATTTATCTGCCGACAACGGACAAGCAACTTTCAAGTAAAATGTCTTCCCTCTATGGCAACATACATCACGGATATGTGAGTACAGGTTGTAGATACGTGGTTGACGACATGTGGAAATTTGGGTCTGACCGTGAGTTATGTTCACTTACCTTAATGGTAAGGCGACCGCTTGCAATAAGCGGGAATCCGGGTTCTAGTCCTACTCCGCCACAAATCTGCATAGTCGTCATTCCATTCTAAAGCAACTGCGAATACATTTCATGTATTTCATGACGGCTGTGTTCGCCGCAGTGCCTGTCTCTTCGCACGTGTATGCATGTTCGAAGAAACATTGTATCGTGATTCGGAATAACACTGGCATTGCTAGATCGTATAAAACTGTATGGACGTACCGACTTCCAAAGCTTTGAACACAGCACACTCTGTGGTAAGCGTTGTTGTGACACTGTACTCCTTTCCAGTATACCTCTTTTCACATTTGAATTCGGCTCTGCTGACAATGCACGACCGCATCGAACTGCGCAGGTGGACTAATGGACTGGCCTGCCCGTTTGAGACGTATTTTAGCGCGTCCAAATTCACCAGCGCTGCTGGAGGAAGGGAGCGCCCTACCACAACAATTTCTTGTGTCCAGCATGGCAGCACCTTGCAGACCATGCACTGCCGTCCGTGGTGATCACACAGCCCATTAAGGACCATGTCCCGCCATATTTTTTAACGTTAAAGGGACCGTCATGAATTGCCGGGCGTCATTGTAATTATTGTCTTTGAATAAAAGTATCATTTCTTTCGTCTCATTGCGTATTGGTTTCAGACACCTTCTGTACTATATTGTTGCAGTTCTTTGTGTTTATGGTCCAGTTTCATCGAGACATGATACTTGGCACTGATACATATGGCGAAAGTTACTTTAGTCCTTACGTTTTGCACGCTATTGTATTTTATTACATACATGGAAAGCATTTCGCTTTGAGGGTAATAGTCCTAACATTAGCCACAGTGATAACCGAGCACCTACAGTTTTTTAAACACAGCTATGGTACTCGTTAACATCATTCTAAAGGAAGGAAGGAAGGTAAGAATATTAAAGTGTATCGCTGCACCGACAACGAAGTCATTAGAGGACGGAGTACAAGTTCGAAGATAGGGAGGTATATCGGACGAATCCCGACACTCATATATTAAGCTAAACATCAATCTACAGTCTTAGAAACAGGAGTGAAACGGAGATTTGTTTGTTATTAATTTAAGATCCATTATGTGAGGTGCTGAGAGCGTTGACATTCATATCCAACCCTGTTTTGGACTAATTTTACGAAAAATTCCATCGTAAAATAAAATAAAAATTACCACTGGTATTCTCTTTCTAACAGTTCGTTAACTTTTTCAAACACGTTGCTTTGGCTTATTTGCAGATTGTTATTTCCAAAGTACATTCCATATTCAGGTTTTCCGTGAGTTTCTAAAGTGATGTAGTCCTTACCCGGGGTCAAGGGCAATTTCTTCCTGTGTCTTTCTACCACAGAGCTAGAGTTTTGCCTGTAACGACCTTCTACATAATAACCTATACTGCAGGCAATTAATTGAAGGCGGTTACTCGTGTTTCTTTAATGAGCTAAAATGACACAAATTATTTTTAGGGTTGAGAAATAGTGTAAAATTATATAATATACACAAATGCAAAAAAAACTTCAATTTACAGAGGTACATTTCTCATTGAATTATTAGAACTTGTGTATTAACGCAAGGTGAACCAAAATCCTCGCTCTCGGACGCCACGGCGAGATTGCATTGCATAACTAACGGTATGAAAACTTCTGATGTAAAATTTCGCCAATGCATAGTTTCGGAAGAAAATGGACGTTGAAAGATGGCAATTTCGCAGCGCTGTAATGCCATTTGCGTATCTACATTCAGAACTGGATTTCAGTATTGCCCATTTAGTACAATATTGCCCTTTTCCATTATTATACTCGAGTTCGCGAGCTCGAGTCCCGAACTATGTATTTTAGACTGTGTAATATGGTATCGGGCTTCTTAATTGTTATATACAAACCGCAGTACGTCTTATACAAAACACTTGCAATTAATTAGTGCTAACATGAGAATGAAAGCACAGTTCTTTTCATTATTCCACTTTGAATGGGTTACTATGGCTCTTCCGCACAAAAAAACTCCTCAATTGGTTTCCGTCCATTAGCAACATTACTTCCGTTTTCATCGGTCATGTCCCTTCTACTAAAATTAAAAAAATTAAAAAAGAACATTAAGGTAGGTAGTTCCCCTGCAACCGTGCAACTCTCAAATCCACCTTGTACAGTGTCACTCTCTACTTTATCAGCTACATTCGAAATCAGATTCCGGTACAAACTCTGTCACTGGTTCTATCGATTAGTAACTACTATCATGCTTACCAATTTCATGTCCTTCACATTTATTTAGGAAATTACGTCACAAGTAGGGTGACCAATCCGCTTCATGAGGCATGCCGAACACACTTACTATTTTCATCACCATAATGAAATTATTATTTATGTTTTCAGGTTTCGTATTACTATTATTTCCATTATTTTTATTATTATTGTTATTATTATTATTATTATTATTGGCTACATCGATGGATAAATGGAAAATTCTTGTCCATTACCGCTAGGGAAACGGCGCAACCCAAAGCTCAGACTTTTCACGAATGGTGGTGTTGGGTTGAATGACGTAGACCAAAAGCTGTGCTTCTAAATGTCATGAATCACACGCACATACAGCTGACACCAGACTATCATCACGGCTAGGAACATAGAATGCTTCACGACCAATTTCGCAAATTACTATTATTGATCATCATTCAGTTTCAGCAAATGCACTCCTAAATTAGTTGACTTCTGCAATTGCGTAATTAAAAACACCACAAAAAATCTGTAATAGGATATACGTGTGTTATGGACAATGGTGCACTTCCACCAATGAAGTGGTTACATACAATGTTACACATATAAAGAATGCGGTAGAACTGATAGCGCGCTTCCACGTCTCTCGCGTAACTGTGCGTGCAGCTATGTTGTCAGGAGTTCAGAGAAACATGAGCCAGAAAATCGCTAAATGGATGCGTGGGAGGTCGCTTTGAATATCTTCTCTGAAGAAACCGTATGTTTTGCTCAAGACATTCTGTCAGAAATGGTATATTTAAAGTATAGCAACAGGCCGCTCTTGCTGAATGTAGTATGTTTCACATCTCGACATTGAATAGTTTTGCGGCTGTTTCAGTCATATGACAGATAATTTCTTTTTAACTGTTATTTATGACGTATCTTACGAATAAGTGCTAAAACAAATATATTTTTAGACTATGTATCGGTCAAAAACAGTACATACTACAGCATTACTTGGCAGATACAAATTAGAAAATTTAAAAAATTACACATGCACTCGGAACCGAATTTCCGAACTCGAGGATTCAGACGCACAGCCTTACCCACTGCGATAGCAGGGCACCACACTCATATACACACATCCAAAAAAAGTCTTGCATCACCTCGGTTCCGAGAGTTCCGGAACCTGTACAGAAAATTGGAATAGCGATCAACATAAACATCATTTTCTCCCTTTTTATTGCTCATGAAAATCACACATTGGATGTTGTAGCACCATACAGCGAGACCTTCAGAGGTGGTGGTCCAGATTGCTGTACACACTGGTACCTCTAATACCCAGTAGCACGTCCTCTTGCACTGATGCATGCCTGTATTCGTCGTGACATACTATCCACAAGTTCATCAAAGCACTGTTGGTTCAGCGTGTCCCACTCCTCAACGGCGATTCGGCGTAGATCCCTCAGAGTGGTTGATGGATCACGTCGTCCATAAACAGCCCTTTCCAATCTATCCCAGGCATTGTCGATAGGGTTCATGTCTGGAGAACATACTGGCCACTCTAGTCGAGCGATGTCGTTATCCTGAAGGAAGTCACGCACAAGATGCGTACGATGGGGGTGTGAATTGTCGTCCATGAACAAGAATGCCTCGCCAATATGCTGCCGTTGTAGTTGCACTATCGGTCGGTGGATGGAATTCACATATCGTGCAGCCGTTACGGAACCTCCCATGACCACCAGAGGCGTACGTCGGCCCCACATAATGCCACCCCAAAGCATCAGGGAACCTCCACCTTGCTGCATTCGCTGGACAGTGTGTCTAAGGCGTTCAGCCTGACCGGGTTGCCTCCAAACACGTCTCCGACGATTGTCTGTTTGAAGGCATATGCGACACTCATCGGTGAAGAGAACGTGATACCAATCCTGAGCGGTCCATTCGGCTTGTTGTTGGGCCCATCTGTACTGCACTGCATGGAGTCGTGGTTGCGAAGATGGACCTCGTCATGGATGTCGGAAGTGAAGTTGCAGATCATGCAGCCTATTGCGCACCACAGTTTGAGTCGTAACACGACGTCCTGTGACTGCACGAAAAGCATTATTCAACATAGTGCCGTTGCTCTCAGGGTCCCTACGAGCCATAACCCTTGGGTAGTGGTCATCCACCGCAGTATTAGCCCGTGGACGGCCCGAGCGAGGCATGCCATCGACAGTTCCTGTCTCTCTGTATCTCCTTCATGTCAGAACAACAACGCTTTGGTTCCCTCCGAGATGCCCGGATGGACTCTTCCCTTGTTAAGAGTCCTTCCTGGCACAATGTAACAATGCGGACGTTATCGAACCGCGGTACTGACCGTCTGGGTATTGGTTGAACTACAGACAACACGAGCCGTGTAGCTCCTTTCTGGTGGAATGACTGGAACTGATCGGCTGCGCTGCTCATGTATGGTTGTTTACATCTTTGGGGGGGGGGGGGGTTAGCGACATCTCTGAACAGTCAAACGGACTGTGTCTTTGATACAATATCCACAGTCAACTCTATCTTCAGGCGCTCTGGGAACCGGGGTGATACAAAACTTTTCTAGATGTGTGTAGTAATGAATGGAGATACATGTTTCCAGAACAAGATTTTCACTCTGCAGCAGAGTGTGCACTGATATGAAACTTCCTGGCGGATTAAATTGGACCGAGGCTCGAACTCTGGAGGTACGATATGAGGTACTGGCCGAAGTAAAGTTGTGAGGACGGGCCGCGAGTTGTGCTTGGGTAGCTCTGTCGGTAGAGCACTCCGAAAGGCAAAGGTCCCGAGTTCGGGTCTCAGTCCGGCACGTAGTTTTAATCTGCCAGGAAGTTTCAAGATAAATGTTCTACAGGTGACTACAAAGTGACCAAATTGCCTTTCATTGACATCCGTTTCCTACTGAAAATGTGCACCGGACGATATGTTGTAAAAGTCTTATTCCTACTGTTAGTATGCGAGGAATCGCGCTGTAACGTCAGAATGCCTTAATTTTCGTTCATCCTGTATACATTCCAGCATATCTCTGAGAACGCCTGAGGGAACGTTCCGAAAATCTGGTGCAAATATGACTTTTTATATGATAACAATGGACGCGAGGGTAGTACACTACTAGTATTCCTGTTTGTGGGGGTTGTAAGAAAATGGCTCTGAGTACTATGGGACTTAATATCTGGGGACATCAGTCCCCTAGAACGTAGAACAACTTAAACCTAACTAACCTAAGGACATCACACACATCCATGCCCGAGGCAGGATTCGAACCTGCGACCGTAGCGGTCGCGCCTAGAACCGCTCAGCCACTCCGGCCGGCGAGGTTGTAAGAGGATGTGATTTTAGTGATTTGTATGCATAACTCCAGGTCACCTGCAACAACTTTAACGAGACTTATTATATGTTTACTTAGTACCTGGAAAAGGAAGGACGTACGTATGAGTGTGAAAGCGCTGAAATGTAAAAATAATCGAGAAGCATATTGATATCGAATCTATAGTTTCCTAGGTTGTTGGGCTGACTGGTGCAATTCTGGATAACATTTCATCCATAGTATTCTCTAAGCGTAACTCTCGAACCCTTCGAATAATTTCATAATGACTTAACACACTTACAACACTTACTAGGAAAAGTAGTGTGAAAGCATGGTTGCTCTACTATTCCTAGGGATGGGGCAGTGGTAGAGGAGACAAGGGTGTGACATGTCAGCATAAATCCAGAGAAATTTCAATCAAATTGGTACAAATATGGCATACAATACGGGAAAAAAGTCCTTGGGACAACGCCCGACCACTAAGACTTCTACAGTACTTTCCACTAAAACTGAAATACCACGAACGCAGCATAATAAAGGTCAAATGGGAATTATGTGTACTACGTGCTTGGATGTGCAACAGATCACCATTTCAGTGCAACAGCACAACGTAGATGGGAATTACGCCGTCCACTTTCTGCATATACAGAAAACTACGCAGCGCATTTCTCATTCAGAAATCCCATTTGAACGTTGGTTGTTTTGTTATGCCTCGTGTAAGGAGGAAAAACGTCTGTTAGTACGTGTCGGAATTCGACAACGGTGGGATATGGCCCACTGAGTTTGCGTTTTATTGTTAGGCTATATTGCTGCTAACGCTGATCGCCATCGCACGACTGCCATCCGAATATAAAACAGATGGGTTCAGAAGGGACATACTCCATACCATGCAGGATCTAATCGGCTGCACTCAACTTGCACCCGATGTACAGACATATTGCTCGCTTCACCGTCAGTGATCGGGCAGTTGCGCCATGTACCTTTAGTCAGGAAATGAGCTTGTTTGCAGCAAGGCAGGTATTCACACGGAAGATGTGAAGATATCTAGAGCCGAGGTGTGACGTCTAGGTAGGCATCCATTCGATGTTGAAGAGTGCTGGTTAGGTATTTCATAGTCACTAGATACAAGACAATTGCTTAAGTGACGCTTTTCGAATACACTAATCTTAAGAATATCTGGGAAAAGTTACAAAAATAAAGAGTAGCACAGTCACGATTACTGTAACACAAACAAGAAAATACAATGAAGAGCGTATAAAGAACACGTAGCAAGTCAGGAAGAAGAACTACATACAAGTAGCATGGGATCATGTGAATATGACACATTCCAACAAACGTAACTAAGCATACGAGGCTTGACATAACGTCTAAGGTAACAGCACGACCAATACCACGCTGGTGGTATCATATCGTAGCACTGAGCACATGAGAAAATTATAATTTAAAATACAGAGAATACGCAAATGAATGGTTGTACGCACGGTAAACAACAGCAAAACAAATAAAACGTAAGAAATATGCCGGAGAGGATATTGCCAATGTAATGTTGCTAAAAAAGTATAGTATATATGGGGGAGGGGGAGAGGATGGGAGGGTGATGAAACATAGTGAACGATAAATTTATTTAATTACTGAGCTGATAACAACAAACTAAAAGGATAAAACATATAAAAACCAAAATAATACATAGGGAGACTAAAAATGTGCTATCATCAAAATCACAAGATATGAACAGTGTGTGTTTGGCATAAGTCTCTATAAAGAGGTAGAGACTAAGAAAAATACAATTGTTTATTTCTTACTGCAGCCTAAGCAGCAAGGCATAAGGTTCAAATGGCTCTGAGCACTATGTGACTTAACATCTGTGGTCATCAGTCCCCTAGAACTTAGAACTACTTAAACCTAACTAACCTAAGGACATCACACACATCTATGTCCGAGGCAGGATTCGAACCTGCGACCGTAGCGGTCACGCGGTTCCAGACTGAAGCGCCTAGAACCGCACGGCCACACATGCCGGCAAGGCATAAGGAGCAAGGGCTCAAATAAGCTATTAATCACCTAATGTGGCGCGGAAAGAAGTACATAGAAAAATCTTGCGTATTACATTGTGCGAAAACATGGGAAAGTAGACACGCCATATACGCTAGCCTCCGAATAACAGCGAAACAACTGTTATGGTGACGTACCGTATAGTGTGTGATGAAAACAGACAAACATATTATAAAAATGATGAGACAGGAACAAACGAAACAGCATAATAAATTGTTGTAAAATCACTGGTTCCGCACAATTAATAAACATCAAACTTAAGCAAAGGACACGTGTCACAATAAAACATCTCCAAAACATCGAGCCCTCATGGTTGAGGCTCGAGTGGGCGGTGGAGGGGGGTGGGGGGGGGAGGGGAGAGGGCCGAAGAATGGGAGGTGAAAAGAATAGGAATCTCACGCGGAAGTACGCTTGGAAAACATGTGGGCGAATACTGGTAAAGACCAAGAGTTAGCTAGTGTTAATCTAAGCAACCAACATATGGCGGGCCGCCCCTATTTGCTCGTTAACCATTTTAGACAAATTTTTTGGTCGATGTATATGGATTTCCAGTTCTTCGAAGATGTCCACATTGCGCTCGTTAGGTTCGATGTGCAAAATTTCCATAGTCTCACTTATGGCACCTCGAACCTGAGGGGAGGAATCTGGAAATCCTTGAAGTACTGGAAATCCTTTTACATCGATCTAAAAATCCGTCTAAAATGGCTAAAGAGCAAACAGGGGCGGCCCGCTATAACGACCTGCTGATTGTATAGATTAACATTAGCATGCTCTTGGTCTCTACTAATGGTCACTCACATGTTTGCCAAGTATAATTCCGCATGAGATTCTTATCCTTGCATTAAGACGTCAACCTCTGTTAACAAAGAGAGAAGAAGCAATGGTTAGGAAAATATGTAAACAAGACGAAGAAAAACAGTAAGAAAATTGCACACCAACTTTATAAACAAAATGTTACTTTTAGTACAAAACGACCAAAAATTTACAAACCTATGTATCCAATTTTCAGAATAACCGCAGAAGATGCTTTATAAGTAAAAGTGAGATGGGTTTGATGTAAAATTCTCATTAATTAAATTGCAGTAAACTTCAGACGGAGAAACCAATAATAACTGATTTTAACAACTGCTGCGGAAGATGGCCATGCAAATAAACATAAACTGAAGATCCAAAGAAACTGGTACATCTGCCTTATATCGTATAGGGCCCCCGCGTACATGCAGAAGTGCCGCAACACGACATGTCATGGACTCGACTAAAGAATGAAGTAGTGCTGGAGGGAACTGACACCATGAATCCTGTAGGGCTGTCCATAAATCCGTAAGAGTACGAGTGGGTGGAGATCTCTTCTGAACAGCACGTTGCAAGGAATACCAGATATGCTCAATAATGTTCATGTCTGGAAAGTTTGGTGGCCAGCGGGAGTGTTTAAACTCAGAATAGTGTTCTTGGAGGCACTCTGTAGCAATACTTGACGGGTGGGGTGTCGCATTGTCCTGCTGGAATTGCACAAGCCCGTCGGAATGCGCAATGGACATGAACGCATGCAGGTGATCAGACAGGATGCTTACGTACTTGTAGCCTGTCAGAGTCATATCTAGACGTATCACGGCTCTCATGCCACTCCAACTGCACAAGCAGCACACCATTACAGAGCCTCCACCAGCTTGAACAGTCCCTTGCTGGCATGCAGACTCGTCCGACCAATCAACATGTTTCTAGTCATCAACAATCCAATGTCGGTGTTGACGGGTCCAGGCGTGGGGTAAAGCTTTGTGTCGTGCGTAAAGCTTTGTGTCGTGCAGTCATCAAGGGCACACAAGTAATCCTTCGGCTCCGAAAGCCTCTATCGATCATGTTTCGTTGAATGGTTCGCAAGCTGACACTTGTTGATGGCCGAGCTTTGATATCTGCAGCAGCTTGCGAAAGGGTTGCACTTCTGTCACGTTGAAGGATTCTCTTTAGTCATCGTCGGTCCCATTCTTGCAAGATCTTTTCCGGCCGCAATGAAGTCCGAGATTTGATGTTTTAACGGATTGCTGATATTCACCGTACACTTGTGAAATGGTCGTACAGGAAAATCCCCACTTCATCGCTACCTCGGAGATGCAGTGTCCCATCGCTCATGCGCCGAGTATAACACCACGTTCACACTCACTTAAATCTTGATAACTTGCCAATGTAGCAGCAGTAACCGATCTAAGAACTGTGCCAAACTCTTGTCTTATATAGGCGTTGCCTGTTTAATTGAATACGGAGGCCTATACCAGTTTCTTTGGCGCTGTATTGTATTATGTTTCGTTCTTATTCTGAGGCTAACGTATGTGGCTTTTCTACTTTCTCGTGTTTTTGCACAATGTCATATGCAAGCTTTTTTATGTACTTATTTCCACGACTCATTAGATGATTAATGGAATGTTTGAGCCGTTACTCCTTCACACGGTACTTACGTTACAGTAAAAAACAAAGAAGCAGTTACTAGGGTAGCAGAGTACGTGTGGCGTGCACACGGGGGTTTTTTAGGTTAGAGGGACCCCCCCCCCCCTTGGGCGAAACGATAAAATACCTGACGGCTTACCAGAGAGAACATCAGCATCGTTGATAAAGAACGTCCGTCCTCAGAGACCAAAAACAGGAAAAGTTAACGTAATATTGGTAAACTGCAGGAGTATCCAGGGCAAGGTTCCTGAATTAGTATCGCTTATTGAAGGAAATAGTGCGCATATAGTATTAGGAACGAAAAGTTGGTTAAAACCGGAAGTGAACAGTAACGAAATCCTAGACACAGAATGGAATATATACCGCAAGGATAGGATAAACGCCAATGGTGGAGGAGTATTTATAGCAGTAAAGAATTCAATAATATCCAGTGAAGTTATTAGCGAATGCGAATGTGAAATAATCTGGGTTAAGTTAAGTATCAAAGGTGGGTCAGATATGATAGTCGGATGCTTCTATAGACCACCTGCATCAGCAACCGTAGTAGTTGAGCGCCTCAGAGAGAACCTGCAGAACGTCGTGAAGAAGTTTCGTGATCGTACTATTGTAATAGGGGGAGACTTCAATCTACCAGGTATAGAATGGGATAGTCACACAATCAGAACTGGAGCCAGGGACAGAGACTCTTGTGACATTATCCTGACTGCCTTGTCCGAGAATTACTTCGAGCAGATAGTTAGAGAACCAACTCGTGAAGCTAACGTTTTAGACCTCATAGCAACAAATAGACCGGAACTTTTCGACTCCGTGAATTTAGAAGAGGGTATCAGTGATCATAAGTCAGTGGTTGCATCAATGACTACAAGTGTAATAAGAAATGCCAAGAAAGGAAGGAAAATATATTTGCTTAACAAGAGTGATAGGGCACAAATCGCAGAATATCTGAGTGACCACCATCAAACGTTCATTTCTGAGGAAGAGGATGTGGAACAAAAATGGAAAAAGTTCAGAAACATCGTCCAGTACGCCTTAGATAAGTTCGTACCGACTAAGGTCCAAAGCGAGGGGAAAGATCCACCGTGGTATAACAATCATGTACGAAAGGTACTACGGAAACAAAGAAAGCTTCATCATAGGTTTAAGTGTAGTCGAATCATAGCTGATAAGGAAAAGCTGAACGAACCGAAAAAGAGCGTAAAGAGAGCAATGAGAGAAGCATTCAACGAATTCGAACATAAAACATTGGCAAACAATCTAAACAAGAACCCTAAAAAGTTTTGGTTATATGTAAAACCGGTAAGCGGATCTAAATCCCCTATTCAGTCACTCGTTGACCACGATGGCACCGAAACAGAGGACGACCGAAGAAAGGCAGAAATACTGAATTCAATGTTCCGAAACTGTTTCACTGCGGAAAATCGTAACACGGTCCCTGACTTCAGCCGTCGCACGGACGCCAAAATGGAAAATATTGAAATAAACGATATCGGAATTGAAAAACAACTGCTATCACTTAGTAGCGGAAAAGCATCCGGACCAGACGAGATACCCGTAAGATTCTACAGTGATTATGCTAAAGAACTTGCCCCCTTTCTATCAGCAATTTATCGTAGATCTCTGGAAGAACGTAAAGTACCTAGCGACTGGAAGAAAGCGCAGGTCGTTCCCATTTTCAAGAATGGTCATAAATCAGATGCGAATAATTATAGGCCTATTTCGCTTACGTCAATCTGTTGTAGAATAATGGAACATGTTTTATGTTCTCGTATTATGACGTTCTTAGATAATACAAATCTCCTTCATCATAACCAACATGGATTCCGCAAACAGAGATCATGTGAAACTCAGCTCGCCCTATTTGTCCAAGAAATTCACAGTGCCGAAGACACTGGCGAGCAGATTGATGCCGTATTCCTGGACTTCAGGAAGACATTTGATACGGTTCCGCACTTACGTTTAGTGAAAAAAATACGAGCTTACGGAATATCGGACCAGGTTTGTGATTGGATTCAGGATTTCCTAGAAGAAAGAACACAACATGTCATTCTTAACGGTTCAAAATCTGCAGATGTAGAGGTAATTTCGGGAGTACCGCAAGGAAGCGTGATAGGACCTTTATTGTTTACAATATACATAAATGACTTAGTTGACAACATCGGTAGCTCCGTGAGGCTATTTGCAGATGACACGGTTGTCTACAAGAAAGTAGCAACATCAGAAGACTCGTACGTACTCCAGGAAGACCTGCAGAGGATTAATGAATGGTGCGACAGCTGGCAGCTTTCCCTAAACGTAGATAAATGTAATATAATGCGCATACATAGGGGCAGAAATCCATTCCAGTACGATTATGCCATAGGTGGTAAATCATTGGAAGCGGTAACGACCGTAAAATACTTAGGAGTTACTATCCGGAGCGATCTGAAGTGGAATGATCACATAAAACAAATAGTGGGAAAAGCAGGCGCCAGGTTGAGATTCATAGGAAGAATTCTAAGAAAATGTGACTCATCGACGAAAGAAGTAGCTTACAAAACGCTTGTTCGTCCGATTCTTGAGTATTGCTCATCAGCATGGGACCCTTACCAGGTTGGATTAATAGAAGAGATAGACATGATCCAGCGAAAAGCAGCGCGATTCGTCATGGGGACATTTAGTCAGCGCGAGAGCGTTACGGAGATGCTGAACAAGCTCCAGTGGCGGACACTTCAAGAAAGGCGTTACGCAATACGGAGAGGTTTATTATCGAAATTACGAGAGAGCACATTCCGGGAAGAGATGGGCAACATATTACTACCGCCCACATATATCTCGCGTAATGATCACAACGAAAAGATCCGAGAAATTAGAGCAAATACGGAGACTTACAAGCAGTCGTTCTTCCCACGCACAATTCGTGAATGGAACAGGGAAGGGGGGATCAGATAGTGGTACAATAAGTACCCTCCGCCACACACCGTAAGGTGGCTCGCGGAGTATAGATGTAGATGCAGATGTATTTGTCTGTCTGCCTGCTACCTCTTTACAGGCACCTATGCCAAATATACACTGCCACTTCCTGTAATTTTAAGTCGCAAAATTTTTAGTCTTATTAGTATCTCATATTTTATATACAACGTTATTTTGGTTTTAATATGTTTTGTACCTTTTTACTTTGTTGTTATCAATCCTCTAATTAAATGAATTTGTCTCTCACTGATGTTTCGTCTCCCTCCCTTACTTCCCACTCCCCTCTACTTTCAGTTACGTAGTTACATACACTGTATTGTTTCAGAAACTTTATGAGATTGATGTCCTTTCCGGTATGTTTTTTGCATTTTATTTGTGTTACTGTGGTTTATCATAAGTGCAACCATTCCTTTAAAGGCTTCTCAATATTTTAAATTATGCTTTTCTCGTGCATTCAACGCTACTACAAGTCACTATTAACACCACCTATTGGCTATGTTTTGTCTTAGACGTTATCTTATGCCTTATGTATTCAGTTACTTTTTGGAATGTGTCACACTCACACTGTGGCGGAGCAATGCTAAAAAAGTTAGCTAGCACTGAGTGAAGTAAGCTGCAAATGAATGTACACCTACCGCAGTACAGGGTTCGTTCACCATCCGTTGCTCAGCATTCGTAGGCACTATGTAGAGTGTAGACGATGTTAAAAGCAGCGTTGAAGAAAAGCATCGTCCATACTTACGATTGCATAGTCCGCGTAACTCAGGTAACAAAAGAAACCTCTAAATCTCTAGTAATAATGGCCAAAAGTGGATGCTTCCTTCCTTCATTGAAAATGTCCGCTTCCCGATACTAATGTTTTTTATTGTCTTTGTTATGGTGTCAACATGCCCACATTCACGTCGATAGCACATCTACTACTAGTTCAAGCAGCTTATATCACATGGAAGACAGCCAGGAACGTACTAAGTCCAACCCGAAATATTACGAGATTAATACAGTCAATACTCTGCTACGAAATGAGTTACACTCTCGGTCCTTTGCAGTGGATTCTTCAAAGGAAGATGCTCGCCAAAAAATGATGTGTAAATGCATACTGAACACGCCACGCAGAATTCTTCAAAAAAATGGTTCAAATGGCTCTGAGCACTATGGGACTTAACATCTATAGTCATCAGTCCCCTAGAACTTAGAACTACTTAATCCTAACTAACCTAAGGACATCACACAACACCCAGTCATCACGAGGCAGACAAAATCCCTGTCCCCGCCGGGAATCGAACCCGGGAACCCGGGAGCGGGAAGCGAGAACGCTACCGCATGACCACGAGCTGCGGACCAGAATTCTTCACTAAGGCCGATAGTTTCAGACGCGGTTTTCTCTACAACAAACACTCCATAATCTCCCAAACTTCACAGAACTGTCAGTAAATGCATCTGCTTGCACGGCGATATAAACCGAACGCGAGATAACAGTCACTTCTTCATTTTACAGATAAATTTTTCGGACACAGCTAACATAAACTTCTCGTCTGGCAGCTAGTCCACGACTGTCTGAATGCCGTTGCTTTCAGGGCATATTACTCATTCCAATGCGCGGGAAAGACTTCACTCTGATTGGTTGAGCAAAACGAACAGCCAGTCAGATCAATCTTTCAAGATCATATTCGCACTTAACCTGTTTTACTCCAATCAACATTCGCAGATACATTTACGTCATTTCATACTGCAAATATTAACAAAATGTTCCATGAAACCAAACCTAACGAGAACTAAGAGAAAACTATGCTTGAAATATACTTTAGAACTGATTATTCTCTTATTACCTTTCTGGCTACCTTATTACAAAAGCCAACACTCGTAGACATAGATCTTCCGCCAGTTAGTGGGATTTACAGTTTTCATGACACCCTGGTGGCTTAACACTTGCTAGTTACGTAAAGTGTAATGGAATATACACTCCTGGAAATGGAGAAAAGAACACATTGACACCGGTGTGTCAGACCCACCATACTTGCTCCGGACACTGCGAGAGGGCTGTACAAGCAATGATCACACGCACGGCACAGCGGACACACCAGGAACCGCGGTGTTGGCCGTCGAATGGCGCTAGCTGCGCAGCATTTGTGCACCGCCGCCGTCAGTGTCATCCAGTTTGCCGTGGCATACGGAGCTCCATCGCAGTCTTTAACACTGGCAGCATGCCGCGACAGCGTGGACGTGAACCGTATGTGCAGTTGACGGACTTTGAGCGAGGGCGTATAGTGGGCATGCGGGAGGCCGGGTGGACGTACCGCCGAATTGCTCAACACGTGGGGCGTGAGGTCTCCACAGTACATCGATGTTGTCGCCAGTGGTCGGCGGAAGGTGCACGTGCCCGTCGACCTGGGACCGGACCGCAGCGACGCACGGATGCACGCCAAGACCGTAGGATCCTACGCAGTGCCGTAGGGGACCGCACCGCCACTTCCCAGCAAATTAGGGACACTGTTGCTCCTGGGGTATCGGCGAGGACCATTCGCAACCGTCTCCATGAAGCTGGGCTACGGTCCCGCACACCGTTAGGCCGTCTTCCGCTCACGCCCCAACATCGTGCAGCCCGCCTCCAGTGGTGTCGCGACAGGCGTGAATGGAGGGACGAATGGAGACGTGTCGTCTTCAGCGATGAGAGTCGCTTCTGCCTTGGTGCCAATGATGGTCGTATGCGTGTTTGGCGCCGTGCAGGTGAGCGCCACAATCAGGACTGCATACGACCGAGGCACACAGGGCCAACACCCGGCATCATGGTGTGGGGAGCGATCTTCTACACTCGCCGTACACCACTGGTGATCGTCGAGGGGACACTGAATAGTGCACGGTACATTCAAACCGTCATCGAACCCATCGTTCTACCATTCCTAGACCGGCAAGGGAACTTGCTGTTCCAACAGGACAATGCACGTCCGCATGTATCCCGTGCCACCCAACGTGCTCTAGAAGGTGTAAGTCAACTACCCTGGCCAGCAAGATCTCCGGATCTGTCCCCCATTGAGCATGTTTGGGACTGGATGAAGCGTCGTCTCACGCGGTCTGCAAGTCCAGCACGAACGCTGGTCCAACTGAGGCGCCAGTTGGAAATGGCATGGCAAGCCGTTCCACAGGACTACATCCAGCATCTCTACGATCGTCTCCATGGGAGAATAGCAGCCTGCATTGCTGTGAAAGGTGGATATACACTGTACTAGTGCCGACATAGTGCATGCTCTGTTGCCTGTGTCTATGTGCCTGTGGTTCTGTCAGTGTGATCATGTGATGTATCTGACCCCAGGAATGTGTCAATAAAGTTTCCCCTTCCTGGGACAATGAATTCACGGTGTTCTTATTTCAATTTCCAGGAGTGTATTTAAATTTGACGTATGTCCCTCATACACACTCAAATTCACTCTCATTTACTCTCATCCTAACACAAAATATAAATATTAACTTTTAAACTGTTATTTTCATTGTTGTTGATATTGTTGTGGTCTTCAGTCCTGAGACTGGTTTGATGCAGCCCTCCATGCTATTCTATCCTGTGCAAGCTTCTTCATCTCCCAGTACCTACTGCAACCTACATCTTTCTGAATCTGCTTAGTGTATTCATCTCTTGGTCTCCCTCTACGATTTTTACCATCCTCGCTGCCCTAAAATACTAAATTGGTGATCCCTTGATGCCTCAGAACATGTCCTACCAACCAATCCCTTCTTCTAGTCAAGTTGTGCCACAAACTTCTTTTCTCCCCAATCCTATTCAGTACTTCCTCATTAGTTATGTGATCTACCCATCTAATCTTAAGCATTCTTCTGTAGCACCACATTTCGAAAGCTTCTATTCTCTTCTTATGCAAACTATTTATCGTCCATGTTTCACTTCCATACATGGCTACACTCCATACAAATACTTTCAGAAACGACTTCCTTACACTTAAATCTGTATTCGATCTTAACAAATTTCTCTTCCTCACAGACGCTTTCCTTACCATTGACAGTCTACATTTTATATCCTCTCTACTTCGACCATCAACAGTTATTTGGCTCCCCAAATAGCAAAACTCCTTTACTACTTTAAGTGTCTCATTTCCTAATCTAATTCCCTGAGCATCACCCGACTTAATTCGACTACATTCCATTATCCTCGTTTTGCTTTTGTTGATGTTCACCTTATACCCTACTTTCAAGACATTGAACATTCCGTTCAACTGCTCTTCCAAGTCCTTTGCTGTCTCTGACAGAATTACAATGTCATCGGCGAACCTCAAAATTTTTATTTCTTCTCCATGGATATTAATACCTACTCCGAATTTTTCTTTTGTTTCCTTCACTGCTTGCTCAATATAGAGATTGAATAACATCGGGGAGTGGCTACAACCCTGTCTCACTCCCTTCCAAACCACTGCTTCCCTTTCGTGCCCCTCGACTCTTATAACTGCCATCTGGTTTCTGTACAAATTGTAAATAGCCTTTCGCTCCCTGTATTTTACCCCTGCCACCTTCAGAATTTGAAAGAGAGTATTCCAGTCAACATTGTCAAAAGCTTTCTCTAAGTCTACAAATGCTAGAAACGTAGGTTTGCCTTATCTTAATCTAGCTTCTAAGGTAAGTCGTAGGGTCAGTATTGCCTCACGTGTTCCAACATTTCTACGGAATCCAAACTGATCTTCCCCGAGGTCGGCTTCTACTAGTTTTTCCATTCGTCTGTAAAGAATTCGCGTTAGTATTTTGCAGCCGTGACTTATTAAACTGATAGTTCGGTAATTTTCACATCTGCAAACACCTGCTTTCTTTGGGATTGGAATTATTATATTCTTCTTGAAGAAACATAAACTGTTATTGTTCGTATCTGAATTTACTTTCTTGAGTGTCAGTTAAGTACTTTTTTAATGAGTTTTTTTTGTATCTCAGAAACTATTGTAAGTAGCGGTATCAAAATTTGACACAAAGATTGTCTGAATGACAAAAGGTCATGTACCAAATTTCGAATAAAACAGATAATATTTAACATAGTTATTTAGTTTCTTATGTGAGGTGAATAAATTATTGTATTACGTGCCACCGCGAGCATTCTCACAGATGGCTTTAGCGACGGGTGTGGCTATGACGCATACGGCAGGGCACAAGTCAGCCGCCGCCGAACGATACTATACAGCAGGCTTCCAAAACAGTTTGCCATAACTTACTGCAAAAATCTGCAGTCGCGTGATAGCTGCGATGCTACAACGTGACCCATGGGGCCTACCTGAAGTTCTTGTTCTTGACTTGTATGTGTCTTCAAGCGCTCTTTATTGTATTTTCTTGCTACTTTTACATCTACCATTACTGTGCTACTCTTCCTTTTTGTAATATTTTCCAGTTATTCTGAAGATGAGTGTATTCAAAACACGTGAATAAAGCAGTTGTATTACATCTATCGATTATTAAATATTTTTCCACCGTTCATATCAGCACTTTTGAACGTTCTAGATATCTAGAGCACAATGAACTGTGAGCACAGCGATCATTGTCGCAGCCTCCCTCCATGCGGCAGGGAAGAGGTACGCCGACCGACATCACTGGACACAGGACTTATACCACGTGGTCGTTTCAGATGAGTGTCGGGTCTGCACACAGCATTACGACAGACGTATAACTGTATGGCAGCTGCGATTATAACTAACGTTTCCACATAACATTGGTCATTGTCACAGGGGCCCTGTTGGCTGTTGGGCACACCATCTGATCATCTCTGTTTTGCGTAGTCGGTAATGCGAACAGCAGCATTTACATTTCCGATGAGTTAAGGCAACTGCCTGTAACCGTATTTTGTTATCTACAACGTTACCTTTCAACAAGAGAACACCGTACCGCATGTCGCCCGTGCTGGCCTGATGTACCTCGATAGGGCGGACGTTTGACTGGGGTCCCGATCAGCACGTTCTCCAGCTCTCTCACTCATTGAAAACATCTGGTCACGTACCGCACGCACACTGGTACACCACCACTCACCAGCCACTAGACCGATGAGTTCTGGCAGAGAGCTGAAGCAGATTGGCATGACGCACCCTTATCTTTCATCCAATCTCTGAACACTCGACACCTAGCCGCGTTAGACCCGTTGTTGCTGCCTGAGGAAGTAGCTCTGCGTCTACCAGATTTCGCAGACTGAATATCCCCAAGTGACTCACAAATTTAATAAGTCCATTTCTCTATATTACATAGGCACAATAAGCAAAATTTCGTTTCTTACTGTTCTTCTTGGTGTTACAGTTTTATTGGCCAGCAGGTATCAGTTGAGCCAGGGGTGGAGGTAGGAATGTGGTGACAGGTAAAAATAATCGGAAGTATCCGATATTATTGTAGAATCCATATATTTCACAGGTGCTAGAGAGATTAGTGAGAGTTGTAGTGGATTTTCACTGCCAGGAGAACGAATAATGGAATAAAAATAATCGAAAAGAAATTATATTGGTGTGACACCGGCAGTTTTCGGGGGCACATTTCACTCGTAGTTATATTTTTACAGTACAGTCAGATTTCATTCCTTTTCGTCTAGAGTAAAACTGGACAACGCAGGGTAATCAGCTGGTATTTAATAAAGAATTACAAATCCTCTAGAACAGTTTAGGCAGGTGCCTAATTGCAAATTGCAATAAGGATTAGCTATAGTGTGGCCTGATAGGCGCACTTGGTGGAACTTAGTACAGGGCTGTTGGGAATTACCGCAACCGGTGCAGATGCCCAGATCGTCAGAACGGCTACTTGAGAAGAGCGCCGCTGGCAGATCTCAGAGCCGCCATCTCCGGCAGTCAGGAACTTCAGACACTGAGGCATGCTCCCTCTCTCTCTCTCTCTCTGCCTACCTCCAGCTCTTTCAGGGAGGCGAATGCCAATGACGTAGTTTCTGAAGGGAAACCGTACTGCCTGCGAATATCATATCTTCGTTTCTTCGGTGTATATTTGGAGACGTTTACTTCCTCCCTGCGGCATTTCACTAACAGGGACAGCCTTTACCGTCGCGCCAGGACGACTTCGAACTATCATTGCTTGCGTCCTTTAAGTGAAAGGAATTCCTATCTATTTTGAAGTCAAGCATTCTGCCTAGGAATATAGTACGGATTCCTCCTAATTATGTCATTTCCGCAAAACCCAACTATCACTCTACTGTCTGTTAACAAGGCATAAATTAAGTATATGCGTGTTATATTACCGCTTGAAGAAAGTTTTAATTTTTGCTCTACTTAGTAAAAAAGGGTTTAAAGTCAGATAACCAACCAACATTTAAAAATATATTAATATAATTTCTAAATGACATCTTCTTCTATTCAGTAGATGAATTTTTAGATATAAATTATTACTCTTACTACTTTTAAAAAATCTGTAATTATGGCATGTAAAGAAATATTTAGTTAAACTGACACGTTCCATATCATTACGAAGAGTCGGATTCGTGATCTTCGGAACAAGTATTAATCTGATCTAACCTTTGAGCTTCGTACCCATATGGGCGAGCATATCCAATCAGTGTTCCACAATCCGTTCTTGTATTATTCTTATCTAGACTCTTTCGGCTTGAAGGAAATCAGCTTCTTCCCGATTATTATCTGTGAGTGCTGTGTTATCTTTTTAGGCTTCTGTACCTCAGTCGGCAAAAACGGAACCCTTATAGGATCACTTTATTGGCCATCTGTCTGTCCATGTGTTAGGAACAGGTAGAGATATCAAGTTTGAAACGTCCCCTTTTGAACAATTATACACGTGACTGGGCTTTAAACTGATACACAATATTTTTAGCGCAACGCAATCTGACTTTCAAAAATCTCTAGAAAAGAATGGCCCTGACTATAACATTAACCTATACCTTTCTCAAATCACTTACCTCACAAAAATCTTCGCTACTCAAGCTACTGCAATACAGCAAGCGCCACTACTGCCAGCTAAATAAAAGATTCAAACTATGGAAGGCACTAACTACTGATAGGGATAGTTAGCAAATGAAAGATATTAATAGAGAACAAACACTGTATTTACCTTAATAGTCATAATACATATAGCAGTTCATGACAAATTACAAAACTCCGCCATCTCTCTCCCCACATCCACCACTGCTGGCGGCTCACCTCCAACTGCCCAACGCTACGCGCTGTTCACAGCCAGCTGCCTAACACTACATGAAATTTGTCATGAACTGCCATATATATTACGACTATATTTTCAAGTTGAAAATGATCAAATACTGGTGTCTACGGTTTCTTGACGAAATAAAAAGTTCAAGCTTATAAATCAATGCAGTCAAATTATACTAGCATTTATGTCACTCATTTTGACACTATCAATCTCACTCATCAAAACCTAAAGATGAACCATCTATATACGTAGTTAAGTTTGTAGAGGACCCTCAGAGACCAAGTCCTAATCGCACATGTCCAGTTTTTATTATATGGTAATGAATCAGAGGTGTACGAATAGGTGGTACAATTATACCTTTCCTCTTGTTCTGATGTTTCATGAATTATCTATGCTTTATTGATTAACTATAACATTACTTACCGATTCCTCCTTGTATCTCAGTCTCATTTGAAAAGTGTTATGCAGATATGTAAGAGAGGTATGGGTAAGTAAGGAACGATCGGTTGTGAAATCGAAACTGTTTTATTTGCAACATTTGGCTACTCCTTCCAGCTACTTCTCTACATAGTCGCCGCTCCGACTTCGACATTAGTCGCAGCGTTGGACGAACTTCCCGATAGCTTCGTCATAGAAGGCAGCCTCCTGCGCTTTCCGCCATTTTTCTATGCTGGACTGCAGCTGATTATCTGTGATGAAATGTCGTCTTCATAGCCAGCAGTTGATCTGAGCAGAGATAAACATGTCCGGGTTGTACTGTGGATGATCAAACACTTCCGCTCCAGGAGCGACCTCATTGTCCCTGCAGTGTATGGCCGAGAACTGTCATGCAAAATGAAATTCATTGCAATTACATTATGTTGGGTTGCATGAAATCAGACTCAGCGTCTCGTCAGGCACCCATACTAGGCGGGAGATACTATTTTATAGCCGTCTTTTTGCGCTCACTATGCGCTCAAAGCTTAGAAGAGCAACGTGACGCAGTCTGCGGACATGCTACAGACACTGCCCAATATATCTGTGTAAACCTTTATCAGATTTTCCCTTCGGTTTACGTTTCGCGACCGATCGTTCCTTATTTTCCGAATAGCTCTCGTATATATTAAGCAGATATGTTTCGGTAGGTATTATTCAGTCAGTGCTATGTTCTTCTATAAAGAGAAACAGTCCATTAACATTGAACGTCGTAAATATGGGCCCAATTTTATAGGTTCTGTTTCTTGGAAAGAATAGTTCATTTAATTTTGAAAAATACACCACGTACCTGAGGAGATTTCAATTCTGTACTAGGAGGAGTAGCTGGCTGAGTCTCGACTACGTCGTTGTTTATCTGAGACAAGTTTTACATCGTCACAGGTCGCTGAATGACCTCTACGAGAATGTTTACGATAATCAGAACGATCAGGTGACTAGCTTTCTGAAGCTGTCATTTAATCTTACCGTGTTCATGAAGAAGCAGTCTTCCAATAGAGCGTGTGTTACATGGTTGTACACCAGGCGTAATGTTTCGTAGAATTTCGGGCTGAGCATGAACCCTCACTGCTTACAGTCCGCTGTGTGTGTTTTCCAAGCAACTGTTCCAACCGTCGTGTAGATAGAGATTTGTTTAGGAGTACGTAACAAGTATCTCTTCACGATAGGATACTGCTTAAGATCCTCTTCGTTGAATATTCGATGAAACCCATTTAGAGAGAAAGAGATAGGGGATTTGAAACACACCTTCCTTAAATCTTCGGTCATTAGGCAATTCTTCAGAAGCAGACGATATTTCGGAATGTTTCAAACTCACTAGTATTTTTCTTGACCGTGAGGTATTTGTATCTTTTAGCTTTAGAATAGTGAAATGATCTTTGGCTTTCTCTAATGGCATATCAAACGCTTACGCATTTGCAATAGGTACGTTTAGAACATCTCCAAGAAGTTTTATTTCGGCTGCATTAAAATTAGCATTTTTAGGAATCTGGCCGGATCTCCAAATAGTTCAAATATTTTAATAACGGCTTTCATATGGAAATAGGCTCAAACTTTTCGAACTGCTAACCCTAATTCCTGCAGAATTTACGTTCTTTCATCTTTAATAGAGCTCTGTGCATTCAATACTTCAGTTAGTGGCTCAAATGGCTCTGAGCACTATGGGACTTAACATCTGAGGTCATCAGTCCCCTAGAACTTAGAACCACTTAAACCTAACTAACCTAAAGACATCACACACACCCATGCCCGAGGCAGGATTCGAACCTGCGACCGTAGCGGTCGCGCAGTTCCAGACTGAAGCGCCTAGAACCACTCGGCCACACCGGACGGCCTTCAGTTAGTGCTTCCTGGGTTCTGCCATAGTTTTTCCTGGAATGTTTGAAAGCTTTTACCCAACAGGTCGTATACTTTGGTATTCACCCTTGAACTTTCGAATTTGCCTCTGTCTAGTCTACACCAGATGTTAACACATACTCTGCTTAAACGCTTTTTCTTTTCAAGCATTCCAGAATTATATTTGAGACTTTTTACACAGTTACCAACACTTCGAAAATGCATCATACGCTCTTGAAAAATCCTGTAGTGCAACATCCAAAGAATGATTACTACAGTGGATGTAACAGCGCTTTCACTGGTGTTAAAGAATTTCCTTCACGCCGTTGTTGCGTCTAGACATATTACCACCAACATCGAAACAATGGGTGCGTAGAAACCCAATTCCTTCTTGGAAGGATGCCTTTGTTATCAGCGTTTATGACTTGGTGTCTGTCGGATTGCTGCAGTTGTGGTCTTCAGTCTGGAGACTGTTTCGATGCAGCTCTCCGCGCCACTCTATCCCGTGCAAGCCTCCTCATCTCCCAATAATTATTGCAGTCGACATCCATTGGAACCTGCTTACTGTACTCGTCTCTTGGTCTCCGTCGCAATTTATACCCTCCAGTACTAACCCGAGCCGGCCGCGGTGGTCTAGCGGTTCTAGGCGCGCAGTCGGGAACCGCGCGACTGCTACGGTCGCAGGTTCGAATCCTGCCTCGGGCATGGATGTGTGTGATGTCCTTAGGTTAGTTAGGTTTAAGTAGTTCAAAGTTCTAGGGGACTGATGACCACAGCTGTTAAGTCCCATAGTGCTCAGAGCCATTTGAACCATTTTACTAACCCGATGATTCATGTATGTCTCAGAATGTGTCCTATCAACTGATATCTTCTTTCCGCCAAGTTATGACACAAACTTCTTTTCTATCCAATCGTATTCAATGTCTCCCTATTAGTTACGTGATATACACGTCTAATCTCCAGCTTTCTTTTGCAGCAGCACCTTTCAGAAGCTTCTATATTATTCTTGTCTGATCTGTTTATCGTCCATGTTTCACTTCCATAAAAGTCTACACCCCAGACGAATGCCTCCAGTAAAGGCTGCCTAACACCTAAATCTAAATTTGAGGTTAACAAATACCTCTCCTTCAGAAATGCTTTTCTTCCCATTATCAGTCTACATTTTGTATCCTTCCTACTTCTGCCATCATCACTTATTTTGCTGCCCAAAGAACGATGCTCATCTACTACTTTTAGTGTCTCATTTCGTAATCTAATTCTCTCACGTTCGCCTGATTTAATTTGATTACATTCCATTACTTCTGTTTTGCTTTTGTTAATGTTGGTCTTATATATTCCTTTTAAAACACTGTCTATTCCATTTGAACGCGCTTCCAAGTTCTTTGCTGTTTCTGATGTCTGATGTCTGTCGATAGTCGGTTTTTTTTTTCTTCAATGTACAGATTGAATAACATAGGGGATAGGCTACTACTACGCCTCACTCCATTCTCAAACACTGCTTGCCTTCTATGCCCCTCGACTAGTCTAGTTTATACAGGGTGTTATAAAAAGGTACGGCCAAACTTTCAGCAAACATTCCTCACACACAAATAAAGAAAAGATGTTATGTGGACATGTGTCCGGAAACGCTTAATTTCCATGTTAGAGCTCATTTTAGTTTCGTCAGTATGTACTATACTTCCTCGATTCACCGCCATGATTTTATACGGGATACTCTACCTGTGCTGCTAGAACATGTGCCTTTACAAGCACGACACAACATGTGGTTCATGCACGACGGAGCTCCTGCACATTTCAGTCGAAGTGTTCGTACGCTTCTCAACAACAGATTCGGTGACCGATGGATTGGTAGAGGCGGACCAACTCCATGGCCTCCACGCTTTCCTGACCTCAACCCTCTTCACTTTCATTTATGGAGGCATTTGAAAGCTATTGTCTACGCAACCCCGGTACCAAATGTAGAGACTCTTCGTGCTCGTGTTGTGGACGGCTGTGATACAATACGCCACTCTCCAGGGCTGCATCAGCGCATCAGGGATTCCATGCGACGGCGGGTGGATGCATGTATCCTTGTTAACGGAAGACATTTGAACATTTCCTGTAACAAAGTATTTGAAGTCACGCTGGTACGTTCTGTTGCTGAGTGTTCCATTCCATGATTAACGTGATTTGAAGAGAAGTAATAAAATGAGCTCTAACATGGAAAGTCCACATAACATATTTTCTTTCTTTGTGTGTGAGGAATGTTTCCTGAAAGTTTGGCCGTACCTTTTTGTAACACACTGTATACGTAGCATTAAAAGGAGGATTCTACCGGCGATCAGCAAAAGTTTTGCTATTGCCTTTGGTGACAATGGTGATAAACTCCAAAAAGGAAATATTTTCATCCAGACATATATATATTAAGATCTCATTTCGTCGACTGACACCAAACAGTTACTGTAAGTTTCTAGCCTCTAAAAAGAAATTTAAGGTATCATCAGATATATTTGGTATAAATTAGTAGTGACTGATACGTTTAAAGCCAAATATCACAGAAGAATTGGACGTAAAGGAAATGCACACATGAAGCAATCTTTCAGGGTAAGGCACAGTTTAGGGCCATATTCAAGAATCACAAAGTTACAGAGAAGTTCCCTAGACATTTTACAGGATGCACAGAAGAACGGAAGAAGAAAAAAAAGGGAAGGGACCAAGACATTTTGCAAGTGCTAGTATAAGTTCAAGAGCGCTACTCAATTACCTACAGACAGATAAAATAATACAAAAGGAATGCATAGGTTTCGGGCTTAAAATTATTATTAAAATATGAACATGAACTGTAACTTACGATAGTTACCGTTTATGGAGTGCTTGGAAGAGAATAAAATCCTAGCTCAAGCGACAACTGAGCGATAGGACTGGCGTTGGCGGCGTTCTTCTTGCTCTTGTCTCCTCCTTTCGAGCTGTATCTGAAACTCTAGTTGTTCTGCTTATTTCCTTCGCCAGACCTCGAGCCAATTGCGATGATACGCATCTCTAGATCCTCCACCCATGGGGCTGTTTTGTCTAGCACCTCAGCATTGACTAAGTTGTCATGCCATCTGATGAGCTAAAAAGTTTGTACCTCTCGGTTTGCGGTCGTCTGTACAGCACGGTTTGTCACCATCCTCTTCTTTGTTGAGGTGTGCTCTTGCCGCGAGCAAGCTTCTGTTAAGGAAGCCACACCGACGCCCGTTTGCGCGGTCAACTGTGACACACGCGACTCCATTAGCAGTCAGGGATGGAAGGACTCCCCCAGCATGAGGCAGGCTGCTTCCATCTCCGTGTGGAGCACCATCCGGAAGCGGGATATCGCTTCTTCCAGGGTGGCGTCGATATCCGCTCGCGGTGCATGTTGGCTGCTTGATGGTGCGCCGTCTCCTGCCACTGCGGCGAATTGGTCAGCGCGGCGGTCTCGGACTGTCTGCTGCCATCTGTCCGTAGGGCCGGCCGGTGTTGCCGAGCGGTTCTAGGCGCTTCAGTCTGGAACCGCGCGACCACTACAGTCGCAGGTTCGAATCCCGGCTCAGGCATGGATGTGTATGATGTCCTTAGGTTAGTTAGGTTTAAGTAGTTCTGAGGAGTGATGACCTCAGATGTTAAGTCCCATAGTGCTCAGAGCCATTTGAACCGTCCGTCGGCCACCCCCCCCCCCCTTACCACCACCACTGCCACTGGCGAGTGGGGCGGGATTTTTTTTTTAATTAGAGGTGGAGCCCCTCCACGCCCACACCGGCATGATGGCCAACACAAAAGGTCTACTGCCATCTCTGCATAAGGGTTAGTATTCACTAAAGTGAGGTGTCGCAGGATGTGGGTACTGCGATGTTTGCGTCAGTCTGGTTAAGATTAACCATTAATACGCGCTCATCTGGAGATAGATTGGTCGGAATCTGACGAAGGGTAGCGGTTTTAAGGGCAGAGGATAAAAAGTGCCAAGGCAAGAGCCAAGGGAAAGAAACCTCTGCGATAGTTAGGTCGGGTGGTAAGAGCAGTAGCGGTTGTCTTGCTGCCTGCGATAGGTCGTGCAAGGATAGGCTTTGTTAGTAGTGGGTATCATGCATGTCGATACCTTGACGTTGTGCGTTTGTGCTGCTCGGCGGCTGGCGCTGGGTGCTGGTACAGAGTCCTCGTTCAGCGTCAGCAACCTGCAACAGTTAGGTTTGTTATCGACCTTGTGTCCGATAGGTCATATACCGGAAGCACAGTGTGAGGGAATGTTGGCAGATTGTTTGTGCGTCTGTGGGCGAGCTCGTCGGTGTCCCTGCTGTGGCGTCTTGGTCGGCTCTAATAGTAGCTGGTAGTTGCCAGTCAGTGTTGCTGATATGCAGGGGCTTACCGACGTTTGTCGCTGTTTGCGTATGTTAGTTTATCATAGGTGGCTATGCCCTAGCTAGCAGTGTCTTTGGCCGCTTGTGCTTCCATCTATGGTTGTGATCGTAGTTTCCCAGAGTGAGGATGAAAGGATTGTTCGAGTGTCTCGAGTTCCTGTTTAGTCGTGTGGCGTGTTTTTTGAATACTTCCTTGAGGGTATCGAGGCGGTATTCGTGGTGAAGATCCACGGTGCGTGTGTAGCGTGGAGCGTTGCTAATGATTCGTAGCACCTTGTTCTGTATGATCTGCAGGCGGCGCAGTCGTGTAGGAGCTGCATATCCCCTGACGGGTGCTGCGTACGTCATCAGAGGTCTAATCAGTGTCATGTATAAGGACCTCGACACCCTCCTATTCAGTGTGCTTTCCCTGTTGAGCATTGGGTAGAGCTGTTTGAGCCTCGCGTGCGCTCGGTTGGCAACGTATTCGATGTGGTCCCCCCATGTAAGTTTCCGGTCCAGCCAGACACCAAGGTACTTGACTTTCTCTCGGAAACGTATTGGACGTGTATGTAGGGTTATCGGTCTACAGTGTTGGTGTTTGCGCAGTAGTTTCGGTCTGCGTGTGAACAGAACTGCTTCGCACTTGTCGACGTTTACTTTAATACGCCATCGCTCCAGCCAAGGCTCAGCTGTTCTGAGTGCTGTCTGTATTCGTAAATTGATGTTCGACGGTTTCCAGTCTTGCGCGAGGATGGCTGTGTCATCCGCGTAGACGGCTAACGTCGTGTTTTGTGTCGCTGGGAAGTCATTAATGTACAGGTTAAACAAGATGGGCCCTAGGATGCTTCCTTGGGGTACTCCAGCTTGGATACCGTGTTGTGTTAATTGTTTATCCTGCACGTTAGTGTTGAAACATCTGTTCGTGAGATATGTGTATGAGACGTACGAGTCCGTCCGGGAAACCAGCTTCGCTTAGTTTGCGTATGAGTCCGTTGTGCCAGAGACGATCGAAAGCCTTTTCGATGTCTAGGAACACGGCCCCTGTGGCTTTGTTCATGTTGTAGCCGTGTGTTATATGTTCGACTACGCGGAGGAGTTGTTGTGTCGTCGAGTGGTGATTCCTAAAGCCGAATTGCTCCGGTCTTAGGGTGTCGTTGGCGATGCAATGCCTAGTGATACGTTTTAGTATTACCTTCTCAACAATCTTGCTGAGCGAGCACAGCAGACTGATGGGTCGGTAATTTTGTGGGAGGGAGTGGTCTTTCCCTGGCTTCCTGAACATCAGGACCTTGGCCGCCTTCCAAAAGTCAGGGAATTGTTGGTGTGTCAGGATGGCATTCGTTAAGTGTGTGAGGTATTCTACGGCTTTATCCGTGAACTCCTGGAGGACACGGTTTTGAATGCCATCAGGCCCAGGGGCTTTTCTAGCGTTGGTGTGCTTGATAGCCCATGTGATTTCATTTGTGCTAGTACGTCTTATTTCGTTGCGCGAGGGCTGGGCTACAAGTCGTGTAACCTCCTGGTCCGTTTCAAGTGTGAATGCTGGGTCTGAAGGAACCAGATTCGGCATGAAAGACGCTGCAAGTGTTGTGGCCATAAGCTCTGCCTTCTCCGTCGCGGAGTAGGCTGGGCCGTCTGGTCCTTGTAACGTGGGAATGTAATGTTTCTCCCTGGTGAATTGTCTGGCCAGCTGCCACACGCCAGGACGTGTGGTATCCAGCCCAGCTAGTTTCTGTCCCCATTGTTCGTTTCTGAATGTTTGTATTTTATTCGGTGGGACGGAGGATCGAGTCCAGTATTTATGCCTGTAAGGTGCTGGGCGCTCCCCAGTCGGTCCGCGCCGCGTCGGGTGTTCCCTCCACGGTCCGCGCCCGGCAGACGCGGCTCCCATGGTCCCCTCTCGTGGCTGGTGTTCCGACCGCCGTCCGCGCCCGGTACGGACGTCCTCTGGGGTCGTGGTCGTCATCTGAGGTGTGTCAGATCTGGTCTGGTGTTCTGTCTCATTGCTGTTTCCTCGGTTTCCACTTCTGTCTCTTACTGGGCGCTCTGTAGTCAATCTGCGCCCCGTCGAGTGTTCCGTATGTGGTCCGCACCCATCAGGCGCGGCTTCAAAGGTTCCCTCTGAGCGTTGGTGTTCCGACCGACGTCCGCGCCCGACTTGGACGTCCTCTAGGGTCGTGGTCGTTATATCGGGAGTATCAGGACAAATCCGTAGTGTCTGGTGATCTGTCTCGTGGCTGTTTTCTCGGTCCCTGCTACGGTTTCTTGTGAAATCTCGATGTGTTTTGAGAAGTTCAAGAGCCAGATCCAAGGCCGTGCTGAGCTGGTATTCAGTGTCATGGTTGATGAGATGCTCCGTGATCTTGATCTCGATGGTTTCTTTTATGACACTGTTCCAATATTTAGGGGTCTGTGTGACAATCTAGGTGTCACTGTAGTTCATAGACTGACCGAGCTCTAGACAGTGTTCTGCTGTGGCTGATTTGGTTGCCTGTCTGAGTCTGGTGTGTCTCTGGTATTCTTTACACCTGATTTCCACAGCCCTGGTGGTCTGGACGATGTATGACTTCCCACACTCGAATGATATGTTGTAAATGCCTGGCTTCCATAAGCTCAGGTCATCCTTTACAATCCCCAACATTGTCCAAGTCTTAGTGGGTGGGCAAAATACGCTCTTGATGTCACGTTTCATGATAATTCTGTTGATCTTAGCAGAGATCAGTCCAGCATATGGCAAGTATGCCACCCTCTTCACCTGTTCTGGTTCTTCTACTGGATCTTGTGGTTGACTGGCAGGCTGAAGTGCCTTCTGGTTGCCTCTAAATGAGGATCCACTCTTGCTGAACACCGACTGTAAGACTTCTATTTCCATCGCCAAACCGCCAGAGTCTGACAGAGTACGTGCTATGTGGACTAGAGTTTTGAGCACTCCATTCTTCAGTGCAAGATGGTAGCGGCTGTTGGCTTGGAGGTATAAGTCGGTGTGTGTCCGTTTGCGGTACAAACTGTGCCCAAATGTGCCATCAGCCTTCCTCTTGACTAATACATCCAGGAATGGGAATTGCCCATACTTCTCCAGTTCTATTGTAAATGCTAAATTCGGATGGCGTGTTCAAGAAAATCGTCTAGCTTCTCCCTGCCACGGGGCCAGATGACAAAGGTATCATCCACATATCTAAAAAAGTACTTAGGTTGATATGAGGGCGATGTAAGTGCCTCCTCTTGAAATCTTTCCATGAATAGGTAGGCAACCACTGGTGATAGAGGACTGCTCATTGTCACCCGTTCCTTTTGCTCGTAAAATTGACTCCCACGTAGGAGGCACATGGAGCTTGATACATGCCTTAAGTCGAGGAGAGCTCCATCCAACCTTTCTCCAATAAGATTGAGTGAGTCATTCATTGGTACTTTTGTGAAGGGAGACACCACATCGAAACTGATCATTATGTCAGAGTCCACAATGTATAGTTGCCTCAGCCGTTGTAGAAAGTCCTCTGATTTCCGAATGTGGTGCACACATTTGCCCATATGTGATGACAGCATCTTCTTTAGGTATTTTGAAGTAGGATAGGTGGCAGCGCCGATATTACTAACAATAGGTCGAAGAGGAACCAAGGATGGGCGTTATTAGTAAAAGATGGATGACATCATTCACAGCATGCCCCATCGTTGTCAGGCCTGTATTGCTGACAGAGGTGGTCGCATCCCATACCGAGCACGTTAAGCAGTTGTCGGAACGTGTGTACAAATCTGCTAAGTTGGGAAAAACGAACAACACTTTTGTCTACCGTTATGCATGTTACAGTTGTTTACGTTGTCTGTTGTTTACATTGTCTCTACTATTACCTGTCCATACTGTTTTGTGGCAGCCTAGCAAAACTTCCATTTGTTACTTTAATTTTGGACACCAGTATATATACACTCCTGGAAATTGAAATAAGAACACCGTGAATTCATTGTCCCAGGAAGGGGAAACTTTATTGACACATTCCTGGGGTCAGATACATCACATGATCACACTGACAGAACCACAGGTACATAGACACAGGCAACAGAGCATGCACAATATCGGCACTAGTACAGTGTATATCCATCTTTCGCAGCAATGCAGGCTACTATTCTCCCATGGAGACGATCGTAGAGATGGTGGATGTAGTCCTGTGGAACGGCTTGCCATGCCATTTCCACCTGGCGCCTCAGTTGGACCAGCGTTCGTGCTGGACTTGCAGACCGCGTGAGACGACGCTTCATCCAGTCCCAAACATGCTCAATGGGGGACAGATCCGGAGATCTTGCTGGCCAGGGTAGTTGACGTACACCTTCTAGAGCACGTTGGGTGGCACGGCATACATGCGGACGTGCATTGTCCTGTTGGAACAGCAAGTTCCCTTGCCGGTCTAGGAATGGTAGAACGATGGGTTCGATGACGGTTTGGATGTACCGTGCACTATTCAGTGTCCCCTCGACGATCACCAGTGGTGTACGGCCAGTGTAGGAGATCGCTCCCCACACCATAATGCCGGGTGTTGGCCCTGTGTGCCTCGGTCGTGTGCAGTCCTGATTGTGGCGCTCACCTGCACGGCGCCAAACACGCATACGACCATCATTGGCACCAAGGCAGAAGCGACTCTCATCGCTGAAGACGACACGTCTCCATTCGTCCCTCCATTCACGCCTGTCGCGACACCACTGGAGGCGGGCTGCACGATGTTGGGGCGTGAGCGGAAGACGGCCTAACGGTGTGCGGGACCGTAGCCCAGCTTCATGGAGACGGTTGCGAATGGTCCTCGCCGATACTCCAGGAGCAACAGTGTCCCTAATTTGCTGGGAAGTGGCGGTGCGGTCCCCTACGGCACTGCGTAGGATCCTACGGTCTTGGCGTGCATCCGTGCGTCGCTGCGGTCCGGTCCCAGGTCGACGGGCACGTGCACCTTCCGCCGACCACTGGCGACAACATCGATGTACTGTGGAGACCTCACGCCCCACGTGTTGAGCAATTCGGCGGTACGTCCACCCGGCCTCCCGCATGCCCACTATACGCCCTCGCTCAAAGTCCGTCAACTGCACATACGGTTCACGTCCACGCTGTCGCGGCATGCTACCAGTGTTAAAGACTGCGATGGAGCTCCGTATGCCACGGCAAACTGGCTGACACTGACGGCGGCGGTGCACAAATGCTGCGCAGCTAGCGCCATTCGACGGCCAACACCGCGGTTCCTGGTGTGTCCGCTGTGCCGTGCGTGTGATCATTGCTTGTACAGCCCTCTCGCAGTGTCCGGAGCAAGTATGGTGGGTCTGACACACCGGTGTCAATGTGTTCTTTTTTCCATTTCCAGGAGTATATATATATATATATATATATATATATATATATATATATATATATATATATATATATATATATACTATCGCCCCCATGAACCAATTACCTTGCCGTTGGTGGGGAGGCTTGCGTGTCTCAGCGATACAGATAGCTGTACCGTAGGTGCAACCACAACGGAGGGGTATCTGTTGAGAGGCCAGACAAACGTGTGGTTCCTGAAGAGGGGCAGCAGCCTTTTCAGTAGTTGCAGGGTCAACAGTCTGGATGATTGACTGATCTGGCCTTGTAACACTAACCAAAACGGCCTTGATGTGCTGTACTGCGAACGGCTGAAATCAAGGGGAAACTACAGCCGTAATTTTTCCCGAGGGCATTCAGCTTTTCTGTATGATTAAATGATGATGGCGTCCTCTTGGCTAAAATATTCCGGAGGTAAAATAGTCCCCCATTCGGTTCTCCGGGCGGGGACTACTCAAGAGGATGTCATTATCAGGAGAAAGAAAACTGGCGTTCTACGGATCGGAGCGTGGAATGTCAGATCCCTTAATCGGGCAGGTAGGTTAGAAAATTTAAAAAGGGAAATGGATAGGTTAAAGTTAGATACAGTGGGAATTAGTGAAGTTCGGTGGCAGGAGGAACAAGACTTCTGGTCAGGTGACTACAGGGTTATAAACGCAAAATCAAATAGGGGTAATGCAGGAGTAGGTTTAATAATGAATAGGAAAATAGGAATGCGGGTAAGCTACTACAAACAGCATAGTGAACGCATTATTGTGGCCAAGATAGATACGAAGCCACACCTACGACAGTAGTACAAGTTTATATGCCGACTAGCTCTGCAGATGACGAAGAAATTGTACAAATGTATGATGAAATAAAAGAAATTATTCAGATAGTGAAGGGAGACGAAAATTTAATAGTCATGGGTGACTGGAATTCGTCAGTAGGAAAAGGGAGAGAAGGAAATGTAGTAGGTGAATATGGATTGGGGCTAAGAAATGAACGAGGAAGCCGCCTGGTAGAATTTTGCACGGAGCATAACTTAATCATAGCTAACACTTGGATCAAGAATCATGAAAGAAGGTTGTATACATGGAAGAAGCCTGGAGATAATGACAGGTTTCAGATAGATTATATAATGGTAAGACAGAGATTTAGGAACCAGGTTTTAAATTGTAAGACATTTCCAGGGGCAGATGTGGACTCTGACCACAGTCTGTTGGTTATGAACTGTAGATTAAAACTGAAGAATCTGCAAAAAGGTGGGAATTTAAGGAGATCGGACCTGGATAAACTGACTAAACCAGAGGTTGTACAGAGTTTCAGGGAGAGCATAAGGGAACAATTGACAAGACTGGGGGAAAGAAATACATTAGAAGAAGAATGGGTAGCTTTGAGGGATGAAGTAGTGAAGGCAGCAGAGGATCAAGTAGGTAAAAAGACGAGGGCTAGTAGAAATCCATGGGTAACAGAAGAAATATTGAATTTAAGTGATGAAAGGGGAAAATATAAAAATGCAGTAAATGAAGCAGGCAAAAAGGAATACAAACGTCTCAAAAATGAGATCGTCAGGAAGTGCAAAATGGCTAAGCAGGGATGGCTAGAGGAAAAATGTAAGGATGTTGAGGCTTATCCCACTAGGGGTAAGATAGATACTGCCTACAGGAAATTTAAAGAGACCTTTGGAGAAAAGAGAACCACTTGTATGAATATCAAGAGCTCAGATGGAAACCCAGCTGTAAGCAAAGAAGGGAAAACAGAAAGGTGGAAGGAGTATATAGAGGGTCTATACAAGGGCGATGTACTTGAGGACAATATTATGGAAATGGAAGAGGATGTAGATGAAGATGAAGTGGGAGATATGATACTGCATGAAGAGTTTGATAGAGCACTGAAAGACCTGAGTCGAAACAAGGCTTGGGAGAGCCAGTCCTGACAAAACTCTACCATCTGGTGAGCAAGATGTATGAGACCGGCGAAACACCTCCATACTTCAAGAAGAATTTAATAATTCCAATCCCAAAGAAAGCAGGTGTTGACAGATGTGAAAATTACCGAACTATCAGTTTAATGAGTCACGGCTGCAAAATACTAACGTGAATTCTTTACAGACGAATGGAAAAACTAGTAGAAGCCGACCTCGGGGAAGATCAGTTTGGATTCCGTAGAAATGTTGGAACACGTGAGGCAATACTGACCCTACGACTTATCTTAGAAGCTAGATTAAGGAAAGGCAAACCTACGTTTCTAGCATTTGTAGACTTAGAGAATGCTTTTGACAATGTTGACTGGAATACTCTCTTTCAAATTCTGAAGGTGGCAGGGTTAAAATACAAGGAGCGAAAAGCTATTTACAATTTGTACAAAAACCAGATGGCAGTTATAAGAGTCGAGGGTCATCAAAGGGAAGCAGTGGTTGGGAAGGGAGTGAGACAGGGTTGTAGCCTCTCCCAGATGTTATTCGATCTCTACATTGAGCAAGCAGTGAAGGAATCAAAAGAAAAATTCGGAGTAGGTATTAAAATCCATGGAGAAGAAATAAAAACTTTGAGGTTCGCCGATGACATTGTAGTTCTGTCAGAGACAGCAAAGGACTTAGAAGAGCAGTTGAACGGAATGGATAGAGTCTTGAAAGGAGGATATAGGATGAACATCAATAAAAGCAAAATTTGGGTAATGGAATGTAGTCGAATTAAGTCGGGTGATGCTGAGGGAATTAGATTAGGAAATGAGACACTTAAAGTAGTAAAGGAGTTTTGCTATTTGGGGAGCCAAATAACTGATGATGGTCGAAGTAGAGAGGATATAAAACGTAGACTGGCAATGGCAAGGAAAGCGTTTCTGAAGAAGAGAAATTTGTTAACATCGGGTATTGATTTAAGTGTCAGGAAGTCGTTTCTGAAAGTATATGTATGGAAGTGAAACATGGACAATTACTAGTTTGGACAAGAAGAGAATAGAAGCTTTCGAAATGTGGTGCTACAGAAGAATGCTGAAGATTAGATGGATAGATCACATAACTAATGAGGAAGTACTGAATAGGATTGGGGAGAAGAGAAGTTTGTGGCACAACTTGACTAGAAGAAGGGATCGGTTGGTAGGACATGTTCTGAGGCATCAAGGGATCACCAATTTGGTATTGGAGGGCAGCGTGGAGGGTAAAAATCGTAGAGGGAGACCAAGAGATGAATACACGAAACAGATACAGAAGGATGTAGGGTGCAGTAGGTACTGGGAGATGAAGAAGCTTGCACAGGATAGAGTAGCATGGAGAGCTGCATCAAACCAGTCTCAGGACTGAAGACCACAACAACTACATATACTATCTACCGAAATTTTTCCTATTTCTTCCAATATTTTATGCTCCATCATCCGAAAAAGAAAATTGGGCCCTGCAACACTGATGTACTACGTGGTCGTTAAGCAGCAGCAAGGACTCTATTATTGAACATGAGCGAGCTGTGTGAATCGTGCCCACCGTTATTACAAACCATCTTAGTGATAGACGTCTGTTGGGTAGTTGCCGTTTCTTTATGGTGCTACTTGGACGAAAAGACTCTGAAGGTGTGATAGAGTGATAACAGCTTGTATTTTCCTGACGCACGCGAGGAAATATGCTTACCCTCGTAGACAGACGACAGGTACACGTGGCGTAGGAGAACTCTCGTACCTTAATCCCTCCATGCTTTGTTTTCCCCGACGGTCAGTGGCATCTTCCAACAGGATATCTGTCGGTGTCACGAAGCCAGAATCGTGCTACAGTGGTTTGAGGACCATGATAGTGAGGTAACATAGATATTCTGGCCTGCTCTGAAGCCGATTGAACGTATCTGGGATATTATCGGATGCTACTCAGGGCTCAAAAACAATGGGATCGTAAAAGAATGTACTCCGAATGTTTGCCGTCTATTTGTCTTGATAGCGGTATTTCATGTTTACCTCTTTTGGCGTTTCACCAGTGAAAAATACTGAACTGAAGTGCCAACAGTGAAGTATGTGCGTGCTAAGATCCGACCGTCTGCCTTTCGTGTAATGCTCTTTGGCTTTCGCGTGGTAGCCCATTGAAGGCCAGTCCGCATGAAATATTTGTGGTAACTATCAGCGGGCTAGATGGATGCTCTCTGAAGCTCTCAGTAATAGTGTAGGGGTTCCAGAAACTAAGGTAAAAAGTGATTATTTGCTGATCACGCTGCAGTGAATCTCGACATGAACTTTGGATTGAAGCCCGCAGATTTCTTAGATAAAATAATGCACATTCATGTTTTGGGTTCAGCTAATGCTACGTCATTCAGCGATCGAAGATCAGCGAAGCGATCCACTGAAATGGTGAATAATTATTTTCACTTGCTAAACAATCTAGAGAAGAAATGTAGCTTCTTATAGGGCAGAAATACAGGTATATTATTAATGTGTATATATGCTGTCATATTTAAGCTGTGTAAATTAGTTGGAAACAGGATTAGCTGTAAGGTTTTGGGTGTCCAGGTAGGGCTTGAATGGTTAAGTGAAAACTGTTACTCTTTTGCCTTTAGAAACCAGGCGTTGCACGCAATAAACACACTTACCGAATCATTTTTCTCTATGGACGCAAAATATGGCCAATAAACAGTACAGAAAACACGAGAATACAAAACTTTTGAAGTGTGGTGTTGCTGAATAAAACTGAAGATTAGGTGAATAGTTTGGGTAACTAATGAATTGCCACTGAATATCTTCGCGGGCAAAAGAGTTATACAGCGTGTAAATTATAAATTAACAAACCAGACTAACTCGAAAAATAAGTTTCACAAGAAAGAATGTGTAGAATCCAAAGTTGATTATATTCGAGGGAGACATCTGCGGATGCTAAAATTAGCCCGCCACCCCAGCCCCCTGGGGGTGGGACGGAAGGCAACTTCTAAATTTCAAACAGGAACTTCCATCTTTTATTGCAGAATCAGATTCTACATAAAAAAACTACGTACTTTTTGCTTAAACATTTGTTTTGATTCTTGGTAGTTGACACACTTGGGTCAACATTTGTAAAACTCTAATTCCTCTCTCTCAAACCCCACCCTATGGGGAGAGAGGGAGAGTATTAGTTTCAGCGAATCTAAATTTACGAAGTAAATAAGTATTTTTTGTTTATCTGTAATAATTTTCCACGCAAAAATAAGAACATGGATGTTCTTGAATTACACTGCCAACTACCAAGAATAAAAATGTACGTAGTTTTTTTTATGTAGAATCTGATTCTGGAATAAAAAATGGGGGTTAACATTTGAAATTTTAAAGTTGCCAGCCCAGGGGGCTGGGGTGGCTGGCTAATTTTAGCACCAGCAGATGTCCCCCTCGAAAATAATCAACTTTGGCTACTACACATTTTTTTGTGTGAAGCTTATTTTTCGAGTTATTCTGGATTGTCAACTTAAAATTTACACCCTGTGTATCACAGCCTATGTCTACCTTTAGTCGAGCTAACAGGACACACCCTGAGGCATCAAGGAATTGGTAGACTGAAAAAATTACCTTTTAGTTATAAGGTGCCCACGCTTGTCTGGAAACGTAAGTACTATTTGTTGCTCACGTACGTTTATATTCAGAAAAGAATGTGGGCAAGTAAATCGAAAGTATTCGCAAATCGTTATTCATTTGCATTGTTGATACGGCATTGTTCCGAGACATGTCCAGTGTATGAATAACAAATCACAGATTACAGCTAAAAAGGTAATAAATATGTCACCTTCAAAAAAAGTTGATTTGATAATGTAGCGATGTACGTTGGGGTGAAGGGAGTGGGAGAGTAAAACTTGTAGGAAGATAGCAAGGCTTGAATAAGAAGCAACTTGAAAATGGACGTAGGTTGCACCAGTTGTACAGAGACCTGCACGGGATAGACTAGCAATATAAATACATCGAACCAGTCTTCGAACTGAGAACTTGAACAACTAATGTGACAACACAAACATGAAAACAAAACATGTTGCGTGAAATGATGGTTTGGATTTCAGTTTCGTGAATTGTTTGTGTCAAGTAATTTCGTCCCGCGTATTGGTTGAATAGCGCCGTATGAGTACCTCATGACCAAAGACCAAGAAATATTACGCAGTTATGGCATTAAACTTGTATCCAGAAGGATCGAAGCGTTAATCTCAATTCTCCTAACCTGATTTAAATCATCCCCTGAATTGCTGAAAATAATTTACGGTGATTCACGTGAACCCACTTGACTCCCTCCACTGTTCCACAACTGAGCCCATGTTCAGTCTTCAGTGATCGCCGTGTCGACGAGAAAAATGTTTAACCTACCTGCGTTCCAATGCTCCCAGTTAACGTGATCTCTCTGATAGGAACTGAGCATTGAAAATGTAAATCGCCACACTATAATGCAATGTAAGAAAAATATGCAGGTAGAATAGAGAAATAGTGGAATACTAGTAAATACACAGTCCCTTTTCACAGAATCTTTCCGCTCCCATCGTCCTCATAGGGAATATTCACAAGTGAAGGTGCTATCGATCACTTTATCGTTTTCAGGAAATGTCATTTACAAATTATCAGACTGGTGGTTGGACCAGCAAATAGTTATTTATATATAGGAATTGAATGTTGTGCATTTCACGAAAGATGTAAGCACTGTTCCCTTAGATAACCGAATTAATGAGTCATAACTAGATCGTGATTCCCCTAGACTTACGATTTAATGAGTCACAATTAGAGCGTGATTCCTCTATATTACTGAATTAATGACTCACAACGAGAGCTATGAGTGGCATAAAAATAATTCACAACAACATCGTGTAATGGTATAAACAGAAGTGGCTACGAAGAATCTGTCACAGAGAGCTATGCGTAATTGTTAGGATACTGAGATAATGCTGTTTGCCTACAAAAGTGATTGCATTTTTCGTAATATTGATGGGACTTAAATCAGGGAGGAATAACAAGAAACATGAAACATTCTAAGATGTGCGTTGAGCATGGTTGCCGGTCGGAGTGGCCGAGCGGTTCTAGGCGCTACAGTCTGGAACCGCGCGACCGCTACGGTCGCAGGTTCGAATCCTGCCTCGGGCATGGATGTGTGTGATGTCCTTATGTTAGTTAGGTTTAAGTATTTCTAAGTTCTAGGGGACTGATGAACTCAGAAGTTAAGTCCCAGAGTGCTCAGAGTCATTTGAATTTTAGCATGGCTGCAGACATTTTTGCTTCGCAATGCAAATACTGAAAATCTTAGCAGGCAGATACTCAAATACATCGTAAATCTCGCCAGAATCCCCATAGAAAACTTAAAAATGAATATGTTCCAGGTTGCAGAGTATCTATCCCAGATCATGCAGATACAAGTAGGTAATTGTCATCTCTGACAGAGGTGTGCGAGAGTGCCGCGCTCCATTCACGAACAGAACGAGAAGAGGGTTTGATATTTGGTGCAATAAAAAGTACCCTCTGCCACGCCCTTCTGTAAATCGCAGAGAACAGATGTGGATGTAGATCAGTAATACGATTTGAAAACGCTCCAATGCTGCTAAGACCTCAGTGAAGCTATGACTTAAGAGTTCCCAATGGCATTTTGTTTATAAAGAATTGGAAAATCTGCTTAAACAGTGCAGCAAGCAAATGCTTTGTAATATTCAAGTGAATGGGAAAGAAAATTATACGAGAGTAATCTTAAAACTAATAGGGTACTGCTCATATTTATGCTTCCATTCTTCTGTTCATGCGTTTGGTTTCTGGGAATTCATACTCGGGTAAGTAGAAGCATCAATTTTAGTTGTTCTTTTTTTCCTAAAAAAAAGCCATTTCGCCACAAAGTTTTCTGGTTTGATTGACACGTGCTTAAATGGGAAAACGTCCATCAAACCTGGTGCATTTAATGCATAACCGCGAGAGGCCATGGAAGCATAGTTCACCTCGTAATTAATTGCTTCTTGCGGGCTATTAATGTTTCTTCTTTAGCGACTCGCGCCTCTGTCCCAGCTGTAGTGCGACATGTCTAACACATTAAATTTCCGTGCCCGACGAGCTCGAGAGACCATCGAAATGGTATGCAAGTAAAGAGGCTGTTATCCGCAGGCAATTACTCGCAGCACTTAAATGAAGCCGGCGCTATGGAGCCTCGCGTAAAGTGATTACCGAGCAATTTGACTGAAAGTGATGTGTGGTGAAGCGTTGTAGGTTCACGGCTGCCTACACACATGTTAGTCTTAATCACACCTACAGCAGTAAGCCCTGACAATGAAATGTTAAATTATGAAATTACGATTGCAAATTTTGCGATGGTAAGCGCGGACCTCGCTCGTCAACCAAGTTCGTCTATTACGTACTGTATTTCAATCACAGCTGTCTAACGGACGCGTTATTCGTGTTCCTCTAAGCCTGTTATATGTACACGTTGCGCTAGGTCGCCCTCTCTCTTCTTCCTTCAAAGAAAGAACTTTTTTGGAGCTTCTACTGTCCATTCGCTTGGTGATGTGTCCTTCCGCCACAGCCCCCCACCCCCCCCTTTTTCACCCCGGCCCGTGTCTCCACCGTTCTCTCATTTCATTTTCGTGACAGCTATAAATGTCTGCCATTCCTGTCAGCGACTTTCTTGTTTTACAGTATTCCAAAACATGGGTAGAAACGTGATCTAAGAATGGTATCTGTTGCCCATCCTCGAACCACAATTATCAGGCACTATTTGAAAACAATTCGTAACTGTGACACAGTCTTTACAAATAAATTGATATAATTTCTATTTAACAATTCGTTCTACTCCATAGTCGAGTTTCTGGGTAGATAATGTGTGTGTCGTTAGCTTCTATTAATCAAATAGTGTTGCAGGTTAATATCAAAACAAAATATCCAGTTTTGTCAATGGCTGGCATGTAACCATATTTTCACAGACAAAATTTATGTTATTCGTGAACCTACTCACACGTTTCACAACATAGCCAGTTATTGCGAATATGGCCCACGGAACATGCAAACAGACCTAACCTCTCAGCATTGCTCGCAAAGGAAGAGAGTACTATCAATGGCTTTCGCACGAATAGTTCTTGTCGCAGTACCGCAAGGCAAAATTGATAGTAAGGACAGAGATGTTTCCGGACACATCACAAACTTAGTGTTGAAATCTCTCTTTAGTTTACAGATGTACTCGATGCCTTTTTTATTCTTCTGGTAATTTCTTTCCCTGTCCATCCAGAACCTGTTTCCAATTAAAAGCGTCTTTAATATGAAACTCGTCCATTGGTTCTGTGACGTCGCTGTGAATTCGTGCTTTTTCCTTTTCAATGCGTTGATTGTGAAGACTTATTGTAATATCTTTTCATTCCACCTTCCAGACTTGCTCTACTAAATTGATCCATTCACTGTCAACGTGCATCTGTACTTGAGACTAACTGTACCACATTCCATTAATACACAAAACAAAAAGTTATGAAACAGTAAGTCTGAATTTTCCCACAAGACACTTTGTCAGCACTTAAACAACCAAATCAGTCTACAGAGGACCTGCGCCGTTTATGGATGGTTTACACTATTTCAAATGGTTCAAATGGCTCTGAGCACTATGGGACTTAACATCTCAGGTCATCAGTCCCCTAGACTTAGAGCTACTTAAACCTAAGGACAGCACACACAGCCATGCCCGAGGCAGGATTCGAACCTGCGATCGTATCAGTCGCGCGGCTCCGGACTGAAGCGCCTAGAACCGCTTGGCCACCACGGCCGGCATACAGTATTTCCGAGGAGGACAGAACGTACTGTTGAGAGAGCCTATCAACAATGCACAAAACAATTAAAGGGTCACTATCTTGCAACCCCGTATTTGTATCCCATTGTGACTCACAAGTTTGAAATCTGTCTCAAAGGTGCCAACTACCTTCCTCTGTAACGGTGAAAAGTGGCAAACTGATACGTCACCCTCGTGCTTTGTTCAAAATGGCTCTGAGCACTATAGGACTCAACATCTGAGGTAATCAGTCCCCTAGAACTTAGAACTACTTAAACCTAACTAACCTAAGGACATCACACACATCCATGCCAGAGGCAGGATTCGAACCTGCGACCGTAGCGGTCGCCCGGTTGCAGACTGAAGCGCCTAGAACCGCTCGGCCACAACGGCCGGTCCTCGTGCTTGGCGACGCTTCAAACGGCAAGGTGTCGACATATCGGAAATAATGCGAGAGCTCAGAAGTTCGTGTGAAGTGTAAGGAGGGTTAATAACATCTCACTGGCACCAAATTTCTGCACAATTCTGCCAACGCTATCGTGTACGTGTCAAACGATGGGAATATTGTCACTTGTCACCCATCCTCCCCCCCCCCCCCCCCCCCCGCCGTTACGCACATTTAGCAGCGCTTTTGTCGCCTCTGTGATGGAGGTCAGAACTACGACACCCAGCGCAGAAATCACGTGATCACGTGTCTGTCTTGTGGGAGGCCGAGGAAAACATTTCAGACACACCGCAGCTGAGAATCGTACGGTAAAGGCATCAGGACGTATCATCAGGGCGTAAACGAAACCAACCTTTGCCTTGGAGCGTTGTCCCTCACACATTCCGCGGTCGAAAACGACAGTTCATAGTACAATGAGCACAAAGCGTCCTTGCCACAACGTACAAGATTTCTGACACCCCAAGGACGAGTCAACCCTTCTATAAGGACACTGAAAGGCTGCAAACCCAATGAACGTGTTCACACCCCTTTGGAGTGTAGCGCTATCTCAATTTTTCCGCTAGGAACTGTTCAAAACCATTCGACTGAATCTGAATGTGATCCCAAGGAGCAAAAGGGGTTTATGGTTTTTCAGCCCTCCTTTTACGTGTCATCCTGTGGCGTGATCAAAGGTGGGGAGGGGGTGCAATATTGACATGTTTGACATGTACGTTAATAAAGTGACAAAGGGTCCCTCTGAAAGCCTCCAGCTCATTAACACCTTCAGAGCTACTGGCGCACCTTTGTTGGGCACTTTAATAATGTACCTGTACAGAGACTCGACACCTGTTCAGTTCAGTAGCGCTCCAATGTAGGTTTAGCGTCTGAGGGCAGGCTACCCCTTAGATTCCACATTTTTGCAAGCAGGTACTACAGCACCATCAAAGTGCCGCTCACTGGGAGATAATTAAGGGGTTACAAAAAGCTGATCCCTTAATTGTGCTGTGCAGTGTGTATTACTAAGCGACAATCCCAGAACCTTGTACCAGTTGTAGGTTGCGTATCGAACGGCTTCCAGGACTAGCAAAAATTTTATTGCCAATGATTGTTGACCGAGTTTAAAATGCTGTCACTATCTACTCATTAAGAGGTATAATCTTACGTTAAATGTTTAAAACAATAAAAAAAGTATTACAGCTGGAAACCGAGTGCTTGGCTGGAGGCAGTGTAACTAATGGCCTGCAAACACCAGGGTTTTATTCACCCAGTATTTCAGAATGATAGTACTTAGCGACTTCCAACAAACTTTACACATAATTTAAAAGCTTTACGAAATTTTTTCTCTCTGACACTGCCTACAAAATGATGAAAGGCAGTGTCAGAGAGAAAAAATTTCGTAAAGCTTCACTACGTTTTGGCATTTCATGCAGTAAAATTTCAGAATCAAATTTATTAGCTGTTTACTACTGACTCTAATGGCAACACAGTTTGCACACATATGCTTCTGAATGTTTTTGCCAAATTATATCACTTTACAGGAGATATGATATCATAAACACTGAGATGCCAGGAAAAACAGATTTTCTTAAAACGAAGCTCAAATTACCCAGACTATGCATTGAAGTATACGAATAAAAATTTTTCGGTTAAAGTGGAGCGCTAAATAACCGATACAGTGTTCATCCAAAGCTTCCTAATTTGAGCACTTAGTTACTCCCGATAAACTTTAAGTATAATTTCAAACCTTTCCTAAACTTTTTCTCGCTTGCATGCTTAACGTCAAATACGTAATACTTTACCCATTTGTCAAATAATCAAATGTTTGAAGCTGTTTTATGCGTTGGAGTTCGTTTCTTTAAAGAACTACGGATTTAATGGTACAGTAGATCTCACATCCACTTCAGTGATTCAGTTCTCTTTTACAACGAGAGTAAATAAAGTGTGTGAGTAATTTCTGTGATTTCGAAACTATTTAACTTGGTTTCAGACTGACGTGAATTTTTTGCAAATAACTGTATTCGACTTTGTCTAGTGTATACTTGATCCAGAATACTTGTCATCTCCTTAAGAGACGCTGGTAACCACTCCATGGTATAATCTTCAGATAAGGGTGCACTGTCTTCCTAAAGATCTTTGTTGATGTTAAACGCTTTGCATATTTCTAAAATTTCATACGACTCGAAGAAACAGCAACTGAATAAGTTCTATTTTGAATGCAGGCTTCGGTCCACTGCACTTTTAACATAACTTCCAACTTCAAATACCTTCCTGTAAAGTATACTGACGGAAAGAAAACCGCAACACCAAAAAATAGCTGATGTAAGTAATGAAATTTCTGGAATAAGTCTGTCTAGGTAACATATTAATGTGCTTAACATTGCAAGATCACAGGCTACTGCAAACGAGGGATAAGCCGCTGTCAAAGTGAAGTGCTGGTACATTAATAACCGGTGTAGATGCCACAATGTTGAATACAAGCACGAAAATTTACATGCATCGTGTTATAGAGGTGCCGGCTGTGAGTTAGTGGGATGGAGTTCTATTCCTGATGCACTCGGTTGGTCAATGCAGGGACGGGTAACGCTGTTTGTGGATGACGCTGAAGTTGTCGTCCGATGATGTCACATATGTGATCGACTGGAGGTCGAGCAGGCCAAGGTAACACGTTGACACTCTGAGAGCATGTTGGATTAGAACAAAGGGATGTGGGCGAGCACCATCATTACCTTGTTGGAAAACACCATGTGGTATGCTGTTCATGAATGGTAGCACAACAGGTCGAATCACCAGACTGACGTACAAATTTGTAGTCAGAGTGCGTGGGCTAACCACGACAGTGCTCCTGCTGTCATTCGAAATCGCACTCCAGACCATAACTCCAGATGTAGGCCCAGTGTGTCTAACACTCAGACAGGTTCGCTGGAGGCTCTCAACTGGCCTCCTTCTAGTCAACACATGGCCATCATGTACACTGAGGCAGAACCAGCTTTCATCACGAAACACAACAGACCTCCACGCTGGCTTCCAATGACCACTGGCTTGACACCACTGCAGTCACAAATGACAGTGGTTTGGGGTCAGTGGTATGAACGCAACAGGGCTCCTGGCTCGGAGATGTCCTTGATGTAACCGATTTGTAAGAATTCCTTGTGTCACTGTGGTGCCAACTGCTGCTGCAGATGCTGCACTATGTGTCAGAGCCTTACGCCGAGAACGATGGTCTTCCATCTGGGTAGGACAACCTGCCTGTCCGGAGTCCGATCTTCTTGAGGCCGTGAGTGCCCTACACCACCGCTGCCAGCAGTCATGTACAGTGGCTACTTTCCTGCCGAGTTTTTCTGTAATGTCACAGAAGGAACATCCAGCTTCTCGTAGCCCAGTTACACGACCTCGTTCCAACTCAGCGACCTCTTGATGATGGCGTCGTTATCGACTTAAAGGCATTCTTAACTAACATCAACTCATCACGACCAATCTCAAAGATAGTCAACGCTCGCGACCTATACGGCGGGTATTTAAAGCAAACCTGATTCGAATGCTCATAGTGACGCTACTAGCGCCACACTTAAGCGACTGTCGGAAATGTGAATAGACATCTGTCAGGTTCAGAAACACGCCTACCAACTTTTGTTTATATCCCATTACTTCTTCCTGGCGTTGTGATTATTTTTCCGTAGTATATGCAGTAAATGACTACAATAGGAGACAAGTCGAATACCAAATTAGACTAGAGAATGCAAACAAAGTTTATTCTTATGTCCTTCAAACTCCTGACCTGAAAATCCAAGCTGAAACTTTACAACAGGATTGTCAGATCAGTATTGCTGTATGGAGTGGGAAATGGAGTGTGACGAAAAGAGAAGAGCACCAATTCGGCCTTTAAAATTAAAGCGTGCAGAAAAACTTGTGGGTCAACTTATGATCAATCAACACAAGTCTTCGCTAGGAGTTCCAAAGAAGAACCGGTTGAACTAGGCGGCCAACCCTTTCTAGTGCATAGAAAGACTTCCGCAATGGCCAGGGTACGTTGTCAGATTAGACCCCGGCAGAATAGTCCATCAAATACAAAACAGGAAAAAGGAAGGTTGTAGACTGCCTGGAAAGCGAAGACGCCGGTGGCAATATGAAGTGATCTTCGGCTGCAAAGTCCTGGGTATCACTGGATGAAAGGAAGCGGCGCGAGGACGGAAGAATTGGTAATATGTAGTCAGAGCACCGTGTGATCGTCTCGTCCTAGAGATGCCAACGAAGTGGGTAGAAGAGCTACAGTCCACACTCAGTTTATCTTTCTATAGTGTTGAACAAAGCTGTTGGCCTCAGCGTATAGCTTGAAACCCAGGACGTTATATCACCATCTACTGACACATATAGTAGTTGGCAGCACTGGCGCAGATCGCACACTCTTGAATATTAAGCTCATCATTCTTTCAAAGTATTTATCAAAAAAAAAAACATAAGGGCCGGTTTCCGCGTACTTTATACGTAGATTTACATACAAGTTTAAGACATTTCTTTAAGTATTAAGTGAAGAATTTAGGTTGCTTTCATTACACATGTATTTAGTAGTACCGTATCTACTCGGAGAATTAAATGTTTTAAATTCTATCTTTTATTTCCTTTCAAAACGCGTAAAGTACGTATCGCGCATACACGATCTTAGGCCTAATTTTTCGGGTATACAAGTTTTGATTTTTGACGTTAGTTTAACTGCATTATCTTACTATATTAACAGTATACACGTATATTAGTGTTCCACGTAACGTTAGTGGCTTTTGTGATCTGTAGTTAATAGAACATTATTGTTATTGCCTAAAAAAAATTTATAAAAAATATTGTAAATAACCATGAGCGAGAAGTGTTTGAGCTGCCGTAGGAAAGTCAGTTCTGGGGTTCTGTGCAGCTGTTGTGGCAGATGGTTGCATTGGGGTGAATGTAGTGACATGGGAATTGGGGAAGTAAATGGGTCTCTCCCACGGTATTGAAGATTATGTTCAAGGGATAGGAAAATATCGGAACACGAAGGGAAAATTAGAGCCCTTCAGGCTGAACTGTTTAGTGCTGGAGAGGAACTGATGAAGTTAAGGGGGGAGGAGGGAAGTGGTAGCAAGGCACAGGGGCCACAGAAAGAGAACAGTATCAGACTGTTTCGACATTGGCACAAACAATAGATTTGCCTTGTTACCTCAGTCACCTAAGAAAGAGGCTCAAGTAGATGTAAGTGTAGTCAGCACTCAACAGACTTTCACTAGCAAACCACGTGTTGCAAAAAAAGTAGAAAGTAGGAGGAAAGTTCTGTTGTTAGTTATTAGCCATGGAAGAGATGTTGGCCAGATTTTTCAGTAAAAACAGGTGACAGGTACCAGGATTATAAGTATTTTCAAGCCCAGTACATGTCTTAGCCAAGTGATAGAGGATGTAGGATCATTGTACAAAGGTTTTACAAAGGAGGGTCATGTTGTGGTAGTGGGTGGAGCGGGAAACAGTATTGATAGGGACCAGGGCTACAATATTGAGTGTGACCTGGTGAAAATAGCATCTGCAACGAACCATACAAATCTTGGCTTTTTTCCTGCTTTCATGCCGTATGACGGGCCCCAATTGAACAGCTCTGTCAGGAGGGTCAATATGGAGCTAGATCAGCTGGTTCGGGCGGCTACTTCGTCAAGCATATGTTTGGTTCCTGTTGATGATATTGGTAGGTGGGATTTCACAAGACATGGCTTGCATCTCAATAGGAAAGGGAAGGGTAAACTGGCTGGGATGATACCAAAATCTTTAAGGGGGGACACTGAAACTCATGGGAGTCCTTTTTTTTTTTTTTTTTTTTTTTGCTAAGATCAGTATCCAGTCATCCTACATTGGTTGAAATTAACCTTAATGAAAAGTTCAGACAGGCAGGTACTAGAGATGTGAAAATATCAAATCACTCTCATAACAGTACAGTGAAAAATAATGTTAGTATGTCACAAGATTCACATAAAAGCACAGTAAAAAAATAATGTTAATATATTGCATCAGAATATCAGGGTATTAAAAAACAAAGTAGATGAGCTTCTTGTTTGTATAGAAGATTTAGAAACTGAGGGTGGAATAGATGTACTATGCCTGTCTGAACATCATATAGTCACAGGTATGGAAATGGTAAATGTAGGCGGATATAAGCTTTCAGCGAATGTAAGTAGGGACGCTACGGAGAGAGGAGGAGTTGTCATATATGTTAAAATCAGTCATAGTGTGAAAAATTAGGAAACTAAAAATTTTTGCGTAGAGCAACACATAGAAGCATGTGCATACGAGCTTAAACTAAATAAAGGCACTTTTATAGTTGTAGCCTGTATAGGTCCTCATAGGGAAATTTTCAGCTATTTTTGAAAAACTTGGATTCTTTGTTGTGCTACTTGTCAGACAAAGGAAAGCAAATTATTGTTTGTGGGGATTTCAACGTATATTTTCTGAGAGAGTCAGATAGAAAGCTTGACCTTGAAGTATTACTTGGTTCTTTCAATTTGACATCAGTTATTGATTTCCCTACTCGGGTGGTGCAGGAAAGCAGCACACTGACAGATAACGTTTTCATGGACCAAGGTAAATTTAATCAAATGAGAACTTTTACTGTTAAGAATGGTCCGTCTGATCATGATTCACAGCTAGTTACGGTATATGATACAGCTCCATACAGTTATGCAAAACAATCCTCCAAAATAGTGCATTCCATTAATGATTTAACACTTCAAAATTTTAGGGAGAGCTTGCAACAGTTAGACTGGGATGAGCTGTACAGGGAACATAATGCTAATTTAAAATTTAACTTATTTCATGAGTATATTTGAAAATAGTTTCCCTAAGAAAACAGTGAAATATAATTGTAAGACACCATGTAAAAAGCCATGGCTTACTAAAGGGACAAAAATATCTTGTAAACAGAAAAGGGAAATGTATCTTATAGCTAGGAGGAGTAATGATCCTGAAACAATGAAATATTATAAAAACTGCTACACTGTATTAAGAAATGTTATTAAAAAGTCCAGAAGTATGTGCATTATGTCTGACGTTAGCACATCTGATAATAAAATGAAAAGAATTTCGAATATTGTGAAAAGGGACCAGGGCAACTGAGACCACAGGAACACTGTATTTCAATCAAACACAACGAAACGTTTGTTAACACGAAGTCAGAAGCAGAAAACATCTTTAATAATCACTTTTAAAGTGTTGTAGAGAAAATAGGTTCGAGCTGTTCATTAGAAAATGCAAGGCAGTATATGGTAGAGGCAGTACCTACGCAATTTGATAAAATTGAAATTCAACCCACCTCTCCCACTGAAATTAGGAAAACAATAAATTCACGCAAAATTAAAAGATCACTTGGAATTGATGGCATTTCCAACCGAGTACTAAAAGATTGTTCCCAACAAATAAGTAGGATTCTTCGCCACATATGTAGTAGCTCACTGAAGCAGGGAATTTTTCCAGGTAGATGAAATATGCTATTGTTAAACCATTGCATATACAAGGGGACAGATCTGATGCTAACAACTAACGCCCAATCTCACTTCTGATAGCTTTGTCCAAAATTCTGGAAAAAGTAATGTATTCAAGAGTAGCATCACATATTTGTAAAAATGAAGTACTAACATAATGTCAGTTTGGTCTTCAGAAAGACTTTTCAACAGAAAATGCTATATATGCTTTCACTGATCAAATATTAAATGCAATGAACCACCGAACATCACCCATTGAGATATTTTCTGATCTCATGAAAGGCTTTTGATTGTGTGAATCATGAAATTCTTCTAGATAAGCTTGAGTATTGTGGTTTGAGTGGGACAGTGCACAAACGGATTACTTCATACTTAACTGGAAGAATGCAGTAGCTTGAAATTCACAGTACAGATAGTCTACAAAAACCAACAGAGTCCTCTAACTGGGGAGGTATCAAGAATGGTGTCCCACAGGTTTCAGTCTTGGGTCCCTTATTGGTCTTCATATACTATATTAACGACTTGCCGCTCTGTATTCATGAAGATGCAAAGTTATTTCTTTTTGCTGATGATACATGTATAGTAATGACACCCAAGAAGCAAGAATCAGCTGAGGAAATTGCAAATAATGTCTTTCCGAAAATTATTAAGTGGTTCCCTGCAAATAGAAAACGCAGTTTACACAATTCTGAACAGTAAATGGCATAACACCATTGATAAATATAGACTACGAACGGAAGTATGTTGCTAAGGTAGTATACTCAAAATTTCTGGGTGTGATCATTGATGAGAAATTGAATTGGAAGAAACACGTCGATGATCTGCTGAAACAGTTAGGTTCAGATACTTACGTTATTAGGGTTATTGCAAATTTTGGTGGTAAATATATCAGTAAATTAGCCTACTACGACTATTTTCATTCACTGCTTTCATATGGCATCATATTTTGGGGCATTTCGTCATTAAGATAGAAAGTATTCATTGCACAAGGGCGTGTAATCAGAATAATATCTTGAGCCCACCCAAGATCACATTGCAGACATTTATTTAAGGAATTCGGAATATTCACTGTACCTGCGCAATACACATATTCACTTACGAAATTTATCATTAATAATCCATCCAAATTCAAAATAACATCGAAGTGCGTAGCTACAACACTGGAAGAAAGGATGATATTCACTATTCTGGATTAAATCTCACTTTGGCACAGAATGGGGTGAATTATGCTGCCACAAAAATCTTCGGTCATTTGACAAATATTATTAAAAGTCTGACAGATAGCCAACCAACATTTAAAAGCAAATTAAAAGAATTTCTCAGTGACAACTCCTTCTACTTAATAGATGAATTATTAGATATGAAATAGCAACTGCAAAAAAATTAATTAATTGATTAATTATTTTGTGTAAAGAAAACGTATTTTAAAGTGGCACGTTCCACATCATTGCGAAATGTCGTATTCATGATCTATGGAACAAGGATTAATGTATGTATGTATATGTATGTGCAAAGTTTGCGAGTTACTGAAGTGTGTCGCTGACAGTGTTTCTTATAATTCCATATATTAAGTTTTTCTCCCGTTCCATTAAAGGATGGGACATGGGATGAATGACTGCTTGTTTATCTATGTGCTATCTGTTATTTGTCTAATTTTTTTTGCGATCTCTTTGGGATATGTACTGTGAAAGAGGTCTGTTGAAGTTTTCTAAGCAGGTTGTTGTTAAATGAACGAGTCCCTTTCGATTATCTACCGGTTAAGATTTTAAACATTTCTTTTACACTTTCTCGGCAGTGAAACAAAGCTGGGACATTTTGCATAAACGTAGACCCTACTTTGCATACAACATGTTATGGGAATAGGTGCAGATATTTCTATTGGTGACTGAGGACAGTGTATTTAACAACATTACACCAGTATTTACTTCATTTGCAGACCACTAATTATAGATATTAGCATTAGTACTGTTGTGACTTGGCAAGACAGCCAAGCCACTATGAGGTAGCCGAAAGGCACGTGTTTAAGCTCACGCAGGCTGGCGTGAGGTCTGGAAAAGGTAAAGTAATTACACTATCAAGAAAAGTACGTAGCTGCTGGAATACTTAACTTTAATCCATAATTGGTGAACATCGATCTGACTGTACATGCATCCCAAGATAAATAACAAATGATAATGGCGCCTTGCTAGGTCGTAGCAAATGATGTAGCTGAAGGCTATGCTAACTATCGTCTCGGCAAATGAGAGCGTAATTTGTCAGTGAATCATCGCTAGCAAAGTCGGCTGTACAACTTGGGCGAGTGCTAGGAAGTCTCTGTAGACCTGCCGTGTGGCGGCGCTCGGTCTGCAATCACTGACAGTGGCGACACGCGGGTCCGACGTATACTAACGGACCGTGGCCGATTTAAAGGCTACCACCTAGCAGTTGGAGGTGAGCCGCCAGCAGTGGTGGATGTGGGGAGAGAAATGGCGAAGTTTTGAAATTTGTAAGACTGGATGTCATGAACTACTATATATATTATGACTTTTGATGACTATTAAGGTAAATACAATGTTTGTTCTCTATTAAAATCTTTCATTTGCTAACTATGCCTATCAGTAGTTAGTGCCTTCCGTAGTTTGAATCTTTTATTTAGCTGGCAGTAGTGGCGCTCGTTGTATTGCAGTAGTTCGAGTAACCAAGATTTTTGTGCGGTAAGTGATTTGTGAAACGTATAGGTTAATGTTAGTCAGGGTGTGGGGCGGCGATTGTTGTGAAAATATTGTTGTTGCTGTATAAATGTTTGATTGATGTAAAATCCAGTTCCTATTATTTAGAATGTTATTTATGCTGTCTTTTGCCGTTCTCAACACTGGCTCTCTAATTCCTTTTTAGCAACCAGAAAGTGATTTAACTAAACGTGAAGCCTGTAATTAGAATTCCTAGTGCCCACTTCATCTGAGAATACAATTATAGCTGCAGCTTATAGCTCTGAGGAATTAGGAGATTGTCCGGGATTTATAATCAAAAACGATATTCCAAAATAGTTGAGTATATTCTGAAAGTCACTGATAAAAAACACAAGTATCCCTACAACCTAACTAACAGAGCAGTTCAGAGTCTAATGCGCTGATGCAACTATAAATGTCCGAATTAAATGTTAAAATGAATGCTCGCCATAATTTGATGAAAATATTTCATCAAACGCCATGCTAAATAATGGTAGAATGTCTGTCCCGCGACGGCACGTGAAAATGCGACAGTACACAAACTGAAGCTAGATAATGAAAATCATCCCAGAATTAACACTTCACTTGAAAATGATTTCCTGGTTACGCGCATCTCGAGTAACTGAATACGGCATCCGAGGCTGTTTGTAGCAGTGATACCGACGCGACGCGACTCCCGACACAGATGGCGTGTTATTCAGCGTCTGGAGAGAACTGGGGCCTTCCTTCCTCGTGCAGCGTTCTTACATATAAAGCCGCGGTGCGGACGGCTAAGGGAACGCCTGATCATATCGGCTCTCCCGACTAGCCGCTGTGCTAGTAATGCACCACTTTAAGTTACATAATAAATTATAGCTTCTCTTGCTGATGGCCGATGAAGCTCTTAATTTAAATGTGCATTCAGCACACAGGTAAGTATTGATAATAAAATTTTGACGTGGCTAAGTTAAATATTTTGGGCGAGAGAATTAATTTAATTACACTGCACGCAGCAGATGAGCTCTGAACTGGCCCTTTTGAGATCCGCTATCGCTATAATTTTATAGGTATTCAAAATAAACTTTTCACATCTTCATAGTCATAGCGGACCTCCAACCTATTTAAATCTAAACATCCTAGCCTTATTTATTAGCCTACTTAATCTATCTTGCTTCCTTAAGTTTTGAGACGAAAACCAGGAAATCATGAATTTCCACTAAAATTTCAATTTTTGAAATCCAAAGTACTGTTTTTATTAAATTATTATGAAAGATGAATCTAAATATAAATTTTGAAGTCTCTAGCTCTTTTCTGTTGCGCCAATGATTTTTTCAGAAAAACGTCCAAATTTCGAAAATGGCTGAAGTTATCGAACTGATATTTAACACATATTAATTTAGTATTACATCTGACATGCCAGAAAAGTTTTAGGTTCTTTGCTTGATTTTTAAAGTATTGCGCAACATTTAAGACGTCAGAGCTAGCTACAGCAGACTGGCTGGCACACACTGGAAAGACTGATGTGAATTTACTACAGCGTGAGTAGGCTGCTTCCCTACAAGGGCCATTCTTTTGTAGGGATTACTGAGTTGGGCTAAAAATATTGTGTGTCAGTTTAAGCATAGTCTTTTATAATTATTCAAAGGGGACATTTCATATGGCACTTTGAACAATTATACAAGACTATGCTTAAACTGACACACAATATTTTTAGCGCAACGCAATCTGACTTCCAAAAATCCCTACAAAAGAATGGCCCTGACTAACATTAACCTATACCTTTCACAAATCACTTACCTCACCAAAAATCTTTGTTACTCGAACTGCTTCAATACAGCGAGCGCCACTACTGCCAGCTAAATAAAAGATTCAAACTATGGAAGGCACTAACTACTGATAGGCATGGTTAGCAAATGAAAGATTTTGATAGAGAACAAACAATGTATTTACCTTAATAGTCATAATATACACTCCTGGAAATGGAAAAAAGAACACATTGACACCGGTTTGTCAGACCCACCATACTTGCTCCGGACACTGCGAGAGGGCTGTACAAGCAATGATCACACGCACGGCACAGCGGACACACCAGGAACCGCGGTGTTGGCCGTCGAATGGCGCTAGCTGCGCAGCATTTGTGCACCGCCGCCGTCAGTGTCAGCCAGTTTGCCGTGGCATACGGAGCTCCATCGCAGTCTTTAACACTGGTAGCATGCCGCGACAGCGTGGACGTGAACCGTATGTGCAGTTGACGGACTTTGAGCGAGGGCGTATAGTGGGCATGCGGGAGGCCGGGTGGACGTACCGCCGAATTGCTCAACACGTGGGGCGTGAGGTCTCCACAGTACATCGATGTTGTCGCCAGTGGTCGGCGGAAGGTGCATGTGCCCGTCGACCTGGGACCGGACCGCAGTGACGCACGGATGCACGCCAAGACCGTAGGATCCTACGCAGTGCCGTAGGGGACCGCACCGCCACTTCCCAGCAAATTAGGGACACTGTTGCTCCTGGGGTATCGGCGAGGACCATTCGCAACCGTCTCCATGAAGCTGGGCTACGGTCCCGCACACCGTTAGGCCGTCTTCCGCTCACGCCCCAACATCGTGCAGCCCGCCTCCAGTGGTGTCGCGACAGGCGTGAATGGAGGGACGAATGGAGACGTGTCGTCTTCAGCGATGAGAGTCGCTTCTGCCTTGGTGCCAATGATGGTCGTATGCGTGTTTGGCGCCGTGCAGGTGAGCGCCACAATCAGGACTGCATACGACCGAGGCACACAGGGCCAACACCCGGCATCATGGTGTGGGGAGCGATCTCCTACACTGGCCGTACACCACTGGTGGTCGTCGAGGGGACACTGAATAGTGCACGGTACATCCAAACCGTCATCGAACCCATCGTTCTACCATTCCTAGACCGGCAAGGGAACTTGCTGTTCCAACAGGACAATGCACGTCCGCATGTATCCCGTGCCACCCAACGTGCTCTAGAAGGTGTAAGTCAAGTAACCTGGCCAGCAAGATCTCCGGATCTGTCCCCCATTGAGCATGTTTGGGACTGGATGAAGCGTCGTCTCACGCGGTCTGCACGTCCAGCACGAACACTGGTCCAACTGAGGCGCCAGGTGGAAATGGCATGGCAAGCCGTTCCACAGGACTACATCCAGCATCTCTACGATCGTCTCCATGGGAGAATAGCAGCCTGCATTGCTGCGAAAGGTGGATATACACTGTACTAGTGCCGACATAGTGCATGCTCTGTTGCTTGTGTCTATGTGCCTGTGGTTCTGTCAGTGTGATCATGTGATGTATCTGACCCCAGGAATGTGTCAATAAAGTTTCCCCTTCCTGGGACAATGAATTCACGGTGTTCTTATTTCAATTTCCAGGAGTGTATATAGCACTTCATGATATCCAGTATTACAAATTTCAAAACTCCGCCATCTCTCTCCCCACATCCACCACTGCTGGCGGCTCACCTCCAACTGCGCAACGCTACACGCTGTTCACATCCAGCTGCCCAACACTACAATGGCAGACAACAATGCAAACCAGCCACAGACTGCACACAGCACAGCCAGTGATTTTCATACAGAGCGCTACGTGGCGTTACCAATAAGAAAACAGAAACAGCCTACTTACAAAGTCGGCTGTACAACTGGGGCGAGTGCTAGGAAGTCTCTCTAGACCTGCCGTGTGGCGGCGCTCGGTCTGCAATCACTGACAGTGGCGACACGCGGGTCCGACGTATACTAACGGACCGCGGCCGATTTAAAGGCTACCACCTAGCAAGTGTGGTGTCTGGCGGTGACACCACAAGTACGTTTTTGGGTTGGTTAGTACCTCCAAGTACGTGTGGTAAGAGCAAGCCATTAATGCTTATTTTCCCCTGTGTAGCAGGTCAGTCACTTCAGTCTGGACCCAAAACGGTTAGTCTATTGACAGACAAAGTCCAGTTAGTGATGCAGTTACGACTGTGCAGGAACATCAGGTAGGACGTCATATGAGGTGTTTGCGGGAAGATTGTTAGATACACAGAAAAACAACTAACAAATTTAAGTTAGTATATATTAAAATACCAATGAAGACAGTATCTCGACTTACGTCCCTAAACCCGGTATCTATATCGTCTGGTCATCCGACCAGATGTTCGTCCCATACCCATGTGCGGTATTCATGCGTAGTCCGCACAAGTGTTTTGTATGATACATCAGATTTAACTGCTTCACAGATAATAGCATAATCTGCGTAAATCCGGATGTCACAGCTAAAAGAACCTGCTAAGTCATGTACATATAACACGAACAGCAACAGTCCCACACAATCCCCTGTTGCACAGCATATAATACGTCACTATCTGTATACGTCTCTCCATCCAAGATAGTAGCGTCCTCGCTGTTGGTAAATTTTCGATCCAGTTGCTGATGTAGTCAGATATTCCATATGTAGCAATGTGGTGCAAATGACCACTGTGGAAGGGCGGAAAAGCTGTTCTTCTACTTATGACGATGGTGTTGAAATCATCCACCCAGGCATTGTGGTACGACCAGTTGACGAGGGCAGCAGGAGTCCATCGGAGTAGTAGTATGGCTTCAGCTAGATAGATAGTGTTCATGAAGGTCTTTTATTGTTTTAATCATATAAATGCAACTACAGGTGAGCGCCATCGTCATGTACAGCAGCCTGACGTCGATCAAAGGCGTCGAACTCGCGGTCCTCGACGGGGAAGACGACTCTAGAGGCTACGCCCAAGGAGCGAAGCTACTTTCAGTTGTAAACAGTCCCCAGTGTCGCCGTCTAAGAAGTTGATGCGGCCGACATGTATTGTTACGCTGCCAGCGAGGCTTCCAAATCATCCAAATCCCGCCCAGCCGATGCCAGTGTCAGCAGGTAGAGACTAGCGCTGGTGGGAGCCCAGCGCCTCGGAGGCTGGGAGGGCCTTATTTCGACCCCCAGCCCTTCAGGTGGCCACTGGATCACTCTGGCAGGCGGTTCTTTCAAGATGACAGCAGAGCGGTGGCGACCACGTCGCGAAGCCCGGAATGACAACCGTTGACAGCACGATGATTTACCGACTCGATTGGTCGACGCTCCGATGGTCTGCCTAGCCAGACGGTCAGTATTACTCCATGCCAAAACAATCTGTTACGGTTTTACGGCTGCTAAAGACACATACGCCATATGTCGAAGTGCCTACTGGTTTCTATAATTGACCCCACAGGTCGATGGCGGCGGTCGGCGAATGCCGTGGTGCAAAGCTGGGTCAGCTTATTGCCGCAAGTTGCCATGACATCGGGCCCATCTTCATTGGCTTGTGTCTTTACCCACGGAAGTGTGTTTTCTTTAGAAGGTGCTTGAGTGGGTAGCTAGAGACGTAGCGAGGTTTACACATGGAAGTGTGTTTTCTTTAGAAGGTGTTTGAATGGGTAGCTAGAGACGTAGCGAGGTGGCGCTGTGCTTAACCCACTGGCTTCACATTTCGAGGAGTGGGATTCAAATCTCGGTCAGGTTATCCAGATATAGACCTTCTGTGATTTCCCATAAACCGATTAAGACGAATGTCGGGATGACCAATTGCATTGCTGCTCTTTGTCCACCGATGTCTTGTGCTCCCTTCCCAATGACCTAGTAGTCGACAGAACGTCTACACCTGATATTCCTTCCTCCATGTGTTAGCTTTCGAGAAACGGTGTGAGCCAGACACGGCTCACCTCTATGCCCCAGTCTGGTATACCTACGAGGTTTTTAGAATGTTTACAACCGTAGCTTGAAAAACGCCTAGACTGGTTCCCCATCTCCACCTACACAAACAGTGACTGTACGAGAACACACACAAGTTCATTCGACTCTCTTTAGGATGACTGACTATTGTGGCTACACGAAGGACGTCTTGCAGAGAATCAACAGAATTACTCACCGTGGTTACGTGATTACCCATCTTCTTCGTACCTTAGCACATGCTGAGGTAAACACTGAAGAAAAAACATTAAGACAAATGTGTGTTCGAGGTATGACAACTGACTCCTGAGCCATTAATAGTGAAGCTTTATTATATTCAAAAATGTGTGTGAAATCTTATGGGACTTAACTGCTAAGGTCATCAGTCCATAAGCTTACACACTACTTAACCTAAACTATCCTAAGTACAAATACACACACCCATGACGGAGGGAGGACTCGAACCTCCGCCGGGACCAGCCGCACAGTCCATGACTGCAGCGCCCTAGACCGCTCGGTTAACCCCGCGCGGCTATATTATATTACGCAATGCATTTCAGCTCTGTGAGACCATCGTTACATGTAATTTGGTTCTTATATTAATTTCCTTCTACTGATAGAGATGACGCCGTAGAAATGTCCGTTCCCGCTAAGAAAAGGAAGTGTGAAATATAAGGAAGCACGAGTGTTTGTGACTAAAGTCCTTGGCTGTTACTTTTACTGTTAACTCAATAGTCATGCATTTTAAAGATTTTCTTTAGTATTTTAACTGAGTACCATAATTTTAACGCTGCATACAGTGATTTATCCTAACAGAAAGACGCTACTGCCTGCTCTAACGTGTCTCCCACCCGTGTCCTCAGAATCCGTCTGTCCTGTGAGTTTATCGTATTTTGCACTGACCTCTAAGCGATTCGTATTCAGATTAGGATCAGAGGCAATTTGATGGTTAGGAAGGAATCATTTACCCTGATTCACTCAGTGTCCTGCGGACCACCCAGCATACGTACGCAGCAGGTAGAACCGTTCAGAAAGGTAGGGAATGGAGTCATCGTCCCACTGGATATCTGGACACGTGGAGACTCGTGGGAATGAGTTCCGCGATACCGCAGTGAAGAAGGCGTGTACCCTTCCGAAGGTAATTCATTGACCTATCCCTGTGCGTGCCGCGATGTCATTGCTGATAAGGTCCGTAATGCGTCTTTAGGTGGAAGAATGGCTGGGCCTGTTAGATAACAAGCTGTAATCAATAAAAGGGACTATATGGAGGTGGAGCGCCTCCCTCCGGCCTGTTAGAAGTGATGAAGTTTGTTTAACTGTTCTTCGACTAGGACACAGCCTCCTGAGGCATGCCATCCTTCTCAGACATGAAGAACTACCCATTTGTGATGTCTGTGGCGTTCTGATTACAGTTGGGCACATTTTAATTGAGTGTAGTTTGATAATGACGAGAGTGTAGAAGCTGGTTTATTAGCAGAACTGTGCTCAAATTTATATGGTGACGAGGTGAATGTGGCACTTGTTCTACGATTTTGTGTTTTGTCTGACGTTCTACCTGAGCCATTAGGCATAAGATTTTAATGTGTGTCGTGGATGGTTGGTTCATTCACTTCTTATATTAATGATCAGCCAAACATCATTTCCGAACTAGCTGTTCCGTGGCGAATGTGATCTTATGTAGCTTTTTTAGCACGGTTACATTTCGTACGTTTTAACCCTATTCGTCTCGTACAGTAATAACCAAAATATTTAGTGCGATAAGCAACAACACCAACAGCAACACAGCTATCTCTGTAACTGCGGATCATGGAGAATCTTAGACATGTACGTTGGGTAAAGGTGGTGGTAACTTGAGGATGTATACGGAACAACAGTTCATGGATTTTCCGTCAGGCAACGTGAATGAAAAAATGATAACGTGGTAAAAAGTAGACTGTAAGATCACGAAGATTGGTGTTCGGTTATAGTAGAGCAGATTACGAACGCCAGCCGGGGTATCAGTTAAAATAGCCTTTCCGTTATCAGTGGAAGAAGGAAGTTTCCATTATATAACCAACTATTGCTGCTAACTGTGAACTTGGTTTGTTAGCGGCGGGCTACTCCTTTCTGATGAAGGGGTTTCCTTTTTCTGTATTTTTTTATTATTATTGTTTTACATTTGTGTGGGGGGGGGAGGGGTGGGTGGGTGGGTTGGTGGTGGGTGTGTGGGTGGGTGGGGGAGGGTGGAGTGATGGTGGGGAAGGGGTGGTGGTGGTGGACAGTAGATTCGGGGAAGGGGCTGACGAAGCAACACAGTTTTCCGTGTAGGATTGCTTCCGCGAAAGGCATAAGTAAGTCTGGCGTCCCACCTACATTGTTAAACATCAGACTAGAACTGATTAATTCTCTAAGAAACGAAAAAAAAGTTACTGGTGTGCTGTATTAAAAAGAAATTGTTGTAAAATATATCACAGAAGGTATAAATTTATGTGATGTTGCGCCACCACTTTTATCGAGAATATTGACGAGGTTGAATAACCAATGCGTCCCATATGCGTCCCGTATGGACGACATAGAAATAATCATATCTGGCGTAGAGAAGCAACAGAGAGATTCGAAAACAAAAAAATCAACAGGTCCGGATGGAATCCCAGTTCGATTTTACAAAGAGCACTCTACGGCTTTGACCCCTTAGCTAGCTCGCTTTTATCGTAAATCTCCCACCCAGCACAAAGTCACAAGCGAGTGGAAAAAAGCGCTGGTGACTAGCATATAGGAAAGGAAAACTGCGGACCCGCGAAATTACAGACCAATATTCCTAACTTCTGTGTGCTGCTGAATCCTTGAACATACACTTTCTTAAGACTAAGAGGCTTATATCCACGAATTAGCATAATTTTAGAAAGCATCGCTCGTGCGGAACTCAGCCTTCCCATTTCTCAAATGATATAGTGAGAACTATCGATGGAGGGCAACAGGCAGATTCAATATTTCTAGATTTCCGGAAAGGATTTGAAACGGTGCCCCATTGCAGGCTGTTAACAAATGTACGGGCATATGGAATAAGTTCACAGATGTGTGAGTGGCTTGAAGACTTCTAAATAATAGAACCCAGTATGTTGTCCTCGACGGCGAGTGTTCATCAGAAATAAGGAAAAAGTTGGGAGTGCCCCAGAAAAGTGTGGTAGGAGCGCGGCTGTTCTCTGTATACATATATGGCATGGCGGACAGGGTGGGCAGCAGTCTGTAGGGTGATGCCGTGGTGTATGGTAAGGTGTCCAGCTTGAGTGGCTGTACGAAGATACAAGACGACTTAGACAAAATTTTCGGTTGGTGTGAGGATGACAGCTAGCCCTAAATGTGGAAAAATGTAAGTTAATTCCGATGAGTAGGAATAACAAACCAGTAATGTTCCGATATAGTATTATTAGTTTCGTGCTTGACACAGTCAAGTCGTTTAAGTATCTCGGTGTAACGCTGCAAAGCGGTATGACGTGGAACGATCGTGTGAAAACTGTGGTAGGGAATGCAAATGGTCGACCTCGGTTTATTGGGAGAATTTTAGGAAAGTGTGGTTCATCTGTAAAGGAGATCGCATATAGGACGCTGGAGCGACCTATTTTTGAGCACTGTTAGAGTGTTTGGGATCCGTATCAGAAGCAATTCAGAGTCGGGCTGCTAGATTTGTTATCGGTAGGTTCGAACTACGCGTAAGCGTTATGGAGATGCTTCGGGAACTTCAATGGGAATCCCTGGAGAAATGGCGACGTTCATTTCGAGAAACACTATTGCGAAAATTTAGAGAACCGTCATTTGAAGCTGCCTACCGAACGATTCAACTGCCGCCAACATATATTGCACGTAAGAACCACGAAGTTACGATACGAAACATGAGGGCTCGTAAGGAGGCATACAGACAATTGTTTTATCCTCGCTCTATTTGTGAATGGAAAATGACATGTAGTTGTACAGAGTACCCTCCGCCACGCACCGTACGGTGGCTTGTAAAGTATCTGTGTTGATGTAGATGTAGAATGCGTTACATAAAGCTGGCGTCTATCATCAGTATTGTTCATATTCAACATTTATGATATAATCTTATTAAAACCCTTCTTTGTGTTTCCAAATAAATGTTAAAATCTTAAAACATCAGACATTTCGGCAATACCTTGGATGTAATGTCACGTACATGTTGACCGAGATATTGACGACAGGGTTATGATTTTCTCTAAAATGTGTGGCGCAGTGCGTTGAAAATTGTGAATACATTACAGGAAAGAGTGGCAGATGAGATTCCGTAAAACAATGGTTTCCCTAGTCCTGTTGTACGGAAGCGACACGTGTGGAAAAACATGACGATTATTCACATACCCGTCTAACAGAAATGAGGATCCTATGTGCAGTTTAGTGCTGCTCCAAAGGAGACTACATAACCAGAGAGTGTATCAGAAAGTAACCCAGACACCTACTAGGTAGGAGCCAAAGTCCTTGAATGTACGGACGGATGAAAATCGCCTATCAAAGTTAACTCTACGTTGTACACCTCCAGGAAGGCGCAGTGTGGGGAAAAGGTCGACTGTCAAACTGAAATAGGCTAGATTTTCAGTTCATTGTTTAGATAATTTTCCGAAATATGTCTGTAAGTTCACGTCAATACTCAGTGGATACAAAATTAACAAAGGTAAGAACAAAAAAGTAATCTAACGACAACAAATTTTTTGTGATAAAAGTTGTTTCCCATGATATTCGCGGTACATTTCACCATAAAATAAATGAAGAATGTCATTCTTTCTTTAATAATCATGAAATATCGATCTCTACAAGCTGCATGTATAAGAAGGGAAATAAATGTTCTAATGTTTGCAGTAACCAGGCTGCGGACTTAAAATCAATTCAGACTCCATCTACGAAAGGGTAAATTTTGACTTCTATAACAATTTGTATATACTCTCCACCGTGTTTGAGTACGCATCTGCAATGTTCACAAGACTTCTGACATTAGCGGACACTATGTTCCGTTAGTAAATGATCAAGACATCCTTCCTTTCTTCTGTAAGAAATAATGTTCCATCGACATTTCTCTGTTATAGAGTTCGCTTGCTGGCTTATTATTTCATCTAACATGTGAAATGTGGAAAAAGGGCTCACAGTCCTGTCATTATTTTCATTATGTTCTCGCAGTAGGTGGCCATCCTGTTCGAAACTTAAAGAATGAATAATAGCGTGATAGCTGTAGGTATAAGAAATAGTTTCGATCGCATTTTTATCTGATCCAGTATTATGGAAATTACTGTGATTGTGGCAGTTCAGATGACCGTATAGGTATCAGTAACTTACGCATTTAGTTAAAAAAAAATCTTTATTTCTAATATACACGATTACATTTCTGACCCTTCGAATGTACTGCATGTGACGTTAACAAAAACGATATTATATAGAGTGAACAGAAAAATGTGCAGGTCGCCTACCCTGTCTAGGGGGTATTATAATCTCCTATTGTTATTTCTAAATTTTCTCTCACGTATATTTTCCTCTGTAACGTCCTGCTTCAGTTCGTTATGATCGTTGTGTCGAACAGGATCGTCGCTTCTGCAGGGATTTTTGTTAACGTGGAACGAGTTGACAAAGTCACTATACGCCACTTTGAACAGCCAATAACGAGCGAGGGAGTGTAATCACGTGTTGGCTCCCGGCCGCTGCTGGGGCTTCGGACCGAGACAGGACACCCTCCCTCTCTCCTTCTTTCATGTAGCTATGACGTCAACAATCTCCTCCACCACGGGGTGTGTTCCGAACACACAAACTAAACCTTCCCACGCCCAACTTGACTGGGTGCTGCCCTCGCAGGACGCGTCCAAATATATTCAGTTTCAGCTAATAAATTTATCTGGTTCCAAATTAACTTTTTTAAACTCATTTCTAGTTTATTCTGGGTAGGACCCATTCTGAATGGCATAAAGAATATTACGATGAAAACAAAACATATAAAATACTCTGAGATGACGGAAGTCAGGGGATAGAGATATGCACGTACACAGATGGCAGTAGTTTGAAGTACACAAGGTATAAAAGGACAGTGGTTTGGCTGAGCTGTCGTTCTTATTCAGGTGATTCGTGTGAATAGATTTTCGACGTGATTATCATTTCGGAAATCATTAGGGAATTCAATACTCCAAAATTCACAGTGTCAAGAGTGTGCCGAGAATACCAAATTTTGGGCGTAACCTCTCACTACGGACAACGCTGTGACCAACGGCTTTCACTTATTATTTTAGGCGACAACCTACAGCACGAATATATTTTAAGAAAGGCATGTTCAATTTGCTGTATAGAATTTTACACATATATTCTGATCACTTTAGGTTTTCAGCCATCATCTAGTGACTATCCCAAATACAAGGAAGGGAACAAAGATATTACTGACGAAAAATACACGATCCATAGCTGTTGAGTACTGAAACATCATACCTGAAGATAATCGAAAAAAAAGTACTTACAACGCAAAAAACAATACTACTTGTAAATTCTATATACGAGGGTTGGAACTTTAATAATGCCAACTATATATTTGCAGCTCGTACAAAATAGATACGTGTTTCAAAGCTGTAGTGACCTTCAGAGTAGTCACCAGCATTGTGTGTAACCCGCTGCCAGCGATGTGGAAGCAGTAGGATACTCTTACCAGTGCCAGTTGTGGTGACAGTTTGAGCGGCGCGGTCTATTGCAGGACGAATTTGTAGCAGTTCTGAAGCGAATGCCGTCAAGTGTTTCCTTCAGTTTAGAAATCGAGTTGAACTCACGAGGGCTGAAGGTAGGGGAGTGCAGTAGGTGGTATAGCACTTAGCAGCATCATCAGTCAAACAAATAAGTAACATCTGCCACTGTACGTGCTCGGGAATTCTCCTGCAAAATGATGGTCAGGTCCTGAAGAAAGTGTCATCACTTCTGTCTCTATGATGTTCATTTTGGAAACACAACCTACATTCGAGCATTATGAAAATATTCAGTGTATAGTATAACTTTTTATAGCACAATATATAGCCGGCCGCGGTGGTCTCGCGGTTAAGGCGCTCAGTCCGGAACCGCGCGACTGCTACGGTCGCAGGTTCGAATCCTGCCTCGGGCATGGATGTGTGTGATGTCCTTAGGTTAGTTAGGTTTAAGTAGTTCTCAGTTCCAGGGGACTGATGACCACAGATGTTAAGTCCCATAGTGCTCAGAGCCATTTATAGCACAATATATTCACAAATTCACATATACGTACTACCGGGATGTCAAAATAACATCAGTAGCGTGAGGTTGAAATAAGCACCTACTAGCCGAGGAATTACCTCATTATATTCAGTACAACATGAAGTAAAACTCTGAAGATTACAATATTAGATATAAGAACAAAGTACTTTAGTTTGGCATGAAATCAAAATTGTTTTTCTTGTATATGGTGTACTGTCTAAAAACAGTGAAGAAAGATATCTGCCAAAGTCACACGAATAAAAGTGTTATTGAGAAATAAAAAGTCAAAGAAAATTACATACCACATAAAATGTATACACGTGTATGTTGCAAGAGTATTATATTATAAATGAAGTGACACAGGAGCCAGCAGTGCAGTTCAGTAAAAGAAATGGAATGCTTGGATAAATCACCAGTACAAAAATATTTCTGGAAATCCTTCCACACACAAATATACCAGAAATTTTATAACTACACCGCTGCTCTAACGTGTATAACGTCTAAACCCAACATTCTCTTAACAGACTAGATAGCACCACGTGCATATCCTAGGAGAAAACTTGCAATAATATCAAGTATCTTGATTTATTTCTGGGAGTGACCGGCATATACAGTAGTCCGTCCGTAAGCCACAAGTGCAGAACACCAGGGAAAAACAGTAATTTCATGTCTTTACAAGGAATTACATATGAAAGTGAATGCCATTATTATTCGAACATTGTAAGGCTTCTATGACAATGTGCATTTCATATAACTAAGAAGTAAAGTGTTATTGTAGGAAAAACGGTATTTGAATGGTGTCTGTAATTACATAACATAAACCACATGGATCTTTAACTGTCATCATATATAGATTACAGATATAAGACGAACATGTAATAAGAGTATACAGCCACCAGTGTACAGTCAGTAAAGATATCAGCACTTGATGAACCAGTAAAGTAATTGGCCTTCACTTAACGACCGAGATCAGCGGCGTATGCGTAGAGTTGTCAGTGCTAAAGATAAGCAAGAGTGCGTGAAATAACTGGAGAAATCAATGTGGAACTTACGACGAAGGTATCCGTAAATACAGTACGGCGAAATTTGGAGTTAATGGGCTATAGCAGCAGACGACGGACGTGAGTGACTTTGCTAATAGCACGGCATTGTCTGCAGCACATCTCCCCATATCAGTTGGACCCCAGACGACTGGAAAATCATGGTCTAGTCGGATGAATCTCGATTTCAGTAGGTAAGGGGTCTAGGAGGCCGGCACAGTAGCTCAGCGTGTTTCGTCAGAAGGTTAACTACCTTCTGTAACAACAAAGCTGAGTGAATGGATCAACAATGAACTTCCACGAATGTCAGGGGACGTCCGCCCTCAACAAATGCAACGAACAAAATGAGATTTAAAATAAAGGGGGTAGCGTCTCTGATTCATAATCAAAACGTCTTCGGTTCCGGGTTCGAATCCCGCCTTTGACGAAATTTTGATTAATAATCAGCATTGGCGGCCGAAAACTTCCGGCATAAGAAGTCACCCTCATTCTGCCAACGGCCTTGTCAAAGAGGGTGGAGGAGCGGGCAAAGGTTCAGGGCACTCTCTTCTTCTAGGGGTGGAAAATTGCCCCTAAAGGCGGAAGAATCAGCAATAAGCAACGGCATGAGGATGCAGAAGGCAATGGAAACCACTGCATTAAAGACACGTAACATGTATCCACAGGGAATGTGGCCTGTAATTGAAGAAGTGTCATGATGATCTCTCCATTGGCAAAAGATTCCGGAACAGTTCCCCCTTCGGATCTACGGAAGGGGACTGCCAAGGGGGGGTTACCATTAGAAAAAGACTGAATAATCAACGGAAGAATAACGTTCTACGAGTCGGGGCGTGGAATGTCAGAAGCTTGGACGTGGTAGGGAAACTAGAAAATCTGAAAAGGGAAATGCAAAGGCTCAATCTAGATACAGTATGGGACAGTGAAGTGAAGTGGAAGAAGACAAGGATTTTTGGTCAGATGAGTATAGGGTAATATCAACAACAGGAGAAAATGGTGTAACCGGAGTAGGATTCGTTATGAATAGGAAGGTAGGGCAGAGACTGTGTTTCTGTGAACAGTTCAGTGACACGGTCGTTCCTATCAGAATCGACAGCAAACCAACACCGACAACGATAGTTCAGGTATACGTGCCGACGTCGCAAGCTAAACATGAAGAGATAGAGAAAGTGTATGAGGATATTGAAAGCGTAATACAGAACGTAAAGGGGGATGAAAATCTAATAGTCATGGGGGACTGGAATGCAGTTGTAGGGGAAGGAGTAGAATAAAAATTTGCAGGAGAATATGGGCTAGGGACAAGGAATGAGAGATGAGAAATACTAATTGAGCTCTGTAACAAGTTTCAGGTAGTAATAGCGAATACCCTGTTCAAGAATCACAAGAGGAGGACGCATACTTGGAAAACGCCGTGTGATACGGAAAGATTTCTGTTACATTACATCATGGTCAGACAGAGATTCCGAAATCAGATACTGAATTGTAAGGCGTGCCCAGGAGCAGATATAGACTCAGATCCCAATATAGTAGAGATGGAGAGTAGGCTGAAGTTTAAGACATTAGTCAGGAAGTATCAATACGCAAAGAAGTGGGATACGGAAGTACTAAGAAATGACGAGATACGCTTGAAGTTCTTCAAGTCTATAGATACAGTAATAAGGAAAAGCTCAGTAGGCAGTACAGTTGAAGAGGAATGGATATCTCTAAAAAGGCCATCACAGAAGTTGGGAAGGAAAACGTAAGTACAAAAAAGGTAACTGCGAAGAAACCATGGGTAACAGAAGAAATACTTAAGTTGACTGATGAAAGGAGGAAGTACAAAAATATTCCGGGAAACTCAGAAATACAGAAATACAAGTCGCTGAGGAATGAAATAAATAGGAAGTGCAGGGAAATTAAGACTAAATGGTTGCATGAAAAAGGTGAAGACATCGAAAAAGAAATGATTGTCGGAAGGACAGACTCAGCAAACAGGAAAGTCAAGACAACCTTCGGTGACATTAAAAGCAAGGATGGTAACATTAAGAGTGCAACGGGAATTCCATCGTTAAATGCAGAGGAGAGAGGGGATAGGTGGAAAGAATACATTGAGAGCCTCTGTGAGGGGGAGGATTTGTCTGACGTGATAGAAGAAGAAACTGGAGTCGATTTAGAAGACATGGGGGGATCCAGTATTAGAATCAGAATTTAAAATAGCTTTGGAGGACTTAGGGTCAAATAAGGCAGAAGAGACAGGCAACATTCCATCAGAATTTCTAAACTCATTGGGGGAAGTGGCAACAAAACGACTATTCACATTGGTATGTAGACTGTATGAGTCTGGCGATATACCATCTGACTTTCGGAAAAACATCATCCACACAGTTTCGAAGAGGGCAAGAGCTGACAAGTGCGAGAATTATCGCACAATCAGCTTAACAGCTCACAAGAATTGTATACAGAAGAATGGAAAAGAAAATTGAGGATGCCCTAGATGACGATCAGTTTGGCTTTAGGAAAAGTAGAGGCACGAGAGAGGCAATTCTGGCGTTGCAGTTAATAATGGAAGCAGGACTAAAAAAAAAAAATCGACACGTTCATAGGATTTGTCGACCTGGAAAAAGTGTTCGACAATGTAAAATGGTGCAGGATGTTCGAAATTCTGAAAAAAAGTTGGGGTAAACTGCAGGGAGAGACGGGTCATATACAATATGTACAACAGCCAAGAAGGAATAACAAGAGTGGACCACCAAGAACGAAGTTCTCGTATTAAAAAGGGTGTAAGAAAAGGATGTAGCCTTTCGCTTCTACTGTTCAATCTGTACATCGAGGAAGCAATGATGGAAATAAAAGAAAGGCAAAGGAGTGGAATTAAAATTCAAGGTGAAAGGATATCAATGATACGATTCGCTGATGACATTGCTATCCTGAGTGAAAGTGAAGAAGAATTACATGATCTACTGAACGGAATGAACAGTCTTATGGGTACACAGTATGGACTGAGAGTAAATCGAAGAAAGACGAAGGTAAGGAGAAGTAGTAGAAATGAGAACAGCGAGAAACTTAACATCAGGATGGATGGTCACGAAGTAGATGAAGTTACGGAATTCTGCTACCTAGGCAGTAAAATAACCAATGACGGACGGAGCAAGGAGGACATCAAAAGCAGACTCGCTATGGCAAAAAAGGCATTCCTGGCCAACAGAAGTCTATTAATATCAAATATCGACCATAATTTGAGGAAGAAATTTCTGAGAATGTACGTCTGGAGTACAGCATTGTATGGTAGTGAAACATGGACTGTGGGAAAACCGGAACAGAAGAGAATCGAAGCATTTGAGATGTGGTGCTACAGACGAATGTTTAAAATTAGGTGGACTGATAAGGTAAGGAATGAGGAGGTTACGCGCAGAATCGGAGAGGAAAGAAATATGTGGAAAACACTGACAAGGAGAAGGGGCAGAATGATAGGACATCTGTTCAGTCATAAGGGAATGACTTCCATGGTACTAGAGGGAGCTGTAGAGGGCAAAAACTGTAGAAGGCAGATACTGAAATACATGCAGGAAATAACTGAGGACGTAGGGCGCAAGTGCTACTCTGAGATGAAGAGATTAGTACAGGAGAAGAATTCGATGCGGGCCGCATCAAACCATTCGGAAGACTGAAGACAAAGAAAAAAGAGCTGATGGCAGTGTTCGAGTGTGGCAGAGACTGCACAAAGCCATGTACCCAAGTTGTCAACAAGCCACTGTGCAAGCTGGTGGTGTGGGCTGTGATTCCATGGAAAAGAATGGGTCCTCTGGTCTAATTGAACCGATCATTAACTGGAAATGGTTATATTTGACTACCTGGAGATAACCTGCAGCCATTTATCCATTTATGGACTTCATGTTCCCCGACAACGATGGAATTTTTATGGATGACAATGCGCCATGTCAACGGGGCACAATTGTTCGCGAGTGGTTTGAAGAACATTTTGAACAGTTTGGCCACCCAGACTGCCTTACATGAATCCCATTGAATATTTATGGGACATAATCGAGAGGTCAGCTCCTGCACCCACAACACGGCTGTAGAGGCCGCACGGCTCAGGGAACTTCCAGCGGCTTCTTGAGTCCATTTCACGTCCTTTTGCTGTATTGCACTGGGCAAAAGGAGGTCCGACACAATGTTAGGAGGAATCCTATGTCTTTTGTCACTTCGGTATAGACCACTGTAACATCAAGACGCTTAACAACCCTACATAATATAAATTTGAGGGCGAATCAGAATGTAATGCTTTCTCTATCATAAAAAATTTAGTACTGAACATATAACAGCAGCAGAGCGCAGACCATAGCGAGAACTGTTCCCCTCAGCACAGTAGCGTTTAATTTAGTCACAGTGAATTTGTACCATCGTTCAACACAAGATTCAGGATTTTGAGACTTGACCCATTTTCTCAGAATTGTTTTCTAGCTGTTGATTGTGAACTGTAACATGTCTCTCTCCTCGAATAACTTCAGCACAATGTCCTAGACTGGCATCTGTAACAGATGTCGGGCGGTTTCTCTGCAATGTCCTTTCTTCCGTTAACAAACTACTTCACCGAGCGAAGAACGTTGCTGAAATCCATTACAGCATTCTCATATACTTTTTTCTGGATGAGGTTACAACAGTTTTAAAATTGTGGCTGAAGTATAAAAACTCCGAACCTTTTCAAACTAGTTTTGATGCCTGGGTTCAAAGATAGCGCAAATCTGTACAACCGCATGGTGCTTATGTTGAACGGTAGTATTGTGTAGAGGACACTTCAGGTTATGATCTGTACTAATTCTGCAGTTACATGCCCATTAATAATTTTTTTATGACTTAGGATACATTACTTTTCGATCCATCTTCGTATTACATGTCAACGAATCTAATATGGGAGTTCGTGTCCAAAGATGCTAGGATAAACCGGTACGCTGAACTGCTACATGCACTGGTGTCCAAAATTAAAGCAACAAACTGCTTCCCCGTCCTGTGTCTAATTCACGATATAATCATACAAACTGTCAACAGATGTCGCTACGATCGTGTTCTTCAAGGCTTCAAGGAAGATGGCATTCCCACCAACGGACAACCACGACAGCAATGACATCAGGACACCCATCAAGCGCGATAGTGTTTGCCGGGTAGCCCCACATCCACAATCGCTGTGTACACAGTCACAGACGGTGCAGTATGGCACACAGAAGATGCCTGCAGGCGCTCTGCTGTGGGGGGAAATAGGAAGAATGAAAGCAGGAGGGTCCCAAACTGAGGTGGCCCGATGGCTTCATGTGAATCGTTGTGTTGTTTCTCGGATGAGGCGACAGTTTACAGAGAGAGAAACTGTATCCCGGAGACCAGGACCGAGCCGACCACCTATGACATCAGAAAGGGAGGACTGTTATTTGGCTGTAAGGGCACGACGGTACCGCCTTAGTACTGCACTGCAACTGGCAACTGATATCGCAGCATCCATTGGACGTGTTGTATCGAGGCAAACCATGTACGAAAGGCTTCGGCAGAGTGGCCTTTATTGTTGGAGACCTGCTGTCTGTTTACTTCTGGCATGTCTTCTAGAGTCGAGTCGTCAACATGCCGCCTGGACGTTCAAACAGTAGGCCAATGCTATTTTCACAGATTCGGCCAGGAGAGCGATTCCAGACGGGATCGCATGTGGAGGGTACGTGGAACGCGATTTCGGGATCCAAACATTATGGAAAGAAACCGATATCGTGGAGGATTCCTTATGGTGTCTGCAGGAATTATGTTGGCCACTCGAACACTTCTTCATGAAATTGTATGGGTGAATCAGCAAGATTTAACAGCTGCCAAGTACTGTGAGGAGATCTTGGGATCTGATGCGCGGTTGTTGCGAGGTGCTGTGGGTCCAGACTTCGAACTGATGCCTGACCTCATGGAGCACGGATCGTTAATGTTTCTTTGGAAACGGAGGATATTTCTCACATGGCCTGGCATGCTCGCTCTCCCGATTTGAATCCTATAGAGCATGTCTGGCGTGCACTAGGGAGACGGGTTGTATCAGGTCAGCATCCACTAACCACTCTCCAAGACTTGTGAGCAGCTCTGCAGAAGAATGGGCGTTATTGCCTCAACATGACATTGCTGACATCATTTACAGCATGTCCCGTCGTTGTCAGTCCTGTATTGGTGCCAGAGGTGGTTACACCCCATACTGAACGGATTAACTAGTTGTCAAACTGTGTGTGCAAATCCGTTAACTTGGAAAAAAATGAAGAACATTTTTGTCTATCGTTATGTATGTTGCAGCTGATTACGTTCTGCATCCTTTACTTTGTTCGTACTTTACTATCACCTGTTTACATTGTTTTGTGGCAAAATAAACCCAACCTTGCTAACTTTTCGTTTCTCGCTTTAATTTTGGACGCCAGTGTATTAGGGTGCATAAATACTTGTTAATTACAGAGATTAGATACATTATTTTATCCACATAAATTTATATGTCTTGCTCATTATCTAAAATGGTTAAGTATTACCAGAAATGCATCATCATATGTTCGGAAACATATTGGCACTAGAATACAATCTTCTCATTCGGAAAAGCTACACACGGCTTAAATTTAAGTACGTTAATTTCCACCTCTTCCAGTAAATCGAGCTATAGGTGTCCAGTCTCAGATCCCTACTGTCATCCAGATCGTGGCGAGCAGGGATGCGGTGAGGAGGATCCCCAAGGATACGTTATTCACAGCACAATGATTTGGCGACGTTGTCCGCATTTGGGCATTCAGATGAATGGTACCCATAGTGCTCAGAGCCATTTGAACCTGGCTGGCAATAAGCCAGTCATTCACTCAGGCGGCTTGGCTTCTAGCTTCGCAAGTGAAAACCTTAACTAATTTTTAGAGCTCGCCTGCGATAGTGTTCAGGAGACCAAGAGAACATTTACTCGTACCTGTTGTGTGAGGATATTTAGTATAATGTCTACTTCATGAGTTGCGTTTCCCATGTGTGTATCTGTAGCTATAAAGTTTATATATTTTTTCACCTACATATCTACTCCGCAGGCGGAGAGTACATAGTACCAATGTTATCGATGGTCTGTCGTAATCCACTTTCAGATTAAACAAGTGGGAATGACTGTCTTTATGCCTTTTCAAGTGCATAATTTCTCTATCTCAAACCACGGTTCAAAATGGTTCAAATGGCTCTGAGCACTATGGGACTCAACTGCTGAGGTCATTAGTCCCCCAGAACTTAGAACTAGTTAAACCTAACTAACCTAAGGACATCACAAACATCCATGCCCGAGGCAGGATTCGAACCTGCGACCGTAGCGGTCTTGCGGTTCCAGGCTGCAGCGCCTTTAACCGCACGGCCACTTCGGCCGGCTCTCAACCCACCTAGCGTGATGTACGGTGATGGCAACATACTGATAATACAGTCTCCTTCTCATACATATTTCTTAAATTTACCCAAGAGGGTTTTGGGAGAAGTACACCGACGTTTTACCAAGGCACTCCTACTTAAGTTCCCTGAGGAAATCTGCTGCACCATCGTATGCGCTATACCGAAATGCGTGCTCCTAAACTCGTTCGCTGTCTGTCGTTATGTCCACTTAATACGGTCTCAGGACAGTGGAGCAGTACTAGCAAATTCCTTTACATAGGGTGAATCACCTAAAACTAGCCCCGCAAGTATTGCGAAAATGGTAAATACTATTGATGTGAGGTTTTCACAGAATAGTTTAGCAGTCAGGGTGTCATATTGTTAGCCAATCAACAGATTGTGGTAGTACTTAGGAAGTGCATTTTTGTCTAAATGGCACAAGCCTATTGACACTAACAAACTAAAAGTAGCGTAAATTAGAATGTCAGTGATGTTTGTTGCAGGGTTCTAGTGCGAGTCGTTTCCGAGATGTATTTTGAAAAGTTTCCACATCGACACTTGTAACAATACCTGTGCATTCACTAGTTATGTGGATTCTGACCAGTAACGAGACAATTGACCACCACGGGCTGTGTCGAAAATGACACTGGCAGCGGCAATACAAGCTTACAGTCTTGTATGGAAAGAATGCTGCACACATCCTAGCATTTCAGCGGAGACGTCCGAGAAGGCTGCAGTAACGCTCCGTTGCATATCATCGGGTGTAGTTGGTATGCCCTTGTAGATAGCGTCTTTCAGCTTTCGCCCGTCAAATCTGTGGAACGGGCCGGCTGAGGTAGGGGTCTACTGCGTCCAATCCAACGACTTCGAAATCATTCGTGAAGACACACCGCGGTACTTCGTGGACAGCCATCATGTCGGTATCACAGGTTCCACCTAGTCTGCAGAGGAACGTCTTCTGGCTTCCGTGGAAGACAATCTGATGGGAGGCTGCCATACTTGTGCGCCTTCACTGTTCCGTCTCTGAAAAAAGGGCGTATGAGCTGATGGTTCGCTATCCCGCACCATACGTTTACACGCCATGGACTGAAGAAGCCAACGGGAATTGTCAGTAGACAAGTAGTGCACGTTTCGGCACTTTACCTGGCCATGATTGGTAAATGTGGCTTCGTCATTAAACAAGATACATGATACATCTAGAGTATCTTGTCTTAACGCCCGTGTACAGAAGTTAACACGATTCTCATAATCTTTTCCACTATAGAGATGGAACCTATTACGATGGAAAATGCGTGGGACATTTACCCGACTCATGACACTTCTTCGTACAAATGCGCGGGAGCTATCAAGGTGAGCAACTGCAGTAGCAGCAAAAACATTAATTTACCACTCTTCTGTCGCCACTTGTTTCCATCTAATACTTTGGTTCAAATGGCTCTGAGCACTATGGGACTTAACAGCTATGGTCATCAGTCCCCTAGAACTTAGAACTACTTAAACCTAACTAACCTAACGACATCACACAACACCCAGCCATCACGAGGCAGAGAAAATCCCTGACCCCGCCGGGAATCGAACCCGGGAACCCGGGCGTGGGAAGCGAGAACGCTACCGCACGACCACGAGATGCGGGCATCTAATACTTTATCTAGGTGTTACACAACAATTTTCACGTAACTGGTTGAATATGTTGATAAATAATTGCGGGGATGGTTGACGTCTACTGAGATCTTGCTGCATACACCGTACAAGAATGAACTGCCTTCTTCCTACAATCTCCGTAGAACATGAGCATGTTGGCTTTTTCTGCACTCGTAAATCCCCACTCACGACTAACTGCTTAGACTGTGCGAGCTAACATACCCAAAGTTGTTCGGTCTCACATACGGTTCCTCTTCGTCGAAATGTCTTGGCTCAAACTCGTCTAGGGGTTGAACCGCACGTGTCGCATTAAACGCCCTAAATAAGACACTATTGACCCTTTGGTTAAATTGTATGGCTGATGGCAAGTTTGCGAAATACAGAGTTAATATAACATATAATAACAGTAATAACAACATCGTGAACTAAGTTAACGGCCCATAAATGATGTATGCCATACAGTTGCGATTATGTTAGAATAATGTTTATTCAGAAGGCAAACTAATAGCGTAAGTGATCGTATTTAAAATCAAATGGCTCTGAGCACTATGGGACTTAACATCTGAGGTCATCAGTCCCCTAGAACTTAGAACTACTTATACCTAACTAACCTAAGGACATCACACACATCCATGCCCGAGGCAGGATTCGAACCTGCGACCGTAGCGATGACGCGGTTCCAGACTGAAGCGCCTAGAACCGCTCGGCCACAACGGCCAGCGGTCGTGTTTAGAATTTTTGTTACACTCGAGCGCATATCCATTTGACACAGTTCGATCATTCACAATCTCATCACGAATTACAAGTTCGATACTCCACCTCGTTAACTATAGGAAAAGTTAGAGTTCGCACCAGGCGCGCGGCTGCTCACCGCTCTGAGACAAAGTCCCGCGATACCACAGAATGCGAAATTTTCTAAGTCATTTCACTTCCAAGCTGCCTGAAGACCAACTGTCCGCTACCGTGTCTCAATCCGAACTGTACGCTTTGGTGTCTCCTGCCGAACTGTACACTTTGGTGTCTACACCAGAACTGCCCTTTGCCCGTCTCCGACCGCGTTTCCCGCACGCCGAACATATTCGCTCAACTGACTAGCGCAGTTCCCTTTCCTGAAGCCGTCCATCTGATTGGCTACAGCTTATTCTACATTACTTTACATTTTAACATATTTTAAGAATCAAAGCTAGACCACTTTCACGTTCTAAATAAAGTAACAATAATTTCCATTACATAATAAAGATTTAATTGTTTTACATAAAAGCAATAAAATTTCCTTCCTTACTTTGAATGTCACGGCCAGTAGCCTCGTACCAATGTGCTTTCTGATAAATAAAGAAGAAAAGTAACTATTATGAACTAAATTTTACAACAAATATTCTTTTGCCTAATGATCCGATAAGGTGTCATGCGGTCATCGTTCTATATGTGGTTTGTGGAGGAAATGATCATTTGATGCTTAACTGAAAATACTGATAATTTAAATTTACTATATCTTTTAAACAAATAGAGTCACAGATTTATATTTACAACGTTTGTCATTTTAATGATGCGCTTCTATATGAAATGTCGATCCTTAAGATCGACCAAAGCATTCAGATTTTAGCATTCAGGTCTTTGTTACAAAACTTGTTAATGTCACTTTAACAGTAAATCCTAAATTATTATAGATATGATCAATATTCATTTTTTATTGGGATCAACATGAAAATTTATGGAGGATGGCAGACTAAAATTACTGTGACTTGATTCCCTGCATTACTACAGAATTAAATAATTTTCATAACTGTTTCCCTTTATGGCCGATCTTAGGTCCGCCATATTTAGCACTGCTACGTCTCCTTGGTCGCAAAAGCCTTCTACTAGGTTTCCCCATGACGCACGTTCTCGTCTGTCTCACTCGCACACTACAGCGCTTAGGCCTCAACAGACAATAGACGCCTGTAGGTTTCCCCATCTCTTAGTGAATCTGTACCCTTTGTGGGATCCGGTCCTGGACGATAGTGTTCGTTTCACAATTCCTGAGGCCTGACTCTTTCGGCCATATATTTGAATGAGCGCGCAATGCTCGTTAACTCACAACTGTTACACACTAACTGACTAGCAAGTCGCTATGTATTCAAGGAACACAAAAGCACATTGTAAGCATACATAATAATATTGACCGAGCATCTACACACATTCAATGGCACAAAGAAGAGTCGGTGTGAAAACTTTTCCGAATACGCTATCTCGTAAATGAGTCGTACTAGAGGGGACTGATGACCTCAGATGTTGAGTCCCATACTGCTTACAGCCATTTGAACAACCTGAACTTGTACTAGACTCCTGCAACGAAAACCACTGACGTACTAATTTGCTCTGCTATTAGTCTGACATTGTAATTCTGTCAGAGACAGCAAAGGACTTGGAAGAGCAGTTGAACGGAATGGATGGTGTCTTGAAGGGAGGATATAAGATGAACATCAACAAAAGCAAAACAAGGATAATGGAATGTAGTCGAATTAAGTCGGGTGATGTTGAGGGTATTAGATTAGGAAATGAGACACTTAAAGTAGTAAAGGAGTTTTGCTATTTGGGGAGCAAAATAACTGATGATGGTCGAAGTAGAGAGGATATAAAATGTAGACTGGCAATGGCAAGGAAAGCGTTTCTGAAGAAGAGAAATTTGTTAACATCGAGTATAGATGTAAGTGTCAGGAAGTCATTTCTGAAAGTATTTGTATGGAGTGTAGCCATGTATGGAAGTGAAACATGGACGGTAAATAGTTTGGACAAGAAGAGAATAGAAGCTTTCGAAATGTGGTGCTACAGAAGAATGCTGAAGATAAGGTGGGTAGATCACATAACTAATGAGAAGGTACTGAATAGGATTGGGGAGAAGAGGAGTTTGTGGCACAACTTGAGCAGAAGAAGGGATCGGTTGGTAGGACATGTTCTGAGGCATCAAGGGATCACCAATTTAGTATTGGAGGGCATCATGGAGGGTAAAAATCGTAGGGGGAGACCAAGAGATGAATACACTAAGCAGATTCAGAAGGATGTAGGTTGCAGTAGATACTGGGAGATGAAGAAGCTTGCACAGGATAGAGTAGCATGGAGAGCTGCATCAAACCAGTCTCAGGACTGAAGACCACAACAACATTAGTCTGTTAAAGACAATAGGCATTGTTTCATTTAAAATAGCAAATATTGCCACAGAAATACACTTTCTAAGTGTTGTTACGATCTGTTTGGTGGCCAACAATACGAGCCCCTGACAACCAGTTCATTCCGTGAAAATCGTACATTAATAGCACTTTCTATTTGCGGTGCAAGTTTTAGGTTCAAAAATGGCTCTAAGCACTATGGGCTTAACATCTGAGGTTATCAGTCCCCTAGACTTAGAACTACTTAAACCTAACTAACCTAAGGACATCACACACACCTTCCAGCAACTTGCTTGTATACCGTTGTCGACTGAGTGTGAAGCCATCTGAACGTGAAAAGCCGATCTAAGTGAATTCAAGTTAATTATCGGATATTTTTGCCGGCCTTCTGATTCCGCTATAACAGCTGAAGAATCGTTCAAGGGAAGTGTACGCTCAGTATTGCCGAAGTAGTCAGATCATGAAGTTGGAGGTGGCTTTAATGTACCGAGTATAGTGTGGCAAGCCTACGGATTCACTGCAGGTGATACGGTTAGACAGTCTTGTGAGGTACTTTTGCACGCATTTTCCGAAAACCACCTGCAACAACTACATCGGCAGCCCACACGCAATAAAAATATTTTAGATGTTGTAGCAACAAACAGGCCTGACCTTTTCGACAGTGTCATTATAGAGACAGGGATGTCATGATTCCGACAAAGGGTTTCAAAATTAATAAAGCCATCAGAATGGCTTGGAGAGTATTTATGCTAGAAGAAGCAGATAAGCAGTTGTCAGCATCCCACTTAGATAATGAATGGACATCTATTAGTTCAGTAGGACGGACGTACAGGGAATTATGGGCAAAGGTGAAACTGATTGTTAATCGCGCTCTAGAGACGAGTGTGCCAAGTTAAGTGGACTAAAAATGTAGAGAATCGTCCGCAGTTTAATGACGAAATTCAGAAAATGCTGAAGATACAGAGATTGATGCTCTCTCGGTTCAAAGAAGAGCGCGAAAATGTCGACAAACGAAAATTAGTAGAAATTAGTGCGTCGGTAAGAAGGTCAATGCGCGAAGCATATAACAACTTCCGCCGTCATATCTTAGTGAAAGATCATGCCGAGAATCCGAGTAAATTCTGTTCATATGTAAAAATCACTAAGTGGTCCGAAAACTTCTATCCTGTCATTACTCGATCTGTTTGGTGTGGAAATAGATGGTAGCAAAATGAAAGCTAAACGTTTGAATTTCGCTTTTAAGAAATCATCCACACTGGAGAATCGTACAAACGTACTGTCGTTTAACTGTCGCACAGAGTCCCGCGTGCAGGACATTTAAAAAGGCATCCCTGGCGCTGAGAAGCAACTGAAATATTGAAAACAAGTAAGTCACCGCGTCCAGATGGAATCCCAATTCAGTTTTACAGAGCTTACTTTGCTGCATTGGCCCCTTACTGAATTTGCATATATCGCGAATCTCTCGCCCAGCGCAAAGTCCCAAGCGCAGGTGACTCCTGTGTCTAAGAAGGGTAAAAGAGAGGACCTGCAGAGTTATAAACTAATACCCTTAACATGGGTTTGCTGCAGAATTCTTGAACACATTCTGAGTACGAATATAACAAACTTCCTTGAAGCAGAAAAGCTGTTGTCCACAAATCAACAAGGATTTAGAAAGCATCGCTCGTGCGAAATTCAGCTTGTCGTTTTCTCAGATGTTCCTACAAACCATGGATGGAGGACAACAGTAGATTCCTTATTCCTAGATTTTCGGAAAGCGTTTGACACGGTGGCCTACTGCAGGCTGTCGACAAAAGTCCTAGCATACGGATTAAGGTCCCACAGAAATTTGAGTGGCTCGAAGACTTTTTAAGTAATAGAACACAGTATGTTGTCCTTGACGCGCAGGTAAGCATAGAAACTTAAAATTGGGAGTGGATGTTGATTTTATACTGTAGGCATCGTTTAAAAGAGGTTTTCAAAATTCGGCCCATAAGGGGTTAAATAGGGGATGGAAGGGTTTTTTTCTGAAAATATGTCTCTATTAAGACAATTTTGAATAAAAAACAAAAACTGGTATTTGGTTTGGCGGTGTTTGCACAGAGTATTGATTTACAGGTGAGCAACGGGCGAAACAAAATTCAGTTCGGTTAATTAACAACAAAAGAAAAAAATGTGCAGACCATACAGCCAACGCGAGCAAAGAAGCGGGCACTAACCTAGCTCTATAAACACATAAATGAACTGATGGACAGGGCGAACAGCAATTTAAGGCTGTTTGCTGATGACGCTGTGGTGTACGGGAGTTCTCGTCGTTGAGTGACTGAAGCAGGATGCAAGATGATTTTGAAAAAAATTCTAGTTTGTGTGAAGAATGGGAGCTAGCTCTAGACGTTAAAAAACGTTAGTTAATGCGGGAGAATAGGAAAATCAGTCCTGTAACGTTCCAATATAGCACAGTAATGTGGCGGTTGGCACGGTCACATCGACAAAATATCTAAGTGTAAAGCTGCGAAGTGATACGGAGTGGAATGAGCACGTAAGGTTGGTAGTCAGGAAGGCGAAAGCTCGTCTTCGTTTTATAAGGGAAATTTTGGGAAAGTATAGATCATCTGGAAAGACGCTAGTGCGACAGATTCCTGAGTACTGCTAGAGTGTTTGGGATCTTCACAAGTTTGGATTAAAGGAAGGCATCGAAGGAATTGAGAGGCGTGCTGCTAGATTTGTTACCGGTAGGTTCCATCAACAAGCAAGTATTACTGAAATACTTCTTGAATTCAAAGGGGAATCCCTGAATGGAAGACGTCGCTCTTTTCGCAAGGTACTATTTCGGATATTTAGTAAAGTGACCGACTGCAGAACGATTCTTCTGCTGCCAACGTACATTTCACGTAAGGACCATTCCTTCTATGAAGCTCGCTGTCTGTACCAAAATGCTGTCGTCATAACCAAAGAATCGTGTGAGTGATGAGATGAAAACCAAGTTCGGGCTGTGTGACGGGTGATCAAACACTATCCATCGAAAAGGCTGTTGGAGCGTCGATGTTACACCTGCAGTGTGCGTTCGAGCACTGTCATTAAGAAGGAAATTCATACAATTACTTTATGCGGGGTACATGAAATCAGGAAGAACCACTCAGTATGCACAGCACACTTGGCGAAAAAAGTTTATTGTTCCAAGGATCTTTACATAATCGCTGTGCGGTCAGAACTGAAACGTGCGATCGACGGGGATATAGAGACACCGCACACCACACCTATGCAAAGCTTCATTGGACTTTCATTGTTTAATTTCGTGATCGACAGGATGTTGAAAAGAACAGCTCTCGGAATCATGCAGACTTGCGTACAACAACAATAAAAAGTTTATTGTCAACGCCAGATTTTCCCTGATACTTAATCACCCAAACAAAGCTTTTCCTCTTCAGACGTTGGCAGGTAAGCACCTACGGGGGTTGGACATAAATATGAAAGCACTGTGCCTAATGCACAATGAACATAAACGCAGTTTGCGCTGTTCTCTCTGACCACGACCGGCACCTGTGTACAATCTACGTGTCAGTCGTGCTCAGAAGAGTGCATTATGTCGGAGCTAAGCGAATTCGACCACGGGCAAACTGTTGGTGTTCGTTTGCTGGGTGCTTCCGTAGCCAAGGGAGCCGAAGTGTTCGGTGTTCCATGAGCCACCTACCGAAGATTTATACCGCGTACAGGGAAAGCGGAGAAACGCCATCTACCAAGTCACAACGCGGACGAAAGTGTGTGCAGATTGATCGTGACCGGCGGTCATTTAAGAGGATTGTGAACACAAGGATGAACTGTACGATCTGTCCTGGCCACCCTGAACCTCTGCTGTCTGCTTTGGAGAGAAGTATACGTGATCGCTAGCCTCATCCATCATCATTACCTGGACTTCCCAATATTTTGGACGAAGAATCGTATAAGATTCCATTAGAAACCATACACTACCAGTACCCATACATTCCAAGACTAATGGAATCTGTTCTGAAAGCCTCTGGGTTTCCTACACCGTATTAGGCATGGTAATGTGTTGTGTTCTTAGTTCCGCCGGAGGTTCGGGTCCTCCCTCGGGCATGGGTGTGTGTGTTGTTCTTAGCATAAGTTAGTTTAAGTACTGTGTAAGTCTAGGGACCTATGACCTCCGCAGTTTGACCCCTTAGGAATTCACACACATTTGAACATTTTGTGTTCTTGGTGTCTCCATATTTCTGTCCACCCCCTGTATATCCCCACCAAGTTTTACAGCATTTGTTGAATACTTGATACAGCTTCCACAAAGGGAATAGTAATATTAGATGCCTTACAAATTAATGGCTCCTTATGGAAAATTATGAACGCCAGAATTCGAATGGATTTTATTTTGTCACATCGCGGCAAATACACTCCTGGAAATGGAAAAAAGAACACATTGACACCGGTGTGTCAGACCCACCATACTTGCTCCGGACACTGCGAGAGGGCTGTACAAGCAATGATCACACGCACGGCACAGCGGACACACCAGGAACCGCGGTGTTGGCCGTCGAATGGCGCTAGCTGCGCAGCATTTGTGCACCGCCGCCGTCAGTGTCAGCCAGTTTGCCGTGGCATACGGAGCTCCATCGCAGTCTTTAACACTGGTAGCATGCCGCGACAGCGTGGACGTGAACCGTATGTGCAGTTGACGGACTTTGAGCGAGGGCGTATAGTGGGCATGCGGGAGGCCGGGTGGACGTACCGCCGAATTGCTCAACACGTGGGGCGTGAGGTCTCCACAGTACATCGATGTTGTCGCCAGTGGTCGGCGGAAGGTGCACGTGCCCGTCGACCTGGGACCGGACCGCAGCGACGCACGGATGCACGCCAAGACCGTAGGATCCTACGCAGTGCCGTAGGGGACCGCACCGCCACTTCCCAGCAAATTAGGGACACTGTTGCTCCTGGGGTATCGGCGAGGACCATTCGCAACCGTTTCCATGAAGCTGGGCTACGGTCCCGCACACCGTTAGGCCGTCTTCCGCTCACGCCCCAACATCGTGCAGCCCGCCTCCAGTGGTGTCGCGACAGGCGTGAATGGAGGGACGAATGGAGACGTGTCGTCTTCAGCGATGAGAGTCGTTTCTGCCTTGGTGCCAATGATGGTCGTATGCGTGTTTGGCGCCGTGCAGGTGAGCGCCACAATCAGGACTGCATACGACCGAGGCACACAGGGCCAACACCCGGCATCATGGTGTGGGGAGCGATCTCCTACACTGGCCGTACACCACTGGTGATCGTCGAGGGGACACTGAATAGTGCACGGTACATCCAAACCGTCATCGAACCCATCGTTCTACAATTCCTAGACCGGCAAGGGAACTTGCTGTTCCAACAGGACAATGCACGTCTGCATGTATCCCGTGCCACCCAACGTGCTCTAGAAGGTGTAAGTCAACTACCCTGGCCAGCAAGATCTCCGGATCTGTCCCCCATTGAGCATGTTTGGGACTGGATGAAGCGTCGTCTCACGCGGTCTGCACGTCCAGCACGAACGCTGGTCCAACTGAGGCGCCAGGTGGAAATGGCATGGCAAGCCGTTCCACAGGACTACATCCAGCATCTCTACGATCGTCTCCATGGGAGAATAGCAGCCTGCATTGCTGTGAAAGGTGGATATACACTGTACTAGTGCCGACATTGTGCATGGTCTGTTACCTGTGTCTATGTGCCTGTGGTTCTGTCAGTGTGATCATGTGATGTATCTGACCCCAGGAATGTGTCAATAAAGTTTCCCCTTCCTGGGACAATGAATTCACGGTGTTCTTATTTCAATTTCCAGGAGTGTAGGACTTGCTAATAAATCTCCAGTTCCGGTAAAATTTGCGTAGTGTCTGTTAACACAACATTAAGCTCCTGAGTCGCACCCACAAACTCAAAGAAATTCAACCTCCAACACCCAACTCTCAATCAGTAGCCGCTCTTCTGCGAGTACCGAGCGAGGTGACGCAGTGGTTAGCACACTGGACTCGCATTCGGGAGGACGACGGTTCAAGCACGCGTCCGGCCATTCAGATTTAGGTTTCCGCGATTTCCCTACATCGTTCGAAGCAAATGTCGGAATAGTTCCTTTGAAAGGGCACGGCCGATTTTCTTGACACCGTCCGAACTAGTTTTCCGTCTCTAATGACCTCGATGTCGACCGGACGTTAAGCCCCATCTTCCACGCCTCTTTGTTCTACGAGTGGGTTCTGTACACGAACACTTCTACAGATCGGACAAAATCGGAACTTTTACCGATTCCAAGTAATACTCATACACAAATCAAATTACTACCAGCGATTTGTTAGCGTCCAATAATCTGGTTAAAATCCCTTTCTAATACATCGTAAACTTATTTAGTCCCGTTAAGTACTCTTGGATTGACCTGGAACTCGATTCCAATTCAACTAGGAATAATAGTTTCATTGTATCTTCAAACTTCTTTGGGGATTCTTCTCGATTTATAAACTAATCAACTAAAGCATTCCATTAAACCACCTCATTCTCTGATAGTCAAGCTCCCAAGCTGACTTCACCAAACTCGTAATGTTAAAACGCCTGCGCATGCAGGAAATGAACATTCGCAGTCGGACAACTCTCCAACGTCCTGACTAAAATCAAACTGCCGTTAAGATCGTATTGAATCATCAGAAACCATTAATCATGGACAAACGAGTAGCGCTACCACCACTTTTTAACCATTGAATATTGCGGTTTATGCTCAACGGCGAATCTCTCAGTGACTTCGATGTAGACTCGCCAATATCTGTACTCTTTTCCCATCTGCAGCAGTTTTTTCGCAACAACGTACATTGACAAATCACAGACGTACATAACAACAACTATGTTTACTTACATTTTGCGTACAGTTTATGCAGAAGTAAGTTAGGGCGGCAACACTTTACCTCGATGTCAGCCACTATATACACAGACCAAGAGGAGGAGGAGTAGTGTTCGTAGGTGTGTTTCTACATCTCAAATTTCGCGCCAGTCGTCTAAGAGTGGCGCTAGTAGCGTCACTATCAGCGTCACCGTTAGTTACCTTTGAGAATAGACGTGGTGAGTTGACGTTAGCCAAGAACGCCATTAGCCGGCCGGAGTGGCCGTGCGTTTCTAGGCGCTACAGTCTGGAACCGCGAGGCCGCTACGGTCGCAGGTTCGAATCCTGCCTCGGGCATGGATGTGTGTGATGTCCTTAGGTTAGTTAGGTTTAAGTAGTTCTAAATTCTAGGGGACTGATGACCACAGAAGTTGAGTCCCATAGTGCTCAGAGCCATTTGAACCATTTGAACCAAGAACGCCATTAAGGCGGCAGTGACAACGTTATCAACACCTCACTGAGTTTCAACGGGGTAATGTAATAGGGCCACTAGAAACTGGATGTTCCTTCTGCGATACTGCAAAAGCACTTGGCAGGAATGTAGCCACTGCACACGGTTGTCGGCAGCGGTGGCCAATGAGAACGTACAGCCGCAAGAAGACCGGCTACCAGCCACTACAGAGAGGGAACACCATCGTGGTCGGCGTATAGCTCTGGCGCATTGTACTGCATCTGCAGCAGCCATTTGACACAACGAACTGGTACATCGAGGACAGCTCTGAGATAGGCACCCTGTAGCGTACACACCACTGAAACTAAACCACTGCCATTTGCGACTTCAGTGGTGTCAAACTAGAGCCCATTGGAGGGCTGGGTGGAGGTCTATTGTGTTTCCTATTGAAATCTGGTTCTGCCTTGGTGCCAGAGATCGTTAGAAGGAGGTCAGTTGAGGGCCTGCAGTCAACCTGTCTGCCTGCTGGACATACTGGAGTTATGGTCGTATAACACGAGCAGGGCTCCTGTGGGTATTCCACGCAGCCTGACTACAAATATATACGTCAATCTGGTGATTCGACCTGTTGTGCTACCATTCATGAACAGCATTCCAGGGGGTGTTTCCTCACAGGATAACCCTAGCCGTCATACAGCTTTTGTAACCCAGAATGCTCGACTTGTTGCCTTGGCCTGTTCGATCACCAGGTCAGTCTCAGTCGAGCACATGTGGCACATCATTGGACGACAACTCCAGCTTCTTACCCATCCATGTACTGAACGACCAAGCGCAACAGTCATAGAACTCCATCCCACAAACTGACATCAGGCACCTGTACCGCACAACCCATGCACGTATACTTCAACATTCTGGCGGCTACACCAGCATTTCACATTTGGTATGGCATATCTTGCGCTTACATTTACGTGTGATATTGCTGTGTTAATGACTTACGTAAAATGGTGTACAAAAGTAAAGCAACAAACCGATATTTTGCAAAGTAGCGTTTATTTTTCCACAAAACATTATAAACATGTGATAGTAAAGAAGAAACAGTGTAAAGAAAACAGATTGTAAACAACTGCAACATGCGTGACGGTAGACAAAAGTGATCTTCGTTTCTTCCAACTTAACGATCTGAACACACATTCTGACAACTGCCGAATGTGCTCAGTATGGCTTGTGACCATCTCGCAATAGTACAGGCATGACAACAACGGGACTTGCTGTGAATGATGTCTTCAACCTCACGTCGAGGCAATAACGCCCATTCTTCCTGCAGAGCTGCTCACAAGTCTTGAAGAGTGGTTTGTTGATGCTTACGTGGCTGATGTTTTGTTAATGTATATGATCACACTTCTGGTCACCAACGTTAACGTACATGGTCAGAGAAGGGAGGAGGAGTTTGTTACATATGCCTCGTGACGACAGTGTGCAGTAGGTCGCGCGGTCAGGATTCGAGAGGGGGCATCCAGGACTGCATTTAATTGACAAAACGAGAAAATAGGTACAATAAGGAGAATATATTTCAATGTGCAGTGTACAAGGGGCGCGCCTAGGGTCGTAAGTTACCAATTTTAGACCTGTCTAGAAGGTCGAACAATTAATTGAAATGGGCAACGGAAGGGGAAGCGGTTCGTGTTAACTTACGTTGGTGGCCGGTCGTGAAAAGCCGAGCCAGAGGCTCTGTCTTCCGAGAAGACGTCTGTTCTGCTCGAGGTCTGGATTTCAAGAGAGAGAGGCAACTGTCTTCCCCACCGCAGAACACTCCAGCGCCCACACACGTGACCTGTATCCCACGCACGCTATAGGCTAAAACCGATGGCGTGAATTCGCTAGCATTTTCAGCAGGGGTCTCAGGGCGTCTCTTGTCAGCAGCTTTAACTGGACAGAACTGCCTCGGTTTTGCAAGACAGGTGACTTGGGTCACGTTGGTACGGCGTAAGATACTCAGGGAGAAAGCTTGTAAAGATTACACTGGGACTTACAAATAAATTTTTTAAACCAAATCCCCAAAAATATTTCTTGACTGGCTGCCACCATGTACATTTCTTCCCTCTTCCAGAGAAGTGGTGACAAACTTTGATTACAAAACGGCGCCAGTGACTCCCCGGAAAGACGGTTTGCCCTAGCAGGGGCCTTAATACTATGGGAGGGATCTGTTACAATATTTCCTGTAATGTAAATGGGAGGGGACTAACATATAGTCAAGTTTATCAATTTTCATGAGTTAAGAAAATAGTAAAATATTAACCATTCGGGTTACAAAACAATATCTCCTGTAACGCTCGAAATTGTCACTGTCCATATAATCAGATCTTAAAACATACGATGTTAAAATCATGCCAGAAAGCTTCACAAAAGAGAAATAAACTATCTTGGTTTCTGTTAGGTTCAGGAAAAAAATCTGTTATTAATGCGAGATGCTTTTAATAATCTCCACAACGAAATTCTGTCTCGAAATCTGGCAGAAAATCCAAAGAGATTGCGGTCATACATAAAGCACACCAGTGGAAAGACGCAATCAATACCTTTACTGCGCGATAACAACAGTGAAGTCACTGATGACAGTGCCACTAAAGCAGAGTTATTAAACACGGTTTTCGCAACTCCTTCACCAAAGAAGAATTCCAATCAAGAACTGAAAAGATGAGAATCATAGAAGTAGATATTCTCGGAGTAACGAAGCAGCTTAAATCACTTTATAAAGGCAAGGCCTTCGGTCCAGATTGTATACCAGTCAGGTTCCTCTCAGAGTATGCTGATAAAATAGCTCCATATTTAGCAATTATATACAACCACTCGCTCGCAGAATGATCCGTACCTAAAGGCTGGAAAATTGCTCAAGTCACACCAATACACAAAAGGGAAGTAGGAGTAAACCGCTGAATTACAGGCCTATATCACTAACGTCGATTTGCAGTAGGGTTTTGGAACATATACTGTGTTCGAACATTATGAAGTACCTCTAAGAATACGATTTATTGACACATAGTCAGCACGGTTTCAGAAAATATCGTTCTTGTGAAACACAACTAGCTCTTTATACTCATGAAGTAATGAGTGCTATCGACAGGAGATGTCAAATTGATTCCATTTTTTCAGATTTCCAGAAGGCTTTCGACACCGTTCCTCACAAGTGTCTTCTAACCAAACTGCGTGCCTCCGGAGTATCGCCTCAGTTGTGCGACTGGATTCGTGATTTCCTGTCACAAAGGTCACAGTTCGCAGTAATAGGCGGAAACTCATCGTGTAAAACAGAAGTAATATCCCGCGTTCCCCAAGGAAGTATTATATGCCCTCTATTGTTCCTGATCAATATTAACGACATAGGAGATAATCTGAGTAGCCGTCTTAGATTGTTTGCAGATGATGCTGTCATTTACCGTCTTGTAAAGTCATCAGACGATCAAAACGACTTGTAAAATCATTTAAATAAGATATCTTAAGGTGCGAAAAGTGGCAGTTGACGCTGAATAAGGAAACGTGTGAAGTTATGCGCATGAGTACTAAAATAAATCAGCTACATTTCAATTACGCGATCAGTCACACAAATTTGAAGGCTGCAAATTCAACTAAATACTTAGCGATTAAAATTACAAATAACCTAAATTGGAACGATCACAGAGATAATATTGTGGGTAGAGCAAACCAAAGGCTGCGATACATTGGCACAACACTCAGAAGGTGCAACAGGTCTACTAAAGAAATTGCTTACACCACGATTGTCCGCCCTATTCTGGAGTACTGCTGTGCGGTGTGGGATCCGCATCAGGTTGGACTGACGGATGACATCGAAAAAGTACAAAGAAGGGAAGCTCGTTTTGTATAATCGCGAAATAGGGGAGATAGTGTCACAGACATGATATGTGAATTGGAGTGGCAATCATTAAAACAAAGGCGTTTTTCGTTGCGACGGGATCTTCTCATAAAATTTCAATCACCAGTTTTCTCCTCCGATTGCGAAAACATTCTGTTGGTACCCACCTACATAGGGAGAAATGATCATCACGATAAAATAAGAGAAATCAGGGCTCGCACAGAAAAATTTAGGTGCTAGTTTTTCCCGTGTGCCGTTCGAGAGTGGAACGGTAGAGAGAGAGCTTGAAGGTGGTTCATGGAACCCTCTGCCAGGCACTTTATTGTGAACAGCAGAGTAATCACGTAGATGTAGATGTAGATGTAAATGCTGTTGCAGTGCAAACGCATTGGCATATACCTTAGCAGTTAAGTCCCATAAGATTTCACACACATTTTTGAACATTGTCATAGGAAGTAGATGGTGGCCGAACTGAATCAGCACCAATCTTTTAATGATTTAAAGGCGTTGTTTGTATTATTTGGCAAATATTAATCTCATTGCTAGATAGTGCAACTAATACCAAAAATAAAATGCATATGACAGAATATTCAGTTCTAGCATAATCAAAGTATTTTGGTAAAAAACATAATAAATCAGCTTAATCCAATGGGTACCATCTGACTTGGGTAAGAACTGGGTGAGGTACATTTAAAAAGAGTGATAACGAACGTAAAATTGTGCTATATCCTCCAAATATTAGTTACGGGTAATAGTTGCACAAAGTTTTACAGGCTACTGAATATTAACACATTTCAGTAGAATGGAGGATACAGTTAGCAAGCTGAAGAAATGATGTTCCATAAATCACATGAAAATCTTCAACCACATTAACTCATGTTAAAATACAAGGTACAAAAGTCTTCCTGTGAAATACTGGGGTTATGGATGAATTCAGGGGATAACTAAGGCTACACATAAAAACTCATCCACTTAAATGTGATTTGCAGAGTATCCATGTAGATGTAGATGTAGATCTAAAACCAAAATGCTAACTTCTCACTTTAAAGTACCTTAAATTACTTCATAGAGCACTCGTCCTTCAAAACATGGCATATTGGAATACATACGAACCCACAGTAAGTGAAGAAGTCAGCGAAATATTACACCTAGGTGAAAATTACTCAGTAGATTCAACAGCAAAAATTGTAACATAAAGTAGCCAGAGCATGTGATGTGCTGTCACTACCTCAACTTGGATACATTATTCGAAATGGCCAATACAGCCAAATAGTAGTGAAAATCTCAGAAAAGCAAAAGATAAGACACACCTAGTCATTTAAAAACCATTCTAAATTACTTCATGGGATAATGCTGCTGACGCGCATCACTTAGTTTTACATGTAAATTAATTAGTTAAAAGTAAGGAAAATAAGAACTAACAGGGTTGAAATGTTACCACGTTGTGGTCTAAATGGTTTGTGGTTTGCACGACAAATACTATAGGTCTCATAATGGGTAGCTATAATCAATATTTCTCATACGTTAGTGCTCAATATGGAACACACGGATTTAATGTGTTTCCAAATAGTGCCAATCAACCCCAATGTTCTGTAAACATGTTATAATAATTATTAACAAACTGTTCTCTATAAGTAAATTTACAACAAGAAATTGTTAAGGACAGTACCAACAACTGCACTTTTTCACTATCAGTTGACAGGGAATGATCGGTTACAGCCTTATTTTTTCTTCTAAAATGGCAAAGTTCAAGAAAAATATATGTCCCATCAACTGTTTTTAGAGTTTGCAGTTTTGAGATTATCAGGTTAGTGTCATACGGCATAAAATTCCGGAAGGCGTTGAATACAGTTCCGCACTGTCGCCTGATAAACCAAGTTACAGCCTACGGAGTATCAGACCAGTTGTGTGGCTGGATTGAAGAGTTTTTAGCAAACAAAACACAGCATGTTGTTCTCAACGGAGAGACGTGTATAGACCTTAATGTAACCTCTGGCGTGCCACAGGAGAGTGTTATGGGACCATTGCTTTTCACGATATATATAAATGACCTACTAGATAGTGTCGGAAGTTCCATGCGGCATGCTGTAGTATACAGAGAAGTAGCAACATTAGATAATTGAAGCGAAATGCAGGAAGAGCTGCAGCGGATAGGCATTTGGTGCAGGGAGTGGCAACTCACTCTTAACATAGGCAAATGTAATGTATTGCGAATACATAGAAAGAAGGATCCTTTATTGTATGATTATATGATAGCGGAACAAACACTGGTAGCAGTTACTTCTGTAAAATATATGGGAGTATGCGTACGGAACGATCTGAAGTGGAATGATCATATAAAATTAATTGTTGGTAAGGCGGGTGCCAGGTTGAAATTCAGTGGGAGAGTCCTTAGAAAATGTAGTCCATCAACAAAGGAGGTGGCTTAAAAAACACTCGTTCGACCTATACTTGAGTATTGTTCATCAGTGTGGGATCCGTACCAGGTCGGGTTGATAGAGGAGGTAGAGAAGATCCAAAGAAGAGCGGCGCGTTTCGTCACAGGGTTATTTGGTATGCGTGATAGCGTTACGGAGATGTTTAGCAAACTCAAGTGGCAGACTCTGCAAGAGAGGCGCTCTGCATCACGGTGTAGCTTGCTGTCCAGGTTTCGAGAGGGTGCGTTTCTGGATGCGGTATCGAATATATTGCTTCCCCCTACTTATACCTCCCGAGGAGATCACGAAAGTAAAATTAGAGAGGTTCGAGCGCGCAGGGAGGCTTTCCGGCAGTCGTTCTTCCCGCGAACCATACGCGACTAGAACAGGAAAGGGAGGTAATGACAGTGGCACGTAAAGTGCCCTCCGCCACACACCGTTGGGTGGCTTGCGGAGTGTAAATGTAGATGCAGATGTAGAAAATAAGCTTGTAAAATAAAGTTGTAGGCATGGAGGAACACACAAGCAAACCTCTTCAAAAGATAATTAAAATGCATGTCCACAGTAACAAAACAGCTGACATTATCCTCTTCCTACTTATAAAACTTCACATAAAAAAGGGGAAGAATGCAGTGAGTTTATGATCAGATCATAAAATACGAAAAGATTCACAGCTAGAATGTGGTTCTGTGCGACCGAAGCGCACGCACTGTTTGTAAACAAACTTTGACGGGAGAAGAGCACGTGGCTTGTCCGGCGGGGAAGGAGAGATATGCATGTGACAAACTTAAATGGCCGTTCCCTCTAGCAGGTTAATGGAGGGGTTGTTATCTGGGGCGTAACGCACGTCTTGCGGAAGGGGAAAGAGCGGAGAGATATGCGCAAGGGATGAGGAATGGCGAGAGGGGGGAGGGGAGGCAATAAGTGTGAGTAGCATTGGCTACCAAAGAGGGTGCAGATGAAGGCGAGCCTCGTCGTGATGTGTCAGTGATGCACAGATGAAACAGATAGGTAGGCGATCAATTTATGAAAGCGAAAACTGAAAGAATATCCCGATCAACTGGACACTCTGCGGGCAGTAACTGCACCGTATGAGACACACGGCCCTGGAGGAACATGTTTCAGACACCAGTGCATTGTTATTACAGTTAATGCAACAAATGGGACAAAGGCTACAAAAGTTAGACACAACGCTTGAACAAAATCAGAAACCAATGGGACAAAGTCTTCAAAAGTTAGACGCAATGGAACAAAATCAAAAACAGTCACAGCAACAGCTTCAAAAGTTATACACCACGCTTGAACAAATACGTGAAGGTTTGACTGCTGAGTAACTTAAAATCGAATCGAAATGTTAAAAAGTCTGTAATGACGTAAAAACACAAATTTGTGAGCATTTCCAACCATTTTTTCGCGTCATGAAAATGCATTACAGAATCACGAAGCAGCCATAAAGGAACTGCAAACTATTTTTCATGAAAATCACGACACCTTGCAAGCTAAAATTGACTCAGTTGCATCTACCGATTCGGTTACGCAACTTGCAAAAACTCAGGAAAACTTAAAGGATACAGTAGATACGATTTCAACACAAATGGACACTCTGAAACTTGGTTCAGAAAAACACACTGAGGAAATGAGTTCACTATCGGAGAAAGTAGCCGAACTTTTGGATCAGTTCACTAACTTATCTACAAAGGAAGATGATGATCTCAATGGCACAAGACCTGTAGCCTTCACTGACACAGACGAGTATGAACAAATTAGAAAATTCAAACAGCATCAGAATCAAATTAATACGCAACACAAAAGAGAAATCCGGGAAGTAAAAGATCAGTTGGCACAAGTAATACAAGAATTACATATTTCAGAGGACACTCGCGCTCCAACACGGGAAGAGGGACTTAGAAATATGGAAAAGCCACAAAATAATAACACAGGGCTTTTCGGAAATTGTGAAAGAAATTGGCAAGGTGCGCCGATTTTTTAGATGGAACCGCCGACACGACGTAACAATGACCGATATGCGACTCGCCGACACGATGATTTTGACTATAAGCTATTCATTACTACACGTAAATTCGAAACATTTAAGAATTCTGGCAACGACATTCATCCACAAGCGTGGCTTCATCAATTGGTTGGTTTGTGGGATTAAAGGGACCAGACTGCTAGGGTCATCGGTCCCACTCCATCAATTCTCTCATTGTTTTCCTCCCAACTGGTAATTAGAGCACAGATTAAAATTTATGTGTGGCTACTTAGACAATGAACCAGCTGTAAGAATGCGGTCGGTCATTCACGATTGCCACAGGGAAGGAGAATTTTATCATGCCTTGCTCTCACACAAGACCGAGTAAAACATAACATCATAATGGTGAAACATTTCGAACAATCTGAATTTTCCAGTCTTGTGAAATATTTTGAAGACATGTTGCACAAGAATCAGTACCTGTCAAACCCATACAGCCCCTCAGAACTCATCCGCATTTGCTTAATCAAATTGCCTGAACATTTACGACACATTATTTTGGTAGGACGTTGCAAAGACGACATTGAAGCTTTTCAGGACTCTTACAAGAATTGGGAATTGACACTGACAATCGCGGGACGCGAAAACAGGAACACAACAATTACAGGTCACATCCGTCACAATTCCGCGATGACAGAAATAATAAATGGACATGACAAGGTTATTCTTACAACGTAAATCTTGACCAAAACAGACCCCGCCCGTATGACAACCGTTGGCAGAGTAGTAATAATTGCAGGGAAAGATCACCTCTCTGTAGTAATGACTATCACAGAGACAATCGGAGAAACAGACAATATGGAAACCAAAATAATTATTATCAAGGGAGACAGAATAACTTCAGACGCAACGGTCCACCGCGCAGTTACGATTCCGGGAGAAATTCTCCACCACATGACCGACAAAAAAGAAACTATGTAAACTACCGACAAAACGACAGACCTGAATTTCATCAGAACTGGCGGGATTCAAACAGGGCAGGGCCCTCTTGACAAGGTGAATTTGTAGAAGTTAGATCTCCGAATCCCAATAAAGAGACTGTAGGCAGTGACTCACACCGCTGGCAGCCACAATACGTACTTATGAAACTGACGACGCAGCTGCCGTGGCTAGTAATTACGTAAAAATGGAAGACATTAGGGACATCTTACTCCAGGAACACGACGTTAAACAGAATAACGTTGCATATCCTGTAATTCACATTACAGTAAATGACGTAATATTTACGGCAGTACTTGACTCTGGCAGTCCCATTTCAGTAATTAATGAAACAGCTTTTAGCAAATGCAACAAATCGAACGATTGCCCCACACTTCCTTTACGTAAGATTAAATTACAAGGTGCATTTTTTGGAAAAAGTGTAGATGTACGCGAACAAACCAACTTAGAATTTCTTTGTCAAAGCCACAGATTCTCTCTGAACTTTCTTATTGTTCCGTTACTGTCAACGGAAATTATATTGGGAGTAGACATTTTGAATGAATACAAAGCAATTTTAAAGTTTCACGATGCTGAAATAAGTTTAGAGAAAGAAGGTAAGTCAATAGCTTTGAAATTTGAAGATTGGCTCTCAAACCATGACGAGGAAAATAATCGGCTTTACCTTCTGTTAGGCAACAGTTCGGAATTTTCGACGGAACTTGACACTAACAATCACTCTGCAAGTATTGAGAGGGATGATATCGACGGCGTATTTGATACTAATGAGTTAATTCAGAATAAAATTCAAACAATTGAGAATTGTAATGACACTGCTAGGCAGAACCTTTTTGAGATTTTACAAGTACATTCCACAGTTTTTACTCACTAAACAGGAACAATCAAGGGATTTCAACACCAATTTCGTGTTCGTGAGCATACTAAATTTTGTGTTAGACCATACGTAATTCCGGCACATTATAGGGACCGTGTTAGAACCGAAATACAATCTATGCTTGACAAGGGCATTATTGAGCCTGCAGTAAACTCATACAACAATCCATTACATGTTGTTGAGAAGAAAAATGGATGGATCAGGCTTGTCTTAGATTCGAGACAAATCAATACTATCATCACTCCTGAAACAGACAGGCCGCAAACATTGGAAGAACTTCTTCAAAATTTTAATGGTGTAAAAGTGTTGTCTTCCATTGATCTCAGATCCAGCTTTTATAAGATCGAACTTAATCCAGAATGTAGAAAATGCACAGCTTTTCTTTGTTTCGGCGTTTGTTATCAATTTCGGAAACTTCCTTTTGGTTTGAACATTTCTTCGGGAGCATTCATTCGTGGGTTAAATTCCATATTACCTGAGTTCTCAAAACGTCACATCACCTTATATGAGGACGATATTCTGATAGCAGAAGCCTCATGGGAACAACATAATCGCATCCTCAACAGCGTGTTAAATATTTTTGCAGAATCTGGAATTACAGTTAACTTGGAAAAGTCTGAATTCGGTAGGACAAAGGTGAAGTTTTTGGGAAATATTATTTCTTCTGAAGGCATTCAGCCGGATCCTGAAAAGTTAGAAGCAATCAGAGCCATTCCAGTTCCATCCACAAAAAAACAAGTCCGCAGTTTTCTAGGTCTCCTAAATTTTTACCGTCGTTTCTGAATATGCAAATTCTAGTTACACCAAAACTTTGTCCCCTCACGGGAAAAAATACTATTTCGAACTGGGACGAACAGGCACAGTTGGAATTCAATCATTTGGAAGAATCGCCACTTAACGCGCCAATATTAGCTCATCCTGATCTGTCACAAGATTTCTGCCTTAGCACGGATTCTTCTAAAGTTGGTCTTGGTGCCCATTTATTTCAAGAAGCCATAGAAAATGACGCTACTGTTCAGAAAACCATTGCTTTTGCTAGCCGAGTGCTAACAAAATCTGAAAACAAATTTTCCGTTACTGAAATAGAAGCTTTAGCAATCGTTTGGGCATTTAACAAATTCCGTTTCTTTCTTTCTGGTAAGCACGTAAAAGTATACAGTGATCATCGTGCATTACAATTTCTTATGTCTTCAAAATTAAATCATGACAGTTTAAAACGTTGGGCATTGTTTCTGCAAGAATTCCACTTCACAATAGTCTACATTCACGGCAAGGAGAACATTGTTGCGGACGCACTGCCACGCGCACCGGCTGGGCTGGAGAAAAGTAACACAGAAGGCAACCTCGAGAAAAATTTCAGTATTCTTTATAGTCAGAAAGTCGCCTTTGAAAACTTCATCACCACATCTTTAAAGGACATTGCTCATGAACAAAATAAAGATCCGATTTGGAAAGACATCAAAAGTAAATGGCATGAAAAGACACGCAAACAGATTCGGCATTATCATCTGGTTAGAAACAACATACTCTTCAAACGCTGCACTGTTGATGACAAGCTATGGTTACTTTGTATTCCTGACGATTTTGTTAATAAGCTCATTTGGTACATTCATTTCAGCTACGCACATTTTGGTCCAAGAAATTGTTATCATATTCTTCGGACGACTTGTTATTTTAACAATATGGAAAAGAGAATTCTAAGTATCTGGTCTATTTGTTAACTTTGTCAAAAGGCTAAACCATCTACTATCTCATATCGTGCTCCGTTGTTTCCTATCATCCCTTCCAAATTAAAAGAATTTGCTGCTGTTGATCTCTTAGGACCCCTTGTCAGAACATCGAATGGATTTTCCTACGTTCTAGTCGCTGTTGAACTTACTTCAAAATTTGTTTCTTTCACTCCGTTACGTAATGCCACTGGACGATCTGTATCCAACGCCTTTGTTAAAAATTTCTTACGTGAAGTTGGACACGTTAGTAAAGTCATTTCAGATAACGGACCGCAATTCAGATCTGCTGTTTGGTCACGCATGGTTCGCAACCATAAAATCAAACCAGTTTTTATTTCATTGTACTCACCACATTGTAACCCGTCTGAACGGATTATGAAAGAAATCAATAAGCTTTGCAGACTTTATTGTCACAGAAAGCATCAGCATTGGGACAGACATTTACACTTATTTCAAAAGGTGCTGAATGAAATGCCTCATGACTCCACTTCTTTACCACCTATTCTTGTACTGAAGAATGAAGAACCACCAAACAGAATCAGAGAGCTTGTACCTTTTCCGAATACACGTAAACTTCGACACAAAGACATAATTAATTTGGCTATTAAAAATATAAATTCTACTGCAGACAAAAGGAGAAAACTACACGGTAAAGCAAACGAAAAGAAACTATATATTGGTCAGAAAGTTCTCATTAAAGCTCATTCATTGTCACATAAGAAGAAACACTTGAGTCACAAATTCTTTCTGGTTTACAATGCACCTTACAGAATCCGACGTATACCACATAATTGCGTTGAAGTTGCAACTCTGCGTACTAGGAAGAGTAAAGGTTTACACCACATTTCACATGTAAAACCGTTTATTGAGAGATAACCTGCTTTTTAACTTAGTATTTGCTATAAAATTTTTTACTTTACATTACTAGTATGCTTTGTCAGACTTAGCATCTGTTAACATGCAACAATGTTTGAAGTTAAATATCCAGTGAAGAACCAAGAAAACGTATTTAAACAGAAATTACGAATGCATTGTTATAGTGAACAGACGACACAGTGTTGTTATTTGTACATCCTTGCTTGTTAGTTGCACGATTACGTAACGAATATACGGCTTACATACTCAGAACATATACTGCTAATGAGATTTTAATGCAACACTTTGGTTTACTTGAAAAGATATTCTTTATTTGAAGTACATTCTGTGAGATTAAAGATGACTTAGAATTTGATTTCTTTATTATTGTAAGATATTCTTTATTTGAAGTACATTCTGTGAGATTAAAGATGACTTAGAATTTGATTTCTTTGTTATTGTAATTATAAAAAAAATTTTCAAATATGTATTGTCCACTGCCCAAAACATTTTGTAAAATTTTTTGTGGGGAGCATGGGGGCTATGTAAGTAGGCTGTTTAGGTCTTTATGTTGGTAACGTCACCTAGCGCTCTGTATGGAAATCAGTGGCTGTGCTGTGCGCAGTCTGTGACTGGTGGGCATTGTTGAAATAGTCACTATTGTAGTGTTGGGCAGTTGGCTGTTAACAGTGCGTAGCGTTGCGCAGTTGGAGGTGAGCCGCCAGCAGTAGTGGATGAGGGGAGAGAGATGGTGGAGTTTTGAGAGCGGATGATCTGGACGTGTGTCCATGAGAGACAAATTTGTAAGACTGGATGTCATGAACTGATATATATGTTATGACTTTTGAACACTATTAAGGTAAATACATTGTTTGTTCTCTTTCAAAATCTTTCATTTGCTGACTATGCCTATCAGTAGTTAGTGCCTTCAGTAGTTAGAATCTTTTATTTAGCTGGCAGTATTGGCGCTAGCTGTATTGCAGTAGTTCGAGTAATGAAGATTTTTGTGAGGTAAGTGATTCATGAAAGGTATAGGCTATTGTTAGTCAGGGCCATTCTTTTGTAGGGATTATTAAAAGTCAGATTGCGTTGCGCTAAAAATATTGTGTGTCAGTTTAGTGATGATCAGAAAGTAAAGAGAGAAATGTTCGAGTACGTTCAGTTTTGCTCAGCTGTTTGAAAATCAAATAACGCAAGGGGTTTACCAGCACAGTAATTCACTAATTTTCCTAAGGGGACGTTTCGGTGTGACTTGAGCAATTTTACAGTCTTTAGGTACGGATCTTTCTGTGTGCGAGTGGTTTTATATAATTGCTAAATATGGATCTATTTTATCAGCATACTCTGAGAGGAATCTGACTGGTATACAATCTGGACCGGAGGCCTTGTCTTTATTAAGTGATTTAAGCTGCTTTGTTACACCGAGGATATCTACTTCTATGTTTCTCATCGAGAGCAACTGGATATTGAAAGCTGTGAATGACGTAGAAACTGATATTGAAATTCTCCCTATTTTCTGATGAAGCACAGCACGTTTCTCATGGTACATGTTGAAATATATTTTTATGGAGCGAAAACTGGCAATTGGCTCTAAATAATGAAATGTGTGAGATGATCCACTTGAGTACTAAAAGAAATCTGTTAAATTTCGGTTACACAATAAATGACACAAATCTGAAGGCTGTCAGTTCAATTCAATACGTAGGAATAACAATTATGAGCAACTTAAATTGGAACCATTACATAGATAATGTTGTGAGGAAGGCAAACCAAAGACAGCATTTTATTAGCAGAACACTTAGAACGTGCAATAGGTCTACTGAAGAGACTGCCTACACTACGCTTGTCCCACCTTTGTTAGAGGATTGCTGTGCGACATGGGATCCTTACCACATACGCACCGGTGCGTCCGGATGGCTCAGTCGTCAGAGCATCTGCCTAGTAAGCAGGAGACCCGCATTCGAATCCCGGTCCGAGACAAATTTTCAACTTTCCCCATTTATTTCAGTCAATGACCGCTTGCAGCCAATGTCTGTAATTCCTTATTGTCTTAGTCTGAACGTTCTTTGATAAAACGTCTGTTAGGAACTTAAGCGTGAAATGCGGAGTAGTCATGTAGATGTAGAGGTACGTGAATTCGCGAAATGATTGATGCTGGAATTCTGAAAATCTTCATCGGCTCCATTAATATCCTCTGTATGATATGACCTCAGGCAACGGCCTTGCCGCAGTGAATACGCCGGTTCCCGTGAGATCACCGAAGTTAAGCGCTGCCGGGCGTGGTCGCCACTTGGATGGGTGACCTTCCAAACCGCCATGCGCTGTTGCCATTTTTCGGCGTGCACTCAGCCTCTTGATGCCAATTGAGGAGCTACTCGACCGATTAGTAGCGGCTTCGGTCAAGAATACCATCACAACGACCGGGAGAGCGGTGTGCTGACCCCACGCCCCTCTTATCCTCATCCTCTATGAGGATGACACGGCGCTCGGATGGTCCCCGTAGGTCACTCGTGGCCTGACGACGGAGTGCTTGTATCATATGACATGAGCTACTGGACCGATATTTTTCCCACCAAGCCATAACTTCTGATAGATACGTGAATAATATACTACTACCTGTTTTCCGAGAACTGAAAACTAACGAAAAGACCAACGGTTTTTGTCGGCGTATGCCCTTGCATTGTCCTGCAGGAAATAACCGTTGGTCTTTCAGTCAGTTGTGTTACTCTGTAAAAAAGTTGCAGCGTATTGTGTGAACTGATGTACATTGTAGCAAAAAAAGTGAAAGTCATTCAGGTAAAGGTATTTACGACCCCTGCAAAAAGGGCATGTAGTGGTGAATTTGTCATCGGCGAGGAAGTCCTTTAGAACACCGCTGCTCTTTAGTAGGAGTGGTAGTGTTGGAGTGGTATGTCTTTGCATTCTTTAGTCTTCCAAATGGGCTTACTCGCCCAGTTACAGGTAGACCTGAAGTTAAATATGGACTCCGAATCACACTGCATCTCCATGATACACAAAGGCTGTCATGTAGGGTCTGCAACTGGAAACAGATGAGCCTCCGTAGGGCACACTAAACGAACCGATGACGAAAGTAACTGCTCTTCTTCGGATATTCTCTCTCATTGCTACCTGCAAAAGAGCCAAGGCAATTTCTTTCCAGTGTTTATACAGTAATACCTACTCCACCGTTTCCATGATAACAGCAAATTTATTATAACTTACTGGCCGGATGTCGTGTCCGCCATCACAGCTGCCAATCAACAAGAGGGAGGAACGTCAGCTGCTCCATTACCCCGTGAATCGTATAAACTCTTTTCTGTGTGTTGTCATATTTTAACTGTTTGCATAACGCATTTCCTGAGGCAGAAATTGGGACTAGCCAACATTTATCTAAACGAGAGCCGAATATTGTTAATGTGTCAGGATTGACGAGGAAGGGAAAGCAGTAGGCACCCGTTGAGATGATGAAGTTAAACATTTTATGATAGACATGATGGTTTATTTCAGTAAAAAGTGGTCGAAGGCAGGCCTAGAGAAGCAGCCGAAACTGAACGGGCTGCTGCCCAAGAGAGCAGGAGAGGAGAGCGTCTAGCCGGCTTGGAAGAGAACGGACTACGTGTCCGCTCCCGGCGGCTGGCCGCGGCTCCACCCCCACGTGACCGGCTCCAAACCTCCCTATTGGACAGCCAAATTGTAGACGCGCAGTTCGGTAGCGTTACTTCGTCGGCTACACGTGAGTTAAGGTGCTGATGGTTCAACACGTGAGTTTTGAAGTGGTTCTGCCCGGTATAATGCAACGTGACTTACGAGCTGAAACTAGCAGCCAGGCAGAAGGAACTGTCGAACATCAATTGAAATATAAAAAATTAAATTTTTATAATATTACATCCATTCAGTAACGGCCCCCACTGTACAATTTCGCACACCCTTGCTGCGCGGCGCACCAGACAAACGTTCATTAATTCGCCACGTGGATTGCATCCTGATCTGATTTCCTCCCTGTCTGGAAAAGTAGCGTGCTACGAGTTGAGCCACACTTGCCAAATAAGGGTGTCAGACTGAAGGCTGGCAATAAAGAATCGTCCGGAATATGGTTTCATTACCTAATCGCAGATAAATTACGTTTTTTCACGATTGTTCCATTGAATATCAGCATGGCATATCTCTTCTTACAATTATACTGCCTGACAAAAAAGCGAAGAGGAGATGGAAATTTCACGGGTTGAGAGGGTATGTGACGTTATTGCAGTGATTACAAAATGGAGTCCACTTAAAAATGTACTTGACGGTATCATCCCCCTTGTCACTTCGACATGACATCCCCTCTGGCCTGGATGCACACTCTGATTCGTTAGGGAAGGGCGTCACTAAAGCCTCGGATTCCCTCCTGATGCAAGCTGGCCGACCGCTGCTGTAACAGTCTTTGACATCACGGATACTGGAAAAGGGATGGAGTAGGACGTCAAATTTGGTCCCATCTGCTCGTATAATGGCGCAGAAGGGAAATGTGGCTAATTCTTGTTTTTCAGGATGTGCGCTAGTCTTCTTGGTGCATTGTATGGGCTCGTAGGTGGTTTAGAGAGAGAAATGCCGTGTGGAGATCTGCTAGCAAACCAGCAGAAATCATACAACAGTTCTTCATTAATTATTTCATCTGAGATGGTCTTCGGAATACCCGGTCCGGTGTTCCCTTGTAATATTCCATCGCCTTTGCTGCAGGCGAGGTTGCACCGCGCACGGTGAATACGCGCTGACGAGAGGCAGAGCGCTGTACTGGCGGGTCCGATACGCGAGGCGAGTCGAGACGGCAGGGCGCGGCCACCCACGTCTTCTGCGGTAACGTCTGGACCGACCTCTACCGTTTACTGACACTACAGCTGCCAATGAGTCATCGACAAGTAATAGATATTTTCGCCCACTTACGTGCAATGCGGTACATTTATTTATGTTAAAGGTGAAGTGCCTATCCCTGTAACGATCCTAAACCCTCTGAAAATCTTTCTACGAGTGTATATTGAGAAGTAATGTCTCTGAAATTTTTTTATGTGGAAACTCTTAATGTTTTTAAATGAAACAAATGTTATTGGCATTCTTCATCTTTATTTTTCATTTCTACATATTTTTTTCTCAACAAAGTCACCCTGGCGACGAACACATTTCTCCCAACGGGAGAACAGTTCGTTGATACCGTCACCGTAGAATATTTGCTTTTCATGAAATGTGTTTGTGGTATTTACGAACAACAATCAGATGTGTAAGAGAGTAACCAAAATTAAAATTTGTGTCGTAAAGTGACTCGAACCTGGACTTCACGTCATACGCGAGTGGTAGCTTTAACCGCTTTGGCTATCCGTGCACGAACAACGAATTGGCCTAAACTTCCATATCTCGTCGTTCCTGCATCACAACCTGTACTCGTACATACATTATGTAATCTTGTACAGGAGAGGATCTTTTAATTGAAAGTCGCTCCTAGCAACATTGCATAAATTCGATATTGCAGTGCCTGTGTTGTTAAGAACGATGAGATGTTCCTTCGAACATGCATGCATGTCCAAAGGAGCATTACATCGTTCCTCTTAAAAACACAGCCATTGCAATATCGTATGTTTGATGTTGTTGACGTGGGAACATATGTTTCCAATGAGTCCTACATTTAAGCCAGTGTAACACAGTTTCCGTTACTTTCACGAGGCAGGTAACACAGCACAGCTGTCCGTACGTACTGGGAAAACGAAATGAAATTAAAATTAGAATTAGCAAGTGAGTCACTTTCAGGGACATCTAGAATATTACTATCTGTTCGAACAGCTTCACCTTGATAAAATCTCAAACAAATTTTGTAATAGCCTAGAGGCTCTGTGAGCATGAAGCCAATAGCAACTGAATTACGAGAAATTACTGCCAACTGCTAACCGTTAGGCAGAACTTTATACACAGCTTTGTGAACCTCTCATATATTTCCTAAGAGAAACTAATTTCAAGTTTATAACGATCAAAAAATCAAAGTGCTTTTCCCCCTAATGTTTCCACTAAAACCACTGATGATGCTGGAAATAAGTAACCTAACAGCATATAGCATATGAGATTTACTGCTAGCAGCATGCTTAAAACAGAAGAACCACACAAGTGCGAGTAGGATTCGCACTCTTAGTGTTCCGTGAAAACTTAATTACGTATGTAGATAATAACAATAAAAACTTCGTGTGGCTCAATGACGCGGTGCAAGTCTCGCTATTGAATTCCATTTCGGCCACTTGCATGTTTAATCTACCACACTTATCCAAGCAGGGAAAGGGGTCCTACAGTTTAACGTGGAATCCGCACCATTTGCTATTTCTGGCGACTCCTCGCACCATTGAGAACTGAAGGATAGTTTTAAATGTAGACTCAAAAATCTGTGATCCGAACGAGATTCGATCCCGCGACTTCACAATTTCCACGCACACGCTTTAAGGCTAGACCGCCCAGCCAGACATGCATATACGTAGTCCATCTATATGTTTCGATTAGTGAATTTGCACGTATCAAAAAATGTGGCATTTATGGCTGTACCTTTCAACTGCATTGACTTAAACACTTAAATTATTTACGCCTTCAAAGGACCATAGACATTAGCATTTGACGTAAATTTCAACCTCATGTCTCAACCCATTACTGAGAAAAAGGGGTCTTAACAGAGCGACAGACAGCAGGACGTGCAATAAAATGATCCTATAATGGTTAAGTTTTTACCGATTGAAGTACGGAACTTTAAAACCGAATAGAATTTCGGCAGATAATGAAGAGGAGGGACACCGTAATAATTCTACTGGTTCTCAATTTATGGTGTACTCGATACAGACAGAAATCAAAGTACGGCAGCTAGTTACAGAAGTGTAGATCTTTTCGTTTGGTATTTCAACTCTCCGACACCGGCACGACTTTTCTGAAGTGCGAAGCAGTGCACCTCAAACTAACTGCTTGGCTGTGGAAATGTATTCTTCCTGCAGTAGACGTGGCAGCGTCGCAGAATACCCTCGGCGCCTCCATGATTTCCACTTACTTCCTGGAATGGCTCAGAATTAACTAACTATACTTACTTGATTTTTTCCTTGTCTTACGGTGTGCCGCTGAGTTAATAAATTTACGTGTTTGCATTTAGGACTGTCATTCTATGCAGTAACTGCAGCTCATATTATCAATCACCCTCCGAATTATCTGTCTGTCAACGGCGGGGCAATGAAGGAGAAGAGACTGCTGTATTTTTTGCTACGTCAATGGTGTGTTCACACTTTAAAATGAAGGTTGTGTTAGTTTTTGGTTCTAATCTCATTGGATGAAAGATATTTACCTCGAGTTACAAGTCATCCGATCGAAATTCAAAAAGGAAATCTGAAGATCACTGCAACATAAACTCTGCCCCCTACGTTAATTCAGTACCCATTAGATCTAAGAGCTGACGAACTTAGGATATTCCAGAGTAGCACACTTATTAATATTTGAGTTTTATTGCTACTTCCGAGAGAGTTTTTTGTTTATTGCGAATAAACAATTTTATTCACCGAAATGTGGCACAACAGTTTTTAAACTGAATTTCGTTATGCCCGTACTCACACTTCTACATATCTGCACCTCTGTGGTACTACTGTAGTGCTACTTGTATGTAGTATACCGATTCGTGACAATTTGGATACGATCGTGTTGATTACCTTGTTTTATTACAAATGGTTCAAATGGCTCTGAGCACTATGGGACTCAACTGCTGAGGTCATTAGTCCCCTAGAACTTAGAACTAGTTAAACCTAACTAACCTAAGGACATCACAAACATCCATGCCCGAGGCAGGATTCGAACCTGCGACCGTAGCGGTCTTGCGGTTCCAGACTGCAGCGCCTTTAACCGCACGGCCACTTCGGCCGGCTGTTTTATTACAATATGCACGGTTCAGTCACATTTATGTGACCACCTCCCATGTTCGATGCCTCCGTGCAATAAGCACTGACAAACGGCAAGTGGTAACACTAGCAGTGAACGGTACATGAAGCATGCAGCATGCCTAAGGCAGGGGGCGGGGAGGGGGGGGGGGGAGGGCGGATGGAGAGGACTAGAGAAAAGAGGCAGAAATGCAGAAACGGAACGATTTATCTGATGACCAGAATGGCGTCAAGACCTACTTTCGGATCAAAGGTGAAAGCATTTCCGAAAAGACTAATTCTGAAAAAAGTACGCGTGCTGCCGTGGTTACAGTACATCGTGCGTAGCACAATAAAATCAGCGCCGAGGCCACTGTGGTGCAAGACGGGCCGTAGATGACAGGGCTGACCGACGTCAGCAGAGACGTGTACGGCCGAAATGAGCGACTGACCATCCAGATGAATGGAGGTGCTAACAACTGTGTCTCCCCAACGACCGTCGGCGAACGTTACTGCATATGATCCTCCGCAGCAGGCACCTTGTTCAGGCACCCAAGCTGACTGCTGTTCATCGTCACAAAGGCCGGTATTTGCCCGCCAGTACAGCAACTGGAGTGGCGACAGATGGCATTTTCAGATGAATGGCGTTTTAACCTCCATCGGACTGAACTCAAACACCCTGAAACATTTGACGAAGGAGTCCAGGTCGGAGGATGGAGCGCTCTGGTGTGGGAAATGTTTTTGTGCTATTTCCTGGGTAATCTCGTCACTCTGAAAGGCACAGTAGATCAACACAAGAGTGCCTGTGTCGTTAGGGACCATTTCCACCCCTATACGAAGTTTGATTTTCCTCGGCACTATGCCATCTGCCAGCAGGGCACTGCAACGTGTCACACAGCTTGCAGTGTACGTGCATGGTCCGAAGAGCTCCGAGACGAGTTTGCCATACTCGTGTGACCAAACTCCCAGAATTGAAACCAAATCGAGAATCTATGAGACCACCTCGACCGGGCTATCCGCGCAATGAATACTCAACCGAGAAATCTATGACAGCTGACCACGATAATATAGTTGTTATGGCTCCACATTCCTGTCAATACTTCAGAACCTCACTGACTTTCTCCCTGCACGTCTCGCAGCAGTGAACGCTGCAAAATCTGGTTATTCAAGTTTTTGAAAGATTGCCACATTAACATGACTGGATGATGTACTTTCGTTGTACGGTTATGATGATGAACTGTAATTCACTTGAATTAGAAGTGAATCATCTACAAATCACTTTGTCGCGGTATCATAAACACTCTTACACTGCTCAGATATTTTTTCGATTTCAGACGTATAGAGCCCATTAATATCTTTTCACGAAGTTAACATATAGACAGATTACAAGTAGTCACCAGTAAAGATATTCGATAGGTATGCTTCATGACGTAGGAAAAACGATGCACACGTGGCCACCCATTTAATTTCGTTTCTTTGAATTACGGCAGGTATTTGGTTTGGGAAAACTATGTAAAAAGTCCCCATTTAATTATCTTAATTCAGAATTTTCATCATCTTCCTAAATGATTTAACATCGTTTTGGCTCTCGGTTTATCTGACGAATGTATCGTGTTCTATTCTCGCCTGAGGGAAGAATTTTAACAAGCATCAAAAATCGTCCATCACCTCTGGTAATGACAAATGAAGAACGCTAGGCTCCACCGATATTTGGAATTTACGTTAAAGTATATGATTCCTCGCTACCGATTGTATTAATGTTAGTTGGACTACACTATGAGAGAGGCAGATGTCGTGTAAAACGAAAACACTATATGTTGATTGTTCACGGAATTCAGTATCTGTGTCATTATTGAGAAACACAATTAAAAACTTCATTATGGATTTGGAAATGATGGCTTCGAGAAAGCAACGCGGTTCCCCGATGCTCACATTTCTTTCTAACGTCCAGATTTTTCATTTTTACGTAACAAATCTGTAATTAAGCAGATTCATTTCAGCTTCATATTTGCATCCTTTGGTGTTACTGTAATTAGACTACAAACTTGTTTTTCTTTATTATGACAAAAATATAGTTCGAAGTACATTGAAATACAAGAAAAACATGAAAAGGGCGGGGCACAAGCCATCGATATTTGTTTTCGTTCACCAAGGGTTTGTCGCTCTGTCTGACTTAATAAATAAGCTTAGCTTCTTAACAAAACTCTGTATTCTGAGATTTCGTGTCAGATAACTCTTTGTGTTAGGATTAGGCTGCAATTCGTTGCCATACGATTATCTATAACTGTTTGAAGAAAAAGAGAAGTATACTACTCATATTTCAGAAATTACAAAACTCCAGTCTCCATTTTATATGCTATTTCCATGCACGTTAATAGAACAAATAACTACTCTGCCCTGTCCAGGACGATGCGTGTTAAAGCACCATTTCCGTGACGAGGAGTAACTCGGGCCCTATATCGAATCCTTCTGGCGGATTAAAGTTGAGGGTCGATCTGCTGGCCAGCCTGGATTGGCCTTTAGACGGTCCTCCACATCCCACTAGGTGAATACCAGACTGGTACCCAAGTCCCACACCAGTTATGCGATTCGCAAACATTGAGAAAACGTTCACCCAGTTTCACAAGACTGACACTGCAGGCAGACAGTTGGAGTACGCACGTTCTGTCTCGGTGAGCAAGGTGGTGCAGACAGGAAGGGCATCTGTCTACCTCTTAAATTAATCACGGCGGACAAAGCACCAGAGGAAGAAGAAGAAGAATCACTTTACCCCGAGTACAGTTGGAACACTGCAGGTGTTAAAACTGATGAGCATGAGAATTAGAATGAAATCTTCATTTTGGAGAAAACCTCCAGCAACCTCCACGCCAAACTCCTTTTGCCTTACAATAGCCTGACAGGGTCAGTGGTTGAAAACTATTGTACGGCATGCTTGAATGTTGTGGGGTTCTGTGTCTACGAGTTATTCAAACGAAGGGTATAAAATAAGGATCCATTTCGTGCCTTTGTACGTGTCCAGCAACAGGTTCATATCCGGGAATTTGGTGGTCAAGGAATACGGTAAAATCATCCTGGTGCTCTTCGAACGATGCACGTACTCTCATCTGGATTCATTGTGCCTTCCAGAAAGACAAGCTCACCCAGGGAATGCCCTCTTGCCTGGACACTTCCGACGATTATTGCAGGGTGTTTGCTTCCAGGCGTTTCACGCCTGTACGCGCCATGTCCAATGGAGCATTAAACGTGACTCACCTAAAGTAGCCACCTGGCGCCACTGGACGTCCAGTTGCTGTACTCGCTTTCAAATTCCGACCTTAGTCGCCGACGAACTGCAATCAGCTTGGGTACATGAAGTAGATGCCATCTGCGGAGGGCCGGCCGGTGTGGCCGAGCGATTCTAGGCGCTTCAGTGTGGAACCGCGCGACCGCTACGCTCACAGATTCGAATCCTGCCTCGGGCGTGGATGTGTGTGATGTCCTTAGTTAGGTTTAAGTAGTTCTACGTTCTAGGCGACTGATGACCTCAGATGTTAAATCCCATAGTGCTCAGAGCCATTTGAACCAGCCGCGGAGGACCACACGCAGGAATCGCCCGGTAGTCGTTGACGAGCCACAGTTGTTAGCACCTCGGTTCATCTGGACGAACAGTTCCTCACCATTTGCACGCCTATTCGCCCATACGAATCTCCGCAGCCGTCGTTCACAGCTGTCATCTACGGCCCATAGTGCACCACAGTTCTCCCGGCGTCGAATTATGATAGCGACGTGTTGCCACGGTATACATTAACCACGGTGGAACGAGAACAGTCTACAGACTTAGCCACGCCCAAAATCCATTGATGATGCTCTTTATGACGAGAGATAAAACGCTTCGTTTTCGCATTACGCCAACGACTGCGTTGTCCACCGCGTGTCCCACACATTCCACTGTTAACTGCCGCCTACGGGTGCTTTTAGCACATTGATGTCGAACATAGACGGTAGTCACATTAATATCAGTAGGACGTGTATATTCCACCAAAATAAAAGGTGAATCATCCAAAACTTGCACCGCAAATGTTAAGTAAATGGAACATGATATCGATATGTGTTTTTCACAGATTAGATTAGATTAGAATGGATTGGTAGTCAGGAGCTCGCATTGTTAGCCAATCAACAGATTGTAATAATACTTAAAAAGTGTATTTTTCTTGCAAACACATTTTTTTAAAAAATGGAACCGTGCCTATTGATATTAACATACTAAAAGTGGGAGAAATTAGAATGTCAGTGGTGTTTGTTGCAGGATTGTAGCGCAGCACTAGCAGTGGAGAGTGCATAAAGTTTGTTGGGGACACGCAGAAACGAAGCATTTTATCTGGCGTCCTAAAGGGCACGATCATCCACTTATTGGCTAACAATACGAGCCCCTGACTACAAATCCATTTTGTGAAAACCGCATATCAATAGCACTTTCCTATTCCGCAGTATTTGCGGTGCACGTTTTAGGTGATTCACACTGTATACTTTATAGGTTCTGTCTATAAGCTAATTTAAAAGCTTGGTATTGGTATTCTATAGAGGTGTAGATATGTGTACAAATGTATATAGATATGATCTCAGAGATAACGAGAGACTTGTAATATTGACTCTTTGGTCTGTCCACTATCTCAGCGTTTTCATTCTCTGATAGTAGTGTCCATTGGCACCAGGAAGTATGGCCATTTAGTAGTTGACTGCTGTGGTATGTTTGAATGACTTGTTTGCTGTGAGGTGGGAGAGATGTTGGATTCTATCGTGATGAGATTGACAGGGTTTCAATGAGATTTTAAACATTATCGGGCTTATAAGTTTTGTAGATCCACGACGATTCTGACAATGCGAAGGTATCGTAATTGACACACACATCGTTTGATATGGATGTGCATAATATGTAAGCAATCTTATTTTTCTACTGTTACGTACACAAATGTCAATATGTTGCAGGTACCGATATGTATACAGTATTTGCCCTCTGTATCAGATGCAACTGATGATGGCCCAAAACCAGTCTGACTACTAAATTATTGTAGCTTATGACGTACAGCAACATGTGTGTTAACAAATAACCATTCAGTATTCGGATTAAAAACTCTGACAAGAATTACTTCGTCGTCACTGTGTGAGGTAATGGGCGAGATCTGGTGCCACGAAAATATTCCAAGTTTGGAGTTGGCGTGGACACACGGGCCGCTCGGCAAGCCGGGGCTCGTGCTGAACATTAGCCGGAGCAAAAGAGGTGGCCCCAGCGCGTGGTACAGGCCAACTGTGTAACTGCGAATTCCACGTTAATGCTGTGTCGAGGACTGTGCTTTGTGTCGATGAAGAAGATTTGTCTGCCGGAAATGCCAAAGATGGCGGACTTTATGAAACCATAATGGCAGACATTTCACAGTTCATCTAGAATTAATAATAGCCACAGGAACCATGACACCTTAAAAAGAAACATGCACATTACCATTATTTGAAGACGATTCTGATGGTGTAATCAGATTTTCAATATCTTTATTAGTATAAAGTTTAGTATCTGACTGTAAATTATACAAGAAACACCCAGCAAAGAATATCTAAAATCTAAACGGTTCATCCGATTTTATCAATCAACATGTCTTTAAAAAGCTATTAGCGTAAAACTAAATTGGTATAAAATACAGGCATGTAACTTGAATAGTACATGAGGTATTGGAGGTCAAAGTGGCCAATGACTAATGATCGCATCAAGCCTTGAGTACTCCACAGTTACACGAAAAAACGGTAGCAGCCAGCTTATAAATATGTTTATTTGTCTATGTCTTTCTGTATATCCGATATATACTATTCATTAAGAAAATGGTCAAATGTTTACTGTGTTTTAGAAAGCACAGAGGAATTACTCTACTGGCCTACTTTTGCTTCTATTCCTTTGATATCTGTTTATTATTCTGTTTATGCATTTCACAATGTGTGTCAGAGCGTGTTTATGGTCCATTCCTAGGAATAATTATTGAAATTCAAGTTATTTGAATGTAAATACAGTATTTCGCATGTGTTTCAGTATGTTTGTGAGTGTGTGGTAGTAGTGGGACTACCATCGTATGGGGCCACTCTGCATTGTTGCCAAATTTATTCAAGATGGCGGCGATGACGTGATCCAAGATGGCGGTGTGTAGACGTGGCAACAGCGCATGACGTCATCCAAGATGGCGGATTTTGTCGTGAAAATACGTCAATTGGACTATGTCCACTAACCTAAGCCCCCAGAAAAATGGCGGGAAATTTGAATTTTGGTGAGAAAATAGGCCACTAATGCTACCTCCACTAACCTAACACAACCCCCTCTCCTCCCTCCACCCCCCAAAATTTACTAGTAATTCAAACTCCAGCATGACAATGCCTGCAAAACCGTACTTGGCTTTGTTATTATTTATTATTATTCATTATCATTTATTACTATTTATTATTGTTTATTAATATTTATTATCATTCATTAATGTTTATTATTAATTATTACTATTTATTTTTATTGGCCTACATCCACTAGAAAATCGCGCTAAATTCAAATTTCAACATGATAATCCCTGCAAAACCCGACTTGTGTTTATTATTACTTATTATTATTCATTATCATTTATTATTATTCATTGTCATTTATTATTATCTATTATCATTTATTATTATTTATTATTATCATTGGCCTACCTCATCTAACATAGAAATCGCGCCATGTTCATATTCACACGCCATAATGTCAGGAAAATCGTAGTTCTATTTATTATTATTATCATTTACTATTATTTATTAACATTTATTATCATTTATTATTATTTATTATTATTTATTTAATACGCCCGAATTTTGCGGCAAGAAAGGCCATTCACATATATCCATAACAAAAAAACCGTCACAAAGTCAATTTCAAACACGATAATCTGTCACACCTACGAAAAAAAAAGACCAGTTGAGCCAGCTGCACTAACCTAAATCCACATCATCCTACGAAGTTTGGATTTTTCGCGGTCACTTATTGTTTCATTCCTATGCTATGAAAATCGCGTCAAATAATACTAATGGAAGTCACCTCCTATGAATTCGTGGGAAAAGGACTGAAGTCTTTATTTCAAACAGTACCGTCATCACTTTTCTCCAACAGAGTTAGTACAGATCTTAGAGATCGCAGTCCAGTCGCCACGAGACCCGAAGTCCAACTAAGTTAGTTCATATGGTCGCCGCCAAACCGCGCCGATCAGCGCGCCACTGGCAAACAAGCGGTCGCCTGATGCGATGCCCGTCGGCTGCGATCTGCGCACGCTGCCGACCCAGCGGCCACTCAAGTCACAGCCTACTGGCGCCGACACACTTCGCAGGCCCGCGCTGGTCCAGCGATGTAAACGTGTTTTCGTGGACAGTGGACTCTTCCCTCAACGACCAGTTATCGCCAAAGCTGTTCGAGGGACAGGTTGGAACCTGCCGATGCCGACTTCACAACGGTCGGTCGGTTGATCCAGCAGGTGGTTGACAACGCCCTGCCGCACGTTTGGCGCCAAAGTTTGCTCAACAGTGGAATCCACCATGACGTCACAACAGGTGGTCCAACACATATGCTCGCCACGACGTCCCTCGCTAAGTTAATTGATCACCCGACTCTCATTATTCAATCCCCATTCTGCGCTTACCTAATCCAACGTCGTCGTGAAAACACGCGCCCGTACACGTGAGCCATCGCTCGCGCCTAGCTTAGTGCCTCCACAAGTGAATGTAACAAAGTTCGCATGATTACTTAATTAAATTGATCAATTCATTAACCTCTCTGATGCGGAAAAGTGCCACGTCCACCTAGACTTGGAAACAATTTTCGCCAGTGCCACGCCCACCTGGACTTGGAATGAAATAGTTAAAGTCCCTACCGACCATCACGTGCCCTTACCGACCCACGTTCGTTGGCTAACATGTACTAATGTGTACTGCCGTTTACTAACGTGCACTACTGCGTACTAACCTACATGAACCTGTATCACATTTTGTCCATACAAATAAGGCCAGTTTGATATCTGATGGTTAGTTAGTGTTTCGCTACCAACACAAGAAAATTGTGGCAAACAAAGCCACTATCCTAAGTCACCTGTGGTAACTCAAAATCGTCGGTTTGCCTCTCTCACGCACCACGAGCGCGTGACCGCCCACATCACAGCCTGGACCTTTCTACTCACGTCGTTCATAGTCCTCTGTAAACATTCTAACTAAACTATGACCGGAATACTGTTGTCCAATCAACATGGCCTAGGACATGGCCAGAGCACACCCCCAGCGCCTAAGCCAAGAACATCGCTCGCCCCAACTGTAGTTAACCGCTGAGAGACGGAGATATGCAGCAATTTCATTCCTCGCGCGCTTGTAGCTACTTGCCTCCGCAATCCGGTCTAACAAAACCTCCAAGTAGAAAAAATGAGAACCAACGCGAACTCTCTCATATTCTATATCGTCCCACAAATACTTAACGTACATTTTATATAGGCATCGAGTATATCTATCACTCTCATACAAAAAACACTTGCCCTGATGTACCTGAGGTCATGTTGCACAGTCAGCAGACCCGCAAACAGCTCCTAATTTCAGTGCACAATATCAAACTGCTCCTAAATAATGCAGTACACATAACTATAAACACCCTCAGTACTCATAATGTGTTCGAATAACACATAGCAAAATAACACAATAGACGCGAGCAGTCAACCTGTCCCACACTGAGTCTCACACCTGACACCTCTCAATTCGCTCAATGGTATCTGATCGACCCTTCTAACATGACTTGATTACAGCCGCATTCACACCTAACACCGGAGAAATTCATATCACCTAGACGCCGAAAATGACTATCCAAGCCAGGACGCGCGCGTCGTCTGTCACCGTCCTAACTCACTGCGGTCCAACACACAGGTTAAGGCCGCATTCCATTGCTCGCCGGCCTATTTGCGACACATCTCCACCTTTACGTCTGTTGTCAGAAAAGCGGAGAGCGAGTTCGCACACACCGTCTGCACACATTCCAGCGCTGCCCTCCTCTCACAATCTAAAACGATCATCTGACTATGTAAAAAGATAAGAGCCCAGTCAACCTCTCCGAAATTGTATAGCGTCCCCAGAAATAGTTATCGCTCGCTTTCGTGTTTTCTCAGCTTATGTGTAAATTCAAATTCTTACCCTAACAGAATTTCTTCACGAAAATAATACTGAATGCGTTCCTAACCTCCTGCCCTTCCACCTGTCAACATACGCAAAAGTTCTCAACCCTCCTATATCCCAGCACAAGCAATTAATCATTCTTATTCCTTTTTATAGAATTTACAGGCCTAATTTCCTAAGTCCCATTATCGAAGTACGATTCTGCTTTTCTTTGTGAGGCTCTCTGTGCTTACTTTTACAGAAATCGCTAAATTACTTCCATAGCCCCCTACACACACACACACACACACACACACACACACACACACACACGGTCATCCTCTCTACTCATCCCATAACATTAGCATTAGTAACTTTACAATTCAATATATACAGAGCCTACACAATGCAAGCCACAGTAACGTTACAATGCCAACTATATGCCCCAATGCTCTCCATCCCTAAGGAAGCACTGTGAACCTGCTCTTTCTTTCTACACACTCGACATTCAGCGGCAATTAGCCCTTCTACATCTATGGACAGAAGTCCCTCTCAGAACTGTTCCACAAATTCAGCGATCGCTTCCCCTCAACACAAATGCGTTACTGTCATTATACTTACAGTTAAATGTTACGATCGCGGCCTCAATTGATTGGAATTCGACAATGAGCTAAGTATCGGAAATACACTCTCTTGACCGCTGTTACTCTGGAAATATATCTACCGTCCTTACGACTTCGTTTCTACTCATCACATAACATAAACAATAGTAACTTTTCAATGCAATATATACAAACGCTACACAATGTAAACCACAGTAACTTTACAATACAGTATATACACATCTGACACAAAACAGTGCACTTATCATCACTAGGAAAGCTGTATTGTGTCAAGAGAGATGGAGTGTAGCTGTATTCGTCTGCCCAGTTGAGGGTTAACTGGTTAGCGATGGTGAAGGGTAGTTTGGTCAATGCCCAGGTGAGGATGGCGAGATTACTCTGTGACCGCCATATGCAGAGAGATTGATCGAGTACTATGCGCGAGGTCCTAGAAATATGTATAGCGTTGTCTCGTATACTTTCATCGTTCTTGTGTGCTCGAGAATTATGTGTGAATGGACATACTGAGCAGTCATCTATCAATGCTCGCAATGATATTTGCAAAGTAGAGGAGGTATGGCTTAGCTATGATACTGAAATTAGGAAAACATGCTGTCACATGATTGGCCAGTGTTGGACTTACTGTAAAATTTTTCGCGATATCAGCTGTGATGGATAATATTACAGCAGATCTGTGGTGTCTTCTGCATCCCATCCATGCATTGGTTACCTCATAATAATTGCGTGACAATGCTTGTTTGAGTTTGGGAACAAATTTTGGTTGATGGGTCACAACTTCTGGGCTTGCTAGCACCGAAAATGGTGATCACGTACTTGTGTGCAAAATGAGGAATCATTAGAAATGGAACGCAGAGTTATCAACTATTCGGTCACTGTGACATATGAGTTTAAATGTAGAGGCCGTCAATCACTTTCGGGGGGTAGTTAGGAAAGTTGCGACAATATCACCAGGCTCCTCTAGTTACCTTGTGTTGTAGCTGTCCTTTATTTAAAATCATTCAGTGTTATGCTATCGACCGTAAGAATATGATTTACAAGGTGCAAAGTATAGTTTTCTGCAAAAGGCCGTGCATCCGTCCGTGTTAATGTCTGTTTAGAATCAGACACAGACTTCGAAGTCGCGTCAGAAAGACGAAATGTTCGTCAGTGTGCAAAAGCGTGTTAGAAAACAGTGTTTGAACAAGGGTCAGAGATAGCTTCTCATTCGCTTAGAGTAAGGGTGATCAAACTTTAAAGTGGTCTCGGCAGCGTCTGTATATTTAATATGATCTTGTCCACATAGGTAGCTGGAGTTTTAGGTGTCAGACTTGGTGAGCTGATAGGAATTCTTGGATGGCCAGACTCTGAGTTAGTCCGGGAGAGTATTTACACGTTTGTGACTATTACAGCGCCATCTATCACAAAGCGAAAAAAGTTGTCCAACTAAAACATTCATATTTCCTTACATAATACACGGATATGTAATGAAAAGCGGGGTTTTTTAATGAGATATTTGGCCCTGTCACTATCAATGGACCATCCTGTACACTGCAGTTCTCCAATCCTAGGAAAGCACCGTCAACCTGCTCTTTCTCTCTACAGACCCTACACTCAGAGCTAATCTTCCCTCTTATATCAGCGGACCTAAGTCACCCTCAGAACTCTTTTTACAAGTTCAGTATCATCCGCCCTCAGCACAAACGCCTTACTGTCTCTCCTTCCTTGTCTGTTCGCTTTTCTACAAACACCCCCAAACTCATAGACTGCAAGAACACATGTGCTTTCTCCATAATATTACACCATTTTAGCTGTACTTCTCAATATCATGCACTAGGATACACCCTACCGATCACTAGTTCATCATTATTCCCAAGATACAGACTTCAAATTAATTCTCTACAAACCCCGAACTTGATCTATATGCAGCATGCTGTAAACCACTGACTAAATAGAAAGAAACATACGGAAGATGATATTTGCACTCTCGAATACCGCTCTCAGTCATGTAACATATTCGAGATCTTCGTTATATCTGGCCCGTGTGGCCGAGCGTTTCTAGGCGCTACAGTCTGGAACCGCGTGACCGCTACTGTCGCAGGTTAGAATCCTGCCTCGGGCATGGGTGTAAGTGATGTCCTTAGGTTAGTTAGGTTTAAGTAGTTCTAAGTTCTAGGGGACTGATGACCTCAGAAGTTAAGTCTCATAGTGCTCAGAGCCACTTGAACCTTTAAGAATTTGAATTTACACATAAGCTGAGAAAACACGAAAGCGAGCGATAACTATTTCTGGGGACGCTATACAATTTCGGAGAGGTTGACTGGGCTCTTATCTTTTTACATAGTCAGATGATCGTTTTAGATTGTGAGAGGAGGGCAGCACTGGAATGTGTGCGGACGGTGTGTGCGAACTCGCTCTCCGCTTTTCTGACAACAGACGTCAAGGTGGAGATGTGTCGCAAATAGGTCGGCGAGCAATGGAATGCGGCCTTAACCTGTGTGTTGGACCGCAGTGGGTTAGGACGGTGACAGACGACGCGCGCGTCCTGGCTTGGATAGTCATTTTCGGCGTCTAGGTGATATGAATTTCTCCGGTGTTAGGTGTGAATGGGACTGTAATCAAGTCATGTTTGAGGGGTCGATCAGATACCATGGAGCGAATAGAGAGCTTTCAGGTGTGTGACTCAGTGTGGGACAGGTTGACTACTCGTGTCTGTTGAGTTATTTTGTTATGCATTTCTTGGATACATTACGAGTACTGAGGGTGTTTATAGGTATGTGTACTTCATTATTTAGGAGCAGTTTGATATTGTGCACTGAAATTAGGTGTTGTTTGCGTGTCTCCTGACTGTGCAACATGACCTCAGGTACATCAGCGCAAGTGTTTTTTGTATGAGAGTGATAGATATACTCAATTCCTAAATAAAATGTACGTTACGTATCTGTTGGACGATATGAGAGAGTTCGCGTTGGTTCTCATTTTTTCTACTTGGAGGTTTTGTTAGACCGGATTGCGGAGGCAAGTAGCTACAAGCGCGCGAGGAATGAAATTGCTGCATATCTCCGTCTCTCAGCGGTTAACTACAGTTGGGGCGAGCGATGTTCTTGGCTTAGGCGCTGGGGGTGTGCTCTGGCCATGTCCTAGGCCATGTTGATTGGACAACAGTATTCCGGTCATAGTTTAGTTAGAATGTTTACAGAGGACTATGAACGACGTGAGTAGAAAGGTCCAGGCTGTGATGTGGGCGGTCACGCGCTCGTGGTGCGTGAGAGAGGCAAACCGACGATTTTGAGTTACCACAGGTGACTTAGGATAGTGGCTTTGTTTGCCACAATTTTCTTGTGTTGGTAGCGAAACACTAACTAACCATCAGATATCAAACTGGCCTTATTTGTATGGACAAAATGTGATACAGGTTCATGTAGGTTAGTACGCAGTAGTGCACGTTAGTAAACGGCAGTACACATTAGTACATGTTAGCCAACGAACGTGGGTCGGTAAGGGCACGTGATGGTCGGTAGGGACTTTAACTATTTCATTCCAAGTCCAGGTGGGCGTGGCACTGGCGAAAATTGTTTCCAAGTCTAGGTGGACGTGGCACTTTTCCGCATCAGAGAGGTTAATGAATTGATCAATTTAATTAAGTAATCATGCGAACTTTGTTACATTCACTTGTGGAGGCACTAAGCTAGGCGCGAGCGATGGCTCACGTGTACGGGCGCGTGTTTTCACGACGACGTTGGATTAGGTAAGCGCAGAATGGGGATTGAATAATGAGAGTCGGGTGATCAATTAACTTAGCGAGGGACGTCGTGGCGAGCATATGTGTTGGACCACCTGTTGTGACGTCATGGTGGATTCCACTGTTGAGCAAACTTTGGCGCCAAACGTGCGGCAGGGCGTTGTCAACCACCTGCTGGATCAACCGACCGACCGTTGTGAAGTCGGCATCGGCAGGTTCCAACCTGGACGTATGGGAATTGGATTTCTTGCCGCAAAAATCGGCCGTCTTGAATAAACAATAATAAATAATAATAAATGATAGTAAATGCTTATAAATAATAGTAAATGATAATAATAACAATATGGCGTGTGAATTTGAACATGGCGCGATTTTCTATGTTAGTTGGGGTAGGTCAATGATAACAATAAATAATAATAAATTATAATCAATAATAAATGATGATAAATAATAATAAATGATAATGAGTAATAATAAATAATAATTAACTCAAGTACGGTTTTGTAGGGATTATCATGTTGGAATTAGAATTTAGAGCGATTTTCTATTGGAGGTAGGCCGATAATAATAAATAATAATAAGCGATAATGAATGATAATAAATAATAATAAATGATAAAAATAATAATAAATAATAATAAAGGCAAGTACGATTTTGCAGGCATTATCATGTTGGAATTTGAATTTCGTGCAAATTTTATGCATGGTTTCGGGGTGGAGAGGGGGTTAGGTTAGGTTAGTGGAGGTACCCCAATTGGCCTATTTTCCCACCAAATTTCAAATTTCCCGACATTTTTCTGGATGGTTAGGTTGGTGGATGTAGACCAATTGACCTATTTTCCCGCCAAAATCCGCCATCTTGGATGACGTCATGCACCGTTCCCAAGTCTACATTTCGCCATCTTGCATGATGTCATCTCCGCCATCTTGAATAAATTTAGTAACAGTGCAGAGTGGCCCTGTACAAAGGTAGTTCCACTACTTGTGTTGTCTTGGAGACATGGCGGGAGAGCTCTAGCCAATCATAACGCTGGTTACCATGGTTTGCGACTACCAAAGTCAATGGAGTGACTTTATGGAAGTGGGGGAGGGGCATCGTGTCACACAGGAGACGTGAGAGTGCTGGAAGGGAAGGCGTGATGGACGGTCGCAGGAAAGACTTGGAGAGTGTTGAGCAGTTTGCTCGTGGTCGCACTTGTGATATTTCTGTGGCTTCTGCAGTGAAGACGTGGTATGAGTTTAGAAGTGAATATCTCGTGAGCTATGTTGTTGTTCATAACTAATTACGTGAAGTAGGAATCTATTGTTTCCCTGTTATTCAACTTACATTTTATGTAATTGCTGGACCATCGACACCAGTAAGTGTTTTGCAGGAATAAGCGGCATTCATAAAGGTACTTCTGCTATCCTACTCATCATTTAAAGTCGTTAAAAATTGTACCTACAGGTTTTATTTAATTGCAATCTGTCATGCATACATTTATATGTTACATTCAATATTTGACCATTCAATTCATGTGTATATTCATATTGTATACTGTAGACTCGGCAGTATTTTTCTTGTAATGCGACAACTACGTATCCCATCCAATAGACAACGAAACCAGCCAGAACTTTTAGTATTTAAACTCTGACTCTGATGGTTCGTCGTTCTGCTTTTACGGCCTCATTGGACCACTTCAGTCAATCATTTCTGGTCCTCTTCTTTGGTATTTTCCCCTTCCGAGTGGCCCAGTGTCTCTTCATTCGTTCCGATGCTTTTCGTCGTTCCTTATCTGTAAATACCCTTTTCATTGTATGTCGTTTGTCAATTTTTGGTTTAAATCTTATTTCTGTGTCCCTCAACTTCTTTAAATTTGGCGTTTTGTTCTGCAAATCATCCAGAGTTATTTCTAGTTCTTCCATATCCTCTCTTATTTCCTTAAGCCATCCTCCTTGTTGTTTCAAATTCCAGAGTTTCTCAATAATTTCCCTTGATAATCTGGTTTCTGGTGTCCTCAGAATGTGACCACAAAAAGAGATCCTTTTCTTTCGTATAGTATCAGTGATGGGCTCCAGTTCTCTGTATACCACTTCATTTGGAACTATCCGCCATTGCCCCCCCCCCCCCAAAATATATATATATATATATATATATATATATATATATATATATATAAATTTTTTTTATTTTTTTTTTAGAGTCCGCAATTGGAGGTTCCTCGTCTGGGATTTGTGTCCTGTAAAGAGGTAATTCCTTTGCTCTCTGTCATTCAGCGTACTATGCGAAGTGTTCAAACCTTTGCAAAACCAGTAGAGATTTCTGTAGAGTGAACCTCTCATAAAATCGTTTTTTTCTTCAAGTAGGCTTCTGGGAATAGTGAAATTACGCAGTAATTTTCACAACTAACACATGCTATCGATAAAGGTCCTAATCTATAACGTTAAAGGCAATCTGCGTGGGGCCTCAGAGTCCAAATAAGTTGAGTGCTGGGAACGGTAGATGGTTGGAACAAGCGGTAACTGGCAGCAGCTACAGTTACATCAGGGGACTTCTCCAGTGGCAGACACAGATCAACAGCAGTACGATGGCAGCGTCTTCGAGTACTCCAGGGCAGTCTTTAATGTCGACTCTCACTACAACCAACGGCGTCACGACGGCAGAGGGAACCATCTCATAACAGATAAGTGCCTGCTCACATAGTGAGATAGTGTTTAACTCTGAAGTTCAAGACCCACTTATAGATCTCGTGAATATGTAACAGTCATCTAGTAGACTATGTGTAATTCTGAAAACAGAAGTGAGTCGGTTAGTCTGAAGTCAGAGCGCGAAAGTGTAATTAGCAGGAATTCAGGCAAGGGGAATGAATGTGAGGGAATATGATGTCTCAGCTAATGTAAATGATCCAGGGATTGAGAAATAATATGGTTACAATGGAAAATAATATCAGTACAATTCCAACAGATATGGGTACATTGCGAATAGATATAGGCACATTGCAAACAGTTACGGATACAATTCGGACTGATATTGGTACAATGCAAACTGAAATAGGTTCCGCTATGAAAGAAGAAGTTGAAAAAATTATGAGTAAACTTGAAAAGCAATTGATGATAAATTGAAATGTGTCTGAGTGAAAATGGGGAAAATTACAGACGAAGTTGTAATAGTAAAATGTAAAGTCGAATCAGTGGAAATAGATCTAGGGGAAAAATGGATAAGATACAGACGGAACTTGGGAGCAAGGTAAGTGACTGTATAAAAGCGCAAAATGCTCATAAAAGCGATATAAATTCAGCAAATAAGTGACTTTGCCAATCGTGTAGGTGAGGGGGAGAAAGAAGAGGGCTAAATTAAAGATAAAATAGAGTCCAGTATCACTAGTGAAAATGAATTAAAAAAAACAAATGCAACAGATAGAAAATATTTAAATTCGTTAGCCTCCCAATAGGCCACGCAGGTTATATTGATCCCTTTGGCAAATTACACAGAAGACGGAAGATACCACCCCGTAAATTTCTTGGCTGCATGTAGGGACGCTTTTGTTCATGGCATGTCGGACGAAACAAAGATGAAATACGTTAAACGGCACTTGGACGGAGATCCACAGTCTTGTTAAATGTTAAATGTAGTTCGTGCGAATCATACAAAGGCTTTAAAAAATGTTTTTTGGATTAATTTTGGAGCGAGGCAAAACGGACGCGGATCCAAAATGAATTTTTGAACAGGCCGAGTTACAGGTACGGTAATGGGACGATGACAGATTTTTGAGAGCGCGAACTTGGCAAAGTTATACATTTGAAACATCCGTTTGGAGTTTTAACGGAAATCAGCCCCTTAAAAATGTGATTATCCGAAAATTTGCAGTGGGATCTTGTCCATAGTCCATATACTTCCATGGTCGAATTTCTAGAATCTGCAGAAAAATTTGAGAGGGCTTTGAAGTTCAAACCTCGGAGTAAACCGGGTGGTAGTTATCAAAATGGGAATCCAAATAATCATCACCAAAATAATAATTGTGACAGAAATCAAAGGAATTCTCAGGGAGATAGTACCTGAAATGAGCTGAATGGTCGGAGAACGAACGGGAGTGATGATTTCCATGAACGGGTCCCAAGTAAAGAACACAGATTTGACGGGGTAAATTCGCGCGAAGTGCAATCGCGTAACAACCGTTCGGGAAACTGATGTTCTCCACATCTCAGGTCCGGGGTGGCAATGTGGATAGGCGATGAAAAGGACTGGAAATACTGGTAGTGGTAGAAATATTGATAGGTTTGGAGAAAATTAACAAATATGTAATATGGAGTATGTTAAAGAGGAAGGCCTTATAGGTGGCTCTTTCAATAAAAGCAGGCGCGAACGGCGGAAGCATAGATTTCTGAGAGATTTAAATAAAAGTAATGGAAATAAATTGGCGGTGAATGATGTAAGTTATGAATGTGTAATGCGTGAGTCTGGGAATGGTGATGAATGGAAAGATTCAGTGGTTCAAAAAGAAGAGGAGATGAATTTTGTGAAAGCAAATTGTGTGGAGTGTTCTGAAGAGGTATTAGTAAATAGTAGCAATTGCAAGGTGTTGTAGTAGCAAGTGTTTGTGTTTCGGCGGAAAGCGTCAATGTTACTAAGGGAGGCTTAGCATTGGTCTCGCCAGCAGTTGAAGTTAAACATGTATCGGCGGGGATAGCTGATTTCTGTTTAAAGGAACGGATAATGGTAATTTATGTAATGAGGTAAAAGCTACTGGTATTGATACTTCAGAGGCAGGAATCTATGCGTTGCTAGTCATGAATGAAGGCGAAATGAAACTTATTGATGAATGTGTGGATCTAAAACGTTTGTCAGAGTATAAATGTGAGAATGTATGTAAAGAATGATCGGGGGTTAATCTGGATGGAAAGTGTGTAGAAATGGCAGTGTGTGCTAATTTTTGTCCGATCACAGTGGAATGTAGCAAGTCTGGAAGTCCCATATTTCTACGATAAGGTAGTACCAATTTGTGTAACGTAGCGGCGGAGGATAAGGTTGTGTACGATTCACGTAAAGTTAATTTGTCGACGTAGGAAAGTAAGGTTTCTGATGTGAATTTATGTAGTGATTTAAATGGTGTATAAGCAGATAACGTTGCTGAGATGAATATTTATGGTGATGATGGCTTAGGCATCGATGAATTATTTCAGGAAGATTAAGTGTTTAACAGTGAATTGATGTGTAATTTTGTTGAAGCTGCAAGTGTCGATATTTTGGAGGGGAAAATAGTAGGGTAGTGAATCGGCGAAAGGTATGGAAGAACTAACAGAAAATTTAGAGAGGGCAGAAGTAAATAGTGTGGATGGGGGTTGTTTGTAAAATGAAGTTCGTACAAATTGGTATGTGAAGGAGGAGTATAATCTAAGTGTGATTGATTGACGTTGGTACGGTAGAACGTTACGGTCGTTACTGCCGCATATGTGGAAACGAGAGAAGTTTGAAACTGCTAGAGGTTTAGAAAAGGGAAGGAATGAATTTGCGGCGAAGGAAAACCTTTGGGTCTAATAATCGTGACGGAGTTGAGGCTGTACATAGAGAAATGGGAGAAATGAAAAGCTGTTATAATTTGTAATTAGCGGTAGCAACTTTGAAGGGATAATTTTAGAAGTTTTATTTGGGGATTCATTAGTAATTTGTTAGTTTATGGTGACACTGTACGTGTCCAATAGGGGGAAGTTTAGGCACTGAGGGTGTGTGGAGGTCAGTGACCTCATGGGTTTAAGTAAAATATGTTTTGATTTATGCTTTGTATAAGAGAGTGGCGAAGCATGTAGTGGTCAGTTTGAAGGGTATTAAAATTGTAATTGTATGTGTACGCATTTTTTGTTGCGTGGAGGTAGGGAGGTTCTATTAAAGTCAATTAAATAGAACTTGTGGGAATTTGAGCTTACTGTGATTCAGTCGTTTGCCTTGTGACTTTGTTCCTAAAGTACCGTTCTGCGCTGGAGGGAATCTTTAGCGAGGTTCCTTGTTGGGTTTGGGAAATTGTTTATTTTTTTAATAAAATTGCAGCCAAATACCCATATACAGTTACTTTGCTTAACATTTTTCATTTACATTTTACATTTTTGCATTTTCATTTATCGATTTCACTCTTTTACTGCACAGTTCTATGTGATATTGTAGGGAAGCAGCCTACTCACGCTGTAGTAAATTCACATCAGTCTTTCCATTGTGTGCCAGCCAGTCTGCTGTAACTAGCTCTGACGTCATAAATGTTGCGCAATACTTTAAAAATCAAGCAAATAACCTGAAACTTTTCTAGCAGGTCAGAAGTAATACTAAATTAATATGGGTTAAATATCAGTTCGATAACTTCAGCCATTTTCGAAAATTTGGACGTTTTTCTGAAAAGAGCTAGAGACTTCAAAATTTATATTTAGATTCATCTTTCATAATGATTTAACAAAACGTGAAGCCTGTAATTAGAGTTCCTAGTGCCCACTTCATCTGAGAATACAATTATAGCTGCAGCTTATAGCTCTGAGGAATTAGGAGATTGTTCAGGATTTCTAATCAAAAACGATTTTCCAAAATAGTTGAGTATATTCTCAAAGTCACTGATAAAAACACAAGTATCCCTACAACCTAACTAACAGAGCAGTTCAGAGTCTAATGTGCTGATGCAACTATAAATGTCCGAATTAAATGTTAAAATGAATGCTCGCCATAATTTGATGAAAATATTTCATCAAACGCCATGCTAAATAATGGTAGAATGTCTGTCCCGCGACGGCACGTGAAAATGCGACAGTACACAAACTGAAGCTAGATAATGAAAATCATCCCAGAATTAACACTTCACTTGAAAATGATTTCCTGGTTACGCGCATCTCGAGTAACTGAATACGGCATCCGAGGCTGTTTGTAGCAGTGATACCGACGCGACGCGACTCCCGACACAGATGGCGTGTTATTCAGCGTCTGGAGAGAACTGGGGCCTTCCTTCCTCGTGCAGCGTTCTTACATATAAAGCCGCGGTGCGGACGGCTAAGGGAACGCCTGATCAAATCGGCTCTCCCGACTAGCCGCTGTGCTAGTAATGCACCACTTTAAGTTACATAATAAATTATAGCTTCTCTTGCTGATGGCCGATGAAGCTCTTAATTAATGTGCATTCAGCACGCAGGTAAGTATTGATAATAAAATTTTGACGTGGCTAAGTTAAATATTTTGGGCGAGAGAATTAATTTAATTACACTGCACGCAGCAGATGAGCTCTGAACTGGCCCTTTTGAGATACGCTATCGCTATAATTTTATAGGTATTCAAAAGAAACTTTTCACATCTTCATAGCTATAGCGAATCTCCAACCTATTTAAATGTAAACATCCTAGCCTTATTTATTAGCCTACTTAATCTATCTTGCTTCCTTAAGATTTGAAACGAAAACCAGAAAATCATGAATTTCCACTAAAATCTTAATTTGTGAAATCCAAAGTACTGTTTTTATTAAATCATTATGAAAGATGAATCTAAATATAAATTTTGAAGTCTCTAGCTCTTTTCTGTTGCGCCAATGACTTTTTTCAGAAAAACGTCCAAATTTCGAAAATGGCTGAAGTTATCGAACTGATATTTAACCCATATTAATTTAGTATTACTTCTGACTTGCTAGAAAAGTTTCAGGTTATTTGCTTGATTTTTAAAGTATTGCGCAACATTTATGACGTCAGAGCAAGTTACAGCAGACTGGCTGGCACACAATGGAAAGACTGATGTGAATTTACTACAGCGTGAGTAGGCTGCTTCCCTACATCACCCTCTACTTAATTTTTTTTGTTTATGAATGTTAATGAATGAAAAAAATTTAATTACAAAAAGGGAAGCAAGAGTACAGCTTAACTTCCTATGAAAAATTAAAATTGAAATGTAAACATGTAGAAACATTAAAAGAAAACTGATTACCTACACTAATTATTTAAATTGCGGGCATGTTTACTGCCTCTTAAGCAACATTATTTACTCAAAATTTAAGCAAAGTCCATGAAACACTTTGGCATACATATTGCCTTAGACAAACAAACACATACAATTATGTAAAATTATGAAATCTTAAATCCATTAAATACATTTTTACATACACAAATTCAAAGAAAATAACATGATACATAAACAGATGATTATCTCTTAGCAGTCTTTTCTAAATCTGAAAGAAAATTTTCACAAATGATTTTTACACACGTGGTTGTAGCCGCTTTGGCTGGCGTCCTACACTTCCATTCACAAGGGTAGAGGAGGGGAAGTTGCTATGGTGTGCGTCCTTCACGTTCACTCTAAATTACATGGGGAAAGGGGAGGGGTCACTGTGAGTTGTGTCCAAGTCACTCCACGCTTTCACGCAGCTACCAGGCTGCCATTATCTGGTTTGTCCTGTAGAACAAACAAAAAGAGTGCCTCAGACTCTGTTCACTTATTATCTAAGGGTGGGTCACAATGAAATGGGGATATATACATTTTATCTTTTAATATGTTGCTGGAACAAAGTTAACATAACTTTTTTAATTTTACTCTCATGGTTACTTAATTGTCATAAAATCGGTAAACAAATGGCTCAAAACGCCGTTAGTCACGTACTAGAGAAAATTTATGCTCAAGGCATATAATCATAAATCATATTTAATCTGAATTTATTATTTCTGGGCCGGAACACTGAACCAATGCTCGGTACATTCCTGACAAATCTGTATTTTATTCACTCAGCTGACTCATCTTCGATTACCTTATTCTTAGAGATAGTATGAGTATATTTGATTAGTAGTTTTCTCAGCTTCTTTGTACATGTGAGTAACTTTTGGTAATAGTACAGTTCTGAGTGTTCAAAGCACACTACGTCTAGTTGACTACAAAATCCACTTATTGGTCCTCTGCTGCTGTGTCAGTTCCACCTTTGCAATTCGGTACTTACTTACTTTGATGTGTATTTATGCTGAGCTATCAATAATGTTTTACGTCTGCCATTAGGTTACTCACTTACTTTGCTAGTGTATGAACTTAAGTAATACTCACTCTACTACAATTTTTAAGACACCGGATAGCATATTTATTTCATATCCATAGTGTATTGCAGCTGATCAGTTTTGCTCACGTGGCAATCCATTTCCACTCGATCGGACGCTGAAACCACAGGTAGTCTCTCTCGACCTACCACTAAAATCATTAAGTAATTATGGACGAGCGTAATGCTAAATTCCTTAAACCTATAGGACACCATGAGCTGCTCTGTCTCATCTAACATAAGGGTACCTATGGTCGCATTCACGCCTCCAACTCATAACCTCAATACGTGTAGGTGTGTCCTGTCACACACTAAACCAAAATAATGGCCAGATCCAACCTTATAAATATTTCAAAGACGTGTCCTTCACGTCTCAACCACAAACACTGCTCAATTCTATTACACTGCTATTCTTTGCTACACAAGGTGAGTTTATTCTCACCACTTGTCTGCATATTTTTCATAACACTAAGCACTCTCTCTTACTATTTCTTAGTTAGCTCTAATGCATACACTAGGTTTCACTACCACTTCAGATCCTGCTTGTACATGAATTTGCACATCTCTTTAAATTACTGTTGTGGGACCATTTCCAATAAAACAATACTTTGTACTGTTGAGTGGTACTTAAGTAAATAAATCAGTGAAATCAAAGTGAACTAGAAATTAGGATATAAATGAAAAACTTGGTTTAGTTTAGAGAGTTACATACTGGCATTCAGCGGGCAAAACAGCAGAACAGAAGAGACAATGACCATGAAGTCAGCAAGTTCCACATAAGCGGGCGCTGTCGATTCAGCCGTCAGGGCATCGCCCGACCGGCTCACGTGTTTCTCAGTTGTCGTATGTGAGCAAAGGCCCTCGCCTACATCCCAAGAGCCAATGACCGACGTAAAGAAGATTCTTCGAGAAGCTATTCAACGTGACAGAAGAGGCAATGACCGGCTCACGTGTTTCTCAGTCGTCACATGGGATCAAAAGCCCTCACCTACATTCCAAGAGCCAACGACCGACGTTAAGAAGATTCTTCGAAAAGCTTTTCAACGTGACAGACGAGGCAATGACCGTGAAGTCGTTCACCTCCAGTAAACTGAAGTGAATAAATACGCGAGACGCAGTGGGCCAGCCGGATGAAGTCAGATGAAGACAGAGACGGAGACGGAGACGAAGACGGAGACGGAGAGAAGAGACGAAGAAGACGAAGAAGTTTTCAGTCAGTTTCGGTGCTGAAGACCGTCATGCAAGAAGAGACTGCATCATGCACAGACGCACCAAGTCCGCCGCTGTAATGGAATAGCAAGCAGCAGCCGCGGCGCCAGAAGACAGAAGTTAAAAGGTATTTGAAGTCTGGTTTTTACATACCCGGGTGACTCGTGAGGACGGGAAGGAGACGGCCTCACATCAGTAGTCACCTGTGAGCTGGGATGAAGACCTGACAGCCGAAGACTGGCAAGCGGGAGTCCGTGGTTCGAGTCCGCCACACTGGCCTTCCCCCGCCGCACCGCTCCGCGGGCCGACGCAGAACACACGCGGCCGCTTAGAGAAGAGAAACACTGGGACGCGACACCCAAGATATCATCCGATGCACGATTTCGCTCGCAATAATTAAACGGGCCACCTCGCGCTGCGCGTCTCCAGTCAACTGGGCGAGACAGCGACACGAGATACACACCACTACGCGTAATCAGACGCCGCCGCCGCCGCCGCCGCCGCTGCCGCAGCAGAAGACTTCACAAACGACACAGCTGCCGCTCTCCGAACCAGAACATCCCGTAAGATACAGTTGTACAAATCTTCAATAGCAGTTATCTTATGTAAAAATGATGTTTCATTCGACCTCATACCCGAGCCAAGGAAGAACCCACCCTGCCCACATGTTGTTAAGAGAGAAAAGTTAAATTATTTAACATTTTCACCCTGACAGAATGCTTTAGAATGCTCATCCTGACAATTGACAGCATCAAAAGAGAAAACCCAGTTACATTTAGTGACAGAAGTGTCACATTTAGTAACACAACTGTTACATTTCGTATCAGAAGCCGTTATAGTTGTTACAGTACTTACTATATTACCAGGGTACTATACATAATTGTTACTCAAATACATTTTATCTCAATTACATCATACTTCTCTGTTGTTTACGTCACAGTTAGGTTTGTCACATTAGGTATTTTCTTTTTTCACTAATCGGTGGATAGAATGGTTACAAAACTCATGGCTTGATAGCCATGACAGAAAATTTTCATGTGTATTACAAAGGAGTCGAAACTTTGGTCGATAGGAATGATGAAGAATGAGTGAGACCTGAAATGGGAAAGAAGATCTCACACAGCTGGGACTGCACAGTTGCCACACTGTGTAGAGGTTACAGAACATCCTCCTCCCTACAGCATTCGTTGTTTGAATGCTGACTTGATAGTCATGACGGAAAATTTTGTGTTGGAAAGAAGAGGTCAAAACTTTCTGGGGACAGGAAAGATGAATAATGAGTGAGACCTGAAAAGGAAAGAAAATCTCACACAGCTGGGACTGCACAGCTGCCACACTGTGTAGAGGTTACAAATGGTTCAAATGGCTCTGAGCACTATGGGACTCAACTGCTGAGGTCATAAGTCCCCTAGAACTTAGAACTACTTAAACCTAACTAACCTAAGGACAACATACACATCCATGCCCGAGGCAGGATTCGAACGTGCGACCGTAGCGGTCGCGCGGTTCCAGACTGTAGCGCCAGAACTGCTCGGCCACCAGCGGCCGGCGTAGAGGTTACAGAACAACCTCCTCCCTACAGCATTCATTAGCTTAATGCTGGCTTGATAACCATACCGGAAAATTTAATGTATTTGAGAAGAAAAGGTCGAAATTTTAGTGGATAGGAAAGAGGAAGAGTGAGTGAGACCTGAAAGGGAAAGAAGATCTCACACAGCTGGGACTGCACAGCTGCCACACTGTGTAGAGGTTACAGAACAACCTCCTCCCTACAGCATTCATTCACTACCTATGAATTTCTTTAGGTCGATCACGTTCCTGAGACCTAATAGCTTCTTACTTTTAGGGTACTCTAGCCTATATGCATTGGCATGTGGTTTTCCTATGATCCTGAAAGGTCCTTGGTATACGAAGATGAATTTCTTTGTTTCTGCATTTACTTTCTCTGATTTTTCCTTGGTTTTGACAAGGACTAATTGACCTATTTCAAAGCTAGTAGGTATAGCTTTTGCGTCATGACGCTTCTTCCTTTCCAACGCTCTTTTTCTTATATTTGCCCTAGCCTTTAATTTCTTCTCGTCTGTGGATATTTGCGTTAGAATAGGGAATTCTACCATATCTGCAATCACATTGTGCGGTTCTTGGCCAAACATCAATTCGCAAGGCGCAAAACCAGTTGCATCATGTCTTAAGTTGTTAATTACATTCTCAAAATACTTAATGTGCTCTGCCCAACTTGAGTATTTCCTAGCACAATAAGTTCTGCAAAGCCTACTCAATTCTCTCATGATACGTTCACTCATATTTCCTTGGGGGAAATACGCAGATATTTTCAGATGTTTCACGCCGGCCTTATTTAGACATTCCTTAAATCTATCAGAAGTAAATTGAGGCCTATTGTCTGACAGCAAATTCTTCGGAATGCCAACGTTTACGAAGAAATCTTTTTCCAACTTTTCAACCAATGTTTTTGCATTTGCTCTTTTAATTGGGTATAGCTTAACATATTTACTGAATCCACCCACAATAACAAAAACATGGGTGCAACCACCTCTCGAAACAGGAAGAGGGCCAAACAAATCACAAGCCAGTAATTCTAGGGTTTCAGTTGGCTCTACTGAATGCATATCTCCTTGTATTCTGGTGTTAGCAGCACGGACTTTCTGGCACACTACACAAGAAGCTAGACGCTTGGCCACACGGCGGTACATGTTGTCAAACACAACCTTCTCTTTTAATTTTGCAATGCACTTCTTTGCACCGTAGTGCCCATACCTCAGGTGTACATAGTCGATTAGTAAGTCTACATGTTGTGAGGGAAAGCACAGCTTCCACTCAGAAACACCTACCTTTTTCCTCCTAAACAGAATACCTTTATGCAAACAATAGTATTGCGAAACCTTAGGATAGTTCGCATTTCCTAAATAGCTCTTCACTAATTTCAGTTAGTCATCTGCATTCTGCTCACGTCTCAAGTTCTTAATCACTCTCTTTAATGCACTTTCTTCCTTTACTTCGTGCAATGCAAACATTCGAACTTCATTTAGGTCTGTTGCTGTAATTCCCACGTCATCACAGAGCTCCGCACTTCTAGATAACCCTTCAGCTACCAGATTGTCTTTCCCTTGAATATATCTAACCTCAAGGTCAAACTGCTGGAGATACAATGACCATCTTACCAAACGAGAATTCCTCAACTTACAGGTCTTTAAAAAGGTCAACGTCTTATGGTCACTGTAAACAATTATCTTGTGACCTAATAGATACTGCTCAAATCTCTGTACCCCAAATACAATTGCCAATGCTTCTAGTTCTGAGATGCCATAATTTCTCTCTGCTGCCTGTAAAGATCGACTTGCGAAAGCTATAGTCTTGTGCACTTCTTGTTCGTTCTCTATTTCTACTTGGAATATCTCCACAGCTATACCATAGCCACTAGCATCAACAGACATACAGAATGGTTTTTCAAAATCAGGATGATGTAAAATTGGACTATTAATTAAAGATTGTTTAAGCACCTCAAACGCCTGATGACATTCTGCTGTCCAAACCCAAGGGGTATTCTTTTTCAGCAGGAGGTGAAGACAGGGAGCATTAAAAGCCTGATCACTAACAAAACGCCTATAGAAGCCGAAAAGACCGAACATCGATCTCAACTGCTTCTTGTTTCTGGGAGCCTCAAAGTTTTCAATGACTGCTAGCTTGCCTGGGTCAGGCAGAATACCTTTTCCACTTATCCTATATCCCAAGAAACCTATTTCCTCTTTAACGCACTCTGTCTTTTCAATCTTTAGTTTCATGCCACCTCTCTCAATAGCCTCTAACACTTCCTCGAATAAAGCTATGTGTTCTTCCCAGGTAGGAGTTGCTATTAACAGATCATCTACGTAGACTGTTATTTTATTACTTAAAGCTGGTCCTAAAACATGGCACATCACACGTACGAAGGCACAAACAGAGATATTAAGTCCGAAAGGTACCACACGGTATTGGTAACAAACTCCTTCGTACAAGAAAGCTGTGTACTTCCTTGAACTTTCCGTCAGAGGCAAATTCCAATATCCACACGTAATGTCCATAGAAGTTAAGAATTTTACTCCCCGGAACTTTTGCAATAACTCGTCCATGTTCTGCGGTCTATCACTTTCCCTAACCACTATTTCATTCAACCAACGAGCGTCCAAGACCAATCTGACACTCCCGTCTCTTTTTGGTACAACAACAAGAGGATTATTGTACTCACTGACCGCTTTCTCAATCACACCCCACTCCAGCATTCTCTGTATCTCCTTTCGAACCGCCTACTTCCTAGCTACATGTATTTGGTATGGCTTCCTGAAAAACACTTGGCCGGGTTTCACCTTTAATTGACATTCATAACCTTTGACTATGCCAGGTCGATCTGAAAATACCTTATGATGCCTTTTTAGAACCTATCTCAGTTCTTCCTTCTGATTGGCGGAAATTCTATCGATTTCTTGCAATTTAGCTTCTATTTTGTCCAAAACAATTGCTTCTTCTTCTTCTGTGTTTAGCTTACTGTTACTAAGATTAACACTTTCGTCCCAATACCTCCTATTTTTCAGAACTCGTATAGGCAGCTCCCAAGTTTCATCATTAGTTACTACATGTTTATCACTAAAAGGTACTGTAATTACTCCGGTTATTGGCAAGACCATTTTTAACTGGCTTCTTTCAAAGTCAACAACACTCTGATATTTTGACAAGAAATCTATGCCAATTAAAACCTCAATACTGAGATTGTTTACAATTAAACATTGATGATCAATTAAATTACCATTAATGTTAAAGGGCAGTAAAGCTTCTTGCTTTACCGTTTTTGACACCTTGCCAGTAGCACCAATTATTCTTAGTCCTGATACCCTCATTACTGTAAGCTTGTCTTTACCAGGTAATGCATCAAAGAAGGACTGAGATATTGCACTCACCTCACTTCCACTGTCTAAGAGACAACGTACATTGATACCCAACATATTCACTATTATTATAGGGTGGCTTATTCTAGGTTGTACAGGTTGTTCCTCAAATTCATCTAATAATTCCTTTTGGATTTGTCTCCAACTAAAGTGATCGACATCTATCTTCATTATATTTAGGTCACAGTGTGTAGGGGTTTCCTGAATTACATTTTCAGCTGCCTTTTCCAGTCGGTCTATTAATTTCAAATCGAAACACCGCACGACTTCATTACATTTAGTTTGCCGAACATAACCCAAATTACTGTAGTCTGAGCGATTCTGCGCCTCCAGACCGGGCATAACATTAGTTACAGCTAAACCACTTTCACCATTATCGTCGGTTTCCTTCTCAAGTGATAACTGGTCACAGCTACCGGGTTCATCCACCCCCAACAGCCTACCCTCTACATTCTCACTTACCTCCTGTCCTAAATCTATTAGTACATTATCAACATCCTGCACAGGCACTTTAGATACGAGCACATCATCTTCATCGTAAATATAAGCATGCATTTCTTCTGCTTCTTCACCTGACAATTCAGTATTTTGTAGCTCTTCCCTACAATTACACTGCTGCGCCTTCTCTTTCTCTTCCCACTTAGAAAGCGTCTCTAACACGGTATCTATCAAATACTGTGAGTGATCTAATATTTCTGTTGTATCCTTAGGTGCTACCGACTCTTCATCCACATGTTCAGTTTGAGTATTCTGATCTGTCTTACCAATTCCCTTAACTACTGGCTTTGGAAAAGTAACCGCCTGGTGAGCGCCAGTGTCCTCATAGACGGGAACTAGTTTTCCTGCCTCGGCCTACTACTGTTTGCTTTATTTCCATTATAATTAACTGGCACAGCATTGCCTTCCGCACTGTTGTTTACCTGCATAATTTTGTTTGGAAACAACATTACTGTCATTGGGATGCCATTGTTGGTTCTGATAATTATTTCCCCAATTCCTACCTCTCCTAGGATGGCGAACACCTACTGTTCTGATGTTTACATTGCCATTTTGCTCGTTCCTAAAATTATTACTATGGTTATTAGCATTTCTGTTATTACGTGCTTGGTCCTCATTGGCAGCAACACGTTCTACACGTTCCAAATATTCAATGAAACGATCCAGATTGTCTCTAGGGGCAGATATAATTCTAGTTTGCCAATACCATGGCAGTTTGGCTTCAAGACCTAGTATTATCATATCAGGTTTCAGCTTTTCGTCCAAATGTGACAAACGTGAAATCCATGACCTAGTAAACTCTTTAATTGATTCCTTGCCTGCATTGAAGCGTTTTCCACTCCAAAATTCTCTCAACACTTCATTTTGCTTATTACTAGACCAATATTCATTAATGAAAGCTGTTTTAAACTCCGCTAATGTTTTACACTTCAACATAACATCAGCTGACCAACGCATGGCGTCACCTGCTAAATGGCTTTTAATAAATGTGATTTTCTCTCGTTCAGACCAAGTTGGTGGAATCACATCTTCAAAATCGTTCCAGAAATCTAGCGGATGGATATTTTTATCTGGATCGAACCGCAAGAACTGCCGACACCCGATAAAAGCGGCGTTTGCAGCTACAACTTGTTGTATACTACCATTACTAGAAGTTACTGAAGCTACTTTACTCTCAATGTTAGCAATGTTAGTACTAATATTTTCTACTTTCATTTCAACATTATCTACTCTTTGTACAATATGAGTAGTATCAGTTTTGATTGCATCTACGTCTGCTTGACATATGTTTACTTTTATATTAACATCTTTAAATCTATCTGAGCACAGTTTAGATTCCGCCTCGATCTTTTCTGTTAACTTGTGCTCCAGCTTCGCATCTTCCATTTGGAAGTCCTTGCGAACCTCAGCAACTTCGGATTTTACTGTTTTATACATTTCAGAAAAGTGTTGAGCAACCTTTTTCTTAATATCCTCATGATTGTAATCAATTTTATAATTCAAACTGTCTAGATCCTCTTTCAACTTATTGCAACCAGCCTTGAAGGTATCGTCCATTACCTCCAATCGTTTATTAAAATTAGTTTGACTGGCCACAATCCTGTTATTTACCTCAATTATATCAGATTTTAATTCAGCATTATTGGATTCTAATTTATTGTCCATTGCCTCAAACCGTTTATTAAAATTTGTTTGACTGGCCACAATTTCAGACTTTAATTCAGCATTACTGCTTTTGACCTGTTCACTTATTTCAGACTTTAATTCAGCTGTCATTATTGCATTACTGGCAGCTATTGCTTGTAATATAACATTTAAATCAACAGCCCCAGCATCTTTGGGTTGCTCACTAGCTGGCTTTTTATCACACTCAGGTGACGAAAAACTAGCTCCAACACCAGAATCATCAAAACTAAATGAAACTTCTGATTGATTAGTCATATCTAACTTCTCCTTCTTAAACTCTATCATCTCTGATGACTGTTTCATTTTTAATTCATCAGAGAAACTATCATCCAATAAATTAACAATTTCTGCTTTCCGATTTACTACAGGGGTCTCTATTATTGAATCATTGCCCCTTCCCACACTACTGTCAGGAGACAATATTTCATATTTCACCTTAACATTACTACTTTCATGCATATTTACACTTGAATCGTTGTCTGAATTTACAGTTCCCTCAACAGACATAGGTTCTGATTTAAGTTTAAACTCGGTTTCTTTTGGCGGTTCCATCGCCGACATTCTTTTAGTGCAGGTTAGTAAAATTTTTAACAGCTTTTCACTTAACTTAGTTCCTTCTGCACGACGTATGGCATTGCCGGCGCGGCGTACCAGGATTACTGATGCGACGTGGCACGTTGAACTGCAGACAGCACTCCGACGGCTGTTGTGTGTTTGCGTGGCCCGTAACTGCAGGCGCGGTTCCGGCTGCTGCGGCTGACGACTGTGGTGAGGTGAAACTGGCTTCTCTCGATGCCGGCAGCGCCGCTAGACTCAGTGCCAGCTCCGTCAATCCAGAGGCGTTGTTAATCCAATTGCGTCGTCCACATACACACGTAACACATTCACTGTTCTATACTCAGCTGCGTGTCGCATTCCACTCGCGAATCCGAATAGTTAAAAATCACTTTCACTTAGTTGATTTCCCGGCCGATGCACCATATGTGGGGGGGCGAGTTTGTAGAAATTTATTGGTTGTTGCTGCATAAAAGTTTGAATGTTGAATCAGTTTCTGGCTTTTAGAATGCTTTTAATGCTGTCTTTCGCCGTTCTCAACACTGGCTCTCTATTTACTTTTTAGCACCCAGAAAGTGATTTAACAAAACGTGAAGCCTGTAATTAGAGTTCCTAGTGCCCACTTCATCTGAGAATACAATTATAGCTGCAGCTTATAGCTCTGAGGAATTAGGAGATTGTCTGGGATTTCTAATCAAAAACGATTTTCCAAAATAGTTGAGTATATTCTCAAAGTCACTGATAAAAAACACAAGTATCCCTACAACCTAACTAACAGAGCAGTTCAGAGTCTAATGCGCTGATGCAACTATAAATGTCCGAATTAAATGTTAAAATGAATGCTCGCCATAATTTGATGAAAATATTTCATCAAACGCCATGCTAAATAATGGTAGAATGTCTGTCCCGCGACGGCACGTGAAAATGCGACAGTACACAAACTGAAGCTAGATAATGAAAATCATCCCAGAATTAACACTTCACTTGAAAATGATTTCCTGGTTACGCGCATCTCGAGTAACTGAATACGGCATCCGAGGCTGTTTGTAGCAGTGATACCGACGCGACGCGACTCCCGACACAGATGGCGTGTTATTCAGCGTCTGGAGAGAACTGGGGCCTTCCTTCCTCGTGCAGCGTTCTTACATATAAAGCCGCGGTGCGGACGGCTAAGGGAACGCCTGATCATATCGGCTCTCCCGACTAGCCGCTGTGCTAGTAATGCACCACTTTAAGTTACATAATAAATTATAGCTTCTCTTGCTGATGGCCGATGAAGCTCTTAATTTAAATGTGCATTCAGCACACAGGTAAGTATTGATAATAAAATTTTGACGTGGCTAAGTTAAATATTTTGGGCGAGAGAATTAATTTAATTACACTGCACGCAGCAGATGAGCTCTGAACTGGCCCTTTTGAGATACGCTATCGCTATAATTTTATAGGTATTCAAAAGAAACTTTTCACATCTTCATAGCTATAGCGGATCTCCAACCTATTTAAATGTAAACATCCTAGCCTTATTTATTAGCCTACTTAATCTATCTTGCTTCCTTAAGATTTGAAATGAAAACCAGAAAATCATGAATTTCCACTAAAATCTTAATTTGTGAAATCCAAAGTACTGTTTTTATTAAATCATTATGAAAGATGAATCCAAATATAAATTTTGAAGTCTCTAGCTCTTTTCTGTTGCGCCAATGATTTTTTCAGAAAAACGTCCAAATTTCGAAAATGGCTGAAGTTATCGAACTGATATTTAACCCATATTAATTTAGTATTACTTCTGACCTGCTAGAAAAGTTTCAGGTTATTTGCTTGATTTTTAAAGTATTGCGCAACATTTATGACGTCAGAGCTAGTTACAGCAGACTGGCTGGCACACAATGGAAAGACTGATGTGAATTTACTACAGCGTTAGTAGGCTGCTTCGCTACAATATCGTTCACAGGCTTTGTTACACAGTTCACATACACATGTTGTGGATGGGTCATGATAAGTTTTGTTTTTGCAGATTACATGATGAAAGCTGTGCATAGAGAGTCTAGTTACGACATGTCGTTATTCGAAGTTTGGTGCTGTCCATGAGCGTTTCGTCATTGCTTCGGTGCCATAGAACTCCGGCCATATTTTTTCTCGTTTGTCCTCCATGATCTTCAGTTGCTTTATGGAAGCCCTGGTGTGTGGCATCATATATCGAAGTCTGATGTCTTCAATTAGGAATGTCTCTCTCACTAGCAGGTACACTAGTCTAGATCTCGTTGTCTTTGAGAGAAATTATTTGTTGATGGGTTTTTACTTTTGGTTTTAGTTGTAGACAGATTTGTCACGATAAACGGCGGAGCTCGGAATTCAAAGGCAGACACGATTTCTGTGAGGCACTTGGTCAAAAGACTGATGTGAGTTGATCAATACATCATGATAAAACCCGTGTGGGCATGTGTACTGCGACGGAAAAATTAGTGCAAGAAGGCGCCTTAGCGCTGAGTGCGTGGCACAAGAACTGCTTACTGAGCCGCATATAAGTGAAAGTGCATTTAAAAAATTTTGTTTCTTGTCCAAAAAATTGTTTATGCATAACTGAAATGCAGACATTATATAATATGCTTTTTTGTTCATAATTTGTGTTAGTTTAAGTTTATTTCGAAATTCATACTGCTCCCACACCACTAACAAAATGTTGTAAACACTATTGGCCTAGCGTTTTAATCATTTAATTCTGTTCTTTGTAATTTTTTTATATGTACTCGTATAACTGAAGAGTGCAACTTTTGAACATTCTGGCAAGCCAAAATCAAATAAGTGGAGGTGTGTGAGGTAACGTGTGAGTAGTGGAGCCCTGAAAATATTCTAAGTTCGGAGTTGACGTGGCCGCACAGGCCGCATCTTGTCAGCAACGGCGTGGTGCCGAACACTAGCTGGAGCAAGAGGGGTAGCCCCAGCGCACGGTCCAGGCCGACTGGATGGCTGGGACTGTGTGGATGTGGGGAAGGAGCATCGGGTCGCACACGACACAGGAGAGTGCTGGACGGTAGGGCGCGACGGATGGTTGCAGGAAAGACTTGGAGGGTGTTGAGCAGTTTGCGCGTGGTCGCGGGAGACAGAATATTTCGTAGTGCTGACTAGTGCACTTGTGATATTTCCGTGGCTTCTGCAGTGAAGATGTGGAATGCGTTTAGAAGTGAATATCTTGCGAGTTATGTTGTTGTTCATAACCAATTATGTGAAGTAGGAATCTATTGTTTCCCTGTTATTCAACTTGTAATTTATTTAATTGCTGGACCATCGACACCAATAAGTGTTTTGCAGTAATAAATAGCATTATTAAAACTACTTCTCCTATCGTACTCATCATTTAAAGTCGTTAATAATAGTACCCTTAGGTTTTACTTAATTGCAACATTTGATTTATAATGTTGTACGTTACATTCAAAATTCGCAATTGCCGAGTGATAGGAACCTTTGACCATTCGATTCATGTGTGTATTCATATTGTATACTGTAGACTCAGCAGTATTTGGCTCGTAATGCGGCAACTACGTTTCCCAGCCGCTAGACAACGAAACCAGCCAAAACTTTTAATATTTCAACTCTGATTCCGAGGGTATGTAGTTGGGGGCCACCATTAATTTTTTTTTTTTTTTGAAAGACCACAACAGTGATAAATCATCAGAAATAGTTATAGATGTGTGCATGCACTACCAGCATCAAAGATTCAGAAGCATTATTAAGGTGAAAGTTCTTATGTAAAACTTTTATAAAGAGCCATTTCGATGCTGAGGGGCTTTAGACATTAGTCTAGTACGATAAATCATTGAGTAGATGCAAGTGATTAGCAAATGTCAGTCTTATTCTTTGTACGATAGAAACTAAACGCCCTGCGGTCCCCAATAAGATGTGATGGCGCTAATCCATGCAAAATACGTGTAAGTAAGAGAGCAGCTCCAATATATTCAAATAACTAACGCAGAGTAGAATTCAGAACAGTAAAAGATGAGCTGCAATGAGCTGATCTTTAACTAATTGTACATATAGCTCATGTGAAGTGAACGTAATTTCAGCCGCATAACAGACGCTAAGATTAGTTACTCAAAATTATTTGTAGAAGTAATAAGTTACGCAAATTATTTATGGAAGTAATATAATTACCACAAAAATAGAATTTCTATACAGTTTAGTATGATTTGGCACCCGATAAGTTGGACACATATTTTTGTTAGCTCAGATTACTTAACCGATACTACGCGGGCGAGCTGAGAAGTAATGCTTCAGTACTTCTATGTGAAAATGCTTAATTTTTTTATACAAAATAGACGTTGTTAACGTTCTACATTTTTATTCTTCGTGTCTACATATTTTCAGCCCTCAACCGCGAGGGCGTGTAAAAACGGTGGTGTGTAACGTCAATACGTGCAGTCATCGCGTGCCGACTCGTTTACACGCGAAGCATCCTCTGCTTCAGCATGACGATGCCAGGCCACATACGAGTGTTGCGACATCTGCAGCAATAAGACACCTCTGGTTCACTGTCATCTGTCATCCTCTATACAGTCCCGATATCGCCCCATCCGATTTTCATCTGTTTCAAAATCCCATAGTACACCTTCGAGAACTTCATTTTGACAACGTTAAAGCGGCGCAGGCAGATTTGAGAGTATGGCTCCGTCAACACAGTCGAACATTCCACACTGACGGTATCAACAAACTAGTCTCTCGTTGGGAGAAATGTGTTTGTTTTCAGGGTGACTAAGTTAAGATATAAATACGTAGACATGAAGAGTAAAGATGTAGAATGTTAATAATGTTTGTTTTATTTAAAAAGCTTTACGAATTTTCACACAAAAAGTACGGACACGCTATTTTTCAGCACGCCTTCATATTTAGAAGGGATCTTTCATCCAAGTTCACTCTGAGTGATATTTTGGAAACAGCACTGCAACACTCACCTTTACAAAACTACACAGTTAAATAATTCTCACGCAGCAGGCATCACTTGTGACACGATGTGCGTAACGGAGTAATTGTGTGTACAAAAACCATAATTGATAACATAAATATTGTCTTAAAACAGTTGTTTCATTTACTTATTTCATGCAGAATTGCATTCTACCAAAACGCACTGCTGTTAAAAACTTGTTACAGTTTAGCATCGTGGTTGAGGTTCGTGTGGATACTGTCTGCCCATTCCAGGACAGTCTGCCCTTTTGTGCCACCGCACTCGTTGTGTAGCAGCTGCTTAAAGCTCTCAAATTCTTTATTTTTCCATTTAAAACCTTGCCGTCATTGAGCCCTTCGTCAGAATGAGATCTAAATTTTTTACGAATTACTATAATAAGCAACACGCTGCTAAGAAGAGATCATCCCTGCAAACAGTGAAGTACTTAACATATATCTGGAAACAGTTCTGCCTCTGTGACTTTCACGAGGCAGGCAACACAACCATGAAAGAAGTTCGGAACTCATTCTGCATGTTGCCAGCAGATGGAACGAAATTAAGACTACCATCAGCAGCTGAGAACCATTCAGCCCCACGTACAATAATATTTAACGTAGCAGTCTATTCGAACAGTCACACTTTGCTAACTCTCAAATGAATATTTTGATAAGCCTACAGACTTAGATTGAAACTGAAGTTGACACAAGGTATTATATTCCAAAATAAGTCCTTCTGTTTCCCACATCAATGAATTAATTTAATAAATGGGCATAGAAATCCTGGCTACTGGAATAACAGGTGGAATTCAAAGCAAAGACCGATTTATTACCGAGAACATGAGTCACACTGGATGCTAACTGCCATAAAATAACTCTGATTACATTCAAGCTCTTGTTGAATAAAATGAAGTATATAGTGATGTACGGTTCACAAAGCTAGCGAGAGGGTGGAAAATTAACTTTAACTCCAACTTGAATGATGGTTAACGTGATCTGACTGTACCTACTACGTTTGACAGTGATTGGGAACTACAGAGTTGAGAGGTGTCACAGTATGCTCAAACCAGACAACGACTGCTGCTGTCAGAAGGAGCGCTCTCGGGAGCTTACCTAACGCGCCGGAGCTGCCAAATGCTAAAAATAGTTCTGTAAGTGTCTGCAAGTTGAGGATCAGTGCGTCCGTGCGTCGACTCAAATGATGGACGTCCTCCTTCTCTAATGAAGTCTCTCTAAAGAATAACTCGTGGTATGTTCACATTTTCCTCATGATCAACGCCTGAATCCTCCATTCCGTCCACGACTTGCAGCTGCAGCCCGAATCCTGTACTCCATTCTTTATTTATTTATTTAAATATATATATTTTTCATTTGCACATCAACTTCCGTAGGACCAAATTGAGGAGCAAATCTCAAAGCTCATGGAACGTGTCTGTACATGAAATTACAACTTAAAAGTAATAAAAGATAAAAATAAAATGTTTGTGAACCCGATAAAAGTCGAGCCATAAGTTTAACTAAACGCAATGAACAATACAACGAGAATCAGTGTAATTTTTCAAGGACCTCCTCGACAGAATAGAAGGAGTAACTCATGAGGAAACTTTTCAGTTTCGATTTTGAAAGCGCGTGGATTACTGCTAAGATTTTTGAATGCTAGTGGTACCTTATTGAAAATGGGTGCAGCAGTTAAAGAGTTAGAGAAGTTCGATCCAAATGCAGGTTTGATTTCTGCCGAGTATTAACTGATCGAAAGCTGCTTATTCTTGGGAATAAGCTAATATAGTTAACAACAGATGACAGTAAGGAATATACATATTGAGACTCGTGAACAGGGGTCGACTAGAGGTTCGTGAATTTACACCACTTATTGCCCGAAACGCCCGCTTCTGAGCCAAAAATATCCTTTTAGAATGGGAAGAATTACCCCAAAATATAATATCATTCGACATAAGCGAATGAAAATAAGCAAAGTAGACTAATTTTCACTTCAGATACCGTTCGAATAGTAAAAATGGCAGTATTAAGTCTTTGAACAAGATCCTGAACGTGGGCTTTCCAAGACAGTTTACTGTCTATCTCAAAACCTACAAATTTGAACTGTTCAGTTTCACTAATCATATGCCCCTTCTGTGAAACTAAAACGCCTGTAAAAACTGAGTCTTACTGTGATTTAACGTTAGTTCATTTTCTACATGCCATGAATTTATTTCATGAAGTGCACTATTTCAAACCGAGCCAATGTCGCACACTACATCCTTTACTACCAAACTAGTGTCATCAGCAAACAGAAACGTTTTACAATTACCCGTAATACTAGGGGGCATATCATTTACATAAATAAGGAACAGGAGTGGCCCCAACACTGACCTATGGGGCACCAACCACTTGACCGTACCCCACTCAGACACCACATCACCGCCATTCTCAACACTGTGAATAATGACATTTTGCTATCTGTTCCTAAATAAGAGGTGAACCAATTGTGAGCTACTCCTCGTATTCCGTAATGGTCCAATCTATAGAGTGAAATTTATAATCAACACAATCAAACGCCTCAGTTAAAGCAAAAAATGTGTCTAGCGTTCGAAACCTTTTGCTTAACCCATCCAGTACCTCACAGAGAAAAGAGAATATAACATTTTCAGTTGTTAAACAAGTTCTAAAGCCGGACTGTACATTTGAGAGCAAATCATGTGATATCAGATGATCAGTTATCCTTACATACACAGCCTTTTCAATAACTTTAGGAAACACTGATGACATAGAAATAGGTCTGAAATTGTCTTCATTATCCCTTTCTCCCTTTTGATAAAGTGGCCTTACTACTGAGTACTTTGATCGTTCAGGAAACAGACCATTCCTAAAGGAAAAATTACAAAAATGACTAAGTGCATGGCTGACATGTGCAGCACGGAATTCTGCTAGGCACTCCATCATATCCACGAGAGTCCTTGGTCTTCACTGATTTAATTATTGACTCAATCTCCCCTTTGTCTGTACCACAGGGGAGTGTTTCAGACATCAATCTCGGAAAGGCATTTGCAAAGAGAGTTATATGATTCCCTATAGAATCTAAATTATCATTTAATTCACCACCAATGCTCCGAAAATGATTCTTAAATACTGTACATACAGGGGGAGCACAAAGTCTTGCTCTGAATATAAAAATTCGTAACAGAATAACCGTTTGACATAATAAGTTACATTTGATGTCGTTACAGAGATTAGAGTTACTAGTTTTTTTTTAAGACCACTTACGTTAGTAAACCTCACCGTGTGCTCTCTTGGTAGCTCGGAGAATGTCGAGGCGGTATTCCAGTTCCCGCCAGGTGTTTCGTAACATGTGTTCTGTCACAGCACCCACAGCAGCTTGTATCCCAGCCTTCAGTTCGTCGACGTCAGCAACTGGTGTGACGAAGACTCTGTCATTGAAATAGCCCCAGAAAAAAAAGTCAAGGGTCGTAATGTCTGGAGACCGGCGTGGCCAGGGTGTTGGACCGTTCTTTTCAGTCCACCGATCCGGACATTGCTCCCCTCTCCAGACATTACGCCTCTTCACTTTTTTTTCTGGGGCTACATCAAGGAAAGACTCTTCGTCGATGAACTGAAGGCTAGGATACAAGCTGCCGTGGGTACTCTGACAGAACACATGTTACGAAACACATGGCGGGAACTGGAATACCGCCTCGATATTCTCCGAGCTACCAAGTGAGCACACGTTGTGATTTACTAACGTAAGTGGTCTTAAGGAAAACTAGTGACACTAACCTACGTAACGGTATCAAATGTAAATTATTATGTCCAACGGTTATTCTGTAATAAATTGTTATAATCAGGGCAAGACTTTGTGCTCACCATGTATATCTAATTTATCACGAACAGAAATATTTTTACTACGAACTGACTTTATATCGTCGACTTTGTGCTGCTGACCAGACACTTCCTTCAAAACTGACCATATGGTTTCAATTTTATCCTGTGAATTAGCTATTCTATTTGCATACCACATACTACTTGCCGCCCTAATAACAGTTTTAAGCACATTACAATACTGTTTGTAATGGGCTACTGTAGCTTGATTGCAACTACTTCTAACATTTTAATATAATTCCCACTTTGTTCTACATGACATCCTTATCCCACAAGTGAGCCACCCGGGTTGCCTTCTACAGCTCGTACTCCGTTTAGAACGTTCTAACGGAAAGCAACTCTCAAGAAGCATGAGAACTGTATTAAGGAAACCATTATATTTGTCACCTATGTTATCGCCACTATAAACATCCTGCCACACTCTTTCCTTAACGAGGTTTAAAAAACTCTCTATTGCTGTGGGTTTAACTTTCCTACGTACTTTCCAGTTATATGTGACATTTGCTCTAGTACAAAAGCCCTTTGCTGTTAAAATTTGTGCATCATGGCCTGAAAGACCGTTGACCCTTTTACTAACAGAATTCCCATCTAATAATGTAGATTGAATAAAAGTAGTATCTGTGGCTGTGCTACTGTTCCCCTGCACCCTAGTTGGAAAAAACACAATCTGCATCACATAATATGAATTTAGGAGATATACCAACATCCTTTTTCTTTCACCATTATATACAAAATGTTATTGAAGTCACCACATATAACTAATTTCTGGTACTTGCTATAAAGTGAATCAAGAACCCTCTCAAGCTTGAGCAGAAATGCTCTGAAGTCAGAGTTGTAGGACCTATAAACAACAACAATTAGAGGTTTAGTTTCACTAAATTCAACTTCCCCTGCACAACATTCAAATATCTGTTCAGTGCAGTGCTCTGATACGTCTATGGACTCAAATGGAATACTGTTTTTTTCATACATGGCCATTCCCCCACCCTGCAAGGAACTCCTTGAAAATAGCCAGCTAGTCTGTATCCTGGTATAGGAAGGCTCTGAATTGTCAAATTATTTAAGTGGTGCTCCGACATACCAATCATTTCAGAGTCAACATCTATAAGCAATTCACTAACTTTATCTCTAATACCTCTTATATTTTGATGATATATGCTAATTCCTTCTCTACTTTCAAACATGACGTCCTCTGAAGGTGAGCCCTTAGTTAAAAGGACTTCCTTTAAGCAGGTGGACCTATCACCTGAGTTCAGTCTAAAAAAGGTGCAGCTCAAACACCAACTACTACAGGAGTTTTTCCATGAGTAATCCCACCACCACCCACTATAGTGTCACCTATAGGCTTTGCCAGCCTGCCCTCCCCATACCTATGGAGGTAGAGACCACGCCTAATGAAACCCGATATAAATATTTCTACTATTGTTTCCAAAAACACTGGATGTGGAGTCACCAACCGCATAATTCTTGGCATACAGTACAGCGTCCCTTTAAAGACAGGCAATATTCCCTCCTCCAATCCTATCACGTTTTGTGACGCAGAAGAGGCACGCACTGGCACATTTTCCGATGTCAGTGCCGGCATCTCAATCAAGACACTGTTTTGTCGCAAATGCTTGAAGCAACATGGTTTGGATGCCTATATGACTCAAGCGTAACAGCTAACCCGGCGACAATGTGTCAGGCGTCCTGTCATGTCTGCCCATTTTAACCGTCAAGCAAAATGTTTTCACGTGCCTAACACATACGTATCTCGCAGGGAGGTCGACAGGAAACATCAAGTGAACATGTTTAGAATCGGAGGAACTCACTCTCCTAGACAGAGAACAAATATTGGGGCACGGGTCCGCCGCGACTCAGCTAAAAACGTGATAAGAAGTTCTGCCCCAAGCTCTTGGGACAGTGTGTTGCGGCTCTCCTCTGCCCACGGCTAGGGGACCCCTGTGGCTCAGGCCGTGTAAGCAACCTTACTTTTATCTGCGTGAAAGTGACGACCCGAGGCTCCCCGATCCCAGATGATATTCCTGCTCCTGCATCCTTACTTGTTCTTCGAACTGGCACCAATAAAGTGGCCATTTTGTCATCGACATCCGACGAGCTTCTCGTCACCCATCAGCAGCCATTAACTGTCCAGCAATACGTAAGCTCAATCCAGTCACCTCAAAATACTCAATGCAATTACACTCCTGGAAATGGAAAAAAGAACACATTGACACCGGTGTGTCAGACCCACCATACTTGCTCCGGACACTGCGAGAGGGCTGTACAAGCAATGATCACACGCACGGCACAGCGGACACGCCAGGAACCGCGGTGTTGGCCGTCGAATGGCGCTAGCTGCGCAGCACTTGTGCACCGCCGCCGTCAGTGTCAGCCAGTTTGCCGTGGCATACGGAGCTCCATCGCAGTCTTTAACACTGGTAGCATGCCGCGACAGCGTGGACGTGAACCGTATGTGCAGTTGACGGACTTTGAGCGAGGGCGTATAGTGGGCATGCGGGAGGCCGGGTGGGCGTACCGCCGAATTGCTCAACACGTGGGGCGTGAGGTCTCCACAGTACATCGATGTTGTCGCCAGTGGTCGGCGGAAGGTGCACGTGCCCGTCGACCTGGGACCGGACCGCAGCGATGCACGGATGCACGCCAAGACCGTAGGATCCTACGCAGTGCCGTAGGGGACCGCACCGCCACTTCCCAGCAAATTAGGGACACTGTTGCTCCTGGGGTATCGGCGAGGACCATTCGTAACCGTCTCCATGAAGCTGGGCTACGGTCCCGCACACCGTTGGGCCGTCTTCCGCTCACGCCCCAACATCGTGCAGCCCGCCTCCAGTGGTGTCGCGACAGGCGTGAATGGAGGGACGAATGGAGACGTGTCGTCTTCAGCGATGAGAGTCGCTTCTGCCTTGGTGCCAATGATGGTCGTATGCGTGTTTGGCGCCGTGCAGGTGAGCGCCACAATCAGGACTGCATACGACCGAGGCACACAGGGCCAACACCCGGCATCATGGTGTGGGGAGCGATCTCCTACACTGGCCGTACACCACTGGTGATCGTCGAGGGGACACTGAATAGTGCACGGTACATCCAAACCGTCATCGAACCCATCGTTCTACCATTCCTAGACCGGCAAGGGAACTTGCTGTTCCAACAGGACAATGCACGTCCGCATGTATCCCGTGCCACCCAACGTGCTCTAGAAGGTGTAAGTCAACTACCCTGGCCAGCAAGATCTCCGGATCTGTCCCCCATTGAGCATGTTTGGGACTGGATGAAGCGTCGTCTCACGCGGTCTGCACGTCCAGCACGAACGCTGGTCCAACTGAGGCGCCAGGTGGAAATGGCATGGCAAGCCGTTCCACAGGACTACATCCAGCATCTCTACGATCGTCTCCATGGGAGAATAGCAGCCTGCATTGCTGCGAAAGGTGGATATACACTGTACTAGTGCCGACATTGTGCATGCTCTGTTGCCTGTGTCTATGTGCCTGTGGTTCTGTCAGTGTGATCATGTGATGTATCTGACCCCAGGAATGTGTCAATAAAGTTTCCCCTTCCTGGGACAATGAATTCACGGTGTTCCTATTTCAATTTCCAGGAGTGTAGTTACCAATGTATTCAGTACCCAGATGCTGCCAACCCTCTTTAATAAACATATCGATCACAATGCCTTCCTAACTCCACGTAAGTGCCCTGATTGTAGGTGTCCACATGACTGAATAAATAAAGTGAAAGACAGGCGATGGCCGTGCGGTTCTAGGCGCTACAGTCTGTAACCGAGCGACCGCTACGGTCGCAGGTTCGAATCCTGCCTCGGGCATGGATGTGTGTGATGTCCTTAGGTTAGTTAGGTTTAATTAGTTCTAAGTTCTAGGCGACTGATGACCTCAGAAGTTAAGTCGCATAGTCCTCAGAGCCATTTGAACCAAAGACAGGCGAGCTGATAATACTTACCATCTTTCGAGCTTATTAACATATCAAATGCCCATCTCCTCTCTCTGGTGTGATATAGGTGACAGAAGAATGAAGCCCTAGACAGCGATAACAGTTTGCTTCCCACCATATAATTCACAGAACTGTTTGTGAGATAAACACCATTTTATTTTAACACGCGTGGAATGTCTGACTAATATGTACGAAGTATGGCATCACAAGAGACATTGGAATATTCGTTCACTGAAACTGTGATAACAAGAATACAGAAATGAATATGTCAGTCATGATGAGGGTAAAACGTTATGAGAAAAATAAAATTTAGGCAGTTTGAAAATCTGTTTATGAGTTCTTCATCGTGTGCAAATGAGAGTGCATTACAAAGAAAGTTTTTCTCACTAGATGTGATGCTCATAGATGACTGTTTTCCTTCCACGTCTTACGCCTTAAAAAATTATGTTATTGTCAAATTGTTTTTGCTTGAAATTGGTGTTTTGTTTAGTCTTAACACTGGTTCAGTTGGTATCACACTTTCTGTTTCTTCTACGTTGCATATGTGATTTGGCTGTATGTTGGTAGCACTGTGTCTCATTGCCTGGTATTCCGTGTAAGAAACAGTGAAGCTCTACAGTTCAGCAGGACAGAGTGTCAAGGGTCTCACTAATTTTGTCTCTGACTGTAAGTTTGCTTCTGACAAGTTGGTCTCGTTGCTAGCAACATGTTGGTAGTACAAGCTTACATCATGTTGACATCACCTTGAAAGTCATTCGTGAGCCCACTGTAGCCCCTAAGCTGAAGCTGTGCATCAAAATATGTATTAACGATCAATATACTCTGTTAAAAATATAGCAGATGGGCTTTACTGTTAATATTTACTTTAACTGTAGTAGTCTCATTATTTCGTCATACATACTGTGTTGAACGTGTGTACAGAGATAAAGTTATAAAGTTATTGCAGTTTCTATTTTATATACAGCGTATTAAGTATTCTTAATATTTGAGATCTGAGTGTAAAAGGAGTGAATTTTTACGTACTCTCATCGTTAATTTTGGTAATTTCCTTAGCTCGTAAATAACTACATAATTTTTTTTTGTTTACAGGTAAGCATCAACATAATCGCCTACATCTGTAGGAAGTAAAAAAAAAATGATGACTGATCAGCTCCAGGGTACGTATTACAATGCACTATATCTGCTTCTGGTTCACTTTACAGCTGGTTCTTTACACAAGTAACGAGGATGTACTTAATGAAATTGACAGCCAATTTCAAGTTACTGAAACGTTAAGATATATCCGATTCATTTGACTGAATAAATCACAAAAATATTTTTATGTAAATCAGTGTGTTAATATTCTTCATGAGATGTATCTCGCACTTACACACAGGTTGTGAACGGTCTTATACTTAGCTACTATTCTTCATCTGAATAGGAAAAAAGAAGTTAGTTATGGGATTCTTCAAGGTTCCCTTTTAGGGTCCTTAATCGTCTTGTGTACATTAATGACCTTCCAGCAATAGCATCACCAGGTGTTAAACTTATTTCATTTCCAAATTATATAAAGGTTATAAATAGCAAATCAAATATAGATTTAGGAACAGCCATTAACTAGATATTTATTAAGATTGATAGATGTTTTCTAGGCTCTTCATTTTCATAAAGCTTTGACAAATCTTTCTGTTTCCAATTCGCAATCTGTAAGACGTTTTGCATAACATACTCTGTCTGATCATAAGTATTTGGATGTTATTAGTGGACATTAAGATAAGGTGCGTCGACCCTTCGCCTTTCAGATGACTCGAATTTTATTGGGGCGATGAGGTGTTTGAATGTCTGATGAGGATTGGCAGCCCGTTCTTTCTCAGTAGCCGAAACTAGAGACGGCAGTGACGTTGGAAGCTGGGGGCTGGAGCGAAGTCGACGTTCTCTCAACTCAAAAGCGATTCTTTGGCTTCAGGTCGGAACTCTGGGTACGTCAGTCCATCTCAGTAATATTACTGTTGAGAGACTATTGCCTCAAAAACCCTGCTTTATGACTGGTTACGCTGTCATACTGACACAATCACCGATGAGTCATGGGGTTTTCCCAGTTCCACTCACATCCCACCTCCACCCCCGTCTGTCAATGGCAAATTGCCCCAAGTAGAAAATGGGAGGTTTGAAAATGGTGGCTGGAAAATTAAAAATTTTGGCGAAAGCTTCAGAAAATAGCCCAATTGCGTAAGGTTGTAAGTAGCGCTGTTGTTCTAAATATAAATTGTCGGGAAATTCAGAATGGTGCATTGTCATGTTGGATGACTTGGGATGCTAGGACAAGAAATATGAAATTTTTAGCGCTGGGACAGGCTCTGTGATGTCAGACCACAAGATAGCGATTCAACGTTTCCGACCTGTATAAAATATGGCCGACATAAGATTGCCGATTTGGATAAAACAAGGCCGATATTGGCGCAGTCTTGCTATGATGTCAGAATACAAGATGATGATATAAGTTGGCTCACCTGGAATACTGGGGGAGGATATCCAAAGCTCTGAATACTTGGACAGCCGCTATGACTTCAGAATCCAAGTTCTTGAATACTGGCATTACGACATTTGACACAAAAGAAGTTTGTACAGGTCCAGCCCTGCCTGCTAACCTATTTCACATTTTTTCCTCGACTACTACTTACCCAGAGGTGTGCTATGTCTTCTAACTCTAAGTTTGGTTCCTTTCACTTTATATCTTCATCATTACAGAGTGAACGATACGCTCTCACCCAGAGGTGTATGGTTACTTACAGAGTTCCTGCGTATTGCTTTCGTAGTTCCTATTCCACCAACTCACGCTAAAGTCGCAAAAGTGACAGTTCCGCGCACTGAAATGCCACATGCATTTAATTGATTCAACTACCTCATGCGAAGTGGAGACTATCTCTGCAACCAGACCCCTAGTCCTAAGTTTAACTTGGCATATGCTAAGTTTAAAACTACTGCATGGAGTAGGATGGAAAAAATGCATATTGTTTTAAACAAACAAATACCAGGCTGGAGAGAAGTTCCATGTTCGAGATCGCAAAGTTCGAGATCAAGAAGTCTGCCCGTGGCCACTAAGATCCTTGTCACCACACACCACTGCCAACGTCGGAGGACAAGGCTGCTGTACTGAATAAGCCATGAGGGTTCCAAAGCAAAATGATTAGAAACATGTAATCCAAGTAACAGGTAAGGGATAACATAAATGGGAATGCTGGGACTGAGAAGCACTAGAAAGTTGCCCCACCCAAGTCTACTCATTAGGAAATGTGCTGGGATTCTTACAGTCAACAAACACCGGAGAGTTGCTCCAGCTAATCTACTCAATAGAGAACGAGACAGTCATGCTAGGACAGCTATTGAGAAGCACCAAAAATCTGTAACGCACACATACATACATCCTGGATGGAAACTGAATATCAAGAGATGTACATCCGTCTTCCTGATGACGAACACTGGGGCGCGGACTCTGGAGAAAACAAAGAATATTGGTATACTATGCTTGTAAAATTCACGACAAAAATAGTGTGTGGAGAGGACTGTGATATTTAACAGTAATAACATAAGCGATATCACAGAGCAGTCAGCAACTTGGAATTATATGAGGAAACAACGTCTGGTCGATATTTGAGAATGATACTCGTGTGTAATTATTTACAACTCGAATCGTACCAGTTGAAAAGTGACAAATATAGAAGGTGATAAACAGTGACCTCTGTACCCTTGCTACCCGCGGCATTTTAACACGAACAACTGTCACAGTGTCAGACGCAAGACCACAGCTCATCCGGTCGATACGGACCGGAGACTAGAAGCGAATGGAGCTTCCACTGATTCGTGTAACAGGGCAGTATGACGATGCCGGCACGAATCACGCGGTTCAGCACAGAAGGTTGGCGGCCCGCGCTGCCGAGTCTGCGGGGAAATCAATGAATGATGCATCGAATGATATACCGTGCCAGAAGATGGGTAGTTCGACACCTCCCAAAACGTCGCGATATGTCAACGCTACCACCCGGCTGGAGACTAGAGAAACCTTCATCAGCAGTATACGTCGGGAAAGCCTAGAGTCACATCCTGTATTTTGCTCATGTTTTAATATCGTGGAACTCAACACTAAATTTTGCTATTTGGTCAACCTATTTTCAGTGTCGCGATTTTGTGTTACATGGATTAAACAAGCTCTTGACAGGCTGAAACGGAAAGAATACATTTTGTCGTTATTCTGTTTCCAGGAATACCACAAGGTGTTTTCAAAAAATGAACAGCTGACTTGCACTACCAGCATTGACATTTGTTTGTATGAATCAACTCGATGATACATATGAGAAAAAGTACCAGCACAGCCGTACCTTGAGAATGTCTTTATTGTCTCATACGACTAGTTTCGGCGGCACATTATCGCCATCCTGCCGAAAGAGTATCAGATTTCCTTGAAGCATTTATTGTGGAGTCCTTCTTACTAATACGCTAGTTACTAGTGTCGTCTATGTGTTGGAAACAATACGGTGTCGAGATGAGACTCCGTAGGAAAGCTAGCCCACGTGTAGTAGTTATAAGGACTCCACTATAAATGCGCCAAGAAAATCTAATGCTTTTTTGGCAGTGGTAGGTCCTGAGGATTGCGGTAATGTGTCGCCAACAGTAGTCGTGGAGACATTCTCAAGGTAGAACTATGTTGGTACTTTTTCTCACACATATCATCAGCTGAAGTCCCTCTACACAATAGGATGGACATCTATAAACTCGACGATACTTCACACACGAAATTTTACGTTTCTACCGTAGCTTCTAACTCGCAAAAACAAATGTATTTCTTACACACAGTAGTGCTATCTTCTGAATTATCACTTTAAGATAATCACATTCCTACTGCAGATCCGAAGCCATCACAAGTTTTAAGCTGAATGTTCCATACACAGTTATGAAAAGCAGTACTATTTTTGAACTGGTAGACCATTTTCGTCTTTCTTGAGAATCAGACATATTCACACAAGGTGGGAGTGCAGCACACACACACAAAACGCGATAAATGAGATGGTGATTAAATTCCATCCAATAGCCCATAAACATACATCCCGCTAGCAAATTACATACACTATGGTCGCAAACTTTAATAGATTCCCGAGTATGTTAACAGCAACTATTTACGAAAATCGTATCCAATTACAGTTTAGAAATTGCGATATGTCCACATCATCGCCTATAAAACGATCGTAAGCAATTGTACTTATGCGACGAAACAGCGACGTCTTACGAGAGTAATAGTCTGTTCCTTTCTTATCCATGACGTTCCAACATGAAAAATAGTTACCAGTGCTAGATTACAGCAAATGTCAAAACAAAAAACAGTCACCAGACTGCGGAGCACCATGTCTTTAACACTGATCAGAAGCCAGGAATGCTAACTCCACGTTCCAGCAAATATTTGAAATTATAATCTAACAGCAATTATAAAATATGTCCACCATAGATTGAGTCTCTCCATTGCAATCCATATTGCAGAGTACAAGTCCTACAGGTTCACAACTGAACGCTTAAAGTCATATGTCAGAGGCATATTTTCGTTCTCCAACTCCTCTGTATGCAAGTGGAATAGAAAAAGGGACCGACTACAAGTAATATATGATATTCCCAACAATGTGTTGTAAGAAGGCTTACTGTCCCTGAAGAATAAACTGGAGCAAGATAACATCAAAGAATTTTATACCACACATCACACATGAGAAATTGTGCATCACACCTCTCATTTCCGATGAATTGTAAGGGTTTTTGTACAGGAAATCATATGGGCTATAATAGTTGAAACAAACATGTGGGTAAGTTTTTCACGGTTGCTATAGTACTATACTAGCATTTTTAGATTCAAGCAGCACACATTTGTAGATTCAAACAGCACACCCCATGCAATTCAGATCACAGTAGGTTCCCAACTTACTGTAGGATTCTGAGCCGGCTGTACCGTATTGATCCACACACTCCCTGGGTGGGCGGCAGAATAACTTTTTCACTAACTTCGATTTTCACTGTTGACATACCATTGTCTAAACGATGTTTGATATCGATACAGACAGAATGTTAAGTCCCAACTAACCATACTATAAACACAATGTGCTCGAATGTCTGCGTTGGCACTGGATTTTTAAGTTATTAGACAAAGCATTAGTTTTTACATTGTAAATAGAACAGCTAATATTTCTAGCATATTTGTATCTGTTACTTACCTGCAGCATCCTCGATTACTACCTATCAAGGACAAAGTCTCTGCTATGAATTTCTAACATGTTATTTCCATTTGACATTTCAACACAGTAAACCTTTGAGGAGGGTACTGGTATTTCCATGACATCATTGTGCAAGTACTAACCTGCATGGTTCCAAGTTTAGAATGCATAAAATCCTTGACGACATCAGAATGCAAGATGGCTGATCTGAGGATGTGAATGCATTGTTCCAATTCCTGTAGTGCTGCAATCGTCTGCCTATCACCACTCGCTCATCATCATCATGCAGTGATAGAGTTCTACCACCTCCAGGCAGAAAAAACTGACTCATACACTGTCAACAAAGTATTAAACCATTCACTTCTCTCAAATTTTATTATTCGCTATTTATATTATGTGTATGTGTATATGTATGTTTAGGTGTGCGTTTTCTCAGTTTCATTTAATTTCTCCACCAGGTCAACTGCTCCATGATCTAGACAATGCAATGTCTAATACATTTGGGCAGAAGCAAAAACTCTCAAGCCAGCATGCAAACACACTCCTTGCTGCAGCTCCAGACAAATTGGAGTGGAAATGAAGTACAGTCAAGCAGCAGAAATGAAGTCAATACGCGAACCAGATCCTTGATACAGCTTCTGATACTCTAGAGTGCAAATGAAGTCAGCATGGAGAACTGTTTCTAGACTTGAAATTTCCACTATATCCTTCACTGGCAACTCTGAGTCAGCATGCCAGAAACATGCTCCTTGTTGCAGCACCTGATGTACCAGGGCAGGACACGGAATTGTTTGCAGCCTTCGACTTTCCACTCTATCCAACGTCTCCACCACTCGTAGAGCCTAAGCTAAGCCATTACGGAGTGGTGTTGTTCAACATTACTTATCAGCAGACTGTCAGTGATTGAAGTGTGTTAATGGTGGTTTAGCATCTGACGTAAGATTCAAAGCTATAGTGGAAACAGAGACTGTCCCGAGGGGGCAGAGATCCAATTCTATGATATGGAGTGGGTTCAACTTTGCAGCAAGCTGAAACACATTCCCTCAAGCATCGATACCTTCGGCAGGAGGTGACACGATGAAGTTCACATCTCAAGACCCAGTGCAATCTGTATATTTAAAGAGTCCAAGCGTCACGAACCTATATGGTCTGTAAACTGCAATATGGATTGCGATGGAGCCACCCAGTCTGGTGAATGTGTATTAAGCCCCTCTTGGATGATACTGTCAAATGTCTACTGGAAGATGAGAAGATAAATGTGTGAATGGTTGTGTGTATGTGTGCTGTAACTAAGTCTGCTAGTATTACTCATATAAACAGAAATTCAATAAAAATGGAGATTACAGAAGACATTCTTAAGTCTATTACTACTCCAACTCGATTTCAAGAAATAAATGGCGAATTTAAAGCATATAAAAAACCGTTGCCTGGGAAGTATTGCAGGGCTATGAATAGGGTTGATGTAGAAGATAGAGAATGACAATGTTCTTTTAAAGATGGTGATTTACATCCCATTGTTCACAAAGTGTCAAAAGTATATTAACAAAGAGCTTTAGTAGTTCATAGAATTGCAATGTTGGAGAGACTTCGCAGTTCACTTGTTGCTATATCAGAGAGACATAGCACATCTATAGCCTTCACAGTCATATACGTACTGTTCACATGACAATATACATGAAGCTTTAGTTGTAACAACAATTATAGATTCCTCAAGTTTAATATTACCTGCATCTCTTGCTGTAACTAACATGTCTTTGCTCTGACATAAAGCATGTATGAAAAACCTTCCTCATGAATGTTACTCCATGTGTGATTCTGTGGTATTCATCTAATGTAGGTGACAAATTTTTGGACAAGTCTTTGTTACATCTGTGGAAGCGAGTAAGATCATGGACTCCCCATTATCATCGAGCAATAGATAAATGATACGCAAAACGCTAAGGAAACAATGTGTAAACGGTCTCCCATCCCTTTCCTTCTGTAAATTACACATTCTGCTTCTCCTTGTTAGACAAAGCGAAATGTGTATTCACGATTTAAGGCTTCTTACATGTACTTCAAAATCAAAGATGACAGCATCCCCTGTGGTAAAGGGTTGATCTTATAAATACCCATCTGTTGTATGCCCTATACCATCTGATGTGATGATTTACAATCATGTATAACAGAAATTATATGTATCGAACAGGTGAACCATACACAATGTGTTTGTGGCAAGGAGGGATGGTGAGTCTGTCCCTGTGAGCATTACCCTTCCTTATGTGTGGTATAACGGACAGTGTAATAAGGCGCTATACTCAGACATGGTTTTGGACAGGTTGGTACAGTGTAATAGCCTGACAGTATACTGTAGTGCTGAAGTCAAACAAGATTGTGGGACTATGTGGTGCAGGGTAAGTTGATTCTCCTGGGAGCACTCTCTCCCTCCCTCTCTGCCACAAGCACCTTGTGCGTGGTTCACCTGTTTGATACATACAATTTCAGTTATATATGATTGTAAATCATCCCATACATGATACAGGGCATACAACAGTAGTGTGTATGTAGGATCTGCCACCTACTACACGAGGTTCTGTGATCATGGCTTTTGAAGTGTACATAAGTAGCCTTTAATCATAAATGCATATTTTTCTTTGCCTAATAAGAAGAAGCAGAAGGTAAAGTTTGCAGAAGGAGGAGGAGATGTATCAAAGACTGTCCAGAATTTTGTCACCTACATTCGATGAATGCCATAGAAGACATATATGGAGTAAATACCAGGAATAAGATTTTCATAGGTGCTATTGTTTGTTGTTGTGGTCTTCAGTCCTGAGACTGGTTTGATGCAGCTCTCCATGCTACTCTATCCTGTGCAAGCTTCTTCATCTCCCAGTACCTACTGCAATCTACATCCTTCTGAATCTGTTTAGTGTATTCATCTCTTCGTCTCCCTCTACGAGTTTTACGTTCCACGCTGCCCTCCAGTACTAAATTGGTGATCCCTTGATGCCTCAGAACATGTCCTACCAACCGATCCCTTCTTCTAGTCAAGTTGTGCCACAAACTCCCCATCTCCCCAATTCTATTCAATACCTCCTCATTAGTTATATGAACTACCCATCTATCCTTCAGCATTCTTCTGTAGCACCACATTTCGAAAGCTTCTATTCTCTTCTTGTCCAAACTAGTTATCGACCATGTTTCACTTCCATACATGGCTACGCTCCACACAAATACTTTCATAAACGACTTCCTGACACTTAAATCTATATTCGATCTTCACAAATTTCTCTTCCTCACAGACGCTTTCCTTACCATTGACAGTCTACATTTTATATCCTCTCTACTTCGACCATCATCAGTTATTTTGCTCCCCAAATAGCAAAACTCCTTTACTACTTTAAGTGTCTCATTTCCTAATCTAATTCCCTCAGCATCACCCGACTTAATTCGACTACATTCCATTATCCTCGTTTTGCTTTTGTTGATGTTCATCTTATACCCTCTTTTCAAGACATTGTACATTCCGTTCACCTGCTCTTCCAAGTCCTTTGCTGTCTCTGACAGAATTACAATGTCATCGGCGAACCTCAAAGTTTTTACTTCTTTTCCATGAATTTTAATACCTACTCCAAATTTTTCTTTTGTTTCCTTTACTGCTTGCTCAATATACAGATTGAACAACATCGGGTAGATGCTACAACCCTGTCTCACTCCCTTCCCAACCACTGCTTCCCTTTCATGCCCCTCGACTCTTATAACTGCCATCTGGTTTCTGTACAAAATGTAAATAGCCTTTCGCTCCCTGTATTTTACCCCTGCCACCTTCAGAATTTGAAAGAGAGTATTCCAGTTAACGTTGTCAAAAGATTTCTCTAAGTCTACAAATGCTAGAAACGTAGGTTTGCCTTTTCTTAATCTTTCTTCTAAGATAAGTCGTAATGTTAGTATTGCCTCACGTGTTCCAACATTTCTACGGAATCCAAACTGATCTTCCCCGAGGTCCGCTTCTACCAGTTTTTCCATTCGTCTGTAAAGAATTCGCGTTAGTATTTTGCAGCTGTGACTTATTAAACTGATAGTTCGGTAATTTTCACATCTGTCAACACCTGCTTTCTTTGGTATTGGAATTATTATATTCTTCTTGAAGTCTGTGGGTATTTCGCCTGTCTCATACATCTTGCTCACCAGATGGTAGAGTTTTGTCATGACTGGCTCTCCCAAGGCCATCAGTAGTTCTAATGGAATGTTGTCTACTCCCGGGGCCTTGTTTCGACTCAGGTCTTTCAGTGCTCTGTCAAACTCTTCACGCAGTATCTTATCTCCCATTTCATCTTCATCTACATCCTCTTCCATTTCCATAATACTGTCCTCAAGTACATCGCCCTTGTATAAACCCTCTATATACTCCTTCCACCTTTCCGCCTTCCCTTCTTTGCTTAGAACTGGGTTGCCATCTGAGCTCTTGATATTCATACAAATGGATCTCTTCTCTCCAAAGGTCTCTTTAATTTTCCTGTAGGCAGTATCTATCTTACCCCTAGTGAGATAAGCCTCTACATCCTTACATTTGTCCTCTAGCCTTCCCTGCTTAGCCATTTTGCACTTCCTGTCCATATCATTTTTGAGACGTTTGTATTCCTTTTTGCCTGGTTCATTCACTGCATTTTTATATTTTCTCCTTTCATCATTTAAATTCAATATTTCTTCTGTTACCCAAGGATTTCTACTAGCCCTCGTCTTTTTACCTACTTGATCCTCTGCTGCCTTCACTACTTCATCCCTCAGAGTTACCCATTCTTCTTCTACTGTATTTCTTTCCCCAATTCCTGTCAATTGTTCCCATATGCTCTCGGTGAAACTCTGTACAACCTCTGGTTCTTTCAGTTTATCCAGGTCCCATCTCCTTAAATTCCCACCTTTTTGCAGTTTCTTCAGTTTTAATCTACAGTTCATAACCAATAGATTGTGGTCAGAGTCCACATCCGCCCTTGGAAAATACAATTTAAAACCTGGTTCCTAAATCTCTGTCTTACCATTATATAATCTATCTGAAACCCGTCAGTATCTCGAGGCTTCTTCCATGTGTACAATCTTCTTTTATGATTCTTGAACCAAGTGTTAGCTATGATTAAGTTGTGCTCTGTGTAAAATTCTATCAGGCGGATTCCTCTTTCATTTCTTAGCCCCAATCCATATTCACCTACTACGTTTCCTTCTCTCCCTTTTCCTACTACCGAATTGCAGTCACCCATGACTGTAATTTTCGCCTCCGTTCACTATCTGAATAATTTCTTTTATCTCACCAGACATTTCTTCAATTTCTTCGTCATCTGCAGAGCTAGTTGGCATATAAACTTGTACTACTGTAGTAGGAGTAGGCTTCGTATCTATCTTGGGCGCAATAATGCGTTTACTAGGCTGTTTGTAGTAGCTTACCCGCACTCCTATTTTTTTATTCATTATTAAACCGACTCCTGCATTACCCCTATTTCATTTTGTATTTATAACCCTGTATTCGCCTGACCAAAAGTCTTGTTCCTCCTGCCACCGAACTTCACTAATTCCAACTATATCTAACTTTAACCTATCCATTTCCCTTTTTAAATTTTCTAACCTACCTGCTCGATTAAGGGATCTGACATTCCACGCTCCCATGCGTAGAACGCCAGTTTTCTTTCTCCTGATATCGACGTCCTCTTGAGTAGTCCCCGCCCGGAGATCCGAATGGGGGACTAGTTTACCTCCGGAATATTTTACCCAAGAGGACGCCATCATCATTTAATCATACAGTAAAGCTTCATGCCCTCGGGAAAAATTACGGCTGTAGTTTCCCCTTGCTTTCAGCCGTTAGCAGTACAGCACAGCAAGACCGTTTTGGTTAGTGTTACAAGGCCAGGTCAGTCAATCATCCAGACTGTTGCCCCTGCAACTACTGAAAAGGCTGCTGCACCTCTTCAGGAACCACACGTTTGTCTGGCCTCTCAACAGATACCCCTCCGTTGTGGTTGCACCTACGGTACGGCCATCTGTATCGCTGAGGCACGCAAGCCTCCCCACCAACGGCAAGGTCCATGGTTCTCTGGGAGGGCATAGATGCTATATGTTGGAAGAAAGATGTATTAATTAGTGCAAAGGTGCAACTTGCATTGTACTTCAGGAATTTGTAATGTTTGCTGTCACTAAAGCTTCATGTGTATTTTTATCTGAACAGTATGCGACTGAAGGCTATAAATGTGCTGTGTCTCTCCGATACAGCAACATCTGAACTGTGAAGTGTCTCCAACATGGAAAATCTATGAACTACTAAAGCTCTCTCTCCAACATCTGAACTGTTAATCCGTATGGCAAAGGAGTATGATGGAAGAAAAGATATTACAACTTGTAAAAGAAAATATTATTTATTACTATACATATTTTTGGTACAACTTCTATACATTGTTAATTTGCTTTCGATACTTTGTGAACTGTGGGAGGTAAAATCACAATCTTTAAAAAAATGCCACTCTGTTTCCTTTACATCAATCCTATTTATCACCCTGCAATAGCACCCAAATAACTGTTCTGTATATGCTTTAAATTCAGCAGGTACTGATCGTAGTTCAACTGTAGTAGTGATATTCTTAGGAATCTCTTATGTAAACTCCACTTGTACAGAATTTGTGTTTATAGGAGTAATACAAGCTTACTTATGTACAGCACACATATACACATCAGTACACACATTTAACTCCTCACCCACACTGTGAACTTACTGTTCCGATAGATACTTGATGACATCATGGAAGAGTGGTTTAACATACCTTCGCCGTACGCTAGAGTCCCTCCATGGCGATCTGTATTGGATTGTACCAACCATGCAGGTTCGTGAGCCTTTAAATATATACACTGCGTTTGGTCTTGGAACGTTAACTTCATCGTATCACCTGAAAAAATGTCGCGGTGGATACACTGTTGGTGCTGAAGATATTAATGCCTTAGTGTGATGGATTGTTCTCGGTTGTCATGCAATCCTATGCAGACCCCTTCAGCTTGCTGCACAGTTGATACCACTCCATATCACAGAACTGAAACATTACACCACGCTGAACACTCTCTATTTCCATTATAACTTTGAAGTCTATCTCAAATGCTAAAGCCACATTAACACTCTTTGAATCTTGGGAGTTTACTGATAAGGAGTGTTGAACAACAGTTCCCTGTGATGTCTTATCTGAGGCTCGACGAGTGGTGTATGCTTTAGACATAGTGGAAAGTTGAAGGCGGGAAACAGTTCCGTATCCCGCTCTGATATATTAGTTGTTGCATCAGGGAGTTTCTCTGCATGCAGGCATGATTTCTGCTGCTCAAATAAATTTTATTTTCACTCCATCGTGTTGATGGCTTCGTTAGCGAGTGTGTTCGCATGCTGGCTTAATATCTGCTGCTCCTTCTCAAATGTATCAGGCGCTGCTTCGTCTACATTATGGAGCTGTTGAGCTAAGGAAGAGATTATATATATACTCATGGCGAATACTGAACATTGAGTGAAGTGAATAATGGTTTGATACTTACAAGCCAGTGTGTGAGTCACCTTCTTCTGCCTGAAGGTTTTACACCTTCGATGATGATGATGATGATCATAATGATGATCAACCTTTCACTATGGACTACAGAGTGCTATTATTGTGTTCGGTTGATAATTCGTAAGCCTGCGCTGTTGGTGAGTGGTGTGGGAGTAGATGATCGCAGTGACACAGTAACGTTAACAATTATGTTGGACTACGTTCATGCTCCACGTCAACCATCTTGGATTCTGACGTCATCGAATACGTCATCGGTTATAAACTTAAAACTATGCACGTTATTTTTTGCTGGGTGACGTCATGTAAAAACAGTTACCATGCTCAGTGGTTTACTATGCTGGAGTGTAAAATGAGAATAATGTGTTAGAAATTCATGGCAGAGACTTCATTCTTGATGGGTAGAAATCGTGGATGCTGCAGGTGAGTAACAGATACATATCTGCTGTAAACGTTAGATGGTCTATGTACAATGTAAAATACTGATAACTTATGTGAGGAATCACTTAAAATGCAGTTCCAGCCAGGACCTAAGACCACGTTCTGTATATAGGAAGGAAGGTTGGAGCTTAACATTCCGTCTGCATCGATACCAAATTTCCGTCACGCCATTGCATGTACACAGCGAAAGCCGAAGTTAGTGAAAAAGTCTCTCTGCTACCCACTCAGAGGATGTGTGGATCGCTTTGTACAGCTGGCTGAGAATCGCACAGTTAGTTGGGAACCTACTACAAGCTGAATTCGTCATGGGGCTGCTGTTTCAATCTACTGCTACAAATGCTAATATGGTATTTTACCAACTCAACCAAAGTGACCCACACATCTTTATAAACTATTATAGTCCATTTTCCTGTTCAGACATTCTTACAATTCATCAGAAATGAGAGGTGGCATGAGCAGTTTCTGGTGTGTGTTGTGTGTGGTGTTAAAGACTTTGATGTTGTCTTCCTCCAAAATATTCAGTTATGCCACTGGTACTCGTTCCCTTTTTCTATTCCGCTTGCATATGGAGCAATGGGAGAATGCCAAGTAACTTCAAGCCTTCAGTTGTTGTGAAACTGTGCGACATGTACTCTGCAGTGAGGATCACTATGGAGAGACTGAATCTACAGTGATCATACCTTAAATAATCTTAGATTATGTTTTCAAGTATCAGTTGAACTCAAAGGTAGTGCTCCCGAATTTTGATCGTTGTTAAATACAGGACGGTATTAAATACAGCAATCCCCACGGTCTGCTGAAATGCGCTGTGGTCTAGTACTGGCGAGTGTTTTTCATGTCGGAATGTCATCGATGAGAAGGGAAAAGACTATTACTGGCGCAAGACATCGCTGTCTCGTCACATACGTTTACCATCGCTGACAATCATTTTATATGGGATGATGTGAACATGCCACAATTTCTGAACTGTAATCGGATATGAATTTCGTTAACAGTTGTTGTTAACACCTACAGGAATCTATAAATTCGTTGTGTTAGGCGGAATCAATGTTGCATTTGGCGTCCAAGATAGTAACTTCACGCTATTAACTTTGCGACTGTAGCGTCTGGAACTTGCTAGGTGGATGTATGTTTAAGGACAGTTGGATGGCATTATATCGCCATCACATTTATCGCGTTTTGTGTGTGTTCTGCACTCCCGCTTCGTGTGCATGCATCTGCTAATCAAGAAAGATGAAAAACTTGGCTACCGATATACTGCTCGTCAGAACTCTGTATGGGACGTTCAGCTTCCAAGTTGTGATGATTGTGGGTCTGCAGTAGTAATGTGAATACCTCAGCGTCGTAATTCATTAGATAGTACTACTATATGACACGGTATGTTTATGCGAGAATTAATAATGAATTGATGAGTTCCTATCAAATACCACGTTTTTCATAAAGGTGGGGGGCTGACTATTTGTTCACGACCCTGCTAGCATAGCTTTCGATACATTATTCGCTGGTTTCACCATAAAATTGACGCGAATATTAAATGACTCTTTTCTGACTTCTGTAGAAATGATAACGCTTATCCTGGACGAATGAGCGAGGGCTATATTCCTTGTAATGTCTTTACTCTGTCGATAGGATGTGTCGTGGTATAGTGTTTGATACTGGTGACAGATTTTCGTGTTGAAATGCCGCGGGTAAGAAGCATACAAGCTCTTACTCTCGTAAGATGTCACGATTTTACACCGTCTGTATTTGTCACGTTTCGATGGGTACGATTCGAATTGTAAGTAATTATACAAATATTTCATTCTCAAATTGCTCCACATATAAGTTCATGTGTTTGACGCCTCTGTGGTGTTTCTTATGTTATTGTCAATAAACAGTTGCAGCCTGCTCCACACGCAATTAATTTTTGCGGTGAATTTTACAAGAATAGTATCCGAATATGGTTTATTTTTTTCGGTTTCAGAGTCTGCGCAAAAGCGTCCGCCGTCAGGGTGATGAATGTGCATCTCTTGATTTTCAATTTCGATCGACAATGTATGTATGTATGTATAATCGTGTGCGGTATAGATTACTAGCATTCTCTCTGTCTATCCCCGCATTACGTTCTCATTCCCTAATGGGTAGACTCGACTGTAGCCGCTCCCTTGTGCTTCCCGGTCACAACACTCCTCTCTCATTTCCACTGCTGCTGCTCCTTAGCTGTCTCCTGGGTTAAACTACAAGTGTTTCCATGTTTCCCACCGTTTCAAGTCCGGACCCGCATGTCTTACGTGGCACAGCGAGCCCTGTGCCCCTGACTTCCGATGTCTGCAGTGATGCGTAGTGACACAACTCTTACCAGCAGTGGGCGGACTACTCGATCACGTACTTCGCGATCACGGAACGGAGGGAATACTCCCTTGACTCGTATTTATTTGTTTGAACAAAGATGAATTGTTACTATCCCATCCCCTGCAGTCGTTTTTAACATAGCACAAGCCGAGTTAAACATAGGACAAGAAGTGTGGCTTTAGCAATAGCCTCGTCTTTGCATTAGGTGGTTGAACCAACAGTATGCATGTGACGTCTCTGTACATGTAACTGTCACCTGTGCGATCCCAGGGCGAGTTAGAGGAATTTTTAATTAAGAGAAACAATATGCAGGAATTCTGCAAGCAGCCGTGCAGCACTGAGTGACAACCTTTCGTTCACGGTGTGATGATAAAGATATTAAGTGGAAAGAATCAAACTTAGAGTTAGGAGAAGCAGTGACCACACACCTTTGAGTGAACGGAAGCCGAGGAAAATAGGTCAGGTAGGTCAGCAGGCATGGGTGGACCTGCACAAGCGTCCTTTGTTTTAGACGTCTTACTCCCATTATTCCAGAACTGGTATTCTGGCTTCATAAAACCTGTCCCAGTATTCAAAGTGTTTAATTTCCTCTGCTAGTCCCCCATGAACCATGGACCTTGCCGTTGGTGGGGAGGCTTGCGTGCCTCAGCGATACAGATGGCCGTACCGTAGGTGCAACCACAACGGAGGGGTATCTGTTGAGAGGCCAGACAAACGTGTGGTTCCTGAAGAGGTGCAGCAGCCTTTTCAGTAGTTGCAGGGGCAATAGTCTGGATGATTGACTGACCTGGCCTTGTAACATTAACCAAAACGGCCTTGCGGTGCTGGTACTGCGAACGGCTGAAAGCAAGGGGAAACTACAGCCGTAATTTTTCCCGAGGACATGAAGCTTTACTGTATGATTAAATGATGATGGCGTCCTCTTGGGTAAAATATTCCGGAGGTAAAATAGTCCCCCATTCGGATCTCCGGGCGGGGACTACTCAAGAGGACGTCGTTATCAGGAGAAAGAAAACTGGCATTCTACGGATCGGAGCGTGGAATTTCAGATCCCTTAATCGGGCAGGTAGGTTAGAAAATTTAAAAAGGGAAATGGATAGGTTAAAGTTAGATATAGTGGGAATTAGTGACGTTCGGTGGCAGGAGGAACAAGACTTTTGGTCAGGTGATTATAGGGTTATAAATACAAAATCAAATAGGGGTAATGCAGGAGTAGGTTTAATAATGAATAAAAAAATAGGAGTGCGGGTTAGCTACTACAAACAGCATAGTGAACGCATTATTGTGGCCAAGATAGACACAAAGCCCATGCCTACTACAGTAGTACAAGTTTATATGCCAACTAGCTCTGCAGATGATGAAGATATTGAAGAAATGTATGACGAGATAAAAGAAATATTCAGGTAGTGAAGGGAGACGAAAATTTAATAGTCATGGGTGACTGGAATTCGTCAGTAGGAAAAGGGAGAGAAGGAAACATAGTAGGTGAATATGGAGTGGGGGGAAGAAATGAAAGAGGAAGCCGCCTTGTAGAATTTTGCACAGAGCATAACTTAATCATAGCTAACACTTGGTTCAAGAATCATAAAAGAAGGTTGTATACCTGGAAGAATCCTGGAGATACTAATAGGTATCAGATAGATTATATAATGGTAAGACAGAGATTTAGGAACCAGGTTTTAAATTGTAAGACATTTCCAGGGGCAGATGTGGATTCTGACCACAATCTATTGGTTATGAACTGCAGATTGAAACTGAAGAAACTGCAAAAAGGTGGGAATTTAAGGAGATGGGACCTGGATAAACTGAAATAACCAGAGGTTGTAGAGAGTTTCAGGGAGAGCATAAGGGAACAATTGACAGGAATGGGGGAAAGAAATACAGTAGAAGAAGAATGGGTAGCTCTGAGGGATGAAGTAGTGAAGGCAGCAAAGGATCAAGTAGGTAAAAAGACGAGGGCTAATAGAAATCCTTGGGTAACAGAAGAAATATTGAATTTAATTAATGAAAGGAGAAAATATAAAAATGCAGTAAATGAAGCAGGCAAAAGGGTATACAAACGTCTCAAAAATGAGATCGTCAGGAAGTGCAAAATGGCTAAGCAGGGATGGCTAGAGGACAAATGTAAGGATGTAGAGGCTTGTCTCACTAGGGGTAAGATAGATACTGCCTACAGGAAAATTAAAGAGACCTTTGGAGAGAAGAGAACCATTTGTATGAATATCAAGAGCTCAGATGGCAACCCAGTTCTAAGCAAAGAAGGGAAGGCGGAAAGGTGGAAGGAGTATATAGAGAGTTTATACAAGGGCGATGTACTTGAGGACAGTATTATGGAAATGGAAGAGGATGTAGATGAAGATGAAATGGGAGATAAGATACTGCGTGAAGAGTTTGACAGAGCACTGAAAGACCTGAGTCGAAACAAGGCCCCGGGAGTAGACAACATTCCATTAGAACTACTGATGGCCTTGGGAGAGCCAGTCATGACAAAACTCTACCATCTGGTGAGCAAGATGTATGAGACAGGCGAAATACCCACAGACTTCAAGAAGAATATAATAATTCCAATACCAAAGAAAGCAGGTGTTGACAGATGTGAAAATTACCGAACTATCAGTTTAATAAGTCACAGCTGCAAAATACTAACGCGAATTCTTTACAGACGAATGGAAAAACTGGTAGAAGCGGACCTCGGGGAAGATCAGTTTGGATTCCGTAGAAATGTTGGAACACGTGAGGCAATACTAACATTACGACTTATCTTAGAAGAAAGATTAAGAAAAGGCAAACCTACGTTTCTAGCATTTGTAGACTTAGAGAAATCTTTTGACAACGTTAACTGGAATACTCTCTTTCAAATTCTGAAGGTGGCAGGGGTAAAATACAGGGAGCGAAAGGCTATTTACATTTTGTACAAAAACCAGATGGCAGTTATAAGAGTCGCGGGGCATGAAAGGGAAGCAGTGGTTGGGAAAGGAGTGAGACAGGGTTGTAGCCTCTCCCCGATGTTATTCAATCTGTATATTGAGCAAGCAGTAAAGGAAACAAAAGAAAAATTCGGAGTAGGTATTAAAATTCATGGAAAAGAAGTAAAAACTTTGAGGTTCGCCGATGACATTGTAATTCTGTCAGAGACAGCAAAGGACTTGGAAGAGCAGTTGAACGGAATGGACAGTGTCTTGAAAGGAGGATATAAGATGAACATCAACAAAAGCAAAACGAGGATAATGGAATGTAGTCAGATTAAATCGGGTGATGCTGAGGGGATTAGATTAGGAAATGAGACACTTAAAGTAGTAAAGGAGTTTTGCTATTTAGGGAGTAAAATAACTGATGATGGTCGAAGTAGAGAGGATATAAAATGTAGACTGGCAATGGCAAGGAAATCGTTTCTGAAGAAGAGAAATTTGTTAACATCGAGTATAGATTTAAGTGTCAGGAAGTCGTTTCTGAAAGTATTTGTATGGAGTGTAGCCATGTATGGAAGTGAAACATGGACGATAACCAGTTTGGACAAGAAGAGAATAGAAGCTTTCGAAATGTGGTGCTACAGAAGAATGCTGAAGATAAGGTGGGTAGATCACGTAACTAATGAGGTGGTATTGAATAGGATTGGGGAGAATAGAAGTTTGTGGCACAACTTGACTAGAAGAAGGGATCGGTTGGTAGGACATGTTTTGAGGCATCAAGGGATCACAAATTTAGCATTGGAGGGCAGCGTGGAGGGTAAAAATCGTAGAGGGAGACCAAGAGATCAATACACTAAGCAGATTCAGAAGGATGTAGGTTGCAGTAGGTACTGGGAGATGAAGAAGCTTGCACAGGATAGAGTAGCATGGAGAGCTGCATCAAACCAGTCTCAGGACTGAAGACCACAACAACGGTACTGCAGGTCGGCCATCTTGCATCGCCATGTTGTATTCTCACGTCATACCAAGACTGTGCCAGTATTGTAACGTCATATTAAGACTATGCCTGAATTCCAGGTCGGCCATCTCGTGTCAACAATATTTTATCCCGGTTGGTCATCTTACATGTCAATCTTGTATTCTGACGTCACAAATCCTTAGTATTCCAACTCTGTGGTTCCGTGTCCCATATTTCTAGGTCAGCCAGCATCACAATGCACCATTGTGAATTTCTCGCCAATTTATACTAAAACTACAGCCGTACCTCCACACTAGCCCAACAAGGCTATTTTCTGAAATTCCCGCATAAATTTTGAATTTCCTGCTAAAATTTGAGTTCCCATCATGTTATGTTAGGGGCAGTGTGGCTTTATCATATGTGTGGAGGTGATGATGGGGGTGGGAAATCCCAGGACTCATCAAAGATATCATTTATGACGTCATCTGTAACACTGACTGTAGTTGAACAGGCCCAGTATACCCACACACAAAATGCTATAAAATGTGTTCATGTCCTCCTACATTTAGTAGTTTCTTACGCGCAAGTAGAGTACCACACCATAATCATGGAAAACACCGCCATTCCGTAACACCACCACCTCCATACTTCACTGTTGGCATTGTAGATGGTGGCAGGTAAAGCTCTCAAGACATTGGTCAAATCCAAACCCTTTCATGGGAGTGCCACAGAGTATATTCTGATTCATAACTCTAAATTACTCATTTCCCGTCAGGAGCTGCTCGACAATTGTACCTCACTGTTAGATTTACTTTCATTCCAATTGATCCATAGTGAAGAGGTCCTCCAGGCTGTAGAACACGTCAGAAAAATAATAATACATGGCAAATATTTACAACTCAAACAAATAAGCTAATGTACCATTCCACAGGTCCCAAGTGGAATGATCGTCATTTTTTTAAATGAACACTATATGAAAGAATCGTTTTACAAACACTAATGCACTGAATTTAAAATAAAATGTTTTCTTTATTTATAAGGTAATAAACGCGTAACAGAACTACTATAATACTTACTTACAATGAACACATTACTGCACTGAACTGGTGCAGAAGTTAGATTGTACTTACACACACACACTTATTTCCAATGAACAGAACACATTACTGCACAGAAATTGTGAAGTTATATATATATATATATATATATATATATATATATATATATATATATATATAAGTAGACCCAACTGATTTGTGTGTGTATATACTCGTGGCACATACAAGTTCTGAACTGCATGTAGTGTGTTTTTTTTAAAGTTTAATGACAAATAATTGGCTAGAAACTACTGATTAATGTCCACAAATATTTTATTAGCTGGTCTTTCTAAGACTACACTTGATTTGCTATTTATTGCAATGTTTGTATCATCGGCAAACAAAACAAACTTGGCATCTGGTAATGTTACTGATGAAAGGTCATTGATATACACAAGAAAAAGTAAGGGCCCTAAAATGGAACCTTGTGGGACCCCACATGTAATTAGTTCCCAGTTGGTTGATGCCTGATAGCTTGATAAATGTCTCTTTCCTAGTAACACACTTTGTTTCCTGCCAGAGATATAAGATTTGAACCATTTAGCAGCATTTCCTGTTACACCATAATATTCTAATTTACTCAAAAGGATATTGTGATTTACACAGTCAAATGCATCTAACAGACCACAAAATATACCAGTTGCCTGCAATTTTTTGTCTAATGAATTAAGCACATTTTCATTGTAAGTGTACATAGAATTCTCAATATCTGAACCCTTTAGAAATCCGAACTGCGACTTTGACAGTATGTTATTTGAGATGTGATGCTTATAAATCCGATTGTACATTCCTTTTTCTAAAATATTTGAGAATGCTGGCAAAAGTGATATTGGACAGAAATTTGATGCTATTTCTTTATCTCCCTTCTTAAACAGTGGCTTAACTTCGGCATATTTCAACCATTCAGGAAATATTCCACTGATAAACGACTGGTTACACAGATAGCATAATATGTTACTTAACTCAGAATTACATTCTTTAGTTAACTTTGTTGATATTTCATCATACCCACTAGATGTTTTAGATTTTAAGGATTTTTGATGGACATAAGTTTCGGTCGTGGTTGTTCTTAACGTACCATTTTACACTCACATTACCAGAACTCGACTTGGTCAGCCTTAGAAGATCTGAAATATTCCAGATAGATTTGTGAATCATGTGACCTTCCGCGACTAGCCCGCAATGTGCTGTTACTGCTTATTTACTCCATAACAGAATACATCCCATCTCCTAAAATCCCGTCACTTGTACCTCCGTGACATCCACTGGTCAGTGCCTCATTATGTCGAAGTGCCTGTATACTTTTGATCAGATAGTGTATGAAAAGAATATAGGGACAACAAAATTTGAGATGTGCATGTGTTAGATTTTCAGGATAAAAACTTGATGGTGAATTCAGATGGGTGTAGAATGTAGTAGAATTGTTAAAATGCATGAACAAATGTTTGTTTGCAGTGTCAATGTTGTTAGAAATAGGCGATACAAAAATAAAAAAGGTGGACATACTTAACTTTCTTTCATTCTATGTTGATAAATTAAATAATTTTTTGGATCAAATCATCAAGGAAACTTTAAATTTTCTGGCTCCAAAATGTGTAGTATAATTTATTTATGGTGTGATTTTAAGAAGTCCTGCAGAAGCCTAATCAGTGAACTGGATGTCCTAACCCCTTCTTTCCACTGTATTAGTTCATTAATGATGTATGTCGTAAGCAATACACCTCGGTTTCAGAGCAACATGTTATATTGATAGAACGAACACCTGGAATGAAAATAATTTTCACAGATTTAAAGTCATCCACTTTAGTTCGGAAATGCGTCCATTGTTCAGGAAAGCCCATTTTCAATAGCGTTCCAGCAACCATAGAAATTTCAGCTCGTTCTAGTTAAGTGCAATTTAAATTTGGCCTAAAGATTTTATTGATGACCAGTTCATCCTACTCCGCTGATAAATTCATTAGCCCAACTAATTGATTATTTTACATAACATGAGCAGTGTATAATACTTGCCTGTAGCAGTGCTTTAGTGCTGTTACACAGTCTTTGGAAGCAACCTTCGAAGACTGTTTTCCTTTACTATGCTTGGCTCTACCAGTCTAGGAATCTCTTTATGCGCATTGATACAAATACATTTAAATGATTGTGGTAATTTTCTATTTATTTTCAACTTTTTCTACATCGTGTAGTACCATCCCCTTTAGTATCTGTGGAAAGAACATTGGCATATATTATTGTGTATCTGACATGTTCCGCATCTGCATGAATAATCTCCGCACCGGTCTCTGGAACGAACAATGTTTCTAATCTGATATTTTTCTTGATGATACGTCATAGAGTGCTTATCCATTTTTAAACGTACGTTACAAATACCCTCGTATCAACGTCTTTACTGCAGTCTGGCAATGTCGAAACAGATGATTTATGCATATGGAGTATCCTAGTACGTCTGTCATTTCAGATGGGTGGCACGGGAGTTCAACCTTTTAGGCCCTCACGATCTATATTTATCACGGGTAATAAAAATATTTAGGTAATCTACCAAATGTTAATGAAATGTAGAGACCCTAGTATATGGAGGGCGACTATGAGCCAGGATGGTGCCTCCATGATCGAGGCGGGGTGGTTACAGTGAATGGTGTCTGCAAAATTCAGTAGTTCTTTAGTGAATCATCTGCACTGTGTAGTACAACAGGTCAGTGGTAAGCGAGCTTCTTAGTACTGCTGGCCGTCCCACAAGCTGACACGGCGACTCCGCCATGTGCTGGCGGTCTTGTTATGTAAGCCTACAACGAGGCTTCCCCACCAGCGGTGTGCCGTATCTGTTGCAGCCCCGGGGAACGCCTCGTCCAGCGGTGATACAAGATGGCTGGTGTGCACTGGGAGAAACCCGCTGCCCCTGGCCAGGAGTGTGACATGTTGATGGAGTAGACCCGTGATGGACTGCTGCGCCATAGTACTATGTACGCGAAGGACTTTCACGGACGCACTTGTTGTGCATATGCGCCAGTGCTAGTCGTGTATCTTAAAACATCACTGACATTTCCTGTGGGGAAATCTGCCTTGCATGTGTTGCACTTGTTGCCCAGTACCTCTGCGTCTCCTGTTGCTGCAAGTTAACCTACCGTGCAACATTGTGTCAACCTTGTCGAATTATTGTAGTGACCCCATACCGCATTCACAAGCTGTCAGCGCAGCTATAATACACCTCTCTGGTTCACACTAACGTGTCCATACACAGTCAGTGTGCTACAGAGCCGGCCGAAGTGGCCGTGCGGTTAAAGGCGCTGCAGTCTGGAACCGCAAGACCGCTACGGTCGCAGGTTCGAATCCTGCCTCGGGCATGGATGTTTGTGATGTCCTTAGGTTAGTTAGGTTTAACTAGTTCTAAGTTCTAGGGGACTAATGACCTCAGCAGTTCAGTCCCATAGTGCTCAGAGCCATTTGAACCATTTTTTGTGCTACAGAAAGAAAGATATCCAGATCTTAAATATAGACAAGAAACTTCCGATCGCTCAAGCAAGTTTTGGAATGCTTTCTTATTAACAAATCCAATTAAGTTCTTTTTAAATTTATAGGAGATATGCCGCTGAGATGAGGTTTTTAAGGTAACCCTTAGAACGAGGGAGGATGGAGGGGGATGCTTGTACTACAATCAGCATTTTGTGTCATGGATGATGATTCCCATTAAGGGGCCCGGGAAAGCCCTATCTTTCTAATGTCAAAACAGCGCTTATACACTCCTGGAAATTGAAATAAGAACACCGTGAATTCATTGTCCCAGGAAGGGGAAACTTTATTGACACATTCCTGGGGTCAGATACATCACATGATCACACTGACAGAACCACAGGCACATAGACACAGGCAACAGAGCATGCACAATGTCGGCACTAGTACAGTGTATATCCACCTTTCGCAGCAATGCAGGCTGCTATTCTCCCATGGAGACGATCGTAGAGATGCTGGATGTAGTCCTGTGGAACGGCCTGCCATGCCATTTCCACCTGGCGCCTCAGTTGGACCAGTGTTCGTGCTGGACGTGCAGACCGCGTGAGACGACGCTTCATCCAGTCCCAAACATGCTCAATGGGGGACAGATCCGGAGATCTTGCTGGCCAGGGTAGTTGAATTACACCTTCTAGAGCACGTTGGGTGGCACGGGATACATGCGGACGTGCATTGTCCTGTTGGAACAGCAAGTTCCCTTGCCGGTCTAGGAATTGTAGAACGATGGGTTCGATGACGGTTTGGATGTACCGTGCACTATTCAGTGTCCCCTCGACGATCACCAGTGGTGTACGGCCAGTGTAGGAGATCGCTCCCCACACCATGATGCCGGGTGTTGGCCCTGTGTGCCTCGGTCGTATGCAGTCCTGATTGTGGCGCTCACCTGCACGGCGCCAAACACGCATACGACCATCATTGGCACCAAGGCAGAAGCGACTCTCATCGCTGAAGACGACACGTCTCCATTCGTCCCTCCATTCACGCCTGTCGCGACACCACTGGAGGCGGGCTGCACGATGTTGGGGCGTGAGCGGAAGACGGCCTAACGGTGTGCGGGACCGTAGCCCAGCTTCATGGAGACGGTTGTGAATGGTCCTCGCCGACACCCCAGGAGCAACAGTGTCCTTAATTTGCTGGGAAGTGGCGGTGCGGTCCCCTACGGCACTGCGTAGGATCCTACGGTCTTGGCGTGCATCCGAGCGTCGCTGCGGTCCGGTCCCAGGTCGACGGGCACATGCACCTTCCGCCGACCACTGGCGACAACATCGATGTACTGTGGAGACCTCACGCCCCACGTGTTGAGCAATTCGGCGGTACGTCCACCCGGCCTCCCGCATGCCCACTATACGCCCTCGCTCAAAGTCCGTCAACTGCACATACGGTTCACGTCCACGCTGTCGCGGCATGCTACCAGTGTTAAAGACTGCGATGGAGCTCCGTATGCCACGGCAAACTGGCTGACACTGACGGCGGCGGTGCACAAATGCTGCGCAGCTAGCGCCATTCGACGGCCAACACCGCGGGTCCTGGTGTGTCCGCTGTGCCGTGCGTGTGATCATTGCTTGTACAGCCCTCTCGCAGTGTCCGGAGCAAGTATGGTGGGTCTGACACACCGGTGTCAATGTGTTCTTTTTTCCATTTCCAGGAGTGTAAATTACATGTTTTCTCAGAAAGTATATGAGCAAGGAATTAGAAATTTTTACAAGTTATTTATTGGTGTATTGGCTATAATTTAACACAGGCGTTTTCAAAAATTAGAATTCAGTTGTTGGAGATTAATCTTTTCTCTTGTAATGAACATCCTCACCTTTTGTGCCATTTTTTGTTTATAAATTCAACAGTATGCAGATTTCTGAAAAAAGACTGTGTCAAGTTACACAGAAGAGACTGTGTAACATTCTCTGAAAATCTAAAGCAAATTGCTTTGGTAGATCCTGAGAAAACATGTAATTTGTATGAAAAAATAAAACTTTTAGGAATCGAGCGACAAAGTTTGGATTACCATGTTAGTGCATTCCAGGTCCATAGGATGGGTTATCTTCATCTTCTTCAAACTTCCTCTTTGTCCTTCACCTGTTTCTAGGCTATTTACAGCCCTGCTACCAGCCTGAAGACGTTTCATGTCTAAAGCGAGCATTGTTCGTACCATGTTGAAACCTAACTTCATTCCCATATTTCAAAATACTTTGCACTCTACAACGTTGCCATCATTAAAAGTAGCAACAGTATCATACACACCAAAGTGAAGTGTTTCTATTCCAACAACCACGGTCTTGAAGATTCTTGAACATATGGCACTATTTACGCTTTCATCGGGGCTCTGAGTTTTTCCATGAACACACTTTTTCAACAGTTCAGGTGCTGCTAAGTCTCTGAAAATAGGTTTTATCACTTCCATTACGTCTTCAGGCAGACTTTGTTTAGGAGTGTACGCTTCACCAATTAGCAATCTGTTGTACTTACACCGACTGTTTTCTCCTTTGAGACACCAGTAATGATGGGGACTAAAATCAGTTGAAAAAGTTTGAAAAAAAAAAATAGTCGAAACAGCCTTCTTCAGTTCATAGACACTGTGTGTGTTTTGCCTAATAGCCATTCCACAACATTTTTGTATTTTCTCAGTTATACTGTCAGTTAACTTTCCCTTCCCATCCAACTCTATACCATCACTGAGATTTTGTATTTGTACGAAAATTTCAGTCGCCGAAGTCTTGATCCGATTCGTTTCTGTACGTGTCCAGTACACTCAAATTTCTGCATTACAACATCACCACCATAGGGCCTCAGTTGTTGAATATATTTGAAACTTTTAGTATTCACATATCGCGCTTTATCACACGCAACAAAACGTTGAAACATACTAGCAAAACCAGGCATTTCCATTCCTCCACTTTTGCCACTACAGTCAGCTGTGCTATTATTTTCATCTGCACCTTTATTTTTTTGTGGACATTTACAATATTTAGATATTACTGCTACATGTAAAACTTTCCCTTAATACATAGAGTTGCAGATACTACACCATGAAGAGATGTGTGTCCCCGTTTATGCCAGGTACTATCGAATGCTGCAGTCAAGTCTCTGTAACAATTTTCTTCTATTACTGCTGCTTCCACTGCTTTCTTCATAGATTCTACATCGACATCTTCTACTTTACACCCTATAAATCTATTGTAGATCGTAAAATTGGTTGGAGGATTTGGAATATACATCATGTCACAGAAAACTGCACCTTCAGTAGCAGCCTTACCAATTGTACGCAATAAAACAGAGAATTTAATTAACACAGTTCACTAAGAATATTTTCAGGATTAAAGAAGAATAAATAAACATGAAACACACACCAATCAATCCAGCAATATGTATCGAACTATCACAGGTTAACCACAACACTTGTTTTCTAACACTTATTTTCTCTCACATCCCTAAAATAGACATGATGAGCATGTAGATTCATGAGTACAACATTTGACAGTAGTTTAGCAGCGCCACAGTGTGTCACACCCATTCAGAACATATTTCAAAAATATTTTTAAAATAGTTGTAGTCTTCTCAGCTGAATAAATTATATGACAACTGAAAGGGGAAAGCTTGTAGATTTTTAAAATGCAAAAAAGTAAGGACTGAACATTTCATGATTTTCAACCTTTCTTGAGACCCTTAGAAATGTTTCAACGTAACATTAAGGAACAGGGCTTTGGCCATTTATGATGCCATGAATACTTACTAGTGACTATAGTATCTTTATAATTACTTGGTATTCGACACTGCAAGGATTGGTACACAGGTCTGTTATTTCATCCATTTTGGTTACAGAATACCGCAGCTGTTTTCGTAAATCACACTGTAGGATATATTGTAACCAACCACAAGTTGGCGGATTGCAGACTTTCCTAAAGCACAATTTACAATGGAACAAAGTTCCTCCAATCAGAGCTTTCAACATCACATATGAATTGTCTGCCATTCCCAATGCGGCGCGCCAGTTCACTTGCAGTATGACAGCAGCGCGATGTCTACACATAATGCGTTATTGGGCCCTACCAGAAGTCCATTTAACTGTACCTGGAGGCAGAATGTAAACCTCCCGGTGCTGTTCGAGCGTCAAGCGAAGCGCGTCTCGTAACTGATGTGGCAACACTGTAGCACCAGGTAACACACGTCAAATAGGAACTTGCGTTATTAACTGTGTAGCAATTTTCAACAAAAGTCTGAGGCAATGGTGCTTACAGTAAGTATAAGCTATTAAAAATGGCACAATATAATTCACGATAGATGCTCACTAACTGCAAATCGTGAAGTATCCACATGAATCGAGTGTAGAAATATGCTCTTCTACGCATTGACTTATGGCAGCACTGTTTTAATGTTGATTTCATTTCATAAGTCAGAACACTTAGACCGTGAAACAGAAAATGAGGTAAAATTACAATTTCCCATAAACGACAGATTTTATCACAGCTTAAAATTATGGTGTATAAATATTAGCTTCCAATGAAAGATTGTATTTAGTATCCGGGTGTTGTACAGAAAATTGCGAAGCGTTCCCCACTTGAAAATTTGGATTCGTCTGCATAAATTTGTAGGTAAATGATAAGGCCATTTCTCCTCGATGTAATTCATGACACTTGTATACGGCGAGTGAACGAAGATTTTGTCACTTGAAATATTGCAAGATGAAACGCAGTAACGTGACACTGCTAAACATCGGTGCAGCGATGTACATATATATTATTCACTTCCTTTCTTTCATACAGCTTCGGCCAAGATTCAGAAACGTGAAGCAAAATTAAAAAGTAGTTACTTTTATAAAAATTAAAATAGTGATTCTTTATTAACATTTGTACTCTCTCATCAGTATAAGGACACTGAACACGAGAGATCAAAATTTGATCTATTTATAAACTAGCAAATTAAGGTACAAATCAGATGTTTATTCACACGTTTAGAGGCTTCGTAGTTAAAGGAACTCTGATTAATCGGAGTGAGAAGTAATCAACAATTCTGAGTTATTCATACATTGTTTTCTCCCTTTTCCTTTTTTGTGTATTACATTCCTATTGGAAATGCTGTATTTCACCGTCAACTTCATAGGAATCTTGAGAAGTGTAACTATAGGTGTTCTGTGACAGCCTATGTTGTTGTCAGCTTTCCCCTCCCACTGCCGCTCTCCCACCCCACTCCTTCACCCCTATGGCGTCAAAAATGACGCCAGATTTCAACATTCCCCAATCCCTCTGACACAGGCCCATTATTCCATGTGTAAGATGGTAGGAATTAAAAAAATTTAGGAAGTTAAAAAGTCCAGGATTTCCCCTGACTCCTATGATGTCACTTTAGAAGTAAGGCACTTATATTAAGTTTAAAATGGATGGAAATTAAAACAGTACAAGTTGGATAGTCCCTGTTGGTGTGATTAAAAAATATAACGTAGCAATCCAATATGGCGGACGTGAGGATGGCATCAGAAAACAAAATGGCGATCCAAGATGGTGACCTCGGTATACTAGGACAGACTACATGGTAGCCAAGCTATTGAAATACAAAATGGTTTAGCTGGGGAGTCTATAAATGCCTCATCGTGGTCATATTTCAGATGTTCTAAGTAAAGGAAACAATCCTAAGTTTATAATGGACGAAAACACAAAAATCATTGGTTTTCCGACACCCATGACATTACAGTTCACCCATCCTAAGTTTAAAATGCTGCCAGTCCAGCTGTCCTAAATTTAAACAACTGTCCCTCAGGATTACAGATTAACAGTTTTCCCCACGCCTCTGACGTCACAGTCACCTTAAGATGAAGCTGACTTTCCCTACGTTAAAAATGACGACAAATGCACTTCATTTAAAATGATGGAAGTAGAACATTCGTCCTAACTATAAAACGGTATAGCTCTGTGTTGAAACATATGTGGTCGTCAAACATTCGTTACTGTCGTTTTTAGTAGAGTAGGAATTAGTGAGGCTTGAAATTGCATTTTATTTGTTTAAACACATCACACCAATCGACTAAACAGATCTTGCATTGTTTCTGCTGCCGAGTCGCGGAAAGCTCGTGGGCGACACTCCTGACCAACAGAAGCCAACTTGAGGCTGCAACCTAATCCACACGAGCATAGGCTGCTGCGTCCAGCTGTTGACTTAGTACTACGGTGACCCATCAGCCAGCATAATTCCGTATGATGTCACATGGTACCTATGTGGATGCGTCTATACCTGCAGTTCGGAATCGAGATAGATGGCTGTGAATCACTTATTGTACTAGAAAGCGATACCCCCTCTACAGCTACATTATTTTACACTTAAACTTGCTCTGAGCTTTGAACTGTACGGCTTCTTGCCTCTTACCCACCTAGTATGCGTCGCTACCTCGACAGGTAGCTGGTCACTGTGAGCCTGCATCCAGCCTCGCCAATGAATCAGAGGACTCTCTCTAGCTATAGGACAGCCTAACAGTGGTGCATGACAGGAGTCCAAGGTTACTCATTTATGACAAGTTTTTATGCTCGTAATCAATTGGTTTGGAGTGGTACTTCTATTTGCTAGCAATGTGTGGCATACACCGTATAGTGAAAATAAAACAAATCATTGTATTTACGTCGAAATCGGTCAGTTATCCCCTGAAATAACTGAATATTGCACCTAAATCAATGAATTTCATGTCAAACCTGCTCATCACCATCACACTTTCGGCTGTACTTCATCGTAGCACGACGTCTCATTTCCTTGGTATCTGTTGTCATGCTTACTCCGTAAGCACACCGAGCACACCTCTAGAAGTGTTCTAGCAGCGAGGTGTGTTTATAACGAGCTTACACGTTTCCACAAGATATCTAAATCAATCTGACAAATACTGGAAACTGCATACGACTAATAACGTCCCAAATGTGTTTAGATCAAACGAATTCGACGGTTAGGTCGATGTGCCTCCATCAACAAGACCATTACAGCTTCATACCATCGTGAGCATGAGACAGCGTTTTGTCTCTAATGACAACGATATAGACGATATATTAAACTCCAGTATTCCCTCATATAGACAGACATTGATCAAGTATTCGAGCTAATATTGTTTCTGTTTAAATGATTCCTCACATATATTGTAAGTCGTTTACGTTGTACATAGGACATATAACATCTCCAGTAGACATCTAATGGTGCTGCCGACCGAGGCTGAACATCAGGGGGACCTTTGAGTAACGGGGCTTAATGTCATTGTAAGGAAGATGAAAGTAGATACGTTACGAATAGACCTCTTGAAGGAGGATCTGTGGTATTGTCTAGCTTAGGAGAGTTGGAATCACTGAGATGTAGATGTGCTGATAGTGGTTTCGGTCACTCGATATTTCTAAGATTTCAGTTCGTAGCCATTAAGTGCCGAAAATCGCTCTGAACTTGGTACAGTAATTCTTTCGATCGATGAAAGTCTTGTCTAAGTGTTTACTTTACTTTATGTTATATTTTTTACGTCTTGTGAACATTGTTTTTTTATTTATGACGTTTTGCGATAGATGTTTGATGGGCGGGGGTTTGGGATTGTTTGGGGGAGGAGACCAGACAGCGAGGTCATCGGTCTCATAGGATTAGGGAAGGACGGGTAAGGAAGTTGGTCGTGCCCTTTCAAAGGAACCATCCCGGCATTTGACAGGAGAGATTTAGGGAAATCACAGAAAACCTAAGTCGGAATGGCCGGACGCGGGATTGAACCGTTGTCCTTCCGAATGCGAGTCCAGTGTGCTAGCCACTGCGCCACATCGCTTGGTGCAATATATGTCGAACGTCGTAAGTACAGAAATAATTTTCAAGACAAGAAAATAAATGTAAATATCTGAAGATGGGGTGCTAAGCATCTTGAAATATCATCACGGAAAAATAAACGCCCAGAGAAGCGTCTACTACGGAGAAGAACTATTTACTAACGGTAATACGAGAAAGTGTAGAAAAACAAAACATGGCATTGACTCAGTCAGTACCGGTCGACAAGCAATTAGGAGTAATTCTGCGATTTTTTGTCAAATGCAGGACATTAGAGTGTTCGAACTTTAGTATGTTAATGTCAACAAACCTTATTAACAAAACATTGATTCAAAAACACTTTTGACGACTGACTGCATAGACGAGGGTTGTTTCTGTAAAAGTAAATATATTAGGCTATCAGTTATTTGTCCATTTTAAAAAGTTTAAAAATCTCAAGCACTTGAACTTAACATATATCGTCTGCACTATACAGAGACCAAATTAGAAAAATTCAAACAACAGAATTTCGAATCTCCGAAATTGCGTTACGGATAGAGTACAATGTGACCACGAAGCTTTCCCACGAATTTCTTTTGAGCGCAGGATTGAAAGTAATCACGGGCCGGACCGATGCCGATGCAGCCCAGAGGTACCTTGAAAGAGAGCGACGTAAGAGCAAAACGCCACCGCCCAACGCTGTTCCTTGCCAAAAACTTGAAAGGAAACCTCATCCTGCGGATGAACGGAGTTGTTCAGTGTGACTTTCGAATGTTCAAGTGTGCCGTTCAGCTAAGCTGTTACGCTAAGGGTGAAAAGAATCAGCATTTGCATGGTGTATGCCGTTGTTGACACAAAAATGTTGAAGTTTGGCTGACTTTAATAACGGTACATCGTCTGAGACAAGGACTTTAACAAGACGATCAAGATAAATAATAGAGGAGTAATTCGATACAGTGCTGGCATTAGTGGTGAATGTCATGTCATGGGGACTGCAAAACGAAATGTACTGTATGTGTGTACCACCAACAACCATAGTGAGTTCCTAAATTGACCCACGAAATCAAAGTGTACCCGTTACCATGGTCCAGACGGATGTGGTCACTGAAAAAAGCGTATCGGTAGAGCGGATTGATGCTCCGTCATTTGCTGGACCTGGCCGTCTGTACAGTGACATTGAGCGAATTGTTTTGTACCAACGACGCCCAGTGACCTTGATTCAACAAAGACAAAACTTCCCACTGTAGGGGGTAGAGAATGACATCCAATCCAGCGTCATTCTCTGTATGCAGCAGCAGAACACCTGACGGCTTGGATAGCGCGCGACGGTGCGAAAAGAAGCGACACGCCACTGGGTGGAGAATTGCTTTTAAAGCACGTGGTAAGTATTGCAAAACTACCCGAAGACCTGGCTTCGAAGTAGGTGGTCCAGCAAAACGCCTAAAATCGTGAGGAAAATTTTGAAGAGTATGAAATCCTGAGTATAACTTTGATAATACGATTCTTAAGACGATTCAAACGCTGTGTCGATAGCGACCGGTAACCGAGACAGCAAGTCAGCATTCGAAATTTGTGCAGTGGGTCTGTACAGCTCTTATCAATAATTATACAACAATAGAGGCCAACGCCCTAATTTTCGTGCTGTCGACGTTGGGACAGGTTTGTAATGATTGTACAAAGCTGTTAAACGCTAATGATTTGTAACCAAACAGAACTTCCGATCGTACAAATATTTGAGGGACTTGGCGACACGATGTTTAATGACGAGTGTCTCCTTTCAATTTGACACTAATTACATTACACTTTGTTGACAGTAATAGAGGCAAAAGCAATAGGTCTGCGACGGATTTTTTGTTTTACGTGCGTGCGATGCACCAATTGCGACGGATTATACGTTGCTGCTGCAATGCAATTTCTTTTAAATTTTTGTTCACCTACCTCTTTACAGCGGTAGATCTTCGCACGTGAACTCCTGACTGCAGCTACTTACGACATCACAGAAAAAAAGTGTTGAGGAAACTGTAACCTCATAGCTACACGCCGGAGGCCGCTATAAGTAAAATTTGCTGAAAATTGTCTATTTACCTTAAAGAAATGATTCGGAAAGAGGATGTCACTCGTACTTTAAACATGAAGTTCAAATTTAAACCTTCAATAGATCTTTATTGCCGTTAAGCAAGATCATCAGCCCACATTTACGAAAATTACTAGTTTCTGCTCACAGTTACCACCATACCTAAAACAGCCAGAACTTTTACCTTCCCAAATTCCGAAACCAATTACTTGTAACACAGTCAATGATCGGCCAATTACTTCTGCACACGATATTCAGTGGTTTGTTTTTAGTAAAAGTTTATTCTCGCCATGAAATACTCAGTAAGAATATACTCAGTACCGCCACGCTATATAATTCAAAGTTCACTCGCGATTTTCGTCAGAACGAATTATCATAACACTCTAAAGTTTTCATAAACAGTTTCTGGTCACTACCAGATACCATTAACACTGGACCATAACGCGGAAGTCATCCCAAGACTTCATCTTACACATAATGCGAAAAGTCACACCCAGCATAACCGCCCCCAATCAAAGCTAGCTCGCGACTCTCCTCTCACTCTCCCACACTCAAAACTATATCTCCTCGCTAGGCGGCCAACCGTCTCGCTTCTCATTGGCTGCCAGCACTTACGACCAATGAGAACTCACTTCTAGGGCGCGGTTTGCGCCAAAATCTAGCAAGCACCAACCACTTCTCCAGGCTCATTGACGTCATCAAATTAAGTAACACAAAACTCTCTAATTAAATAAACAAAACAAAATGAACTATAAGCTTTACTCTACATCTGGTAAATTTATTATGCAGTTGCGAATGTTCTGGCTGTCTTATACATAAACATACATACTTGGACATCCGACATTCACTAATGGGGGAACCACTAGTGGATTCGTTCCCACGTTACAGAGTTGGAACACTTGCCAGTTCCTGTAGAGAATTACATGAATGATTTTTAATAATGCCGAACGTCCCACATACTCTTACGCACGCATTCTCATTCACATGCATCCTCAAACACAATACACATATTTACTTAGAATTCTTGAAATTATTATTATAGAAAAGTCACAGAGGTTTTCTTAAATTAAAAAATTTCCAAATTTATATATGAACACTGAAGGTGTTATCAGATCATCGTACATAGTCACTGAAGGTGAACTATTACATCACTGTATTTATATAAATTCTTGACTGTCGGAAAATTAGGTTTTTTATGAAATTTTACTAATTTACAAAATACAACTATTTTTGATCTCAGACTTTGACATATTGATTGTTTTCACAACAGAAGGTTGTACATCAAATATGACGTTCCTCAGGTTATTCCTTTATTAGCTATTAATATTTTTAGTTTCGTATAGTCCATGAACCATGGACCTTGTCGTTGGTGGGGAGGCTTGCGTGCCTCAACGATACAGATAGCCGTACCGTAGGTGCAACCACAGCGGAGGGGTATCTGTTGAGAGGCCAGACAAACGTGTGGTTCCTGAAGAGGGGCAGCAGCCGTTTCAGTAGATGCAGGGGCAACGGTCTGGATGATTGACTGATCTGGCCTTCTAACACTAACCAAAATGGCCTTGCTGTTCTGGTACTGCGAACGCCTGAAAGCAAGGGGAAACTACAGCCGTAATTGTTCTCGAGGGCATGCACCTTTACTGTATGATTAAATGATGATGGCGTCCTCTTGGGTAAAATATTGCGGAGGTAAAATAATCCCCCATTCGGATCTCCGGGCGGGGACTACTCAAGAGGACGTCGTTATCAGGTGAAAGAAAACTGGTGTTCTACGGATCGGAGCGTGGAATGTCGGATCCCTTAATCGGGCAGGTAGGTTAGAAAATCTAAAAAGGGAAATGGATAGGTTAAAGTTAGATATAGTGGGAATTAGTGAAGTTCGGTGACAGGAGGAACAAGACTTTTGGTCAGGTGAATACAGGGTTATAAATACAAAATCAAATAGGGGTAATTCAGGAGTAAGTTTAATAATGAATAAAAAAATAGGAGTACGGGTAAGCTACTACAAACAGCATAGTGAACGCATTATTGTGGCCAAGATAGACACGAAGCCCACGCCTACTACAGTAGTACAAGTTTATATGCCAAATAGCTCTGCAGATGATGAAGAAATTGATGAAATGTATGATGAGATAAAAGAAATTATTTAGGTAGTGAAGGGAGACGAAAATTTAATAGTCATGGGTGACTGGAATTCGAGAGTAGGAAAAGGGAGAGTAGGAAACATAGTGGGTGAATATGGATTGGGGGAGAGAAATGAAAGAGGAAGCCGCCTGGTAGAATTTTGTGCAGAGCATAACTTAATCATAGCTAACACTTGGTTCAAGAATCATGAAAGAAGGTTGTATACATGGAAGAACCCTGGAGATACTAAAAGGTATCAGATAGATTATATAATGGTAAGACAGAGATTTAGGAACCAGGTTTTAAATTGTAAGACATTTCCAGGAGCAGATGTGGACTCTGACCACAATCTATTGGCTATGAACTGTAGATTAAAACTGAAGAAACTACAAAAAGGTGGGAATTTAAGGAGATGGGACCTGGATAAACTGAAAGAACCAGAGATTGTACAGAGTTTCACGGAGAGCATGAGGGAACAATTGACAGGAATGGGGGAAAGAAATACAGTAGAAGAGGAATGGGTAGCTTTGAGGGAAGAAATAGTGAAGGCATCGGAGGATCAAGTAGGTAAAAAGACGAGGGCTAGTAGACATCCTTGGGTAACAGAAGAAATATTGAATTTAATTGATGTAAGGAGAAAATATAACAACGGAGTAAATGAACCAGGCAAAAAGGAATACAAACGTCTCAAAAATGATATCGACAGGAAGTGCAAAATGGCTAAGCAGGCATGGCTAGAGAACAAATGTAAGGATGTAGAGGCTTATCTCACTATGGGTAAGATAGATTCTGCCTACAGGAAAATTAAAGATACCTTTGGAGAAAGGAGAACCACTTGCATGAATATCAATAGTTTTGATGGAAACCCAGCTCTAAGCAAAGAAGGGAAAACATAAAGGTGGAAGGAGTGTATATAGGGTCTATACAAGGGCGATGTACTTGAGGACAATGTTGTGGAAATGGAAGGGTATGTAGATGAAGATGAAATAGGAGATATGATACTGCGTGAAGAGTTTGACAGAGCACAGAAAGACCTGTCGAAACAAGGCTCCCGGAGTAGACAACATTCCATTAGAACTACTGACAGTCTTGGGACAGCAAGTCCTGACAAAACTCTACAATCTGGTGAGCAAGATGTATGAGACAGGCGAAATACCCTCAGACTTCAAGAAGAATATAATAATTCCAATCCCAAAGAAAGCAGGTGTTGACAGATGTGAAAATTACCGAACTATCAGTTTAATAAGTCACAGCTGCAAAATACTAACGCGAATTCTTTACAGACGAATGGAAAAACTGATAGAAGCCAACCTCGGGGAGATTAATTTGGATTACGTAGAAATGTTGAAACACGTGAGACAATACTGACCGTACGACTTATCGTAGAAGAAAGATTAAGGAAAGACAAACCTACGTTTCTAGCATTTGTAGACTTAGAGAAAACTTTTGACAATGTTGATTGGAATACTCTCTTTCAAATTCTGAAGGTGGCCGGGGTAAAATACAGGGAGCGAAAGGCTATTTACAATTTGACAGAAAACGGATGGCAGTTATAAGAGTCGAGGGGCATGAAAGGGAAGCAGTGGTTGGGAAAGGAGTGAGACAGGGTTGTAGCCTCTCCCCGATGTTATTCAATCTGTATATTGAGCAAGCAGTAAAGGAAACAAAAGAAAAATTCGGAGTAGGTATTAAAATTCATGCAGAAGAAGTAAAAACGTTGAGGTTCGCCGATGACATTGTAATTCTGTCAGAGACAGCAAAGGACTTGGAAGAGCAGTTGAACGGAATGGACAGTGTCTTGAAAGGAGGATATAAGATGAACATCAACAAAAGCAAAACGAGGATAATGGAATGTAGTCGAATTAAGTCGGGTGATGCTGAGGGAATTAGATTAGGAAATGAGACACTTAAAGTAGTAAAGGAGTTTTGCTATTTGGGGAGCAGAATAACTGATGATGGTCGAAGTAGGGAGGATATAAAATGTAGACTGGCAATGGGAAGGAAAGCGTTTCTGAAGAAGAAAAATTTGTTAACATCGAGTATAGATTTAAATGTCAGGAAGTCGTTTCTGAAGGTATTTGTATGGAGTGTAGCCATGTATGGAAGTGAAACGTGGACGATAAATAGTATAGACAAGAAGAGAATAGAAGCTTTCGAAATGTGGTGCTACAGAAGAATGCTTAAGATTAGATAGGTAGATCACATTACTAATGAGGAGGTATTGAATAGAATTGGGGAGAAGAGGAGCTTGTGGCACAACTTGACTAGAAGAAGGGATCGGTTCGTAGGACATATTCTGAGACATCGAGGGATCACCAACTTAGTATTGGAGGGCAGCGTGAAGGGTAAAAATCGTAGAGGGAGACCAAGAGATGAATACACTAAGCAGATTGAGAAGGATGTAGGTTGCAGTAGCTACTGGGAGACGAAGGAGCTTGCACAGGGTAGAGTAGCATGGAGAGCTGCATCAAAATAGTCTCAGGACTGAAGCCCACAACAACAATAGTGTAAGTGGCCTGCCAGCGCTACTCCACTGCTTTCACACGCGCAGCTGCAACAGATGGTCGTGACGTCAATCTGCAGGACACAACTCGTCCGTTACTGACCGCATAATACTATACCTGCTTACATTGCAGCCCACATACATTCTGAAGTAAAGCTTTTAATAGACAAATGGGCGATCGCGCACTGTTTGCTACGCTACAGGTCGATTAGATGAACCAGTTCTATGGGAGAGCACAGCTCGAATTCTGTAAGACGATTCATCCACACCTAATGCAACAGGCTTATATAGATAAAAAGGAGTAAGACAACGACGAATTAACAGTGTGTCCTTTAACTGCTGCAATACGTCCTGCCATTCTTGAGACCACAATAAAAGAAACAGTGGAACAACAACTTGTGTAGTGTCTGCAATAAAGTTACTGTAATATGTGAGTTTGCCCATGACAGCCAGTCCCTCCTTCATGTTATTGGGGGCCGGTAGGTCTTTAATCACAGACAAGTGTAAATAAGTAGGATGTATACCCTGTGGATTTATGACATGTCCTAAATATTCAAGTTCCTCGTGGAAGAATGAGCACGTTTTCTTGTTACACTTTAGGCCAGCCGCAGCAAGTACTTTAAAGTAACATTCTGTATTTGCGAAATGTTCAGTAGATGTAGGATCCATGACAACAATATTGTCCAGCTAGTTTGTACATGAAGGGATCTGTGCTGTTAATTGTTGCAGCAAACGTTTAAAAATAGCAGGCGCTGAAGTGCGGCCGTAGTTTAGTCTTTTAAACTGGGACTAACTCAGGTAAGTGTTGATCATAAAATATTGCTTCGGCTGTTCGTCCAGCAGTAACTGTAAGTATGCCTCGCATAAATCAGTCTTGGAAAAGAATCTGCCCTTTACCAAACTGTTCATTAATTCCTCCGGTCGTGGGAGAAGAAATGAATCCACGGCAGTTCGTGGGTTTGCTGTGGCTTTGAAATCAAAACACAAATGCAAACCTTCTGAGGGCTTTTTGAGAAAGACCAAGGCGGATGCGTGCTGTCCTGCAGAAATGAGTTGCATCCCCCCATTCGGTTCCTGAGCAACCTGCTCACGTATCTAACGGGGGACAGGCTTAGTTCGGTAAAATCATGCTTTTGCTTTGTATGCACAAGTTGAACAAATAAAACAAGCCAAAATCGAAAATGTTTGCACTGTTTCTAAAACGTAGTACCTGACATGAAACATTGTTTGTAACGCCACGGAAAGTTGATAGCAAACTGTATATGCCAAGTACTGGTAGTACATGTACCTTATATGAAGACAAAACAGAATCAGGTAGCCAAGGGGTTACCAACTGCTTCATAGGTGTCTCCACTGATGAGAAACACAGATACATTAGTCTTTAAAGCAGCACTCCGTCTTCAGCCCACAAGTGGCCCATCGGGACCATCCTACCGCCGTGTCATCCTCAGTGGAGGACGTGGATAGGAGGGGCATGTGGTCAGCACACCGCTCTCCTGTTCGTTATTATGGTTTTCTTTGATCGGAGCCGCTACTATTCGGTCGACTAACTTCTCAGTTGGCATCACGAGGCTGAGTGCACCCCGAAAAATGACAGCAGCCCTGGTTACCACATGTGAAAGACTTTGCATCACGACAAGCACAAACTTGACTATACTGTTGTGATTTGGGAAACACTGAGAACAAGACTTCGCCTTATTCTGAAGTAGATACTGTCTACCACTTGAATGAAATATTTTACCTTTAGTTTTACATTTAATATGGGCCCTGTTTTTATTCACTTTAACATCAACTATAAACTGAGACTGAGTGCCTTGTGTAGTATGAACAAGAGAAGTAGACAAAGCCTAAAAATCATCTTCAGTTGTCTCCACTATAGTTTATTACTCTACAATACACAAAACTTTTATCAGAGCTAGATCTGGAAATTTTAGGATAGCATCGTCAATATGTGCATCTGACATATTTTGCCCGATTGCATCCCATAGCAGAATTTCACAGTAACCTAATCCACAAGAACAATTGAACCTGCAATGTCCGGTTTACTTTTTCAGTTCGGTAATCCACTGTTTTAGACAGTGATTGACTGTAACATGGGAAAGGAATACAGTAGAAGACGAATGGGTAGCATTGAGAGGTGGAACAGTGAAAGCAGCAGAACATTAAATACGTCAAAAGATAAGGCCGAGTTAAAATCTGCATCTGCATCTACATTTATACTCCGCAAGCCACCCAACGGTGTGTGGCGGAGGGCACTTTACGTGCCACTGTCATTACCTCCCTCTTCTGTTCCAGTCTCGTATGGTTCGCGGGAAGAACGACTGTCTGAAAGCCTCCGCGCGCGCTCGAATCTCTTTAATTTTACATTTGTGATCTCCTCGGGAGGTATAAGTAGGGGGAAGCAATATATTCGATACCTCATCCAGAAACGCACCCTCTCGAAACCTGGCGAGCAAGATACACCGCGATGCAGAGCGCCTCTCTTGCAGAGTCTGCCACTTGAGTTTGCTAAACATCTCCGTAACGCTATCACGCTTACCAAATAACCCTGTGACGAAACGCGCCGCTCTTCTTTGGATCTTCTCTATCTCCTCCGTCAACCCGATCTGGTACGGATCCCACACTGATGAGCAATACTCAAGTATAGGTCGAACGAGTGTTTCGTAAGCCACCTCCTTTGTTGATGGCCTACATTTTCTAAGGACTGTCCCACTGAATCGCAACTTGGTACCCGCTTTACCAACAATTAATTTTATATGATCATTCCACTTAAAATGGTTCCACACGCATACTCCCAGATATTTTACAGAAGTAAGTGCCACCAGTGTTTGTTCCGCTATCATATAATCACACAATAAAGGATCCTTCTTTCTATGTATTCGCAATACATTACATTTGTCTATGTTAAGGGTCAGTTACCACTCCCTGCACCAAGTGCCTATCCGCTGCAGATCTTCCTGCATTTCGCTACAATTTTCTAATGCTGCAACTTCTTTGTATACTACAGCATCATCCGCGAAAAGCCGCATGAAACTTCAGACACTATCTACTAGGTCATTTATATACACTCCTGGAAATGGAAAAAAAGAACACATTGACACCGGTGTGTCAGACCCACCATACTTGCTCCGGACACTGCGAGAGGGCTGTACAAGCAATGATCACACGCACGGCACAGCGGACACACCAGGAACCGCGGTGTTGGCCGTCGAATGGCGCTAGCTGCGCAGCATTTGTGCACCGCCGCCGTCAGTTTCAGCCAGTTTGCCGTGGCATACGGAGCTCCATCGCAGTCTTTAACACTGGTAGCATGCCGCGACAGCGTGGAGGTGAACCGTATCTGCAGTTGACGGACTTTGAGCGAGGGCGTATAGTGGGCATGCGGGGGCCGGGTGGACGTACCGCCGAATTGCTCAACAGGTGGGGCGTGAGGTCTCCACAGTACATCGATGTTGTCGCCAGTGCTCGGCGGAAGGTGCACGTGCCCGTCGACCTGGGACCGGACCGCAGCGACGCACGGATGCACGCCAAGACCGTAGGATCCTACGCAGTGCCGTAGGGGACCGCACCGCCACTTCCCAGCAAATTAGGGACACTGTTGCTCCTGGGGTATCGGCGAGGACCATTCGCAACCGTCTCCATGAAGCTGGGCTACGATCCCGCACACCGTTAGGCCGTCTTCCGTTCACGCCCCAACATCTTGCAGCCCGCCTCCAGTGGTGTCGCGACAGGCGTGAATGGAGGGACGAATGGAGACGTGTCGTCTTCAGCGATGAGAGTCGCTTCTGCCTTGGTGCCAATGATGGTCGTATGCGTGTTGGGCGCCGTGCAGGTGAGCGCCACAATCAGGACTGCATACGACCGAGGCACACAGGGCCAACACCCGGCATCATGGTGTGGGGAGCGATCTCCTACACTGGCCGTACACCACTGGCGATCGTCGAGGGGACACTGAATAGTGCACGGTACATCCAAACCGTCATCGGACCCATCGTTCTACCATTCCTAGACCGGCAAGGGAACTTGCTGTTCCAACAGGACAATGCACGTCCGCATGTATCCCGTGCCACCCAACGTGCTCTAGAAGGTGTAAGTCAACTACCCTGGCCAGCAAGGTCTCCGGATCTGTCCCCCATTGAGCATGTTTGGGACTGGATGAAGCGTCGTCTCACGCGGTCTGCACGTCCAGCACGAACGCTGGTCCAACTGAGGCGCCAGGTGGAAATGGCATGGCAAGCCCTTCCACAGGACTACATCCAGCATCTCTACGATCGTCTCCATGGGAGAATAGCAGCCTGCATTGCTGCGAAAGGTGGATATACACTGTACTAGTGCCGACATTGTGCATGCTCTGTTGCCTGTGTCTATGTGCCTGTGGTTCTGCCAGTGTGATCATAGTTTCCCCTTCCTGGGACAATGAATTCACGGTGTTCTTATTTCAATTTCCAGGAGTGTATATTGTGAAAAGCAATGGTCCCATAACACTCCCCTGTGGCACGCCAGAGGTTACTTTAACGTCTGTAGACGCCTCTCCATTGATAACAACATGCTGTGTTCTGTTTGCTAAAAACTCTTCAATCCAGCCAAAAAATGGTTCAAATGGCTCTGAGCACTATGGAACTCAACTGCTGAGGTCATAAGTCCCCTAGAACTTAGAACTACTTAAACCTAACTAACCTAAGGACAACACACACATCCATGCCCGAGGCAGGATTCGAACCTGCGACCGTAGCGGTCGCGCGGTTCCAGAGTGTAGCGCCAGAACCGCTCGGCCACCAGCGGCCGGCCTATTCAATCCAGCCACACAGCTGGTCTGATATTCCGTAGGCTCTTACTTTGTTTATCAGGCGACAGTGCGGAACTGTATCGAACGCCTTCCGGAAGTCAAGGAAAATAGCATCTACCTGGGAGCCTGTATCTATTATTTTCTGGGTCTCATGAACAAATAAAGCGAGTTGGGTCTCACACGCTCGCTGTTTCCGGAATCCATGTTGATTCCTACAGAGTAGATTCTGGGTTTCCAAAAACGACATGATACGCGAGCAAAAGACATGTTCTAAAATTCAACAACAGATCGACGTCAGAGATATAGGTCTATAGTTTTGCGCATCTGCTCGACGACCCTTCTTGAAGACTGAGACTACCTGTGCTCTTTTCCAATCATTTGGAACCTTCCGTTCCTCTAGAGACTTGGGGTACACGGCTGTTAGAAGGGGGCAAGTTCTTTCGCGTACTCTGTGTAGAATCGAATTGGTATCCCGTCAGGTCCAGTGGACTTTCCTCTGTTGAGTGATTCCAGTTGCTTTTCTATTCCCTGGACACATTTCGATGTCAGCCATTTTTTCGTTTGTGCGAGGATTTAAAGAAGGAATTGCAGTGCGGTCTTCCTCTGTCAAATCCTTGGGTACAAAAGAAGATAATGAATTTAATTGATGAGAGGAGAAAATATAAAACTGCAGCAAGTGAAGGTAGGCGAATGAGAATTCAGATGTCTAACAATGAGATTGACAGAATGTGCAAAATGGTTGAACAGGAATACCGAGAGGACAAATGCAAGAGTATAAAAGCATATATAAATAGGGGAAAGTATAACCCCTAAAAAATTAAAGAGGTTTTGGAGACATGAGAAGCTATTGCATAAATACAAAGTGCTCAAATATAAAACCAATATTAAGCAAAGAAGGGAAAGCTGAAAGGTTGAAGGTGTATGTAGAGGATGTGCCAAGGAAAATGAAGTTGAAGACAATATTATAGAAAGGGAGGAGGAGGTAGATGAGGATTTGGTGGGAAATATGACACCGTGAGAAGAATCTGAAAGAGTATAGAAAGACCTAGTTAAAACAACGCTCCTGGAACAGATGACATTCCCTCAGAATTACTGAGATCCTTGGAAGAGCCAGTCATGATAAAACTGTTTCAGCTGGGGTGCAAGATGTGTCAAGCCCAGTACCTTCAGGCTTCAAGAACGATGTAATAATTCTAGATGAAGACAGCAGGTGCTGACAGGTGTTAATATTACTGAACTATCTGGAAAAACTGATAGAAGCCGACCTCAGGGAAGATCAATTTGAGTCCAGAGAAGTGTAGGAACATGCGAGGCAATGATGACCCTATAAGACTTACCTTATAAGGTAAGTTAAAGAAAGGCAAACTAACTTTTATCGCATTAGAAAACTTAGAGAAAGGTTTTGACTGTGTTGACTGGAAGATACCCCTTAAAATTCTAAAGGTAGCCGGGGTAAAATAAAGGGAGCGAAAGGTTATTTACAACTTGTACAGAAACCAGATGGCAGCTGTAATAGCTGAGGGGCCCAAAGGGGAAGCTCCCCGTGGAATTGTGCCAGCCGATGGTTCGGTGCGACAATGAGTTGTTAGTCAGATGCGGTAGCGTACAGTCATGTCATGTGGGTTCAATATGTAAATCGGCCTCTGTTGACGCAAGATTGGCGACCATTGATTTTAGGGGACTAGGTGGCGGCAGCACGTCATCTGTGGCGTCTTTAAGCAAATAAAACACACGTTTTACTGCTGCAACACAACCAACATAAACACAAGTTTTACTTACTAATGCACATGAGCGTAACAAGTGTTCTGACAACCACATCATGTTGCCCCAGGGAAGTATGACGTTTTAAAGATAGGGCAAATTTTCTAATTTTGACAACCATAGGGCTTCCCATAATTTTAAATAAAGGCATTTTTTCGCTATTTTTAACTTAGGGCAAGGCATTTCCAAGTTCAAGATGAAAATTGTTTAAACTGTGATGTCAGAGTGGCGGGGAAACTGTTAACCTGTAATGTCAGAGGGGAAGTTGTTTAACCTTTTCACAGCTGGACTAGCAACATTTTAAAGTTAGGGCAACTACAGCGTCATAGGAATGAGGAAAACCAATGATTTTAGAATTTTCCTCCATTTTACTCAGGAACAAATGAAATCTGAAAACCATGCAGGCTGACCAAGTATCCCCAGGTGCACCATCTTGGATTTATGTGACCTTACAGTCCTGTAGACTGCCCTAGGATGTCTAGGTCTGACATTATATAGAGTCTCCTGGTATCCTCGTGTCCATGTCTTTCATCACCATCTTTGATTTATGAATTTCACAACAGGAAAATGCTCCGTTTTGGATCTTTAATTTCTCTCCAATTTACACTTAGGACAACAGCCTTACTTCCAAAGTGATATCATCAGAGTAGAAGAAAAACCCGTATTTTTTTAAAATTCAGTATCATTTTCTTAAAATTTCCGTCATTTTATACATAAGGCAGGATCTTGAAAATCCTTTTGATCGTATCACGTTTCTCCAGCAAGTACGAAATTGACAACGGAGTTGCAAGTACCATGTAGTTCGATGTTGATAACATCTACATCTACACTTCGCATGCCACCTTGCAGTGTGTGGATAGTGGTATCACAGCATTTTCCCTCTATCACGTTCCATCCATGAATAGCACTTGGAAAGCCTAATTATCAGTGAGGCTCTGTACAACATACAATCTCTGTAATTTTCTTGCCATTATTTCGCGAGACGTATTTGGGACGAAGCACTATTCCCGATTATTCTTGGCAAGTATGCTCACGAAATTTCAACAGTAAACCTATCCATAAGACACAGTTCCTCTCTTTTAGCCTCTGCCACTGGAGATCGTTGAGCATTTCTGTAACGCTCTCGCGCCGAGTATACGTTCCTGTGACAAAATGCGCTGCTCTTCGTTGGATCTTCCCAATCTATTCTATTAATCCTGCTTGTTAAAGGTTCTAGACTGATGGCCGATAGTCAGGAATCGGTAGAACGTGTGTTTTGTAAGCCACTTCTGTCGCGGATAAATTGCGCCTCATTATGATTGTCTGTAGGATTCTATCTGGAATCTGTTTGCCTATTGTTCGTCTTTTGTTAGTGTTCTAATTTAGGTCCTCCAGAATGATTAATCCTATTTATTTTACGGTAGTTACTCTTCCCAGTGATTCCTCGTCTGAATAGTAGTGAATATCTTCTCCTATTTGTGCACAGAACGTTTCGTACATTTATGTTCAGGGTCAACTACCAGTCCCTGCAATAATCCTGTATGCTCTGCCGGTTTTCCTGCATTTTGCTACAGTCCTCTGAAGAAACAACATTTCTGTAGAATACAACAATGTCCGCTTGGGGCTTCCAATGTTATCACTAAATCACTAACTTTGATTGTAAATAGTAGCAGTCGTATAACAGTCCCTCTGGGTACTCCCAAAATTACTTCTACATTTGTCCATTTTGTTCCCTTACGAACGACGAGTTGAGTCCTGTCTGCAAGGAAGTTCTGCTTCCAGTCGTTTTTGAGTGTACTGTCACTCAACGGCGAGTCCAGTGACAAACCCAGTCTCATAACCGGTAAGCTCGAAATTTGTTCGTTAAACGCCTGTGCGGGAGTCAAGTAATGCGGCATTAATCTGAACGGATTTGGATCTCGTGGCCGAACAGACCAAGCTGAGTTTCGCAAGATCTGTCTTTGTGGAATCCATGTTGATTTTTATGAAGAAAATTGTTGTTCTCCAAAATCATCATAATGCGTGAGCATAGGAATGGTTTACGTTTCTTCAAGCAAACGGATTTACATTATCTCATTATCCTTCGCTATAAGCTGCAAGTGAAACTTTACTAAATCATTCGCTGTTTTAGCACCGCCAGAAATTAGTGTATGTTAGATCACTGTGGCTTATTGCTTTAGGTGTGCGTGTGTGGGTGTGTGTTTTACAGCTGAATCACTTGTTTCGAAAAGGTAGTATATGACAGTTTTGCGTTTGTATAGCCAGACATCTTTTTCTCTGTTCCTATATCTCATTTCGTTGGAGAACATAGCATGTTCGCATATTTCATGTACAAAAGCAGCTGAGGATTAAGTCGTTGGTATGCAAAACATCACATGTTCGTCAGATGTTACCATTTAGAACTAAACCCAACTCCGGTCTTCATGTGGAAGTGCATAAAATTTAATGCGCAGACGCGGAAAAACGAGTAATACTCCTGCCAACCAGCGGTATGTATCAAACCACAATATTTAGGACGTTGGCATTGCACAGACTCTTGTTTTCTTGCCATTTATTGCCGAAGTGTGAAGTGTCATGGAGTAGTGAGGAGGAATTTGAAACTGTGCGAATAGAAGAAAAAGAGTTGTGAATCGAGAAAAGTATAAAAATAATATCATACGGCAAACCATAGTGAAAGAATTGGCCCATAAAAACCATGAAGGCAGAGATGTTTCTCGAAGGAAAACTGGACGAAATTGGACATACTCAGAGAGCGGACAATTCTACGCTTATAGGTTAGACTGCAATGAGCTTAAGCTTTCATATCTGAATTTATGCAAAACGGAGAAGTGATGAGCCGTAATTGTGCCTAGAAACAGGTGTTTTAGGAAGAGTTTTCCATATTTTAATAATAATAATAATAATGTAACGTTAGTAATAAACATTGGCTTCAATACTAGTTACGATGCACCTTTCATATCCCAGACGCAAACTAAACAGTTGCCAAGGAGTCTGAACCGAAACAAATGCAGAAACCAGTTTTCGAACAAAAATGAGCAAGATATACGTCTATCAAAACCTGCACAAAGTTCTGCAAACCGAAAAGCGCCTGTAGGTTCCCGCAAGCATAAATCCCGTTCTTACACTTACAATGTAAATATTAAATCTGAGAGCTAAGAAGGCGTTCATTAGACTGCATGGTATAACACTAAGAAGAACCTACCATTCCTAGAAACTTCAGTCAGAAAATGCCATACTGCATAATTTAAGAGAAACAGAATCTATTTCCAAAGATAATGTTACCAGTGGAGAATACGTACAACGTATTCATGTACTTATCGAATCACTTCCATTAAAAGAGGTGCATTACTCAAAAAAATATTAATTAAAAGTAGTTTTCTGCATCTTTTAAAGTTAAAAAAATTTACATAACGTGTTTCTACAGAAGGACACTGATATCAGTACTGAAATAACAAAGGGGCTCTAAGCACTATGGGACCTAACATCTGAGGTCATTAGTCCCCTAGACTTACAACTACTTAAACCTAACTAACCTACGAACATCACACACATCCATGCCCGAGGCAGGATTCGAACCTGCGACCGTAGCAGCAGCTCGGTTCCGGACTGAAACGCCTAGAACCGCTCGCCCACAAGCGGCCGGCACTGAAATAACAAGGTACATGTTTTTTCTTCAGTTACTTTAAGAAGAATTTCAATATCTGATTCGAGAGGCCACAGGTTGATGCCTGTTTTGAAAGTGAACGACTGAAAATAAGAATTTCTCGTCCCCATTTGAATGAAAAAGCAAAATGCGCTGCGGTAGCAGAACTTACGGTACATAAAACGAGAACAAAGAAATATTTTGTAGAAATCGAGGAACTAAAACAAATATGTATGGAGAAAATTGCTATAACATTCGACTATATGCACAACCTACTTTTGCCTCATGTTCCTGTACAGAATATATCCTACTACAGGCAACGACGGACAAAAGAATTTTGTATCCATGACATGAAAAACAATAAAGCATTCTTCTACACATATCAAGTGGGAGAAACCTTGAAATAAAATACATTTCACTAACACATAAATGTTGTGTTGGCAGAAGACCCAACACCGTGTTACTATTGGAGGCTGAAATACACGCGTTTTAGCTCACGCAGGCTGGCGTGAGGAGGGAAGGACTATACTGAAGTGAGGTCTGGAACATGACAAGGAATTAGCATTCAGAAAGCGGACGTAATTAGTTTGATACTTAACTTTAATCCATTAATGATGATCGTCGCTCTTGACGGTACATGATTCACAATATTATCTGTTCAGAATAGTAACTGAATATGGCGCCTTGCTAGGTCGTAGCGACGTAGTTGAAGGCTATGTTAAACTGTCGTCTCTGCAAATGAGAGCGTATGTAGTCGGTGAACCATCGCTAGTAAAGTCGGCTGTACAACTGGGGCGAGCGCTAGGGAGTCTCTCTAGACTAGACCTGCCGTGTAGCGGCGCTCGGTCTGCAATCACTGATAGTGGCGACACGTGGGTCCGACGTATACTAACGGACCGCGGCCGATTTAAAGGCTACCACCTAGCAAGTGTGGTGTCTGGTGGTGAGACCACATTCCTCCCCCGCAAATCCGCGGACGGTTGTGGTATAAGGCCTCCGCCCGCCTTGGGGAGGACCCAATGTTGACGTATGCGACGAGGTGGGAAGCCTAACAACAGGCGAGGCTGGGCCACCCGCACCATGCCATTCGGACCGCGGGGAGCTAGGGAACGCCTGAAAACCTACTCCAGAGTGCACGCCAACATGCGGTGAATGCGCACGTAGAGAGACAGGAGGGGCCGAAGGGTCGACCTCCATGGGGCCGGGGCACCCGACGGGCGAAGACGACAGATGGTCCGGAGCGGGCAAGAGTTCCATGTCGGAGGACAACTGGTCCCGGGGAGCGATCGGCGGCGCGTGACCCAGGGGGGCGCCCGGCGGCTGCAGCGACGCGTCCACTGCGGGCGTCGCCGGCGGGAGAACAGGCGGCGGCGGCGGCGGCGGCGGCGGCGGCGGCGGCGCGTCGTCATGGGGCAAAATTGAAGGCAGCGTCGGTAACACCTGGGGCTGAGGCGAGCCAGTAGTTGGGTCCCCGAGGCGCTGACCGGACGGCACCGTCGCTGAAAGCAGACGGCGAGCGGCAGATCCCGTGCGACGACAGAGGCGCAGCTGATTGAGATGCCGGCGCACCTCACCAGAGGCCCCCAAAACCAGATACATAACGCGGCTGAGGCAGCGCAGAATGCGCCCTTCGAGCCAACGCTGTGAACCTCGATAGTGGCGGTAGTAGACAACGTCGCCTGGGGCAAAAGCAGGTGTCTGCCACTGCACAGGAACCTGATGCTGCGGATATAGCAAAGACATCAAGGTTCGATGAGGGTGACTGTGGAGCAACTCAGCCGGCGAGCGTCCATCTCAGGGCTGAGAGCGATACGAGGACAAAAAGAGCAATAACGCGTCATCCCGAGAATGCGACTCTTTCAACTTCAACATCTGTGACTTGAAAGTCCTGACCAGTCGTTCAGCGGCACCGTTTGACTGTGGCGAAAACGGCGCAGACGTCAGATGTTGAATACCATTGGCCTTGCAGAATGACTGAAATTCTGCGGACATGAATTGTGGGCCATTGTCGGAAACAATTGTCTGTGGAAGACCTTCAATGCAAAAGATAGCAGATAACGCTTGGATGGTGGCAGATGATGTCGTGGAAGACATCCGGACAACAAAAGGAAAATTACTGAATGAATCTATTACAACCAACCATCGAGCATTCCAGAATGGACCAGCAAAATCGATGTGTAAGCGTTGCCAAGGGAAAGTGGCTTTTGGCCATGCAAAGAATTTCCACAGTGGGGCTGATTGTTGTTCGGCACACACCATGCAAGAAGAGCACATATTCGTAATCGCGGCATGGATTCCGTACCAAGTACAGTGCTGACGAGCAGGTTGTTTCGTTCTTACTATACCCCAATGTCCTTCGTGGAGAAGCTTTAAGACAGAGGACTGTAACGAACGTGATACCACGACCCTGGACTGAACATTATCAGAACACAACAGCAAAACACCATCTCGAACAAAAAGTCTCTCCTTGTGAGCAAAAAATCGGTGAAACAACGAGTCCCCGATCTGTGACTTTGACAAGGGCCATTGCGTAGCAACAAAACGCAGAACGGTAGCAAGGACAGGGTCGGCAGTTGTGGCTGTAGCTACACGACGAAAATCAATCGGAAAGGATTCGACCACGTCATCGGTTGCCGAATCAATGAACATGCAAGCAAGTTCGGAGGAATCGAATGCCCTATCCTCAGCAACAGGCAAACGGGACAACTCATCGGCGTTTCCGTGCTTAGCAGTGGACCGATACAAGATATCGTAGCGGTACTGCGAGAGGAAAATAGACCAGCGAATGAATTTCTGCGCTGTACGTGGAGGTACAGGCTTGTTCGGATGAAAAAGCGATGTCAAAGGTTTGTGGTCTGTGATTATGGTAAAGTGACGACCATACAAGAAGTCGTGAAACTTTGAAACACCAAATCCGAGAGCCAATGCTTCTATGTCGACCTGTGGATAATTTCTTTGCGAAGACGAGAGCAATTTGGACGCAAAGGCAATAGGGCGATCGTGCGAGCCATCTTTCTGCGCAAGCACAGCACCGATCCCGAAATCCGATGCAGCCACCATCAACAAAAGGGGCTTCCGGGGGTCGAGGGGCGTAAGGCAAGTATTGGAAAGCAACGCCGATTTCAACCGGAGAAAGGCGCGTTCGCATTCCGTCGTCCAGACGAACGGAACACCTTTACGGCGTAAGGGATGAAGCGGAGCTGAAATGGAAGAGGCATGCGGCATATATCTGTGATAACAGTTGATTTTTCCCAGTACACTCTGTAGCTGCTTCAAATTCTGCGGCGAAGGCAAGTCTTGAATGGCACGGAGGTGCGTAGGACTGGGATGTATGCCTTGGGCATTGAGTACATGGCCCAGGTATGGCAAGTTACAAGCAAAAAACACACATTTGTCCTTCCGTAAGCGAAGACCATTTTGTCGCAAGACCTGAAATAATGTTCTGAGATTGGCTAAATGTTCTTCTTCCGTCTTTCCGGAGATCACAATATCGTCCAGATAGTTTGCTGCAGTAGGGACCGACGCACAAACAGTTTGTAGATATTGCTGAAACAATGCAGGGGCGGATGCACACCCGAATGGCAGTCGTTTGAATTGATACAAACCAAGATGCGTGTTAACCACCAAAACGCGCTGGGATTCTTCGTCCACCGGCATTTGCAAATACGCATCTGCTGGGTCCAACTTCGAAGAATATTTGCCTGGACACAGTTTGTCAAAAAGACCTTCCGGGCGGGGTAAAGGAAAAGTTGCAATCACTAGTTGTGGATTCACTGTTGCCTTGAAGTCCACACAAAGTCTCAATTTTCCGGAAGGTTTTGGCAAAATTACTAAGGGTGATGCCCAGAGACAAACCTGCACACGTTCAATGACACTTAGTGATTCCAAATGTTTTTGCAACCTCATCACGCAATGCGTATGGAACATTGCGCGCTCTGAAAATTTTTGGTTGCGCGTTTACTTTCAGTTCCAAATGTGCTTTATAGTGCTTAGCGCAACCGAGGTCCGGTGCAAAAATGCCTGCAAATTCTTCACATAGACGAGAAACGCTGTCTGGAGGCACCGACTGTTTCACTGATAGGACCTGATTTACTGTAGACAAGTTAAACAACTGAAATAAATCGAAACCAAACAAGTTCACTGCAGAAGAAGAACGAAGGACGTAAATTGACACAAGTTTTGTTTGTCCTTTGTATGTTGCAAGAAGGCTGCACTGTCCTAACGCAGGGATCTCTTGACCTGAATAGCTAGTTAACATTTGCGGCACGTAACGGAGGTGTGCCGAGCAGGTTGTAAGTATCTTGATTGATCAGTGAAACTGCAGCTCCTGTATCGAGCTGGAATGGTATCACTTTGCCGTTAATGTCCAAGTCTACAAAAAGTTTATTGTCCTGCTGACGACAAGAGCGACTGTCTCGTGCAACGTGAACGGACACTGTTACATGCGACTTGACGGGAGTTCCGGCGATGTCGACGCACACTATTTGCGGGACGAACACAGTCACTGTTCGAGACAGTGGCACTGGGCGGAGTGGAATGAACGACATGAATTTCCATGGGCGAAGTTTCGCGAGCCTGAGTATCCTTGGTTCGATTCCGATTCCGGCGCGAAGCAAATTGCCTGGAATGGTTTTGAGTTTCCGATCTGAGCTTTTTCTGGCAAACACTCTGAACATGTCCCTTTGTATTACAGTAAAAGCAAATAGCTTGGCGTGACGGGCAATTCTCACGCGAATGTTTAGTAGCACACCGCGGGCATGATTTAAACACTGCATTTGCTTGCCGGCGCGGCAGACGTGGCTAAGAGCCAGTCGGCAGCGGCGCGGCTGGGCGCGGGGGCTGTTTACTGCTCCGTGCAGCTCGCCCGGCGGGCCGGTTAACTTGACACACGGCTGGCGAAGTTTCACATGATTCCTGAGCAAAGTCAAGGGTGTCTTGCCTATCCAATATGTCGATCACTTGTTGAAGGGAGGGATTGACTAGTTTCGAAATCTGTTCCTTTATACGAACATCAGAAACGTTCTGTGCAATTGCATCACGTACCACAGTATGTGAATATGGGAGTCCACATTGACACTCAAAAGCACAATCCCTAGTAAGGCCTTGCAAGGTTGCAACCCACTCCCGATTAGTCTGACCTGCCGTACGTTTTGTACGGAAAAAGGTATACCGTTTCGCAACTTCATTGGGTGATTGTTCGAAATATGCATCTAATGCAGACAAAATTTCTTCGTACGACAGAGTTGCTACGTCGCGTCGGGGAAGTAATTTGACTATCACACGGTAGGTTAGCACACCGACAGACGACAAAAGAAAAGGCTGCCTCTCGTTACCTTGAATTCTGTAGGCGGCGAGATGGAATCCAAATTGGCGGGACCACTCCGTCCACCTTTCCTGTGCAGCATCAAAAGGCCTGAAGGTTGGTGCAGCTGCGTGTTGTGGCTGCATTAGCGGTGGAGCGTCGGCAGCCACATCGTTTTGCATTGCACGTTGACCCTGGAAGAGCTGTCCAAGGGCATCCAGTAATGCCTGCGTCTGCTGATTCTGTAAGCGATAAAATTCGGACAGTACATCTGGAGATTGTGGCGAAGCCATTACATAATTAAATCAGAGCAGTATAGATAAGAACACCGTTTTTACACTCGTCGCCAATGTTGTGGTGGCAGAAAAGCAAACACCGTGTTACTATTGGAGGCCGAAATACACGCGTTTTAGCTCACGCAGGCTGGCGTGAGGAGGGAAGGACTATACTGACGTGAGGTCTGGAACATGACAAGGAATTAGCATTTAGAAAGCGGACGTAATTACTTTGATACTTAACTTTAATCCATTAATGATGATCGTCGCTCTTGACGGTACATGATTCACAATATTATCTGTTCAGAATAGTAACTGAATATGGCGCCTTGCTAGGTCGTAGCAAATGAGGTAGTTGAAGGCTATGCTGAACTGTCGTCTCTGCAAATGAGAGCGTATGTAGTCGGGGAACCATCGCTAGCAAAGTCGGCTGTACAACTGGGGCGAGCGCTAGGGAGTCTCTCTAGGTTAGACCTGCCGTGTAGCGGCGCTCGGTCTGCAATCACTGATAGTGGCGACACGCGTGTCCGACGTATACTAACGGACCGCGGCCGATTTAAAGGCTACCACCTAGTAAGTGTGGTGTCTGGCGGTGACACCACAATAAGTACCTTCAACAATAACAGAATTGATTATTTTCTCAGATAGCTGCTCTGGACAGAATGAGAACCACACCGGTTTTCGTTTTTTGTTGACACTGGTAGCCAGTGGACGATTCCAATATTTCATTCATCCACTTCCCCTATGTGGTCATTCTTGTAATGATTGTGACAGAGACTTCGGTACAGTGAAGCGAAAATTATGCGCAGAAGATCGAGTATATACTGAAGACGAGTACGTGAATCTAATAAAGGGTTCGTTTAAAACTGCAAAGTTTACAGTTCACAAAGTTGATGGCAAGGAAATCATCGACTTCCAAAACTGTTCGCCACTGCACTACGAGAAGCATGTTTCGTCAGGCAGGTAAAATAATGGAAACGAGCGTACAGCATCGTTGGCCGGGAGGCCACATTCGGGGAAGTTCGGTCGCCAAGTGCAAGTCTTACTTTATTCGACGCCACTCTGGGCGACTTAGGCGCCGGTGATGAGGACGAAATGATGAAGAGGAGAACACAACAGCCAGTCCACGAGCGCTGGAAATCTTTAACCTGGGCGGGAATCGAAACCCGGCCCGGTAGCATGGGAGGCAAGCACGTTCCACCTAGCTAAGGAGATGAACGTCACACAGGTATTATGAGTAGATAGCACCAAAGAATACAAACGTAATTTTCCATATCAGCAACTACAATGAGATCAGTTATATCACAGAGAGCCCAGGTAAAGTAACAGTACTCTCTTTCATAGATGCATGCACTTATTAAGAGTTCTCATTAGTATGTAAAGCAGGGCAAAAGCTGATTTTGAAAAATATATCTTTTCCTGCATATTCTTCCAAACTTTCTTTTACTCACAAAAAGTTAAATGACGTGAGGAATCTGATGGGCTATATACCAGCAGAGTGAAAATAGTGTTGGTCCCAAAGAATTAACTGGCCATCCACAAGTCCAGATGAAGTACCATAAGAGAAACGCCTACCTTAAGAGCTATGTGTAATTCTTGGTCTTCGATAGTGTGAAACAAATCTCTTCTACTGCACGCTCTTTGCTTTCCACATTTTCTCAAAATGTGGAAAGCAAAGAGCGTGCAGTAGAAGAGATTTGTTTCACACTATCGAAGACCAAGAATTACTCATAGAGATAGTATGGAACGAAGCAAGAAAGAAATGTCCAGTAAACATGTGCTCTAAAATGCACACCCTAAGAGCTAAGAGCACTTGTTCGTCTTCGCTACTTTTAAACACCGCTATTCTAAAGAACAAGTGCTCATAACGTTTAAGGTATGCATTTTAGAGCACATGTTTACTGGACATTTTTTATTGTTTTGGTCCATACTACCACTTCCCAAAATATGGAAAGGAAAGAGCTTGCAGTAGTAGAAGTTTCTTTCACTGTATCGAGGATCAAGAATTGGTCATAGCTTTTAAGGTATGCGTTTTAGAGGCCACGGTTACTTAACGTTTTTGTTTCGAATGATCATTCTGTCATATTCCTGAATTTCATGATCACTTCTGAAACATCCTGTATTTTGTTCTACAATTCTGTCAGTTTAATTTGATAACGTAACATGTATCCCATTTCAACATTTTTTTATGTTAATCACATAGAGACATACCGAAATACAGATCCAGTACGTCTAGTCAATAAAACTTATATTTTTACATTATATAAGTAAAACTATGAAGACTGTGAGCTTTAATGGAATAAATAGTTTTTATACCTACTGTAACATTTTTATTTTCGTACATATTACCCTTTCGAAGTAAGTGATTCAGTTGTGATAATAGTACTATTTCTCCAGCTTAGATCAGGCAAGCATGCCGATCTAAGAGCAATGTTACACTTCGATTGAAAAAACTTTGCGACTGACATTTCAATGAGTCGTTTGACAGGGGCTAGCAACCACCAAATTGTTATTCTTTTCGTGCGCCACGTGCTCGTTGTGTTCACATGAGGACCCTTGTCAAGCGTGGCTAACTACACGTCACCATCAGTGCCCTCCTCCTCTGGAATCTGTCAATTACAATGCTATTTTATTCGTGCTGTAATAGCAGTGATTGATCGGCTACCCAGAACACGGTTGATGGCATTCGGCACATCATGCATAGCATGTTGCTTGTTTTCTCTCAATATTCCATGAATACACACAGACACGCACACCCACGCACGCACGCGCGCGCACACACAATCAATCAATCTGCATATTACAATATTTTTTCCACTGGGATCGCTGTATATAAACACCACTCAACTCAAAATAACCCACTGTGGAAATCTTTGTTAATTCACGTGATCCCAAGACAGAGTTATCTGTCCAAAGGAAGTACATTTCGTACAATTTGGGAGTGTTTGTAGGGACCACAGACAATAATCCGTTGCTAGTTGCAAGGTTAGTGCTGCTTGACCCGAAGGCAGCAGGTTGGATTCCTGAGGGAGGTTCAAATGTTTGTCACCATTATATTATTGATAAGATGAATAGGGACGATGGAATTAAGATCCTGGTCACGAAACTCTGCGCTAGTTTCGTAGGATGAATGCCAATTCATCTCACAGAGTATCTATTCAACAAGATGGGGATATTTTGTTTGGTAAAATTGCATAGCGCTATTGAGGCGAAGAACGCTACGTGTCAGCAGCGGATTTCACATTCATTATTATTATCGTCCTCGACAATTCAGAGACGGTCGGACACTCTACACGTTCATGAACATTTCACTTAGACAGTGAACTGACATCACTTAGTTCCAATAATATGGATGTAGAGGATTTATGGGCGAAGTTTAAGCAGATTTTAAATCGTGGTCTGAAGAGTTATGTGCCTAGTAAGCGGTTAAAGTATGGAGAAAAACCACCATTGTTTAATAACGAATTTCGGTGGAAACTGAGAATGCAGAGGCTTTTGCACTCTAGGTTCAAAAGGGGACGCACAAATGACGACAAGCGAAGGTTAATAGAGATTTAATAGACATTCGTGCGTCTGTGAAAAGACGCGAAGCGTACAACTACTACCACCGTCACACCTTAACAAAGAATCTGGTAGAGAACCCGAGAAAGTTCTGGTCGTGTGTAAAATCGTTGAGCGCGTCTAAGACTTACTTTCAGTCCCTTATTAAGCAGTCTGGAGTGGCAGTTGAAGACAGCAAAATGAAAGCCGAAGTTTTAAATTTAACGTTCAAGAAATCGTTCACACGGAAGAACCGTACGAACATACCGTCATTTGACCATCGGGCAGACTCCCGTATGGACGACGTACAAATAAGCATTCCTGGCATAGAGAAACAACTGGAAGATTTAAAAACAAATAAATCACCAGGGCTGGATGGAATCCCAGTTCCATTTTACAAAGAGTACTCTGCAGCATTTGCCCCTTACCTATCCTGCATTTGTCGTGAATCTCTCTCTCAGCACAAAGTTCCAAGCGGCTGGAAAGAAGCACAGGTGACTCCAGTGTATAAGGAAGGTGAAAGAACGGAGCAGCTAAATTACAGACCAATATCCCTAACTTCTGTTTGCTGCAGAATCTTTGAACATATTCTCAGTTCGAAAATAATAAACTTTGTTGAGACTAAGAATCTTATGTCAACGAATTATCACGGTTTTAGAAAGCACCGCTAGTGCGAGACTCACCCTGCCCTTTTCGCACAAGATACACTCAGAACTATGGACGAAAGGGAACAGGCAGATTCCATATCTCTAGATCTCCGGAAAGCATTTGACACGGTGCCTCATTGCAGGCTGTTAACGAAGGTACGGGCGTATGGAATAGATAAGTGAGGGTGTCGTCAGGAGCGCCACAGAGAAGTGTGGTAGGACTGCTGTTGTTCCCTGAATACATAAATGATTTGACTGACAGGATGGGCAGCAATCTGCGTTTGTTTGCTGATGATGCCGTGGTGTGCAGTAAGGTGTCGAAGTTGAGTGACTGTAGGAAGATACTAGGTAACTTAGACAGAATTTCTACTTGGTCTGATGAATGGCCGCAGCCCTAAATGTGGAAAAATTTAGATTTATGTGGATGGTTAGGAAGAACGAAATTCTAATGTTCGGATACAGTATTAATAATGACCTTCTTGATACAGTGAATTTGTTTAAATACCTGGGCGTACCGTTGCAAAGCGATATGAAATGCAAATAACACGTGAAAACTGTGGTAGGCAAGGCAAATGGTAGACTACTCTTTATTGGGAGAATTTTAGAAAACAGCCGTTCATCTTTAAAAGAGACCGCATATAGAACGCTTGTGCGACCTATGTTTGAGAACTGCTCGAGTATTTGGGAACCGTACCAGGTCGGACTCAAGGAAGACATCGAAGCAATTCAGAGTCCGGCTGCTAGATTTGTTACCGATAGGTTCGAAGCACACATAAGTGTTACAGTGATGCACGGGGAACTCAAATGAAAATCCCTGGATGGAAGGCGACGTTCTTTACGAGAAAGAGTGTTGAGAAAATTTAGAGAACCGGCACATGAAGTCGACTCCCGGACGATTCTATTGTCGCCAACATAAATTGCGAGTAAGGACCATGGAGATAAGATAGGAAAAATTTGGGCTCATACGGAGGCGTACAGACAGTCGTTTACCCTACAGGAGGGCAAATGACAAGTAGTGGTGCAGAGTCCGTTCCCCCGCGCACCGTACGGTGGCTTGTAGATGCAGATAAATGGCCGCTACTCAAAACAGCTACGAGGGTGTGCCTCCGAGGTCTTTATTCTGTTCTCAATATCTGTTAAAGGGTTCTATGTCATGCATATTACTCGGTCGACTTTACCGCTTCGCTGACGCAAGTTGTAACGCTCTGCCGCTAGAGGGCTTCGATCTGTAGCGTGTAACATGGGGCTGTTTAACGTATCTATGTCTTTATGCGTTAAAAAGCGTGTTTTAATCGAGTTTCTAACCGCAATAAACATGCCTCCAATTGAAATACGTGAAGAATGAAAGCCGTGTATGTTGTCCATTATATCGATATTAGTAATTTGCGACACTGGGCTGTTGGTGCTCTTAATGGGGGAAAAGGTAGTTCTAACCTCAATGTGTGTTCCGGAGCTCGGAGTGGACGACCGCGTACGGCAACCGACAAAACTCATCGGAATCGTGTTGATGAACTCATCAGAAAAAAATTGTCGGATAACACAGAAACACCTATCAGGTAAATGTGTCACATCACGAGATCATGTTCAGGCCATCAATGCAGAACTGCGGTACACAAAACTGTGTGCGGTGAGTGTCTCGAATGCTCACTTCTGACAACAAATTCCTGAGACTGGACATCCGTCAACAATTTCTTTAGCGTTTTGAGCGCGAGGGTGATGGGTTTCTTCCAACATTATGGCACATGAAGAAAGCTGGGTTGACAATTTAGATCCCGAAAACAAGAGACCATCATTGGAGCTACGCTGCTAAGGATCACCGACTCTAACGAAGTTCAAGACTATGCCAGCAGCGGGCAAACTCACGTTCATAGTGCTGTAGGATGTTCAAGGCGTGGTGCATTTGGAATTTGTGCCTTAAGGCACCATCATGTACTCTGCAAAGAACTGTGAAACACTCAGAAAACTGAAAGCATGACTTCGAAGAGTTTGTCCACACATGGAGCACCTTCTCCATCAGCACGGCAATGCCAGACCACACACGAGCGCTGCGACATTTGCAACAATCCGATGTCTTGGGTTCACTGTCGTCGATCATCCTCCAGGAAGGCCTTACTTGGCCCCATCCGATTTTCATCTGTTTACAAAACATAAAGAACATCATCGGGGATTTCACTTTGATAGTGACGAAGCGGTGCAAGCAGACTTGAGGTCTTGGCCTCGTCAAAGAAGTCAAAATACTACACTGACGTATCGACAATCTGGTTTCACATTGGGTGACATGTGTTCGTCGCCAGGGTGACTATTCTGAGAAACAAATAAGTAGACACGAAGAATAAAAGTGTAGATTGTTAATAAAGTGTGTTTTATTTAAAAATATCTTAAGAGTTTTCACATAAGAAATTTATTATACGTTAAACAATTAATAATAATACAGATCTCTATCAACCACAAATGAGTCGTCAAAGCCATATCTGAAAGACTGCCCAGTTTGGCTGACCTTGTCACTACTTCATACATTGAAAAATAGGTCCTGCATTATATATGGAGTTGGTCGTTTCACGTTGGAATGTTAGCTGTTTTCACGAGCTCTGTGTCTTTAACAGTTACAGGCTTATGTTATAATTAATAGCAAGTCATGGCATTGTGACACCTGCTTCGTTAATGCTTTCTCGCATTACCGCTGTCAAAAAAAAAAAAAGTTTAAATGTTGATGATGTTAGGACAGCAACCAGCCACAAATTTACTTTCAGTTCCTTTATTCAAAGGCTACCATTACCGATTTCAAATCGTTGTGAATCATCCTCAGACGGTTTACATGCTTTCTTTATGACATGTGGTGTGTTTTTTACAGATTAATTGTCCTAAAATATAAATAATACATAATTCTAAACACGCCACACACAGATGGTTGCGTTACAGATTTTAGTTGCATGTGACTTGCGTGAAACGTCGGTTTCGAGTGTTTGCTTTCATAAAATTCGTCCAGCAGATGTAATTGCATTCCAACTGCATTCTTATTGTTGCACACGTAAATTGTTCTCACTGAACACTTAAGATTTGTCACTGAGATGATTTCTACCACGCACCACATGTTTTGATACATACAAAGAGCTTACAAACATATGAGTATCACAGATGCTATGATATATCGTAACATTTGACGATGATGTCCTATGTTTGGAAAGGATCATATATTCATTTACACAACTGTAATGCCTTTTACACTAGTACAGAGACATTGATTTTTTTTAGTTGATATTGCTAATAACTGTATAGGTAAAATAGCGTATTCTTTAATTATATTTAGCATCATGAGAATTATAGTAACATATAAATTTGCTACTTGATCTGCAGATAGGTGTACTAATATTATTTGCTTTGGAGGCTGAAAAGTAATTTTTGGAAATTTTTCAGGAGAGGGGTGTTAGATAACTCTGTTTGTTCGTTAAGGATATAGTCTGGGGTGCTGTTTTTGTGTGTGTGTATTTCTTATTCTTCTAATATATTCATAGTGGCTCCTTTTTCTGCTATATTCAAAATTTTTAAGTTTCCTTAATGTTTCCCACTGAATGGTTTTCTTCAGCAATATGGGCTGCAAACGCTGATTTGTTCAAGTTACCAAGTCTGAGAGCATCAATATGTTCTTTCTATCTAATTTCAAAACTTCTGCCTGTCTGTCCAATGTAGAATTTTGGGCATGTATCACATTTGAGTTTGTATATTCCTGATTTACGGTAGGGACTCTTGGAGGCATTTACATCATGGATTACTTTATGTAGTAATTTATTGTTTGTGGAAAAGCTGATTGTGATATTTTTCTTCTTTTTAAATAAGTTTTCTATTTGGTATGAAAGTGGGCCTATGTATGGGAGAGTAGCATATTTAGGTTTGGCTTCAGTGGCACACTAATTTGGCTTGAAGTGACTGCTGTGAAGTGGATCTGTGGTTTTTGTCTGCGTTTTGTTGTGGAGTTTTTCTATCATTGTGGGTTTATATCCATTATTATGAGGAACTGTTTTAATTATATTCATTTCATTTTGTTTGTCTTTGTCACGCATTGGTACTTTTTTAATTCGGTGTAGCATCGTTCTGAGATATGCCATTTTTTGTTGGCGGGGGTGGCAAGATGAGTTGCTAATACTGACATCTGTGGTGGTAGGTTTTCTGTAAATACTAAATTGATGTTTATTGTAACTATTGCAAATTTTCAGGTCAAGAAAGTTAATGCTTTTATTAGTTCATGTTAAACTGTGAATGTAATATTTTTGTGCATTTTGCTTAGATCTGCTGCTAATGTATCTATTTCATTTCTTGTACCATCAAAAAGCAAGATTGTATCATCAACATATCTTCTGTAGTAAATTATTTTGTTTGAGATGTGCTGGTTGGTTGAGAAGAATTTTTGTTTTATATAGTTGATGTAAATGTCAGCCAATATCCCAGCTAAGCTACTTCCCATTGCCAAACCATCGTGTTGTTGGCATAGTTTGTTGTTGAAGATAAAGTAATTATGCTCAAGAATAAGTGAAAGTATTTCTATAAGTTCACAGATCTCTGCAACACTAATTTTCTTATATTCAAGCAGATTGTTTCTTATAATGTTAATAGTCTCTTTGACAGGGATGTTCGTGTACAGGTTGACTATGTCTAGTGATGCTAATTTAGCTGTTGGTGGGATGAGGATGTCTTTAATTAAGCTTATGAGTTCATGCGTGTTATGTATGGTGTAGTTATTTTCGAATGTATAGTATTTAGTAATGAGGTCTTTTAATTTACGGAAGTGGCCGTGCGGTTAAAGGCGCTGCAGTCTGGAACCGCAGGACCGCTACGGTCGCAGGTTCGAATCCTGCCTCGGGCATGGATGTTTGTGATGTCCTTAGGTTAGTTAGGTTTAACTAGTTCTAAGTTCTAGGGGACTAATGACCTCAGCAGTTGAGTCCCATAGTGCTCAGAGCCATTTGAACCATTTTTTTTTAATTTACGGCTTATGAAGTATGCAGGGCTGTTTCTTGAGTTAACAATCGGGCGAATGGGACAATTTTCTTTATGAACCTTTGGCTGTGCGCGCAGTTTTAGTGCTGAGGGATTCATTGTTATGCAATTACGTATTTCATATTTGTTCAGTAAAAAGTTACAGTTTTGTAGTAGCTTTCGGAGTTTAGTTTGGAATTTTACTGTAGGATCTGTCTTTATTTCAGTAATATTGTTGCTATGGAAAAATTGCAAGGTTTTCTCTACATATTCTCTTTCATGCATTACGATTAAAGAATTTCCTTTGTCAGCTTTTACTATGAGTGCTTTACTTTCAGACAGTTTGCTGTTAATGTTTTTCAAATCTTTAAGTTCAGTGTTTTTGCAGGTATTATTTGTTTGAAGTTGTTTCATTATCAGTTTATTTGTCTTGCATGCAACTGCATTTTTCTCACATGTGCCTAGTTTTGCTGTGTCACAAGCAAGTTTTGTACAGGCTATGAGATTTTTAACACTGTGATTATTGAGATTTGTCCCAATATTATGTTTCAGACCTTTATTTAATAAAGTGAGTTCACTGGTGCTAAATTGGATGTCAGTTGTATTAATAACTCTATCAAAAAATTTGTGTTTGCTTAGCTGTTTGTTTTTATCAAACTCTGAATTGTTCATAGATTTTAAGGCTTCAATTTTCTTTTTGTGTTTGGATAAGATAATCTTTTGTTCTTTATCTACTTTATCGTCTATGTGTTGTAGGATGTGTGAGAATTGTAAAGGTGAGAGGCTGTGTCCTAACACCATCAAGATTTGTCTTCAAACAACGGCCACGGTCTCCATCATGCCATCATATGACAAAATTGCAAAATGTTCAAATGTGTGTGAATTCCTAAGGGACCAAACTGCTTAGGTCATCGGTCCCTAGACTTACACACTAGTTAAACTAACTTAAACTAGCCTATGCTCAGAGCAACACACACACAACCATGTCCGAGGGAGGACTCGAACCTGCTGCAGGAGGGGCCGCGCAGTCCGTAACATGACGCCTCAAACCGCACGGCCACTCCGTGCGACCACTGTCAACTTTCGTTCTCATACCTTCATCTACATCCTATTGTGTCCTTTAAAGACAGGCAGATCCCGCATGTGAAAGACAAATGGGACCAGGACCTTGCTGCTAACGAGCCATCATACTCGCATGTTCTATTCATTGTGCTTGAGGACAGGAGTTCAGTCACCGACGCGGCCATCCAAATTTAGCTTTTCGACTATTTCTCTGACACGCTTAAGGAAAACGTCGGGCGATTTGTTTGAAAAGGGACCACGCAAGCTCGCGGCTCGTCTGTAACGAAACGTCGTCAACACAACGTTAAACAGTAACGTTCCTTCCTGTTTGATTCAAAAATTAGAATCATAATAACATTACTATCCACTTCTCTCCTTCCTAAATTATCAATTTGTGGTTGAGACATTTCACTGTTGTCCGCCTCCGCAGCTGAGTGGTCAACACGGCTGGCTGCTGTGTGGGAGATCCGGCTTCGATTCCCGGTACTGCCAGGGATTTTTCCTTGGTTGAAGAACTGGAACGAGGTGCACCTAGCCTCGTGAGGCCAACTGAGGAGATAGTTGAAGGAGTAGTAGGCGCACCAAGGTCAACGATCAGGGGAGCGGTTTACTGACCACACAACCCTCCGTATCGCATCCACTGGCAGAGGATAACAAGGCGGTCGGTCGAGTCACACCGGCCCGTCTAGGGCCACAACACGGAACTTACTTATTTATATTTAACTAATGATTTGGTCTGAAATCGACATACTCGATTTCAAATAGGCAAATATTAAGATACGGAACTTACGGGACCATTAGATTCCACAAATTTCTGTTTTCAGATGAAATCAGTGTATTACAACATATTCATTTCATTATCTGTACTAACAATACCGCGTAAAGAAGAACGTCATCGAAACGGAAAGCCCTATTTTTCACAGGGTCATTCAGGTGTTTGTATCTATGCCCGAAGAACGTAGATCCGTTATTATCACTTAGGTGAAAACAGGTAGAAATGTTGCCGGTGCTAAAGTTGTTGACTTTGCAGGCAAAGAAGCCTATGTTGAAGCGCTCATAGCTTGCGAAAATCACAAGCACGGGTTACGGAAATGTACTATTTAGCGGAAAAAAAATCTGTGCTGGAATCTACGTATCGTAACGTTACACAATGGTTGTTCAACACACTAAGGGATCTTCTTCTTGGTTTATGTGCGTTTTCTGTAGGTTCATACTCCAGGACAGGCTGAAGCAAGCCTCCTTCGAAGGAATGAAAAACTCAGGCTCAAGGCTCTGCGATACTATCTCATTCGAAAATCACCAGCAGTACTGAACAAGTGCAGCTTTATCTGGAACCTTTACCCCATACGCTATAGGAAGTCTGTAATGTCAAAGATGCAAATCCTTTTTGATAATGTTTTAAAACGACCACCTTCATTCTCGTTAGAACAAATATTTGGTGCTGTGATTCTGTCAGACTTCTCTGCTGGCTACCCTTCACCTGAGCAGTAGTTTCTTATTAGGGGTAGTTCATTAATGTAATGCATGCCTTGTGTGTGATACCTGTTAAGTAACAAGACAGCTATAAATCATCCCCATTGATCGTCCAAGAGGTTTGCCATAAAGCCTTCGTCCCCCATCAGGATCAACATTCCTCGATGCCTGCTCAATCAGACGACCTTCTTGAGGCAAGGGCAGAAATATATGCTGCATTCCTTGTACCCTTGCTACTGCCTTTCGTGTACGTAGACCTCAGGACACAATATGATCAGGAGTGCATTGAAACCCCAGTCTGCTATTTAGTCTCAGATATACCCCTGCTATGTTCTGTTACCAGAAACTATATTCGTTTGAGCTTATCTTCACTGTACGATAAGATATACGATGTCTGGGAGATGACATCCCTCTTCACTCAATTTCTCAATTAACATTCATAATGGATACAAGTTTCATTCAGTACCACACATGTTTAATTTACCAGTGAGAAAAATATTGTCAGATGCACTACGCACGATAAATCAACAATGTAACTGCTTCGTTGATTTCATCTGCAGTTTCCTTTAAGCTCGCACTTATTTTGTTCTCTCTCTCTCTTTTTTGTTTTTCAGGCTTCTTCATTAAATTTTTTCCTCTTTTCGAGCTCTTGCTTCTTAGTCATTTTGATAGTTTCCAATCCGTAGAGTATTACCGGTCTCACCACTGTTTCGCAGTGTTTCAGTTTTGTGTTCCAGAATGTAGATTCTTCTTGTTACTTGAAAGCCTCTCTTCATTTTATGAACTATATTTTTTGTTTTGTTTGGTATCAGTTCTCCTAGTTATTGAAAATAATGTGCTTTAGATATTGTGTTGTTATTTATTTTGGGTTGCATTACTGATGTTTCTTCAAATGATATTTGTAATTCTACTTTTATTACTTGACATTATAATTCTGTGATATCTTCTTGCATACTTTCAAGTGAGTCTGTAATAAGTGCCATTTCATCTGCAAATGCTAGAAAAACTTTATTAATCTTGTTTGGCTTTCTTCATAGCTGTATACCCATAGTATTTACGGCCTCCTTCCATTCTCCAAGCACTTCGTCCAAATCAAGGTTAAATATAGGGGTGACATGCCATCTCCCTGTCTTACTCTTGATTTTATTTCAAAATTTTCAGATAGTTTTCCCATAAATTTTACTCTTGATGTGGTGTTGGTTAAAGTTGCTTTAATTATTTCTGTTGTTTTGTTGTATAGTGCAAACTCTCTTAAAATGTTGAGTGACATATTTCTATCAACAGAATCGTATGCCTCTTTAAAATCTACAAGGTTTATCACATATTTCAAGATTCTGATTTTTCTAGTTTCCGAGACGTGATTTAACTTTGTAACTTATCCTGCACATGATCTGCTCTTCTTGGCCCATCCTTGATCTCCCCTAGCAGCGTATCAAATATTTTTTAAGCTTTGCTTAGAGGTACCTTCGACAGGATCTTATAGGTCACTGGTATGAGGTTCATGTTCAAATGTTCAAATGTGTGTGAATACCTAAGGGTCCAAACTGTTGTGGTCATCGTTCCCTAGACTTACACACTACTTAAACTAACTTAAAGCTAAGGACAACACACACACTCATGCCCTATGAGATTGAATCTTTTTATAATTGTTAAGATCTTGATCACGGAAAGAAAGAAGAGCGTCAACTTCTGTAAGATGATTGTTTATATGTAAGGTGGACATTAATGCAAATGTCCATTTATTTGGTAGGGTTTTTGTTTCCCATATTTCTTGAATTGTTTCTGTTAGGCGCGCTATCATACTCTCGCTAGAGTGCTTCATCAGCTCTGCAGTCATTTTCTTCGAATTTCGGAAGCTTTCATTCTGATAATCCTGATGATACACTCGCAAAACTGAAATTTTCTTGTGGCAGGTCGCAGTTATGTAATTGTTTGAATTACAGTTTTTACAGTTTTCACCGTTGTTGTATGCAATATCGAGCGTTTTTGGATTTTTAAACTGTTAGTTCGGTTGTGCATATTTTCTTAAGCTGGTTTTGAAGGCCATTTGGAAGTCCCTTTATGCTGTCTTGTTTAAACTCAGATTCTGTGTATGTCATTTAATTTTTCAGATATTTTAGTTTGACCTTATTAAGACCTTTCATGGTGCTTTCCTGTCGTATATAAATGTCTCTCTCTCTCTCTCTCTCTCTCTCTCTGTCTCTCTCTTTCTTTTTTTCAGATAGTCCTTACAGCCACTTCCAATAGTTTCACTTACGAGGAAGCTTGTTAAAAGATGTGGATTTTTATCTTTAGTAATACTAGTAATACTCACTGTTCCTCACATAGTCAGATAAATCATTCTCCATTTGAATTAGTTCCCTTTTGTGTGGGGGGTACCTGCATATTAATTTAACTGAAAGTACAAATTAATAATACATTTGAGTATTTTGCTGTCATTGTCGTTTATTAACCATTAAATTTAATCTGTCTCCATTTATGCAGATTTGATCATTTTTGGTTTACCTCACGAGGCATGGTGTTCAGCAAAAATTAAAACGGCTGGTAAGAGAGGAGAGTCACCATGTAACTGGTGACCAGCGTAGGACTTCCAAAGGTAATCACTACACAAATTATGTGTTTGCCGTTTAGCTCACACTGTTACGAAATGCTGAAAATATATGTCAACAAGAATGGGAGTATAGAACAGGAGTCAAAGGAAACAACTGTACAATAAGCTCACGCTGCCGTTCCTCAGTCACGTTGTCGTTCCCCTTCTACACCGGTCACTGGGAGTCTCGATTATTTGAAAGCTATACTCTAATCTAACCACCTTGCGTTTCCGAAAATGTCTGCACGGGCTCCTCAATGTGAAAATTCTTCTGTTCTTATGAATAATAAAGTAGGCCATTCTTTTCATGGCGTTACAAACAACGTGCTCTTACTGTAGTCTTACGCGATTCTGTGCAGCTTGGTCAACCGTCGACAATCTGTGTGACGGCACTGTTAGCAACGCAAGATCGCAGAACAGGTTTCGTTCTTTAGATATACAGTGGCTGCAGGCATGGACAGCTGATACCTGTACAATGTATCCCACAAATGTAGAAACATAACTGTAACAGCAATGTTGTTATAAATGAGTCAAATTTGTATATTGCCTGTACGAACAGTATGGTGTAATATGAAGGCAATAAATTAAAAATATAAAAAATTCGAAAAATGATTACTTTCTATATTTTTAACAAACAGTGCATGGAACAGGGCCGCAGTGAATGACGACTGACACTCACCACATTTGATTACTGCTGGTGGCTGTTTCGTTCGTTTCATGTAATGTCAGAGTCCAAGCATAATGAAACGCGCATTGCATTTTGCTTTGCCTGCTACACACATGTGTGTAGCATTCCGTCATCGAGCCACTCACCACGCGTTGCTTTGCGCTGCCTCTTTCAATTATAGCTTCTTTTCGTGAACAATTTACAAGCACGCAGTTTTTTCCATCACTTTTGCGTGTTATTGCCGATATCCCCTGCTTGTTCCGATAGCCATTTACAATAGCAGCCGCCATTACTTTTCAACGAGACTTCGCTGAGCGAAAACCATCCTCCACTCGCTATGTTTCGTAATTACGTTCATTCTTCTCTTTGGATATTAGTAAACTATAGTTAAGTGTAAATTTGTTAAACACCTAAACATAATATCATTTTCCTTGAGAAAAAGAAAAGTTATTAATTTCATAGTTTTCCGTCGTTCGTTCTAATAATTTTACATTAAGAGATTTAGCTTTGCTTCCACTGTCTGTTAATATTTTTTCAGAGTAAATTTATTTATTCCCGTGACTGTATATCTCTGTTCATTTAAACCAGTGATACTCAGTTTGAACGAAAAACCAATTTCAAAATGGACATGTCTATCAACATATCTCATATATCATCAGAACGAGGGCATCCAGTTGTCCGATCTATCACACAATTAGTATATATGCAAGCAAGAGTCCTCAAAAGTGGGCGCAATAAATGTGCCAATGGACACACAATCGTTACCACGTTACCACAACGCGGAAACCAACAATTTGATAGACCACGTGATAAGATTCTCTGCTTGTTGTTCGGATGTAATTTATTTAATTTAATTGTATGGCTAGGGTCACCAGTCGGGCAGACCGTTCGCCGGCTGCCGGTCTCTCAATTTGACGCCACTTCGGCGACCTGCAGTCGATGAGGATGATAGGGTGATGATGAGGACAGCACAACACCCAGTCGCTGGGCGGAGAAAATTCCCCGACCCAGCCGGGAATCGAACCCAAACCCAGAGGATTGCCAATCTGTCACGCTGACCAATCACCTTTTCTTTCTTCTCTTTTTTTTTAAAAAAATATATCATTTAGTTCGATTTCGCTCGTTGCATCTGCTCGTGGCGGATGTCGCAAGACAGCCGTTTCAATTCGTCGTTGACCCATTAACTCATTTTTTTATTACAGAGGGCAGCTAACCCTCTGACCGAACACGCTGAGCTACCGTGCCGGCTCCCCCATTCAGCTACCGGGGGCGGACATTCGGATCTCATATGACAAATATCTATGGACTTGTCCACTTCAAATTGGTTATATAGCTGAAACTGGATAACTGTGCTTTCACTCAACATACAGGGGTTGGACAAAAATATGGAAGCACTGCGGGAAACGCGTGCATGAACATAACTTTCGGCTGTGCTGATGTATTTGGCCACGAGCGGCTCCTGTACAGATTCCTTAATATCCTGCAAGTGTCATTCGTGGTCGTCCGAATATTATCCTCTGTATTTGTGAGCGGTGCATTATGTCGGAGTTAAGTGAGTTCAAACGTTGGCAATTTATGGGTGCTTCCGTAATCAAGGCAGCCGGAGTATTTGGTGTTTGAAGAAGCAACGTGTCGAAGATTTATACCACATACAGTGAAAGTGAAGGAACATTATCTGTTAAGTCACAACGTGGTTGAAAGTTTGTCTTGAATGACAGTGACATCTGGCTATTAAAGAGGATTATGACGAAACATAAGAGGATGACAGCTGTAAAAGTCACTGCAGGACTGAATGTCGCACTCGCAACTCTATAAGCATCCAACACAACACAAACAGAAAAACCCGGTGCCGTAGCCATGTTTTCTTCGAAGCATACACTCCACAAAAATTCACGGAATCCAGATACTGATGGCTCGGTTACGCATGCATCGATGTATCAGATTCTCTATACACGGAGTGCCGAGGAGCCTGAAGATGGAATTAATGAGATGCCGAAATTGGTCGTGTAAATAAAATAACTTCGAAGAGCATACGGTGGTTTAGTGATTTTCTTCGCTAAATATCTTACCGGCCGCTGTCCTGTATCCACGATCGATCAACAGAGAACCCTGGGGCACGTTAACGCGCTTCATCTGGTCCGCTGTATCTCAGCCAGAAGAAAACGTCCGTATTTCCAACAGCGGGTGAAACGTAGCATTCAAAAGCTCCGTAATCTGATAACTCTACAGAATTCAAACACGAATAATTGGCTTAGCTGAATACGCCATACCTGAAGAGACTTTTGGTTCCTTTTACTCGCCAAATTCAGGATATTATCAAAGCTAGAGGCGGTGATTTACAGTATTAATTTCATGTCTCCTGGGGGCTATTAATTTCTTGTCCGTAGTGTTACGTTTCCCATTTTATTCCAATTGAAAATAGTGGCATTGCTGTAATTGGAGCACCGTTATATCTGAACAAGTGTTTTTAACCGTGCAACAATTTTGTTTTGCAGTTACAAATACTTCTCAACTGCATCTGAACCCCATTTTTTGCTCGCTTCCGCTTCACCAACTTATTCTACATATATTTCAGATTTTAAATTTTAAGCTATCCACACGAAAAGGACCATCGCGATCACTCTAGGACTGTTCACATCAACGCGTAACACAAAGAAATTGTGTCGAATAGGTGCAGATGAATTGGCGGAATGTTTCGCTGTAACGGAGAGAGGAACGCTGGAAACTTGGGCTGGCTATACAATTCGCGTTCAAATTGGCTGCCAGTGGCGCCAATTAGCGCAGCGTGCCGTGAGCGCGGCTTCCTGTGACGCCTCTGGCGGCGGATTTTCTGACAAGGCCGCCCACACTCCGCTGCCGTACCCCATGTTCCACATTCAACTTCTCCCACATTTCTTTTTCTCGAGAGTTAAGGTTCTACAACTTTTAAGTCGGAGTAATATTGTTTTACACGTTTGGTGTTGAATAATACATACAAATTGCACGTTTTCTATCTTAAAGAGTAAATATCTGTATTTGTAAATAATAATAAATTTCGTTGTGGATATCCTATGGCTACCTAAGAAGCTGCTTTAACCGTAGTTTTAAGTCCCATAAGATTTCACACGCATTTGAACATTTAACCATAGTTGTTACCTTTACAGTTAATTAGTGTATTAACCAAAATTCATACGTGATGTTCTCTGGCAGCACACGTCCAAGCTTCTGAGCTCCTGTACGTCAGAAGAATAATAACACGAAACAGCCATCAGAAAGTATAAATCTGACTGCTTTTACATTTTATTTTTCTATTGGTGTGCGGCGGGTCGGGGTTTAATTTTTCGTGTCTATTCGTCGTTGTCACTGTGCAGGCTGCAAATTAAAATTCACCTACCTCAGAACGGTGTCTGCTCAATTTCCTTTCACTCAGCAACGTAGATACTTACAAGATGAGAGTTGATAAAAAGCACCAACTAATATCTACAAGTACTGAGGCCGCGCAACTCTAGTTATGAAAGAACGTTCTGTAGAAATACTGTTATCCCATTTTATCGGGCAGTAAGACAACGGATTGGCTTCTGAAAAATAATTTCCGAAATTTCCAAACAATAAGGTTTATTTTGTCCTTGATAACCAAAGAAAAGGTACTGTTCAGTCCACATTCAAACTATTGACTATTTCCTTCCAGTTCACGATTCATACACACGTTTAACACGCACAGCAACCAGAAATCTGCCCGAACCCGGCCCAAATTAAACAACGTTTTCTCAGTCCTCACCACTAATATGAGTTATTACATTCGGTCCTTCTTGCGGATTTCTAAAAAAGAAAATGCTCGCCAAAAAAATGCTTAGTAGTTGAATACTGAAACATGCCACGCGGATTCTATGAAGGCCAATATTTCACACGTGAATATCTGTCCAACACATTTAGTAAGAACCTCTGAAATATCGCCAAGCAGTACTCGATAACAACTGCTATCGACTTAGCACACCAATAACTGAAACACTAAGTAATTCTTCATCTTACACATGACTGTCTGCGTTCAAAGCTAGCGATCGACTCCCTTCTTCCAGTCTCACTCCGGGTATAACTAGCAGATAACGAGTGGGTAGCGTCTCAGTTCTGATTGGCTGACCATACTGATGGCCAATCTGAATACTCGCCCATGATCATACTCTCGCCCAAACTGGCCTGCGTCAATCGATATTCACAGTCGCATTTGCGTCAATGTGACATACATATATTAAAGTAATGTTTAATAAACGAAAACGAAAAGACAGTAATTCTGGAAATATTCTTTAGATACAGATTTTACTCCAGCTGACTTTCTGGCTGCTCTGTTACAATAGGAATCACACCTAGACATACGTTATCATCAAAGTGGGTAAACGCCCTAGGATCATTTTCCCACAACAGGCTTGTGTAACTCATGCACGTTGCTTAAGACGGTATATAATGCAATATTGAAATGGACGAATGTCCCACATATCATTTGCTTACAGGCTCACACAACACATAATAAAATAAATATTGATTTTAATAGTTCTTTCTCAAATTTTTCTAGATTTTATAGTATGAAAATTTTAAGGTATTTGAAATTTTTAAATTAAATTTCATTTAAATAATTCTATACCCTGATACTTCAGGTGAGTATTTAAACTGACAACCAAAAACAAATCATAAATGTTCCCAGGTGAATTTCCTTTCTTAATTATAGTTTCCCTAAGTTTAGACTAAATCTCCGAAAATATGCCCCCTAGGAAGCTGAGATTTTCACACCACCTTTCTATTAATAACAAAGTGCATTATATAGATTTTGAAGGCGATTACACAAAATTACTATCCTTTATTTAGATTCTTAGGTGGTGAATGTACGCGTTCAGTATAAGAAACATTGAATAGCTTCCCTACGGCAGGCAGTGAGAGATGCACGTGTGTCTCCCGGGTAGGCCGCTGGATGTCAGCCCCCAAAGCTACATGCAGAAAGCTATCCTAAAACAATCGTTCGCTCGGAACAACTTGCGACGCTACACATCCCCTAAGAACCTAAAATTTCTTTTAATTACATTTTATGGTTCTTACTGCGTCCAAAAGTTGAATCTTTAACTACCACAACAGTGTTAATCAAACTTTGTTTTCCGCAAGTAACCAAATATCTAAACTGCATGACAGTATCATATACAAATACATCAAATATCAAAAGCTGGGACTGAATAGCATACAGAATTATTATACAAAACTATTTTACAAAAGATTTCCATCTTTTTCTAAAATCACCTTTTTCTCACCAAATTATACTCTTGAATATTTTTCTCAAAACTGAAGTAGCAAAATATTTACATTGAACTTTTCTTTCAAAATTGAAATTAAATATTTAATGATTTTACAAATTAGTTAATTAGTAAATTAAAATTTATGCACTGTGGGGACTGTCCATGAAATTTTACTATCCTACGATTTCGACACTGTGGAGCGTGATCAAATATATAATACTCACTATGAATGTCGTTTATAAACTCAAACACTTTTCTTTTCACTAAACTTTAGGGTTCAGATAACTTCAGTTCATCACATACATAAGGTTGCATTATGTTCTCGTCACTGGGGTACATAATCCAGCTCTCAGTCACAGACTGGGGTTCTCTCTCAGTCTTGTATCGCGTTCTGTACAGGTTATCGTACCTGCAAAATAGAATACGTCTAAGTGTCCATGCTCAATTTCTACATCCTAACCTAACACACATATATATTTTAGTCAGCAATTGCTGCTCTCAAGTCAAAAGCAAAGAACTCCATGAAAATTTTTTTCGAAAACTTTACTGTTCTTTTAAAATTAATTCTCTCATTTATTAAAGGCTTTTTCTCAGAAAAAGTCATTTTCTGAAAAAATTTATCATCTTGTATACAATAGTTAAATATAATACTCATCCTCGCAGTAAAAAGTGAATTAACTGTTTCCCTAAAAAAAAATCAACAGTCCCCAAAATTGGCACCATCACTGAATTGTTTTTCCAAAATCTGTTTTCATCATTAAGGAAGTTGCTGTTACAAATATTGCCGATTCAAGAATCCACAAATATTTTTCTCTAGGAATTTTTCCTTTAGCAATTTTTTTACAGTTACTAATTAAGCTCCATAACTTTATATGAAATGAACTATTACACCTCAAGAAAAACACAATATCATTAAATATACTGAGAATTATTTCTGCCACCATCTGCGGCTCTGGAAAACATCATTGTACGTTACATAAAGAATGCAAGTTTATTGAATATACTCTGCAGTTCTGCAACACCTCCTACATACATTTTATAAAAGGAGAAAGCAATTTTATAAAATTACTGAAAATTACTCATGCCCGCTTTAATAGTTCCGAAAGAACATCTCACCCACATATTATACATAGAGAATACCAAACTAATGAACAGTCCTTACAAAATTACTGAAAATTATTCTCACCAGCTTCTGTGACATTAGCAAAGTCCTCACATTAGACACATATTACACAAGGAATACATCATTATTGGCATAGAATACCAAAAATCCGTGCAGGAAATTTGAGCATGACTCTTACCACCTCTGTGGCTCTGTATCTTTCGTATACAGTATTCCAGAAAAATATAAAAAAGTCCTTATAGTAAAGTACTGAAACCACTAGCCAATTACTGTAGCTCCTCATTACACTTTACTGATACTAACTCCAGGCAACTTCTGTGGCCATCAAAACACCTCTAACACCAGTCACTTACTGTGATATGTATACAGTTCATACAAAAAACGTCCCTATCGATAAGCATTAAGCACGACTCATGCCAACTTCTGTGACTCTCAAACCCATATGGTACACTACAATCCAGTAAACATACATTATTGAAAAGATTAAATACACTTCAGTCCACCTCTCTGTGGCTTTCATCTACATCTACATCTACATACATACTCCACAATCCACCATACGGTGCGTGGCGGAGGGTACCTCGTACCACAACTAGCATCTTCTCTCCCTGTTCCCCTCCCAAACAGAACGAGGGAAAAATGACTGCCTATACGCCTCTGTACGAGCCCTAATGTCTCTTACCTTATCTTTGTGGTCTTTCCGCGAAATATAAGTTGGCGGTAGTAAAACTGTACTGCAGTCAGCCTCAAATGCTGGTTCTCTAAATTTCCTCAGTAGCGATTCACCAAAAGAACGCCTCCTTTCCTCCAGAGACTCCCACCCGAGTTCCTGAAGCATTTCCGTAACACTCGCGTGATGATCAAAACTACCAGTAACAAATCTAGCAGCCCACCTCTGAATTGCTTCAATGTCCTCCATCAATCCGACCTGACAGGGGTCCCAAACGCTCGAGCAGTACTCAAGAATAGGTCGTATTAGTGTTTTATAAGCGGTATCCTTTACAGATGAACCACATCTTCCCAAAATTCTACCAATGAACTGAAGACGACTTCATGTGCTCTCATTTATATTTATGTTAGGTTTGGTCAGTATGTTAGTTCACTATTAGAACAAATGTGTCAATGTAAGTTTGTGCTGTTTGGTTGAAAAACCGCTCTGCTGATGACCTACGCCAAGGATAGGAGGGAGGAGCATTGTTGCCTCAGTCGTCTCATCATTCAAGTCTGTAACGAGATGGTATCGTTATGAATCCATACAAGAGTCTGCACAAGAATGAGAAGACCATCTAAGGACGCTGCCAATCGTTTAACCAAGAAACAGTGCTGGAAATCGGTTCTGCTTCTTCCTCACGCCAGGGAAGAAAAAAGGGAAGCATTGTTGCCGCAGTGTTCACATCACTCAACAGGTCCATAACCCGTTAGTAGTGCTGAGTGGCAATTCAAGGAATTACGATGGGTAGATAGAAAAGTGTTGCTTCCCCAGTCCCAAAGGAGGGGAAGCAAGGACGCATGGATTAAAGAGATAGGTAGGCGACTGGCTTACGAAAACGAAACTTGAAGGAATAAACCGATCAGCTGGGCACTCTGCGGGCGCTAACCGCAACGTGCAAGACACACGGCCCTGGAGGAATAAGACAGGATGGAGAATAGGGTAGTAATCCAGTGTAGTTACTACCGTTTTAGACTTCTTTCTGAATCTATCTCTTTAAATCAATAATGTTTCTTAATCCAAATAGTTTATGTGACTTAACATACTCCAGTCAATAGGTATTTGCATGCGGTTTCTCTACAAATCTAATGGGTCCTACATACTCGTCTGTAAATTTCTTAGTTTCTGCTGTAAGTTTCTTAGATTTTTCCTTAGTCTTTACTAGCACTAGATCACCAATCTGAAAGCTCGTTGGACTAGCTCTCGCATCATGTCTCCTTTTTCTTTCCAACGCCTTTTTTTCTAATACTGGCACGAGCTACCTTCTTTTCTTCCATAGCCAATTCTGTAATTTTAGGGAATTCTACTAAATCAAATAGGATGTTATTAGGTATAAACCCTTCAATTAATTCTACTGGAGCAAAACCTGTGGCTTCGGGTTTTATATTATTAAGTACTTCCTCAAAGTACCCCAAGTAATTAGCCCATGCTGAGTGCATCTTACGACAGTATGTCCTACAGAGGCGGCTAAGTTCTTTCATGATTCTTTCACACTTGTTTCCCTATGGAAAATAGGCCGAAAGTTTGATGTGCTCTATGTTTTTCTCACTTAGACATTCTTCAAAACTCTTAGATGCAAACTGTGGACCATTATCTGACAAATTAGCTTTTGGCACACCAATGTTGACAAAATATTTTTTCTCTAATTTACTTACAATTACCTTAGAGTTAGCCTTCTTAAGCGGATAAAATTTCACATATGTAGTAAATCCATCTACCAGTACGAACGCATACTCACAACCTCCTCTTGAAACTGGTAGTGGACCGAAAAGATCTATTGCTACTAAATCTAGTTTGTTTTGGGGCTAGTCCGCAGCTCGTGGTCGTGCGGTAGCGTTCTCGCTTCTTGCGCCCGGGTTCCCGGGTTCGATTCCCGGCGGCGTAAGGGATTTTCTCTGCCTCGTGATGACTGGGTGTCGTGTGATGTCCTTAGGTTAGTTAGGTTTTAGTAGTTCTAAGTTCAAGGGGACTGATGACCATATATGTTAAGTCCCATAGTGCTCAGAGCCCTTTGAACCATTTTTTTGTTTTGGGGTTCCACAGAGTACAACTGTCCCTGTATAATACTGTTACTAGCTCGTACCTTTTGACACCTGTCACAATATTCCAGCCTCTTCTGCACTCTGCGCCACATGTTGTCAAATATTACAACTTCACTTAGCTTCGCAATGCATTTTTGTGCTTCATAATGCCCGTATTTATTATGTACAAAATCAATTAACAGATTCACATGTTGTTCAGGGAAATAAATACGCCAATCCTCGGTAGTGTTCTTTCTCCTCCTAAAACGAATGTCTTTGTAAACTTGGAAATAGTCTGCTAGCTTTGGAAAATCGGGGTGACCTGTTCTATTTTTCACCAATTTAAGACTATCATCCTGATTTTGTTCTCGTCTAAGGTTCTAACAGATGCGTTAAATCGGTCCCTCTTCCTGTAGTTGAAAGACTGCGATCAGTATCTCATCACAGTCCTTGTTCGTTACAGGAATCACCTCCTGCTCTTTATTCTTTACACTTCTGGATAGCACATCTGCCACTACGTTTTCAGCACCCTTTATATACTGCATCTCATAGTTAAATTGTTGCAAATGCACAGACCACCTCCTGAGTCTGCTATGTCTGAGAGGACAAGTATTTAAATAAGTTAGAGCACTGTGATCCGTAAAATCAACACTTTGTGTCCTAACAGTTATTGCTCAAACTTTTGCAAACCGAAAATAACCACTAAAGCTTCCAGTTCAGAGATGCTGTAATTTTTCTCCGCTTGTTGTAACGATCGACTTGAAAATGCGATCGTTTTATTGACCTGTTCCTCACCAACCATCTCAGTCTGGAACAGTTCTACCCCCCAAACCGTAACCACATGCATCTGATCCTAAACAAAAAGGTTTTGAAAAGTCAGGATGATTCAAAATCTGGCTGTTCACTAGTGTTTCCTTAAGTTTTTCAAAAGCAGTTTGACATTCCGGGGTCTACTTACAGGGAACATTTTTCTTCAACAATTCCCTTACACAAGAATCATTAAATAATTGCCCAGCCACAAACTGGCGATAAAATCCGAACAAACCGAACATTCCTTCTAGTTCTTTACGTGTGGTCGGTGCTGCATAGTCCCTAATAACATTTATTTTACTTGGATCGGGCATAGTTCCTTCCCCGATTACTACATGTCCCAGGAATTTAATCTCTTTTTTGACAAATTCTGTCTTATCTAACTTCAATTTCATCCCTTCCGTTTTAATAGCATTTAACACATTGTCTAACAATAAACAGTGCTCAGAATGAGAGTTTGGAAGGTAGGAGGCGAGATACTGGCAGAAGTAAAGCTGTGAGTGCCGGGCGTGAGTCGTGCTTCGGTAGCTCAGATGGTAGAGCACTTGCCCGCGAAAGGCAAATGTCCCGAGTTCGAGTCTTGGTCGGGCACACAGTTTTAATCTGCCAGGAAGTTTCAATAAACAGTGCTCTTTCCAAGTGGGGGTCGAAATCAATACATCGACCACGTAAACAGTAATTCGCCTCAATAACTGCTCAACTAAAACCTGAGACATTGCCCTGACAAATTCACAAACACTGATATTCAACCCAAAAGGCACAACCTTATACTGGTAACATTGCCCTTCAAACAGGAACGCTGTATACATTCTGGATTCCTTAGCCAGAGGTAGATTCCAGTATCCACACGTAACATCCATAGAAGTAAAAAATTTAGCCCCTTTAAACTTCTGTAATAATTCTTCAATGGTTTCTGGCCTGTCACTCTCTGGTAAAGCAATATTATTCAACGCCCTAGCGTCTAAAACCAGCCTAATTGAGCCGTCCTTCTTAGGTACTACAACCAGTGGGTTATTGTATACATTAACAGCCTTTTCAGTTACCCTCCACTCGAGCATTTTCTTTATTAAGTCTCGAACGGCTTCCCTATGCACTTCTGGAACGGCAAATGGTTTTTTTGAAAAAATGTGCATCTTCTTTCACGGTTAAATAGCATTCGTAATTTCGAACTAATCCAGGCTGATCTGAAAATACCTCACAATGCTTTTGTCAAAATTTGTCTTAAATCGCCCTTTTGTATATCAATTCAGTAAGGTCCTTTAGTTTTTTATCTATCCTGATTCTGACATTTTCTAGTTCAGAAGGATCCACTTCCTCCCTTTCACCATACTCATTATAACCCTCGATCAATGTAGCCGCCCTGCGGTATCGTATTGGAATGTCGCTTTGTTCTTCGTTTACACTCTGTCTTTCTCCAATGAATGGAATAACTACAGGTTTTCTACTTATTCTTATTGTTACATCATTGGACCCAAAATTTACCCATCCTTCATGTTTATGCAAGAAGTCGGCACCTACCAACATTTCCACACTGAGTCCATTTATAACTAGAAAATTGACTTATGACCTAAGATGTTGAGTCCCATAGTGCTCAGAGCAATTTGAACTAGAAAATTCTGTTTTATGTGTACCCCACTTACAATTATGGGTAACAGGACTTCTTGTTTAACCACTTTCTTAGTTTTTCCAGTAGCTACAATAATGCGTATACCACTCACTGGCATTACAACTATTTGTTTACTCTTTGGGAGAGCAGTTACAAAATTCTGTGGTACAGAAGACACTTTCGAACCGGTATCAATTAGACAAGGAACTTTTCCTTCAAACATCACGACTTCAGTAATCGGTTGTCCTACATACTCTCTCTTGATTACAGTCTAAGGATCCTCTAACAAATCCTGCACCACTTCTAGTCCGTCGAATCCTACCTCCGTTGTGGAAATCATACTTACATTTACTGGGTCCTCCTTTTGTTTATTATTAGTAGTGGCAGCTTCCACAAGCCTGTTCACTACTGAAAACTTAAAATACTCCTCCAACTTCTCACCATAATTTTCCTCTGATTCTGCAACCCCTTGCACCACTTTCTTCTTCCCCTTCTTCAGATTCTCCATTCTCACTTTCAGAAATTACTTCAATTAATTTACTGAAAACTTCCATGACCCTTACTCCCGCATTACTTCCACAATTCATTGGCAGCCTATCATTTGTTTCGCAGTGCTGATTCACCCCCATTTCCTGATCGGATGGTTCAAATGGCTCTGAGCACCATGCGACTTAACTTCTGAGGTCATCAGTCGCCTAGAACTTAGAACTAATTAAACCTAACTAACCTAAGGACATCACACACATCCATACCCGAGGCAGGATTCGAACCTGCGACCGTAGCGGTCGCTCGGTTCCAGACTGCAGCGCCTAGAACCGCACGGCTACTCCGACCGGCTCCTGATCTGAATCTTCACTTACACTTACTTGTTCCTTCACATTATGGTCCTTATGACCTTTATTTGCACTGTCTCTATCATATACTGCTATCTTACTTACTGGATATACCTTTAGTTTCTCCGTGTCACTCTCCTCTGCTCTCTTAGTGGCTAAATTATTTATACCAATACGTTTTTTTGTAGGCGCCTTCCTTACAAAGGGTGTCACTAGGGGGTTTAACCTGTAATGTTTCCGTCTGCAAGCACCAGCTTCATCGTAGACTTGCCGGGTGTTGTTATTATGCCTAAGATGCCTGTCATCGAGCGGGCACCGCCTCTCTGTTACGTCATCAGCCGACAGCTGACGGCAGTCGTAATACTGAACCCGCTGGTTGAACCTATTCCCACTAGTACCTCCTCGTCCTCTAAAACCACCCCCGTATCCATTACCTCTTTGGACGCTGATTCTGTTGACATTGACTTCAGCTCTATTATCATTCTGTCTGACAGGAGGCCTATATTCTCTCCTGGCATTTTCTTCTTCCTTTAAAATACTTTCTAGCTTTTCAAGATAGTGAATAAATCTGTCAAGATTATCTCTAGGAGCTCAAATTATTTTGTTTCCCTAGTACAATGGCAGCTTATTTTCCATCCCCATAATTATTTGCTCAGTTTCTACTTTTGCATTTAAATATGACAAAGTAGTCACCCATTTCTGTACAAATCTTTTAATGCCCTCTCTCTTTGGATCATACTTCTCCCATGACGAAAAATTATATTAAAACTTCCATTTGTTTTCTTTTTCGCCAATACTTATCGAAAAGAGACTGTTTGAACTCCACTAATCGGTCATGTTAATCTGAGGCTAAGTTTCCCCAAACTCTTGCCTCTCCCAAAAAATTTGAAGTAATGAATCCTATCTTTTGTTTATCATTCCGAGATTTAGGCAAAACATCCTCAAAATCACTCCAAAATTCCTTTGGATGGACATTTTTACTAGGATCAAATCTCAAAAATTGGTGATGTGTTACATAGGCAATTTCAGATGATTCTACTTCACCATTAGTCACTATACAGCCAATACGGTTGTTAACATCTTGCTTTACTGATTTTGGTCTACCCTCATGCACACACAATTGCTCATTCACACTGGTACTGAAATGCTGGATGTAAGTTTCTGTGTTAGTAATTTTACTAGCCACTTCCATACCCAACTTAGCACACACATCTTTTCCATGTTTAACTCGACTTGGTAATGCAACATGGCTATCCTTGCAGTCTTTTTCTGTATTTTGAACCTGTACATGAACTTTATTTAGTTCTGACTTTACTTGCTCTTCCAATTGTTCGCTATCCTCAGCAACTTGCTTGATCTGAACAGTCAGTTCATCTTTTACTGTTACACCAGCCTGGTTACACTCTCGTTTTCTCTTATTAAGTTCACATTTCACATTATTACTGAACATGGTCATATCATTTTTCCAAGTAACCCTCAAATTCGAAATTTTATCTTCCATCCTAGCTACCATTTCTATTGACAAGTTAGTAAACCCCTAATCAACTTCGGACTGATGACCACAGAAGTTAAGTCCCATAGTGCTCAGAGCCATTTGAACCAACCTAATCAAATTCAGTATGTAACTCATTTATTTCAGAATTTAAGGAAGTTTTTACGTCACTACCCATTTTATTCATTTTAATGTCGATATTAGACCCCATTTTATTAATTTTGTTGTCAATATCAGAACATAATGAAGATTTTGTATCTGAACCCATCTCCTTCATATGGTTGGGAATATTCGCAAACGTATCTGAAACACTATCTTTTGGTTCACAAGCCATTGACAGTGGTTCCTGCTTTATTTCTTTTACAGTTACGGGTATATTTTCAACTTCGTCTCCCATCATGTTTTGTTCACTATCAATCCCACAATTAACGTACAGTGTATCTGGCAAACTATTACTAACATTTGCTTGTGACAAATCAAAACTGAAATTAACAATCATGGAATAATTTTCATCTTTTACATTCCCCAAATCGACCCGCAGTCTCTCCTTTACTATCGCCTGATTATTTTCAGCCCTTTTGCAAAGTTTCTAGGCACACACACACACACACACACACACACACACACAAAACTCTAAGTGGAACACTACTTACCTTTTTCTTCGTGTTGCTGACACGGCAAGATGGTACCGTGTGTCCGTACACCACGCCCTGCCCACGTCGGTCCAGAATACGGGTCACCGCTTCCGCCACGGCTACCAACTGCTCCCACTCACCTGGCTTGTTTACTGCAGTAGCGCGTCGCTTGTCGATCGTCAGTTGTTAGCACGTCGTCTGCTACAATGCACCGTGTGTTCTCACTGCATGGTACACTTCACTAGTAACTTTGCACTAGACGTCTTTGCTGCTGCACTCCAACTACAATTCATTAGTACACGTGTCTATTGTCCGCAAATAATTTTTTTTTTTTTTCGTGTGTGAAAACTTTACGAGACCATTTAAACACTGCTGCTTTTTATAAAGTTCCTACACACCCGAACTTTAATATTGTTTTGCACCAATTGCGGCGGCTCGGGGTTTAATTTCCCGCCTTTCTATTCGTCGTTGTCACTGTGCAGGCTGAAAATTAAAATTCATCTACCTCAGAACGGCGTCTGCTCAATGTCCCTTCACTCGGCAACGAAGATACTTACAAGATGATGTAAAAGCAGCGTTGATGAAAAACACCACCTAATATCTACAATTACTGAGAACGCGCAACTCTAGTTCTGAAAGAAAGTTCTGTAGAAATATTGTCATCCAATTTTATAGGGCGGTAAGACAATGGATTGGCTTCTGAAAAATAATGTCCGAAATTTCCACAGAAGAAGGTTTATTTTGTTCCTGATAAGCAAAGAAAAGGTACTATTCAGTCCACATACAAACAATTGGCTGTTTCCTTTCAGTTCACGTTTCATACGCACATTTCACATGCACAGCAGCCAGAAATCTCTCCAAACCCGACCCAAATTAAACAACGTTTTCTCAGTCCTTAATTTCATCACTAATATGAGTTACTACATTCAGTCCTTCCTGTGGATCTCTATAATAGAAACTGCTCGCCAAAAAAATGCTCAGTAATTGAATATTGAAATATGCCACGCGAATATCTGTCTAACAGATTTAGTCAAAACCCCTGAAATTTCGAGAAGCAGCCCTCAACAACAACAGCTATCGACTAACCTCACCAATAAATGAAACACTAAGTAATTCTTCATCTTACACATTATTTTTTCTGGTACTAGTGAAATGACCGTCCGCGTTCAAAGAGAGTGAGCGACTCCCATCTTCCAGCTTCACTCTCAGTGTAACTATCAGGTAACGAGCAGGAACCGTCTTGATTCTGACTGGCTGACAATACTGACAGCCAGTCAGAATACTCGCTCATGTTCATACTCGCTCCAAAACTGGTCTGCACCAACCCTTATTCACAGTCGCATTTGCGTCAACCTGACATGCATTTATTAAATTAATGTTTAATAAACGAAGTCGAAAAGACAGTAATTCTGGAAATATTCTTTAGATACTGATTTTACTCCAGCTGACTTTCTGCCTGCTCTATTACAATAGCAATCACACCTAGACATACGTCATCAGCAAAGTGGGTAAATCCCCTAGGATCATTTTCCCTCGACAGGCTTGTGTAACTCTTGCACGTAACTTAAGACGGTATATAATGCAATATTGAAATTTGCTTCACCCCATGAACCATGGACCTTGCCGTTGGTGGGGAGGCTTGCAAGCCTCAGCGATACAGATGGCCGTACCGGAGGTGCAACCACAACGGAGGGGTATCTGTTGAGAGGCCAGACAAACGTGTGGTTCCTGAAGAGGGGCAGCAGCCTTTTCAGTAGTTGCAGGGGCAACAGTCTGGATGATTGACTGATCTGGCCTTGTAACACTAACCAAAACGGCCTTGCTGTGCTGGTACTGCGAACGGCTGAAAGCAAGGGGAAACTACAGCCGTACTTTTTCCCGAGGGCATGCAGCTTTACTGTATGATTAAATGATGATGGCGTCCTCTTGGGTAAAATATTACAAAGGTAAAATAGTCCCCCATTCGGATCTCCGGGCGGGGACTACTCAAGAGGACGTCGTTATCAGGAGAAAGAAAACTGGTGTTCTACGGATCGGAGCGTGGAATGTCAGATCCCTTAATCGGGCAGGTAGGTTAGAAAATTTAAAAATGGAAATGGATAGGTTAAAGTTAGATATAGTGGGAATTAGCGACGTTCGGTGGCAGAAGGAATAAGACTTTTGGTCAGGTGAATACAGGGTTATAAATACAAAATCAAATACGGGTAATGCAGGTGTTGGTTTAATAATGAATAAAAATAGGAGTGCGGGTAAGCTACTACAAACAACATAGTGAATGCATTATTGTGGCCAAGATAGACACGAAGCCCACGCCTACTACAGTAGTACAAGTTTATATGCCAACTAGCTCTGCAGATGACGAAGATATTGAAGAAATGTATGATGAGATAAAAGAAATTATTCAGATAGTGAAGGGTTCGAAAATTTAATAGTCATGGGTGACTGGATTTCGGTAGTAGGAAAAGGGAGAGAAGGAAACGTAGTAGGTGAATATGGATTGGGGGGAAGAGATGAAAGAGGAAGCCGCCTGGTAGAATTTTGCACAGAGCATAACTTAATCATAGCTAACACTTGGTTCAAGAATCATAAAAGAAGGTTGTACACATGGAAGAAGCCTGGTGATACTGACAGGTTTCAGATAGATTATATAATGGTAAGACAGAGATTTAGGAACCAGGTTTTAAATTGTAATTTCCAGGGGCAGATGTGGACTCTGACCACAATCTATTGGTTATGAACTGTAGATTAAAACTGAAGAAACTGCAAAAAGGTGGGAATTTAAGGAGATCTAACCTGGAAAAACTGACTAAACCAGAGGTTGTACAGTGTTTCAGGGAGAGAATAAGGGAACAATTGACAGGAATGGTGGATAGAAATAAAGTAGAAGAAGAATGGGTAGCTTTGAGGGATGGAGCAGTGAAGGCAGCAGAGAGAGGATCAACTAGGTGAAAAGACGAGGGCTAGTAGAAATCCTTGGGTAACAGAAGAAGTATTCATTTTAATTGATGAAAGAAGAAAATATAAAAATGCAGTAAATGAAGCAGGCAAAAAGAAATACAAACGTCTCAAAAATGAAATCGACAGGAAGTGCAAAATGGCTAATCAGGGATGGACAGAGGACAAAAGTAAGGATGTAGAGGCTTATCTCACCAGGGGTAAGATAGATATTGCCTACAGAAAAACTAAAGGAACCTTTGGAGAAAAGAGAACCACTTGTATGGATATCAAGAGCTCAGATGGAAACCCAGTTCCAAGCAAAGAAGGGAAAGCAGAAAGGTTGGTTGTTGTGTTGTTTTTAGGGGAAGAGACCAAACAGCGAAGTCATCGGTCTCATCGGACTAGGGAAGGATGTGGAAGGACGTCGGCCGTGCCCATGCATCCCGGCATTTGCCTGGAGCCATTTAGGGAAATCACGGAAAACCTAAATCAGGATGGCCCGACGCCGGATTGAACCGTCGACCTCCTGAATGCGAGTCCAGTGTGCTAACCACTGCGCCACCTCGCTCGGTCACAGAAAGGTGGAAGGAGTATATAGGGGGCCTGTACAAGGGCGATGTACTTGAGGACAATATTATGGAAATGTAGGAGGATGTAGATGAAGATGAAATGACAGATATGATACTGCGTGAAGAGTTTGACAGAGCACTGAAAGATCTGAGTCGAAACAAGGCCCCTGGACTAGACAACATTCCATTAGAACTACTGACAGCCTTGGGAGAACCAGTCCTGACGAAACTCTACTATCTGGCGTGCAAGATGTACGAGACCGGCGAAATACCCTCAGACTTCAAGAGGAATATAATAATTCCAATCCCAAAGAAAGCAGGTGTTGACAGATGTGAAAATTACCGAACTATCAGTTTAATAAGTCACAGCTGCTAAATACTAACGCGAATTCTTTAGAGACGAATGGAAAAACTAGTAGAAGCCGACCTCGGGGAAGATCAGTTTGGATTCCGTAGAAATACTGGAACGCGTGAGGCAATACTGACCCTACGACGTACCTTAGAAGCTGGATTAAGGAAAGGCAAACCTACGTTTCTAGCATTTGTAGACTTAGAAAAAGCTTTTGACAATGTTGACTGGAATACTCTCTTTCAAATTCTGAAGGTGACAGGGGTAAAATACAGGGAGCGAAAAGCTATTTACAATTTGTACAGAATCCAGACGGCAGTTATAAGAGTCGAAGGACATGAAAGGGAAGCAGTGGTTGGGAAAGGAGTGAGACAGGGTTGTAGCCTCTTCCCGATGTTTTTCAATCTGTATATTGAGCAAGCAGTAAAGGAAACAAAAGAAAAATTCGGAGTAGGTGTTAAAATCTTTGGAGAAGAAATAAAAACTTTCATGTTCGCCGATGACATTGTAATTCTGTCAGAGACAGCAAAGGACTTGGATGAGCAGTTGAACGGAATGGACAATGTCTTGAAAAGAGGGTATAAGATGAACATCAACAAAAGCAAAACGAGGATAATGGAATGTAGTCGAATTAAGTCGGGTGATGCTGAGGGAATTAGATTAGGAAATGAGACACTTAAAGTAGTAAAGGAGTTTTGCTATTTGGGGAGCAGAATAACTGATGATGGTCGAAGTAGAGAGGATACAAAATGTAGACTGGCAATGGCAAGGAAACCGTTTCTGAAGAAGAAAAAATTGTTAACATCGAGTATAGATTTAAGTATCAGCAAGTCGTTTCTGAAAGTATTTTTTTGGAGTGTAGCCATGTATGGAAGTGAAACATGGACAATAAATAGTTTGGACAAGAAGAGAATAGAAGCTTTCGAAATGTGGTGCTACAGAAGAATCCTGAAGATTAGATGGGTAGAGCACATAATTAATGAGGTAGTATTGAATAGGATTGGGGAGAAGAGGAGTGTGTGGCACATCGTGACTAGAAGAAGAGATCGGTTGGTAGGACACATTCAGAGGAATCAAGAGATCACCAATTTAGTATTGGATGGCAGCGTGGAGGGTAAAAATCGTAGAGGGAGACCAAGAGATGACTACACTAAACAGATTCAGAAGGATGTAGGTTGCAGTAGCTACTGCGAGATGAAGAAGCTTGCACATGATAGAGTAGCATGGAGAGCTGCATCAAACCAGTCTCAGGACTGAAGACCACAACAACAACAACATTGAAATTTGACGGATGTCCCAGATATCATTTACTCGCAAGCTCACATAACACATAATAAAATATACATTGATTTTAATAGTTCTTTCTCAAGTTATTCTAGATTTCATACTATGAAAATTGTAAGGTATTTAGAATTTTTTAAATTAAATTTCAATTAAATAATTCTATACCTTGATGCTTCAGGTGAGTATTTCAACTGACAACCAAAAACAAGTCATAAATGTCCCAGGTGAATTTCCTTTCTTAATTGTAGTTTCCCTAAGTTTAGAGTAAATTTTTCTATCTCCGAAAATATGCCCGCTTGAAAGATGAGATTTTCACACTACCTTTCTATTAATAAGGAAGTGCAGTATACAAATTTTGAAAGCGATTGCTCAAAAACTACTATCCTTTATTTAGATTCTTATAGGTGGTTATTTTACCTAATAAACCTGTTTTGCTACACTTATCTGCACGTTTATGGGAAATGGCCACATGCGAATAAATAGAATTCGGATCGATGGTCAGCCGGGAAATAATCTGTGAAAAGATTCGTTCCTTGAGTCTTTCTGTGCAATTACTCTTCTGAAGAGGTCGCTGGCCGAGTTACCATTACACGAAGATAATTTGATTTGGTTTCCTTTTTTCTTAGTAAGTATAAAATGAGTAGTATCTTTTAAAAATATAGTATGAGTAGATTCGTTTGGAGTTTCATATCCTCTGTAAACGGCGAAAAAAGGAGAAACAAATAAATACATGACCAGATAATAGAAATACAGTATTTTCTGTCGCATTGGAATAAATTGAACTAAGGGCTACCTTTACCTCATAATCAGAAATAAACAAGCAGTTACAATAGCTTCCCAAAATAACTAAACAAATGCACAATTATGTGCAAGAAGGCAAAGCATCATTAAATAATAGTAAAATATAAATGACGTAATGCAATGTTGGCTTAAAAATACCATGGGGCTGGTTCAGACACCTGTCGGAAACGGTTACTTACCTTACGAATATGTTGACTGTTGTATCTCACATGTATCGGTAGAGTGTAGATTAGTCAAATGAATGCGTGGATAGTGGAGTGTTATGTTTGTGTTGTTTGATGACGAGCCAGCGGATGTGAGTGTCAAGCGCCCTCACTTCACGAGACATTTCGGACAGGTTTGAAATTTAATCGACAACATTGGCGCAGAGATCGGTTATCAGAAACGTCACGCCTCGCCTTGCCGTCCAAATACTTGCAGTGTAAATTTCACCCGCCACCCTAATTCGAACCGGATTACCTCCAAATTGAGCGCCATCGCACAGGTGCGCGTTAGCGAGCCCGGCTGGAGAGGCGGGTACTAAATATTAGGTTTAATTACTCGCCACATAGACTTCGTAGACTTCCTTTAAGCAAAGCCGGTGATCAAAAATTTACTAAAGTAAACACTGTACTTTACAATAACGAATAAGTTAGTACCAGGTGGCTATAATTAAACTTTCCTTATTTAACAAGTTATAACACGGATACTAATTACCGTACGAGTACCAAACTTGGTAGCATTTATGCCCAGAGAATGGGGTGCATAATTTCCGTGCGTCACAGCGTCACTGTCCAGTTCCAACTGTGGTCCCCGAGACCCGTGATCAGTCATCGTGATTCATAGTCTCCCACACCTGACCAGTGGCAGTGCCTTGTTGACGTGTCAACATGAGCTTGGACAGAAGGAGCAGGGCATTATTGGTGAAGCTCTATTATCAAAACAACAGTAATGCTGCAGCTTCACTTCGAGAGTATCGCCGGCTGAAAGGATTACGGAAGTATCCTCTTTCTCCACCTGATGTGTGGAGCATGATGAAATTCGAATCAATTGGAGAACTGGGCGTCGCTCCGGGAAGAGGCCGACGACCCGTTGCACCAAGGTGATTGATAAATTCGCTGTTGGTATGGCAGACAACGCTGCGCACAATTCTCGATCTTCACGCAGTGCGCGTGCTGTGTCACGACAGTTGAACAGCCCGTGGTCCACTGTACAGAAAGTGCTTGGAACCGTTCTCAAATGGTATCCGTACAAGATCCATATCGTACAGAAGCTTGCACCTCAGGACGCACAACAACGTGTTGACTTCGCTCTCCACTTTCTGGCAAGGATTGAAGTGACTTGCCCTGGACCATCCTACAGACAAGGAAGCTTATTGTTCTCTGACAGGTGAGCTGAACATACAGAATTACCGAGTGTTGGGATCTTCACCTCCAGTCACTGTGCATGAAGTTCCTTTGTATGGTGAACGTGTCACCGTATAGTGTGGCTTCATGACTACGTTCATCATTCGCCCATTCTTTTATGAACGGACTGGCGCTCAAGAACCAAAGACGTGCAGTGTGACTGGCCAGCGTTACTTAAGTATGCTTCGCCTGCATGTCATACCCGCCTTACGGGAGAGAGACGGATTGAACAGAGCAGTTTTCATGCCATATGGGGCCCCACAGCACATCGCTCGTGAAGTTGAGCTGCTTCTCCGAAACACATTTGGAAACGATCGAATTATCAGCCTGTCGTTTCCAAATGCTTGGCCCACACGGTCACCTGATCTCGCTCCCTGTGATTTCTGGTGGTGGGGCTACCTGGGGAACATTCAGACTTGTGCGGACCTGAAGCGCATAATATCAAGAGAGGTAGCCAGCATACCTACGGACATCCTTCGTTCTGCTGTGCAGAATGCAATCCTGCGCTCTCAGACTCTTCTGGAGACTGATGGGACCCATATTGAGCCCATTTTGTAGCAGTAATGGTACCAGTATGTAATGATATGATGTAAGGTAGCAGCATGTTAAGTGTTTCATCTGAATTGATTCTGCATTATTTCTCTTCCCCGTGTCCTGAAAGGTGGCTACACTGAGCCACAGCGCCAGAGATCGCTAGAGAGCATTGTTCCGCCGCCTCCACGGGCTGTCATTATTGAGATGTGCTAGAAGGCAGTGCTTGTCGAGGACTCGTAGTAGTCAGTTCGTGTTCAGATGTGCTAGTAGAGAGTGCTTGCTGAGATGTGATACTGAAAGGTTCTTGTTGAGATGTGGTAATAGCGAGTCGGTGTGGAGATATATTGTAATTATGAGAGTGATTTTGGTCAATATATGAAGGTAACGAAACTTGATTTATTTTTCATTATTTCCATGTTTTAAATAATGCGTCATTACAGGTTCAGTCAACAAAGCATCTGGCTTGTGTTCTTGTATTAGAGTGTAATTCTGGTTTTCTTGAGTAATTATGGTATTCTTATTTTCTTTAATTAATTCAGTATAAATGATATTTATAAATTCTTGTGTTATTGAAGAAGAACCGTGCCAGATGCGTACGTTGAGTCACACTCCCACACACAGAACAGTTACTCTTGTGCTTGTTGTTGCGTTGGTTTTATAGTTGCTGGGGACTTAATTAATTAATTGTGTTAATGAAAATTTCCATTTCATTCCTTGTTGTTGTTCTAAGCAGTCAGATAGCGTAATAATAACAGTCAGGGCCAACCGTTTACGAGACTTCGTAACCGGACAGACAGCTGCTAAAGCAAGAAATCAAAATCATTTTCATTACATTTAATTAAGCCCCCATGCACGTGGCGACCGCTGCTTCGGATCGTCCCTTGGAATTCTTCTGATTGTAAAAATAGTAGACAGTAGTATTGTTGTAGTAATTTGTAGTCTAGTAATTGTAGTCTATATTGCATGTGTAGATTTGGTAATTCGCATTCTTCTAATGGTATTTTTCAAAATTTATTTTTTTTGTTGCCTTGTATACGCGTTTGACGATTTAGTGCAATTATTTCAATTGTTCGTTAATCGCGTTTGAGGGAAGCATTCTGTGTGAATGGTATTGTTGGTGATAACGTGTTATATTCTCTGTAATTTTCGTACAGTGACGAGTTTTGTATGTTTTGTAAATGATTACGCGATCGATGAAAAAGGCAAAAATGATGGATAGTCAGAATGACGAAATTGTTGACATGGCGAACTCGCCAACACAGGGGAACAGTATGATGAATAATGAAGTGGAAAACAATTTAATAAGCAGGGAAAATAGTCCAGAACCATTTCAAAATTTTTCTCAATCAGAAAGTTTTCAGAATTCGAGATTAACGACAGAAGATTCTGAAATAGTATCGAACACAAATAGCTTTACAGCCATGACGAAGGAAACTGGTTTTGCGGGAAATGTTAGGGGCGAAAAGAATTTTGAACCATTTAATATGGAGCAGTTGATGGGTGCAATATTAAATTTGGGATCACAAATAGGAACAATTACAACTGATATGGGAACAATTAAAACAGAGATAGGAACTTTGGCAACACGGTTAGACTCACAGGGATCACAAATAGGAACAATTACAACTGGTATGGGAACAATGGAGCAGTTTCGATCTGAATTTAAAACAGAGATAGGAACAATTATAACTGAGATGGGAACAATGGAAACACGGTTAGATTCACGATTAGGGACATGTTTCAAAAACATGAAAGATGAATTAAAGAAAGAAATTAGAGAAGAAGTACAACCGATTTTGAATGCTCACAATAATAGATTAATTGCAGTAGAGATTAGACAAAGGGACCAGGATAGAGAACAGGAGGAAAGAGATCGCGTGATAGTGCAGAAATTTTCAGAGTTAAATTTACAACGTGCACACGATAAGGAAGAAATATTTGAGAGAATCGAGGAATCCGTACCAAATGACAGATTAAATAACCTAACACAACAATATGAACAGTTAACTACCAAATGTGTCAACACTGAAACCCGAGTCGCGACACTTACGGAAGACGTAGGTAAACAGAAAGAAAAAATAGGTGACTTATCGGAAAGAGTTGAGGAGATTTCAGATAAATTGACAAATCTTAGTTTACATGGGGACAGAGATTCAGATGATACAGCACCATTGCCATTTTCAGAAACCGAAGAGTATCAGGACATAAATAAGCATGTTGAAAATCAGGGAAAATTTAATGAACGCGTGAAAAGGGAATTTGAGGCATTAAAAAAGCAAGTCAAACAAATTGAAGGCGAAATCGTAGGAAAAGACGGCAAAAGAGATTTAGAATCACAGATACCAGAGGGGTTTGAAGAAAATAATTTGTTTCATTTACGGGATGCAACAAGAGAGCGCCAGGCGCGCGAACTTGACAATAATCGACATTCAAACTGGGACAGACGCGGTAGGTCTTTGTCGCCACGAGGCGAAAACTTTGACTATAAACACTTTTTGACTGTTCGGAAATTTAAGATCTTCCGCAATTCTAAAAATGACATACATCCATGTGCATGGTTAGATCAATTTATGTATGCACTCCCACCAAATTGGCCATTAAGTCACAAACTGGAATTTATGTGTGGATATTTAGAAAACGAACCGGCGACGCGGATGCGCGCACTCATTAGAGATTGTAATAACCTAAATGATTTTTATCATGCATTTCTATCGGCATATTGGTCCGAAAACACGCAAGACAGAGTCAAACACAGTCTTATTATGCAGCGTAATTTCAAACAGTCTGAGTTCCGCACGCCAGCGGAATATTTTGAAGACATGATTCGAAAGAATCAGTTCCTTTCCAACCCTTATAGCCCGACTGAATTAATTCGCATTTGTTTAACTAAGCTGCCACAATCCATAAGACAAATTGCTTTAGCTGGAAGATGTAAAGACGACATTGAGACTTTCAAGACTTTGTTACAAGAACTTGAGTATGACAACGACGACGGGACTTCTTGTAACTTTTTCAGTAACAGTAATTACGATAGATTTTCAGAGAAAAGGGATAGTGATCGGAACGGGCGTTATATGGGTAATTTTGAGAATGACAGACGTAACAGACAGGACAATAGATACCAGCCTTATGACAATAACAGACGTTCTAACAGAGATTACACAGACAATTATAATAGCGGTAATTCTTACCGGAATGATCAATCATACGGAAACAGTAATCGGTATCATCAAGACAGAAATTATTCATACAATAATAGAAACTCTTACTACAGAAATAACCAGGGTAGTAGGTCTAACAATAATTTCAGAAGTGACAGTCGAAATTATACAAGAAGTAGTTATGCAGACAGACAGGAAAACAGAAATTTTAATAACAGACACAACCAAGAATTTGCATCTAACAGACAGGAAGGACCTAATTGGCATCCTCCGCGTGACAGAAATTCAGAGAGACAAGTGGAAATAGTAGAAATTGATCCGCGAAATGTCGGGAATAATCAAAGACGTGACGCAAACAATCGACAATGACTAGCAGCTTCGGCTTCTGGCAGCAATATAGACGGTTCAGAAAGTAATGACACTACGACTTTACACTACGTATGCCTGGAAGACATGAGAGACATTTTGCTAGATGAAAAGGAAAATAATGTAGACGCATTTTTACATCCTGTTATTGAAGTATGTGTGGGTAAGAATAAGTTCACTGCAGTTTTAGATTCTGGGAGCCCATTGAACGTCATTAGTGAATCAGTTTTTCATATATGTAAAAGAACTATTGCCTGTCCTGTGTTACCTATTTCTAAAACTACAATTCGAGGCGCTATTTCTGGAAAAGGTGTGGAAGTTAAACAACAGACCAACCTAAATTTCATTTGTCAAGGATACGAATTTTCTGCTAATTTTATTATTGTTCCATTACTCAGTACACAGATTATTTTAGGTATGGAGTTTCTTAACGCACATAAGGCAATTTTGAACTTTAAAGAAGGAAGTGTGAATTTGACTGTTGCCGGAATGCCGAAATGTTTGAAATTTTTCGAGTGTTTAGCAAGATCTGAATCATATACAAAATGTTTAAGGTTTCTTACTTCTGATGCTTTTGTTGAGCGTTATGACGACAGTGTGTTTATTCATGAGAATGACAATAGATACAGAGACGCGATGGAGGATATAATTAATAGCGAAGAATTAATTAATGAAAAGGTTAAGAAAGCTGAAGTGCCAGATGACGTTGCAAGAGAAGAGCTGCACCACATTTTGACTTCACATGCTACAGTGTTTAGTCATCACACAGGAACTATACAAGGCTTACAATATTTATTTAAAGTAAAAGAACACACACCATTTCGCGGGAAAACGTACGCTATTCCTTTGGCTTACAGAGACAAGGTTAAGAATGAACTTCAATACATGTTAGATCAGGGCATTATTGAGCCAGCAGTCAGCCCTTATACCAGCCCATTACACGTTGTTCTTAAAAAGGATGGGTCAATTCGTTTGGTTCTGGATTCCAGACAGATAAATAATATTATTATTCCTGAAACTGACCGTCCACAAAATTTAGATGAACTTCTTCAACATTTCCATGGAATTAAAGTTTTATCCACGATTGATATGCGCGCAAGTTTTTGGCAAATAGAACTCCACCCTGATTGTAGAAAATATACTGCTTTTTTAGCCTTTGGTAACTGTTACCAGTTTCGGAAATTACCGTTTGGACTTACTGTATCTTCAGCAGCATTCATTCGTAGTTTAAATGAAATTTTACCTGTTTATCTTCGTGACAATATTACTTCTTATGTTGACGACATTCTTATTGCTAAACGTTCTTGGAGTGAGCACAACAAAATTTTGGATTCATTATTACGTATTTTTGCACGAGTTGGCATGACAGTGAACTTGGAAAAATCAGAATTTGGTCGTTCTCAGGTGAAATTTCTCGGTCACATTATTTCTACAGATGGTATTCTCCCTGATCCAGAGAAACTAGACGCTATTCGTAATTATGCTGTTCCTACCACAAAACGTGATGTTCGTAGTTTCCTTGGTGTCTGTAATTTTCTTAGACGCTTTGTTAGATTGGACAATTTGGCCACACCTCGTTTATGTGAATTATCTGGAAAAAATTCTAATTGGTGTTGGGATGAGGAAGCTCAGTCAGAATTTGAACAACTTCGTGATGCTTTAGTTGCTGCTCCACTTCTTTCACATCCGGATTTATCTAAAGATTTTTGTTTGGCGACGGACTCATCATACAAAGGCCTAGGGGCACATTTATTTCAAGAGATAGAAGAAAACGGCGTTGTAGTACAGAAGACAATTGCATTTCGAAGTCGTGTTCTCTCTAAATCAGAGAAGAATTATTCGATTACGGAACTTGAAGCTTTGGCTGTTGTATGGGCTTTCACAAAATTTCGCACATTTTTGTTTGGCAGACATACTAAGGTTTACACCGATCATCGAGCTCTGGAATTTCTTATGTCGACAAAATTAACTCATGGAAGATTGTCACGATGGGCGCTGTACCTACAGGAATTTGATTTTAGTATTGTTTACATACAGGGATCTTCAAATATTGTTGCTGATGCTTTATCACGTGCACCTATGGGTTTGAAACAAAGTGCTGAAGAGGACTGCAAAGAAAACCATTATTGTTTGATGTATATTCAAGGTGTTGCGTTTGAGAACTTTATTTCGTCTTCGCTCCAGGACATCGCTAAGGAGCAAAATAAGGATCCAATCTGGAAGGACATTAAGGAGAAGTGGAGGAGAAAGGAAAGCGTAGCGATTAGACAGCATTATTTAGTTCGCAATGACATTCTTTTCAAACGAAAATCGGTCGACAACTCTGTTTGGTTAGTTTGTATTCCTGATGAGTGGGTCAATAAATTGATTTGGTACACACATTTTAGTTATGCGCATTTTGGTCCCAGAAAATGCTTTCATAAATTACGAGAAAATTGCTACTTCAGTAATATGGAAAAACGTATTCGATCTGTTCTTGCCAAATGCAAATTATGTCAAAAGGCTAAGCCGCCAACAGTTTCTCACAGAGCACCGTTGTTTCCTATCATTCCAGCGAAATTAAAGGAGATGGCTGCAGTCGATTTGTTCGGTCCAGTGGTTCGTTCTACTAATGGTTTTGCGTATATTTTCGTAGCAGTGGAATTAACATCAAAATATGTGTGTTTTACACCTTTACGAAAAGCAACAGCTCGTTCAGTATCTAATGCTTTCATCAAACATTTTCTTAAAGAAGTTGGTCATGTTGATAAGGTTATATCAGATAATGGATCACAGTTTCGCTCTAAAATTTGGCTTCGTACTCTACGGCGTCGTAAAATTAAACCAATCTTCATTTCACTTTTTCACCCTCAATCTAACGCTTCAGAAAGATGGATGAAGGAAATCAATAAATTGTGCCGTCTTTATTGTCATCAGAATCACAGAACTTGGGATCAGTATCTTCATATTTTTCAAAACATTCTGAATGAACTTCCTAATGACTCAACTTCTTTACCGCCTCTATTGATATTAAAAAATAAAGTACCAACAAATCGCATTTCTGAAATCGTTCCTTTTCCGCCTTCACGGAAACTGCGGCATTCTGAAGTTGTCAACCTGGCTCTACAAAATATTGCATCGGCGGCTGCTAGAAGAGAGAAATCAGCTAAGCGTCCTGGTCGTTTAAAAATCTTGTCAGTTGGCCAGAAGGTGTTAATTAAGTCCCACCGTTTGTCTCACAAAGGAAAGGGATTGTGTCGCAAATTTTTTCTGCTTTATAACGGTCCATTTAGAGTTCGCAAAATTATTCATGATAACACTGTTGAAGTAGAAACTCTTAAATCACGACGCTCTAAAGGAATACATCATATATCAAACGTAAAAATTTTTGTGGAATGACCTACTTGTGAGAAACCAACAGTTTACGTAAACATGGAGAGAGTACAAGGATACCGCGCTGTGTTTTGGCGGCGGCACATACTCAAAGCAACAGTCAGTCTGCGCGCCGCACAAGGCAGTCGTTGACCGCAAACAATCACTTCCTACGTCACGCGCCTACAGCTGATCGAGCGCTCAGTGCGAATGCACTGACAGACGTAAATAAATACACAGTTTAATTTCTCCGAATAAATTCTGTATAAAGCTATAAGGACTTCATAAATTATGTTATTAACGTTCAGTATTTTTCAGGATACGCTTGTATAAAGTATTTAAGACCTTCAGGTAAATTCTGTGCGTGTCCGACGTTAAGAGGACTTGCTATGGAGAAAATTTCAGGAAGAATGTAATTTCAAAAAAAAAAGGAAGTAAAAAAAAAACCCAAAAAGGTAACGATTAATTGAATTTATTTTTCAGGTAACATAATTCCACTTAGGTACGTACTTTAGACATAATTTGCTGCTTGCGATTACGTGATTCATACTTTGTGCTAATTTCATGTTCTATGAATTTACTAGTGAAGCGACGTGCTTACGCATATTAACTGATTTTGACAATGATTAATTAATGAACAGGGTTGTTATTTGTATATATTATGCATCGCTTGGCTGCTATGCTTTTTCACTGATGTCATATTTTTTTTATTATGTGCCTGCTGTGCTTATTTATTTAAATTATAATTGTCACCTGATTAATTGTGCTGATGTGGTTAGATGTGTAAGTTATACTTTGTGATTTATCTGCTTGCGCCTTCATGTTTACTTATTAAGATTACATATAAACATTTATTTGCTTATGCTGATATGATGCTAATGACCTGTTTATTATGATAGATAACATATTTGCTGCCTTGCTTATGGATTGCATATTTACACATTTCTGTTTTGTTGTCATAACTACTCTTCAATTTAGTATATAGAAATGCTGATATACTGTGTACAAACATAGAGACTAGGTTACACTATGGTATTAATTGTAGATTGTTCGCTTGGCAGAGCCTTGTTATAGGGATTGTGCTGCATCCACTTGTTGACATTCTGTTCTCTACTGGTATATTTACTCGCTATTGCATGTTTTGCTTACGCTCAGTGCCTTATATTTTTAAGATAAGAAAATGAACTGCTATAATTCGACGAACGACATTAGTAAAAGAAAGTCATAGAAGTCACATGAGCTGAGGTTTTATGGAAGCTGTATAAATTTATGCTAATAGGAAGGAAGCTAACGACATGACAGACCAAAACTAGGTTTAGACCATTGACAGTATTACACTGCATTTTCGTGAGCAATTGAAATAGGAAGTGACAATTGACACAAAAAATACTCCACATGTTTGCTTCTGCTATGATTCTTGAAGTGGTGTACACACTGTGAAATATTATGATCATTCACACTCCGTAATCGTACTTAATTACTGAGAGTTATTCGAACTAAGTCTGTTAGAGGTCATGTATGCATTTCTTTTATTTAATGATGGACAAGGAACCAAAATGTATCTTATAATTTATAATGAGTAGAAAATTTGGGTCAGATGGATTACACAGAGGTTGTGTGTGGACACTGTGTCTTCGGATTGCATGGGATGCTGAATTGAAGTTGCACTAGGATTTTGTCTGTACTTGTTCGAGGAGACTGACTAGAGGAAAGAGTTGTTATGGAAGTGAAATGATATTGGTGCTGAGGTTTATATGTATAGACGTATTATTGAGGTATTGAGATTATGTGAAGTTGATGATTATTCGAGTTTTGTGGACAAGAGGTTAGGTAAATGAGGTATTATTGAAGTTAAGTGATGATTATTGGAGTTTTGGTGGATAAGAGGTAAAGTAAGTGAGGAGCATATTTTTTTTTGTTGGTCCATATGGAACAAGGAGGATGAAGATGGCAGACTAGAACACTCAAGTAGAAAGAAGATTGCCTACACACACACTTTGTCAAATCGCCAAGCAGTATATACTTTTTTTTGAGAGAGGAAGCATTTGCATATCTTGGTACACTGACAGTTGTTCAGCAACCGTACATTTTGATCTGGCTTGGCAAACATTGGTCTTGACATGATGACTATGACGTTGACTTAACTATTATTGACTGTTATACATTGCTGCCACTACTACTTGATACACATGATGAACATAAAATTTTGACAGAATTGCATTTACACAGTTAACACTATTCAATTACACAGTAGCACTAATGTGGATGAAAGATGAGTGAGTGTGTTTTGTGTGTTTTCCTTTTATAATCCCAGAGAAGTGATCCCAACCTATCTCCCAAATATTATTTCACTTGTTTGTTGTGGCTTGCACTGACACCCATAAATATTATAGGTTAACTGTTATTGTGTACTGTAATAGTTAATGTGACAATTAACTGATATCATTTGTGTGTTTATTATGATTTGTATGTTTAGTGTAAGAGCATTGATTATATTTTGTTAAAGAAATTGTATGTGCATTCAAACTATTGTTCATGACTGAACTGTCTCAGTAGTTATGGTGAATAGTATGGACTGTTACTTGCACTTTTTCTACATGACTGGTGCCACAAGGACATGTTTAATTTCTGCTGATGAACTGTGTGATCAGTGATTGTAAAAAAATTATGGACTGTTACTTGTACCTTTTCTACAATATTGGTGCCACTAGGACATGTTTAATTTCTGCTTATAAACTCTGAAGAACAGTGTGATCAGTGACAGTGTATTTTATGGAACTGCTTCTGCTGAGAAATGTGACTTGTTGCTGTGCGTACCTGCTCAACATTGCTGGGTACCACTGATGGACTGTTTCTACTGAAAAGATGTCACCTGTTGCTGTGTGTACCTACTCAACATTTCTGGGTGCCACTGATGGACTGCTTCTACTGAAATGAAGTCACCTGTTGCTGTGTGCACCTGATAAACATTGCTGGGTGCCACTAATGGACTGCTTCTACTGAAATGGTGTTACTTGTTGATGTCTGCACCTGCTCAACATTGCTGGGTGCCACTGATGGATTGCTTCTACTGAAATGAAGTCACCTGTTGCTGTGTGCACCTGCTCAACATTGCTGGGTGCCACTGATGGACTGCTTCTACTGAAATGAAGTCACCTGTCGCTGTGTGCACCTGATCAACATTGCTGGTGCCACTAATGGACTGCTTCTACTGAAATGGTGTTACTTGTTGGTGTCTGTACCTACTCAACATTTCTGGGTGCCACTGATGGACTGCTTCTACTGAAATGAAGTCACCTGTTGCTGTGTGCACCTGATCAACATTGCTGGGTGCCACTAATGGACTGCTTCTACTGAAATGGTGTTACTTGTTGGTGTCTGCACCTGCTCAACATTGCTGGGTGCCACTGATGGACTGCTTCTACTGAAAAGATGTCACCTGTTGATGTCTGCACCTGCTCAACATTGCTGGGTGCCACTAATGGACTGCTTCTACTGAAATGGTGTTACTTGTTGGTGTCTGCACCTATTCAACAGTACTGGGTGCCACTGATGGACTGTTTCTATTGAAAAAATGTTACTTGTTGGTATTTGCACCTGTTGACCATTGCTGGGTGCTACTGCTGGAACTGTCAACTGCTTATTCTTGAGCTATGGAAAGCGTTTATGTGAATATTTGTATAAACTGATTTTTTGTGTATTACTGTTAGTGAAAAATTATGAGACTCTTACTTGCACATATTCGTCATTGCTGACGCTATTGATTGAACTGTTTAACCACATAATACTTGTGTAAACTATTATGTAAAGTCACATGTATGAAAGAATTTGTATTGCTTACTGTATTTTATATATTAGGTTATTGAAAGGTCAGTGCAAAGCCAAAATTTTATCTAGTTATATGATATTTACGTATTAATATTATCTTTTATTTTTGTCTGTATTTTTTTGACGAATTTGGTGGTATTTTCACCACCAATGCTGGCAAAAATACCATCAAATTCTAGCCGTGGAGGAAGGGCATATGAAAGGTGGCTACACTGAGCCACAGCGCCAGAGATCGCTAGAGAGCATTGTTCCGCCGCCTCCACGGGCTGTCATTATTGAGATGTGCTAGAAGGCAGTGCTTGTCGAGGACTCGTAGTAGTCAGTTCGTGTTCAGATGTGCTAGTAGAGAGTGCTTGCTGAGATGTGATACTGAAAGGTTCTTGTTGAGATGTGGTAATAGCGAGTCGGTGTGGAGATATATTGTAATTATGAGAGTGATTTTGGTCAATATATGAAGGTAACGAAACTTGATTTATTTTTCATTATTTCCATGTTTTAAATAATGCGTCATTACAGGTTCAGTCAACAAAGCATCTGGCTTGTGTTCTTGTATTAGAGTGTAATTCTGGTTTTCTTGAGTAATTATGGTATTCTTATTTTCTTTAATTAATTCAGTATAAATGATATTTATAAATTCTTGTGTTATTGAAGAAGAACCGTGCCAGATGCGTACGTTGAGTCACACTCCCACACACAGAACAGTTACTCTTGTGCTTGTTGTTGCGTTGGTTTTATAGTTGCTGGGGACTTAATTAATTAATTGTGTTAATGAAAATTTCCATTTCATTCCTTGTTGTTGTTCTAAGCAGTCAGATAGCGTAATAATAACAGTCAGGGCCAACCGTTTACGAGACTTCGTAACCGGACAGACAGCTGCTAAAGCAAGAAATCAAAATCATTTTCATTACATTTAATTAAGCCCCCATGCAGTCCTTGACATTAATGCTACCAAGTCTGATCCTCGTACGGTGATTATTTTCCGAGTTAATAGTGTGTTAAATAGGGAAAGTTTAATTATAACCACCCGGTATATAAATTATGCATACCAAGTTATGAATGAAGACTCGAGGGTAGAATAGCTAGGATATACGAACAGCTCATTTCACCAAGTAAGCTTCGGGTAAAGAGAAGGAACCTACACTGAGCCGGCACCCTTAGCGCCAATATTTAACACATCCCCAGCATATTTGGGGAAGCTTTTACTGCAACGGATGAGTAACATAGTGACAGGATACGCCTGTTTCAAGCTATAAGTAAAGCGCCGCTTAATACCACATAGCTTCACTTGAATAACATAGTACTTAATGTCTCAATATGCACAATAATTACGAGCCCTGAACACACATATGTCCCCTTTACTTTTTATACCACAAATTTTGTAATTCCCTACTTATTATTATCTTCAACAATTCTCAGCATATTGTACTTCTTGACCTGTTTTGCAGACACACATGATTTAATTTTCGGAATGCCGTACATCCCGAAACATAAACGTAAAGAATTCAGTTTCGCTTCCAGTGTGTAAAGTGGCTATGCTATTGAGGACAGCATTATATATTATGTAAGAGTACAGGACGATGAGATGAGGTAGTAAGGACAGTTTTCACAATTTTCAGGATTTTACGAAAAAATGGAATCGATGGTCTCAGTATTATTTGTACAGTAAAAAAGGTATTAATTGAAAAGAAAGGAGGAGCACCAGGAAGAAAAACCATTTTTATAAAGTGATGGGAATCTCCAAGTTTCAGCTCGTTAACAAGCTTATTAAAATCGGATTCAGATGCAGATATTTGAATAACATGACTTCATACACGACATTTGAGACTATTCCTGTTTTTATTTGAACTGGTGAAGAGAACGCTTTCTTCTCCAATTATGTAGTGATACTGGTACCAGAATTTTAAACGCTTTTTTAGTTGAGTTTGGATTACCAACAAGTAACGAATCTCAAAAATAGCGACATTTTCCTCCTTGAACGTCTCACATCTCTGTCAGTAGATAATTCTATCAAATTCTCCTGCTCAGCGGAATCACCACGTGCATTTCACCAACGTCGTTAGAAAACAGACCCATAATAAAACTTTTAGAACTGTCAGGTTCTACAGAATCCTTACACGAATTTCCCTCAAAACATGAAAATTCGCTGCAGGGTATTTAATAACGTGAGTTGTTGTCAACACTGATGGTTTCTGTACGTGCTGTTACGTCCACAAGAATGAAGAATAATTTTTATTTGCCATTTGAGATTTAGTTGGGTGTTCCACTGGCGACTAGCCTGGCATACTCCGTCAATGCAACAATACACGAGGAGACAAAATGTGAGCCCTTCGGTTGGACAGGTGCATACTGGCAGGCAGATCTGGCCATGTATCCACCCACATAGAGAGATAGACCGGCATTTGTACAGATTAAGGACGCTCATAGTGTACATAGTGTAGCTCACTGCGATCTCGTAAAGTTCTGCTCTTGTTCTTGTAACATAATTTCTTCACTAATCGGCATTGCAGCATATCTCTGACACATGTGTGGCGACTGTTTCAATGCGTTATAGTTCATCTGTTCTCAGTATAGGTGGCTGAAAAACAGTGATACTTCATTAAAACATCACTCTTACGTGGGTTACATTAGATAATTATATCTACATTTTTTGTTATTGAATTATGCTGCCACGCAAACGGAATACTAGTTTAAAGCAGCAAATAGCCACAGGTAATGATTTGCCCTGTTTCACAGAGATCTTTATCAAACACCAAATACCCTGTAAGTAAATACAGCTGAGACAGATACCATATAATGACCTCTAATTTTGTGGCATATAGGTGCCCTCCAACATTTCTGGAACCACAGATAAATGCGGGAGAAGCTAAGCCCGCAGATCAAGTTGCCCTCTAGTGCTCTCTCGATGTGCGCGAGTGCATCACAGCTCCCACAGGCCATTCAGGGGGTGAGGCGGTCCTGTAACCCAGGTTCCGCACGGCTGAGGCTCACCCGTCACCTAGGTCGTGGGCTCTGACGTGATTTCTTTCTACTTTCTGCTTAGGACAAGCGATAAATGTTCTAGGAAAGCTGTGTAACTGTTGCCGAGCTGCTCGGACGCTGTTACGAACAACTAGTCCATATACTAAGCATTATTCATGGTGAAACCATCTGTGCTACGTGTAGAATCTAAGGACTTCTTTTTTAAAGACAGTAAAATATTAGGTACCCACCTTATTCTTCACCACTGGTCCACATCTCTACATGCATATCTAGACTCTGTGAATCACTGTCAAGTGTGTGGCAGAGGGAAATTTCCACTGTTCCATATTTAAGACGTCTTCCTTTTTCTTTCTCGACTCTAGTGTGGGAAGACGGACTGCTTGTGTGTCTGAATGCGAGCTGGTTTTTGCGTAATTGTATCTGTATAGCAATAATTCCGTGTGGCTCAACGTCGTGGTGCATGTCTTTCAATTGGATGCCACATCGGCAACTCACGTGTTCATATGGTTCAAATGGCTCTGAGCACTATGGGGCTTAACATCTGAGGTCATCAGTCCCCTAGAACTTAGAACTATTTAAACCTAACTAACCTATGGACACCACACACATCCATGCCCGAGACAGGATTCGAACTTGCGACTGTAGCGGTCGCGCAGTTCCGGACTGAGGCGCCTACAACCACTCTGCCACAGCCGCCGGCTAACTCTCGTGTCTCTGTCTGAATAATTACTCCGAGGAAAGACGATCTGCAGTTTGTCGTGGAATCAGAACCATGTGTCGTACCTGGAGATTTTATCTTTACCTGACTGTGAGGTGAAATCTATGCTAAAGGTAGACGCAAGCCTGTAGTTCGACCCCACGAGTTTCGATTTTCAGGCACGCCCTTTATCGTAAGACCCTAGACTTTACCTGCATTATCTCTACAGGACACATACATAAGGCACTGAAGAATATTCACAGTTCCGAAATTTTCTAAGCCCCTTCTCACCAGATAACTTGCTTCTACCTTCAAATATAAGAGTAATAAACATTCCGCATGCAATATCTTCTGTAGACAAAACTACAATTTTCCACGATCCTGCAAATGAAACAAATACTGCTGTTTATAGTATCAACAATTAATTCTAAGTGGTTGTTCCACTCCATATCGCTACACATTGCTGACGTGCTTGGCTAGTAGTGACTCATTAAATCTATAGTCAACGGACACCACACTCTTAGGTCTCGTGGATTTATCAAATTTCTTTTTCTCTGCATTAAGAATTAGCTGCCTATCTCGGTACAGGTCGATATTTTATCGAGATCTGAGTGCTACTGTAACTTTAACTGAATAGATCAGTGCCTTAAATACTTGAATCACTTGCGGAAAAAATGATACTGTAAGTAATACTATACACAACTCACACATACCATTAAAAGCAGCTGTCCTATTAGACTCCCCTGGGGTACGTCGAAAGTTACTTCCGTGTCTGTATATGACTACACATCGCGGACAATGTGCTGCGTCCTGCCTATCAGTAAGTTTCCGAGCCAGTCATAAACATGGCTAGATATCCAGGAAACCTATTACTTTTGAAGACACTGAAGTGATACTGATTCAAAAGCTTTTCTCAAGTCTCGACCCACCGAATCAGCTTGGTGTCCTTTATCCATGACTCTGAATATGTTGAGTATATCGTGTGTGAAGGGCGCAAGATGGGATTCATACCATAAAAGTTTCGGGAAATCATGCTAATTTCCATGAATATAATTACGGCCATATATAAACTACTTTAATTTTCGTGCACGAGATAAATGTTAGATGTTTACAATAATATTCCTCTTTTAGTTAATGATCCTACGCTTATTGTTATCTGTTAATGTCTGAAATAGGAGATGTAAAGCACTACCTGGGAATCAGTCGAGTGGTGGATGTGTACAGAAGAGAAAAACCGAAAACTACTTGTCGCTTGATGACAATTCAGTAGTGGACCAGGAAGTGAACTAATTAACGATGAAAGTCTGATAGCAGGCCTAAATATCAGTCACAGCAACATTAAAGTTATGTATATACAAAACATCGAAAAAATGGTATGAATTAACAATGACGTTATAGAATCAATGGATGAAATTTTATATTCAATAGGCCGCCACAGCAGCTGCTACTGGGAGATGTTAAGCCTGAGTCCCTCGACATCGTATCGCCTCCACACACTGCCATACAATGCAATGGACTAACGCACTCCTGTAGAAGCCTGTCCTATTAATATTCCATTTGTCTCTCTCTCATAAATCACAACCAGGGAAGAAACTTCGAGAGTATTATTAATGCAAGAGGAGAATATGATTTTAGAAGGGAATCAGGAACTACAATTTTGCTTGGCCTGTGTCCTTACGGATGACTCGACTATTGGAACAGACACTGGATATTCATGCACCGCAGTGTCTAGCCCTGCCACTTCTCAAGAGCATAAACAATGACACAAGGTGCCTACCGTCGCAGGGAATTATTTTTTTCCTTTATTGAGTTTCGGTTCCCCCCGAAGGGGGCGGGCTGGCAGCAGCTTAATACGCCGCTCTTCAGCCTACAGACTTTGTTTGAAAGAGAGGAAGATAATAAATAATAAAAACAGGCGATAAAATCGGAGACTTAAAGGAGTAACATGGCGAAAAAGCGTGGAACTTAAAACATAGAACAAAGGGATGATGATGCTAATAAAATACATATGAAGCAGACAGGTAAAATAATAGACAGACAATTAAAAAACACGGCGATAGTCTGGTTTCTGTTCGCAAAAGACAAAAAATTCACACCCAGCGACAGCATGATGTCTGTTCGCAACACTTCGGAAAGACGAACAACACTGAACATTCACTTGAACACTGCACTAAAAAATTATCACAAATATGATATACCACAGCTGAGGGCAGATGGGGGGGGGGGGGGGGGGACCTCGACAGATGACGGGAAAGGAAAGGGGGAAGGAGAGGAAAAAGAAACGAAATGGGGGAGGGGGGAAAGGAGCCGATGGAGGGGGGCGGGTGCTGGGCAGACGCGACAGGGAGTGGGGAAGGCAGAGGAGAGGAAACAGAAAAGGACTCGGGAGGGGGGGAGAAGTGAGGTAGGGAGATGTTAGGTGGGGAGAAAACAGGAGGGAAGGGGGGGGAAGAGGGAGCCCAGGGAAAAGGACGGAGGAAAGTAGGGGAGGGGGTGAGGAGCAGAGTTGATAGGAGGAATAAATGGAGGGAGAGGGGGCATCATCCGGGAGGGGGAGTTGATGGAAGCCACCTTAGGGAAAGGAGATGTAGGGTGTAGAGATGGAGGGTAGGGGGGACACAACAGTGAAGACATGGCAGGGGGCAGGGATGGGAGAGGAGAGGAGCAACCAGGGGGTGAGGGGGTTAAAGGCGGCGGGAGGTGTAGAGGATGCGGATATGTTCGAGGAAGAGGAGCAGATGGGGGAAAGGAATGAGGTCACAGAGGATCCACATGGGGGACGGGAGGCATATATGGAAGGCGAGGTGGAGTGCCTGATGCTCAAGGATCTGGAGACATAGAATTTGGGGGTGGCAGATATCCAGGTGGGACTGGCATAACAGAGGATTGGACGGATTAAGGATTTGTAGGTGTGGAGGATGTTAGACGGGTGCAACCCCCATGTCCGGCCAGAGAGCAGTTTGAGTAGTCGGAGGCGGTTGTGGGCTTTGGATTGGATGGAGCGGAGATGAGAGATCCAGGTGAGGTGACGGTCAATGGTGAGGCCAAGGTAGGTGAGGGTGGGGGAGAGGTGGACAGGACGGGTGCAGACAGTAAGGGAGAAATCCAGGAGCCGGAAGGAGCGAGTGGTATGACCTAAGATGATTGCCAGGGTATTAGAAGGATTGATTTTGAGGAGCCACTGGTTACATCATGCGACAAAAAGGTCAAGGTGATTCTGGAGAAGGCGTTGGGACCGTTGGAGGGTAGGAGCGAGGGTGAGGAATGCGGTGTCATCGGCATACTGCAAGAGGTCTACTGGAGTGGGGGGTTGGGGCATAGCTGCCGTGTACAGGAGGTAGAGGAGAGGGGAGAGAACAGAGCCCTGGGGTACACCTGCAGAGGGTTAGAAGGTGTAGGAATTGGCATTATAAATGTTAACATAGGAGGGGCGGCAGGAGAGGAAGGAGGCCATCAGACGGATGTAGTTGACAGGAAGGGCGTAGGTTTGGAGTTTAAACAGGAGACCAGGAAGCCAGACATGGTCGTAGGCCTTTTCGAGATCGAGGGAGACAAAAATGGCAGAGCAACGGGAATTAAACTGGAGGGAGAGGAGATGAGTGAGGCGTAGGAGTTACTCATCGGCAGAGAAGGAAGGCCAAAAGCCACATTGGGTGTCGGGGAGGAGGTAGTTCCAGTGGAGGTGGTATTGGATGCACCGGATAAGGATGGATTCCAAGAGCTTGCTGAACACTGATGTGAGACAGATAGGACGATATGAAGAGGCATCAGATGGAGGCATTTTGGGTTTGGAGAACATCAGAATACGGGAGGTTTTCCACAGGTCAGGGTGAAAGCCGGTGGCAAGGATGACATTGTAGAGGGTGGAAAGGACTGAAAGGTAAGAGGGAGGGCAGTGTCTGAGGTGTCGGTAGGTAACACTGACGTGGCTGGGAGCAGTGTTGCGTTTAGTGCGGAGTGTGAGGCTGACGTCCTGTGTAGTGATGGGAGTGTTAAGTTCAGATGGTTGTGTGGCCCAAGTACTGGAAGCTAGGAGCAAGGGGAGGAACAGAGGTATTGGTACGGTCGATGACGTCAGGGAAGAGGGAATAATCAAATTGTGGATCATCTGGTATGGAAAAAACATCGGAGAGGTGAGAGGCAAAGTGGTTAGCCTTACTGAGGTTGTCAGGAAAGGGACAGTCATCAAGGAGGAGAGGGTACTTGGGGGTGGGGCGGTTCCCAGTAAGGCATTGGAAAGCAGAGCAATGCTTGGAAGAGTTTATTGGGAGCATGGTGTTGAGTTGTGTACATGTCTGGCGCCAGGCCCAGCGTTTCTGTGCAGTAAGCAGGTTGCGGATGTGTCGTTGTAATTGCCGGTGGCCGGTAAGTGTATCCCGGTCACGAGTGCGGAGAAAAGAGCGATAGAGGCGACGGGACTCTCGAAGGAGAAGGCTGGCCTGTGGAGACAGGGCGGGGCAGTGAGGGTGGGTGGCTTTGGTGGGGATATGGGTGGCGATGGCGTCAGACAAGGTCTGGTGCAGGAAGGCAACAGTGCGAGAGATGTCATCAGAAGACTGGAGGGTAAGGTCGTGGCCTCAACCTGGGTGTGAATGGAGTCGCGGTAGGCATCCCAGTTCGCATGGGAGTAATCATGGACAAGTTTAGGAGGGATGTCGGGGTGAGGAGTGGGGCGGGAATGGCGACCATTAGAGATAGTGAGGAGAACAGGAGCATGGTCACTGCCAATGAGGTCAAGGACATCTGCAGTGATGCGCCCAAGGAGGTTGGGAGAGGCTAGGACAACATCAGGAGTGGTGTCGGATTCGGGTTTGGTATGCTGGGGGAGGGGAACCAGGTCTCCCTGGAGGGTCTTGATAAACCGATGCCACCGTAGGAGGTCGGCAGGATAACGGCTGTGGATATTGAGGTCGACGGCAATCACGTAGGTCGAGAAGGTGTGGTCAATGTGGGCTCGGAAAAGCGTACGGGATGGGGGTGCGAGGGCGGACACAAATGGTGGCACAGGTGACGGTAAGGGTGGGGAAGAAGAGGCTGAGGGTGAGATGCTCGCATTAATTGTTAAGGAGAGGTTGGGGCCAGACAGGGAGGTGCTAGAGGTGGCCTATAGCAGCTCCGCCACAAGCCAGAGGGTACAGGTTAATGGTGCGGTGAAGGGTGTAAGGAGGTGTGCAGATGGAGATACGGGGTTGAAGGAAGATTTCATTTAGGACGAAGCCATCCACATCGTGCTGATGGAGGGTGTGGAGGAAGAGGAGTTTGTGGGTGGGCAGGGAGCGAATATTGTGGTACAGGATACTGTAGTGTTGTTGTACCATGGGAGGGGAGAGTTATACGAGGGTGGTGAGGGTGGTGAAGGTGAAGTGGGCCTGGTTGTGGGAGTAGGTGACATAAGTGGTAAGATGGAAGATGGAACGCCCAGCGAGGGCGAATTGGGAAAGGGTGTGCGAGCGCTGGAAGGGGTGGATGTTTTGGAGCACAACGGTGATAAAATGGATGATGTCTTCTGCAGTAGGCGGAGGGCAGAGTGAGTTGTTGGGGTGGATAGGGTCATCAACAGGACGGACAGGGACAGTGAGCTCAGGGATGACTGGATGAGGTTTTGCTTTACACTTTGAGGAGTAGGTAGGATGTGGTTCATCACAGGTGTTGCAGGAGGGGGGAGAGGTGAGGTTCATCTACATCTACATCCATACTCCGCAAGCCACCTGACGGTGTGTGGCGGAGGGTACCTTGAGTACCTCTATCGGTTCCCCCTTCTATTCCAGTCTCGTATTGTTCGTGGAAAGAAGGATTGTCGGTATGCCTCTGTGTGGGCTCTAATCTCTCTGATTTTATCCTCATGGTCTCTTCGCGAGATGTACGAAGGAGGGAGCAATATACTGCTTGATTTCTTGGTGAAGGTATGTTCTCGAATCTTCAACAAAAGCCCGTACCGAGCTACTGAGTGGCTCTCCTGCAGAGTCATCAACTGGAGTTTATGTATCATCTCCGTAACGCTTTTGCGATTAGTAAATGATCCTGTAACAAAGCGCGCTGCTCTCCGTTGGATCTTCTCTATCTCTTCTGTCAACCCTATCTGGTATGGATCCCACACTGCTGAGCAGTATTCAAGCAGTGGGCGAACAAGCGTACTGTAACCTACTTCCTTTGTTTTCGGATTGCATTTCCTTAGGATTCTTCCAATGAATCTCAGTCTGGCATCTGCTTTACCGAGGATCAACTTTATATGATCATTCCATTTTAAATCACTCCTAATGCGTACTCCCAGATGGAATTAACTGCTTCCAGTTGCTGACCTGCTATATTGTAGGTAAATCATGAGGGATCTTTCTTTCTATGTATTCGCAGCACATTACACTTGTCTACATTGAGATTCAATTGCCATTCCCTGCACCATGCGTCAATTCGCTGCAGATCCTCCTACATTTCAGTACAATTTTCCATTGTTACAACGTCTCGATATACCACAGCATCATCGGCATAGTCCATATGCTCTTACTTTGTTCATTAAACGACTGTGGGGAACTATATCGATCGCCTTGCGGAAGTCAAGAAACACGGCATCTACCTGGGAACCCGTGTCTATGGCCCTCTGAGTCTCGTGGACGAATAGCGCGAACTGGGTTTCACACGATCGTCTTTTTCGAAACCCATGCTGATTCTTACAGAGTAGATTTCTAGTCTCCAGAAAAGTCATTATACTCCAACATAATACGTGTTCCAAAATTCTACAACTGATAGACGTTAGAGATATAGGTCTATAGTTCTGCACATCTGTTCGACGTCCCTTCTTGAAAACGGGGATGACCCGTGCCCTTTTCCAATCCTTTGGAACGCTACACTCTCCTAGAGACCTACGGTACACCGCTGCAAGAGGGGGGCAAGTTCCTTCATTTACTCTGTGTAAAATCGAACTGGTATCCCATCAGGTCCAGCGGCCTTTCCTCGTTTGAGCGATTTTAATTGTTTCTCTATCCCTCTGTCGTCTATTTCGATATCTACCATTTTGTCATCTGTGCGACAATCTAGAGAAGGAACTACAGTGCAGTATTCCTCTGTGAAACAGCTTTGGAAAAAGACATTTAGTATTTCGGCCTTTAGTCTGTCATCCTCTGTTTCAGTACCATTTTGCTCACAGAGTGTCTGAACATTTTGTTTTGATCCACCAACCGCTTTGACATAAGACCAAAATTTCTTAGGATTTTCTGCCAAGTCAGCACAAAGAACTTTACTTTCGAATTCAATGAACGCCTCTCGCATAGCCCTCCTCACTCTACATTTCGATTCGCGTAATTTTTGTTTGTCTGCAAGTCTTTGGCTATATTTATGTTTGCTGTGAAGTTTCCTTTGCTTCCGCATCAGTTTTCTAACTGGCAGTTCTCGAGGAAGTGGGAAGCTTTGCGGTGGGGACAAGTAAGGGGGTTCTTGCAGGCAGAGGTAACATGGTCACTGTACACGAGGCAGCGTTGGCAGCGGTAGGATTGGACTGGGGAACGGGAGGGGTCCACCTTACGACGGCGATTGTAGATGAGGGCTCCCTCGGTGAGGAGGAGGTCAATGGAGGAGGAGGATTCGGTGAATATCCGCGTTAGATATTTCGGCCTGGCATCACTAAAGATGCGACGGGCCGAGCGGATTTCGATGTCGCGCCGGGAGTCGAGTTCCGCCACCACCTCAGCCTCTGTGACCACGGCGCTCGGCTTCGTGATCACAGCGGTGAAGGTTGGCGGATGTCGGGGACGTCTAGACTCACGGGTAGAGTACGGGGTGTGGTATGGGGTGAGGGTTGCGCGTCGGCCAAATTGGATACGGGATGTGGGAGAGGAGATGGGTGTGGAAGGAAGCATCGGAGGATTTAACGAGGACCGAGTCCTCACGAGAAATAAGAAGGGAGACGGGGGCACTGGGGTAGTACGTACGGATGGACAGGGTGAGGGTGCGGCCATCGAGAAATTGAGGGTGAGGATTGGAGAGGACAAAGGTGTGGGTGGCAGGCGTGGCAGGTGTGCGGGTTGGGGTCTTGTCCACGGGGGTGGGTGGGTCACGAGGATCGGGGGTTTTCTTTGAGGAGATTGGGGGGGGAAAGGTCGACATTCGACATTAGGGTGCTCGGAGGGTTTCGCGGTCACGACAGAGTGGAGAGGGGGCTGGGGATGGGTAGGAGGGGGAGATGGCGGGGGCAGTACCGCCCTGAGGACCGGGTGGCGCAGACGGAGGGGGCGTGGGTGGCACAGAGACTGTGGAGCGGCGAGCCAAAATCCGTGCCGGCTGGGAGCCTGTCGGAGGTGGTGCAGGGAGCGGCGGAAAATCAGCAGATATCGATGGGGCGACAGTGACAGGGGAGGGAGAGTTGGGGGTAGTTACAGCCGAAAATGGCGCAGGAGTGGGGAGGACAGGGAGGGAAGGATGGAGGGTGGAGGATGAGCTCCGTGTGATGGTGGTCGGAGCAGCGGAGGGAGAGGTAAAAATGATAGTGGTGGTGGGTTGGGACATGGTGGCGGCGCGCGAGAGGGGGGTGAAGACGGCGGCGGCGGCAGCGAGCACCGGCAGGCGACGGCGAGGACCAGACGGCTGGCAGTAGTGACGGCGTGCAGACGGGTGACAACACGACCGGAAAGATTGGGGCTCTTCCACGTCCAAAATACACCCTCAGTGTAGCCCAGGCAGTGTGAGTCCTCGATCAGGAAGTGAGGGAATCCAACCCCCGAACGGGTCGCAGGGAGCCGTCAGCGAACATTTTGTCTCAAACGGAAGTTCTTCCCACGACGAGATCTACCATCCCTAAATGTTAGATGCAAATACTGTAGAACACCTTCGTGTGTTATATACAGGGTGGTCCATTGATAGTGGCCGGGCCAAATATCTCACGAAATAAGCATCAAATGAAAAAACTACAAAGAACGAAACTCTCTAGCTTGAAGGGGATAGCCAGATGGCGCTGTGGTTGGCCCGCTAGATGACGCTGCCATAGGTCAAACGGATATCAACTGCGTTTTTTAAAATAGGAACCCCCATTTTTTATTACACATTCGTGCAGTACGTAAAGAAATATGAATGTTTTAGTGGGACCATTTTTTTCGGTTTGTGGTAGATGGCACTGTAATAGTCACAAACGTATAAGTACGTGGTATCACGTAACATTCTGCCAGTGCGGAAGGTATTTTCTTCGTGATACATTACCCGTGGTAAAATCGACCGTTTACCAATTGCTGAAAAGATCGATATCATGGATGGATGGCTATTGTGATCAAAATGCCCAACGGGCGTGTGCTATGTATGGTGCTCGGTATCCTGGGCGACATCATCGAAGTGTCGGGAACGTTCGCCGGATAGTTAGGTCATTTAAGGGAACAGGAAGCGTTCAGCCACATGTGAAACGTCAACCACGAGCTGCAACAAATGATGATGCAAAAGTAGGTGTTTTAGCTACTGTCGCGGCTAATCCGCACATCAGTAACAGACAAATTGTGCGAGAATCGGGAATCTCAAAATCGTCAGTGTTGAGAATGCTACATTTACATCGATTGCACCCGTACCATATTTCTCTGCACGAGGAACTGCATAGCGACGACTTTGAACGTCGTGTACAGTTCTGCCACTGGACACAAGAGAAATTACGGGACGATGACAGATTTTTTGCAGGCGTTCTATTAAGCGACGAAGCGTCATTCACCAACGGCGGTAACGTAAACCGGCATAATATGCAGTATTGGGCAACGGAAAATCCACGATGGCTGCGACAAGTGGAACATCAGCGACCTTGGCGGGTTAATGTATGGTGCGGCATTATGGGAGGAAGGATAATTGGCCCCCATTTTATCGATGGCAATCTAAATGGTGCAATATATGCTGACTTCCTACGTAATGTTCTACCGATGTCACTACAAGATGTTTCACTGCATGACAGAATGGCGATGTACTTCCAACATGATGGATGTCTGGCACATAGCTCGCGTGCGGTTGAAGCGGTATTGAATAGCATATTTCATGACAGGTGGATTGGTCGTCGAAGCACCATACCATGGCTCGCACGTTCACCGGATCTGACGTCCCCGGATTTCTTTCTGTGGGGAAAGTTGAAGGATATTTGCTATCGTGATCCACCGACAACACCTGACAACAGGCGTCAGCGCATTGTCAATGCATGTGATAACGTTACGGAAGGCGAACTACTCGTTGTTGAGAGGAATGTCGTTACACGTACTGCGAAATGAATTGAGGTTGACGGACATCTTTTTGAGCAGTTATTGCATTAATGTGGTATTTACAGGTAATCACGCTGTAACAGCATGCGTTCTCAGAAATGATAAGTTCATAAAGGTACATGTATCACATTGGAACAACCGAAATAAAATGTTCAAACGTACCTACGTTTTGCATTTTAATTTTAAAAAACTGCCTGTTACCAACTGTTCGTCTAAAATTGTGAGCCATATGTTTGAGACTATTGCAGCGCCATCTATGACAAAGCGACAAAAGTGGTCCAACTAAAACATTCATATTTCTTTACGTACTACACGAATGCGTAATAAAAAATGGGGGTTCCTATTTTTTAAAAAACGCAGTTGATATCCGTTTGACCTGTGGCAGCGCCATCTAGCGGGCCAACCATAGCGCCATCTGGTTTCCCCCTTCAAGCTAGACAAGTTTCGTACTTTGTAGTTTTTTCGTTTGACGCTTATTTCCTGAGATATTTGACCCAGTCACGGTCAATGGACCGCCCTGTATACATACATATAAAACACACACACACACACACACACACACCGAGTGTGTGTGTGTGAGAGAGAGAGAGAGAGAGAGAGATGTGAGGGAGGGGGGGGATAGTGTAATGTATAGAGAAATTCTTCTAGCGAGTAGAGCTGTTAAGCAGATACTGTTTCAGCTTTTGTTTGAAGTTAAATCTTGCATACGTTACATTACTGCAGTTATCACATTTAAGTTTTAGTGGTCAAAGACTTTACAAATTTGCTCCTTACGTGTTTCTGTGCTGTACTGAGGCTAAGTGATGGATGGTGAGGGTCATTTGCCCTAGTATTATATTTATGAAGGTTACTCCCGTTTTGTTAGTAACGATTTTCCTTAGAGAGTAAACTGACGGACTGTGAATCTGTTGTCAGTTTGACAAACAGTTTAAATAGCCGCCTACAAAAACTTCCAGACTGGACACACCATATGCGGGTCCTTCGGTAAAGGTGGGAACTATGATAAACGCTCCAAGGGCAGGAAGTTGGATCCAACTCATATGGGAACAACACTGAAGTCAAGCTTTTTGTGAATTAAAATAGATCGTCGTCTTTAGTTTACTATTCAAAATTTCACTCGTCACTATCGACTTGGTTTTTGTAAGGGATGCAGCTGTTTGTGTTCACCACTGTATGATGAATAGAAGAGAGCCAGTTGTGGTTATCTGCTCATTTACGCTCCGGCAGAGGCGGCAGCTGCGAGACTGCGCTATCAGTCCGCTATTGTGACGAGGCGGCAAGCTGCCACAACAGCCTCCCTGCTGACAGTCTTGGAGCCGCGAGGTGCTTCTACTTGCGTACTCGGAAAGCCATTGTACAGTGCACGACGGAGAGCGCTTCATTCCATTGTCAGTCAACTCCTTTCCAGTTCCAATCACCAATGAGCAAGTGACAAGCAAAGACAAACATGAGAAAAATAAAACAAAACATAGAAGAGATATGTGATGGAGCTGAACGTATAGGATAAGCAGAATCTAAATACATCACGCAAATTGGGTGAAGTCGACATGTTCCATGATACAACCCTGTGAAAATACACGGATAAGAGCTAACACTAACCTGTGCACATACACACTTCGTCCGAAGAAGAACTAGTCCTTTAGAGCCAATAGAAGACGCTGATTCCAGTCACTTGATTTCCATCCCAGTCACTGCCGACGTTCGCGCGCAGAGCAGCTATCATCTGTTTGTGCTTCTTTACTCCCTAGTAATAATTTTGGGTGGTACTAATATTGATAGCCAGCCTCTGTGGCCGAGCGGTTCTAGGCACTTCAGTCCGGAACCGCCCTGTTGTCAAGGTCGCAGGTTCGAACCCTGCCTCGGGCATGGATGTGTGTAATGTCATTAGGTTAGTTAGGTTTAAGTGTTTCTAAGTCTAGGGGACTGATGACCTCAGAGGTTGTCCCATAGTACTTAGAGCCATTTGAACCATTTTTTACTAATATTGATAACTATTATTTGGGGGACGTAGTCACTTATCTGCTGAACGCATTTTCGATAGCATAGAAAGACTTCTACGAAGAAAGCATGCAATTGTAACGAGAGGAATATATCGAGATCTACCAGTCAGTGAGTGAAACAAAAACCTTGATGAAGATTGGAGAGTGATAGAAATGAAATCCCTCCGAAAGACCTTTGAAATTTAGCTCAAATAAAAGAACTGAAACAAATTTTCATATACAAGTACGAAGCTATGGGAAATACTCCTATTGATATGGGGGCAGCTGCATTCTAAAGGTGCCAGCAAGATGTAAAAGAGCGGAAGTCTCTTTAGAAATGGTGATGCACCGTTACGAATCTCTTTCCTTGACGAAGAGCTGAAGTACTCCTCAGCCACCTAATCTCAGATGACAAGATAAAATATGTTGTTGGTTTGCTGTAAACTATTTTCAGTGAACACTGCCAAAATCAAGAGGACTTTAATTGGTATACATCCATCATTGACGATATGCCCATGTTGTTAAACACAGAGGTAGAGAAAATTGCTTGTGCCTTTTTAGAAGGTGTATCTGATTTACAGTCCTCAGTGTAAATTTCCTCAAAGAACCGTTCTATTAATAGGTAATTCCAATGTTACATCATTATGATTTGTTATGCAGATTTGAAATATTTTAAATAATTTTGAAACAGCAATGAAGTCAGAACTTTCGGTGAAACACTGAATACCAATGTTACAATTGCTAATACATAATTTTTTTCCGTTATATCACATACAAAATTTTTACGAATACGTAATATGATAATGTACGGCAAACATGATATAATAAGATGCAAGTTATTTAAAAAAAAAACAGATATTTGCTATGGAAAATCACTGAAAGCCGACCATGTCCAAATGGTTCATGCAAATTAGACCATGACTATTTTTAAATATACTTTTTAAAGGAATATTTTCGTCGTAAATCTTATTTACGCTATGAATTGCCTTTTGGCCCAAGAGTAAAGGCGTTTGCATTTCCATATGTTTTTTCGTTCATATGCATGCTTGAAATAAGTTTTATGTGGATTGTGAAAAATTGCATTTGGTGGACATGTTCGACTTTGCATGTCATCTTCTCAAATTGACAGAGGGATAAAGGACTATCTGTATACCTCTGGCACAAGCACGAATCGCCCTGCTTTTGGCCTTAGACTTTTTATGCAAAATGAACATTGGCGTCAATAGAATAGTTCCACAGTCTGTCTTAAGGGCTAGTGCTCTGAAATTTGTCAACAGTGATTTTGTTCGTTATAAAATAACATTTGCTACTGCCAGTTACGATTTTCTTTTACTCATTTCCTGCGTGACACGTTTCAGGAAATAATTACCTTATGCAGGTGCATTTTTCGTGCTGTATAGCATTTATGCGTGGTGTTTATGATATGTGAGCTGCTGCTTATTTCCGGCTCTTTTACTGTAATATACAAGTAGAAACGTACACAAATCAGTAATTAATCATCCATACTTCTCTGTAGATATGGCGAATTTTGAAATAAAGTTTACGTACGTAAATCCGCAAGTAAAATTTATTTCCATAATCACCATTATCTATAGAATAAGTCTGTCGTTAGTTAGAAAATTACCTATAAATGCCTTAATACAAGATAAACGCACTTTTGAACGGGAATCATTTGCGTGTTGTGCAGGAAATTAATAAACAAAATGTTGTTATTTCTTTAAGCTGATCTGTTTACAGTCTCAGGTTTCCACCAATAATTTTAATCGTTAAAATAAAATTCCTCAATAGTATTTCGCGAAAAGATCGTCTTCTTCACTGAAAGAATTCACGTTTAATCTAATGGAACATTTCCGTAACACTCATTCCTGTCCAATGTCTTCCTTTCATTCGACCTGGTGGGGAACCAAACATTCGAGCAGTCCTCAAGCCTTATGTACACGGTCTCTCTTATCCGTGGGCTGCACTTCACTGAACGGGCCATTCGCCTCACCTACAACTGACCTTATACGCTCGTTCGATTTCATGTCTTTTCGCTACGCTACACATTGATATTTATTCAACTGAGTCAAGCAGCATACCATTACTGTTTTACTAGAACATATCATGAGTTTTTTTATCGATTTACTTACATTTATCTGTATTTATCTCTTTATCGGTGTCGATAGTCGCACGATGTGGCATCGCGTTATACAGAATCGTCCGTACAAGGTAGTTTCACTCTACAAGGAATTAATGTGGCAGCAAATGGACGCACTCTTTTTTGTATCTAGACTTTGGACTGACAGTGGATAAGTTCTAAGTAAATATTTCTGTAATTTTTTAATTTATAAGCCAATGCCTACTATCACTTGTTATATGAAACACAGAATTAATGTTACCTAACAAAGACGATTACATGTTACTACATCTCCGTTATGAAAAAGAACATCCAGCTATGCCCAATAATTTTTTTAACATTGTGCTATGGGTGGTTGTGTAGCTAGTTTTTCTGCTTTACTAGTGCTACTGAGTTTTATTTTACATAAATGACATTACGCTTTGGCATTGTATGATCTATTGTAGGCATAATGTTTTTACTTCATTTCATTACTTATCTACACAGAAATAGAAGAAAAATTACAAAAAATATGGTTGGAGTGATCGCGTATATTAAAGTAAGTGTTTACATATTTCTTGACCCATAAATCATTCTGAGAAAATGAAGAAATGAAAAGAAGAATGAATTCAAACATTGATTGGATGGGTTATACTCTCTAAGATAAAAAAACCGCAGCATCACGAAGCAATAATCCGAATGAGACGGAAATCGGTAGACGTGATGTACATGTGCAGACAAATAAACGATCAAAATTTGAGAAAAATTGGATGATTTATCGAGGAGAAAGAGCTTCACAAATTGAGAAAGTCAATAACGCGTTGGTCCACTTCTGGTCGTTATGCAAAAGTTATTCGGCTTACCATTCCTTGATAGAGTTGCTGAATGTCCTCCTAAGGGATATCGTGACAAATTATGTCCAGTTACAACGTTAGGGCGTCAAACTCGCGAGCTAGTTGGAGGATTGTGTTCATAAAGCTCCAAGCGTTTTCCAGTGGGGAGAGATCCGGTGACTTTGCTGGCCAAGGTAAATCTTGCTGAAACGTAAACACTCTGTACAACTTATATCGATTAGAAGTAGGTTTATATTATGTAACTGTGTATCTGTAATTACGAAGTGTGTATTCTTTGTTGATTTCGGTCATTGATTTGTGACAGGAAATTTAAAGTATTGTAATGTATATCTGGAAAAAGCTAAATGATATTTAAAATAATGAAATCTTATAATATATGTATATTTAGAAGAAAGACATTGTATATTGGAAGCTGGTTCATGCTTAGGGCACTGGTATTGCAAAATGTAAAAGATGTAGGGACGTTTCTCCGCAACGGAAGTGGCTCGGCGCGATGCAAAAGGTGGTTTTGGCGGTCGAACTGGGCGGCTACTTGGTGGGAACGGTACGCAGTCACTGGCTAGCCGTTGCACGGTACACATCGAAGGTGCCAATTGAGGCAATCGGAAAGCGCTTTGCAAGGAATTTTACCTCGGATGTGGACTTGGCTGTTGCATGTTAATCTCGGCAATAAGGAATGGCTCTAACACATTAAAAATCCGTCGCCAAGAAGAAATTGCATAGAGCATTCAAATATCAAGAACCGTGAGTACAGTTAGCCGCCACGTCGATTGCCACCACAACTTCGCCACTGTTCCACCAGCTTCAGCCATACAGATCTGTATCAGAGCATGGACCAGTTAATTTGTGAGTGATTTTAATAATAATCCAAGTACTATAAACCTGTGTTTAAAACCATATCTTCCATCCAACCTATGCAGGGTCCTCTCTTAAGTGTTTATAAAACAGAGTATCATGTTTCAAATGAACTAGTAATTTATTCATGTTTTCAAATGTGCAAAGATTAGCAATAGTTGAAGTTCATTGGAATTTTGCTAAAGTACTATCAATTTACTGTAAAGTATTGTGTTGCAAAAATTCAGTGCCACATTGTGTAAATGTTATTGTCTAAAATACCTACTTCACAGGTGATGAAAGAGGCACATAAGTTAAACTTATTTGAAACATAATTTAGCCTCGATTACTGTCATGAACGATTTATTAGAAGTTATCTGAGCTCAGTGTTGAACAATTTGCCTTGAAAAGCAGAAACATTAACTATTACAAGTGAAGCTCAGAATTAACTTTAGTTGAATTAAATTTTGCTACTGAAATAATCATAGAGCTTTGAATAGTTATACTATACCAGTTTATCCCTACTATATTCCTCTCATATTAGAAAGATAACTGGAATATCTGATATATTTCTTGTTGTGTACATAGTTCCGCGTAGTCAGCGCGTACACAACTTTCCCACTAGAGCGCGCCCCGCTAAGCACAACAGCGCAGGCGCAGCGCTCGTCCGTCTCCGCACTACCAGATGGCGCTGCCATAAAGACGGACCAAATTCTGCTACCGCCGATCCGCTTATTAATATGTAACGCAGCCAATGAGATTGCTGCTAACGTAGAAAATTTTCTGCTCGCGGATCACACTCGCGCAGTGATACCTGAACGCGCGGGGTATTATAACGAGTGTACAGACCTCCGATTAGTCAGTCTGCATTAGTCTGCATTTGTTTGTAGTCAAGTTTCAGTCTGCGCCTAATAAGATTATCATATTCCTGTACATAGCCATGAAGAGAAATGTATAGGCACTTTGTCAAGTATCAGAGATATGTGAGAATACGATTAACGTACCAAGACCAAAGGAACTTCAGAATGTCATTTGTAAACAGCATCCAGAATCAAGTTAGGTAATGTCTATATTTTTTATTATTTTCATAAATGTGTGTGAAAATTAATAAAGTTCTGTTTAAAGTTGGTCACCGCCAATCTGCTACTCCAAGCGTGCAAGTGGCACTTCTATCGTCTGACCTAACGGCAGAAGATAAACACGCCACGATAAGACCACGAGACTTATTGCTGACACTCGCCTACTTCGCTAGAGCGACAAGTCAAATAACCTGATGGTGTGTGTACCGAAGGTCTTACAGTACGCACACCACATTTCTTTAAATGGGAGTATAAACAGTGTAACTGTGATATTGTTTTTCTTTTTTATTACTGGTTGTTACATGTCAGTAAAGTTATAAGCCCCTCCATGTCCAACTTTAGTTCGGTGCTTCCTGCAGTAACATCTCAGTATTGAGTCACGTTATGATAGTGATTGCAGCTGTTCTTATTATGAGTTGGGTAAAATTTTGCTTTGTGTGCTTACCGGTTTGTGGATTAATGGTAACTACTGCATACCCACAGCTTAGATTACCCTGTGTCAGTGTGCTGTTCAAAGGGAATCTTAATGAAAGTCACCTCAACAACTAATATTCAGTTTTCTTAAACATATATTTTCAAATTAATGTGCCAAATTGTGCTGGCGACCATTCGATTTTTCATTCGTATATGAATTTTTCTACTTTCATTAACCCCAAAGTTAAAGCCCGTTTAGTTTTTCTGTTAAATTCACTATATTCCAAATTACTGTCCGGTACCTTTAGCCGTTAGACATACACGCACGGTCAAAAATATTAGTCCTCTCAGAGAATAACATTAGTTTGTGTTACGATAGGCTCGTGTTATACGTGGCTTTTGTCGTGACAGCACTTAATTTTCGGTAGTTGGGGAAGAGTGACGTATAACAAGGAAAGTATTATAACTGGATGGCTTGCCATGAAGGGCAACAAAACAGGGCGTACAACATCGTCGATGTAAGGGTGCTGCGGATCACAACCAGACCATCGCTCCTCGTATGGAAGGCGGCAGTCAGGTTCGTATCCCACCAGTGTTCGTGGCGCCTCAAATCTGCTTCACTAGTGTAGAATTGCCTTTAGTGAAGAATCGCGCTTCGAAGTGAGCCCTGATGACCAGGGAAGACGTGTCGAAAGACGCCAGGTGTTTTCTTGTCTTAGAGTGTATTTGATAACTCTGTGTTGGTAATACCGAATACATTAAAAATTTTCTTTTGTCTCTTAGTGAGGTCACGACCTTGTAATTAGAGGCAGCTCTCTTTGGCCCGTCATAGGATGGTCTAGTGCTTGAAAGAGTAAAAGCAAGCTGCTAATTATAAACTGGCATTCGTAACACCATATATAAATTCAGTCGAGATCATTCTGAATCCACTTACAGTCAATAGTCGACACTTTCTCGATCACAGCAGCATCACTAGCAATACCAGATTGCTGCCCACCCCATCAGACACATTTCTTATGTACATAGAGAACAGGACCGTACCTATCACATATCCTGAGCCACTCGTGACGTGACGAATGCTCATCTCACAGGAGGACTTACTCGTTTCGATAAGGCAAAGTCTTCGAGCCAGTTACACATTTGTGAACTTATTCTGTATCTTTGTGTTAACATTTTGCAGTGAGACATATAGTCGCACGCTTTCCGGAAATCTGGGAATATATAACCTGCCTGTTACTCTTGAAAATCGAGAGTAAACACGGTATGCATCATGTGTAAAATTTATATCTTGTTTACTCTATATGGCGTATACGATATTTAGATTAAAATTAACCAAAACGTATTGTTGTAGCGTTATCTGGAAGATAATGGAAGAGGGAGACTGTATCATATGTAAACGGAAAAATCTGAATCAAATTTGCCCGTTTATCTTTCATGTTATGACAAATCTTGCTTCATTCAATGTTTTACTCATTGTGTCCTTATCTTCAAGTTGTGGTTCACCTGCCCTGCTGGCAAGTAAATAGCGTACGAATTAATGAACAAAGGAACGAGTTTTATAGTGCCTGTTTGATATTTCCATATCTTATCTTGTCTCTCGTCCAGGAACTGATTCGTGTGACTGTGCCTCTCTGACAGGCATAGAGGTTGGGCAGCAAATACTGGTGTTTTGTTTCCAATCAACAGTCCCTTTAGTTTTCTTCTTTGAAAATATTTCTTCCTGTCTTCCACTGTTAGAAGTAACTGACGCTATATTTTCACCTCATAAACAATAACTAATACTCTGATCAATGACATGTCTTTTATAATTAGTGTAAATAGATTATGTTTCTCGTGCAACACGTAATTTCACTACGAATGTTTTGAAATTTCATTTGTTTTATGCACCAAACACAAACTTCAGTGAGGGAAATAAACGTATGTTTAGTTGCGGTTGCTTCCGAGATGCTGCCAAATGATAAGTAAAAAGACAGTGGGCTTCGCTAAAGAGAAACTGAGATGTGGTGATAAGGCCATAACACTAGCCGTATCTTGCTATCTACTTCGTCCAATAATTATTGGCATTTTGCTATAGTAAAACATTAACCAAGCACATAATATCGATTTCAGCAACACTATCTTTTCTCATTCTATCCTAAACTGATTGTCTTGTTAATTTGCAAAAACGTATAATTTAGTTACAGTATTAGTCGTAATTTTAGAAACTTAAACAGCCGAATGTTATAGATCAACGATATGAAAGTGCCTTTAGTACCATTAAAGTAGCAAATAACCAACGAAAACGATGTTCAGCAAACTTAATATCAGTGCGCACAGGAATTACCAGATGCAGTAGTTTCACATGTTGGGCAAAACACATAGCTTCAATCAGTATGAGAGAAAAGGCAATGCCATCTCCTACACCCATACTACTGCAGTTTCGCAAGCGTGATATACTAAATCAAAGCTAGCCCTTAGTCTAAATTTTCTGAGTAATTCTGAGCCAAATTTATCAGGCTATACATATATATTTCCATACATTTTTGAGTTCTTACCCTGTATTCCACAATAATGAATGCAGGGTAATATACCACTGCTGATTCTCTTCTCAGTCCTAAAAGGATATGTTTATTCACTAGTACCATGGTAACTAATATAAATGAAAGAAGGGACTGATGACCACAGACGTTTAGTCCCATAGTGCTCAGAACCATTTTTGAAATGAAAGAAGTCTCTGACAGAACACTTCCCAAGCCAAACAACATTTTACAATAGAAAGTACCTGTAGAGTCAAGCGGGAAATTTGAAAACAAAAGGATGGAAAAGTAACTATGTAACAAAACAAGTATCTCTAACCAAGAAAAACACGCACACATACACACACTCAGGCACACACACCATTTTAAGCCCTCTATCCATTTCCTACAAGTTACCTACATATTAGTTAAGACCCTGTACAGACATTAATTGAATTTAGATAACAGCTACAAATTAAGTTTTGCAAAAAAAAAAAATAATAATTTCAGTTCATACGAGTCATATAACGTCTCTCAAAACACTGTAGGATTGTCCTTGGCTTGCTCCCAGTGATTTTCGTTCTCGTTACAAATTTTCGAACCATACGAAGTTAAACGCTTCTGATCGTATCCTACTCTATGGCTGTTAAACAAATGCATGTTAATTTCTGTTACTAAAGGCGCAATGATTTGTCACCGTACTGGGAGCACAGGCAGTAATAGCACAGAATGCGAGAGACGGGTATCTCGGTTATCCGTAAAATTTCGGGCGTGCAGCCCCATAAATTTGACTTCTTCTTCTTCTAATATTTTGGTTGAAGACCGTGCAGCCATCTTGAGAGTGAGCCGAGGTGACTTGGTGTTTCCTTAATGAAGCCGACTCACTGTCGCCTTTAACGGTCGGCCGGCAGATTGCTCCGTCTGTAATAGCCACGCTATCGACGGGCCATTAAGCCAAGACCGGCCGTCCTTTTGCGCGGCACGCGACGCATTCAAGGCGAGCTGCGGCAGCGCCGTGCTTACCCGCAACTGCCCTACGGTAAAGCGACTAAGTGTGCCCCCGGAGACTCCACTCAAGCTGCCCACAAATGAAGCCCTAGTGCTGACCGTCATACAACTACTGCAGATTACACATCATTGGCTTGTGCAAAAAATGGTTCAAATGGCTCTGAGCACTATGGGACTCAACTTCTGAGGTCATTAGTCCCCGAGAACTTAGAACTAGTTAAACCTAACTAACCTAAGGACATCACACACATCCATGCCCGAGGCAGGATTCGAACCTGCGTCCGTAGCGGTCTCGCGGTTCCAGACTGCAGCGCCTAGAACCGCACGGCCACTTCGGCCGGCTTGGCTTGTGCAAATGGTAAACTTTTTTTGGAGAATATTAAAATTTGTTGCTTTCAGGGTACAATGGTTCAATCGTTTTCTTCATATTTAACTGATAACAAGAAAATACAGAGTGGAATGTAATGAGGCGACAAAAGTCATCGGTTGCAGATATGCACATATACACATGGCGGTACTATCACGTATAAAGGGCAACGCATTGGTGAAGATCTCATTGGTACTCATGTGATTTATGTGAAAAGATTTCCGACGTCATTTTGACAACACGACGGGAATTAAGACTGTAAACGCTGAATGGCAACTGGAGCTACACGCATGAGACATTCCATTTCGGAAGTCGTTAGGGAATTCAGTATTCCCAGATCCACAGTGTCGAGGGAGTTCAGAAAATACAGTATTTCAGTCATTACCTCTCACCGTGTACAATCAACTTTCCGATGGCCTTCACTGAATGACCGAGAGAAGCGGTGTGTGACACGTTGTCGGTGCTAACATATAAGCAACACTATGTGAAGCAGCCGCAAAAATCAGTGTGGAACGTACGACAAACGTATCCGTTAGGACAGTGTGACGAAATTCAGCGTTAACGTGCTGTGGCAGAAGACGACTGACGCGAGAGATTTCGCTAATAGCATGACATCGACTACAGCGCCTCTCCCGATATCGTGACCACATCGGTTGGATCCTAGACGACTGAAACTCCGTGGCCTGGTCAGATGAGTCCAGATTTCAGTTGGTAAGAGACGATGTTGGGGTTGAAGTGTGACGCAGACCCGTCGAAGCCATGGTCCCAAGTTGTCAACAAGGCACTGGTGGCTCCTCAGTAGGGTGGGAATCGAATGGGTGCTCTGGTCTAACTGAATCGATCAATGACTGGAAATGATTGTTTGGCTACATGAAGACTATTTAAAGCCACTCATCATTTTCCCAAACATGTCACTGGCCTGCAATTGTTCGCGGTTGGTTTAAAGAACATTCTAGACAAGTAGAGCAAATAATTTTTCCATCCTGATCGCCCGACACGAATCCCATCGAACACTTACGTGGCATAATCGAGAAGACAGTTGGTTGACAAAATCCAGCACTGGCATCACTTTCGCAATTATGGGTAACTATAGAGGCAGTATGGCTCACTATACTTCCCACGACTCGTTGAGGCCACGAGTTGTCGGGTTGATGCAGTACACCTGCCAAAAGGAGGTCCGACACGATGCTAGGAGGTACCCCATCACTTCTGTAGGTGATGCAGTTTACGTGAAGAATCTTCTTTTGAGTGGGGACAAATCACTACGGTGTTTGATATGGGATCGGACCTGTTTTCGCTAGACATGTGCAATAAAACTACGACCAACCGTTCACGACAATTTCTTCAAATATGCAAGGAAATAAATTACTGTAGACATGTTACATTTCCATATTAAAACAGGTTTTGTAAGACTGTTCGTAGTATTGTAGATTACATATCGGTTTGAATAAGTTGCCAACACACAGCTAGGGGCCCCGACTCCTCTGGCAATTGGAAGCACATATTGTCGGCTCGTACTGTATCGCAAAGCAGTGTGCCTACCAGTTTTCGGTCACGAAACCTTTCCTAACGCAAAAATTTCACCTATTGTAAGAAAAAAATTCATCTCCGGCGTTAATTAAAATTGCGAAAATGTTTAGACTACGTAGAGATAATACACAGACTTAAAACACACGTGAATATCAGAATTATGTATCTCCATAGACGACAATAGAACACGGCAGAAAAGAAATATGTGCCTGGGTGTACACACTAATCAGAACTGTGACTAGAAATCACATATTACCTTCTCACACGTTAGATTCCAGCAACACTTCTTCTGCAGATATTTGCTAAGTTTGGTGGTCAACGCGCCATAAATTGGGATTACTTTGCGTATTTATTATTATTATTATGTGCGATTAGACCCTGTTGGATCACGCAAAGCTTCTTCATTCTTTTTCGTTTGTTTTTTTTTTTTCAAACTGCTCTCATTTTTTGTGCATGGCCTCTCTTCGTTTCCTCTGCCCATTTTGTTCCTGCTTTCTTCGGAGCTTCGTTCTCTGACTTAGCTTTCCATCTACCAACTTTCTGCTTAAATACCTTTGTGTTCAAATATTTGAATAATTTATCTGAGCGTTTTATAGGTGCTTTTTGACCTCTTGTATCTAGGGTATAGTTTTAAGTCCTTCTTTGTATTTAAGAATTTTGTGCCCAGATCTTGTTTTAGATTTTAATCCCCTTTTTCTAATGGTTGGACAATTTCTCAGTTGTTTGACGAGATTGTAATCTATAGCCCTCTTCTGGTTTCATTGGCCCTAGTATCTTTCTGATGATTTATGTATTTCTTTTAATAAGTTTTCTAGGTCACCTTTTATGTGGACTGTCAGGATTTCACTGGCACACAGGGCTTCAGGTTTTGAGACTGTATTATAGTGCCTAATTTTAGACAAGCATTTTTTATTGTGCACCTTGTAGGTTCTTCCGTAGGTTCTCTTTAGCTTATGGAGGCGAATGTTTTGTGCTATTTTCTGTCGGCCCGTAGGTTCTACGATTTCTCCTAAGTACTCAGTTGACTCAATTCATATACTTCGCGTATTTACTATATATTAAAACCTCTTTACGTTCCATTCATGGAGAGAGCGTGCGAGGAAATTATCTGATTTTTCTCTACCCGACCTCTGTGGGACAGATGTATAGGGCGCTGAATAATTCTCGGAGATTTTGCGTTGGTAGACGTTTCTTGAAGTTCACCAAATGTACGGTGACTTTCTTCGGCACCTGTCAGTTACGGTTGTTCAACATTTCTATTACACACTCCTGCCAGGAAAACAAGCTTATGACCAGTCGCACCGCCCTTCTTTGTGTATGATCGGTTTTCCCCGTTATCAGACGTGATAATGACCCCATACTTTCAAGCACTATACACGTATGAGCTGCACGAAAGTATTGTATGCTATCCGTTTTGTAGGAAAACTGAAGTTAGCCATTCTCCTGCCGTTGAAGCTTCCTACGGTTTTCCGTAAATCATGTAATGCAAAAGGTTTGGGGATTTTCTCTTCCCAGGGACTAGGTGTTTATGTTATCCTATCATTTCATCGCCACTATCATAATCATCGTCGTAATCATCATCGTCATCATCAACATCATCATTCGTGACAGTGGCTAGATTGGGCTGTGTAAAACCTTGGACTGTGTAAAAATTGCGACTTTGTACGAGCGCTGATGACCGCGCAGTTGAGCGCCCCACAAACCAGACATCCTCATCACATTATGCAGTATTTCAGGATAGTTTATGTTGTCTGTATTCCAAAGCTTTGATAAATCGTAGAAATGACAAACAGGGTGTCGGAGCTACAGGTATCTATAAACAACTGTTTTATTTCGGTGCCTTTGTTTGCACAACATTTTGCACGAGAGGTCAGACTTTGATATGCATATTGGTACACTTCAGTATGGACACCGTTAGTCACTCGACAGACATAGAAACGATACTCCTGACCTAGTAGATAGTGTCGGAAGTTCCATGTGGCTTTTCGCGGATGATGCTGCAGTATACAGAGAAGTTGCAGCATTAGAAAATTGTAGCGAAATGCAGGAAGATCTACAGCGAATAGGCACTTGGTGCAGGGAGTGGCAACTGACCCTTAACATCGACAAATGTAATGTATTGCGAATACATAGAAAGAAGCATCCTTTATTGTATGATTATATGATAGCGGAACAAACACATGTAGCAGTTACTTCTGTAAAATATCTGGGAGTATGCGTTCGGAACGATTTGAAGTGGAATGATCATATAAAATTAATTGTTGGTAAAGCGGGTACCAGGTTGAGATTCATTGGGAGAGTCCTTAGAAAATGTAGTCCATCAACAAAGGAGGTGGCTTACAAAACACTCGTTCGACCAATACTTGAGTATTGCTCATCAGTGTGGGATCCGTACCAGATCGGGTTGACAGAGGAGATAGAGAAGATCTAAAGAAGAGCGGCGCGTTTCGTCACAGGGTTATTTGGTAAGCGTGATAGCGTTACGGAGATGTTTAGCAAACTCAAGTGGCAGACTCTGCAAGAGAGACGCTCTGCATCGCGGTGTAGCTTGCTGTCCAGGTTTCGAGAGGGTACGTTTCTGGATGAGGTATCGAATATATTGCTTCCCCCTACTTATACCTCCAGAGGAGATCACGAATGTAAGAGTAGAGAGATTAGAGCGCGCACGGAGGCTTTCCGGCAGTCGTTCTTCCGCGAACCATACTGGAACAGGAAAGGGAGCTAATGACAGTGGCACGTAAAGTGCCCTCCGCCACACACCGTTGGGTGGCTTGCGGAGTATAAATGTAGATGTAGATGTACTTCACTTGTCGCCTCATGTTCATAAGTGTGACAGCTGTTACAGTCTCTACTGCGCCCTAGATCCGTTGTCTCAAATCTTTGAGTTCGTGAACGCTTCTAACGTTTCTTCTGTAAACAATGTCCTTGATAAGACACCAAGTAAAGAAAAAATCCAGCGAAATCAGATTGGGAGACTGAAAAGGCCAGGCAACGGGACCCCCTCCCGATCCAACGATCAGGAAACGTCTCGTTGCGAAATGTGATAACATCCCAATTAACAATGCCGAGGGGGGGAAGCTACATTACCCTGGAAAATGACATCAGGCGGCATCTCTGGAACAGAATAGTTCGCCATCATATCGAGGTAAGTGTGCCCTGTCACCGGTGAACAGGCACCATGCGACTCTCAGCAGTGTTCAAGAATTGGTGAGGATCACATCTTGGAGAGTGTCTCTATCGATTGCATATTTACTCAACGACATAAAATGTCAAGTTATTTCGGTATTAGTCTTTGTTTGCATATACCTCTAGCTTAACACCATGCACTGTCACACGTTAAGCTGCAGAATAAGTTATTTTTAAGTAATCTATTTCCTTTAAAAAGAGCCGGGTAAATTTTCTTTCCCACTCTTTTGAGGCATGGCTGACATGCACGGCTACACGCGCCTTTGTTTCATAAATAACTCGGCGAGAGCGTGTCCCGACCCGACACAGGCTAGCGAGGAGGTAGCTAGTGGAGCTGTCTGCTGCTCTACCACGTGACACTTCAGCTTCTGCAATTGAGAGTGGCACCAAGTAAGCCTGCCATGGGATGGGCAGCAGGTAGCCCGGAGAGATACTGCGAGTGGCCTTTTCCTCGGCGCTTGGCCGTTGCAACCGTTTTGTGTGAGGTGCTTTCATGGCCCAGAACCAGAGGCCGCAAAATCGTTTCGCAGCCACAAAATATGTAAGATCCAAATTAATTAAGTTACATTACAGGCAATGACACCGGACTAAAGATAAAAAAGACCATAAAGTGCGACTAAATACCCACTCAGTACACGGAATATTACTTAAGAAACTGACGATGATGGAAATGACTATTTCGATTAAGTTTAAGAGTTAGCAACTTCTCACAGCCTAAGGCAATTTTAAATAACCAGTATCCACAGATAGCCCTTGAAGAACTCAGTCGAAATACAGTTTTATTAATGTGCAATATATTTAGTTAAGTCAGAATGTTAATTCTGAGGATATGAAGAAATATTCTCATGTAGAATATAATACAAATCAATAAATATTTCAGCAATATAAGTGAGTAAACAACCACAGCTATTTGTAAACATGTACGTTTCATTCTGTGTGATAATAGGTACTCTCTCTATAGGATGTTCGGAAGTTCCCGTTACGAAGTTGTACCACTTGTAGAGTGAAGTGAGTGCATAACGTTTCTGACAGGAACCCATGTCCACCATCTTATCGTTTTCGTGCTACAGCCGTTTGAAAACATGTTTGTTAGGTATTTATGCAACAGGGTATTCATGGCTTGGGGGGGTGGGGGATGGGGGTTGCGCTCTCTGACTTGGTCGGAACATCATTCATGTTTCTCTGAGGGTTAGAACAACATGGTTGACTACATGTCTGCAGAATATACTGACATGACCCTTCTGAATGGCGAAGTTCATGGTAATAGAAAAGGCGTCGTCTTTACCAAGATCGTTCTCCACAATATCCGACTCATCACATACCCTTTTCGGCATAATTACGCCACGGCTTTGTGAAAGTGTACCTTCACTGTCAGCAGGCGTGACTGTGGTGTTCCAAGGTGACGCTGCAGATCCGAATAGGAGGAAGCCGTACTACATCTCGTAGAAGAGAAGCCACCAAAGACTTCACGAGCAATTTCTATGGCTATTAATGAATGGAAATGTAAAATAGTGATGTACCGGGTCACAGCTAATCAATTACTTGTAAACTTGGTCGTGTTACCAACATGTTATAAAGTGGTTGTAGCACGGAGACGGTACGTTTCCGCACATGGGTTCCAATTCAAAATATTACCTACTCATTCTCCTCTACCTGCCCTAGAGGTTTCTAACTGCAATTTCCGAAGACCCTTTATCTGATAAAAATTAATGAATGTGTGTATGTATTTCAACATCTCCTATGCTACTGACGAAGCGCCGTGGTTAGCACACTGGGTTCGCATCTGGGATGACAACTGTTCAAACACGCCACCTGCCATCCAGATTTATGTTTTCCACGATTTTCCTGTATAGTTCCACACAAATGCCGAGATTGTAACTTTGAAAGGGTATGACCGATTTCCTTCCCCATCCTTAACATATTTCAAGCTTATGCTGAATGATCTCGATGTCGACGGAACTTGAACCCAATCTTCCTTCTTTCCTTCCTTTGATGAATTTCCACCAAACTCTGTACTCAATTTACTTAGTACATCAAAAGATATACAGCCTCACATTGGGGTGAGAATGGAGATAACGGAATAACGGACAGCGAAAGGTTGGAGGGATGGAGGAGGTGGTCGTGGGGAGGGGGCGATGACGAGAGGGTCAGAGAGAGGGACGATGTCTAAATGGACAGAAATAGAGAGAAGAGCAGACAACAGAGTGAGGGAGTGTTGGATAGGAAGATGGGGAGGAGGTGGCGTATAGCGATATGAGGGAAGGGGAAATGGACAGAGAGAGGGTGATGGTAGAGATGGACAAAGGGAGGAGGAGATGGATAAATAGAAAACATTAATATGTAAGTACCATTTCTCAGCTAGTAAAAAACAAACGTAAGTTAACAGTCTCATTGTTTAAGTTGTAAATAACGAGCAAACCGACAAAACAGCAAAAAACCTAATATCACTACTGTAAAACTGGTGAAATTCTAGACCTACAGAGGATAGACGAAAACCACAACACATTACCAAACCTTAAACAAGTAGGAAATCCGTTGGCATTCAAAAAAGTTCCCAGTTGACTAGGAGTGGATAAATACTTGTCGTGTATCGTACTCAAGGGAGTCTTACACCATTCTACCTGTAAAATAATGGAAAGATCACCTAGAGACGAAAGAGGTGCCGACAGGATTTGCGACTGCGACATTCAGTTATGCAGTGATGTCTTCAGCTTATTTCTCATTCCAAGCGTCCGTCACTATTACTCAACAAACATTTTCTTTTGCGTTGTGGCTTATCGGATGATATATTTTCGTTATCCCTGTATACCGTATAAATCTTCGATACGGTGGTTGTTGAAACATCAAACACTCCTGCTAGCACCCTCCGTAAGTGCACCAACTCGCCCACGTGTGAATTCCAGCACAACTACGCAGAACAAGACAGCATTCCTGTCTTACGTCTTTTTTAATACGACTACTATGTTCTTGGACTTTCAGTCTTATTGTTCCGCCATGGCTCTTATACATATTGTACATTACCCATCCTTACATACAACTTACACCAGTCAGTCTGAAAATCACGAACATCCCGCATCATTTTACATTATGGAACGCTTTTTACAGATTCACAGAGAGTATTAACGTGTCTCGATTTTTCTGGAGTTGTGCTTACATGATCAAGTGAAATATCAGAACTGCCTTTCTGACGCATTTACTTTTCCGAAACCCATGCTGATCGTTATCTATCAGTTCCTGAATTTTGTTTTCCATTCTTCTCTATCTTATTCTAGTTAGCAGCTTGGATACATACGCTGTTATAAGTTGATTGTACGATAGTTCTCGTATTTATTTCTCTTTGGTGTCTTCGGGATAGTTTCGATGACACTTTTTTTCGATATGATATTTTTCAGGTCTCAAAGATTCTAGATACAAACTTGAATAGTCATTTGGTTATCACTTCCTCCAATTTCTTCAGAAAGTCTGAAGGAATATTATTTATCCCTCCTGGTTTATTTGTTTGCAAGCCGTCTGTGATAAATTCTCACTCTGATACTGTATCCACTATGTCTTCGATATGGATTCTCATTCCTTCCTCTATCAGGTCATCATAATATTTTTTCCCCTTGTTTCTTTCCACTTTTTTCTTCTTCGTTATATACATCTGTTATACAAAACATAATACAATACACCTCTCAACATATTATTTAGCCAAGAATAACACTTGGAAATAATTATAATGCATCCGTCTTTGGTGTTGTCGGCAACATATAAAAATAAGTTTGGCAGAGTTGAAATAGGAAGGGGTTGAAGCGAAATTTGCTCTGATAGCAGAAGAACCAGACACTTCACATCATAAAGGGGTTTGCGGAGTATAAAAAGTTAATCGTATAACATTTAAGGCCCTATTATTTCATCAACTGTTGAAGACATCAAAGCAAGTTCTTAATCAAATGAGAGAACCTAGAGGAGTACGTTTTTCTTTTTGATTGTTGAATCGTCTTAACTGAAGTCAGTTGAGATAGTGAAGAAAGTATGTTTTTTTTTTTTTTTTTTTTTTTTTTTTTTTTTTTAAACTGGAAGACATTCTCTCTTGCTCTCCCTCACCCTCACCCTCACCCTGTCCCTTTCTCACATTTATTTATTTATTTATTATTATTTTTTTAAATACGGACACACTGTCTGTGTTAGCGTGGTAGCTGGAGCTAGACGCATGAGACATTCCGTTTCGTAAGTCGTTAGGGAATTCAGTATCCGAGATCAACAGTGTCAAGAGAGTGCCGAGAATACCATATTTCAGGCATTATCTCTCACCATGTACAAGGCACTGGTCAACGGCCTTCACTTAACGACCGAGAGCGGCGGTGTGCGAAATGTTGTCGGTGCTAACAAACAAGCAACTCTGGGTCAAAAAACCGCAGAAATCTATGTGGAACGTACAACTTACGTATCCGATAGGGCAGTCTGACGCAGTTTAGCGTTAATGGGCTATGGCAGTAGAAGACTGACGCGAGTTCCTCTGCTAACATCACATCTACTACAGCGCCTCTGCCGGCCGCTGTGGCCGAGCAGTTCTAGGCGCTTCAGTCCTGAACCGCGCTGCTGCTACGATCGCAGGTTCGAATCCTGCCTCGGGCACGGATGTGTGTTATGTCCTTAGGTTAGTTAGCCTTAAGTAGTTCTAAGTGTAGCGGACTGACGACCTCATATGTTAAGTCCCATAGTGCTTAGAGCCATTTGAACCATTTGAACAGCGCCTCTTCTGATATCGTAACCATATCGGGTCGACACCAGACGACTGAAATACCGTGTTCTGGTCAGATGAGTCCAGACTTCAGTTTGTAAGAACTGACGGTAGGGTTAGTGTGTGGCGCAGACCCTGCGAAGTAATGACTCCATGTTGTCAACAAGGCACTGTGCAAGTTTGTGGTGGCTCCTTAGTTGTGGGGGTTATGTTTACATGGAAACGAGTGGGTCCTCTGGTCTAACTCAACCGATCACTAACTGTAAATGGTTATGTTCGCCATATGAACACCATTTGCAGCCAATCATCATGTTCCCAAACATGTCACCGGGCCGCAATTGTTCGCGATTGGTTTGAAGAACATTTTGGACAAGTTGAGCGAATGACTTGTCAACCCATATCGCCCGACATGAATCCCATCGGACATTTATGTGACATGATCGAGAGATTAGTTCGTTGACAAAATGCAGCACCGACAACAGTTTCGCGATTATGGGTGGCTGTAGAGGCAGCATGGCTCACTATTTCTGCGGGGACTTCCAACGACTCGTTGAGTCGACGACTGCCAACTTGCTGGCAAAAGGATGTCCTACACGATATTAGGAGGTATCCCACGACTTTTTTAAGCCCAGTATAGGTGATGGAGTTTAGATGATGAATGTTCTTTTGAGTGGGGAGAAATCACTACAGAGTTCGTTATGGGATCGCACCCGTTCTCAATACACAGGGGCAATAAAGCAACAACCAAACGTTCAGGATAATTTCTTCAAACATGCATTAAAATATATTACTTGTACACACATGTAGACCCCCGTTTCCTGCAACTGGTCATAATATTGTAGATTATAGTCCGGTTTGAATAAGTAGCCAACACGCAGCTACTTGGCCCGACTCCTCTAGCAATGGAAGAACACTTTGACGGCTCGTGGAAAGCAGTGTGCCTACCAGTTTTCAATCGCGAAATCTTTAAACTGTTTCAAGAAAAAATGTAGCTCTGTCATTAATTAAGATCGTGAACAAAGTTTTCTCGTATGTAGAGACAATACACAGACCTATACCCTATATGAATATGAGAATATCTGGCCGTTGCTATTTGTAACACTCCGTGAGTAAATGCACCTCTATTTTACACAGATAATACGGAAATAATACTCTCGCATAGGATGTTCCCAAGGTACTCCATTGTAAGTGGGATACGAGGAACAACAGTAATTAACATATCCATAAGAAATTTTATACTGATATATACACTATACTTGCTGAAAGTTACAGGAATGAACAAATGAATATTGTTTTGATTCACGGAGAACTTAAAAAACACAATTTATACAATTCTATGTAAGGTTATGTAACTACGTAAATGACAGTAGGACATGGAAGAAAAGAAATATGCCCCTGGGTGTGCACACTGATCAGAATTTTGACTAGAAATTATATATTAACTTCTCAAACGCTAGATTACAGCAACAGCTCTTCTGCAGCTCTTTGCTAAGTTGGATGGTGAAATCTATATAAATTGGGCTTACTTTGCGTATTTGCTATACCTTAAGTCCTGTTTACGTTTCGTTCACGGAGAGAGCGTGTGAAGAAATAATCTGATTTTTCTCCGTCCGATCTCTGTGGGACAGATTTATAAGTACCAGAATAAGACTCGGAGATTTTATGCTGGTGGAAGGTTCTTGAAGTTCGCGATGTATACGGTGTCATTCTTCGGCGCCTGCCAGTTACTGTTGTTTAATATTCCTATTACATACTCTGCCGGCCGCGCCGGATTAGCCGAGCGGTCTACGTCGCTGCAGTCATGGACTGTGCGGCTGGTCACGGCGGAGGTTCGAGTCCTCCCTCGGGCATGGGTGTGTGTGTTTGTCCTTAGGATAATTTAAGTTAAGTAGTGTGTAAGCTTAGGGACTGATGACCTTAGCAGTTAAGTCCCATAAGATTTCACACAAATTTGAACATTTTTGAACATACTCTGCCATATAAACAAGCCTATGACTAGTCGCATCGCCCCTCTTTGTATATGCTTGATTTTCCCCGGTATCAGACATTGTAATGATTGCCTACTTTCAAGCATTATGCATGTATGAGCCGCATAAAAAAAAGCTCAAATATGTGTGAATTTCTAAGGGACCAAACTGCTGTGGTCATCGGTCCCTAGACTTTCACACTACTTAATCTAACCTAAACTAAGTTATCCTAAGAACAACAGGCACACCCATGCCCGAGGGAGGACTCGAACCTCCGGCGGGGGGAGCCGTGCAGTCAGGCATGGCGCCTATGACTTTGTATGCTGTCTGTTTCGTAGGAAAACTGAAGTTACCCATTATCTTATTATTGAAGCTTCCCGCGGTTTTCCGTAAATCGCAGAATTGCAAATATTACAATCTTTCAAAATAGCCTGTGCTGTAGGTGTTCCACAGCTTTTATAAATCGTAGAAATGACGTACTAGGGGTATGACGTAGAGGTAGACCAAAACATTTATTTGTATTTCAGTACCTTTTTTTGTCCAACATACTGCACAAGAGCGCAAACATTTATATGCATATTGGTACAGATCAGTATGGACACCGTTTGTAGCTTGGCAGATGTCTAAACAGTACTCCATTCTGGCCACATGTTCATAAGCGTGACAAGTGGTTTGGCCTCTACTGCGCCGTAGATCCGTTGCCTGAAATCTGTGAGTTCCTGGACCCTTCTTCTATAAACAATGTCCTTGATAAGGCCCCAAGCAAAGAAAGAATCCAGCGGAATAGCATTGGGGAACCGAGGAGGCCAGACAGTGGGACCCAAGGCTCAGGAAACGTCTCACGGCGCAATGTGGTAACATCCCCATTAACAAGTGGGGGAGGCGGGGGGGGGGGGGGGGGGAATGACGTCAGGAGGCATCTGTGGAACTACATACTTCGCCAACATGTCGATGATGTAAGCGTGCCCCGTCACCGGTGCACAGGCACCATGGGACTCAGCAATGTCAAGAATTGGTGAGGGTCACATCTTGGTGAGTGTCTCTATCAAAAAATGGTTCAAATGGCTCTGAGCACTATGGGATTCAACATCTTAGGTCAGAAGTCCCCTAGAACTTAGAACTACTTAAACCTAACTAACCGAAGGACATCACACACACCCATGCCCGAGGCGGGATTCGAACCTGCGACCGTAGCAGCCCCGCAATTCCGGACTGCAGCGCCAGAACCGCACGGCCACCGCGGCCGGCAGTGTCTCTGTCGATTGCGTATTTACCCAACAACATAAAACATAGATTTCCTTCGTTATTAATCTTTGTTTTTTTATCTCTCTAGCTGGACACTCTGTACTGTAACACGGTAAGCTCTAGAATAAGTTATTTTTAGTACACGTCAAAGTTAGTTTCCCACTCTTTTGAGACATAACTGACATGCGCGACTGGACGCGCTCTTGGTTCGTAAGTGAGGCGGCGAGGGCGTGTCTCGACCCGATACAGCCGAGCGAGGAGGTAGGTAGTGGAGCTGTCTGCTGCTGTACAACATGACACTTCAGCTCCTGCCAAGAGAAGGGCAGCAGGTAGGCTGCAGAGATGCTGCGAGTGGCTTTTCCTCGGAGCTTGGCTGTTGCTGGTGTCTTGTGTGAGGTGCTTTCATGGTGCAGAACCAGGGGCTGCAAAATCGTATCACGGACGCATAATATGTAAGATTCAAATTAAATTGAAAACAGGCAGTGACACCGAACGATAGATAAAAAAGACGATAAAGAGCGTCTAAATACTCACACCTTACACAGAATATTACTCAAGTAATTGACGATGAAAGACTTAAACATTTCTATTAAATCTAAGAATTAGCAACTTCTAACAGCCTTGGATGATTTTAAATAACCACCTGTCCCCAGTTAGCCCTTGAAGAACACTGTCGAAATACAGTTTTGTTAATGTGATGAATACACAGTTAAGAACCAGAGTGTTAACTCCAAGGACGGAAAAACGTACTGTTGTGTACTATAAATACAAATCAATAAATATTTCGGCTGTATGAGACAATAAACAACAATGTACGATTCATTCTGCGTGATTGTAGGTAATCCCTATATAGGGTGTTCGGAAATTCCCGTTTTAAACTTGTAGCACTTGTAGAGTAAATACATAACATTTCTAATAGGAACTCATGTCCAGAAACGTTTCGCCTCCGTGCTACAGCCGTTTGGAAACATATTCCTAAGGTATTTACGCAACCGGGTGTTCGTGGATAGGGGTGGGGGGTTTGTGTGGTTACGACGTGTCCGCTTGAGTCATTTGACGTCTGTCCTACCTCTCTGACCTGATTTGAACATCCTCCACGTGTCTCTGAGAGAACAACACGATTGAGTACACGGTTGCAGAATATTCCGGCATGATCCTTCTGAAAGGCGAAGCTCATGGTAATGGAAGAGGCGCTCGTCGCCTTTATCGATATCGTTCTCCACAACGTCCGACTCCATCGCATATCCTTTTCGGCACAATTACGTCAGCAAGCGCGACTGTGGTGCTCCAAGGTGACGCCGCAGACCCGAACAGTAGGAAGCCTTACTACATTTAGTTGAAGAGAACCTGCCAAACAGTTCACCAACAATTTCTTTTGCTATTAATAAGTGGAATTGCAAAATAGTGACGTACTGGGTCACACCTAATGAATTACTTGTAGCGTGGCAGCGTTACCAACATGTTTTCAAATGGTAGTAGCTCGCAATCGGTGAGTTTACGGACATGGGCTCTAAATCAAAATATTATCAACCCATTCCCCTCTATATGTCCTAGAAGTTTCTAACGGTAGTTTCTGAACACCGTTTATCTGATAGAAGTGTACGAATGTTTGTATTTATGTATTTATTTACGTATGGATATTCAACATCTCTTATGCTTCTGACTGAGCGAGATGGATCAGTGTTTACCACACTGGATTCGCATTCGGGCGGACGATGATTCACACCCGCGTCCCGCCATCCAGATTTAGGTTTACCGTTATTTCCCCTAAATCCCTCCACGTAAATGTCGAGATGGCTCCTATGAAAGCGCACGGCGGATTTCATTCCCCATCCTTAACATATTCCGAACTTGTGCTCCGTCTTTAACGACCTCGATGTCGACGGGAAGTTAAATCAAATTTCCTTCCTTTTATGCTACGCTGTTGGATGAGTTTCAACCAAACTTAGAACTGAGATTAAATACTACCTGGAGAGAGAGAGAGAGAGAGAGAGAGAGAGATACAACTTCCCATTGGTATGGGAATGGTGACGATAACTGGATAATCGACAGCGAAGGAGACGCACAGGAGGATTAAGTGGAAAGAGAGGGGGCAATCACGAAATGGAAAGAGGCAAAGGTAGGATCAAACGGGCAGAGAGCCGGACGGTTGGAGGAGATGGACAGCCACAGGAGTGATGGATAGAAAGCGCGGTGGAGGAGATGGACGGAGAGAAGAGGAGATGATAAAACATTAGTAAATAAATACCCAGCAAACACTGGTTTTCTCAGCTAGTAACAAATAAAAGTAAGTTAAATACCTCACTGATTAAATTGTAAATAACGAGAAAACCGACGACTCCAGCAGAAAGCTAATGTCACCACGAAAAAACTGGTGAAAATCTAGACCCACAAGGGGTGGACGAAACCCACAACACGTCACCAAACGTAATACAGTGTAGGAAACCCGTTGGCGTTCAAAAAACCATCCAGTCGTCTAGAGATGGATAAATACATATCCTGTATCGTTCTCAAGGGAGTCTTATACCGTTCTTCCTGTAAAATAGTGGAAGGTTCACGTGAGGATGAAATACGGGCTAACAGGTTTATGAGTAAGACATTCAGTTATGCAATGACTCTTCGCCGGCCGGTGTGGCCGTGCGGTTCTAGGCGCGTCAGTCTGGAACCGCGTGACCGCTACGGTCGCAGGTTCGAATCCTGCCTCGGGCATGGATGTGTGTGATGTCCTTAGGTTAGTTAGGTTTAAGTAGTTCTAAGTTCTAGGGGACTGATGACCATAGATGTTAAGTCCCATAGTGCTCAGAGCCATTTGAACCAATGACTCTTCAGTTATCGTGCTCTTTATTTCTCGTCCTAGTCCTGTTCAATGTGCGTCCGTCACGATCACTCAACACACTTTCTTTTGCGTTGTGACTTATCAGATGTTTCTTCGTTATCACCGTTTCCGGTATAAATCTCCGGGGCGGTGCCTGTTGACACATCATACACTCCAGCTAGCTTGGTTACGGAAGCACCCACCATACTTTGCCCATGTGCACTGAGCTCAACATAATGCATTCATAACTATACAGAACACAGCTATGACCACAACTGACCCTTGCGACGTATCGAGAACATTGCACTGGAGCCGTTCGTGGTCTAATGCTGCAGTTCAACATGCAGGGTGTTTCTCACTGTCTTTCCATTTTTTTCTCCAACCCATTCAGTTCATACATCATATATCTAGTAGTCATAGGTTCTGTGTAAAGTTGTAATTTTCGCAGCTACAGATCGTGTCTATTTAAGGGTGGCGGTCATGTTTTCTCAGCGCAGTTCGTCTTCAGATATCAACGAGGAGTGGCGTGTCGGTAGTGACTAAGTGACAAAATTTTCGGGCAACCTCTTAAGATACTCTGTAAAGTTTTCGTGATCTGTCACTTCAAACGGCATCGTAGTGTGCCGGACTTAGAAATTTCGTAATCCAACTAGTAACTCTCGTTGTTTCTCTCACGACATTAAACACAGACTAATAAACATATTTATTTCGTAATGATATCCACCTGGTTTTTAGAACATTATTGACACCGCTGATCATACTCTTCCCAGCAACTAACAGTTATTAGAAGGTAACAGAACAAGTGTTCAAATGTGTGTGAAATCTTATGGAACTTAACTGCTAAGGTCATCAGTTCCTAAGCTTACACACTACTTAACCTGAATTATACTAAGGACACCCATGCCCGAGGCAGGACTCGAACCTCCGCGCGGGAAGAGCCGCACAGTCCGTGACTGCAGCGCCTAAGACCGCTCGGCTAATCCCGCGCGGCTTGACAGAACAATTTACATATTAATGTGATAGGTTTGTTGCTGTACCCCAGACAGAAACGTAGCCGACGAACACTAAACACGTTACACACTTAATAAAGTCTTTGATTTTCCAGAATTCAAAGGAGTGGGTGTAGGCATGTCGCACTTTCCAACGGAGCTAGTTCTCAGTCTCTAATGACCTAGAGCTAGGTGGTGACGAGAAATCGTTTCTAATTGTAGGTTCTACTCATTTTACATCATACTGTTTACCATCTGTTTTTATTATATTAACATATTACGTAACTAACTTGGCGGGTAAGAGGTGGCTGTCATACTACATATCCAACGGTCCTCAGGGCCGATTAATTTCCTCCTGTCATTTATCGTTTCTCTGATGTTCATGAATAAATGTTTAGTTCGAACAGTGCCAAGCAGCACTGTAGTCTGGTGCCTACATTAAACTGCAGGTTTCTTAATAACTTGTGGGGTAAGTCAGAAACCTTCATTAGGACTATTTCCTTTAAACCACTACCTTATTCAAATCAACCTCGAGGTTGAGGACAGCTTTTCTTTAATGTCAACATATTTTGTGCCCGTATTTGTGGTAATGTTTCTCTGCAGAGCTGCTTCATCTGCTCATCCAACCATTCTCCATTCAATTCATTGCCTGTATCCACGACTCAGTGTCATAACATTTCTGTAGTTTCCATTGTCAGCTTCATGCACTATCTCATCGGCTGTAATCCATCATTTTGTTGAGTTCTGTGTCAGTGGTTAAGATGACAATTTGTTTCAGGATATGTTTGACATCAGTTACTTTCTTTTCTTGAAGAAACTGCCGGCCGCGGTGGTCTAGCTGTTCTAGGCGCTCAGTCAGGAACCGCGCGACTGCTACGGTCGCCGGTTCGAATTCTGCCTCGGGCATGGATGTGTGTGATGTCCTTAGATTAGTTAGGTTTAAGTAGTTCTAAGTTCTAGGGGACTTATGACCACAGACGTTGAGTCCCATAGTGCTCAGAGCCATTTTTTGAAGATACTATTCTTTCCAGCTTTTTTATCAGTCTTGGTGAGCGCGGCGTAGTAATATTTATTTACTTTGAGGGCAACTCGGCAGAATGGCAGAAAGATTCATTACTGTTAGATTACGCTATTGGCGAAATACATTTGGAAGTAGTAATAACCGCAAAGTAGTTGTAAGTATACATCCGGAGCGACAAAGTGGAACGACCACAAAACTCGTTTTCAGGAAGAGCAGAGGCCAGTCTGACATTCACTGTAAGAATACTACGGAAGTTTAGTTCACCCACAAAACAAATGGCAAACAAAACACTCTTTCAGCCTGTTTTTGATTCTTGCTCGTCAGTGCGTAGCCCTTACTACATAGGAGGAGGTAAAAGAAATCCAAAGTAGAGCGGAACGTTTCGTCGTGGGTTCGTTTAATAAGTGCTGGGGTGCTGCGGAATTATTCATCCAATGGTAAATATTACAACATAGCCGTTCTGCATCAAGGATAAGTTCATTGTCAAAATTCCGACAGGGTACATTCCAATAACAGTCACTTAACACATTACTTACACTCGCATTTTTTCTTTCTCTCTTGTGCCGATATCTTTATATCATATGTACCCTATGTTCTCAATTATTTGCTGGCTGTATTCCAATCTCTTCATTCCCCTGCAGTCTTCACCCTCTAAAGCTCCCTGTTCTATCATTTCTCTATATCTTAAAACGTGTCCAATTATCCTCTCTCTTCTTTTTCTCTGTGATACCAATATGTTCCTTTCTTCGCCGATTTTGCGAAGAACCTCTTCATTTCTTAAGTTATCATTCCACCCGATTCTCGGCATCCTTACATAGCACCACGTCTTGAACGCTTCGATTCGCTTCTAGTTTTCTCACAGTCCGCGATTCACTACCATACAGTACTGTTCTCTAAACGTACTTTCTCAAAAATTTGTTCCTGAGAATAAGGCTGATGTTTGATACTAGTACACTTCTTTTGCCAGGAATGCCCTTTCCGCCCTTCTAGCCTGCCATTTATGTCTCCCATTCTTCGTCCGTTATGTGTTATTTCGAAACTTCCTAGCAGATGAAAACTGCCTGCTGAAGAGGGACTCGAACCTCTGAACCTTTGCCTTCCGCAGGGTACGCAGGAGAACTTCTGTGAAGTGTGGAAGGTAGGAAATGATATACTGATGGAAGTAAAGCTGTGGGGGCGAGTCATGAGTCACCTGGGTAGCTCAGTCAGTAATGCACTTGCTCAAGTCCCAGGTTCGAGTCACGCTCTGGGACACATTTTTAATCTTCCGGAAAATTTCAGACTAGCCCATACTCCACTGTCAAATGAGAGCTCACTCTGTGTGTTTCTTGCTTTCGAGATAGCAGAATTCCTTCAGATCGTCTATCTGTAATTCGTGGTCCCTAGTTTTGACGATAAGTTTCTCACTACTCTCATTTTTGTTACTTGTAACCCTACGCTACTGCGTACGATACTTATTAAAGCCTGTACTATGGTAAGTTGACGGGCTTCACCTTATAAGAAAGGATTTTGGGGTAGATATTGACCGCGTGTACCCGAATGGAGGCAAAATCAGACTTTCACCCACTCAGTAACGACAATGATGCGTCAAGCAAGTCTGAAGTGCAACTACACGTTAGGACGGACAAGAAACGACACAGCAGATGCTACCAAATTGTTAATAATACGGTCGCCAGCCTAATTAGGCATTAACTGAGTTTCTTCCCAGTACAAGTTGATGTACGTTCATACAAAACAACACGTAATAGCACTGCATAATGTGGTAAATTTTAGAACCAGAATATCTACTGAACTAATAATTTCACTTTCTGTACTAATATGGACAAGCCAAAAATACACAACAATACACTATAATGTTTACTACAAACTTCGTACTGTCTACTGATCTGATTAAAATCGGGCATAGGTTACCCTAGAAATAGTACTTTCGAAACATACATACAATGCCAATTTTGAAAAAGGTAAAACACTAATAAATTTTGGTTTTATATTGACTTTAACTTTGCTAGTCAAATCAGTTCAGTACACTTCAGAATTTAAATGAATAGAAAAGAAAAAGGGGGGGGGGGGACCCTGAAACTGTTATGATCACTGTACTGAAATTTTAATTATTGAGATCATGAAGCACTCAAGATTTCCAATATATGATTTACTACTCTTTTTGTCTTATTTCCTGCTCATTTAATTACCATTTTATCTGCCTCAAATAATTAAACCTCATTACTAAACCAATTTCAACATTATCTTCCAACTTTGCCAGACCTATATATTCATTAACAGCAAAGTTCTTTAAACATCATTCTAACATAGATAGGTCTGCAGGTAAGTATTATTAGCATAAACTTTAAATCTTCATTTCGGGACACTCGGATTGCACAACATGTGGAAAGCACCCTGTCTAGGTTAGTGATGAGGATAATTAAATGATAGGACAGTTCTGGTAAAAGTTAAGTTGTTATTGAACAGTCAGGAACAAAAGTAACACTGGTCCACACGAATACAGTACTAAAAGTTTCAACCTGTTCGTGTCGATGCGGCGGTTGGCGGGCGGCGGGATGGCGAGGCACAGAGCACACATACAATCACAGCTATGGCTCTTGCTGTATCGGCACTTTACTTCTTCATAGCGTCGCAATATTTTTCCATTTAGTGCCTATGGAATATAGCCATGCTGTATAGTCGTCGGAAACGGCACATCCGAGGCTCAATGAAACTACGTCTTCCAGGAGAGCCTCCTCGATCCAGAGCGTGTTTCTCAGACCGATGCCCAACTCCGACTACTACGACTGCTGAGCCCGTTCTGCCGTGCCGCGCCCGTGTGCATTTTCCCGCGCTCGCCTGCCATCCACCTTTTACCGCTCCCCTACAGACAGGGTATTCACCAAAGGTTTTGCATTCTACATATCCTAATACATTGCCTACGTATGGACGAGACGCACAATTACAACTTCGACATCTTACAATTGTTTCAACATTTCTTACATTTCAATATTGTTATAATATTACTTTTAATTTGACATAAACATTAATATTCACATCGAAAGTTGTTTATAGTTTCCTCAACACAATGACATGAAAAGAAAAGAAATGAAAACAGAATATCGATTACACTAATTCACCAAATTCAGAAGAAAAAATTATTATATGTACAATAGAATAGCGTTGGTGTTGTTACATACTCCTCATTAGTTTCCTCTTTCTTCTGTTTGCTCTCAGTCTGTGCGCAAGAGACTGTTAATTCTTCCTCAACGACAGCAATGTCTTCAGCAAAACGTATCAATGATATCCTTTCACCATGAATTTTAATCTCACTCTCGAATCTTAAATTTATTTCCGTCATTGCTTTTTCAATACAGAGGTTGAAAACTAAGTGACAAGACTGCGTTCCTGTCTTACATCTTTTTTAATACGACCACTTCGTTCTTTGACTTTCAGTCCTGTTATTCCCTCATGGTTCTTATACGTATTGTACATTACGCGTCCTTCCATACAGCTTACATCAATTATTCTGAGAACTACGAACATCTCGCATCATTTTACATTATCGAACGCTTTTTGTACGTCGACAGATCCTATTAACTTCTCTCGTTTTTTTCTGAAATCGTACTTCCCTCATCGAGTAGTTAATCAGAATTGCCTTCCTGATGCATTTACCTTTCTGAAACCCATACTCATCGTTATCTATCAAATCCTGAATTTGGTTTTCCATTCTTATCTGTCTTTTTCTCGGTAGCAGCTTGGCTACATGAGCTGTTAAGTTGATTGTATCATAGTTCTCGTACCTATTTCCCTTTGGTGTCTTCAGGATTGTATGGATGTCATTTTTCCGAAAGTATCACGACATTTTTCAAGTCTCAAACATTCTAGATACAAACTTGAATAGTCCATTGAATAGTCCTTTGATTGTCATTGCGCCCAATGTCTTCAGAAAGCCTGAAGGAATGTTATCTATCCCTCCTGCCTTATTTGTTTGCAAATCTTCTAAATCTCTGATAAATTCTAACTCTAATATTGGATCCCCTATGTATTCGATATGGATTCCCATTCCTTCTTCTTTCAGGTCATTAGATAATCTTTTCCGCCTTGTACTCTTTCCACTTTTTTTTTCGTTATACTCCTCTCTTTTATACTAAACATAATACAATACACCTCTGAACATACTACTCAGCGTAGCATATCGTTTGAGAAATACTTACAATGCATCCGTCTGGGATAATGTCGGCAACACATGAAAACAAGTTTGGCACGGTTTGAACAGGAAGAGGCTGAAGGGAAATTTACACTGGTGGCAGAGGTACTCACACCTCACAACGTAAGGCGGCTTGCGGAGTACAGAATGTGAATCGCGTCACGTGTAAGGTCTCTCTATTTCATGTTTTTTTTTTTTTTGTAAATAGGAGCACACTGTCTATGTTAGCGTTGTAGCCTTTCGGAAAAGTATACGAAAAATCGAGAAATATGCTAAAATTGGAAATTAGGCGTCCGAAGTCGGCTACTGAGGTGTAAGCACCGCGCAGTGGGTCGCTACATATTGTCATTTGCCGGAAATACAGAAAAATTCACGAAATAAAAGGAGCTCTACGTCTTACGAATAGGGCCAAAAACTAAAGCATAAATTCGACGTCAGTAATTTCCTTTATCCTGAACTATTTGTGAAATAATATAGGATTAAATGTTCAAATCACAGACCTAAGCGTATGGAAAATTCTTGCATTGAAAAAGAACCCCTATTTATCCTTTTAAGGATTAGAGATCTTGTCTCAATTTAAAGTCTTCAGAAGAACGTACAGCAAAGGGGGTTGAGCAGTAGACATACAGGATTTACTTGAGCACTTGAGTCAATACCGCACCTTCGCTTACTTCAGTTAGGGTATCAAGTGAAATTTATAATTAAACTGAGGGTTTCTTAGGAGGGTGGACGCAGCATGTTAAGTTTGGTGGAGCGTCATGAAGTATCATCAAGCGTACACTAGTGAAGTGTGTTGTGACTCTTACAGTGGATATTGTACAGGCTTGCTATTAACTGTCCGCCTCCGTAGCGTAGCGGTAGCGTTCCTGCCTGCCACGCAGGGGGCCCGGGTTCGATTAACGGCAGGGGACTGTGTGTCGTATGTCCTTCATCGCCGGCCGGTGTTGCCGAGCGGTTCTAGACGCTTCAGTCTGGAACCGCGCGACCACTATGGTCTCAGGTTCGAATCCTGCCTCGGGCATGGATGTGTGTGATGTCCTTAGGTTATTTAGGTTTAAGTAGTTCTAAGTTTAGCATTGGAGGGCAGCGTGGAGGGTAAAAATCGTAGAGGGAGACCAAGAGATGAATACACTAAGCAGATTCAGAAGGATGTAGGCTGCAGTAGGTACTGGGAGGTGAAGAAGATTGCACAGGATAGAGTAGCATGGAGAGCTGCATCAAACCAGTCACAGGACTGAGGAAACCAACAACAACAACAACAAGTTCTAGGGGACTGACGACCTCAGATGTTACGTCCCATAGTGCTCAGAGCCATTTGAACCACTTTTTTTTTGTCCTTCATCATCATTTCATCCTCACTGACTCGCAAGTCGCCGATGTGGCGTCACCTAACAAGGACTTGCAATACGGCGGCCAAGCTTCTCCGAAAGGGGCCTACCGGCCAACAATGCCATACGATCATTTCATAAATAAACTTTCGCTACTTGAGAGGGCTCCCAAGGAAAACGGGTCATCGTAGAGCAACGAACTTTGTGGAAACATTTGTAAGGACATGCTGAAGAGAAATAATGAATAAACCATTGAAAGAAGCACAGTTTAATTTGCACACGGGAGGGCTGAAATCTGGTCATATTGATATTTACGCAATTGAGAACGATCGGCTAATGGTTCGGTTTTCTCCAAATATGTAACGGCATGACCGAGTGACCTCACGAGCAGTGTGAGGTGGCGCTCCATCGTACAGCAGAACAGTTGATAGTCGAGTCCACAGCCACTCTCTCCCATTGAGCAGGGCTGACATGTTGGTGAAGCAGATCACAGTAACGTGTGCTTTTCGCGCTGCCTTTACCTGATATTTTGGGTAGAAGTTTCTAAGGATAAAAGAAAAAAGAAAGGAACCTGTCGTGTGAAGCCACACCACACAATGATGTGTCCACTATGCAGCGCAACTTCATGAACGTTTATTGGCTGTGACGATACACAAATGCGACAATTTTGAGTGTTCACTACCCCAGTGAGCGTAACGTTAGTGCAAAGTCTACTCAAATGTCTGAGTCACGTAGCAAAAGTTGGTGAGTAATTCAAAGTTTTTAGTGATACCATTTTACAATTTTTCGGAATACTTTTTGAACGGCGGACCCGGGACTGTTCATTTGTGACAAAGATCGTGCCCAGCCTGAATATCACATATTGCGTCCAGAATTCTCAGCTGTTTTAACAGTAACTTCTTCAACAATGTGTGGTGCAACTCGCCGTCGGCATGTCCCAGGACATGTATCGTTGGCTGACCGCTCCAAACTGCATAACGACCAAGGTCACCAGATTTGAACCCTGTCACCTGGAAATTAAAATGTGTTTCTTTCAATGGTTTATTAGTTATTCCTCTTCTGCGTGTCCTTACAAATGTTTCCACAAAGCTTCGTTGTCCTACTAGCACTCGTTTTTCATGGGTCTTCTCAAGTAGCGAAAGTTTAATTATAGCTGCCCTGTATATTAATGCCCTGGCAGAAAGTGTTAATAGTAACCTTAGAATTTTCGCAGGTGTTGCGGTGCAAAATAAAAGGCTATATATCTTCAGATTTCAAAGTGGTGTAAAATCTGGCGACTTGGTTTAAATGTTCAGAGGCGTAAAAAATGAGCACTTTGGCTAACGAAAAAAAAAAACGATGTATCCTATAACTAAACATTAGATGAGTCAATTGAAACCAGTCAGCTCACATAAATATCTGAATGTAACAATTTTTAGTGATGTTAACAGGAACGATCACATAGGTTCAGTCGGAGATAACGCAGGTGGTAGAATTCGGTCAATTGGTAACTTAGGCTATAAGGAAACTGCAATGATCCTACAAAGGAGATTGCTTGAAAACACTTGTGCTACCCATCCTAAGGTACCGCTCGCGTGTATGGAAGCCACACTAAATAGGACCAGCAAGTGATATAAAACGCATAAAAAGAAGGGCAGCGTGAATGGTGACAGGTTTGGCGGGAGAGTTGCGTGGAAATGCTGAAAAACCTGAATTGGCAGATACTTTAAGGTAGACACAAAAGCCTACTTGCAAAGTTCCAAGACCAGTACTAAGCGATAAACTGAGGAAACCGAGGAATATGCTACAACGCCCTACGTATCACTACCGTAGGAATCACGAAGACAGCATTAGACTAATTACTGCTCTCACAGAGGCATTTAACCAGTCATTATTCTTTCTCTCCACTCTCGAACACACCCGTAAGAAGCCCTAATAAATAGTAGAACGGTATGTAGCCTCTCTCGTGTACGTTGCAGTGGTTTGTGGAGTGTAGCAGGACTTCCCTTCCACTCCACAACAGCAAGGCTTCCAACGAAACGAGTCCACGCACCTCCTCACAAGGGACGCAACTCGCAAAGGACAGATCCTTAAACTTAAAGCGATAGCATATAATGCACAAAAAGAAGGGGAGAGGAAGCAAGAGCGCTGAGAAGCCGCTACTGGTATAAAGTGCACTCCACGTGCCTCTCTTCCTCTGCCCACAGCTAGCAAAAGGAAACGAAGAAGGTGATGCCATATCTAGTGGCTCAGGATGCATCTAACACGACCCTAACTGCAGATGTGAGTCAAGCAGAGTCTCTGATAATCGACTGAACATGAGGCTAAGCTAATCAAGGTGATATAGGTGAACAGAAAGGGCATTACCACAATAACAAAGGGAAGAACACAAATTTCACTCGTTAAGTGTGATACATTCTGCGTTGAAGATTTACAAAGCAACCGAAAACGACTATTAATCACTGGAATCTGGAGTAAAGAATGCACTTGTGCTCAGTATCAAGTTAATATGTTATGCATAAATTACGAGAGGTTGCTGAAAGGTAATACCTCCAAATTTTTTTATGTGAAAATGCTTACAGCTTTCTAGATATAAGAATCGTTATTAAAGATCTACATCATTATTCTTCATGTCTACATATTTATTTGTCAACTTAGTCACCCTGGTGACGAACACATTTCTCCCATCTAGAGGCAGTTTGCTGATACAACACTCTAGAACGTTTGAAATTGTTGATGGAGCCACAACCTCACCTCTGCTTGCAGCGCTTCATCACTATCGAAGTGAAGTTCTCGAAAATGTTCTTTAAGGTTAGGAAGGATGAACGATGGCAGTGAATCCTACGCGTCGGATTGTTGCAGGTGTCGCAGCGCTCGTGTGTGATTTGGCATTGTGAGACTGAAGGAAGGGTTGTTCCATGGGTGGACGAACTCTTCGAATTCGATTATAGAATGCTTTTCCTTATGCGCCGACATATTAACGTTACACCCTGCCATTTTAAACGTTAGAATTCGGAGCCGTTTAGCGGCAGAGGGTTACAAATATGTAGACATGAAGAACCCACTCAGGTAAGAAAAGTCACGGGACAGCGATATGCCTCTACGCAGATGGCGCTAGCATCGCGTATACACGGTGTAAAAGGGCAGTGCGTTGGCTCAGCTGTCAGGTGATTCCTGTGGAAAGGTTTCCGTCACGGTTATGGCCGCACTAAGGCAATCGAGACTCTGACATCGGAATGGTAGTTGGAGCTAAACGCATGGAACAATCCTCTTCGGAAGTCGTTATGGAGAACAGTATTCCAAAATCCACAGTGTCGAGAGTGTGGCGAGAATAGCGAATTTCAGGCATTATCAACGCAGTGGCCGACGACCTCCGATTAACGGCTGTGAGCAGTGAGTTGTCAGTGCTAACAGACACGCAACACTGCAGAAACCAATGTGGTACGTACAACGAACGTATTCGTTAGAGCAGTGCGACGAAATGTGGCGTTAAAGGGCTATGGCAACGGACGACCGACGCGAGTGCCTTTGCTAACAGCGCATCTCCTGCAGCGCCTCTCCAGGGCTGGTGATATCTGGTGGGCCCTAGACGACTGGAAAACCGTAGCCTCGTCATTTGAGTGTCGATTTCAGTTGGTGACAGCTAATGTTACGGTCCGAGTGTGACGCAGACCTCACGAGGCCACGGGCCCAGGTTGTCCACATGGTACTGTGGAGGCTGGTGGTGGCTTCATAATTGCGTGGGCTGTGTTTACGTTGGAATGGGCTGGGTACCTTTGTCCAACTGAACCAATCGTAGACTGCAAATGAGTATATTCGGCTACTTGGAAACCATTTGCAGCCACTCGAGGACTTCATGTTCCCAGACACCGATGGAGTTTTGTATGGCTGACGGTGCGTCATGTCACTGGGGCACAATTTTTCGCGATTAGTTTGAAGAACATTCTGGACAGTTCGAGCAAATGATTTGCCTACTTAGATCGCCCTTGAATGTGAAGTACAGTGAAGTACGACTGCGCGCTACCTAGCCTGTCTTTTTGTCGTCTTTTCTTCGATGTGTTTCCTTGTCGTTGTTTCGTCGGTCGTCCTATGTGGATATCAACTGACGCGTGTCAAATCCCATAATTGAGAACTTCACTCAGTTTTTTTTTATTTTATTTTTTTATTTTATTTTATTTTATTTTTTTTTATTACAGAGGGTGGTCAGTCCCCTGATCGAACTCGTTTAGCTAACGTGCCAGTTGCCTGTACGTCGTAGCATCTCGTCGTGTTCTGCAGACGGTGGCTGGCAGTTGTCCATGAGGCCCTGTGTGATGGACATGACGCAATATGTTGAATGCTCCAGGACACCAACAAACAACAAAAGTAAAGTTGAGTGACCCTGCTGGGTCCTATTTAAAAACTCGGTCCCAGCGAGAGAACAGCACACTGTCAGGATAGCCACTACTTTCTATTGCCACCTTAAATGCTCATTTCTGCAAGAAGCTATTTCTGTCTTACCGTCGAGTTCAAAGGAAACTCGGCATACCTCTTAATCTGGCACTGTCTTGCTAGTCACATATACCGGATACCTCCCAGGAATGTGGTCCGGCGCTCCAAGCGTCATTCTTCAAACCGAGGTGCTCCTCTATCGGCCACCACAATCACAGTACCACGAAAAATATTGCAGTTTGAAAGGAGTTGTCTAAACCTAACATGGCTCAAAATTACTGCTGTACAGGGTGTCCCATTTATCTTCACCACCTTAAATAACTGTTTGTCCAGATGCAAATTACAAAATGTTTCAAGTAAATGTTCTTTAGCCATCAGGGGGACATCAAACAGTATGATTGCCTTCGTTGTAGCTTTGTTTTTGTACAGAGATATGAACAGCGGTGTGACTTTTTTAAATAGCACCCTGTATTTTTTATTCGGTAATTAATTTCCTCTCCTAAAGACCTATTCATAAATGTATCACAGTGCACTATTCACTGAAACACAACGTTATTAATTACATAACACAACACTGACTTTGATTCCGAATTCACAAACTCGTCCATTTGCTGCAGTTGTCAGAAAACAAATGGAAACCAAGTAAAAACATAACACAAAATTGATTTTGACTCTCGTGGACCACTGCCCAGGAGTAGAACATTCGAAGGTGCTCAAAGTGGTGACCCTGGACACCGATCCACTGGTGCACTCGTTGAATGAAAGAATTATTTACTGCTTCCAGTGTTGCCTGCTGAAGAGAATTACAAGGAAGCACGATAAATTCCTGCATGTCCTCTGGAGTTGTTGGAATACCGTGATAGACAACGTCTTTAATGTATCCCCAAAGAAAAAATACCAGGGGGCTTAAATCAGGACACCTAACAAGCCAAGTAACTGCTCCTCCTCTACCAATCCATCTGGCAGGATACCCCCGGTTCAGAACTCGACGTGCACGCAAGGCATTATGTGCTGGACATCCGTCGTGTTGATACCACATAAGCATTCTGCTTGTCAGCGGCACTTCATCCAGAAGAGGAGGAAGAATTCGTCTGAGGAAGTTGGCATACTCTGTGTCGTTTAGACTACCACCGATGAAATAAGGGCCAATAATTGTAGTACCAAGCATCCCACACCAGACGTCAACTCTCCATTGAGGCTGATGTTCCACCTGTCTAAGCCATCGTGGGATGTCGCTGGACCAATAATGCATATTCCTTGTACTTACTTGTCCTTTGTTTGAGAAGGAACTCGGTAAATAGAACATTGGAGAAGAAGTTCGGGTCGGCGAGGATTTGCTGGTGGGCCCACTGACGGAACAGTACACGATTCTGTAAATTATTCCCATGCCATTCGTGATGTAGGAATACATGGTAGGGATGGAACCGGTGATTGGTTTTAGGAATGCCAATCTCGTCTTCAAGCTGTCGTGTGGTCACATGTGGATTCATAGCAACGGAAGCTTCGTCTGTGCGCGTGCTACGACGATTGCGTTGTCGTGGCTTGAAACTTCCCGTTTCCTGAAGTGTCGCAACAAGACGAGAAAACATCCATCGGTAAGGTGGTTTCTTGTCAGGATATCGCTCTCTGTACAGTTCCGCGGCCTGCGTAGCATTTCGAATAACTTCAGCAACAACAATAAAAGAAACGTTATGTCGATGCGGTTTATAGGAAGGACTGTATGCCTACTCTACACAACAGTATTTAAAAGGGCGACAGTACGAAACGTACCCGTACGTAAGAAAACAGTATTGCAATTACTGTTCCGCTAACTTACATTCCCCATAGACGAGTAGCAATTCTACCTTCTCTTCGTTGGTGTACATTCTACTCACACAACTCTACAACTGACGATGGTTGACGGAATGATGGGTGTGCATTATACTTATGCTTACATGTATCCGCTGTCTACGTCAGCACGTGGATGTGTTCCATTACCCCGAGTACCTGCACTAAGCCCTAGGAGCGTCAACGTCAGTGTTGTGTTACGTAATTAATAACGTTGTGTTTCAGTGAATGGTGCACTGTGTTATATTTTTCAATAGGTCTATAGTAGAGGAAATGAAGTATGGAATAAAAAATACAGGGTGTCATTTAAAAAATACATACCGCTTTTCATATCTTTGTAAAAAACAGAGCTACAACTAAGGCAATTATGCTGATTGATGTTCCCCTGACGGCTAAAGGAAAATTTTCTTGAAAAATTTTGTAATTTGCATCTGGACAAACAGTTATATTACGTGGTCAAGATAAATGGGACACCCTGTATAGAGGGAACAATGTTAAATAATTCCCGCCCCACTCCCGTTTCGGGAGTTTTTTTTTTATTTCGCCTCAATTCCCTAATAAAATAAATTTGGTCCATACGCTCTCCACTCAGATGATCGTTGTTTACGGGTTGGACATGTAGCAGAAGATGGCTATTTTACAGTAGAAGGATATGCATCTATCACGTAAACGTCCTCTGTCGCCTCGACACACAGTAGGAATTACGCTCCCCACTGTATTAAATATCAGAACACGATTTAGATAATACTCGTATACTTTTCTGATGTAAGAGGCACACCGAAAGAGTTGAAGCAAACTTACTGTTTTCCCCATAAATATACAACTCACCTCACATCAGAAATCGAAGACACTGTATGTAAACTGTGCAAATAACTGTATACTCACGGGTAGCTCACACTGATGATCCAAAATATTAGGAACCACTGCGCACCGAGGAACTGAATATCGCCTGGTGGTGTTTGGGGCACGTGATGCCGTAAGACATGTATATAAGTAGAGCAGGGGGCGAGACTGGGATCGCAAAAATCCACTAACATAAACGACTTCGACGATGGACAGGTTGTCATGGCCTGGCACCTGCGAACGACCGTCTTGGAAACGATGAAGGTGGTCGGCTGTTTTCGTACTACTGTCGTGAGCATCTACGGAAGGTGATTAAAGGACGATGAAACCACAAGTAGGTGACAATGTGTTGACCGTCCACGTTACATCACAAAAGTTAGAAGTCGGAGCCTCCCCTCTTTGTACAGCTGGAAAGTCGGCTCTCTGCAGCCGATCTGACGTAAGAGTACAGTGCCGGTGCAGGAACAATTGCTTCGGACCCCAATTTCAACTCACATTGTTGAACATGATGGTCGGCAGCAGACGTTTCCGTGGTGGCCTAGCAGCATTGTCAGTTACAATTGCATTGGGCGTGGGATCATCAAGACCGTATCGTGGATCAATGGTAACGTGTGGCTTGGGCACAAAACTCATGTTTCTTCATATGTCACGTCGATAGCCTTGTACGGATGCATCGTCATCTAGTCAAATGGTTGTCCAGAATATGCTAAACGCGACGGGCGAGAATAATATTGTGCTGGCATTGGCCAGAATCGTGCTATCGTTTTGTTGAGGAGCACGATTGCGAACTCGCACAATTGCCCACGAAAGTTGCCGTAGCTGAACACGATGGAACACATCTGGGACGCCACTGGGCGCCAACTGCACGCCAAGTAGCCAACTGCACGCAGTTTACAGAAATTGCGTGCCCTCTGCACATACATTTGGAAAGCCTGCTAAGGACTCTGTGAATCCATGCCATACAGAGCCACATCTGTATTGTGTTTTACAGGTGTTTCAATAGGCTATGAAGCAGATGGCCATTAATTTATGGCTCATCAGTGTGTTTACCATAATACAAACTGTCAGTCAGTGATAGTGCCATAACAACTTACTGGTTAATATTTACCTTTTGGAACTAGATAATGTTACAATATCACTCCAGTGAAATTGAGGGTATCTGTATTATTTTTATTACTACTGTGAGGGTAAAGCTGAGCTTACGATAAACCACCTTGGATGTCAGAACGATTCACATCAGTGGGACTGACTGAAAGCTAGATCTCTCCCCATGGGCTCACATACATCTAATAAATAGGATGTCGAACAAGCGGTAACTAACAGAGCAGAGGTGGGTGGCCCTAGATAACATGAATGTTCTACCTCACAAAAGAATAACAAACAAGGTGATCATCTAACGATGAAATTAAGCAGTAGTCCTCTTTACTCTCTGTTTACTAGAATGTTCCCTGCTGGGATACATGTGATCCCGGCGGAGGTTCGAGTCCTCCCTCGGGCGTGGGTGTGTGTGATTGTCCTTAGGATAATTTAGGTAGTGTGCAAGCTTAGGGGCTGATGACCTTGGCAGTTAAGTCCCATAAGATTTCACATACATTTGAACATTTTTTTAATACATGAATAACAAATTATTACAGGGTCTGTTCGATCCCAACAAATGCAGAGATTAAAAAACTTAACAGTTGTTAACAAGGCACAGTGCTAATCTAAAATTTGAATGTCCTGGCAAGGACAGGTTGAGTTACATGAATGGGACCAGACTAACTTGCATGTGAATTATAGAAATATAAACCCACGGTGGTCGTGCAGTGATTGCCTGAATACGCCAGAAGAATGAAAAACTAAACATGCAACTAACATTGCAAACTGCGTCATGAACGGGCCTTGAGCCAAGAGAGAAAAACTGTGGATCCGTCAAATGCGGCAAATCCTAACAATACGCCTACAAACGTATGGTAATTCTCATATACTGTTCTCAGACCTGTGGTTCCTCAAAATATTCAGCACTCAGTTGTGTGGAGTGTAGCGAGAGCCATGCACTGCGGCAAACTCGGTCACATCAGATCTCCAAAGGGTCTCCGGACGATATCTGTACACCAAGTGCTCTTTTCATGGACCCCAGACTATGTCTTCTCCACCATGTCCTGAGTCAAAGTGCCTTCACCTCCGATACAGAGTTGTTTTTTCTCTCTACAAGTGCACACAATTCCCACGTACCAGCAAAGAAGGCTCTGTATAATGGTGGCCAATGAAATTTTTGTTAACAAGACAACTACCTCCCATCCTAGCAACGTTTTACATTAAACAATCGTGAAACATCCATACATGCAATTCTTAAGCAATTCTGAGTTACACTCCCATTCCTCAGCTAAGTTTGCTACTTCAGCCAAGAGGCTCATCTAAACAATGATACATTTCTTGTTCTTACCTTTTTCTATGAAATGTTTATAAAAGCGATGACTAGCACATCAAATTTGTGTCGGTTCAGTGGGAAGAATATTGCGTCGACATGGGATGAGCCAGGGCAGTAAGAATTTGAGGCCCTCAAGGCCATATAGTTGAGCATGTCAAATGATGCTTTACGGACTGGTTTGGGGGTACACATATTGCTAGAAGTTTAAAATGACAGAGAAGTGATTCGGCACGGAACTGCATTCATTGGCCATCTCATGAGCAAGGCAGATTGAAATTATTCAGTGACTGAGGTTGAGGCTTTGTGAGTCGCTTTAAAAAATTTCGGTATTTATTGATGCATAGGCTCACGAATGTCTGCAGCGTTCACAGTAATTTACGAGTCCTTCAAATGTACAGACGTTCCACATCGTTCTCAGCACAAAGAAACTTCAGACCATATTAAGCTTCTGGCTGGATGATGTCAGAATATGTAAGGTGTCCTAAGAACCCTTCCTCATTGCAACTGAACTCTGAGTTCGTTGGCTGGCGATAACACCATGTTCCTCAAAAGCACTAAGTACCAGATCTATATTTGCATTATGTTCCCCCTCACGTGTTTTCCGCAACGATGTACAGCATCCCTTCGTTCCTCAACGCTTCCAGGATTATGGAGAAATTCCTCTTAATGAAAGTAGTTGATGACATTTTAAGAACGAATGACTGCTTTCAAAATCGGTAGTACTTCTGTAGAATAAAAATACTGTGTATTACTAGAATACAGGATGTTCCTCCACTTGCCAATAACTGCTACAGAGCTCCACAGACGTGAGGATATATATGTATCTTAGTGGCTCTCCTAACGTCTGAGGCTTACAACTTTACAGCTCAATGACAATATTGATTTGGCGAGAAGTGGGCACAAATCTGATAGATCTGTGCGTTTTCATGACATAGAACAGGGGGCTGTATTAGCTGTCCAACTATTCAATTACTCCCTTCTTCAGCATCGCCTTTTTGTCGCATTTGATTTACTTTCTACTTGTAAGTGAGAGGTGTATGACAGGGTCGAAAAAAAAATTGATTGTGTTCCTCAACTCTGAAATGATATGCGAAGGTACGTATCGTCGCTGGTGCATCCTAAACTACTCCTCAGTCGTTCCATAGCGCCATCTGACTAAATGTGCTGGGGCATCCTCTCTGTTTCACTATCGATGATACAAGCATCTTCACCATTCTCACTAACTAGTCTCAAGGAAGCTAACGCTTGTCCACTATCTCTCACAGCACAGTCATCGAAACGCAGTCTCACATCCTTCTTTGCAAAATTTACGAACACAAATCTTTGGGGTAAACGCATACTCACTTCGACTGTATTCAGAAAATCAAGCCCTAAAATCATTTTGACCATGAGACCTCACACGATTAGAAAGTTTGCTCTGAACATGTGTGGTTGGCGTTCGAAACCAACCCTGTCGTACTCTTTCGCTTAATCACTTTTGCCACTCACAGCGCTACACACTCTTATTCGATACATTTTAAATGACAGCTATCACTTTTATTTGTTGCTTGCCTCATGTACACATTTGTCAGTTGCAAAAAGATGACTCCCTGTATCCAGAAAACATTGTACCAAGTTACTATTAGCATGTAAATTAATTGTGGGATAGACATGACTCCCTTCTTCACTCTCCTCTTCTAGTAATTAGTAAATTTATGGAAATCAGTGTACAGTTTTACGGGCACCTTCGTACACTCATCAAGGCTGACCAGAGATGCTGTTTCTAGTCAGTTTCTCGGTCCGTCATTCTGCTCACCATTCTGCCTATTGCACTGGGAATTTGCAAATCTCTAATACCTCTGCTCTCTCTTAAAATCCACCTTCTTCCCTTCCTTTTTTGTACCGCTACTCATCTGGCACATAATACGGGGACCAGTGGACTCGCTGCGTGAGCCTATTCCGTTCCATCTTGGTGGATGTCTGGCTTTCCAGTTGTTGTCAGCTTCTCGTCTTTGTCGCGGATAATGATTTTTGATCAAAGTGCATGGGTTTCCATGCTTCTGCACTTCAGCTGTAAACCAATTCTTGTAGCAGATTGTGAGATACTGTCATAGCCTGCATGTTTCTCCTCACTATAGTAATTTCGCACTGGAGTCGATATGTTATCCTCGTCAGACTAATTCCTATCAGCTTGAGAACTGATTGAGATGGACCATATTCTTGAAATATTTTATATTCTGATACCTTGAGTTGCTGTACGTTTCTGTGATGAGTATTTCCAGTTTCACTTGACCCTGTTTCACCTCCAGTCAGTATTCACCCAGACATGCATACCTGAATCTGCCGTAAGTTCTGCCAACTCCCACAGTCAAATGTATGTTTGCTATGGCTTGCTGACACTGGTGTCCGCATAGCAAATTACAGTTCTAAGCGTGATAGCAAGACATTGGCAGTGCATCCTCGAACTGATCGATTCACATCTTGGGGGTCAGATCGTGGAATGGGTCGGTGATGAGCGAGATGATTGGACTGACGCCAAGTGTCTCCGTCTCTCATCTTCACTGCAGTTATGGTAATGTATTCCAGCATGAGCAGATGGCTGAATTGGTGTGTCCTGGATGTGTGAAAGTCTATCAGTCAGATCATAAAATTCCTCTTCCTCTCGTTTCTCCTCTGCTTCATTCATAGTCGGTGCTTCCTCTTTCACATTGCCATTGAAGTATTACTACGATTCTTATCTCACTTCTCGATAACTTCAATTAAAGTAGACCTGAGTTTCTTTCAACTGGATTTTCACCCCTCGTGCCGGCCGAAGTGGCCGTGCGGTTAAAGGCGCTGCAGTCTGGAATCGCAAGACCGCTACGGTCGCAGGTTCGAATCCTGCCTTGGGCATGGATGTTTGTGATGTCCTTAGGTTAGTTAGGTTTAACTAGTTCTAAGTCCTAGGGGACTAATGACCTCAGAAGTTGAGTCCCATAGTGCTCAGAGCCATTTTTTCACCCCTCGTCTCGTCATTTTCTCTTACACTGACTGTAATGTGTCGGTCGGGTGATGATATGATGTTGGTTTGTGCGGTGCTCAACATCGTGGTCATCAGCATCCGTACAAGTTCCAAATCTTTCCATTTCCAGTCTCGGCACTTCCCGAATGATGATGAGGACAACAAAAGCACTCAGTCCCAGGGTGGTGAAAATTCCAGACACGGCGGGGAATCGAACCCAGGACCCCATTATCCAGAGGCAGCAACGCCAGCCACTACAACACATCGTAGATCGATCAGTCTGTGCATCACATCGTAATGCAAGCAATTCCAACGCAACTGTTACTTCTCCGAAATGCTCTGCCCTTCCTTAGCCTTATCATGACGTATTGTTGCGCAAGTTGTTCACTTAATGTGCATTGTTCATCTGTGATTATTTTTACTTGTCCTGCAACTGCATCGTGCCATGTACCAGCCGATTCAAGTTTCGTTCACACATCTACAGTTTCTTTCCTTAATTCATCTGTGGTCCCTCGAGGTTCTTGCACAAACGACTCTAACTTAAATTCTCGCTCCTGCTCATCACACTTTCTTGCTAAATTATCCTGGAATTGTTTACGTTGTGCACCAGTCTTCGTATCTATACTTGCAAACTGTTCTTTATTTTCTTTGCTTATTTGTGTGCCGGTTCATCATTCTTTTTTTCTCGCTCATCATTCATTTTGCTTAGTTCGTAGAGTGGTTGTAGGGCAGGCAACATGTGTGAATCAGTTGTGGAGCAGGTCGGCTGACGATCCATGATGCTGGGCACCATAATAGCGCCAGTATCCGACGTTGCCAGTCAGACCTCTTCTCCGCCCTGTTAACGGCTGTACTGAGCCCGTAACTATCCCCAATAGTTTGCATTATTAATATACCAGGCTCCTCACTATAATTTACGCCAATTATTTGGTGTAACTTGCAAAAGTTCCTCTGCTGATCACCTTCCCGTTGAATTTTCATATTAACTCTACTATTTGCAGTCTCAAGATCACAATTTTCCTGTTCACCTACACTTACTCTTGCTGAATTACTTGCTTGTGCCCATGTCAACTTAGGCATTACCTAGCCAGTCTACAAATTTTTATCCAGCAAACGCACGTAAGACTTGGACACAAAAATCGAAGTATAAAGGGTGCCACTAATTCCTTACCCTCACATACAAAATCACGTTAGTAATCCCTACAATATTACTGAAAGTGTTACCCGTCCAAAATTACAAGTCAGATTGCAATGCCATTTACAATATTAAGACAGACCAATACAATCCACCACAGAATCAGAAGAACGCTGTAAGAAATTTACGTTAATTAATTATTTGTGCAAGCCACTCAAATTTTTCTTGAATATCTACTAGTTACCAAAGCTGTTATTAGAATTCATTAAAAATTTCATCGCAATGTCACTAAATGTTCAACGAGATCCAAAGTCTCAGCCAGTGAATCTGATAGGATTATTAAATTTATGCTGTACGTTCTAACAGTGCGTCATAATGTCAAAGGCAGCAGAGAAGGTGTGCAGGAAGGGCCTATTCTTGATGTGAGGGTACAGCTGAGATTTAGATGCACCAGAGTTACCCGCATCGGTTGGACTGTCTGATAAGCAGGTCGATCCCTATGGCCTCGTATGCATTTAATAGAAAGGGTTCACGTACTGAATAACTAAGAGGAACGGTTGTCCTTGAAAGTGTTAGATACGAGTGTTCTACCTCACAAAATGTAACAAATTTGGTGGTCATCTAACTATGAAATGAAACAGTGGTCCACATCAATCCCGGTTTATTACAAAGTTCCCTGTTAGCGTACATGAGTAACAAATTGATGCAGGGTCTGTTCGAAATGCAGAGAACAAGAAACTTAACCGCTGATCACATGAGACAGTTCTAACCTAATATTTGAATGTCCTGGGAATGACTAGATGAGTTAGGTGAATGGGAAAAGATTAACTTGCACGTGAATTATGGGGAGATAAATCGATGGTGGTCATGCAGTGATTGCCTGAATTCGACAGAAGAATGAAAAACTACACATGCAACCAACATTTCTAACTGGCTCATGAATGAGCCTTCAGCCACATGAGAAAAATAGTGGACTCGTGAAATGCGGCACATCCTAACGATGCGCCTACAAACGTTTGGTAATTATCATATAGTGTTCCCAAAGCTGTGTTTTCTCAAAATATTCAGCACCCAGTTGTGTGGCCACGATTTGACGCAGACTCCCAACACGTCAGTCCTCTATCGAACCTGCAGATGATATCGGCACCCCAGACGATCTCTTCTCCACCATGTCCTGAGAACAAGTGCCTTCTCCTTTGCCAAAGATTACTTTCTCCTCTTTACAAATCCATGTAATTCCCATGAGCCAATGGAAAACCCTTTCGGAAATGCGGATCAATGATATTTTTGTTAACAGTACAACTGCCACCCCTCCTAGTGAAATTTTTACATTAATCAGTTCTTCACCAATTCTGAGTTACTCTCCCACTCCTCAGTCAAGCTTGCTACGCTCACTTCGTGTCCGCATTACTTGGAAAGTGGCGTCCTGACTTCTACCACTCCGCTACTTTTTTCATATTAGCCAGTGAGGAGCGCTCTTTCAACTTTCTACGCCAGAGGTTATTCACCCCACTAAAAACAGCTCCGAGAAGTCAGCTAGGAGCATTACAAAGAGAAAAGAATCCCTGTCCACAGTGCCGGTTTCTCGCTTTCAGCGAAATGCCGAGGTCTTTCTTTGTCTTTGAATGCCCCGCACGCAGTGATCTTTAAAGCTGACTCTTCGGCGCAAAAGAACGTCCCTTTGAAGTGAGCCGGATGGCACTGCTTGTGAAAACGGAAACTTTCGGCACGTGCAGGTGTTATTCATACTATGTTAAACGACCTTCGTACCTCATATTTTGCAGGGTACATTATACAAAAAACTGCATGGAACGCTCATCGTAGACCTCAGCACGGAAAATGGTCGGTTCGCTGGCCGCTACCTGCCCTCAGCGGACAGTTCATCTCATTCCCTCTGAAAGGCAGGTCGCGACTCATAGGAGGTAGACTGGCTCATCAGTACCCGACTAAACGACAGAGAAAATTACTTGCAAAACAGCCACCAACTTGAAGGAATTAACACACTGTAGGAGTACACGTCTTAATCCTGGTAACTTCTAGGCGCTCAGTCCGGAACCGCGCGACTGCTACGGTCGCAGGTTCGAATCCTGCCTCGGGCATGGATGTGTGTGATGTCCTTAGGTTAGTTAGGTTTAAGTAGTTCTAAGTTCTAGGGGACTGATGACCACAGATGTTGAGTCCCATAGTGCTCAGAGCCATTTCAACCATTTTTGAATCCTGGTAACCTCTGACGTTAGTAATTACAAGTGTTACATATTTTGTCAGTTGTCATAATGGAATTCAGCTAGATATGACTTCAAATGTATCACAAATAGGACGAGACATGGTAGACTGGCAATGGACTCTGACACGTATCGCTATTTACTCGTACATTATATAATTGTGGCTGCGTAGTATGTACACCAGCGCCAATAAAATTAAAAGGAAAATAAAATGAAGTTAAAAGTACTACCGGAAACAAGCAGCACTGCCAATCAGCACTACCGAAAATTTAATTTCTCTTTACTTGTACAACAATTTTGTCAAACCCAGTGTGATATTGCTGAGGTTAACACAGTGAGCTCGTGCTACTCTTCTATGATGTACAGGGTGATTATAATTAAAGTTAAACTTTCAAACCGCTATAGAAATAACACCACTGATCGGAATGGCGTCAAAATGCAACGGGATATTATCGGAGAAGGGGGAAAACGTATGGCAGAAGAAAAATAAATACATACAAAATGTAGCAATAGATGGCGCTGTAAACATCATAATTTAATTGTGGTCGACTACAAATGACAAATTAATCACACAACAATGCCTAAGGTGTACGTCTGACGTTAAACAAACTGTACTACTCAGTATGCATGGGTGTACAGGTGTGATACTGTTAGTTACGTAAGCCCATCCACCACGGCAAGATCATATCACACCGGATGGGAAAAAATAGTTTATTTATAGTCCTGGGGCCAAAAGAGCAAAAAAGGCATCTTTCAAAATCAGATCGGATTATTAATTTCCGTGTGAATGGCGCAAAACATGTTCACTATGCTGTCCACCGTTTTCTGCAAGTTGAAATCGAGAAACAGCATGTTCCACAACTCATCGAAGTGTTTCCGGGGTCACGTTCAGAATGTGTTGTGCAATGCGTGCCTTCAAAGCAGCCAGGGTTTTCAGTCGGAACACTGAACACAACATCTTTCAGACAGCCCCACAGCCAGAAGTCACACGGATTCAGATCAGGTGATCGGGACGGGCAGGCTGTACGGAAATGGTGGCTGGTAATTCTAGCATTTCCGAAATGGCGCTTCAGCAGCTGCTTAACAGGATTTGCAATATGCGGAGGTGCGCCATCTTGCACAAAAATGACCCCAGCCACACATCCACGCTGTTGGAAAGCTGGAATGACGTGGTTGCACAAAAGACGCTCATAGCGCTTACCAGTGACGATACAGGTGACAGGACCGGTAGCACCTGTCTCTTCGAAAAAGTATGGCCCTGTGATAAATGATGCCGTAAACACGCACCGCACAGTGACCTTTTCAGGATGAGGTTGATTTGCGTGTGGATTTTCCGTTGCCCATATTCGACAATTCTGTGTATCCTGTCAGATGGAAGTGGGCTTCGTCTGTCCACAAAATCTTCCACGGCCAATGATAGTCCACTTCCATGCAAGCAAGGAATTCTAAAGCAAAGTTCATTCTTGCTGGCTGGTCAACAGAAAGCAACTCGTGCACATGGGTAATTTTGAATGGATAGCAAAGAACGATGTTTCGTAGGATTTTATGCACCGGGTATGTCCAGTGTTCAGACAATTCTCCATGCACTACACGTTTGCACACCACCACTCGTGTCCTCCTGCATTGCTGTGGCTACTACTTCCACTGACGTACAATAAATTAATTTCCTCCCTCTACCAGGTTGCACACCGAAAGAACCCGTCTTTTCGAATTTCCGAATGGTTATCTTCAGGCCTGTGGCAGTCATCGGACCAACGCCTTTCTTCAAACCCTCCAGTGCCTAGAACTTCTGCAGTGCCACATGTGCACAGTCATCATTCTTGTAATTCAAGCAGAGCGCGAGGCCACATTGAGACAGACATGGCGAACGTCGCAGATGCGAAAGGAGGAAAGGCCGTGTACCCGGCTTCTTCAATGGGTCGCGCGCATCACAGGTGTTTTCATTTACGTATTCTGACACAGACAACGCCACCCATTGACCAATTTCCGTACTATTTTTTTCTGCCATACTTTTCCCCCTTCTCCGATAATATTCCGTTGCAATTTCACGTCATTTTGACCAGTGGTGTTATTTCTGCAGCGTTTTGAAAGTTTAATTATAATCACTCTGTATAATAACACAAGTAAAAACTAGAAGGGTTGTCTTTAAAATGGGGGAGGAGGTATTGTCTGTGCCCATTTTAGTCAGTGATCGACCTATCAACGAGTTTGTAAAACTCTGGCCATCCCTCTAACAATATTCCAATATCGTTCATTATGAACGTTTCCGATCTGGGTAAAGAAGATGCAGAGAAAACCTAATTATAAGGTCAGATCATAGTAAAGTAATTCGAATGGGGCGAAATTTGGGAGATAAGTGGAGGGTAAAACGAGTCGTTGTGAAGCTACTGCCACCAAACGGCGATGAGTGCGAGGAAGTCGGCATCCATCGAGAGCTGGTAGTAAGAACTTTTGAGACAGCACCAATCATTTGCAGCATGCCGGGAATTTTCTAGAGATTGAGCTAATCATTTCCCTCAGGATTGTAACAAAGTAGCGGTCTGGGAAGTGGAAATTTCGACCATCTGTTGTAGGACATTATATTTAAGAGTAAAGATTGTTTCAGATTTAGGTATCGTTTTATTTTTCATGAATATCTTAATTCAGAGTTAATGACCCCTTTGCTGAAATTAATAGGCCCAAGGCCTTTCCACAGTGGTAACACCGGTTCCCCTGAGATTACTGTCGGGCTTTGCTAGCACTTGGATCGGTCACCGTCCGCGTCTGCCGACTGTTACTGGCAAGCGGGGTGCACTCAGTCCTCGTGAGGCCAGCTGAGGAGCTGCGTGATGCAGAAGTAGCGACACTGGTCACCAAAACTCACAACGGCCGGGAGAGCGATGTGCTGACCACAAGCCCCGCCATATCCGCATCCGGTGACGCCTAAGGGCTCAGAAGGACACGGTGGCCCATCGGTACCGGTGGGCCTTCAACGTTCGTTCGGACGGTGTTTGCATTTTGAAATTAATGTTTTTCAATGGTATCTGCACATTAGTAAACATGAACTCGTGGAATTCAGATTTCTTTACTATAAACATTGCGCCTTGCAGTACCTCATTTCCACTACTTTAATGCAATGCTACTTCTCTAGTGCAACTTATCACCTTAAACAAACGATATTACACTACTAATAGCGCAGTATACGTAATAGTCAAGGTCTACCCATTAAACACAGTGAACTCTAGTCTAACGAAACCAGTACGAATGTATTGTCTGAGTAGCTTCGAAAACCCAAAGTAAACAATTACCTTTATTTACTTGCACCAAATGCTGTATTCTGTAGCATAATACTTATTAGCTAGCTCCACGTGGGTTAACTATACGCCGTTACCTGCAGCTGGCTTCCATTTAATGTTCCAGAATGGTAAATTTCTGACCTGTGGTTACCTGGCAAATCTGTTTCGATTCTAACAAGGGAACCTCCCCATCGCACCCCCCTCAGACTGTCATAATTTGGCACAGTGGATAGGCCTTGAAAAACTGAACACAGATCAGTCGAGAAATCAGGAAGAAGTTGTTTGGAACTATGAGAAAATAAGCAAAATATACAAACTGAGTAGTCCATGGGCAACGTATGCAACATCAAGGCTATTTATGGTCACGGGCGCGCCGTGGTCCTGTGGTTAGCGTCAGTGGCTGCGGAGCGAGAGGTACTGGGTTCAAGTCTACTCTCGAGCGAAAACTTTATTTTCTTTATTTTTGCAAACTTATGATCAGTCCGTTCGTTCATTGACGTCTCTGTTCACTGTAATAAGTTTAGTGTCTGTTTTGCGACCGCACCGCAAAACCGTGCGATTGGTAGACGAAAGGACGTGCCTCTCCAATGGGAACCGAAAACATTTGATCCAGCAAAACACGTCTGAAATATTCTATACGACACTGGTGACGGCATGTGCGTCACATGACAGGAATATGTTGTCGACCCACCTAACTTGCACACTTGGCGAATGGGTAAAAAGATTCTTCTACCTTGCCCGATTTAGGTTTTCTTGTGGATGTGATAATCACTCCAAAAAAAGTGATGAAAACATAAGAGTGTGTCACATAAACTGCAACAAATGAATGCAACAGTTTCACACTCGCACAGTTTTCTCTGTGCTCTGTCAAAACATATGTTTTTAAAGTTTTCCGTGTGTAGACCGTCAAATCCTGCATTATGTCCAAGCAAATCTGACATGTCCTGGAATTTTGAAGAGCGAAATTGATTATGTGTGAGTGCCTGAACTCTGATAATTGTCTGAAACTAAAAATTCAAACTTTTTATGGGAGGGAAGGCTTGAACCAAGGACCTCTTGTTCCGCAGCTGCTCACGCTAACCACGGGACCACGGCGCTTCTGTGGACACGCCATCCTTGATGTTGCCTATGTTGCCCATGGACTACTCAGTTTGTATATTTTGTTTATTTTTTCGTAGTTCTACACAACTTCTTCCTGTTTTCTCGATTGATCTGTGTTCAGTTTTTCAAGGCCTATCCACTGTGCCAAATTATAACTAAATGTGAGGGGGGTGCGATGGGAAGGTTCCCTTGTAAGTCCCTACCCTACTGGTATCTGACTGTTAGGATTTTTTCTTCTGCGTTCTGTAGAGTCCATTACAACCAATTATAGGTTCTGGATTGTCAGGTTGCTTTTTTAAATTTTTTGAACTTCATATGACTCTGAATAAGAAATGACTGTATCGCGTTAGTTCAACCCTCTACATTTATATCTATACTCTGAAAACTACTCGAGAGTGCATAACAGAAGGTACTTCTCATTGTACCACATTTATGGAGTGCGTGAACAGTGGCCGCTGAAATGCCACTGCGCGTAGTTAATCTAATTTTGTCCCCGCCGCCCCCGTCCCTCTCCTCCATGTGTCTTAGGTAGCAGAGAATTTCTAGATTCCTCACTCAACACTGGTTCTTCAGTCTTTGTAAGTAGGCTTTCGCTATGTACCACAAACTGAACTGTAGAAGGTATTGGCCGCAAAATAATTAATTGGCACGTGTCGATACATCATATGTTGTTGTTGTTGTTGTTGTCTTCAGTCCTGAGACTGGTTTGATGCAGCTCTCCATGCTACTCTATCCTGTGCAAGCTTCTTCATCTCCCAGTACCTACTGCAACCTGCATCTTTCTGAATCTGCTTAGTGTATTCATCTCTTGGTCTCCCTCTACGATTTTTACCCTCCACGCTGCCCTCCAATACTAAACTGGTGATCCCTTGATGCCTCAGAACATGTCCTACCAACCGATACCTTCTTCTAGTCAAGTTGTGCCACAAACTTCTCTTCTCCCCAATCCTATTCAATACTTCCTCATTAGTTATGTGATCTACCCATCTGATCTTCAGGATGCTTCCGTAGCACTACATCTCGAAAGCTTCTATTCTCTTCTTGTCCAAACCATTTATCTTCCATGTTTCACTTCCATACATGGCTACACTCCATACAAATACTTTCAGAAACGACTTCCTGACACTTAAACCTAAACTCGATGTTAACAAATTTCTCTTCTTCAGATATGCTTTCCTTGCCATTGCCAGTCTACATTTTATATCCTCTCTACTTCAACCATCATCAGTTATTTTACTCCCCAAATAGCAGAACTCCTTTACTACTTTAAGTGTCTCATTTCCTAATCTATTTCCCTCAGCATCACCCGACTTAATTCGACTACATTCCATTATCCTTGTTTTGCTTTTGTTTATGTTCATCTTATATCCTCCTTTAAACACACTATCCATTCCGTTCAACTGCTCTTCCAAGTCCTTTGCTGTCTCTGACAGAATTACAATGTCATCGGCGAACCTTAATGTTTTTATTTCTTCTCCATATATTTTAACACCTACTCCGAATTTTTCTTTTGTTTCCTTTACTGCTTGCTCAATATACAGATTGAACAACATCGGGGAGAGGCTACAAACCTGTCTCACTCCCTTCCCAACCACTGCTTCCCGTTCATGTCCTTCGACTCTTATAACTGCCATCTGGTTTCTGTACAAATTGTAAATAGCCTTTCGGTCCCTGTATTTTACCCTGCCACCTTCAGAATTTGAAAGAGAGTATTCCAGTCAACATTGTCAAAAGCTTTCTCTAAGTCTACAAATGCTAGGAACGTAGGTTTGTCTTTCCTTAATCTAGCTTCTAAGATAAGTCGTAGGGTCGGTATTGCCTCACGTGTTCCAATATTTCTACGGAATACGAACTGATCTTCCCCGAGGTCGGCTTCTACTAGTTTTTCCATTCGTCTGAAAAGAATTCGCGTTAGTATTTTGCAGCTGTGACTTACTAAACTGATAGTTCGGTAATTTTCACATCTGTCAACACCTGCTTTCTTTGGGATTGGAATTATTATTTTCTTCTTGAAGTCTGAGGGCATTTCGCCTGTCTCATGCATCTTGCTCACCAGATGGTAGTTTTGTCAGGACGCTCTCCCAAGGCTGTCAGTAGTTCTAATGGAATGTTGTCTATTACCGGAGCTTTGTTGCGACTCAGGTCTTTCAGTGCTCTGCAAACTCATCACGCAGTACCATATCTCCCATTTCATCTTCATCTACCTCCTCTTCCATTTCCATAATATTGTCCTCAAGAACATCGCCCTTGCATAGACCCTCTATATACTCCTTCCACCTTTCTGCTTTCCCTTCTCTGCTTAGAACTGGGTTTCTATCTGAGCTCTTGATATTCATACAAGTTGCTCTCTTTTCTCCAAAGGTCTCTTTAATTTTCCTGTAGGCAGTATCTATCTTACCCCTACTGAGATAAGCCTCTACATTTGTCCTCTATCCATCCATGCTTAGCCATTTTGCACTTCCTGTCGATCTCATTTTTGAGACGTTTGTATTCCTTTTAGCCTGCTTCATTTACTGCATTTTTACATTTTCTCCTTTCATCAATTAAATTCAATATTTCTTCTGTTACCCAAGGATTTCTACTAGCCCTCGTCTTTTTACCTACTTGATCCTCTGCTGCCTTCACTACTTCATCCCTCAGAGCTACCCATTCTTCTTCTACTGTATTTCTTTCCCCCATTCCTGTCAATTGTTCCCTTATGCTCTCCCTGAAACTCTCTACAACCTCTGGTTCTTCCAGTTTATCCTGGTCCCATCTCCTTAAATTCCCACCTTTTTGCAGTTTCTTCAATTTTAATCCACAGTTCATAACCAATAGATTGAGAGTCCACATTTGCCTCTGGAAATGTCTTACAATTTAAAACCTGGTTCCTAAATCTCTGTCTTACCATTATATAATCTGTCTGAAACCTGTCAGTATCTCCAGGCTTCTTCCATGTATACAATCTTCTTTTATGATTCTTGAACCAAATGTTAGCTATGATTAGGTTGTGCTCTGTGCAAAATTCTACCAGGCGGCTTCCTCTTTCGTTTCTTACCCCCAATCCATATTCACCTGCTACGTTTCCTTCTCTCCCTTTTCCTACTGACGAATTCCAGTCACCCATGGCTATTAAATTTTCATATCCCTTCACTATCTCAATACATCATTATCAAGCACAAAAACAAACCACACCAAAGCGGGAACGTAAGGGACTGAAAGTATAGCTCTGATATATATACAGCTGGATGTATTTCGTAAACTACATCAAATACTGACGAACCGATTCCACAGACCGGTCGTGAAGAGAGGGGCTAGTGTAATTGTTTAATACAAACCATACAAAAATGCACGGAAGTATGTTTTTAACACAAACCTACGTTTTTTTTAAATGGAACCACGTTAGTTTTGTTGGCACATCTGAACATATAAACAAATATGTAATCAGTGTAATTTGTTGCATTATAAAATGTTAATTACATCCGGAGATTCTGTAACCTAAAGTTGACGCTTGAAACCTCCGACGTTCAGTTGCGTGTTGTAACAAACACGGGCCACGGTCGGCGAGCAGCATCTGCAGGGACATGTTAAGGATGACGACCGTGTTTATGAGTGTGGCTGTAGTGCACTGTTGTGGTTTGGTCTAGCTGTCAGTGTCCGCATGTAGCGCTTGCTGCTATTGTTATTCTGCATTCGTCTCCGCACGCAGACCAACTGTAGTACACCGTGTTACCAGACGTCTGTGATAGTGTAGTGTTGTAGGAACTGTGACCATGGTGTATTCGAACTCTGAAAAGGCGGAGATGATACTCACCTATGGCGAGTGTCGACGAAATGCAGCTGAAGCCTGCAGGGTGTATGCAGAATGGTAGCCGGACAGAGAGCATCCAACGTGTCTCACATTGCAAAACATCTACCGCCAACTGTATGCAACAGGTATTGTCGTAGCACGCAAACGGGTCCGTAACAGGCCCGTCACAGGGGAAGCGGGTGCAGTTGGTGTGTTAGCTGCTGTTGCCATGAACCCACACATGAGTACACGGGACATTGCTAGAGCCGGTGGACTGAGTCAAAGTAGTATCATACGCATACTGCGTCGTCACCGCTTTCATCCGTTTCATGTGTCGCTACATCAGCAATTACATGGTGATGACTTTAATCATCGAGTGCAATTCTGTCAATGGGCATTAACAGAGAATGCGTTGCAGTTCTACCTGTTTACCGATGAAGCGGGTTTCAAAAACCACGGGGCAGTGAATCTACGGAACATACATTACTGGTCCGTGGACACTCCTCGCTGGCTCAGACAGGTAGAGCGACAGCGACCGTGGACTGTAAATGTATGGTGCGGAATCATTGCCGACCACCTCATTGGTCCTCACTTCATTGCAGGGGCCCAGACAGCTGCAACATACATCGCGTTTCTACAGAACGATCTGCCAATGTTGCTCGAAAATGTCCCACTGGAAACGCGTCGACGTATGTGGTATCAGCATGATGGTGCACCTGCACATTCCGCAATTAACACTAGGCTGACCCTTGACAGGATGTTCGACGGGCGTTTCATAGGACGTGGAGGACGCATAAATTGACCAGCCCGTTCTCCTGATCTAACACCTCTGGACTTCTTTCTGTGGGGTACGTTAAAGGATAATGTGCACCGTGTTGTGCCTACAACCCCAGAGGATATGAAACAACGTATTGTGGCAGCCTGCGGCGACATTACACCAGATGTACTGCGGTGTGTACGACATTCATTACGCCAGAGATTGCAATTGTGTGCAGCAAATGATGGGCACCACATTGAACATCTATTGGCCTGACATGTCGGGACACACTCTATTCCACTCCGTAACTGAAAACGGAAACCACGTGCGTACGTGTACCTCACCCCTCATGGTAATGCACATGTGCGTCAGTGAAAAAGACCAATAAAAAGGTGTTAGCATGTGGACGTAATGTGCTGTTCCAGTCTCTTTTGTACCTAAGGTCCATCACCGTTCCCTTTGGATCTCTACGTAATTCGGTGCTCTCCGACACACACGATCGAACACCGGAGGAGTGGTACTCAAGCGTCAACTTTAGGTTACAATATCTCCGGATGTAATTAACATTTTACAATGCAACAAACGGCACTGATTACGTATTTGTTTATATTTTCAGATGTGCTAACAAAACTAACGGGGTTCCATTTAAAAAAACGTAGGTTTGTGTTAAAAATATACTTCCGTGCATTTTTTAATGGTTTGTATTAACCAATTACACTAGCCCGTCTCCTCACGTTCGGTCTGTGGAATCGATTCGTCAGTATTTAATGTGGTTTACGAAATATATTCAGCGGTAATGTTAGGTGACTCACCATATATATATATATATATATATATATATATATATATATATATATATATATATATATATATGGAAGTAGGTGAGTTCCGATTGAGGCTTTTTCAGTGTGTCCGTGGCTCTCCCGGGTATCAGACATGTTTGTCAACATGCTTATTGCCCTTCTTTGTATTCGTACAGTACCGCCTGTTAATCCTATTTAGTATGGCTTCTACACACTTTGGCAATATTTTTTGCGTCGCGCGAGTGCTTTGCAAGCAATCTCGTTTTTAGATAACTCGTATTTTCCCAGTGTTAGTTCAATGAACTGAAGTCTGCCACCTGCTCCACCTAAGATTGCTGCTCAATAATCATTCCATCCCATAGTCTCACAACTTAGTACACTACGTATTCAGATCAGTTGGATGAATCTACTTCTGAGTCATTGCTGTTATAGTTTTCACGTTTTGTGATGTGCCTGTTTTTACATTTCTCTACAGTTACAACAAGTTCCCAGACTTTGCACCACTTTGAAATCTTACCAACCTACTGTATGTATCAAACGCTCGGTCAACTGTTATTCTGAACCTGAACCATAGATACTCTAAATGCTCATTCCCAGAGCTAAAGGCTTTGAGATCTTCCTTGAAATATGATACTACTATCTCTTTACTTAATATGTAAATCTTTTTGCTTGTTTTACCTGACTTTTCTACTTTGGTAGTCACACTTGGTACAGCAGCCTTATGGTCGCTGAAGGTTCTTTTAATGTGGACATTCAGAACAGTCAGGTCTATTTTTGCCATCAAATCTAATATACTACCGTCATGATTCAGGAAGTAGTGTCCCAGTTAAGCGAACTGCACGTCTGTGTATGGCATCCTAATGCTTGGATCGGTGTCTTGTGAGCAGAGTGCAATCATTCGTACAGTGCAACTCATTTCTGTTACGGGTCATGCAATTTAGTGGCGATTAACGAAAACCAGTAATTGTTCTCGGTACCACAACATGGAAATTGAACTGTCGCATATACGAATGAAAGACAATTTGATAATTACATTCCTATGGCATTTCAGCAGTGAACTCCAACGCATTATTGACATAATCTGATTTACCGCCCACAGGGCATGCACCAACTGTGATTCCGAATGCTCCATACAAAACTAGCACACGGTTACCGAGTGGAAAGGCGCACGCACGATGGCTATAAATTAGCGGCATGTGTGCTATTCTGAGCAGACAAAACAATTGGTTCAAATGGCTCTGAGCACTATGGGACTTAACATCTATGGTCATCAGTCTCCTTGAACTTAGAACTACTTAAACCTAACTAACCTAAGGACAGCACACAACACCCAGCCATCACGAGGCAGAGAAAATCCCTGACCCCGCCGGGAATCGAACCCGGGAACCCGGGCGTGGGAAGCGAGAACGCTACCGCACGACCACGAGATGCGGGCGACAAAACAATTACTGACTACTACATTCTGAAGTATACAGAAATATCCTTATTGCAGATAAAGTTAGCAATATTTACAATCGTGTCTTACCCATACTAACTTGCGTAACTTTGCAGTACTACCGCCGGCCGCTGTGGCCGAGCGGTTCTAGGCGCTTCAGTCCAGAAACGCGCTGCTGCTACTGTCTCAGGTTCGAATCCTGCCTCGGGCATGGATGTGTGTGATGTCCTTCGGTTAGTTAGATTTAGGTAGTTCTAAGTTTAGGGTACTGATGACCTCAGATGTCAACTCCCATAGTGTTTAGAGCCATTTGAACCATTTGCAATATTAGCAAAACGGGACATATTTACCAATTTGATTTTGCACTGAAACAGTCTGCCTCAGATAAGTATCGATATACACTCCTGGAAATGGAAAAAAGAACACATTGATACCGGTGTGTCAGACCCACCATACTTGCTCCGGACACTGCGAGAGGGCTGTACAAGCAATGATCACACGCACGGCACAGCGGACACACCAGGAACCGCGGTGTTGGCCGTCGAATGGCGCTAGCTGCGCAGCATTTGTGCACCGCCGCCGTCAGTGTCAGCCAGTTTGCCGTGGCATACGGAGCTCCATCGCAGTCTTTAACACTGGTAGCATGCCGCGACAGCGTGGTCGTGAACCGTATGTGCAGTTGACGGACTTTGAGCGAGGGCGTATAGTGGGCATGCGGGAGGCCGGGTGGACGTACCGCCGAATTGCTCAACACGTGGGGCGTGAGGTCTCCACAGTACATCGATGTTGTCGCCAGTGGTCGGCGGAAGGTGCACGTGCCCGTCGACCTGGGACCGGACCGCAGCGACGCACGGATGCACGCCAAGACCGTAGGATCCTACGCAGTGCCGTAGGGGACCGCACCGCCACTTCCCAGCAAATTAGGGACACTGTTGCTCCTGGGGTAACGGCGAGGACCATTCGCAACCGTCTCCATGAAGTTGGGCTACGGTCCCGCACACCGTTAGGCCGTCTTCCGTTCACGCCCCAACATCGTGCAGCCCGCCTCCAGTGGTGTCGCGACAGGCGTGAATGGAGGGACGAATGGAGACGTGTCGTCTTCAGCGATGAGAGTCGCTTCTGCCTTGGTGCCAATGATGGTCGTATGCGTGTTTGGCGCCGTGCAGGTGAGCGCCACAATCAGGACTGCATACGACCGAGGCACACAGGGCCAACACCCGGCATCATGGTGTGGGGAGCGATCTCCTACACTGGCCGTACACCACTGGTGATCGTCGAGGGGACACTGAATAGTGCACGGTACATCCAAACCGTCATCGAACCCCTCGTTCTACCATTCCTAGACCGGCAAGGGAACTTGCTGTTCCAACAGGACAATGCACGTCCGCATGCATCCCGTGCCACCCAACGTGCTCTAGAAGGTGTAAGTCAACTACCCTGGCCAGCAAGATCTCCGGATCTGTCCCCCATTGAGCATGTTTGGGACTGGATGAAGCGTCGTCTCACGCGGTCTGCACGTCCAGCACGAACGCTGGTCCAACTGAGGCGCCAGGTGGAAATGGCATGGCAAGCCGTTCCACAGGACTACATCCAGCATGTCTACGATCGTCTCCATGGGAGAATAGCAGCCTGCATTGCTGCGAAAGGTGGATATACACTGTACTAGTGCCGACATAGTGCATGCTCTGTTGCCTGTGTCTATGTGCCTGTGGTTCTGTCAGTGTGATAATGTGATCTATCTGACCCCAGGAATGTGTCAATAAAGTTTTGATAAATAACAGCATAAGCAGAAAAATGCCACATTTTTGTAGTAAGTATATGGCTGTGATACCCTCAGTGAAAATGTAATTGTAATTCCGTTCACAGCCTGCGTTTTCTGTGGTAATGGTCAGTAGGTCATTGCTGATACAGCAACTTACTATTTTGTGCTATTTGTAACTGTTTGGGAGTTCTGCATATAACGCCCCTAACAGACACCTGGGCTAATTTTTATCATATTAATTCATTATATAGAGAGAGTAATTTTTATAATTTTATCACCTGTTGTAGTGGTACAAGTTGCCTGTTGCCTCTTTTTTTTTTAATCCGCTTTGGAATTTGTAAGTGCAGTGTATATAGAGTAGAAAATCAAGCTGCCAGACAGCGTGGACATTACTACTTTCCCAGCTTCACTATAGGGAGGAAACAAGTAGCTCACGTAAGTTACGTCTCGCCCTCGCCTACCGTGTGTGCATTTCATCCCATATACAACGTTCTAGTTCATACGCCTTTGGTCGTACGCGATCCGAGGGAAACGTTACTGTGGTTTGGCGGTAAGAAAATGGCACGATGGTCGATGAAATCGGTCTCTGAGACAAGCAGCAACGCGGAAGTAAACAAACGCGCGCTCGCACGTAAACAGCACAACAAGCGAGACGCAAACAAAGTGTGCACGCCTCTCCGCCGCCGAAGCCAGACTGCCACTTGACTACAGTGACTTCTTATGGCCGCTACCTTCGCACACACGGATAAGGTGCATAACAGACGCGTAAAACTTCTCCTGCGATTATCCCGGAGCCAGAGTAGCGCAGCTTACTACTTTTATGTTGCTTTAATGGCCTACTAAAAGTGTTCAAAGTTCGAAGTAAATACGTGATCAGAGAGTCGTGGCCTCCTCTTGTAAGGTCAGGTCCCTACTGGTGAAGAGTGGGTACAATGATTTTATCATCTTCTACCCATTTTGGATAAAATACTCCGTATGTCGGTGGGCGAACCATTTGTTATCCATCCGGACGCCTTGATATTTGGTATCCGGTGACCACAGGACCCGGACGACCCAGTAGTGATGTGGCAGAGGATAGGGCGCCGTTTCGTGTAGTAGACCACTGTAGTTTTGGCGGCATCGAAGGCAATGTTGTTTGAATGACACCAGGTGACCGCTCCGTCCGCCTGACTCTGAAGACAAGCGTTGGCATTTGAAGAGTCTGACGTAGCGGTGTTATGTCTCACTCCTTCCTTGTTGGAACCTGGCGATGATGCGTCAACATACGGCATCTCTGCGGTGGTCGATTATCGACGACCCAGCAGCTTTAAAAATCCATTTACCTTCAAGCTCGTGACGAAGGGAGAGGACCGTGGTGATCAGTAAACGTTTTCGAAAGTTACCGAGCGAGGTGGCGCAGCGGTAAGACACTGAACTCGCCTTCGGGAGGAAGATGGTCCCAGTCTTGTGGGTTCTGTAAATAGATTAAAGCAAACGCCACGATTGGTACTTTGAAAAGACACGATCGATTGCCTTCCACATTTCCGACTTCGTGCTCCGTCACTAACTCTAATGACCCTGTTGTCGACGGCTCGTGAAGCCTTTATTTTCAGCATGTCGCCACGACAAGAAAAAAAAGGCCAAAATGAGCATAAGGAGAACAGCGCAAGAAGAATTTAATGAATTGGAAAGTAAACTTAAATAGACCCGTCTGATGAAAAGTACTAAGTCACTTTGTTCTGACACCGAACGTGAAAATCGCACAGAAAAGGCTGATATACTACATTTTCTCTATCTAAACTTTATCACTGCATAGGATCGTAATAAAGTTTCTCCTGTCAGCTATGGCATGAGCTTAAATATGTCAGATACAGATGTGTGTCATTCTGGAAGAGAAAAACAATTAAAAGCGATCAAATTCCTATTATATAAAATAAATTACACCCTTTGTACGAGTATCTCGTGTAAGATTTTATAGGCTCGGATGAAGTGCGTTTTGTTCTCTGCGGGAGGCACGTAACCGCTTACAGGTCAAAACCACGATGCATATTCGCGTAAGTTGCCCACTGGTGGTCAGATTACTGGCACCGATGGGCAACATCGTGCTGGATTGTCTAACGTAGAATACAAGCGAAATACTGTCCCGGAGATAACTGGAGTCACACGACAAAAAATTTACTTTAAGTTTATAATTCAGAAACAGAAACTCATGATAGAAACTAGATTTACTGACATAATAAAACAGGTATTTAACTCCGTGGTGGAGTTGCCACCTGCAGTGGACAGCTGTTAACGTCAGTTCTGAGGCCGCACATGCAAGCAGGGCACAACACCAGTAAAGAGTATCCACTGGAGTGGACTGCGAGCATTTGCAGCCTCAGGACTGATTTAAAACGTCAAAGAAGCAACGTTAACAGCTGTTCACTGCAGTGGACGACTGCACCAAAGGATTAATATAACTTAGTACTTAGAAGCAATGAAAATTATCAGGACACAGTTTAAGTGTCTGTGCATCTTGAGTCTCTGTAATAGGTTGGCGCTTCTAGACAAATGCGAACCTATCAAAACGTGCCATCTGCCCACGATTCGCTGTCACTTCAGAGATACAGTGCAGTTCACTCTGTGGCGTTCACTTCTACTGAAGACTTAGTGGGCTGCAGATGAGAGACAGGCGAGTAGTGTGGCATCTTGGTAAATACACTGTCCAGCCACATTAATGTCATAACCAGTCAAAAGCCTGGATAACCACCTTTTCTGGCAGGAAGAGCCGGCCGCTGTGGGCGAGAGGTGGTTGGGCAGGTTCGAATCCTGCCTCTGGAAGGTTGTGTGTGATGCCCTTAGATTAGTTAGGTTTAAATAGTTGTAAGTCTAGGGGACTGATGACCTCAGATATTAAGTCCCGTAGTGCTCAGAGCCATTTGAACCATTTTTTAGCAGGGAGAGAGTAAATGAAATTTAGGAAGTTACAGCCAGGCATGTGTAACCCTACACTACTGCGCACGATACTTATTAAAACCTGTAGTATGGTAAGTTGACGGGCTTCACCCTATAAGAAAGGATTTTGGTATATTTGTTGACCGCGTGTACCTGAATGAAGGCAAAATCAGACTTCCACCCATTCAGTAACAACAATGATACGTCAAGCAAGTCTGAAGTGCAACTACACGTTAGGACGGACAAGAAACGACACAGCAGATGCTACCAAATTGTTAATAATACGGTCGCCAGCCTAATTAGGCATTAACTGAGTTTCTTCCCAGTACAAGCTGATATACGTTCATACAAAACAACACGTAATAGCACTGCATAATATGGTAAATTTTAGAACCAGAAAATCTACTGAACTAATAATTTCACTTTCTGTACTAATATGGACAAGCCAAAAATACACAACAATACACTATAATGTTTACTACGAACTTTGTACTGTCTATTGATCTGATTAAAATCGGGCATAGGTTACCCTAGAAATAGCACTTTCGAAACACACATACAATGTCAATTACATACAATGTCAAATTTGAAAAAGGTAAAACACTGATAAATTTTGGTTTTATATTGACTTTAACTTTGCTGGTCAAATCAGTTCAGTACACTTCGGAATTTAAATGAATAGAAAAGAAAAAAAAAAGGGGGGGGGGACCCTGAAACTGTTATCATCACCGTACAGAATTTTTGATTATTGACATCATTAAGCACTCAAGATTTCCAATATATGAGTTACAACTCTTTTTTGTCTTATTTCTTGCTCATTTAACTACCGTTAATTTTGTCTCAAATTAATTAAACTTCATTACTAAACCAATTTCAACATTATCTTCCAATTTTGTCAGACCTATATTATTTGCCTATATATTCATTAACAACAAAGTTCTTTAAACATCATTCTAACATAGATAGGTCTGCAGGTAATTATTATTAACATAAACTTTAAATCTTCATCTCGGGACACTCGGATTGCACAACATGTGGAAAGGATCCTGTCTAGGTTAGTGACGAGGATAATTAAATGATAAGACAGTTCTGGTAAAAGTTAAGTTGTTATGGAACAGTAAGGAACAAAAGTAACACTGGTCCACACGAATACAGTACTAAAAGATTCAACCTGTTCGTATCGATGCGGCGGTTGGCGGGCGGCGAGATAGCGAGGCGCGGAGCACACATACAATCACAGCTATGGCTCTTGATGTATCGGCACTTTACTTCTTCATAGCGTCGCAATATTTTTCCATTTAGTGCCTATGGAATATAGCCATGCTGTATAGTCGTCGGAAACGGCACATCCGAGGCTCAATGAAATCACGTCTTCCAGGAGAGCCTCCTCGATCCAGAGCGTGTTTCTCAGACCGATGCCCAACTCCGACTACTACTGCTGAGCTCGTTATGCTGTGCCGAGCCCGTGTGCATTTTCCCGCGCTCGTCTACCATCCACCTTTTACCGTTCCCCTACAGACAGGGTATTCACCAGAGGTTTTGCATTCTACATATCCTAATACATTGCCTACGTATGGACCAGGCACACAATTACAACTTTGACATCTTACAACAGTTTCAACATTTCTTACATTTCCATTTTGTGATAATATTGCTTGCAATTTGACATAAACATTAATATTCACATCGAAAATTGTTTACAGTTCCTTTAACATAATGGCATGAAACAAAAAAGAAATGAAATCAGAACATCGATTATACTAATTTATCGAAAAACGGAAGCAAAAATTATTATATTAACAATAGTATAACGTTGTTACACATGCCGACTCCACTGCCATTTCCAACGGCGCATGTTTCTCGGTTGAGGATCCGTGGCTCAAACAGCCCGACGGGGGTGGTCCCACACATTGTCGACTGAGTTTAAATCCGAGTAGTTTGGTGGCCAGGGGAGAACAGTAAACTCATCCTGGTGATTTTCGAACCACGTATGTACACTGTCAGCTCTGTGACACCTTTGCATTTTCCTGCTTCTAGATGCCATCGTGCTGAGGAAAAACGAACTGCTTGTAGGGAAGTGCACGGTTTCCACGGATAGGTGTATACGTGGACTGATTCGTAATGCCTTCTAGAATGAAGAGATCACCGAGGGAAAGCCCCGAAAGCATTCCCCAGACCATAAAGCTCATAACACTCCCTCCTACGTTACTGGACCCTTGTAACGATTGTTGCAGGGTGTTTTCTTGCAGACGTTTCACGCCATACACGTAACGTCCATCTTCTCAATCGACCATTAAACGAGATTTATCTGAAAAGGCCACATGTCACCACTCAGTGGACGTCAAGTTGTGGCGGTATGATAATTTAATTATATCGTATTTATTCGCTGACACTATACAAATGACTTTCAAGTAACACGTCTCTCCTGTGCGGGAATACACGTAATGGATGTACGAGTACGGGTTTTAGCCACACAGTTGACGACAGATGCAAATTGCAGCACTGGTGCCTGTACTTGTCGCCTGTTGCGTAGTCCCATACGCAGCATAGTTCGCTGAATGGTTGCTGCCCCTCCGTTCGTCTGGGCGATGAGTTTCTCAGCATTTGCACGTCTATCCGCACGTACACGTCCCTGCAACCGTTCACTGCTGACATGTATGGCTCGTGGTGCTCCACTCTGCCTCGGCGCCGGTTTTGGATAGCGCAGTTTTGCCAAGCACAGTGTGCCTTAAATACGACGGCACCTGAACAGTTCACAGACTTAGATGTTTCGAAATGCTTCCACCCTTAGCCCTAAGGCCAATCGTGATGCCCTATTGAGCCTGAGCTGAACCCCCCGTCTCCGCTTTGTATACTCTCCACTGCTTGTGCCGCCACCAGCCGTCTGTCGGTGGTTACTGCATGTTGACGTCATCTGAGTGGACAGTGTAGTAATGGTCAGCCAGATCCCTTTTGTTCCGTATCGGCTTTTGTGTCCACGGGATCACCTTACAATACGCAGTAGCCTCTGCTATCAGTCTGTCGTAGGTAGCCAGTAGGATGACGAACGACAGGACAAAAGACATAAGTCACTACTGTTTCCAGGAGCGGCCGTCGGGCATATACACATACATCGTAACTGTAGAACTATGTTGTACAATTATGGAACACGTTTTCTGTACTGGTCTCGCTACTACGAGCAGTGTCTGTTTCTACGTATCAAAAGAAAATCAGGACAAATATTGGCGCCTCGGTTACTGCTCTCCGTCATGCAGCCCACAGGCAAAATTTTGCAAGACAGTGCTCGACCACATGTTGCGAGGAATGTTGAAGCCTTCTCCGAAGAATGACACGTATCGCTGTTTTACGGGTCAACGTGTTAGCGTCTCCAAAATGTCTAGGATATTGTCGGTAGACAACCTGTTTATGTACTCTCCCACAACTCACGTATGAAACTTACCCTAGCGCTAGCTTTGGTGGGCCCCACACTGAGTGCTGAATTATGTGGTGGTAATCCCGACTTCAGTGAGAAAATAATTTGGTGAACATATTTTCCTGTAAGCGATTTTAATGGTTGCTGGGCGCAGGTAAAGCTAATAACGGTAAAAATTAAGGAGTTGGAAATAGATTATATTAAGGAACAGTAACCATTAAGGTGTCACATACTATATTAGAAACAAATGGCTTATTAATCTGAATTATCCACGAAACAAGTAAAGTAAACAATTGCACGGTACATTTGTCACTTGGCGTGGGCGTGAAATAAGATGTAAAAATATAATCCCATATGGGCCACTGAATCCGGTTGCATTAACGAGATTCCAGGTGGTCATAATTAAAGTGCCTCTACTCACGGAGGTCCAGGGTGGGGTGTAATTATCGTATGGCGTCGAAACTTGGTAGATATGCTAATGCGTTAATGCGGAACCGATTTACGCTGGATGAAAATTAGTTCCATATGTGGCCATCAGGTGCAAATCTAGCGCTGTACAGCATCTTGTCGACGTCTCCGGTGCTGATATTCAACACATAGTGTAAGCGCCGGTTAATAATAAAATCAGCATTATGCCTGAATACAATGTTCTCGGTTTTCAAGCAGCGTCAATTGGAATAAAATTCTCGATGTTCTCACTTGTCTGACTTTTATGTCCACGTCCTGTTGCTAATCTATTACATTCTATACGTCTTTCTTGCATTCATAGCGCGATTCGCGCTCGGTTGTCAAAATTGGAACTAATTTTTCTCCAGTGTAAATCGGTTTCTCACTACAAAGTTTCGGTGCCAGACTGGACCACTGTGAGCAGCTGCACTTGAATCATAACCACACTGTCAGGAGCTACAGGCCCGTGCTCTTTGACGAGTCCACTGGCTGAGACAGAGGGAGAACTCAGTGGTCCGGTGCGGCAGGAAGTAGAAAGTGCCAGGCAAGGAAAGCGTTGCTCATAACAGTTAGTTCGCAAGTGCATGGAACGACGAGAAACCCAGCATTTAAGCGTCAGATAGATAGTAAAGCTCTTTGTGTGGATATCCCTTATTAACTGTCCTGTCTCCCTCATCTATACCTTCTAGGAAACCAGCTTCTGTTCTTATGTTACTGCTCTTGAACAATGTTTTATTCTGCCATTGTGTGGCTCTTACCGGCCGAAGTGGCCGTGCGGTTTAGGCGCTGCAGTCTGGAACCGCTAGGCCGCTACGATCGCAGGTTCGAATCCTGCCTTGGGCATGGGTGTGTTTTATGTCCTTAGGTTCGTAAGGTTTAACTAGTTATAAGTTCTAGGGGGACTAATGACCTCAGAAGTTGTCCCGTAGTGCTCAGAGCCATTTGAACCATTTTTTTTTTTTTTTTTTTTTTTTTTTTTTTTTTTTTTTTTTTTGTGGCTCTTGTTAACACCAGCCCTTTCTGGGTAGAGCTGGACAGGAGTTGAAAGTTACTTAAGTAGTATTCCTGACTGCCCAACATTAGTCTACGGTACAGCTGGACAGGAGTTAAAAAGTTAATTCAGTAGTATTCCTGACTGCCCAGCATTACAGTCTAATAATTTCATGAAAAATGACCCAGGATAAGCAGGGTTCCCAGAAATATACGTAAATTTTTTAAGTAATATTGGGAATCAGCTAGGAATGGTAGCTGAAACACTAGAAATCTGTCTTTAGTGTACTGGAGACGTACGATCAAATGAGACCTACCAGTTCTAAAATCCAGCAGAAGGAAAGACAACTTTTTTGGCAGCAATGCAAAAGAAGTTCTAAGTGGATTGTCTATGCCGTTACAGAATACGGTAACTGAGGATCTTATCAGGTTTTATAGCAATATGATTTAGTATCTGCAAAAAAGATATGATACGACAAATGACAGCCACTATGCATCCTTTGCAGCATTTTCTGTGCAGGAAAGGATTGATTTCAAAGATTTCGCAACGGCTGTCAGACTGTTTCACCTAAGTGAAAATATCTGCACAGATGACCTATACGAGTTCAGCAGTCCTCAAGATTACCTCAGCAGCAGTGTGAACAAAGTTGGTGATTATGTTGCAAACTGGCTTCAATGCTTTTCTTCAGTGCCTGACCATGGGGTACCACATATTTTCAAAGTGGAGGATTTTTCTTCAGTATACCAGGCTAAAATGACTTTAAGGAGCTAATGGTTTCATTCATGAAGAGTAAACGGTGTGACACAAGAAACACTTGTCCAACAACACGATTAGAATCAATCTAAATCTGGTTAACTAGCCGTTGAAAGCGATGAATATGTACTTTATGGCCGGCCGCGGTGGTCTCGCGGTTCTAGGCGCGCAGGCCGGAACCGTGCGACTGCTACGGTCGCAGGTTCGAATCCTGCCTCGGGCATGGATGTGTGTGATGTCCTTAGGTTGGTTAGGTTTAAGTAGTTCTAAGTTCTAGGGGACTAATGACAACAGCAGTTGAGTCCCATCGTGCTCAGAGCCATTTGAACCATTTGTACTTTATGTGATCTTTAGATGTGTACTTCCGCACTATTAATATTTTGCACTCTATTAAATATATAGAAGGGCTATGTAATTTTTTCCTCACGCTGTATACGAATACGGAATATCTGATTGTATAGATGACTTCGCTGATTCGTTTTCTAATTGTGTGACTGGACTTGTGAATATGGACAAGGCATTTACGTAGGAAACGAGCCTATCATGAGATACGTATCAGGAAACTGTTACGGGACCATTGCTGCTTGCAAACAAAAGATGTAAGAATAAGTTACGGTCAAATTCCCCACATGTATAAGAAGACAATGTTGTACCAGCAGGACCTGAGGAAGGCTTTATTTCTACGTTGGAACTCATTTTCTGCAACTTCTCATTGCATACTAAGCATGTAAGCCTTAGCAGTCGGTTCATATGGGTTGACTTACACCGTCGCACAGCTGTTGAACTACATTTTTACGTTAACAACTGAAACTGCGTTGTTGATGCTTTGTCTGTAAGTGCCTGCCTCATGTTCTGCCGACCAGATTCTTCGGATGAACTTCCGATGCTTTCCTAGAGAAAGCCGTGTCTACTCTACTGTAAGATGTGCCTATATCAATGCATTGAAGGATACACTTGTTACGCATTGGAGCTACTTCTCATATTGGTGTTAATACCCATCGGCCTCTCTCGATCCGACTATGAAACCACCTGCAGTACTATAGGGCCTAGTGCTTTTGTAAGCTTCAGTCTAGGCATACATAAGCATATCTGGTATTCAATACTGACAGAAGGCATTTTGAACATTTCATGTAAGAAAGAGTTTTGTGTGGTATGCTGCTACTTTGTGTTCCTGTGAGTTGCTCATTAATAACGAACAATGAAGAGTCGCGGAAAATTACTTCTGACATAGAAATAGTATATTTTCTTTTATCTGTGAGGATGTGTCCCGAAAATTTGGTGTATGGTCGTACCTTGTAACTAAATGATTATTAAAGTGCGAGCAGAAGAGTCCAGAGAATGACATGTGGAACATGAAAACAACGATGGCAAATGAATGAAATGCCTGCTTAAACCTACCCGCCGGAATTGGCTGTATAAGACAGTCCATTCAATGTTGATGTTCTGCTATTGACTCTGACAGTTACGTCAGACGACGTTACATGGACCACTGAAAAATGATTCATGCAGCAGGTATGATAGTTCCAAACTCTTTCCTTCTCGTGAGAAATCATTCGTTCTTCAGCCCGTTAGCTGTGACAACTTCATTGTCACCTTGTTTATAGACATGATTTATGAATGTCAGCTCAGCGAAACCATGTGGCACTCTGCCATTGTTCCGTATCTGCCGTAACAAACGCCTCGATTGTTAAGGAAGATCTGTTCTTCATCAATAATATGATGCCATGTGGCCTCTGTGTGAAAGACACATAATCACCGAACATGATGTTAAATATACAGTAAAGAACAAACGAAAGAGTAGTTCAAATATAGAGACTTTACAATATGAAAATTCAAAGCTGAAATCACAATACAATCATACTAATTTTGAGTAAGAATGTCCTTTATTCTACAGAGCTTAATAATGGATAGGGAATATGGAAATAATCAATTGTGGCATATCTATAGCAATCATCTCGGCACTCGACTTGAATGACTTTTTAAAATCAGTGAAAACCCTAAACTCAATGGATGGATTAGAAAAACAAACCCGAATCCTTCTTCCTTTCTCGACCAGCACCCTTTGGTCAGTAGCGCCAAGCGATTGTTCGCAGACGATACACTGTTGCAAAAATGGTTATACCAGTAGAATCTTGCTACGAAATGCAGAGATACTTCTATATGTTCAATGTCTCGTGTGTAGATTGACAGCTGACCCTCAACGTAAATAAATGAAATCTAACGCCCACAAATACGTGAAAGAATCCCGTATGGTTTAACTACGCTATTGGAGCACAATCACCCGACCGTCAAAACCTTCAGTTATTTAGGGGTATCTCTCCAGAGCTTTTTAATGTGGAAAGATAATACAAATTTAGCCGTGGGGTAAGAAAAACTGCAAGAGTCGGCATCTTTGGAAAAATCGTAGTGTAATTTCATTTACGTTCGAAAGAGATCGGTACAAAGAACTAGTTCGATTAATTCTTGAGTATTTTTCATCGGTTCTCCATTTACAACTACACATACGGGGTGGTCCATTGATCGTGACCGGACCAAATATCTCACGAAATAAGCGTCAAACGAAATCACTACAAGGAACGAAACTTGTCTAGTTTGAAGGAGGAAACCAGATGGCGCTATGGTTGGCCCGCTAAATGGCGCTGCCATACGTCAAACGGATTTCAACTGCGTTTTTTTTAAAATAGGAACCCCCATTTTTATTACGTATTCGTGTAGTACGTAAAGAAATATGAATGTTTTAGTACGGCAACTTTTCAGCTTTGGGATAGATGGAGCTGTAATAGTCACAAACATATGGCTCACAATTTTAGACGAACAGTTGGTAACAGGTAAGTTTTTTAAATTAAAATACAGAACGTAGGTACGTTTGAACATTTTATTTCGGTTGTTCCAATGTGATACATGTACCTTCGTGAACTTATCATTTCTGAGAAGGCATGCTGTTACAGTGTGATTACGTGTAAATATCACATTAAGGCAATAAATGCTCAAAATGACGTCTGTCAACGTCAATCCATTTGACAATAAGTGTAACGACATTCCTCTCAACAGCGAGTAGTTCGCCCTCCGTAACGTTCGCACATGCATTGACAATGCGCTGACGCCTGTTGTCAGGTGTTGTCGGTGGATCACGATAGCAAATATCCTTCAACTTTCCCCACAGAAAGAAATCCGGGGACGTCAGATCCGGTGAACGTGCGGACCATGGTATGGTGCTTCGACGACCAATCCACCTGTCATGAAATATGCTATTCAATACCGCCTCAACCGCACGCGAGCTATGTACCGGACGTCCATCATGTTGGAAGTACATCGCCATTATGTCATGCAGTGAAACATCTTGGAGTGACGTCGGTAGAACATTACGTAGGAAATCAGCATAGATTGCCCCATTTAGATTGCCATCGGTAAAATGGGGGCCAATTATCCTTCCTCCCATAATGCCGCACCATACATTAACCCGCTAAGCTCGCTGATGTTCCACTTATCGCAGCCATCGTGGATTTCCCGTTGCCCAGTAGATCATATTATACCGGTTTACGTTACCGCTGTTCATGAATGACGCTTCGTCGCTAAATAGAACGCGTGCAAAAAATCTGTCATCGTCCCGTAATTTGTCTTGTGTCCAGTGGCAGAACTGTACACGACGTTCAAAGTCGTCGCTATGCAGTTCCTCGTGCATAGAAATATGGTACGGGTGCAATCGATGTTAATGTAGCATTCTCAACACCGATTTTTTTTAGATTCCCGATTCTCGCGCAATTTGTCTGCTACTGATGTGCGGATTAGCCGCGACAGCAGCTGAAACACCTACTTGGGCATCATCATTTGTTGCAGGTCGTGATTGACGTTTCACATGTGGCTGAACACTTCCTGTTTCCTTAAATGACGTAACTATCCGGCGAACGCTCCGGGCACTTGGATGATGTCGTCCAGGATACCGAACAGCATACATAGCACACGCCCGTTAGGCATTTTGATCACAATAACCATACATCAATACGATATCGACCTTTCCCGCCATTGGTAAACGGTACATTTTAACACGGCTAATGTATCACAAAGCAAATACCGTCCCCACTGGTGGAATGTTACGTGATACCACGTACTATACATTTGTGACTATCACAAAGCGAAAAAAGTGGTCCATCTAAAACATTCATATTTCTTTACGTACTACACGAATATGTTATAAAATGTGGGGGTTCCTATTTAAAAAATCGCAGTTGATATCCGTTTGACCTATGACAGCGCCATCTAGCGGGCCAACCATAGCGCCATCTGGCTTCCCCATTCAAGCTAGAGAGTTTCGTCCTTTGTAGTTTTTTCGTTTGATTCTTATTTCATGAGCTATTTGGACCGGTCACTATCAATGAACCACCTTGTATACTCCGTAAGCGACCGTATTGTGCATGGCGGAGGGCAGCTAGCACCACTACTAGTTATTTTCTTTCCTGCTCCGCTGGCAAATAGGACAAGGGGAAGGCGAGGGACTAATGCTGATCGATTAATGGAAGGCAGGTACAACTGAAAGAAGAGCTGCACCTTTCGTCACGGGTTCGCTTAGTTAACACTTAGCAGTAAGGTAATGTTCAGCAACCTGTTCATTGAGACTTTCTAAGAGGCGTTGTGTATCGGGTGAAAGCTTCCTCACATAACTCCGATAGGCAAATTTAAAAACGAGTCAGGAAAGATACAGGTTCCACCAGCAAACGTCTCGTGTTAATGGGAGGAATTCCGTTTCATATTGAGGAGTACCAACAATCTTCTTTTCCGTATATCGCCCACGAGTGGAACAGGAAAGGGGAAGATCATACCCTGCTATATATGTAGGTGTAAATAGGGCGCGTGAAACTTGTGTTGTCCTGCGGTTTTAAATTACCTCTTGATTGGCTCAAATGGTTCAAATGGCTCTGAGCACTATGGGACTTAACATCTGAGGTCATCAGTCCCCTAGAACTTAGAACTACTTAAACCTAACTAACCTAAGGACATCACACACATCCATACCCGAGTCCGGATTCGAACCTGCGACCGTAGCAGTCGTGCGGTTCCGGACTGAAGCGCCTAGAACCGCTCGGCTACCGCGGCCGGCTACCTCCTGATTTCAATCACAAATTCGTCGTCCTTTATCATAAAAAACAGGTTGAAGATAAATCCTCTATAAATTATTGAAGACAATGAATTTCTAGACGACGTATCTCAAACCTGATTGATATAATCGTTCTAGAAATACGCTGTGTTTTCTACTGTATTTCTCTGTCATTCCTGGTGTCACATAGGAAGACAATTGCTACACAGTAAGATTAGTAGCTTACATTGATCTGTACTTATAAATCGTAAGGAGAAGGATGCAGCTCTTCTTCTTGGAGTAAAATTTATCGTTTTGTACCGTTGTCGCTTTATACACGAACTTGCGCGGCTGTTGTGATTGATGCTGTTTTACATTTCTTCAATGTAACACACCAGAAAAAAATTTTATGTTTCGGCTAAGTGTGCGTTAATTTCCTTCTACGACGGTTGACCTCATGTAATTATCCGTTAATTTGCACAGATCAGCGCAACTAACAAGCAATATGAATTAGTTATATTGTATAACTACATGCATATGTAAATAAAGCGTAAGTTAAATCACAAAATTTTGGATCGTTCTGCAAAAAAGAAATGTTATTTAGGCACGACGCCATGGAACTAGAATAATGTATGGTATTACAGCCATAGTAGCACTGTCCGCGTAAAAGTTCATCTTAACTAAGAAAATGCATTAATTTACGTAAGACTACATGTTACTCACATATGTTATTCAAACACAATAGCAGTTTTCTCAGTTAAAAGGAAGTATTGTAACAGTTACATCAGTTACAGATGCAAAAGAAGTCTGCAGTTCTAACACAACTGGCAGACTAGATGTCTGACTTGTTGTTCTTCCACTCTGGATAACAGTCCAAGCAATTGTAGCTAATACCGCCTTCATGGAAAGACGTTCTTGCTGCAAATTTTCGGAGCCCAAGTGAATTCAAATGATAATGTTCTGCATGTGACAAAGGCATCACTTCTGGATCAAATAAAACCTCAAGATGAAACACTAAAGACGAAAATACATGGAGTAACTATAATCTGCAACGTGTCCTTTTACCCATTTGCATCAAAAGGATAAAATTCTGCAATTATCATCGTCATCGTCATCATCGTCCTACAAACTTTAGTCGCTGAATTAAAGCCTTTTCTCTAGCCTTTTTGAAGTCTTACTGATTCCAATTACATGTGTCCTTGCTCATGTATATTATCGAATTTCAACTGTCCACTTTCCATTAATGCTGTCGTCTCATACTTCCCTTACGGTTTAGAATTAAAAAAGTACTTCCTTTATCGATCTGTCACCTATTTTCCCGATTACACGTCCCGCCTATCTGCATTTCATTTTCATTGCAGTAGTAATGGTTTCTGGCATTCCAGTTTGATGACTGCTCTGTTTGATAGTTTCCCTGTATCACCTACAATTTCCCTCATGCAACTCTCAATTTCTCGTTGAGAAATCTCCAGCTTTTCACTGATTAAAACCTATATCGTAAGGAAGTACGTGCCTTCTTTCTCTACTTTCCGTTTTGCACCCATCGAAAATTTCGTTTTGAAAACTCTTACATTAACGAATAACATTCCAGGGCTTTATATACTTGGTGTAACTCCCCGATCTTACTGATGATTCTCCTTCTTGTTAGATTCGTATCTATTATTATTACCCGTCTGACGAATCTACGATAATTTGCAGCTTGAAAGAGGTTTAGGATCGTTACATCCTGTATAATTTTCTTATCGTTCGACTAAACTTCAGTTCCACTTGGTCGTTGTGTAATAAATTTTGTTATTTTCTTCTGCAAGAATATCTTAAGCAAAAATTAATATTTTTTTTCCTTAGTACAATCAACTAACGTATGATATGTCATTACAGTCGTCATATAGGAAGAGAATTACTACATAGAATGCGAAACTCAGGATTTTGGACCTTAGTTTTCGTAGGGACCATTAAAAGATTCGAAGCTTACACTGGTACATTCACCGCTGCTTCATATAACAATTATATATCCATTAACAGAGAGTATACCGTGATTAGAAGAGTTCACACTGCAAAATCTGAAGAGTGATTGCACTTTTAAGACCAACTGGTGGCGCTGTGCGTATACGTACGCCCGATGCTCATACGATCACTGAAAATAAAACATTGTAACGTAATCTGCAAGTAAACAGAAAAAAATACGAAAAAGAATTTGAAAGAATTAATTGTTTACGAAACATCCTATTACGTGACCGTATCATGTTTTGAGAGGAAGATCTTTCTAGCTCTTTAGTCCAAAAATTATAGCAACCATTGTAGATAATGATATCAACAGATTTTTTCTGTGAAATGGATATGTATGGATAGAAACTTCTTTTGGTTAATGGAAGTAATCGACTTAGTGTGTGGATACGTGGTTTAAGAATTTTTTTTCCATTGATAAGAAATTTAGGCTGGACCAAGTGGTTTGTCATTTAAAATGTTATTATAAATTATGATTTTGGCTTTCTTACCTGGTGGTGACATTTTATAATAGTTTCTGTCTTTGTCCTTAAGAATGATGATGAATGCCGTAAATTTTTTATAAATAGCTTCATTGATGATTTTTGGACATGAAGGGTAAATTTAATATTACGCAGTTAGCTGAATTCGTGTTAGAAACCATCGACGTACAACCTGTTACAGTAATCGTACAGTTGCAATAACTTCTGATCTATGGATCCCAGCCGATTCTTGCATAGAAAAACATGGTTTTCCGTCTGATCAGCAGTCACAAATGTGGCTTCAGTATTGCGATACCCTTAGCGTTCTTGTGGGCTGATACTCTATTGTTGAGTGTCTGCTTGAATATCTCTCTCTCTCTCCCTCCCCCCACCTCTCTCTCTCTCTCTCTCTCTCTCTCTCTCTCCCTCTCTCTCTCTCTCTCCCCCCTCCCCCCACATCTCTCTCTCTCTCTCTCTCTCTCTCTCTCTCTCTCTCTCTCTCCTCTCTCTCTCTCTCCCTCCCTCTCCCTGTATTACAGACACACACACACACACACACACACACACACACATATCCTCACAGGTTTCGTTTTTTAACACAGTCAGTTTCCTGCACTCTCTTTGTTTAGGATGTGTGGCCAGATGAGAGGTGGGAGTCAACCGTGGTTTGCTGACTACACTTCCACGAAACGGGCTGGCCATTGGCGGTCGCTAATACAGCGGAAGCACTCTGGCACTGCATGCAGAAAGTGGAACGCGCGTTGTCCTGGCGATAACGCTGGCGGGAGAGGCGTGTAACAAAAGCAGTCGCAATCGATTACCACGCAGCTGCTAAATCGTCTGTGATGAACGCTACAGGGCTTCAGCTGTTATAGAGAATGGCTTCGAGAACTGAGCCCCCCTCCATAATCGGTATCCGACATTGCATGCGTATCTTCCATTCTCTGCACAATTTTATCCATGCGCGCACGTGATTACTTTCGCTTCCTGCCGAAGAATTACATTCATCACTAACAGTTACTCGAAGCTTTCAACACTCTAGTATTATTGGCCCCGGAACGAAAAGCTAGCTGACAGCTACAAATTTCTATCACTTTAATTACACGGCATACCATATTTATACCAGTTTGAATCTCCACCTACCTTCAGTGACTTATCATGCCATCTGCCATAAAATTCATTCTGGTTGGTCACACTTGCAATTATCCTATATGCATTTATCAGTGATATTACCCGCCGGAAACAAAGTAAAGTATCCATAATCAAATAGGAACGCCGTGCGGGGTAGCCGCGTGGTCACAGGCCCCTGGTCACAGTTCGCGCGGCTCCCCCCGCCGGAGGTTCGAGTCCTCCCTCGGGCATGGGTGTGTGTTTTGTCCTTAGCGTAAGTTAGTTTAAGTTAGATTAAGTAGTGTGTAAGCCTAGGGACTGATGACATCAGCATTTTGGTCCCATGGGATCTTACCATATTGTTTTTTTTATTAGCAACAAAGAAGCAAGTCATTTAAATTCTGTAACGGTAAACCAGTCGGTTTGAATGGAAAATTTTATAGTGTAGTGGTTACTTAAGAGGGCCGTACGTAGTTAAATAATGAAGTGGCGACCTTCCTGTCCCATCAGTACTTTTAATTATCCTTGGCCGTCAGAACACTGAAAGTGAACCAAGAATCAAGTATATAGAGTTGCAAAAATATTACATGAAGGGAAAGCAGATAACAGGTAACCACAAGGATCAAAACAAACAAATATATTACTTATTATTAATTTCTTCGAAACAAGGAAATTAAACGGTTGTCTGGTCCAGGTTAGAGTTGCCTGGCATGGTTAGGAGATGAATGCAGTCGCATGTTGCATTATAAATGTCCGTGGGCCTGCACACTTGCATTATCTTCCCTGGTGAAGAGCGAGAGCTCTTGGGTCGTGGTACCGACAGGTAGTCTTTACTGTCCACTGCCTCGATAGATTTGACCCGAATGTCGTAAACCATAGCGGCAGGTTAGTGGGCCATACGTATGCTGCCGTTTCAGATGAGTGTGTAGAGCAGCGATGAGTGACCTCAGATAGCTCATGGCCACTCTTCCTGTGTGCGCAGCCATTTCTAATTGTTTGAAGGAAGGAAGATTAGGTTAGAATGTCCCGTCGATGATGAGATCGCTAGAGACGGAGCTCAGACTCGGACTCAAGAAGGATAGCGACGGAGGTCAGTTGTGCCATTTCAAAACGACCATTCAGGCATTGACCTTCAACGATTTAGTAAAAATACGGAAAACCCAAATCAGGATGGTTGGACGCGAATATGAACCACCGTCATCACGAATTTGGACCCAGTGCATTGTAACTGTACCACCTCTCTCTGTCTTGTAATTGTTTAGTAACCCCTCTCCTGTACATTCTGGGACGCCAATTTTCTGCTACTTAACACTATTCTTTTGCCTCTTATGTGCCTCTTCCTATAGCGTCTGGGTCCTGGGGTTAGAATAGGCCCGAGGTATCCCTGCCTGTCGTAAGAGGCGACTAAAAGGAGTCACACTTTTCGGCCCTACAAGTTCAGATCCCATTTTATGGTTTGACCTGCCACTTTCCAAATTCTACATAAATGCTGGCCGTATGAGGAAGGACGCCTTACGTGGTGCATGAGTTATCCATAGTGAGCTTAGATTCGATCTCCTGAACCTCTTGTCATGGCTTTGCATCTCCACCTGCAGTTCAACTATTTCGGCGAGGACACTTTCTAGGGTATGTCATCTTCTTCCATTGTCTCCTGTCCTCTTCTCTCCCCCCCCCCCCCCCCCGCCCCGCCTCCACCCCCATGACAGTATTGGATTTCACTGTGCCCAGTATCCAGCATGGTAGCCAGTCTGTTGTGGTGGAGCCATCATGTACTCATTTGGTGGTAGCCCCTTGACAACACAGCGATCACACTGCTGATGCCTGAGCTGTAAACTCCCCACGAATGCCAAGGTTCAAATGGCTCTGAGCACTATGGGACTCAACTGCCGAGGTCATTAGTCCCCTAGAACTTAGAACTAGTTAACCCTAACTAACCTAAGGACATCACAAACATCCATGCCCGAGGCAGGATTCGAACCTGCGACCGTAGCGGTCTTGCGGTTCCAGACTGCAGCGCCTTTAACCACAAGGCCACTTCGGCCGGCCGAATGCCAAGGAGTTGATGCCTGTCTTCCTGGGGCATCAGGACTCCCAACAACGGCCATCATGCCAGGTGGCCTTTGCTGTGACTGGGTGGTGCCCGTGGGGAGAGCCCCTGATCGGAATGGGTGGCATCAGGGCAGATAACCTGCAATGAAGCAGACTGTCATCTCTTGCTGGTGACCGTATGGCACCAGCAGTCTCTAAGAAGGGGAGGATCGACTACAATGCTGACAGATATGACTCTAAAACGTTTCCCTCCCTCGCTACACCATCGGAAGAACGAAGGTCTAGAGAAAGAAGAGAGCCATATTCGCCTCGGTATTTAGTCTATAGCAGAATGGACGGGGACTCCTTTCTGACTACAAAGCCTCAATTTTTTGTTGAACATCACGAGGATAAATATGGGGAAGCGACAGCGCTCTTCAAGATGAGAAACGGTGCAGTCATGATTCAGACAGTATCCCCAGCCCAATCCCAGGCGTTAATCGCTTGTAACCAGCTGGGTGATATTTCTGTTTCCGTCACTCCCCATAAAAGCCTCAGCATGGTCCAGAGGATTATTTTCCACGCGACCTCCTCTTGCGGTCTGATGACAAGCTCCGCGCCACTCTAGAACGGTGGGGTGCTCATTTCATCCAGCGCATTTGCAGGGGACGCAAACACAACAGGGTTGCCACCGGTCCCTTCGTCTTGGGCTTTGCCTGAAAAAGTCAAGGTGATGATTTACCGCTGTGACGTTAAACCATACGTCCCTCCCCCTATGCAGTGCTTTAAGTGCTAGAAATTCGGGCACATGTCTACCCGCTGCACTTCCAACGCCACATGTCGAGACTACGGACGTCCACTACTTTCAGATACTCACTGTGCGTCTCCTCCCACTTCTATCAGCTGCGGAGAGCACCACTCCCCCTGTTCGCCAGATTGCGGAGTACTCCAAAAGGAGCGGAAAATCATGGAGTACAAGACCTTGGATTGGTTGACTTACAAAGAGGCTAAACATAAATTAGAACGATTACACCCCATTTGGTTGACGTTCACATACACTGCAGCTGCATTACCACCGCCATTACAAGTATCAGTCGTACCACACACAGTGGGCCCTCCAGGCCTCTTGAATACATCTGCACCCTTGGTGGTACAGGAAAAATCTCCTTTCGTTGCTCCCAAAGTACCTACTTTTGGAGCAAGCAATAGGCTTCTCCTCATGTGGTAGGGGACCCTTGGGACCCTCTTTCCCAAGGTCTCCACTATTGCACAGTGAACGCTCGCTAGTGGCTAAAGGAGCCAAAAGCTGCTGGACAGAGCTTCATGGTCTTCCTCCATGCCTGAAGCTACTTCAGAGAAGTCCTCCCAGCAAGCCCCTAAAGAGATGCGAGAGGGCAAGCAAACAAAGAAGTCTGCTAAGAAAAAGGACCCTCCAGTAGCCCCAACACCACCACTCCCTAACAATTGTGCACCTGTGCATAAGGTGGAAATCTCAGCGTCCCCTGAGAACCTGGATACTGATGCCTAATTCACAATATGAATGGATACAAATACTCAATCGGTGGCAGCAGGTGACCTTGAGGCGTAACCTGTCTCCTGGCATGCTTTGTGTCTTCCCAGCCTCATGATAACGTCATCGCCCACAGGAATTGCTGCGGTTTTTTCCACCACCTAGCTTAGCTACAGCAACTGTTAAGCTTTACACCTGCTTTCTGCATTGCCCTCCAGGAAACCTTTTTATTGATACAGCGTCTACAATAAAGTGTCAGGTGGAGTTTGTGTCTATGTCCTGAACTGAGTATGCAGTGAACCTGTGCCCCTTCAGGCCCCGCTTGAAGCTGTGGCTGTCAGGATAAGGACGACGCTGGAAATAACTGTCTGCAACGTATATCCTCCTCCAGATGGTGCAGTACCCCTCAACGCAATGGCTGCACTGATTCGTGAACTCCTAAACCTTTCCTACCTTTGGGAGATTTTAACTCCCATAACCCCTCGTGGGGTGGCACTGTGCTTATTGGCCGAGGCAGAGACATCGAAACTTTCCTCTCTCAACTCGACCTCTCCCTCTTAAATACTGGGCCCCCCACACATTTCAGTGTGGCTCAGGGCACTTACTCAGCCATTGATTTATTCCCCTGCAGCCCAGGACTTCTCCCATATGTACACTGGAAAGCCCACAATGACTTGTGTGGTAGTGACCACTTTCCCAAAAATGCTTCAAATGGCTCTGAGCACTATGGGACTTAACTTCTGAGGTCATCACTCCCCTAGAACTTAGAACTACTTAAACCTAACTAACCTAAGGACATCACACACACCCATGCCCGAGGCAGGATTCGAACCTGCGACCGTAGCGGTCGCGCGGTTCCAGACTGTAGCGCCTAGAACCGCACGGCTACCCCTGCCAGCGACCACTTTCCAATCTTCCTTTCACTCACCCAGCGCCATTTCCCCCGACATCTACCAGGATGGGCTTCAAAAAAGGCAGACTGGGAAGCTTTTACCTCAGCTGTCACCGTTGAAACTCCTCCACATGGTACCATCGATGTGGTAGTTAAGCAGGTCAAGAGAACGGTTGTTTCTGCGGCGGAAAACACGATGCCTTGTTCTTTAGGGTGGCCCCGTTGAAAGCCACTACCTTGGTGGTCGCTGGAAATCGCCGAGGGCATTAAAGAGGGTCGGCGAGCTTTATAGCGATATAAGCTGCACCTTTCCCTAGTGCACCTAATATCTTTTAAACGACTCCATGCCTGGGTTCTCCTGCTTATAAAAAGACGAAAACAGGCGTGTTGGGAGAGGTACGTCTTGACCATTGGGTGCCTTCCCAAGACTGGACAAAAATCAGACGTGTGGGTGGGTACCAGACACCAACAGCTGTTACTGGTATTAACATCAATGACGTATTACCTACCGACGCAAACGCAATTGCCGAGCACTTTGCTGAGCACTGTGATCGATCCTCCACTTCAGAGAATTATCCCCCAGCATTTCGCACCCTCAACGACGGATGGAAAGGAAAGCCCTCTCGTTCACTGAACGTCACAGTGAACCCTATAATGCTCCATTTACAGAGTGGGATTTCCTCAGCGTCCTTGCACATTGCCCTGACACAGCTCCTGGCCCATATCGGATCGACAGTCAGATGATAAAACATCTCTCGTCCGACTACAAGCGACGTCTCCTCGTCATCTTCAACCGGATCTGGTGCGATGGCGTCTTTCCATCGCAATGGCGGGAGAGCACCATCATTCCTGTGCTCAAACCCCGTAAAAACCCGATTGATGTGGAGAGCTCTCGGCCCATCAGCATCACCAATCTTCTTTTTAAGCTAGTAGAGCGTATGGTAAGTCGGCGGTTGTGTTGGGTCCTGGAGTCACGTGGCTTACAGGCTCCATGCAAGTGCGGTTTCCGCAAGGGTCACTCTACCATTGATAAACTAGTTTCCCTCAAGTCTGCCACCCAAACAGCCTTTTCCATACGCCAACACCTGGTTTTTGATTTATGAAAAGCTTACGACACGACCTGGCGACATCATATCCTTGGCACATTATATGAGTGGGGTCTCCGGAGCCAGCTCCCGATTTTTATCCAAAATTTCCTATCGCTCCATATTTTCCATGTCCAAGTTGGTGCCTCCCATAGTTCCCCCCATATCCCAGAGAATCGAGTCCCGCATGGCTCTGTATTGACTGCATCTCTATTTTTAGTGGCCATTAACGGTCTAGTAGCAGCTATCAAGCCGCTGTAGGGCCGTCGGTCTCACCTCTGTATGCAGACGACTTCTGCATTTCGTACTGCTCCTGCAATACTAATGTTGCCAAACGGCGCCTACAGGGAGCCATCCACAAGTCGCAGTCATGATTTCTAGTCCATGGCTTCCAGTTTTCAGCCACGACGTCGTGTGTCATGCATTTCTGTCGGCGTCGCACTGTTCATCCAGAACCAGAACTTTACCTTAATGACGATCCACTCACTGTAGTGGAGACATATCGATTCTTGGGTCTGGTTTTCGATGCCCAGTTGACTTGACTACCTCACCTTCGTCAGCTTAAGCAGATGTGCTGGAAGCACCTCAATACCCTCCGCTGCCTGAGCAACGCCAACTGGGGAGCAGATCGCTCTACGCTGCTGCAGCTCTACAGAGCCCTTGTTCAATCCCGCCTTGACTATAGGAGTCTGGTTTACGGTTTGGCGGCGCCCTCGACATTGCATTTACATGACGCAGTGCGCTACTGTAGTGTTTGCCCAGCGACGGGAGCTTTTAGCACGAGCCCTCGACAAGTGTTCTGGTGGAGGCTGGAGTCCCTCGATTGAAGGTTAGGCGTACACAACTGCTCGCCAGTTACGTTGCACACGTTCGTAGTTCTCCTGCGCATCCGAATTACCGTCTGTTTTTCCCAGCCACGGCGGTTCATCTCCCTCATCGGCGGCCCAGGTCAGGGCTTACGATTGCGGTTCATGTCCGGTCCCTTCTATCTGAAGTGGAGTCCTTGCCTTTACTACCTGTACTCGACGTCCATTCACGTACACCTACATCGTGTACAGCTAGGCATGACGCTTCACCTGGACCTTTCACATGGTCCTAAGGACTCAGTTAACCCCACAGCTCTCTGCTGTCACTTCCTCTAGATTCTTGACATGTACCGGGACCATGAAGTGGTATACACTGATGGCTCGATGGCTGATGGTCGCGTTGGCTTCGCGTATGTTCGTGGAGGACCTATTGAACAGTACTCCTTGCCAAATGGCTGCAGTGTTTTCACTGTACAGCTGGCGGCTATTTTTCATGCACTTGAGCGCATCCGCTCATGCCCTGGCGAGTTGTTCCTTCTCTCTACTGACTCCTTGAGCAACCTACAAGCTATCCACCAGTGCTACCCCCGCCATCCTTTGTTAGTGACCATCCAGGAGTCCATCTATGGCCTGGAACGCTCCAGTCGTTCCGTGGTGTTTATGTTGGCCCCAGGCCACGTCGGAATGCCAGGAAATGAACTTTCCAACAGGCTGGCCAAACAGGTTACACGGAAACCGCTTCTGGAGATCGGCATCCCTGTAACTGAACTACGATCATTATTACGCCGCAAGGCTTTTCAGCTTTGGGAGACGGAATGGCATAATCTCAGTACGCACAACAAACTGCGTGCCCTTAAGGAGACTATAAATGTGTAGAAGACTTCCATGCGGGCCTCTCGCAGGGACTCTATGGTTCTCATCTTGCTCCGCATTGGCCATACATGGCTAACACATGGCTACCTCCTCCATCGCGAGGACGCACCTCGGGTCACTGTGGCTCACATATGACTGTCGTCCATATCTTGCTGGACTGCCCCCTTTTAGCCGCTCTGTGGCGGACTTTTAACCTTCCGAGCACCCTACCTTCGGTGTTGGGCGACAATGTCTCAACAGCAGATTGTTTTACGTTTTATTCGTGAGGGGTTTTTTATCGTACCATCTAAGGGTGGGCATTTAGCCTTCTCTGAGATCACTACCCTACCTCCATTTTAACTGTCACTTTCTTTGCATTTGTTTGTCTTGGTGGTCTTCTTTTCCCTAAATGTACTTATCTCGCCTTGACCTTTTGGGTGGACACTTTATGGTGTTGCAGAGTGGCTGGCTCATCCTCTTTAATTATTGTGATCAGCCAGCCCAGACCATATGCTCTATGGTTTTAATACCTTCTTCTACTTTTCCTTGTGAATGTTTTCCTCATTTTTTCTTGTATCCATTCGTTTTCTTCTTAGGTATGGTGTTTGCTGTTTTTGTACCTTGAGCCTTGCTTGCATCAGGAGAAAAGGGACTGATGACCCTGTAGTTTGGTCACTTTATACCCCAAACAAACCAACCAGCCTCATCCTATAAGAACAATGGCGATTAGTAGCATTATTTGTTGTTTGGCCTTAGTTTTTCTGAACAGCGATTCGGTGCTCAGTGCAAACCACTCTATTTATTTAGCCCGGATCTTCTATGTCCTGGATCGCATCTGCCATCAGTATTTCCTTGAAGTATTAGTTCCAACAGGTGGTGACTGTTGTTGTGTATTGTATAGCCAGAAGTAATATCTTATTCCGACAGTGGTGGAACATACAACTGGTTGTTCAAACTTCTTGCTTTGCCCCAGTGATGTTTCTGTGTCCCTTCCAGGGTTAATCAGATTTCACATGGACGTCAGAAGAAACCACCCCAGTTGCATCCCGTCAGTTGTCATATGCTTTCTGTTTGGAGAAAACATAGACTACCTACCGGAATGGGCTTGAACTGCCTCCCACAGCGTCTGGTGTCCTCACATATGCTGCCACTAAAAGAACTATAATAGGAAAACGATTAAATCATTTGTTTGCGCCTGTCTTTAGTGCATAAAGTTATGGAATCATGATTTTATGCCAGCCTTGTCAAACAATTTACGGAATTGCATTCGTGGTTTGATAAAAACACGGCTCACATCACACGGCAGGCATAAACGTTAGGAATTTCTCTCTCCATTCTTTGCTTATTCTGCTTCACCATACGTGTTGCTGTGAACAGACATTATTGCATAGAAGTACGACACTTTTATCGATTGTCAGGATCAGAATTGGTATTATCAATAAATTTATTTTTATTGTTCTGATTAAATGACAGTTGCGACTCAATTTGTTGTCCCGGTAAATAACGTGTAATTTTAATTCTTTGGCAGACTGATTAATATGATTGTTTACACACCATATCTCAAGATGTGATCTGAGTTGCTATATTGCTGACGTTAAATTTCTGATGTTCGGAGCCCATTACCTCAGGGACTCGTAAAGACAAGGTGGACTCCACCTTTGGTATCCAAGCCATTTTCTTCAACGAGCTCCTTATCAACGTCGAAGTCTACTTTATTTTTCGAAGCAGTGGGTATCACACTGCCTTCACAGTCACCATTGGGTGTTTCATATGTTATACTCAATTATACTTTGTTAATATCAATTACAATTTCGATTTAAAACCGATAACAATAGTTTGCACGCTTCATAAACATTGCTTTGAATTTTGTGATCATTCTTCTTAAAAATAATGAAAATGCCACATCTACTTGCTGGACTAATCGAGAGAGTAAAAGAGAACACGTCGCACCAGTTAAGCGAAGATCTTCGAGAGTAAAACGTTATACAGAGCGGGCTGTTCAGTACAAAATCACGAAAACACAATACCTTTCTATAGTAACAAGTTTCGAAAATCGAGTTATCAGTCAGAACATTATGACCGCAGATCTTGACAGTTAACCCAGCATGGGACGCCACAACGAAAGTTATGCTGGCATGGGACGCTACAATGAAAGTTAACCCGTGGTGCTGACTATACAAAATGGTAGAGAATGTAGTACTTACTAACAACCTTCATTTTTTAAAAGAAAAACAGACATAAATTATAGTTATTGATTGAATACAGTAAGCAACTAAAGTTGGGTTAAGAGAACAATGGACAAGAATCCTGGGTAACAGAAGTGAGTCAAGTGCTCTGGCCCTAACAATATGGATAATGCAATCTGAATTCATCTGATGAGAGCAAGTGGCGATTGAGATCTGTACGCCCTGACAAGGCCGGTGCAGCAGTACGTTACCCTTTTTCCTTCGTGCAACGATGTAACTTGCAGCTGGCGAGATGTGTGCGGCAGAGGCAAGGTGTAAGGTGGCACTTGTGAATCGATCGTGGCCACGAAAGAAGTGCAAAATCTCACAGTCTATCGATCAGGCAGACAGATCACAATTTACTGTCCACCAGACCCCTGAAATCACGGTAGATTTCAGTGTGTGACACACCCTTTCGCTGGTCGCACAAAGGACCAATTTGGCTCACCTATACGACAGAGCACACAAGGATAACAAACATCAAGACTGTTCAACCAAAAACGGATAAGTGTGCTGTCGGCAAACTAGTAGTCTGAGACGTTTGAAGTCACACTGTCGGTAAAGTAAGAACTTCACCACAGGCTCTCCAGTCTAACTACTTGCAAGTGAAGTCAGTCTCAGGACAGGTCCCAAGCACCAACCACACATGCCACAGCTTCGACCAGAAGATCCCTTCCTGACCGCGGTCCAGAAACCCAGTGCCTTACACCTCTTCAGATAAAAAAAATCCGTTTTTCCGCAAAGCGCACGAACGACACCACTTTCACCCCATCTTGACCCAATCTTAGGGCTCTATATTCGCTAAATCTCCCCTCCTACACGACAGCACAAACTCATATCGAACCAGCGCAAGAGTTAAGAGACCTGCATCTCTGTAAAAGGAAAGAAGCCGCCAATTACTGGCTTTTTTTAAATTATTGCGGAGGGAGAAGATGTTTTTCGATGATGTTGTGTCTCTTCCTGCAGAAACAAGTGAACACATACAATCTTAAAGAGCTTTATCTAAATCGCCTGTGCCTTGGAGCATGTTAGTCCTAGCTATGAGGTGTAATAAAGATTCTATCTCTAAACGCTTCTCAGACGCCGGAGTTTCTTATACAACCGAGGCGGCCGATGGAAGTGAGTCACAGGCCTATTTGCAGTATCGGCGAACACGGAAACTTGTGAATTTTTATTACACATGGCACTGCACACAATGCCTGGCTTACGACTCCACTGTGTAGATGCATACCTTCAGTCCACCACCTCCAGCCCAGCCTTCAGCTGGCGCCAATGCAGGTATAGCAGCATTGTCCTGCTGGGGACCTTTCTCGACTAGCAGCTGTTCTGTATGCCCTGTATTGCTGTGCGCCTGTAGGGCAAGATGTACTGAGGGATGGGCTGCCCACAATTGCCTTCAGCTTCCTACATGCCATTTCTATGAACTAAAAACCATAAAAATACTTCATGCTTTTAGCGTCCTACCAGCTCCATCAGCGTCTGCTCAGGCCATTAACTTTCTAGAGTCTTGCTCAATTTGGGTAAGGTTGTAACAAAATCTTTAATAATTTTCTGTACACGAAAAATAGGGTGAGAGAGTAACTTGTCCTCTCTCAACCTACTATCGGTATAGATCTGTCCAGGCGATAGAAGCATCACCTGTCGAGGAATGACTTCCAGTCAGACACACGCATGGTGCATGTTGTGCCAGTGAGCATGCTATCTGTGTGTAGAATGGGAAAGGCACGCGGTCTTTATGAGTCTGACAGTCAAGATTGTGATGTCCCCGAGTATTTTGGAAACTGCAGGACTTGTCAGGTGTTCGTGGAATGTTGCGGCAGTGACTTCAACACGTGGTGAAATCAATGTGAAACCACGTCCAGACTTCGTGTGGTCAGGTGGCCACCCTTCGTAATGGATGTCGGACGTGGTAGGCTGTGCAGACTGGTAAAACATGGCAGGTGGAGAAATACGGTAACATCGGCAACTATGACTGAAATGGACACGTGACCATCGGCACTGGACCTTGGTGCAGTGGGAGAACGTTGCACGGTCTGACGAATCCCGATACCTTCTTCATGACGCCGATGGGGATGCGCGAATCCGTGTTCTTCCACGGGAACAGCTCCGTTACATCTGTACGGCGGGACGGAGACAAGCTGGCGGCGGCTCCATTATGCTCTGGGGAGCATTCACGTGGGCATCCATGGGCCGAGCGGAGCTCGTGAAAGGAACCGAGGAGTATCGTACACTCGCTGGAGACCACATACACCCTTTTCATCATGATCATGTTTCCATACAGTAGAGGCATTTTTCAACAAGATAATGCGCTGTGCCACAAAGAGAGGAGTGTGATGCAGCATTTCGAGGAACAACGCGGAGAGTTATAATTGATGTGCTGGCCCCCTGCTCGCCCCCCCTCCCCCAACTCACCAGATCTGAACCCGATTGAACACATCTGGGATGTGATTGAACGTGACGTCAGGGCTCATCACCTCCCTCCCCAGAATTTATGGGAATTAGATTACTTGTGTGTACAGATTTGGTGCCAAATCCCTCCAGCGACCCACAAATTCCTCATTGCTTTCATGCCACAATGCGTCACCACTGCTATCCATGGCAAAGGTGGACATAACTACCATTAGTTAGGTGGTCATAATGTTGTGGAAGAACAGTGTACATCTAATCAAAAGAGTCAGTGTAATTCTTGGGACAGGGGAGTGTTCAAAACCTGGTATATTAGGAATAGATGACAAAGCCAAATATATTTTTCCTCTGAATATATATACATATCTGATTGGTAAATGACTGTATTTCATTGTGATATTAATTTGCTACTCTCGTTAAGCTAGAAGTAACCTGTTGGCTTCTGTGTTATTTGACTTGCGCGGAAGTTTTCATTCAGTATCACAAGGACACCCTTATATTATTTTTCTTCCATTCGGCTCTTTTTATTGTTATAATTTATTTGCGTTCGATTTCTAGCCAACAACAGCTTCATCTTCAGTCGATTTAGCACTGTTATTAATGTGATACACCACTTCAAGTTGTAACGGAACATATTAAAGGCTTTACTTTAATGAAGTATGCGATCCCTTCCAAATTCAACCAGTTTAACGAGTATTTATGATTATAGAAAAGTTATTGTGTATGTTAACAATGATTGCACAACATGTCTCCATAAACAGTCAACCCATTAAATTATACTGAATAACTGACCCACACAAAAGTTTATATCACTTGATCACTGATACAGCAAATGTCATCATGAAAAACACTAAGTTTATCTTAAATAATTAATATGAAGTACGAAAAATAGTGGCCAACTGAAGTATTTTGGATCTCCTTAAATAAAAATCACCCAGTGAAACCTATTTGTTCACTAGGAGCGTTTTCACTCAGTATTCACGTAATCAATCCTATTTTAGACGAAAACCAATGTAATTCTTAATAATTCATGTTACTTACTTATTTATGCAAATTAGAGAAGTCAATTGACAAACTTCGAAAAAACAGCCTTTTTGTAACAAAGAATTATTCTGTCAAGTCAACAAATCTGTCTGTCATTTTAATAACATGTTAAATTATGTCACTCGATGCAAATTAATAACTTTTCTGCACAAATTATAACAACAGATGTACATGTGACTTATAAACTATATCTCTTTTTAGTAGTTCTTTGACAATGTTATAAATACAAGCAGCAAGAAGGGTCGAGAGACCAGTCGGGGGCAGTCGGAATGTCACTTTGGTGAAGTGTGTTTCTGTGTTATTGTTTGGCAAAACAAGGCAAAGAACATGTAAAGGAAGTACTACTTTGTGTTGTGTTATGGTCTTGGGTGGACAGTGCAATTAATATGGCCACTAAAGTAATAAATATTTGATGTTTACATACGTGTTGGTTTCGCTCGTTCTTTATCATCAAAAGCACATGAAAAACACGGGACCTCATGTTTTTTAACCCTAGACAACCAGATTTAGAGCCAGCATCAGCATCGAGACACAGCAGCGATCCAGCAAGCAGCAGCGATTACTACAATACAATACATTGTAATGGCGCCAACCTAACATCAAGTGCTAACAAGCTCCGTAAATTGGAGTGAAATAGTGCGTTTACAGCAATTAGCAAGATATCAACGACTTAGGCGGACCATTTACAAAAGTGGGGGCTCGTCCGGGATCTTTAAGTGCATCGATGATAATAGTGCAGCGATAAATTTCGTAAGTGCTTGGCACTCCAAAAAAATTTTATTTGTGCAGTGTGGCAACAGTGAAAATATGTCAAAAATAAATAAATAAATAAAGTGTGTCTGTGCGACTACAAAAAACTATCATCACACCGCTCGGAAGATTAACGTCTGGATTATGTCAATGGATTTCATCAATCAAGACTTCAGCTTCAATAAAACCGAATATAAGTGAAGAAAGCCAACAAGAACACCGACCACGACATCATAGCATAGACATAAAGCAAGGTATTTTGTTGTTGTTATTTAAAATAATTAATTGTTAACATGTCTCTACCTGAGAGGGATGAGATCGTAGGAAATGTAAAAATTGAACCAGGGAGTGGTGAACAATTAAACTTAACAGAGTGGCTAGCAGAGTTTGCAACTCAAATAAGCTCGCAACTTAAACAATCAAGTGAAGAAAACACAGATAGACTGAATAAGTTAAGTTTGGATTTTGATCTATTAAGTACTCATCTCAATGAGAAGTGTGAGGAATTTAAAACTACTCTCAGTAAGAACACTAGTGAACAGTTGATACACTTCAGAAAAGAATTTCAAGTTAAAGTTGAAAGTTTAAATGAAAACATACAAGCTAACACAGACAGCATTGCTGTCATCTACAACAGAGTAGATGCTGAAGCTAAAAGATTAGATCAAAGAATAGACAAAACATCAGAAGACCTTAAACAAGAATACAACCTGTACACCACTAATGTAGATACAAAAGTAGAAAATATGCACACTAAATATTCACAATTGGAGGACACATTGATGTCCAAACAAACGATTTACAATCAAAATACAATGAATGGGCACATCCAAGTGAAATGCTTTCCTGGTGAAAATCTGCACCCTATTGACTTTATTCACCAATGTAAGGATATGTTTGTTGTAGGAATGTCTGATAACATAAAAATTAAGTTAGTAAAACGGTTTCTAGAAGGGGAGGCCCTATCCTGGGCAAATGAGAATAATGATTCTTGGAATACGTTTGAAGAGTTTGAAGCTAAATTTATTTGTAAATTTTGGTCACAGTCCATACAAGCCAGATTAAAGTCAGAATTTCTAAATGGACCAGTGTATAGAGGGAAAGTAGGGGGAATGCAAAAATTTTGCAGAGATCAATTGAAAAACTTGCTCACTTGAATAACTCTTTTGATATTATGACACAAATTGATGTTTTAAAAAGAAGATTACCAGAGAGACTGCAGTGGGAATTGGTCCATGGACCAGACGATTCAATGGAAGAGTTCCTGAAATTTGTAGATAGATTAGATAGGGCTTTGGAGAGAGAAAATAACCAAAGTTTTGGCTCTGGCAACAACCAGTATGGGGGGTGGAACAGGAATGTAAATAGAGATTATTATTGGAGGAGAGACTTTGAAAATTCTGGAAATAATGCTCCAAATAGGGGAGATAAGAGATATGAAAATGATTTCAGAAACAATACGCAGGAGGGAGGATGGAGGAGAGATAACAGTAATGATAGAAATAGGTATTGGGGAAGAGAACAAGATAGAAGGGGGTTTGTTGAAACTAGTGAACAAAACGACAGCTACAAACGGACAGACCGAGGAAACCAGCCGGGAAACGGTGGACAGTCCCACTAGATGTCCGTAGTTTTGGGGCTAGACAATATTATGACAGGACAACACATAACCGAAACTGGAAAAGGAGAGGATACAATGTAAAGAGTAATTACCATGAAAATACTGAAGTTGTTAGAATGAATAAATTAGAATTTAATAAAAGGTTTTGGGATACTATGAGTAAAAGTGATACAGTTAGTAAAAACTGTGTTCAAGCACAGGTAGTTAGTGAAAGTGCAGAAGTTGAAGGTATTGCAGAGTTCCATAGTTGGGCTGAAAAGGATACTGGTGTGAATAACAAGTCAGACACACCACAAATAGAATCTATTTTGGGGGGTTTATTTGATAAGAAGGGGGATGACGATGTGTTTAATGGAGCCAAAGACTCAATTGCTGAGATTCAGATACATAGGGGGGAAACTGAAGATGGGGTTGTTGTGGAGGAGGAGGAGGAAGAAGTAATAGAGGGACATTTAAATAATGATCCTAAATCAAGTGATGTTATTGATGAGAGTGTGAAGGAAGAAATAAAAGTATTTGCAGAATTGAAAAGTGATTATGTGGTAAAGGTAAGTGATGTGACGAACATGGGTAATAATGAGGTTAATTTAAGTGAAATGCAGATTAGGGAATGTGTATCTGAGGACAAGCTATTGCCTATTGGGAACTATGAAATGCTAATCTATGAGAATGGTAATAAGAATAATATTAAAGAAAATATAAAGGGATTGAATGTAAATGTGTGTGTTCAAGAAAAAGGGGAAAAGTTTTTAGAAGTTTTGTGGAACAACTATGGGAACTGTATAAACAAAGATGCCTTTTGGAAAGAATTAGGAAAGGTAAGTGCAACCTTGTATCCTATATGGTGGATAAGAATCCGTAGTGGACTTTATAAAAAATGGGGTGAAAACAATAATTTGTTGAGTGGCAACACAGTGTTAAGAGGAACAGATAAAAACAAAGGTTTATATTTAAATGTCAATGCTTTGCAAACAGAGAGGGATGTGTCTAAGTGTAGGAAAGAGACATTAGACTTAGGGACCAAAGAAATTGAAAATGATCTATTGTTTGAAAATACTGAAATAGACAAAGATGTTGAGCTAGGTTGTCCATATGTTAAGGTAAACATTGAGAAGTGGGAAGGGAGAGTGTTAGTAGACACAGGAAGTCCTGTTTCTGCCATCACTTCTAGACTTAGAGATAAGCTCAGAAATTATCAACATTTTCCCGAGATGCCAGTTGTTGGATTAAAAGTGAAAGGAGCTACAGGTAGAGCCAGCAAGGTAGTTAAGAAACAAGTGTTACTTACTTTTAAAATTGATAACCTAAATTTTGAACATGGATGCTTAGTAGTAGATGACCTGAATGAAAATTTCATTTTAGGTATGGATTGGATATTAAAAGTTAATGCAGAGTTTAATTTTACAGCAAAACAAATGTGTATTATAGAACCTGTTACACAACAAAGCTGTGCAGTGAATTTGTTAATTTTAAACTGTGGTGACAGCTGTAACCACATTCAATCAGTGTATCATGAAAATGAGGATGAGAGAATTTTCAAAATTATGTATCTAAAGGGCATTAAAGAGGAAAAGGAAATACAAAAAATCTGTAACGACATTAGGAGGTTTCAGAACCACGATGAGAACTGGAAACTAGTCAAAAGTTACATAGGAAAAACTGGGGGAGAAAAGGTAGAAGCATATTATAAAGTACACAAGGGGATACTATTCAGAAGACCTAAACCGGATTTAGACTATTGTAAACTGTGTTGGCCTGAGCAACAAATAGATACGCTCATTACTTATGTACATGAAAGCTTTGGCCACTGTGGCACCACTAAGTGTATTCAGAAAATACAGGAGAACATTTATTTTTACAACATTAGCAGAAGAGTAAAGAAAAAGTTATCAACATGTGACAGATGTCAGAGGGTAAAAGTGACTAACCAAACAACCAGGGGAATAATGCAGAACATATTACCCACTAATAAACTCGATCTCGTTGCAACTGACATCTATGGACCGTTACCCAAGACAAGGGGGGGTTACAGTTATATTTATGTCATGGTAGACATCTTCTCCAAATTTATAAAGCTTTATCCCTTGAGGAAAGCTACCAGCAAACAGATAGTTTAAAAAATTACAAGTAATTATTTCAACACTGTGGGAAAACCTAAGGCAATACTTTCAGACAATGGGTCTCAGTTCACCTCTAAATACTGGAAAACTTTTATTGAAGACACGGGAATTAAACACATTTTAATATCTGCTTACCACCCGTCAAGCAACCCGGCTGAGAGATACATGAGAGAAATTGGAAGACTGTGCAGAACCTACTGTAGCCAGAACCACACTAATTGGTTAGAGTACATAAATAGTTTTGAAGAAATAATGAACAGCTTACAGCACTCTTCCACTGGATTTTCCCCACACGAAATAATGTACAACCAATACCCCGCTAGTTTCTTCACTGAAAACATAGAGTATCCACCTTGCAAAATTATGTCACCCCAAGAAAGAGAAGACTGTGTACGGGAAACCATGAAAAAACAAGGGGAATTGAGAAAAAGGCGACATGCAGCCAAAGGAAAAGCTACGCAGTTCAAACCTGGGGACCTTGTACTCGTCAAGACACAAGAGAAATCAAAATTATTGTCAGCTGAACTTAAAAAGTTTTTTGATATTTACATTGGTCCATTTGAAATAAAAGAAAGCCCACATCCTAATGCGTATAGACTTATCTTCCCCAGATCAAGAAGGTTATTTGGATTAAGAAACATCACTGAATTGAAACCATATAAACATGATTAAGCACATTTCCCTGTTTAAATACAGTTACTTACCCATTTTCCATAAAGCATGTGATCAGCAAGGATTTTTACTGGATGTGTCAAGTAGCAACTACCACTCATACTACAGACCCTGGAAAAGTTCCAGATTTCTGAGAGAATGTTTTTATATTTTTATTGTCACCATTGAATATTAAATTTGGAGACATCTTCTTTACTTGCAAGGGGCAAGTTTAACCATGCACCCAAAGAGGTGACAAACATTTATTACTTTCTTTTTGTATTGTTGAATATGGGACATGATTGCACCAAATAAAAGACAATGTAAAAATTGTGGTGCAAGACCCATCATTGTGTTACTATTGTTTTCTTAGACATAAGATTTGTGGACAATTTTCTACAGCTAATCAGATGTTCACCAAGTTTGATGTTTGTGTTATGTTGTGACCAAATTAAGTGTGCAATTTTAGTATTCATATGTTCTTGTACTGTCTTGACTATGTGTCTCAATGGGAGACAAGTTTTTTAAATATTTTTTTTAAATGCATACTACATTCATACATGTGACTTCTGTAGTGTTTGTGTTTATATATCATGTCCATACTTATAATTATGTTCTTTGTTTTCATTTCCTTTATGTGGCTCAAAACGAGCAGACAGTTGCATTGTTTTTCCTATGGACATCTGACCTGTCCATCTATGTAATATATTTATGTTCCTTCTATTATCTTGATTAATCTGTGACTCAATGAGAGCTGACTTTGAAAAAATTTACATATTTTTTATATCTTAAAATCACATGTGAGATATTTGTGTCTGTTTTTGATCATTTTCCATGTGGCTCACTGGGAGCAAAGATTAACATTTTTTTTACTTTCATATATTACTAAATGTTTTTATTATGCTGTCATACTGATTGACATAACACAAAGTGCATTTGAAACAACACAACTAAAATATTTCCAGGAAAAGTCATTTTGAAACTGTGTAGCGGTCACTGTAGTACTTTTCCAAATTTTAACCATTTGACACATTTTTCCTAGTCGGCTAATATCATTAACATGCTGTAAATGATATTACCCGAGGGGGGTATTGTAACGGAACATATTAAAGGCTTTACTTTAATGAAGTATGCGATCCCTTCCAAATTCAACCAGTTTAACGAGTATTTATGATTATAGAAAAGTTATTGTGTATGTTAACAATGATTGCACAACATGTCTCCATAAACAGTCAACCCATTAAATTATACTGAATAACTGACCCACACAAAAGTTTATATCACTTGATCACTGATACAGCAAATGTCATCATGAAAAACACTAAGTTTATCTTAAATAATTAATATGAAGTACGAAAAATAGTGGCCAACTGAAGTATTTTGGATCTCCTTAAATAAAAATCACCCAGTGAAACCTATTTGTTCACTAGGAGCGTTTTCACTCAGTATTCACGTAATCAATCCTATTTTAGACGAAAACCAATGTAATTCTTAATAATTCATGTTACTTACTTATTTATGCAAATTAGAGAAGTCAATTGACAAACTTCTAAAAAACAGCCTTTTTGTAACAAAGAATTATTCTGTCAAGTCAACAAATCTGTCTGTCATTTTAATAACATGTTAAATTATGTCACTCGATGCAAATTAATAACTTTTCTGCACAAATTATAACAACAGATGTACATGTGACTTATAAACTATATCTCTTTTTAGTAGTTCTTTGACAATGTTATAAATACAAGCAGCAAGAAGGGTCGAGAGACCAGTCGGAGGCAGTCGGGGGCAGTCGGAATGTCACTTTGGTGAAGTGTGTTTCTGTGTTATTGTTTGGCAAAACAAGGCAAAGAACATGTAAATGAAGTACTACTTTGTGTTGTGTTATGGTCTTTGGTGGACAGTGCAATTAATATGGCCACTAAAGTAATAAATATTTGATGTTTACATACGTGTTGGTTTCGCTCGTTCTTTATCATCAAAAGCACATGAAAAACACGGGACCTCATGTTTTTTAACCCTAGACAACCAGATTTAGAGCCAGCATCAGCATCGAGACACAGCAGCGATCCAGCAAGCAGCAGCGATTACTACAATACAATACATTGTAATGGCGCCAACCTAACATCAAGTGCTAACAAGCTCCGTAAATTGGAGTGAAATAGTGCGTTTACAGCAATTAGCAAGATATCAACGACTTAGGCGGACCATTTACAAAGTACACCCCGCAAATGTACCCAGGATCCTCTAGTGTGGTACATTTCACGTCCTCTAATGGTGTCAGGCTTGTTACTCTGGCGAGGGAATGTGGTATAAACAATGTCAAATCTAAACTGGCTGATTAGTGAAGAAACATGCATACAACTCGCATTTCGTAGTATAAACTGTCAATATTCGTCAAACCCATACATACCAGTTCTCTAGTGATAGTGCAGATAAACGAGGCAAATAGTTGTGCAGAAGTGTATAAGCAGTCATCTTTCCCAAGTGTAAGCAATGGCAAAAATATTAAGATAAGGCAAAGTAAGAAGTATCATCCCTTACATTGTTTACAGTGGTTCACGATACGATTGTACAAGGGTATTTCAAACAGTAAATTACACATTATTATGGCAGGTCAGGTAACTTTTAGTGAGTGCTGCACTACACTTCACCATGACATACAGTAGCTACGTGACTAGTCTTCAACATAGTCAGTAAATCTCTGTGAACATTGGTCAGAACGTTCTATCAATCGTTAAGTTCTTAGACGATAGAAATCCGCTCCTTGATTAGGTAGCCATTAGATAACAGCTGTGTGAATGTCCTCATCGTAAAATTTCTTTCCCCTTAGATGTTCTTGCAGCTTCCCGAAGAGATCGAAATCGTTGGTGCCAGATCTGGACTTCAGCCGAGTGTACGCGGCCTTGGTTAAATTGTAGGCACCATTCCATCACGGCTGTCCGCGACATTGCATTTAATCCACACACTGCCAGAATATCACGATGCATCTGTGTGAAATCTAGACGTCTTGCCAACAAAGATCGTATTGTTCCGGATATTTAACCTTTGACGTAAGTTACCAGTTACCACTTCATTTCACTCCCACTCTGTGCCTGCGAAAACGAGGAACATGCATTGTCTTCTGATAGTATGCCATTGCTGTTGCGCAATTGTCTTAGCATACGGCAACATGTATTACTTACTGTAGTCCCTACGTAGATGTAAATTCACTGGCTTTAACTTGCTAATGCTTCATGCCTTACAAAGCTAATGCTGTTAAACAGATAAATAAACAACGGGCATCTAAAAAACAAGCGAATGCGGCCTGAGATGTAAGATACAGTAACTACATGATGTCACGCGCTAAAACAGTTCAGTGGTGGTATGTTGGTGAATTCACCTTTTCATGATAACATATCTTGCATATTTCCGTGATTCGCAGTTATGTCTTCATTTTCAGAGACAATAGTAATTCTTGATTTTGTTGCCAATTGCGATTGATCTGTGAACTGATCAATAAAGGCACGACTGTAACCAAGTGTGATGCAAAAAGAACTTCATAGCGGGGTACGAATTTTGCGTCCCGACTCAGTTATGTATTGTGCTTATCCATTACGGATATTTTAGAACCGTGACTGTATATTGAATATAAATAAGTTATACAAAGCTGCAACCAGTCACTTTTTTGAATAATTAAGTTTTATTCCATTCACCAGTTTTCGAACCTTTTCAGGTTCATCTTCAGATGGTTTCGGGAAGTTTCACCATTATTGCTAGCACTCAGCATTATGCTAGCAATAATGATATAACTTCCTCAAACCATCTGAAGATGAACCTGAAAAGGTTCGAAAATCGGTTCATGCAATAAAACATAATTATTCAAAAAAGCGACTGGTTGCAGTTTTGTATAACTTATTTACATTCAGTTATTATGTTTCCTGTCATTTCTCAAATCCGATTAGACCTACTTCTATGGAAGGTATGAAAACTAACTACTGCATTCGCGACATAAACAGTCAAGCCAAAATCTGATTTATTTGCTATTTTTATAGTCTTTCTGTTTGGAAAGCGTATGTAAAGACGCATCTGAGACACCATGTGGCAATGACTGTTAACCTTCGCTAGCGCAACGGAAAACAGATTCTTGATTGCCAGAAGGAAATAAAGGTACACGATGAGGGGTTCCTGGTTAAAAAAAAAGTGAAGTAGGAAGGGCTTAGAATAAGAATTTCAATTGTAAGAGCTACCTCCTTACTGTGTACATGTCTGTGCAGTTTGTGTAATTCGTTGCAACTCAGGACCTTACTTAAGAGCAGCCACCAATCTCCGAAAACAAATCGAACTTTTATCTGAGCATCTGGCGAGTGCAGATCGATGGCGTTTTCCTCCTGTCTCTTGTATGATAACTTATCTGAAAATACTGAAAGTTACGCAATACAGTAGTAAAACTCATAGAATATGGAGAGGTGCCAAATATTTGTATAGTGACACAGATGAACAAAGCAGGCAATCATCGTATGTCTTGTTCCCAACCGTGATCTTACATAAGCACGTGGCTACGCAAAGAACAGATAGTACAAAGGAAAGAAATAAGTGCAAAGGAAATATATCACTTTATAGGATACATAAAGTAAGAGTGTCAAAGAATCGAACCGACGTAACTGAATGAGTGGTCGCTTGGGGCTAGTATGATCGTGGATGACAATAAAATGCATGGCTTTCCCAATTCACGCGAGGACACGACTAAAAACCATCTGCAAGAAAACGAAGTTCCGTTTTCAATCACAATGCCAAATTAATGATTTATTGCTTGTAACTGCAAAATCAGAAAAATAAGTTTTTCCTATAGGAACGCAGCTGAATAAATTTTCAATGCATTGCTTAATGAAGAAGCATGTAGTGATCTCACCAAACAGATATGCAGCAACATGAAGTGGAACAGCAACGTCAACCGTGTGGCCGAGCAGAACCAAGGCAGACACCAAAAGTAACTGGGCGGAATTTCCAAACGAATTGTCACGAAAAGTGTGTGATTCATTCTCGCAAACCGCCAGCTAGTATCTTGGTAAAGAGCACAGGAGGTGGTTTAATTCGCTCAAGGTAATTGCTTGAGATGAAGCATCGAAGTCAGCCCAACTATAAATTCCTATCCACGGCTGGTTACAATAGGCGCAATTTTCCTGAAATATTATATTATTATTAAATCAACTGCGCGAGCAGCAAGGTCACACCATTAATTTACTAAGCTAATTATCCGTCGTACAGAAACAACACCGCTACAAAGCAGTCAACATGTGGTCCTCTATGGTGCAATGATTTTTTAATGAAATTTAAAAGCCAATAGTTTTACGGAGAGTCTGAATGTACTTTTTTCCCAACAAGTTATTTAGGAATTATAAACTAAGTCACTGATGAGAATGAAAACACTCTTTTTAAATTATTTTTACAGTAAATGCTCGATCTTTCGGCATCTAACATCGTTACAACGTTGAAATTCTCGATGAAATGATCGGTGCAGCCGGCCGAAGTGGCCGAACGGTTCAGTCTGGAGCCGCGCGACCGCTACGGTCACAGGTTCGAATCCTGCCTCGGGCATGGATGTGTGTGATGTCCTTAGGTTAGTTAGGTTCAAGTAGTTCTAAGTTCTAGTGGACTTATGACCTCAGCAGTTAAGTCCCATAGTGCTCAGAGCCATTTGAACAATTTTTTGATTGGTGCATGCTCTCGAAAATTCCTAGAGTTTTGTCAATGATTCTTGCGACCTGAGAAAATTCAAGTGTGTTGACCTCCGTGCAATCGTCACTGACTGCGGTACGTTTCCTATCGATGGCTATCTTAAGTTTTCCATACTCGATGTCCACTACCCAGATCTGACTTAATCATCAGATTTTTTCCCTCACAACCTGTGTAAAGATGACCGAGAAATGGCCTGAAAATGATTAAGTGCTATATCTCTTAAGCGGTTGCATTGCCGTCCGTGGTGATCAGACACCAAATTAAGGATTGTTTCCCGCCATTTGTTATGTGCAGAGGACCATCACAAATTGTCGTGACTTCGGTGTAGATGTTATCTTTGAATAAAACTGTCATTTCTGTTCGCATCATTGCATATTTCGTTCAGTTACCTTCACACTGGACTCGCATTCCGGAGGACAACCGTTCAAATCCGTGTCCGGCCATTCTGATTTAGGTTTTCCGTGATTTACCTAAATCGCTTAGGGCAAATGCCCCGGGATGGTTCCTTCGAAAGACTCCATCCTTCCCTAATCCGAGCTTGTGCTCCGTCTCTAATGACTTTGTTGTGGAAGGGACGTTAAACACTAACCTCCCCCCTACTTCAGTCACCTTCTGTACTATCCTGTAGCAGTACTTTCTATCTAGGCTTCAAGTTTCATCGAGTTATGTTAGTGTACACAAACAGCTTTTATCATGTGGTGTACTAAACGTGAAACATTGGTGGACTAACTAAATCAGACAGTCCTCAGGGAGTTACATTTAGAAATGAAATTTTCACAGAAGTAGATGGTTTTGCATGTTAAGCAGCGAAATACCTGACTACAGAACAAGGATAGAGAATGTAAAATGTACACCGGCAATTGCAAGAAATGATTTGCTGCAAAACGAACTGCGATCACGTGGAATATAAATTTAAATACCAAGAGAGTTTTCTGAATGCGTTCTTTGGACTGTGGCCTTATGTGGAAGTGAGATTTGGGCGATAAACCTTATAGACATGAAGAGATTAGAAGTTTTTGAAATGTGGAGCTACAGATGAGCGCTGAAAATTGATTTGTAGATCGGATAACTAATGATCAAGTACTAAAGCGAATAACAAAAAATTAATTTGTGTCATATTTCGACTAAAATAAGTGGGAGGCTTTTGCTGTGGCACGAAACACCTTTCATTCGACGTATTAGTGCTCACGATGATTGGCGTTCAGGTGTCTGAAAGATTTGTAGTTACCTGTCTGTCTGCTGGTGTAGTACGTCTCTGAGTGGAAACTACGAAGTTTATCGCGATAAGCTATGCAAGCTGTTACGAGAGAAAGCAAACAGGAAAGCTAAGCGGCATAATTCTTTTCACGACGAGTCGTGGCCGACACACAAAGAGATCCCTTTGTTCCTCTCGCTGTAATGACTAGTCTTACCTGTCTGTTCTAGTAGTACAGACACATTGTGTTGTGATGGCGAGACGGGCACATTCATCCGACTTCATTCTGAATTATGGTGAAAGAGTTCCTGGCTTTGCACATTTGAGCTGTATTTACGTGACGACGGTACATTACGTGGCTTTTCAGATCACGGATAATTAGATTTTTGTGCTCGATTTATTTTGCAGTCGTGTTTAACGTGCGAAATGTTAGGTCTTTCTCTACGCTTTCAACATCTTTAGAACGTGTGGGGATTTTTATTCAGTCTTCAAAGTTTTCAAGTGTCTTACCTCGTTACTCTTCAACTCGTAAAATAATGTTTCAGGCATTAATTCTAATATGTGGTTATTTTCATTTGTCTTTAGTATCTGGTGGTAACGTAAAGGCACACGCTCCGTTGAGTTGTATTTCCACGTGAAATACGTTTTTTGTTCTAAAATATTACGTTTGACAATAATTGGGGTTTTTACGAGCTTGTTGTCACCCTGCCTGCTCTGGCATTTCATTTAATTAATCATACATATCCATTCTTACACATCGAGATCACTACACAGGTAAGTATAATTGGCTGTTGAAGTTCGAGAAATGTGACACTGGAGACGGTGATGTAAAGATAATTTCCGCTACACACAAGCTGAGAGTTTTTAGATTACTATTAGGCGATATTCGGCACAGGTAGCAAAAACATTTCGATTGCACGTATTGTGCCTATAAAAATAGTTACAATTTTTTTACTTACGAGGGCGTGCTGAATCGTACTGCCTCCAAGTTTTTTATGTGAAAACTCTCAAAATTTCTTAAATAAAAGAAGCGTTATTAACATTCTATATTTTCGTTCTTCATGTCTACGTATTTGTAGCCCTCTGCCGTTAGAGGATCCCGAATTGTAGCACGGGACATAGCGGAGTGTAACGTAACTATGTCGATGTGTGAGAATCGAGTTTGGAACTGGAAGAGTTGGTCCACACGTGAAGCAGCCTCTCCTTCAGCATGACAACGCCAGACCACACACGAGCGCTGCAACAATCAGACACCTGGCTTCACTGTCATTCATTATCCTCCGTACAGTCCCGAGTTGGCGCATCCGATTTTCATCTCTTTCCATAACCTGAAGAACACCTTGAAGGGCTTCACTTTGCGTCACGGAGCAAGGCAGCTTTGCGAAAGGCCGCTGTATCACAGCGGCAGGCGCCGACATTGCTCAGAGGCAGCCCTCGTATATATGTTCTAGGACATGGAAGATATCTTAAGTGTGTCAAAGTGCCTCTTCACACAGCACACTACTATCGAACGTCGCTGTATTTCGCTCTGTGGAATTCAGACGTATATATTTTGTAATGGAAGCCATCAAACCTATATTCGGGACAGTGGAAATTAAAATCTCCTGCGGTGTCTCTCCTGGTCCTAGTCGGCCGGTTTGACATCCTACCACGCTTAAAAAGGAACTCACAATTAATACTCGGTAGAGTTTTTTGTGACCTGGAGAATAAGACGTCTCCAGAAAATTTCCATTCTTTATTACCTATTAGTTAACAACTATCTCTTCTGTGTGACATAAAATTAAATGTAGGAAACACAAAACCAGTAAATACAAGAGAGAAGCAAGGCACTATACATTTCATCAATCCTTCGGCCCTGCATTTCAAAAAATGGTTCAAATGGCTCTGAGCACTATGGGACTTAACATCTATGGTCATCAGTCCCCTAGAACTTAGAACTACTTAAACCTAACTGACCCAAGGACATCACACACAACACCCAGCCATCACGAGGCAGAGAAAATCCCTGACCCCGCCGGGAATCGAACCCGGGAACCCGGGCGTGGGAAGCGAGAACGCTACCGCACGACCACGAGATGCGGGCGGCCCTGCATTTTTTACTCTCTTATCTTGCTACAGCTTTACACGGCGTGCTTTCCTTTCTGCGAAAGAACCTATTACCTCAAAGTTCGTCAAACTTTTTTCTATAGTAAAAATCAAAATGTCGTTGTCTATTACTGAAAAAGCTGTTAATACGAATAGTACCCAACACTGGTGTAGTTTTTCAATTTAATTTCGTCTATTTCGTCACCGTCTGCTAGATAAAACGAAATAGGCCTTTCCAATATTGCTACAATTGTAACACATGCCAGATAAGCGAAACCGTTTTGGCACAAATGGTCACTTTTATGAACCTCATTTACATAAAGTAGGCCTAACAGGCGTTTGATATTGGTATTTTGTGAATTTTTTCTGTAAATTCACAAAATACCAATATCAAACGCCTGTTAGGCCTACTGCAACCTTTATGAAAGGAAAGGACTTCACATTTCATTCATATGCTCCAATTTCTCAAGCATGAGATCGAAAAGTAGTAGTACGAAATTTTTATATATATTTCGAATTGTCATATTCTTCGATATAGTTTGCGTGATGCCCCTATTTCTTCTTTTTCCTCGTTATAACAAACAATCTTGCCATCACTAATTCTGTAAACATTCCTGCCATTATCAAAACTTATTCTCCTGTTAACTTCACTAACCGTGCCAGAAATCCGGTTGTTATCCCGCGTTTGTTCTCCGGTTAGGCGTTATTACGTGCTAGTACGACGCGTTTTCCGCGCTGTTCCTGGAATAGAACTTACAGCGGATGCTAACTGATGACTGTACGACTGTTAGAGTAGCGATCTGGCGAAAATTTTCTACCAGAATTTCATATTCTTGGACCGCGTGTCGCAGGAGCTCGTGTCGTCATGCGGGAGGGTTGCAGTATCAGCAGGTCTCTGATCGCAGCTGCTGGCTTCGGCGAGGGCCTCGTCACGGCTCTCGCCTCTGGCGTAGTTTTACATTTAACATTTAACTCTCGTTAATATTCCTTTGTTTATTACCAATGGGCTTTTCGAAAGTCCTTGCTGCTTCGGAACTTACATATTTTCAGTCAGGTCAGACTGTATTTATTCATATGAGTCAGATTTGTTACAAAAATTGTAATTTGCCTTAAGCGATTTATTGTAAATCACGGAAAACCTAGATCTGGATCCTCGGATGGTAATTGAAACCACCCTACTTCCGAATGGGAGTGCAATGTCTTGCCACTGAGCTATCTTAATCGATGGCTTCAGTTCAGTTAGACGGTTGAGATGGATGTAGGCTGTAAAGAATGGCATAAAACAGGCTACCGTGGGTAGCTGCATCAAGCCCTGCAAACAGCAGCACCGACAACAACAGGATTCTAGATGAAGGTAGGTAGCAGGGATTGGCTTGTTTGGGGGAAGAGACCAAACAGCGAGGTCATCGGATTAGGGAGGGATGGGAAAGGAAGTCGGCCGTGCCCTTTCAAAGGAACCATCCCGGCATTTGCCTGGAGCCAATTAGGGAAATCATAGAAATCTAAATCAGGATGGCCGGACGCAGGATTGAACCGTCGTCCTCCCGAATGCGGGTCCAGTGTGCTAACCACTGCGCCACCTCCCTCGGTGTAGGTAGCAGGAGGCTAAAAGTAGAATAGATTGTTTATACAGGGTGAAGCAGCTAAAACAGGCTATCCGAAATGTATTCAGAGCTAGTAAATACATCGAGGTGCGTTTTGCGCAGAATAATAGAGGGAACTGTGGCGTAATTTCTCATATATGCATGTAATTTTTATAACGTTAAAAGCAAACGAATTTTTCTACAAAATAAAAGTTTATACTTTTTGTGTAACATTTGGAGAGAGCCTTCGAAGTGGACTTCAACGACGTAATATGTCGGGAACTTCATAACGGAAAACCGCTGACCTATTGTAACAAATGAAAGCAGACACCTAACTGAAGTTTTCTGCTCTATTGTAGCAAATGCAAGCAAACATCTAACTGCGATACGTTTGGGGTGTTCATTATTATGAATATCACATAAAGCATGCAAGATGTTGACCTTGAGAAATTGCACTTGGTATAAAGAAATTTTGGAAAGACAGTAATGGCCGTTCAATTTAAATTGGCTCTTATCGAAGCATATGCCTGTGTCATACGGCGTTTCATGTTTCTGCGTGTCATCAGCGTTTCGTTGTAGAACTGTTATTTAACTTTTCCCAGACATGAAAGTCCAGAGGTTTACAGTCTGGAGAGAATGCAGGTCATTTTGTGTGTCCCGAACGACCGATCCAACGATCAACAAATATTCGTTTATGAAGGTCTGTAATTAACTGTGTGGAATGAGGGGGACATGAATCATTTTTTTTCTCCACTCATTATCTTATGTCCACTCGAATGTTTTTAAATTACTGCGGCAGCGTATCTGTTACGAAATCTGTTGTGGGGATTTACTCAATGAAGCAGGGACATTGATGCAATTCCTGAAAAGAGCGCATCACATGCTGACAAACCGAGGCCTTTGTTTATCCACTTCTCATGGATAATCAACTGACCAGTAGTGCATATTGCGAAGATTAATTTGCCCGCGGTTTGTAAATGATACTTCAACAGGAAGCAAACTCTTGCATAGAAACGCCGCATCATGCTGCCATTGTTGTAAATGCCATTCGGAAAACTGCAACTAATTATGAAACTTACTTGCAGTAAGATGTTGACAAAGAGACTTGGTCCGACGTGCCGCCTACTTCTGGTACAATTGTCACCAATCGCGCGTGGAACACGCTTCCCAATCGGGTATTACGGCACATCTCTCACGGCTAGTACACTAGCTGATGAAAAATACTCAGACACCTATTAGGGGACATTACTTTGTGGCGCGTCTACCAGTCGCCTTTGTGACGGGTTGGGGACACTTTCAGTGAAGTGCCCGAACGTCTGCTGAGGAATGGCAGCCCATTCTTCCTCGAGAGCTGAAACCAGACAGCGTAGTAACGTTGATCGCTGGGGTCTGGAGCCAAGTGCACGTTGCGTCTCATGCCACAAGTGTTCCATTGGGTTCAGGTCTGTATCCTGGGCGGGCCAGTCCGTTTCAGAAATGTTTTTGTCCACAAAGCACTGTCTCACAGACGCTGCCTTGTGACATTGTGCAGTGTCATGCGTATACTAATACTCATCGTCTCTCAACTACTACTACATTGTACGCATTACACAATCCTGTAAAATGCGTTTATCTCCTTCCCCATTTAGCGTTTTCTTAAGCGCAGTAAGGGGACCGCACCTTTACCACGAAAAAAGCCCTTCTTTACTCGACTGTTGGTATTACGTACACATGATCGCAAGTAATGTTCTCCAGGCATTCGCCAAACCCAAACACTTCCATCGATTTGCCGCAGAGTATAGCGTGATTTGTCACTCCACCTGAAGCGTCGCTTGTCACTGACTACACAACTATTTCCCTGCTCTACCATTGTACCCCATTCTTTTTAACTCCCGACACACAGTCATTGTGCTAGGTATCTGTTGGTAACTCTTCGTAACTCAAGAGTGATTCCTTCTCCCGATTTCATGCAATGGTTTTGTTACTCAGGTTACAGCTAATGACTAGTCCACGTTCGAGGTCACTGTGCTGACCGACACATTTTCCTGTTACTGCTTCTCTCAGCATGTAGCTAAGCTCTTAGGCTCAGTACTAGTATACAGTATAGTACTTACAGTATATCAGAACAAAGACTAGATTGTTCTTAAATCATCGAAAAATTTAGCTTACTGATATTGCGTAAATAAAATATCCGGCGAAGTATGGTCGTAAAATCGACCAGCCACATGTCTTGTTATTGAAACCTCATTCTTAAAACACCTGTACGATATATGTTATACAACGAACATTTGTTCTTTATGTCGCAAGTATTGAAACATATGAGGTAAAACTGTGGCATATTAACACGAACGCTGTTAAGATACATTCCGGTTCATATTTTACATATTTTACACATTAAACAGCTATATAGTGTCGATTTTATTAGCAGGAGAACATGGTAGCAGTGTTACAAGCGAGCATTACATAATATAACTTCCAAGAGTAATTAAGTGATCAGTTCTATAGAACTCGATCCCTGGTAGTACTGATGTAATTAATTCATTAGGCACGGTCCCTAGAAACCACAAATACTCGCCATGCGCAACGTACAAAATAAGTTCATTGAAAATGTACCCATAAGGATATCGTATTGATATTAGCTGTAATACTCTGATGAACCAAAACATTATAACTTGCTTAATAGCTTGTTTGTTCTTTGGAACGAAATACATTATTCATTCTGCGTATCACAGATCCGACAGTATGTTGGTAGGTTTACGGAGGTATAATGTGGCATTAGATGTTTACTCGCAGGTCATGTAAATCGTGTAAAAAAATGGCCCTCTGATTTGCGTACGCGGTGATGGCGCCCGATTGCGCCCCAGATGCGTTCTATAGGATTTACATGAAGCGAATTTGGCACCGAGACATCGACGTGCGTTTACTATAACGCTCCTCAAACCACTGTAGCATCGTCCTCTGGGTAGACATCACGCACGTGATTCGCAGATGTCAGCGTTTCTTCGATTACTCCCACAGGCCCCATGGAATATCTCCCGTAGCGTAACACTGCTGCGCCCGTGGCGAGCTGCGCGTTTCGAGACGCCCTTTACCTTGATGCCCTTTACCTTGATGACGGAGTTTGTGAAGACGCCCATCGACCTAGTGTAGCAAACATGTGATTCACCGAAGAAACGACACGTTTCCATTGATAGACGACCGATCCGTGATGGTCCCGTGCTCACTGCAATCGTAATTGTCGATGTCATTGGGTCAACATGTGGACACGTAGGGGTGCTCCGCTGTACGGTGAAAGGTGTGCTCCGGAACACTTGGGCGAGCACCAGCTCTGTGCTCTTCCGTAGAGATGCCACAGGTCACTTTCTGTCCTGCTGTACAGAGCAGACAAGCTTCCGAACTCCACGTTATGGGAAGAGTCATGGATGTCGTCCAACCATTTAGCGCTTAGAGGTAGTTTCACTGCCCTAACTCTTTCCGTAGATGCTCAAGAGAGTAGCACGTGAACATTCGACCAGTTTTGTCATTTTTGAGATAATCGTTCACAGGCCCCACGGCAAACTAACACTTTGTCGCTGTTATTCTTACTACCCATAACATAGGATTCTGCAAGCACAAAATACCTGGATTGTAACAGAATACGTGCGAAAAGTAGATGTTAATGTTACTTACTGTAGCACATTATTTCTTACGTACATTGCATTTACAGCTACTCCCACAGTTTTAAATAGATATTCTACGCACATTCAGATTATGGACAGGTGGTTTACACCACTTCAAGCCATGTAAGTAAGTACGTGTGTACGTGTACCTCACCCCTCATGGTAATGTACATGTGCGTCAGTGAAAAAGACCAATAAAAAGGTGTTAGCATGTGGACGTAATGTGCTGTTCCAGTCTCTTTTGTACCTAAGGTCCATCACCGTTCCCTTTGGATCCCTACGTAATTCGGTGCTCTCAGATACACACGATCCAACAGCGGAGGAGTGGTACTCAAGCGTCAACTTTAGGTTACAATATCTCCGGATGTAATTAACATTTTACAATGCAACAAACGGCACTGATTACGTATTTGTTTATATGTTCAGATGTGCTAACAAAACTAACGTGGTTCCATTTAAAAAACGTAGGTTTGTGTTAAAAAACATAATTTCGTGCACTTTTTATGGTTTATATTAACAAATTACACTAGCCCCTCTCCTCACGTTCGGTCTGTGGAATCGATTCGTCAGTATTTGATGTGGTTTACGAAATACATCCACCGGTAATGTTAGGTGACTCACCCTGTATATATATATATATATATATATATATATATATATATATATATATATATATATATATATATATATCCTATGCCTATATATATACCGGGTGATCAAAAAGTCAGTATAAATTTGAAACCTTAATAAACCACGGAATAATGTAGATAGAGAGGTAAAAATTGACACACATGCTTGGAATGACATGGGGTTTTACTAAAACCACCCCATATTGCTAGACGCGTGAAAGATTTCTTGCGCGCGTCGTTTGATGATGATCGTGTGCTCAGACGCCACTTTCGTCATGCTTGGCCTTCCAGGTCCCCAGACCTCAGTCCGTGCGATTATTGGCTTTGGGGTTACCTGAAGTCGCAAGTGTATCGTAATCGACCGACATCTCTAGGGATGCTGAAAGACAAAATACAAAGCCAATGCCTCACCATAACTCCGGACATGGTTCAAATGGCTCTGAGCACTATGGGACTCAACTTCTGAGGTCATTAGTCCCCTAGAACTTAGAACTAGTTAAACCTAACTAACCTAAGGACATCACAAACATCCATGCCCGAGGCAGGATTCGAACCTGCGACCGTAGCGGTCTTGCGGTTCCAGACTGCAGCGCCTTTAACCGCACGGCCACTTCAGCCGGCGTAACTCCGGACATGCTTTATAGTGCTGTTCACAACATTATCCCTCGACTGCAGCTATTGTTGAGGAATGATGGTGGATATATTGATCATTTCCTGTAAAGAACATCATATTTGCTTCGTCTTACTTTGTTACGCTAATTATTGCCATTGTAATCAGATTTCGGACATTTTTTGACTTTTTGTATTTTTTTGGTTCTAATAAAACCCCATGTCATTCCAAGCATGGGTGTCAATTTGTACCTCTCTATCTACATTATTCCGTGATTTATTCAGTTTTCAAATTTATACTGACTTTTTGATCACCCGGTATATACAGTATGTATGTATGTATGTATATATATATGTATATATATAAATTTAGTAATGCATGTATAATACAGAAAGGAGAAATGTTGTTAGGAAACAGCTCGGAACGTTTTCACCGATTTAAATCAAATTTTGAAATGATAGACTAATAAACTTTTATACAGGCATAGATTATATATTTTTGTAAACGATAGTATACACGTTTTCTATTAAAATAGACTGCGAGAAATAAAATTTTGGTTTCGGTTTTTTTATCGCAGTCACTACGAATTTCGATAGCAGAACACGTAAACAATCAGACGATGTGTTTCTCCCGGAAATATTCTTTCTGCTCACACATCAATTCAAACGAAAAATGTGTAGAAAACAATGTGCTGTTATGATTTCTTCTTCACCGTCGGTTCTACGGAAACAGGAAAGTTGTATTCATGACTTACAACCTTATGATTAGAATACTACTATTTAATGTGGATAGTCCGAAATTTTGTAATCCTACCCATTGGCTGATTAGAACTATGCGAATTGCTGTCAATGAAGCTACTATTATCACAGATGCAACAGCTGGAGAGGTCTCTCTCATACACGATATACGAATGATTCTAACCGACTTACTCATTCATTTTAAGCGACTTAAATATCCAACCAAAGTTTCGTTTGTAATAAACAAGACTCAACGTCAGAGAAATGAATAAGAGAAGAGGTTGTAGAGGGGGGGGGGGAGGAGGAGGGGGAGCAAATGAACATAGAGAGGGGAGAGGAGGAGATGGATAGAAATAGGTGGGGGAAGGTGATGCACAGCCGATTGAGGAAAAAAAGAGATTGACAGCAAGATGAGGGAGGACGATATGGCAGAAAAAGGGAGCGAAGGAGTTTAAGATGTATGACGATGTGCTGAAAAATGCCTTCGAATTCTTTATGTGAATACTCCTAAAACTTTTTAAATAAAACAAACGTTGTTAACATTCAACATCTTCATTCTTCATGTCCACTTATTTATTTGTCGACGTAGTCTCCCTGACGACGAACCCATTTCTCCCGATGAGAGACCAGTTTGTTGATGCAGTCCAGTTTCTTGATACCATCACTGTAAAATATTTGATTTTGTTGACGGAACCACAACCTTACCTCTGCTTGCACTGCTTCATTACTATCAAAGTGAAATCCTCGAAGGAGATCTTTCAGTTCTGGAAACAGATGAAAATGGGATGGGCCAAGTCGGGACTATATGAAGGACTATCGATGACGGTGTACGCTAGGCGTATATTAGGTGCAAATGTCGTAGCGCTCGTGTGTGGTCCGGCATTATCACTCTGAAGTTCCCGGGTTCCCGGATTCGATTCCCGGCGGGGTCAGGGATTTTTCTCTGCCTCGTGATGGCTGGGTGTTGTGTGCTGTCCTTAGGTTAGTTAGGTTTAAGTAGTTCTAAGTTCTAGGGGACTGATGACCATAGATGTTAAGTCCCATAGTGCTCAGAGCCATTTGAACCATTTTTGAACTCTGAAGCAGAGGGTGCTCCATGTGTGAATGAACTCTTCGAATTCAAATCTTGATTCCAGCACGCTGTTTCTCATACACCAACATGGTTACGTTACACACCACCTATGTTACAAGCTAAAATACGGAGAGGCAGAGGGCTGCAAATATTTAAGCATCAAGAATATCGATGTAGAAAGTTTCACATAAGAAATTCGAAGGCATTACTTTTCAGCAAGCCTTCGTATATACAAATCTCTTATATATTTAGCAATAGCGAAATACTACCGGGTTCGCTAATACGTTTGTAACATTACGACATCCCCCCTCCTTTCAGATGAAACTGTATGCTCTTGTTATGTGATATGTCCAGGTTTGCCAGATGATGACAGAGTTGTTAAAGCTTGTTGCACAAGAACGCACAATTTAATAGAGGCTTTTTGCGGTGTAACAATATTTTTCTCAAAGCTGTGGAGTACACTTTGAAGATTTTAAAGATGATTCCACTGCAACGATTCTAGGGGAAACATGTTTCATCCAAGAGAGTGGCTTACAAAATACTCTTTCGCCAGATTCTTGAGTCAGTCTGGAACTATTAACATGACGGATTAATAGTGGAGGTGGAGAAAACACGAGAAAAAGTTTAGCAAATGTTTGAAGTTATGTTTAAAGTTTGTGGTGGTCGCAAAATGCTCTCATTATGAAACGCTGGATGAGTATAGTGTGGGTAATTTGCGCTCTGTTTTAAGCGGAAACTTTTTTCGCTCATCTTAAAGTTTATGACATGTTATCCCCTGAAATATGACTTGTCAGGCACAGCCAGTGGCACATGTCAAATGTGTTGCCGGTACACTTACAATAAAGAAGTAAGTCACGCCTGACGCAGCAGTTTTACTGCATAAATAGAAGCGATAAACATTTTTCTTTCATCATTTCTCGTGGGTTGTCGGCAAGGAAAAGTTTCGTAAAGGTTTGAAATTATGTGTAAATTTTGTTGCATGCCACTAAGTGCTCTCATTCTCAAATATTGGATGAATATGGCCTGAGTATTTGCACGCCGTCAGTTACGCTACCTTGGCACATATACATAGTTTCTAATTATAAGTTTTGTTCTGTTGTTGTAAACCTTTAACGTAAGATTATGTATCTTAAAGAATAGATTATGACAGAAGTTTAAAATTTTAAATTCAGCAATAGTTACATGAAATACTGAAAATCAAATTTCTGTTTCCAATGGATGCCGTTAGATAGGCATCTGCAACTGGAATTGTGCACCATGAACCACGAATCGGGTTAGCCGTTTAAGAATATAGATCGAGACTGTGGAACGGTAAACATGAGAACTTAACGAGAGAATGAGGTTGTGATAGCCCATACTGCGAGAGCAGCAGCTTTCAGCCTTGCTGCAGGAGAGGCCCAGGCACTACTGCGTTATGTGTACTCCGCGTCGTGTGTAAGCGTCCGTTTATTTCTAGCGAGGAAGAATGATGGAGCCCACCTTCCTCGCAAGTTGCAATAAGCAGGCGTGCACGCCAACCGCGCCGCGGCCGAGCCACAACCTTGCTACACGCTTCGCATCGCGTCACATTCTGAGTGTCTAAATCAGTTTACCATATCCATGTTTATTCCTTAGACACTCTCTTAAAATAGAACGTTGGTCGCTTTCGATCGCAGCAGAAGCGCTACCAGGCGGTCGTGTGACCTTCTACTACTGCTTAAAACATGAAATGGTGAGTACGTGCCGGTCTATTGTATCGAATCACCGCAGTGAAAATGAAATGATCGTATGCGTTGTCGGCCGGGAGGTCCCATTCGGGATCGGCCGCCAAGTGCGAGTCTTATTTCAGTCGGCCCCACGCTGGGCGATGATGACGATGAAATGATAATGAGGACAACACAACACCCAGTCCACGGCGGAGAAAATCTCCAACCCGTCCGGGAATCGAATCTGGGCCCAGTGCATGGGAGGCAAGCATGTTACCACCCAGCTAAGCAGCCGGACATCACTTGTAGCACCAGAGCTCCAGATCTACTGACATAAATTCTTCTGCTTTGTCTGTTCTACCTTCTATCATTAATATATTGTAAATATTGTTTGATTGCATCGATAACACAAAACTGTATACTCATTCCTTTGTAAAAACTTTGATGTATTTTAGAGTGTAGGAAGTGTAATCTCTGTAATATGTACAATATGAGCAAATTATATGTTTTATCTTTGTCATGTAATCTCTTTGGTTATCTTTAAAATTAAATAATTTTATTTAAATAATTTTGCGTAGAACTACCAATATATGCAAATCTTCTGTTTTATTTAAAAGGTTTGTTTGCTGTTATGTAAACTGTTGACCTTCACTTAGGGTTCTTAGTTATTTTGTATGTAAAAGGCGTTGTGGTTCCCCCCGGGAACGGAACTTTGTAGCGCGCGCAAATTGTGGTTGGCCTAGGTAGAAAAGGTGGAACCGAGAGCCCGTCGGGAACGAGCTACCAAACTATCAACTCCACATGTAAAAGTTGTGTATTGTGCTGGTTCCGAGAGAGGCTTTTCCTGACGCTTTCCAATGCCTCGGATGGATGGATAAAGAGCTGGAACTATTCTGGAATTGGTATCTATCATCGCCACCAAGAAATGACAGAGTCCAGCAATTCTACCTGCAAATCCACCTACCAACATGCAATCGCCACCACATTGAGCAGTAACTGTAATGGAACACTATAGTAATGTACAGTGAAGGATCAGCTCATAGGATGTTATAGTGTACCCAAATATAAGGTAAAATTTGACTGAACTCTTCTACCTACCGTGATTTATCCTCAGTCACATATCTACTTAGGGTCCCTCCCACGCTAAAGTGTTTACCGAGTGCCCTTTGTTGAAGGCATATTAAAATTAATATGGCAACAGAGTGTGCTAAGGTTAATATTGTTTGTTGAAAGGATCTTACAAATATTTCAAATTTGTGTTTCACTGCAGTTAAAGTTCAGAACTGCAATTGTTGAGAGTTATATGTTCATGATTACTAAGTACTTGTTTCTCTAGTGTACTGAAAAAGTGTTTAGTTCGCTCTGCTACAGTGGTCAAGATTAAGGGCCACCCTCCATTGAAAGTAGTTCAAATGCACAAAGTAACTTAACTATAGAAAGTTTTAATTACTCTTGCTATTAAAGTCAAATTCTGTACAATATTGGCTTTCTCTTTTGTATTAAAAGTGCATATTAATAGTGTAACACGATCCACGGTTTATCCTTTACGCTCATGATAAATAACAATTAGTAGAAAGACCAATATCTATGAAAACAGTAACTTCTTTTATTCAAAATTTAGTGAGAAATTGTTTTGTTAGTGAAATACATTTAACTTTCACTCTAAATAGAAAAGTATTTAGCTGAGAGACCTATGACCAGTTCATAATTTTGCAGTGAACTACATTTACAATTTTTGTCAGATAGGAAAATGTTTGAAAAGTAATACTGAACCTATGTCCAATTTATGATTCTACAGTGAACATTAACAGTAATGTTACAAAGACCATTCAGTTTGAATAAGCCCTGAAAGTAATAGTGTGTACTGTTATCTGTTATATTTATGCAAATAGTTTGTTCTGCTCTGTCAGTTCCAAACTTACCGAGAACATATGCATGTGTCAGATTTATTGCACTCACGAGTGACAAAAGTATAGACTGTGTTTGCCCATTGAAGTTACTTATTTTCAGTTCTTGAATAAGAATATTACTCATTCTCATGCCTAATAAGGCTGGCGACCGTTTTTAGTATCATTTGGACAGTGAGGATAAGTAAATTATTATTTGTTACTGTTTGAATACTTACGTAATTTTGACTTTCACTTCCGATAAGCCACCTCCGTTAGGTACAACACAATCAACATAACAAAACTCCTCTCAGAGGTTAACACTGCTCTGCTTCTTTATACTATAATTGCTTGAATAAACATAATTTTATTATACAAACTGCCTCCAGCTTTGAGGTTATAGTATAGCAGAAGCGGACAGAAGCGTTATACACTGCAGTAAGATGGTAAAATATAACTGCTACGCTAAAACAAAAATTAATTAATTAATTAACTAACTTGCTCTTTGACTTTTTGTCTTTGACAAAGATAAGACAGATACCGCATTAAAAAAACTCTTTTGAATTCTTTGCCTAGATGCATATATTATAAAATTTTTACCTTTGTAATACATTCAGTGAAAAAAATTTACTATAGATGAATGTGTTTTTCCTCGTGACTGCTGTAAGATGAGAACGGGTTAGGTACAGGATTAGTTGGCTTCTCCGGTTCTCAGAGAACGCCAGACAAAGTCGGAGAAAACTGGTAAAACTCGCAATGAAGACACCGTCTCCCTTAGCAGCTACAATATTCACAGTCGCCGTAAGATATTCTTTGCTAGAAACACTTTAGAATGATAAAGCTGAACAACAGTAACAGTATGATATCTTCTGACTAACAAACTGGTCGCTTAGGTAACGTCTTGAACAAACAAGCTCAATGCAAAATATTGCGCGTCTTTCGGACCGTGACAGTAGCAGATTCGCCCAGTATTGTTAATTCGCGAAGAAATCACTATGCACCGTATTGCAAAACACACTAATAGTTTTTATGAAGGAACTAAAAGTCAACGACGCCGAAAGCTGGTAGCTCTACGGAATACAATCTGCAAACATTGGCTTCATATGTATACGGCAGACCTTGAATAAACTTCTTTGCCCAAAACTGAGGTCGTTATCAATGCTTGAGACGGTGTTACACGGGACTAGTATGACGTATCCGGAGGGTAAGTAACATTTGTCTAGCTTGCTTATACTTAAAACAATAAATGATTTTTAATAAAACTGAATGTTTTACTTCGTAGGTGTTACTTGGTTTTTGCATCGAAAACACTTTATTTGATTGAGATACGGTGTGGAAGACAAAAATATCTGTTATGAATCTTCGTCAGATTAGAAATATGCGGTGGCTCGAGAGTCCAAACCGTAACATTGCCTTTCACAGGAAATTACGAAATCGACAGCGCTACCTTTCTTTCTGCTTTTATGATTTATGTTCTACTTTTGCCATTTCTGTTTTTCTTTTAATCGGCACCTGCTCTCATTCCTTCAGCCCCGCCTAGCGCTCGCAAGAAGCGCTCTCTTTGGCGTTAATCGAAAGTAAAGGAAAATTCTTCTCCAGGATTTATTCCCATTGGTTGATAAAACTGATCAAAGGTCTTAATGCTAAGGACTTTCATGACGACTTAGTGTTTGTAAAATTAAACTTTTCTTGTGCAGCATGAGTACCTCAATGAATGTATGTAGAATTACCTTGGAAGTTACGGAGAATTCATAATGCCATCTACGATAACGATAATTGAAATGTAGGTATGTCAGTCTGTAGTGGCGATGGTAATAAGAGGATTAGAAACACATGAGGATATGTGTGACTCTGGTAGAGACACGACAGATTGCTGACGCAACTACCCAGACCTGAAGATGATCCAGGAAGATCGAAATTAGTTACACTGTAAAAAAAAAAAAAAGTGCAGCTGGGTCTGAAAAATAAGCGATATGCACTGAGATGAGAAAAGTGATGAGATTACAGAAGGTCTCGCATTGGCAGAGCTATCATTCCTACTCAGGTGATACAAGGTGACTGTTGCCATACTACGGTAATTAACAGAACGCTGGTTGGAGCTAGACACATGGGACATTCCATTTCAGAAATAGTTAGTGAATTCAATATTTCCGGATCCACGGCGTCGAGAGTGTGCCGAGAATACCAAATTTCAGGCATTACCTCTCATCATGGATAATGCAGTGGCCGACGGCCTTCACGTAACGACCGAGATCAACGGCATTTGTGTAGAGTTGTCAGTGTTAACAGACAAGCAATACTGTGTGAAATATCCGCAGAAATCAGTGTGGGACATACGACGAACATACCAGTTGGTATAGGTTGGTATAATGCAGCAACATTTGGTGTTAATGATCTATGGTAGCAGACGACTGACGCGAATGCCTTTGCTAACAGCACGACGTCGCCTGCAGAGCCTCCCCTTGGTTCGTGACCAAATCGATTGTATCCTGGGCAACTGTAAAACCGTGGCCTCGTCAGATGAGTTCGAACTTCAGTTTGTAAGAGTTCGAGTGTGGCCCAGACCCGACGAAGCCACACACCCAAGTTGCCAAACAAGACACTGTGCGCTGTGCAAGCTGGTGAAAGTTCCATAATAAAGTGGGCAGTGTTCTCATGGATAATTGGCTGGAAATGGTTATATTCGGCTACTTTGAGACCATTTTCAGCCATTCATGGAATTCATGTTCCCAAACGACGTGGGAGTTTTTGTGGATGACAATGCACCCTGTCACCGAGACACAACTGTACGTGATTGGTTTAAAAAACTTTCTGGACAATTCATGCGAATGCATGGCCACCCAGAACGCCTGACATGAATTCCATCGAACATTTATGTGAGATAATCCAGAGCTTGCTCAAGATCCTGCACCTGCATCACTTTCGCAATTATGGGCGGCTACAGAGGCAGCAGGGCTGAATATTTATGGAGGGGAGCTCAACGATTTTTTGTGTCCATATCACGCCGAGTTCCTGCACTACGCCAGGCAAAGATAGGTCATACACGATATTAGTTGGTATGCCATGACTTCTCTCACCTAAGTGTATTAAAATTGTTTTAAAATCTGCAGTCTGTTTAAACAGGCATATACTGAACCATGGTGGCAGAATGACGGAAATAATCCTTCAGTGTACAGCATCCCACGTGTGTTCCATAGCCTTTACGTGTTGTGGCAGGTCAACCGGACATGTCCTCGTACTCGTGAACCTCATATGGTATCCTTACATTGCAGGTACTCGTGATCCTTCTATAGTCGAACACTGTTATCCCTCAGAGGGAGCACACACTCACTTGTATCAAATGAAAGACCCATATGGCGTCCCAGGATTTCGCTATAGATATCAGCTTCAGAGAAACCTTAGGAAACACGTGCAGTGGCGCATATTCCCTTTACACGATGCTTCCAAGATGAAGCAATACTAATTCCTATCAACGAAGTTGCCAAGAAAGCATCGTGTCATAGTGACGTTACAGATGAACAGACACTACAGGATTAATAGCCACTCGTCCACAATCAAGACAGTATTCTACTCCAACACAGCCAGGTGCGTTTATCTGAGACGAATGTATGGTAAAACACATTGACAAAATTCCAAAAGTAGATGTTATAAAAGTGTGAGGACTATTCTGTCACTCAGAGGCCAATCAGTCAAAGAGATTAGTTTCACAGCCTAAGATATATGTATTTGTCTCTGCCACGTTTTCATTACACACTCGGCGCTACGTCGATGGTCAGACACACAACTAGAGTAAACGTTATGACTGCAAGTCACATGAGTCCACCGGTGTATAATTTAAAAGAATCTCACGAAATTTTAATTATGCACATACTCACAAGGGAGTCTCTCAGCGAGAACACGAATTCAGTGTTCCAGATGCACTTAGAAGCCTTAAGTACTACTGTAATTGGGATGATGAAAGCATTCGATTTGTACTGGCACCATAGTTTAGGATAGGCAAAGTTAGTTTTGTGGAATATTCTGAGTACAAGTTACAGCCAAGTGCGGGCCGGATTGCAATGGGTTACGCATAGCAACAGTTTCGAAGTAGAATAGAGGCCACAGGGCTGTCAAATTACTGATAGAGTATACGTAGCTGTTTTGCATGTCGCAAATAACAAGCAGAAGGGGCCCACTGGCCAACTTCGAGTGTTTTGAGTACGTGACGCGAAGTGGCACATACGGCAAAACAGAGGCCCACAGCCGTGTGTAAATAGGTGCGGGTTTCTAACGAGATTCATTCAAGTGTGGCAGCTCTCCTGGACGACAGTGCATGTCACACCACTAGCTACACGCAGCAGCAGATAGGGCGCCAGCGTTCCAGTCCACAGTGGGTCGTTAGTTCGACCCTCTGAGGCTGACGTGGAGTCTGTAGCCAGCCAGCGGTGAGCCACTCCACGGCTCGCTACCGCGGGCAGTTGTCCTGGCTTCCGACACACGCTGGAGGCGTCACAGATTCAGACTGTGGATCGCGGGCGCATGTTGTCACCGCGATCGCAGCCACGCCGGCGATAATCACGCAGCTGGCCGCCTGCGGCTCACACCGAGCGGTGCCGAGTCGTCAGGGACGCAGACCGCTCAGTCGACTGCCGGCATTCTGATGACGCCGCAACTCCGCTGGCATACGAGGCCGACACACAGCAGGGCGTGCACGGGTCGCTGGGGCAGCCAGCGAAGTGGTGGCTTCAGCATTGCGGTACCCAGTGACACAGATCGAGAGGGACCGGGCACTGTAGTTGGAAACAATAAATGACTTGGAAAGCTCGGAGGAGTCTTCATACGGTGCCTTCTACCTCTTCCTGCTTCATTTGGTGTTGCTGCTACATTAAGTGGCAGAAGTTGCTACTACAGATTTAAGAGTCGAAACCGTGGTCAATTCGACTATAAAATCCATTGCAACCAGTGGGCTGCCTTTACTATTAAAAATATTTTCATCGTTGCTGCACACAGCTATGTTTAAAGTTGCTATTTCCTAATCTAGTGTCGAAGTAACTGCTGAGAGTTCTTATAAAGTCTGTTACTCTCCGTGCATATATTTTAAATTGCAAGAAGAAATTTATATTCAAAAGCCGTACCGATTTCATTGTTTTTGGCGGAATGGTCATGTAGTTAGTGTCCTTACCCGCAAATAAAACGTGTACTATTGTGTGCTTGTGAACACTCCCAGAATCGCAAAGTAGTATGCACTTTTGTTCATTTGCGACACTGTCATTAATAACATTCACAAAAAAGGATATTAACTGGTCTGTTGACATTTTTCCAAATATATGTTTGCTCGAAGATTATCCTTAAATAGAGTCGTTAACTTTCGAGCCGAAAGGTTCTTCCCAAAGCAAATATACACCTTTTTTTATGTGTCCACTCACCGAAAGTCCAAAATCTATTGTACAACTACGAGTTGTATTGTGTGCAGTCTGGACCAAGGCAGCTGTTCATATTTCCCGTTTTTTAGTGTCGCACCAGAAGTTAGTTCATAATTAAATTCTGGTGAAGGTTCTGTCACCAGAACTGTTAACTTCGCATTGAGGTGTGCTATTTCCACCACTGCCACTAGCGCTGCAATCTTCAACACTATTAATCGCGTTATCGTCTCATAACTCGTTTTCCTCATTCACCATCCTACACAGTGCAGCTTCGGTTAACCAAACAACTAAATGTACGTGTTTCTGAATAAACAGATCCATCAAAAACATTGCGAAAGTTTCTACATCCTGTTCTGTATTCCATTGAACAACGCCTTCTCAGCTTGCGTGCCACAATATTTAAAACGTTCCAGACATTAACGGTTTCGTTCACTTGTGCTGTATATGTGTGATAATGCTGACACAGGATCAATAAACACGTCAACTTCTCGCAGGGGTAATTAATTGACTAGCGTGTTATCGCCCCCCCGTCTTTCTCCTAGACTGAATGCGCTGTTGTGTACAAACCAAGAGCAACACAGTCACAAGCCGTCGCAGTCCTGGTCAGAAATGTGAGATGGGCGCGTGTACAAATGTTTAAATACAAATTCCTGTTCGAGTCCAGAGACGTCCCTTGTCCGTATAGTGAGAAGAACACGTGATTAATATAGTGCGTGATTTGGGGGGATGCAAGGTGCTGTATTTAGTAGACACTGTGGTGTCACCGCCAGACACCACATTTGCTAGGTGGTAGCCTTTAAATCGCAGAGGTCCGTTAGTATACGTCGGACCCACGTGTCGCCACTATGTGATTGCAGACCGAACGCCGCCACACGGCAGGTCTAGTCTAGAGAGATTCCCTAGCAGTCGCCCCAGTTGTACAGCCGACTTTGCTAGCGATGGTTCACTGTCTACATACGCTCTCATTTGCAGAGACGACAGTTTAGCATAGCCTTCAGCTACGTCATTTGCTACGACCTAGCAAGGCGCCATATTCTTCAAGAATGTATTCTGAACAGATATTGTGAATCACGTACCGTCAAGAGCGACGTTCATCATTAATGGATTAAAGTTAAGTATAACACTAATTCCGTCCGCTTTCTGAATTCTAATTCCTTGTCATGTTCCAGACCTCACGTCAGTATAGTCCTTCCCTCCTCACGCCAGCCTGCGTGAGCTAAAACGCGTGCATTTCTGCCTCCTCTAGTAACACGGTGTTGGCTCTTCAGCCAACCCAACAGACACATCTGCCATCTCTGGCAGCAACAGTTACTTTGACTAGCTTGTGTTTCTGAATTCCATAATGGTGTGTGGGTGTTAATTCTATACAGTGTATATTACATCTTCAAGGATTTGGAATGTATTTAGATATGTCAGAAGCCTCAAGCTGAAAACGTCCTACACACCAGCATAAATGTTTTTCTTGATTGAGTGTCGTTGAGCTGTACGAAGTTTAATGACGGGGTATTTCATCACATCTGGCTAATCTACAAAGGGGAACAAACTGGTATACAAATTGGAACCACTATTTCCTGCAGCTACATCATTTTCAGACAAGAGAACGAGGTAATGTGGAGGAAGAATAGTCTTCTGGTAGATGTTGCTATGCTGTGAAGTTATTCCGCATGCAACGGTAATAAATATCATTTACCTACTTTCAGAAGGGTTACGTGTCCTCCACTTCGACTGTGACTTCCAACGGAGGGGTTATCTCCTTCGTTTCGCAGTTACTCAACGCAAAAATCCACATTTATAAAAGCATAACAAATAAAAGGAGTTTATTGATACCTTCAGCGGTGAGAGCATCGTTTAAATTGGCGTTCCAGAACCGTGTTTATTATATTGTAGATAGTAGCCAGCTGTGGACAAAGGATGCCTTACAGTCCCACAGACAGTCACTCCAAAAATAGTTTATAAAGGGCGTAAACAGAGTTAAATGGACGGAGTATTCTGCAAAGGAAGATAATCAGGAGACGAGCTCTCCTCGTGCGGAGAGACTGTTAACCCGCTCGTGCCGCTCTCCACCAACTTCTACTTTTCATACGCCTAAAGTCGCTTTCTCGCACTCAGATTTGCGTAAGAGGTTTTGGTGCCATAGTTTGTCGCACTTAGGGGGACGAAAGTAAAAGTGGGGAACAACTTATTTACGTTACTAGCTGTCTTGTGAGTTTACCGTTATTACTAATCAGTCGACTAAATTTCGGTACTACAAGGATAAGCTGTTTTTAATTAATTGTCGCACGCATGTTGCACTTGGTCGGTATACAGTAACGGCTAATGCTAATTGATGACTCCGGAGTTGTCGTTCGATGATGTTCCACGTGTGCTCGATTGCAGACAGATCTGGTGATCGAGCATGCAAGGTTACATGTCAACACTATGTGAAGCGTGTCGGTTTACGACACAGGTATTTGGACGAGCGTTATGTGCTCGAAAACACCCCTAGGTTGTTTTTCATGAACGGCAGCACAACAGGTCGAATCACCAGACTGCCGTACAGTGTTGCCGCCAGGGTGCGTGGGTCAATGACGAGGGTGCTCCAGCTGTCGGCACCCCAGGCCACAACTCCTCCTGGCCTCCTTCTGACCGACACACGGCCACCACTGGCACCGATGCAGATCAGAAACCATAACACGCCTCCAACCTGCGTTCCAGTGAGCCATCGCTTGACGCCATTCGAGTCGCAAATGGCGGTGGTTTGTAATAAGTGGAATGGACGCTACAGGGTATCTGGCTCGGGGCTGTCCTCCAAGTAACTTATTTGTATCAGTCCTTTGTGCCGCACTGGTGCCAACTGATGCTCAAATTGCTGCTCCAGATGCAGTGTGATGTGCCAGAGACATGCGCCGAATACGATGTTCTTCCGTCTTCGTAGTACCACGCGGCCTTCCGGAGTCCGGTCTTCTTGCGACCTTACATACTCGTGACCACAGCAGCCATCTGTCCCATGTGGCGGCTAAATACCTCCCAAGTGTTTCTGTAATATCACAGAAGGCACATCCAGACCATCGCAGCCCTATTACATGACATCGTTTAAGCTCAATGGGATGCTGACAAATGTGTCTCTGTCACCTTAAACACATTCTTGACTAACATCAACTCACCACGTCCAATCTCAAACGTAACAAACTCTCGTGACCATTACAGCGTTTATTTAAAGCAACCCGATTTTTATCGTCATAGTGGCGTTACTAGCATCATGCTAACGCTTCTGGCTCGAAATTTTAGTAGATATCACCTATCAGACGTAGAAACACGCCTACAAAGTTTCGTTTATGTAGCGCAATTCCTTCTCGGAGATGTGTTTTTTTCTGTTAGTGTATACAGGGTGAGCATCAATAAAACCGACGTATTGCTGACTGGAAATGGAGGGAAAAAGGTTCTGAGAACATGTGTCCGGAAATGGAAGGTGTGCGTGGAACCTGGAACACAGTACGGTGCTGCATGGTATCCACGTCACAACAGATGTTCAAAGTGGGCCCCATGCGATTGCAGGTGACAGGAATAGCATCGGTTATCATGCAGGATACACATAATCCTACATTGTCTTACACAATTTTGGCGGGCCAGTTGCCTGGAGCTTGTACAAGGCTTCGTCTCAATATCCTGTAGAATTCGGCCCTCCAAATCTGGTGCACTCACAGACCACCGCCTCCCTGTACGTTCGTCTGTCTGAAAGGACCCGTGATCGAACAAACACCCTAAAAGGTGTTGAAATTTTGTGTAATGTGGTTGGTGCCTGTGAGGGTACAGCCGTGCTGCCTCTCGATCCGATCGTTTCCATGTCTTTGGCCGTACACAAACACAATCTTGGCTTGTTCCCGACATGAATACCGGACTATTTTGCTGCTTACTGTACACTGCGTTAATTACACAGCGTGCAACACACAAGGAACACGCGGAACTCGGTCAGAGGAACTGTCATCCGTGAAAGGGATGTATCATGGCAACGATTCATTTCCGGACACATTCTCGTACGACATTTTTTCCTCCGTTTCCAGTCATGAAGCTCACCCAGCAGATTGTGAGTTTTATTAATGTTCACCCTGTATACATCAATAGATAACAGCGTGCTTAACCGCTGTACTCACCGTTTTCTGATTGGAACGTACTCGGTTCGTCGGAGTTCATTTCCTAGCGATACGAACACATGTTACGACGCCTACTTTAACCTGCGATCGATAAATCTGTGTATTTCCGTGACATATCCTTATCCTATTTCAACTGAACAAATTTACAGTACCGTACTCGTTAAGAAGGTTTTCTGAATCAATCAGAAGTCTTATTGTAATTGCTGTCGTTATTAGATAAGTTGTTCAATTTGTTTCGTCATCTGTCCCTGACAGGTCAACATCATCAGTTATCTGCTGTGTGGGCACGTCCATATTGTCTGCGATGTTTGCAACATATCATTTCCTTATTCAGGGCCGGCCGGTGTGGCCGAGCGGTTCTAGGCGCTACAGTCTGGAACCCCGCGACCGCTACGGTCGCAGGTTCGAATCCTGCCTCGGGCATGGATATGTGTGATGTCCTTAGGTTAGTTAGGTTTAAGTAGTTCTAACTTCTAGGGGACTGATGGCCTTAGAAGTTAAGTCCCATAGTGCTCAGAGCTATTTGAAACATTTGAACCTTATTCAGGTCGTCATATTTCCAGCCACGGATCAAGGATATGATTTCTCTTCCTATCTGAACTGCACCACTCAATTTTATTCTATCTCAGTACACGTCACACGATCTGCGACCATCAAGAAAGAGGCGACACAATTACTCCCAGCTAACAACGTACTGATGGGAGTGATTTCTCGCTCAATATATAAAACCCTGGTGAGTGCGAAACCAGGGCTGTCAGTCAGTAGTCGTGCAGGGCCCAGTCTCCATCTAAAGATCAAATTTAGCAGTAAGCCCATTGTGACGACAATAACAGAAACAGATATTATTAGTAAAACTGCTACACAAAGAACAGAACCATCTGTTACACTTCAGTGATACATGTGGCAGTTTCCAAAGAAATCTTGAGATTAATGTAGTACTCAATCTTGGAAGCAATGATTTATTAAAAACTAAAAATCACGCGTCAGATGGTAACTGGTTTAGATTTTCTCAGAAGTCGTCTTCAGATCGTGTCTAATCATCTGGTGAACAGAGACGTCGGTGGAGCGTTGGTTGGCGTCGGAGGACACCAGCCTGCTAAAGGATGCCCTTTCCTATAAGATGTCGAGACACACTACAATTGCAAATATATGCAAAACGCAGCATGGCTTCCTGGACGAAGTCACGGCATGGAAATATACTGAGCAGCGCTGTTAAAGGATCACTTTTTCAAAACGTCGTAATTGTCTCCTATTGGACACATAAATTTGAAATTTGGTTGAAAGATGCCTACATCCTTTCCCTGTAATGATGCGAAAACGTGGCACCTTGAGACCTCACCCTCGGGTCGGCGGCGCTTCAAATAACAAGGTGTCGACACATGTGCTCAGAAGTTCATGTGAAGTTTAAGGTGGGTTAGCTACAGGTTTGAGCACAGCTCTGCTCAGTGCCTTCGTGGACGCGTCTCACGATAGGAAGATCGTCACACACTCTCTTACCCACATTCACCCCTTCTTTCACGCTACAGTGGAGAAGACCGCCACCGATTCATCTAAGTAGCGCTCTGCTGCTGCTCTAGCACCTAATGGCAGGCACGCGAAATCTAATGGTTGTCGAAGGGGTCGGCTGCCCTCATGCGCTACAGCAGCAGTGCAGCGCCAGTCAGGTGAATGGGTGTCCAAGTCTCGGTACAAATATGTTTTTAAAGTGCTCAACAAAGGTTAGCGAGTGGCAACGATTGTGTTGTCGAATTATGGTCTTAGAGGGTCCCTTTGCCGTTTCATTCAAATATGAGTCAATATTGCACCCACCCCTGTGATCACGCCTCGGGAAAGCGCGGAAAGGATGGGATGTAAAAGCATAAACATCTTTTCCTCCTTCAGATCATGTTTAACTTCCGTCGTACGGTTTTGACCGGTCACGTTTGGCGCCACCCTGTATAGCAGACCTAAAATTGCTGTCGCACTGCACTCCAAAGTGGCCAGATCACGTTCACTGTGGTTGCAGCCCCACAATACACTTACAGGAAGGCTGAAACATCTGGAAGGTGTCAGCAGTTTTGAAAGTTGTCAAAAATATACTCCTCTTGCTCAACACTCTGCAAACTGTCATTTTCGACTGCGAAATGTGGGAGACTCAACTCCCGAAAAGAAGGGGTGGTTTCATTGACGCACTTTACTTCATGTATATTCTCAGGGATGGTGCGCCTGAAATGTTTTCATCGGCCACCCATACCAAAACCACGGGTTTTCATTAGCGAGTGCCGCAGCTATGACCTCCAGCGAGGAGGCGTCAAAAGATGCGGTGAAGTGTTATTAGGAGTGGGTGTGATGACCTTTTCATCGTGTGACGCGTTCACGATGGCGTTGGGAAAAATGGTGGTGAAATTTGTTGCCACTGTGACATAATGAAGCCACCTTACAGCCCACGTGAGCTTCAGAGTTCTGGCCTTTTCTCGCTTGTGTCGACACTGCTGTGCAAACAGTGTCCAGACCGAGGCTTTCGTCGCAGGTCGTCATGCTTCTGGAACGTTACACAAGAAGGTTGTACGTACGGCTAACAGACCAGCTTAAAATGCTTTCTTGCAGAACATTATAGCTCATCTGAAAGAAGTTATGTCTTTATCAGCGCCACGAAGCACTTACGTCATTAACACCGGAGTTGATCTTCTTTTCAGTGTTAATACTTACAGAATTGGAAATAACATATTACGTGGAAGGTAGATTGGTAGAGGTGGAGCAGTTATCTCGCCTCTACGTTCTAAGTCCAACGGCAGTCTGATTACCGAAACATTTGAAAGGTTTCATAAATCGAATACAATGCAAACCCATAATCAATATTCCTTAGATATACTTGCGTATATTGAATCCAGACGGCATTTTGAACATATCATGTAACTTTCACGTACAATGCTGTTATGTTCTGTTCCTGTGTGTTTCTCATGAGAAATATACTAGGAAAAGATGCAGAAAGTAAGTAGCATACGTCCATATAGCCTATTTTGTTCTCCCATCTGTGCAGAACCTGTCCTCTAACCTTGTTTAAACAGAAATAGGGGACGCAGTGCTGAAAACGGAATAACGGCAAGCGAAGCATTTTGCGTATTTCATGGTCCTTGAGGTAAATTTCTCTTCGGGAGATACTGGTACTACATACTCACTATACAGACCGGTGCTGTTCGCCCAGAGCATGAAAATATAACGTAGGATACGTTCCATATTTCACATGGGTAAGTGTCAAATGGTTGCTCTGTTTCCTAGAGAAATGCCTGTACCTTTTTTCAGACGTAAGTGCACCTGCGGGTCCAACAAAAGCAAACACGTGGCGTTGCAGGAGGTGCGTCGAGTGCGGCCCTTGCAGCTTGCGAAGTTCAGTGAAATGTGGGCGGCATTTGCAGGGCGTTGGTATTGGCACCCCCGAGACTAATGCTTGCCATTTGCAAGCAGATGCGGGAACTGAAAGACTGAGCTAGAATGCGAAATCAACGAACCGAGCAGTCAAGTTAAGAGACGCAGCGCCTGTGGAAATGTTTGCGGGTTCTGGCAGTCTTTACTGCTTGCCTTTCCCTCTCTATCTTCTGAATAATACTAAAAAACTTAGCGTGATTCTGTTCTCAGTACATGGGAAGTACAATACCAACCCTTACTAACGAAAGTTAGACCATATGTGGCTCACACGAAATTCGTGTCTGGACTGAGGATTTCTTACTATTTATGTTCCAGCACGTTATCTTACATGCAGAGTCAGTGATAGGCGTACAAGCAGCTTCAGGAGTGCCACAGGGAAGAATGTCGAAACCTGGGAGTTCATACTTTACATTGCAGATGATACAATTATCTTAAGTGAAATACTATCCGAGAAAAGCTGTATAAATATGTAGGCAGATCTTGACAATATTTCAAAATGGCATTAAGTGTGGCAACTTGCTTTAAACGTTCAGAAATGTTTAATTGTGCCCACTCTCAAGTGAAATCAATAACTCATACAGGTTCCTGAGTGCAACAATTTGTGGGGACTGGAAATGGAATCGACATACAGTCTCAGTCGTAGGTAGAGCAAATGGTAGACTTTAGTACGTCTATAAGATACTGGGAAAATACAATCAGTTTACAATGGAGCCGGCTTACAAAATTCTAGTGCAACCAACCTTAGAATGCAGCTTAAGCATGTTGGACCCATACCACATAGGGCAAGTAGGAAACCTTGAATTTACATAAAGAAGGGTAGCAGTAACAACTACTGGTTTCCAAGTCGTGCAGCGAGCGTAAACCACGAAATTACCAAATATGCAGCAACCAGTCGCAAAGTCATTTATTTATTCACTTTCGCAAATCGATTTCAACTGATTAACAGCCATCATCGGTGCCCTGAGCAGTAATACTGTCTTAAGCAGAGGTCAAAGCACCGATGAGGGCTGTTAATAAGTTGAAATCGATTTGCGAAAGTGAATAAATAAAAGATGACTTTGCCACTGGTTGCTGCATATTTGGTAATTTTAACTACTGGTTTGTTTGACCCACGGGAGACATCTACGAAAATGTTGGATAACCTGAACTGAGAAAGAATGAAGGACAATAAAAATTGTTTTCTTCTTTGGCACGGTGACCTTCCGCCTTCCAGCGTACTGCTAGCCTCCACGGGCAGCTTTCACAACATCGGCGTACTAGCAATACGGCGGATGTACGCACATCATTTTAAATTTTATTTACATCGGTTTGGTGCAACTGGTGTCTACGGAATCCTCTAATATATCCTGCAGGGTATTATCAGGCCTACCTCATTAAGCAGTCATGGTTCACACACTTCTGACAAATACCTTTTAGGTGTACTCAATTTTATTATTATTTATTATTTACTTGACTCTGAACGCGGATAACTTCCCCAGTGCTACGACTCCGTAACTGTCCATCTAGACTACGGAAATATAAACCATTATAAAACCTGAAGATGGGTCTGTGCTGACGTGAAACCGGTAGTTGCGAGTAAAGCACCCCCATACAGCCATACGGCTCTTTGAAACACATCATCATTCATTACTTTTTTAACTCTTATAACTGTTATGATAATTTAAATGATTACTGAGAGCTGAGTGTTTTTTATCGTTTTTGACAATGTCCCTGAGCTGTGGTTGTCCTTCCCAGAAAGTTGTTTGTAAAGTACGAAGGAGTTTTAACAACAGTTGTAGAAGAAATGCGGAGCACAGCTGAAAACTGACGGTGCTGACACGGGAAGAATAGATGAAGAAAATAGAAATACTTCAGTAAAAACGGCAACAATTACGATAAGACTTCTGACTGACGCAGAATACTATGTTCCCGTGAGCGGTACCATGTATTTGTTCAATAAGGGTAAGATAAAGATATGTGAAGGACATACACAGACATGTCGCACGGAGGCTTAATAAGACGAAGTAATATGTACTCATAACGTTTTGAAATGAACAGCTGACATATGGAGCTAGTTCCGGTCATAAAAGACGAGAATAGCACTTAAGTAAACCACTGATGTATATATTATTACTGTGTCACATAACATGAATGTTACGTAATACCTGCCTTCGGCGCAACGGCAGTGACATAATGCAATCTGTGTAAGTAAGATTTGCAAAGTGGTTTTGTTTTTGACAAAGCTTCGGCGTAATTTCCTAGGAATCGTAATATGAACTTCCCTGTGCATACAATAAACTGTTCGTGGCGAGCTTTTGAATTAATCTCTTAGTGGAATATTTTTTTTTTCTTTGTCTAAGCCGGCCGATGTGGCCGAGCGGTTCTAGGCGCTTCAGTCTGGAACCGCGCGACCGCTACGGTCGCAGGTTCGAATCGTGCCTCGGGCATGCATGTGTGTGATGTCCTTAGGTTAGTTAGGTTTAAGTAGTTCTAGGTTCTAGGGGACTGATGATCTCAGATGTTAAGTCCCATAGTGCTAGGAGCCATTTGAACCATTTTTTTTTGTTAAGTCCCATAGTGCTCAGAGCCATTTTCGTCGTCCGAATCCATAACGGCCATATCACTTAGGATCAATGAATGAATGGTCACTACATGTAAGCTCTTTTCTGAATATTTATTACGTTTTGTTTTGTTTTTTCTTCCATACTCTACGTCTTCTATAATCCCCCCACTATGGGTCTACAGGACTAATATAGTTATCTTATGGCATCCTATCTTACCTTATATTTGCTCCTGTACTAACTGCAGTAAACATGATTAAACACAACTGTTCCTGAAAACTGAAAGAGTGGAACCGTATACCTGAGTTGAATGATAATTTATGCCTTCATATTTTGTACCATTCATCAGACGACAGCACTGGTACGTAACTTGTTTCAGTACATTATGTGGAGTCTGTGTGACAATCTCAATTACCCGCAGGCCACAGACGTCCATAAGAACTGGAGGGGGGGGGGATTTTTTTTTTTTTGTTTTAGGGCGCAAAACTGCTATGGTCATTAGCGCCGGGGGGGGGGGGAGATAGGGACAAGAGGGGGACGCTCGTACCCCCTCCTGGAGTCTGGAGTGTTAGACTGCAGTTTGCAAACATGTAACAATCAGTTGAACGCAGCCTCGGGGATAGCGCAGTGTAGTTCTACCACGGGGGCACCACCAGGAAACGTTAGCAGTAGCCTCGGCATACGCCAGCAGCCACGCCTCACGCGGCCTGAGACAAATAGCGCAGCCCCGGCAGAGGCCGGTTGTTCTGTTCGCTCAAGACTACCATTATAGGCGGATTCTCGACGACAGTTTTTCTCTTTAGGACTACGACGAGGATACCTAGAGTCGTTCTGCATTTCCGATTTGCGTTGACTGGTATTGCATGTCCAATCAGTATTTGTTAAGTGGCTATCAGAGAAGGAATTGTGAACGTGGGACTCTTTTCTATGAAGTTGCAATTGTTGAAATACAACATTTCGTTCACTGCAAATAATGTCACGCAGTTCCTGAAATGATGGTCTGCTATTATGCTTAAGTGCATATTTAGCGTTAGGTGAGACGGGAGATACTGTGGCGGGAGATACTGTGGCTTCAACAACTACTGTACAGCTTACGTTTGTTTGGTTGTGACGATACTAATGGGAAATTATGCCTCTTTATTAGCCTGGAGGCGGATATTGATTTCTAAGTACAGATGGAGTACCCAAACTTTCTCCCTTATTTGCAGGTATTCACCTATACAGAGTTGCAGAAGGAAAGACCAGTTCAACACGCTGTCGCTCGCGTACTGCAGCTATATCCCTAGCATTCTCTCTTCCTTAGTCAGTTCATCACAATTATGGCTATAGGATACCTGGCCGACGTCTGCACTAATGTTGTGTGCTTTCCGACTGTCGGCTATGCGACCCGTGACGTCAACGTGCTGTTAGTCTTCGATTTACAGACCGTGAAAGGAAGCCGAAGTAGTGGACGAGTCCCCGCTGACAATTTTGTAGCAACACCTCTTCATATTTTATCCAGGCTGGGTGTAGGCTATGCACGTAGTACATAGACGTCTTTAAATTATTTTTTGTTTGCTTGCTTTTTGTTTTAACCTGTATTATTATTTTTATTTTTACCATTTTCTTTCTACAACACTACTGCAGCAAATGATTAAATTTCGTGTCCTGTTTTATGAATTTGAATTTCTCACAGGCTCCTGGTGTATTGTAATAGCTTCCCTTCTTGCTTTATATCATGCAGTCTTGGTTTCCTCATAATATGGTATATTTGTGACGAAATCTAAACCTCTTTCTTTCAAATCTGGAAACACCAGTTTAAAAAATTGGAAAGTAGCTACTTTCTTAGTGGACTATTCTCCCGCAGTTATGCATCAGTTACTTAAAATGCGCGTCTGCTTCGTCAGGAGGACAAGAATGATGCTGTTCACCCACGATTCTGCCATTTGCAATTTTTAAACTGTCTATGCGCTTACTGCGATAGGGAATCGCGTACAACCAGTTCGTATACTACTCACATTTTCTGTGTACTTTCTAGCGATGACCATCCTTCAGAAGACGCAGCTTCCCTTCCGTTGTTGAAATTATATCCATTATTCAGAAGGCATAGCACTCAAATAATTGAAACCTACGAATCTATACGGAACAGAGGCTGTCGATGACGGCATTGCCTGACTGACAGTAATCTATCCGCTACTGGTGAACGACTGGAATATGTCAGCAGTGGAGGAGGCTCTGGTCGGAAAGGCTACGGTGCAAAGCTGTCCGACGGTCCTGCGTTAGCTACGAAAAGGTCAGAAACACCTCGATCGAAAGGCCCACTTAGGTCTAATTCCCACAAAGTGTCAAGAAGCTCCACTCCTCCTGCTGCACGACCACAACAATAGTTTTCCTTTTTCAATTACACGTGTTGCGTCTTGCTTATACTGCATCCATTTTCACAATGCAGAGCTATAGTAGTGGACACCAAAAGAAAAGTGCGTGTTACACTGCACGTGTGTTCATCTGTGATTCATACGTGGACACAACGACATCGGAGGAAATACCACTTCTACCTTAGAGGAGAGAAAAAAATTCGAAATGTGAAGATCCAAAATGTGTCCTCTCCACATGTTGGCAGCGTCTCGTTTTCTACGGCATGGGACAGAGAGTATATAAAGTGACAGAATTACAAATCGTGCAACTCAGTCGTTATTGCTACACAATGAAGTGCCAAATGGCAGAGATCAGGGCCATTTCGGTTCACACTAGACAGTTAATAATTGGTTCTATCTCCCAATTTCAGTGACGTTTTGAGTTTTTCCCACAAGCATGAAGTCAAATGCTGAGCCTAGATATGACAATGCACAAATAACCAAAAAAGTAACTTTCAAAACACATTTGTTTAACTTAAGTCGTTTCAGCCGACATTAAAAAAACCAGAAGGGCTGAAAATAATGGAACACATCCATCGACATCACTAGCTGACGTGAAATTTTGTAAGCAACCGAAGTTTGGTATCAAAATAGAATTTGCTTTTTCTGGAGATTAGTTTTTATTGCTATCTGAACAAAATTATCCTGTCACCCCTGTGTAATGTCAGCAGTAGTATAAAAGGAGTCGGGGAGTATTCTGTTTCAATAGAGAAGCACTAACACCAGGAGAGCTCAGTGACTAGTCACAGATTCATGAGAGACATTTCAGTTGTTATAAAGCCGCCGAGGTGGACTGTCGGTGATGTGGAAACACGTAGGAACAGCCGTTGCTAAACCCAGACCAGGCACACCTCGTGTACGGACAGAGACCGCTGCGAGCCGAAAGGATCACTCGTCAACTCCAAAGTGAGGCCAGCAGTCCAGCTCCCACAATGACTATGTGTAGGGGGTGCAATGGTGAAGAAGCGACACACATCTAAAAGTGAACGCCAAGCGATACTTGAGGCGGCCTAAAGAGCGGGGACACTGGACGCTGGATGATTGGAAACGAGTGATGAAGCACACAATAACCTGTGGCAATCCGAATGAAGCGTCTGGGTTTGAAAAATGCATGGAGAACTTTACCTGACATCATGTTTGGTGCCAACAGTGGAGTACAGAGGAAGTGTTGTTACGATATTGGGGTGTTATCATGGTTAGAATGCAGTCCACTGTACTTAAGCCAACTCTGCATGCGGATGGATATTTTACAGCATTGTGTACTGCCTACATTAGAGAAAATGTTTTAAGACAGTGATGGTTAGCATCAGCATGACAATGTTGACTTAATCGGAACCACTGCAACACTGTTGGGATCGGTTAGAAAGTCGACTTCGCTGCAGACGACAACGTCCTTAATCACTACCTCGCCTAGTTTCGGTGCTTGAGGGAGAATGGGCTGCCACTTCTCCACAGGCGTTGGAACCTCATTAAAAGAGGCTCCGCTTGAGTTCGAGCGGTCATAAAAGCGATGCGTGGACAAACCCCACATTACATTATGGCCACAAATACATGTTCACAAACATTTGATCAGATACTGTACTTCACCGACTCTGAAAAGTAACAATATGTGGAACTTTTTGCTCGTCATTTTTGTCGATATGCAACATGATTTTCTCAGCCGTACATATTGTTTTCGATTTTCAATAAAATTATTGGTATGTGAGTGAAAATATCTTTGTGAATATTTTCAACATTATTTCCTAACTCGTTCGGTCAATTAGATTTAATAATATAAGTATACGGTTTCAGATCCTTTACTTAAAATAGAGGTGTCCAAAATCGTGCCTGTCATATAAACAAATATAAGCTTATGAAGTATACATATCTCTGTCTGTCCTTAGGAAGTCAACAGCCGGCCGGTGTGGCCGTGCGGTTCTAGGCGCTTCAGTCAGGAACCGCGCGACCGCTACGGTCGCAGGTTCGAATCCTGCCTCGGGCACGGATGTGTGTGATGTCCTTAGGTTAGTTATGTTTAAGTAGTTATAAGTTCTAGGGGACTGATGACCACATATGTTAAGTCCCATAGTGCTCAGAGCCATTTGAACCTTTTTTTTTTTTTTAAGTCAACAGAAGCTACGAAATAAACATGTGTGTTTCGCCATTTCCAAATTGTTTAACTCAGTTTTTAAAAAAATAACACAGGGAGTTCCACAGGGTATGAAACTACAGCGTGGGCAAAATGGAACTGGCCTGCAAAATATTTACAATAAGATTGACGCGGCATCGACCCTAGCTAATGAATATCACAGAAGATGCTGGAAATAGCCCCTGGTGACGTCGATGCAGAGCTGTGCTCGCGTGCTACAGTTTTGCCAGCGTCTGACGATTATTTCAGTGCACCTGACTCTTTAATTTGCCCCACAGGTGGAAACCTCAGGGAGAGAAATCACGCTACCGACGTGGCACTGCCTCTGTTCATTGTCCTCTCTTCACAGAACACGCCTTGAGGTTAGGACAAGAATGACAAAGTGCCGTGAGCTGTTGGTTCGTCTTGCTGGAAATATCTATACAGTCGTTCATCTGAGTTGATGCACATATCGATTTAAATGCTTCTGGACATACTGGTTAGTATTAACAATTTGAGGAAACAATCGTGTTACGACGCAGACGCCAGACAATGCACACCACACACCAATCTTGTGGTTCTACAACGCCTGTTGAAAGTACTAACGGCGATTTTATGATGCATAATGGAGCAAGTTCTCTGAGTTCACGTACGTTGGCGTGGTGAATCACCCCTCACTTGAAGAAATTAAAAACTGGAGATCCAAAAGTCCTGATCCCACTTCCGTCAGGCACCAACAGTAGAACTCAAGACGCCAAAGTTCGTTTGTACGATTTAACTCATGCAGAAAGGAAAATTTGTGATTTTATAGTTCCCATTTGCACAGGTAAATGGCGTTGAGATTTCGTCGGACTTAGTTCCAGGCTGGATATCAGTGATTGTTTCTTTGCATCATATCTTTAACTACACTCTTAATTTACCATTAATGCACAGTTATTTTCCAACGTTCTGCACTAATTTATTACACTGTTTGTTCTCAATACAATATTATTCTAGCCCGAAAAACTGTTGAGTTTAATAAAATCATCAGTTTATATGATTAAAAGTAATGAAGTGTTTTTGCTCAGTCTCTTGTAGTAACATACCTCTGCGCTTAAGAACAACATAATGTAAGAAAGCCGGCCCGTGTGGCCGAGCGGTTCTAGGCGCTTCAGTCTGGAACCGCGCGACCGCTACGGTCACAGCTTCGAATCCTGCCTCGGCACGGATGTGTGTGATGTCCTTAGGTTAGTTAGGTTTAAGTAGTTCTAAGTTCTAGGGGACTGATGACCTCCGATGTTAAGTTCCATAGTGCTCAGAGCCATTTGAACCATTTTTGAATGTAAGAAAAACAAATTTCGTAATGAACGTTGTGCAACTTTATCTTTTCCATGGCTGCTTTAAATCGCCTAAAGCGTATGTGGAGGTAAATCCTCTGAAACGTATTTGGCTGCTTTCATTTCTTGCTGTCCTTCGCCAATAATCTTGTTGTTAACGGTACGTTAAACGTATATCTTTCTTTCTGTTCGCATAGTTGAGTCTAATTTGATTTTGATTGAAATACTGAATTACTTAGACGTATGACTTCTTACTTACTTTTTATAGTTTAGTAACTGGAATGACTAAAGTTCTACCTCGGAAAAAAATGTCTGCGCTTATATTAAAATAGTTCCACAAAGTTACTCTTTCTTGAGCAGCGCGCAAGCTTTGCGAAGAGAATAAACTTAGAACAGCAGAGACGTCCACCGAATACATTTCGATCCAGAAGACGGCACTGTTATTTAAATATTGTGTCATACACTTCTTATGTGTAAGAAAAATCTCCCGTGCCTCGGATTTCCAATCAGTAACGCTTTCCACAAATCATCGTGTAATAATGTCAGTAATTCCGATTACGGAGTGACGTCAAATATTTTGTGACTTCATATCGTGTGGCAAACGAGACAGACACCAGTCTCTGGAGACTGAGCTGAGCTCTCAGGAGTCACAAAAGGACTGACAAGCTCAACACTTAAAGTACATTGTACATGAGAGCTGTGGTAAAATGTGCGCTCGGGACTGCAACCGCAGTAAACAGTTTGAGGGACAAAACCATTCTGTCACCTTCAACAAGATAAAATTTTAAATTAATTATGCTTTATTTCATCACTCACCTGTCCACAACCAGCTGATTCTAGTATTACCAAATGCTTGTAACAATCAAAGCTCAGTCTACTGGTAGCTGCAATTGAAGTAACTTGGAAATGTAAACGAAATTCTCCACCACCTCTGCTTTTTCTTCTTTATTATTGTTATTTCTCTCGTTCCATATGGGAGGATGAAGCCGAAAAGACTTAAAATACGTACACTATCTCATTAAAAGTATCCGGACACCTGTTTGTGGACATTGACGTACTGTGTATCTACCCTTCCCCTCTGACGGCTTGCAATCTGCTGAGGACTCTTACAATTAAGAGCCTGAATGTCTGTGGCAGCCCATTATTCCTCAAGAGTCAAAACCAGACAAGGTAGTAACGTTGGACGCTGGAATCTGCAGCGAAGTTGACGCTATAACTCATACCAGAGGTCTTTCATTGCGTTGAGGTAGGTACTCCGGACTGGCCAATCCGTTATTGTCTACTGTCCACATACCACTGCCTCACAGGTGATGCTTTATGACAGGCTGTATTGTCATGCTGAGAAAACAGTTTATCTACTGTCGCAGTACACAATGCTGTAAAGTGTGTCCACATCCTTCCGAACTTAACATTTTCTTAAGCGCAATAAGGGTACCACACCCTAACCACGAAAATCACCTCCTTATTGTAACACTACTTCATCCGGACTTCACTGTTGGCTCTAAAATGATGGCAGGTAACGTTGTCTACGATTACGCCACTCCTTAGGATTGTCACCGGGCTTAACGTGATACATCGCTCCAAATCACTCGCTTCGCCGTCAATTGAGCAGTGGCGTCCTTCTTTACATCTCGCTTAGCATTGACTACAGAAATATGTGGCTTATGAGGAGCCTCCAGGCCTCTCAATCTTGTGCTAGCTGGACTGCTGATAGCACTTTGGAACTTCCGCTGATTTCATGCGATTTTTTAATCCCCGCCCCACAATGCTCTGTAGTCCCTGTCCGTCAGCTCAGCCTCGATTTTGCTGTTGTTGTTCCTTCGCGGTTCCACTTCATTCAAATCACCAACAGCCGATTTGCGCAGCTTTGGAAGAGAAAAATGTCCGTGATGGGTTTCGTCCTCCAGTGACATCCAACGACTAGTCCACATCCGCACTCATTGAGCTCTCTTGACAGATCCATTCTCTGGTTGCTGCTTCTCTACATTCGCGGTCTCCTTGTATACTGGGGGTTCACCTCTCGTGACATCTAGTGGTCAATTACGCATTACATCCGGGTGTCCAGATACTTTTGATCAGATAGTGTATACTTGTATTTATACGACATAACTGAAAGGCTGGAACGTTTATTTTTGCTTGATGAGATTAGTAAGGTGACTTCCATTGACAGTATTAAAATGTAAATTTTTATCTTCAAATCGTTTTAGATGAAAAAATGAAAGATTGCGCGGAAAGCGTTAACAGCAGTCCGTATTCATTACAGTTGGAGGGACTTGCTCTAGGAAAGCGTGTAATTAGGAGAGGAAAGATTAGAAGCTCTATAGGACCAACGGGTGTGCAAATAAAGATGGGAGTCAATCTGGCTGTAATGTGGAAATGGGGGTAGTCGGTGAAGCTCGTGGGTGGGGAAAAACATTGAGTACGTGAATGGAATTTGCCTGGGCCGGGGTCTAAGGACAGACAGAATAGCAAACGATGGAGAGGGACTGGTGTGGCGGGCCCAACCGCTGGCTAAGAAGGGGACGGGAAGAGTTTGAGCTGATGTAATGGATAAATATCCGGTAGGATATTATTTTGTAACAGAGGGAGTTGGTTGAACTTTCGATGGGAGACAGGGTAGAATGTGTGTAGGCGTACGATTCGTGGGTGAGTCGGTACAGGCGCGGTAGCATTCCACGAATGTTCAAATGTGTGTGAAATCTTATGGGACTTAACTGCTAAGATCATCAGTCCCTAAGCTTACACACTACTTAACCTAAATTATCCTAAGGACAAACACTCACACCCATGCCCGAGGGAGGACTCGAACCTCCGCCGGGACCAGCCGCACAGTCCATGACTGAGCGCCTTAGATCGCACGACTAATCCCGCGCGGTAGCAGCATTCCACGACTTGATATTAGCGGGGTACCAATGGGTTGGTACAATCGAGTTTGTGAATAGTGTAGGGTATGTTGCGGTGTTCAATGTTGCTAAGATGTGATAGAAATTTGGTGAGATGGTAAAACATGCATTTTTAGAAACGTAGCCAGATGCGGAAAGCATAAAGACTTGCATTTTCTTCTCGTTAACCGGAAAGAAAGCTTACCTTTCGGTAATTGCGTGGTGCAAGATCTGAACTTCCCGATCAGCATGACCCCCGCCTGTGTGACCTCGATTTAATTGTTGGCACCATTTCACAACGACCGAAGGCGACATATCATTTGGTATTTGTACAAGCGCTAGAATTTCATGGTGAATCTAGTGGTGGCTGCTATTGCTGAAACAACTGCTTTTCGGTCAAGTCTTTTTTTTTTTCAATGCCAGTTTAACGTGACTGTTAAACCGCTCACAATAAACTGCTTCTGAAATAACCGATTTTCTTTTATTCCTATTATGTCCTTTAATAAACATAGAAATCTAGCAAAGAATGAGAAATTTTCACTCAGTTTCAAGGTACATAGAAACAAAATAATAAATGAAATAGGCAAATAAAAGAAAACTTAATTCGTCCACCGTTCGCTGCTTTTATCGAAAAGTAATAACTGGCTGAATACTACAAAAATTTCAGTATTCTCCTGTTGATTATAATTTTTAGAAACTCTGCTCAAAAATTATGTTGTAATCTGGGATCGGACCACTATTTGGGCATTACGAATAGTCAGTGCTAAAGAGTGAAAACTGAAGTTGAAGAATTCTATTTTTCGTGTCAATTTGTCCATTTTCAAGGTCTACAGGCAAATGAAGACATTTTATATGAACACAGCTAGTAGATCAGCTATTTTCTATTTTTATTCTGCTATGAATGAATTGCTGTTAAGTTTTTAATTTATCACTGTTACCATAATTTCGTTCCTCTTTTATTATTTCACGTATATGGCCAACAAATCTTTATCGTCTTAAATCAAGTGAAGCATTGCTACTCAGCTCCGTAAAAATATTACCAATCAGTTGTTCGTGCCATTTTTCAATACAACGGATGTCTGGCGACGACACCGAGGAACTGTCGTACAGACCAAGTGGAGGCAAATCTTGCACACTGCACATATGTGCGTACTTTAATACACGGTACACGGCAACATGGACTTTACGGTCTCAGAAATGTTGTGCCAATTCTTAAAAACGGAATTGATCGCTTTCCCCAGTTTATATAGTAACGCAATATTTAAAACCGATGCAAACAGTGCGAATAAAAATTATTACTATTTTAAAAAAACATTTATTGAAAGACGAAAATTTTTAACACTGCTTCTGTGACAAACTTATATCTCGGATTTTTACTCGGTTATTAGTAAAAAATAAGAGTCGAAACAAATACCGAAAAATAACGCTCATTCAGAGCTAAAATACCGGTATTGGTTTTAACCCGTCGGGTTTTCCCATTCCCAGGTGAATCTGTGTACAACTTAGACCTTTCGCCCTCATGAATAGTAGTGTCTCGCGTACTTCAACTCTGGAGTACGTTTCCACTTCACTCGCACGCTGTGACGCATCTGTGGCTCAGCACAACACCGCGCGTAGGAAACCATGCACCGCTCTTGTTCAACGGTAGTCTTAGCGTGGGACGACATGTGCAACTTACTTTCTGAAGTCCTTACGTTGATGAATGTAACTTCCACGCTTTTTCTGTCACTGGCCACAGATCTATGCTCACGCGCTGTACGATAAATTAACAAAAGCGAAGTAACTTCACTCGAAAATTCAGTACAAAATTTGTAGGAACTCTATCGGGGCCCAACTGAGGTTTAGCAATTCAATTAATCACTGTTTCTACTTTCCTAGCACTAAACCTGCCTTCGGCGTCAGCACATAACGCATCTAGCGTTAGTAAATTTTCTTTCCGTGACTGAATGTCATACCGCTGTTTCATGCTGAGTAAGGGTTTAAGGAGACCAAACAGCTGTCATCAGTCTCCTACTCGTCACCGAGAGCAGAAGCAGCGATCCCAGTCTGTCTGGGTACAGAGTAAATTCTGTGTACAAGTGTGAGAAAGTGTTCTAAATGTTAGCGTATCGTGTATTTGAGACAGAATATGGGAACCCGGCCGGTATACACGTAGTGGGCTGTTAGAAACCACATCCAGGCTGGCCGGCACACCGAACCCTCGTCGTTAACCCACCAGGCGGTTTCGATCCGGAGCCGGCATACGCCCTCGTCCCGGAAGCGATCGCATTAACACGCGCGGTCACCCGTGCGGGCGAATGTCATTCCTGTTGTTATTTAATTACTGTAAATTGGGAGGAAACGTGGTAAACGCCGTATGTGCACGAATCGTGTATACCTTGTCAGGGGCCGGCCGAAGTGGCCGTGCGGTTAAAGGCGCTGCAGTCTGGAACCGCAAGACCGCTACGGTCGCAGGTTCGAATCCTGCCTCGGGCATGGATGTTTGTGATGTCCTTAGGTTAGTTAGGTTTAACTAGTTCTAAGTTCTAGGGGACTAATGACCTCAGCAGTTGAGTCCCATAGTGCTCAGAGCCATTTGAACCATTTTGAACCTTGTCAGGTGGGTTTGCGTGTTTTAGTTGGTTGTGTATTTCCTGTACCACCGATGAGTCTTGCTAAACAATCCGCCTCATTAGTCAGCGGCTGTGCCGTAATTTTTTAACAGCAGGTCGATCTGCGGAAATGTATTTTCCTGTTGATATACGTCACCAAATGCACGCTTTCTTCATTATGTTGAAATTTCCACAAATTATTCCTTGCCTCTTATACGTACGAACAAGACAAACTTAATGTAGAAAATAGTCTAGTCGCTAGAACGTAACGTTGCAACAACCACCTTAAGAATCTGCACCTTCGTAAGTGTTCCAAGACACATAAGTACGGAGATAACGTTATAATTTTTCATAATAACTGAGTAACAATCAAAACCAAAATGGTCAGCATGAAAATCTATTCAACAATGAGACATGGTGATAATGGTAGAATGACTAACAATTCTTGATATACTGTATACGCAAGTTTGCAAAGGAATGCGTCTGAAGTAATTTTAAAGAACATTTTTATGCTACGTATTAATTTAGTCTCAGCATGTGGCAGTTTTTTTGTTACTTCGGTCAAATAACTACACACACACACACACACACACACACACACACACACACACACACACACACACACACAGAGCCGGCCGGGGTGGCCGAACGGTTCTAAGCGCTACAGCCTGGAACAGCGCGACCGCTACGGTCGCAGGTTCGAATCCTGCCTCGGGCATGGATGTGTGTGATGTCCTTATGTTAGTTAGGTTTAAGTAGTTCTAAGTTCTAGGGGACTGATGACCATAGATGTTAAGTCCCATAGTGCTCAGAGCCATTTGAACCATTTTTGAGACAAGTATTATGTTATCTTAAAATGTATGGATTAAAAATCCTAGGTGAAGATTGCAAAAATATCTTTCTGACAGCCGTAGTACAGGTCAGTAGCTAGCGTTTCGAGCAGAGTTGGTAAACTACCGTAAGTAAGTTTAGACTACGGTAGTTTTGGTCAGCTAACATTGTAACCGCGGTACACGTATCTTGTGTGTTTTGTATACCTATCGGGTGTTAGGTAATTTCTATCTCTTTGTTTGCATATTTCATCGGTGTTTCAATAGATTCCCCTAAAAACTGGTACCAGTGAACCATCCAGAAAGTGAATGAGGATATATTAGGCTGGTGCATAATTTCGCAGCGTTTTCATATTGCATGTTGGTATTCCGGTTGCTATGGGTTTATTTATCGATTGGAATATTTTGTTTGTAGTTCACTGTTACTTTCTGAGTTTACATGTTGCCAGTTTTTCATTTGGAGATAGCAAGTGGAGCTGCGTATACTAGAAAATGAAGTTTCAAGTGGAGAAATCGGAGCATTTGCGACATATTCCTCTATTTGAGTTCAATAGAGGGGTGACGGCAACGGAGGCAGCAAGAAACATTTGCGCCGTGTATGGGGACAATGCCGCTGGACAGAGCAGGACAAGAAAATTGTGAACTTAATTTAAGGAGGTTCATTTTGACATTAGTGAATCTCCACGTTCAGGAAGACATTTGGGGTTTGAAGAAGATCGTTTAAACGCATTAATCCACAATGATCCATGTCAGTTTACTCGAGAACTGGCAAATGTGGTGAACTGTGATCATTCCACCATCGTGCAATATTTGCATACAATGGGGAACGTTCAAGAATCGGTTGTATGGGTATCACATGCTGTAAGCCCACAAAAACCAACGGGCGACCATATTTGCATCTCTTCTTGCTCGTCGTCGATTGTCTCCAGAACAACACCGACCACTCCTACCCTGTATCGTTACCGGTGAAGAGAAATGGTGTTTGTATGCTAACATACGGAAAAGAAAGGACTGCTTGAGCCGAACCAGAGGAGCAACTCCCCCTACGAAGACATGTGCGTATCCACAAAAGATAATGTTATGTACAGGGACGGTGTGCTGTACTACGAAATGCTTTCCCGAAGTGTAACTGACATTTATTGTAAACAACTGAGAGGTCTTGCAGACGCTGTCGAAGAACAACGACCAAGAAGACTGCGTGAAGTGATGTTATTCCACAATAACGTCCGCCCGCATTCTGCTAGACTCACAGAAAACTCTATACACGATTTGCGCTGGGAAGTCATTCCACAGCCACCTTATTCAACTGATCTTGCGGCCTCCTATTTTCACCTTTTCCTCTATCTAACAAGCAATCTTCGAGGAATTTCCTTTCCACATGAAAATGGGCGACAAACATGGCTCGCCGAGTTCTTCGCCTCAAAATCACATGATTTCTACAGTCGTGGAATCGAAAAGTTACCCCAGCGTCGGCAGACTGTTGGAAATAGTGAATGAGAATGTATTGTTGATGAATAATTCTCTTATGTGTGTATGTTGTGTTCATTAAACTTACGCAACAACCAAGTGTAAAGGGCAACATAACCAACGGAACATTGTTATCCTCCTGTCTGATACACAAAAATAAACAGAATTTATAGAAAAATTGATATTGTCAATGTTTGATTCAGGGTTTACTCGAAAATTATTCATTTGTGACGTGAAAGAGAGAGCTGTTCTAGTAAGAATTTAAAAAAAAAAAACCTATTTGCGGCATTGTGCTAGGAAATAAAATTACCTCAAAAAGGGATTATGGCGACGTGTAACGAAATTATAATTTTGTATTGATCTGAAGATGGCTCGCCAATGAAGTGAAATTAGTTATCAATAAAGATATCTTTGCGATTTTTAATCCATACTTTTCCAACTTTTTATATTCACTCATGTACGAATTATACTGTAATGAAATCGGATGAATCCTTTTGATATACCCTGTATTTATAGGCATCGAACAATTGGATTACCACATTCATTTTTGAGTAAAGACTGTATAACGACGTAAGATGGCCCTGTTTTAGTTTTCACAATGTTCGACTCCTCTTGTCAAAGCAGCTCCTTACTGCGGTAGGGGTAGTGACGCGTGCGGGGTGTGGAGGACGATTAACGGCTTCTGAGCCTTGATCTCCTAAGCTCCTTAGCTTACGATGGGGTATGTATAAGCCACTTGCACGCAGGTAGCGTATGGTCACTGACCTAGGCCAACGATGAACGGTTGCACTTAACTCCCACGTCGCACTGGACTGCAGGCTCGTGGTTATTAGCATCGAGGCTGAGCGCTCGGCACTGCAATTTGACTACGTAATCCGAGACTGGTCAATCGCCAGGCCACTGCAGAACATGGAGCACTTAGGAATGCGTCTATTATTGATGCTCTTCGGCCTGCTGCATTATGTCGAAGCTTCTCGTCGTACTCTAACGGCGTCTGTTAGTTCGATAAAATAACCCATCTGTTTTCCACATCTGAGTAGGATTGTCAGTCACTGCCAGCAGATTGAGAAAGGGCGGCTGTAGCACTCACAGTCTCATAAACAAAAAGGTAAATCAGTACATTGTGACTTACAACAAAGCAAGTCACCTGTATATGAATGAGATGTAATTTTGTAAAGGAACATGAATTCCATAGCGGTTGATTTTCATTAAGCTCTGTGACGATGCAAAAGTTCTTTGGCCGTACTCATCCCGAATACGGCAGTCTCCTTGTTAGTATTCTGAGAATTCATCCCAGGGGTTAGACTTCTGGAGCCGGGAAGTACTTCAGCCTGGCACAAAATGGAGGATGTTCTGTGACGGCAATCCAGGGTACTGTGAGGCAAAATTTACGCGAGGAAACTGCCCTACCAAACCAACCAGCTTATAGGAATTGATGTAATGGCGAACGAATTATAACTAACAACAACAATGAATAGTAGCAGTTACTTAAGAGCGAGAAAAGGCTGAATAATTTATGATACTGGGAAACTTATTATCTAATCAGTAAGAAGAGAATATGAAAAGTAAGTAGTGTGACAGGATAATCGCCGTTTGCTTGAAGTGAGTGAAAAGACAATAGGCATTCTCGACCAAATATGAACACTGGCTGTTCCTCAGACTGTATCAGCTGGAGACTCGGACCATGACAGGTGAAGGCACACCCATCTGATGTCACAATCCATGACGGCGGAAAGCCCACTCTCATTATCATCACATGACATTCCACATCCGTCCGCTCACCCTCAGCTCCCATTCCTCTTCCCTCTCCTCCAATAGCCAATCACGGCTTAGTATTTTTTTGCCATTAAAATGAAACAACCAATCAGAACGTAGCAACAGGCATTAAAATAAAAAAAAACAGTAAAAATCCAAGGTGGAAGAAATACCCCACTTTTGCTAACAGTAAATTAGAAAAAGGATTCAAGGAAAGTCGAAAAGAGTCCAAGGTGGCAGAACTAGGCGTGTTGTTCTTTGTGTCCCCTCCCCTCCCTCGTATTATTAAAATGACGCAGGCAACTAGTTGAACTGAGTGAAAATGGCGCTCAGTTTGAAGATAGGTAGTATTTCAGAAAAACTATATGTAAGCGTCACTTAAATTGGTGTTTTTTTTTCCAAAGATATTTGTCTCTGATCTACACGCATGCATACACATACTCAATTGATGTTTTACAGCCACCGTAAACTTCCAGCAATAATCAATGCATCTTTAAGTTCTCCTTCGGTAGATATTACTTCATTATCATGTGATCTATTAGGTAAAACTTTTGAAGCTAAGAAGAAAAATAATTGCTCTAACAATTAGTGATCATGGTCAATATGTACTGGTGATACGTTAGAGCCAATCCTCCAGCCTTGAACATCATCTTACTCTCTGTAATCATCCTCTGCTGCATCTTCTTCTTTTTCATACTTGTCTTCTTCTTCATGTAGGTATGAAATGAGTGTTGCGCTTCTGACTACTTAGTTTTGGCTACTTCAAAAGTTCCCCCAAGTACCTACGTCTAGCTACTTTGCAAGATCACACTCCAAAAGGCTAGTAGGTCAGTATAAATAGGACTTTCTTTAGAATTTTTGGCCTGGTAATGAATAAGGAATACAAGTATTCTCAATCAAAACCTTTATTAATTTTAGCATATACATTTACACACAGAAAGCAACCCCTGTACTTTTATTTGGAAATTTTTAGTAAAATCTAACTTAAATTTTGATTTTAATCGACATCCAAATCATCTAATAGCTTTCCATGAACAATATCGTTCACAGTTTGGACCATTATCTCTGTTCCTTTGTACAATGATTCTAGCCAGTAGCGCTAGAGCGCTAGTTGGCTTTAATTTTAATTTTATTTGCTGCATTACAGTTTCTTAACGTATTCCACATCCTCTTGGATTTACACTGTTAACTCTTCTCCATCAAATTATTGTATAATTCCCGTATAAAACTTTAAGTTCAAAAAGTTTAGGAAGTTTAGCATACAAATGCACATTAAATGTAATTATTCAACCGGTTTCAAATTCTGCAAACGACTTTTCTGTTGCCACATGCAGAATTTTTGCTGATAAAATTTCGTGACAGGTTGCAAGCTGCCTTAGCATCTCATCCTGTATGACCCCTAATAACAGTTTTAGGGGCTATACAGACAGAGATGCTGAGTCAGCTTCTAACTTAACCTGAATAAAAGAAGGGATCAGTTGATACGATACATTCTTAGACATCAAGGGATGACCACTTTTGTATTGGAGAGAAGGGTGGGGGGTAAACGTCATAAGGGAGACCAAGAGATGAATACAGTAAGCAGATTCAGAAGAATGTGGTTTGCAGTAATTATCGGAGATGAAGCAGCTTGCACAGAGTAGAGTAGCTCTTCTATTTTCGAGTTTGTTGGATTTTTCACTATAATGATAAAGCCAGAAGAAGCAATGCACAGATTAAATTCTTCCATTCCCATAGTGGCACAACGCTTTAGGACAGACTGGGAGGTGATAATATAATAAAGAATGGCATGTAAAGGAAACGGTATTTGATGCACAGACGTACCGATCTAGATGACATCGGCATAAATCCCAAGCAAGAAGAAACTCAAGAAGACCATAGCGTTTGTAGACCGAACAATTTGTAATTGTGAAACGACTGGAGCATAACCAAAACAACCAACGATGATGATGATGATGATGATGATGAAAGAACTCTAAAATAGAAAAATTTATTTATCACGTATTTATTAGATACAGTAAGAAGCAAAATTTTTTCTTCAAAACGAGGAAAAGCGAAACGTATGTGGCAAAAACGTAGTTTTTTATTAGGAATTTCTATTATGGATGTTGTGGGGCAACTTGACTTTATATTTTGTCAAATATAACTTAGACAGCTGCAACAAATCAATTACCAAATATCACCTTATTTTCATAAACTACACTACTGGCCATCAAAATTGCTACACCAAGAAGAAATGCAGATGTTAACGGGTATTCATTGGACAAATATATTATAGTACAACTGACATGTGATTACATTTTCACGCAATTTGGGTGCATAGATCCTGAGAAATCAGTACCCAGAACAGTCACCTCTGGCCGTACTAACGGCCTTGATACACCTGGGCATTGAGTCAAACAGAGCTTGGATGGCGTGTACAGGTACAGCTGCCCATGCAGCTTCAACACGATACCACAGTTCATCAAGAGTAGTGACTGGCGTATTGTGACGAGCAAGTTGCTCGGCCACCATTCACCAGACGTTTTCAATTGGAGAGAGATCTGGAGAATGTGCTGGCCAGGGCAGTAGTCGAACATTATCTGTGCCCAGAAATGCCCGTACAGGACCTGCAACATGCGGTCGAGCATCATCCCGCTGAAATGTGGGGTTTCGAAGATATCGAATGAAGGGTAGAGCCACGGGTCGTAACACATCTGAAATGTAACGTCCACTGTTGAAAGTGCCGTCAATGCGAACAAGAGGTGACCGAGACGTGTAACCAACGGCACCCCATACTATCACGCCGGGTGATACGCCAGTATGCCGATGACGAATACACGCTTCCAATGTGCGTACACGGAGATGTCGCCAAACACGGATGCGACCATCATGATTCTGTAAACAGAACCTGAATTCATCCGAAAAAATGACGTTTTGCCATTCGTGCACCCAGGTTCGTCGTCGAGTACGCCATCGCACGCGCTCCTGTCTGTGATGCAGCGTCAAGGGTAACCGCAGACATTATTTCCGAGCTGACAGTCCATGCTGCTGCAAACGTCGTCGAACTGTTCGTGCAAATGGTTGTTCTCTGGCAAACGTCCGCATCTGTTGACTCAGGGATCGAGACGTGGCTGCACAATCCGTTACAGCCATGCGGATAAGATGCCTGTCATCTCGACTGCTAGTGATACGAGGCCGTTGGGATCCAACACGGCGTTCCGTATTACCCTCCTGAACCCACCGATTCCATATTCTGCTAACAGTCATTGGATCTCGACCAACGCGAGCAGCAATGTCGTGATAGGATAAACCGCAATCGCGATAGGCTACAGTCCGACCTTTATCAAAGTCGGCAACGTGATGGTACGCATTTCTCTTCCTTACACGAGGTATGACAACAACGATTCACCAGGCAACGCCGATCAACTGCTGTTTGTGTATGAGAAATCGGTTGGAAACTTTCCTCATGTCAACACGTTGTAGGTGTCGCCACCGGCACCAACCTTGTGCGAATGCTCTGAAAAGCTAATCATTTGTATATCACAGCATCTTCTTCCTGTCGGTTAAGTTTCGCGTCTGTAGCACGTCATCCTCGTGGTGTAGCAATTTTAACGGACAGTAGTGTACTTATCGACCGATTCCTGGCTCATCTTGAGAGGAGGCATGCATAAGATTAGATATCGGTACTTGGAATATGATGCAAGTACCCCACAGTTGCTTCCCTGTAACAAGCAGATCCAATATACTGGCGAAACACAGAGGTTGCACAAAAATATGGAAACAACGCGAGAAATGCATACTGGAACACAAATGCAGGTGCTAGCCAGCCTGCAGGTTGTATTTAACCACGAACGGCATCTGTGCAGTGTGTTCATTTCGTCGTGACAGTCACGGTTACCACAGTGTTCTGTATCTCGGCGCCAACTGAATTCGGACGTGGACGAATTGTTGGTGCTCGTATAGTGGTTGCTTCCTTCAGCAAGGTAGGCGAAGTGTTTGGTGTTTCAAAAGACACCGGAGCTAAGATTTATACTGTATGCAGCCAAAGCGGAAAATCTTCATCCGGTAAGTCACAATCCAGACGGAATTGAGTGTTGTGTGATCGTGACGTACGGTCACTGAAGAGGATTATGACGAAACATAAGAGGTCGACAGTTGCTAAGGTCACTGCAGAACTGAATGTAGCAATCGCGAATTCTGTCAGCATCTCCAAAACAACACGAAGGGGGCTCCAGAGGCAGGGTGAGCTGGAGTTCCGAGACCCGACGTCAGTGATGCAAATTCCCATAATACGAAATCGTGGTGCCGAAGCCGTAAAACCTCGACAGTGGAGCAATGGAAGAATGTCATTTGGTCGCACTAGTCTTAATTTCACACTATTTCCAACTTCTGACCGAGTTTACGTCCCAAAAGTTATTAAACGTTGTGGGAGGTCGGTGATAATTTGGGTATTCGTATCGTGGTATTCCGTGGTCCCCACGGTCACTCTGCGAGTATTATGTAACCATTTTGGCTGACGAGATCTATTCCGTGTTAGAGTGTTTGTTTCCTTGTTCACACAGCTCTCATCACCCAGGTCTGGTTTTGTGAGCCGAGGATGAATTGTCGCATCTCTCCTGGACATCACAGGCGCCAGATCACCATATTTTGAGCCATTGTAGTCTTCTTTGGAGAGAGGGCTGTGTGGTAGCTCTCCACATCCATCATCGTTGCCTAAACGTGCCACTGTTCTGCAGGAAGAGTGGTATGAGATTCCACACAGGACCTTTACTTATCAATTACGCGATGACTGGAAACTGTCCTGAACGCAAACGGGTTTCCTGAACTGTCTGAGGCACGGCGATGTGTTATGTTGTTGGGGTTTCCTTATATAACTATCACACGAGGTGGTACATTGAGGTGTATCCTATCTCTTTCTTGTACTGAAGCAACCTGCAGCGCCCAGCATCACACTAAGTGTGAATGTCTAAACTTCCGCTTACCTTATCGCGAGATAAGCCAGAAATCACTCGAAAACTAGTTCTTGACAATTCATTAGTGACTGGTCGCAGCTGTGTGTCGTTATATATCATTCAGGTAGATTTTCATTATTTTAAAAGGTATTTGAAATCCTTCTTTGCGACTACAAAAAAGCCTTTTCAGTAGTTGCTAAGACATATTTCAAATATCATTACTAATTCTAAAGCCACTACGTACATTATTGCATCACAAATGAAGGATTTTAGTATGCTCGTACCTGCGGTGTTTACTTTTTTTTTGGTCAATATTCTGCTGAATGAAAGCGATTTATGTTTTGTGAGACCCGTTTTACTCAAATTTATTGAAGCATCTTCAGTGGGCATACACATTTTCACGTAAATAAACAATTTTACTTATAAGAGGCGATCAAAAATATCAGTTATTAGGCCATACAGTCCAGAATTGGTACATTATCAGGCAAAATCGACGACACCATTTGGGGCAATCATCCCACTGACGCGCGGGTTAAAAACTCCCATTTGGTAAAACATCGTGTCCTGCTTTGTGAAGAAGTCCGCAACTGCCTGCTACACATTCTCGTTCCATTGGAATCGTCGACCCTTTCGAGACCGTTTTTAAGCGATCGAAGGAGTGATAATCGCTTGGAGAGAGATCAGGACTATAGGGTAGGTGCTCGAGTATATCCTACTTCAGTTGGTGTAACTACTGCGTTACGACATTTGCGAAACTGGGACGTGCGTTATCAGCACGGAACTTGGCGCACAGTTCCACACCAGTGGTTTTCGACAGACGTGCTGCTTCGTGCACATTCTTCATTCTCCGAAGGATGCCTGATCTTACTTGTCCTTCAGCAACCGAAAAGAGGATAATGACACGTTGGTCCTGTTTGGACGGAACGGGCAATAACGTCGCCATAGTTCACGTTACCACATTTACCGTACGCACTTTCAAAAGATAAGAATGCTACATTAATCCTTTGCCTACATGTCGGTGCTTATATACCCACATCGGTGTCCTGCTACAGTGCATATACACTGCAGCAACACCCTCAAACAAAAACGTTTCGATCGCTCCTCTCACATAGCCTCCCATTGTACTAGGGGAGTTCGACGACTAACGGAACACATTTATTTTTCTGGAAGCGGGTTGGTTCTATTCAATATTCCAATCTATTATTCTTCACTCTTTTGGCTGCAAAACCCTATTTTCCAACATAATTTTTGTTCAATGCGACGTTCTTATGCCAGCAGTCTCGAAGGGCCGATATACCCGCAATGTACCTCTCTACTGGTCTACGTCGAGGCCATCAGTAACCTCCCCACCAATCACACATTGCTTCCTGCGGAGTGCCCAAACAGATGTAAGCAGGAAGAAGCGAGTCTGGGCTGCAGGGTGAACGAGGAAAAATAGTCCGATAAGTTTTGTGAGCTTCTGGCGTGTGCGTAGACTTTTGTGAGGCCAGTTGTGCAGTGAGGTGTTCGATCGTGATCCGTCGAATGAGAGTGTTCACTCGCTCCAACATTGCAGGAGTTACAGGCATCTGCGGCCGTCGGACTTGTTTGCGAGATCTCGTTGTGATGGTGAAAGACGCCTCACCCGAGGACTCATCGTGCTTTTGTTCACTGCCAGGTCTCCGTACAAACTCCGCAAACGCCTATGCTTTGGTTATCTGCCGAAAGAAACTGAACAACAGCTCTCTGCTTGGCACGCACCTCCGTCTCAGGCGCCATTTTGAAGGCTACGCGTCGCGCGGCCACTTTTCGGAACTTCATGAAAGTATAGGGGCTGAAGCGGGAATATTTCTCAATGACCCACAACAAATTTTGCATTTTTTCAACCGAAATTGGCCGAAAAAATATGTTGCATTACTTATAGAACGCTGTTCACACTTACAACCTAGGAACAGTGCTGACTATGGTCCTCTCCCTCTATACATGTTTTTCTAAGTTCGTGTTGATGCCGCTTTACATGTGTGCTCGGTGTTCTGCTGGTTAAGCTATTCTCCTGCTTATTCCAATAGTTCCACTATCCTTTTATTTAGTCGTGGACGTGGACCTTATGCACTAGTAATCAAATCAGCCCCTAAGGAACGAAAGCAGATATATAAAATAATGAACTTTTTTCTGAGATCTCATATTAAATCTCGCATTATGTTATCGTTGTGCGTTAGGAAGAAGTGCTCTGGGTGCATCCCTTCCAGTGAGAAGTCTTTGTTACGAGACACATTGCGAGGCGGCAGACATTCTCGCGGGATATGAAGCGGCGCAGTAGCCGGCCTCCCATTTTAATGAAGCCCTCCCGCTGGCTGCAGCCCGCCCGCCATTTACTTTTAATGAGGAGCATTAAAGTAGCCGTTTATGTACAACGCCTGTCCAGGCCTGGATGGCGGCTGCTGCGCAGACGATAACGCCGACCTAACTGCGCTAGTTAACAGAGATGCCAGCAGCCGTCTCGACGAGATTCTCATCAGCTATAGAAGAATGACAGCCCGTCTGCCTCTCGCGTAACATCAACGGTATCAACTCTTTTTATGCCGAAATCAGTGCAGGGAGAAGGAAGGAATATTAGGGTTTAATGTCCCGTGGAAATCAGTTCACACATTCACACAACACACACACACACACACACACACACATACGCACACACACACACACACACACACACACACACATACATACGCAAACAATGCGTAGAGACCTTTTATACCACAGTACAACTATGTAGTTTTAGTACCTCTTGTTATGGGTTGCTGTGATCGGCTTCCAGAATCTTCCGGTTACTGGAAAGAGGAGGAGGCTGAACTGAAACTTTACTTGTAGAGAAGATAAAAGGCAAGCGCCGAGGACAACCTCGTTGAAAGAGTACAGTGACCCGAGGATCGGCAAACTTAGTGGTCTTCCACCGCAATTTCTCGCAGCATTCAGATATTTAGAAGATAGCAGTTTCCCAGTTTATTGTTTCTTTTATGTCCGAAGGCAATGCTGGGAAATAAGAATACCATTCACTACCGATCACAAATATGCAATTCAAACAGAGGTTCTATCTAGAGACAGACACACCTGTAGGGTACTAAGATATGTTGACAAAAGGAAATGAATCACAAATTGTTGATATAGGCATGCGTATTCAACTACAGAGATATGTAAACAGGCAGAATAAGGTGTTGTGGTGGTCAACGCTATATAAGACAACGAGTGTCAGGCCAATTGATAGATTGGTTACTGCTGCTACAATGGCAGGTTATCAAGATTTAAGAGAGTTTGAACTTGGTGCCATAGGCAGCGCACGAGCGATGGGACACAACATCTCCGAGGCAGCAATGAGGTGGGGATTTTCCCGTACGATCATTTAACGAGTGTACTGTGAATATCAGGAATCCGGTGAAACATCAGATTCCCGACATTGTTGCAACTACGGAAAGATCCTGCAAGAACGGGACCAACAACGACTGAAGAGAATCATTCAGCGTGACAGAAGCGCAACGGTTCCGCAAATTGCTGCAGATTTCAGTGCTGGGCTATCAGCAAGTGATAGTTTGCGAAAAATTCAATGAAACATTATCTACGTGGGCTTTCAGAGCCAAAGGTTAACCCATGTACTCTTGATGACTGCACGACACAAAATCTTACGCCTCGTCTGGGCCCGTCATCACCGACATTGGACTGTTGGTGACTGTGTTGTGGATGGGTACCGGGTGGTGCCGTATTAAAACTAGGCGATAACTTTCCAAATGATTTATTTGTCTCCACTACAGTACTCCGTTCACCTCGGTCAGCATCACAGGGCCCCACAACACTGAGGAAGCACCCCAGCCCCCAGCAGCCTGTGCAACGCAACACTGTGTCGTGCCGGCCTTGTACGCCAGCTGCACAGTTCAGGATGGCTGCACCAGCAGCCGACACAGTGGCCACCGTCCCTGTTGACTCCGCGCTGCTCAGCCGGGAGCCATAGGCCGGCCCTGCTGCTGCTTTTATCCTCACTGGCGTAGCTGAGAACGCAGTGGCAACGACTCCAAGCGATCCGGCGTCCGAATCTGCGGCCTTCACCTCCAAAGACTCCGGTATGTGTTGGGAGCCGAGACGCCTGCCTGCGGTAGTGAGCCAAAGAGTAGCCCACCGCTGGCTGGCTGCGGACCCGGCATCGACCTCAGAGGGTCAAACCAACGACCCGCCATGGGCTGGGACGCTGTCACCCCATCTGCTGCTGTGTGTAGCCATTCGGTGTGACACGCCTCGCCGTCCAGGAGAGCTGCCACACTTGACTGACTCTCATTATAAAATGGCACCTATTTATACTCTGCTCTGCGTCTCTGATTTGACAAGCATGCCGCTTCACGTCACATACGCATAACACCTAGGTTGGCCAGTTTCCCTCTTCTGCCTATGACTTTCGCCATGGAAACTGCTGTTTGCGCCCCCTCCGGCAGTTCTACGCCGCCGTGGCCTCTATTTGCCTTCGTAAATGCTGGTACGCATAACTTACTACAATCCGGCCCGCACCTGGCTGTAAATCGTGCTCCGAATATCCCAAAAAACTAACTTTCCCTATCCTAAATGGTGGTGCCACTACATTATTCCCGCCTTCGGAAAGACCCGGTCATTGGGTCGACCCTTAATTAGCTCTTAACTTGTTTGGGTCGGCACCTATTGCATATTACCTTACTATTACAAAACGTAAATGTGGTCTAGTGCCTCTTACAACCATGACATGAAACAAAACGTAAAAATTCCTAAATGGACGACCACTGCTCGATCAACACCTTACCTACTCGTCTCACGCCCTCGGTATCCAATCCACTGGGACTTAGACTACCCTTGGTTCTCTCTTGGAATTAGCGCTCTGCCTGATCAGAAAGAATACAACACATAACAAAGTCAAGGCTGTAATGACGGTTGGCACAGAGGCGCTCAAAATGATCGTTATTTGCCGTTGCCTTTCCCTATACCTAGTGACATGCTGAA